>NC_135267.1:103991288-105386288 GCF_051311805.1 Agelaius phoeniceus | reverse complement strand
TCTTTGCTGAATTGCAATGGCTCCTTTTAACAACAAACAAGATTGGAAAAAAAAGCCAATTTAGTCTCTCAGCTGACAGCTTTCTGTCTTTCTTTGTTGTCAGAAAGGAGGGTAAGAGTAGTTATGATTGCTCCACTTATGTTTCCTGAACAATTCCCTTCTTAACTGCAGACACAAAAAACACGTATCACAGGGTCGGTAGCAGTTTTTATCTTTGCTAAGCTGATGGGTAAATTGTGATAAGTAAAGGGAATTCCAGCAGAAGGGAAGTGTTCCCTGAGCCACAAAAGAGAAATGGGAGCAGAGCAGTGCTGCATAGCCAAGCTTTGAAAAGGAAGCAAAGCTTTCCTCTGCTGTGGACAGAACAGGCAGAGCGTGTACCCTTGCTGCTTCCTCATAATCCCTGTCTAGACCAGAAATTGTTTGACGTAGTTTATATAGAAGATTTTATAAAAAACTTGATTGTAAGATATTTTTATTACTTGAAGTACTAAATAATCTAGAAATTCTGTACTCATGGATCTGTGACAGATCTTCCTGCCATAGCTGGGACCAATGGAGGTAACTAAAGCTTTGTGCAAAGAGGGAGAGGAATTTGGTGTGAGTGTGTTTTGATTTTGGAACTTGCTTCATTTGTTTAATGCAGAGCTTTGAGTGTCTTTATCTTCTAGGCATGACATGTTCTTTGCTCATTTTCAATGGATCTATTCTGAGAATTTTAGTCTGTAGAATAATGCTCAAGCATAAGAAAACAGAATTCAAACTGCAAAGCAGCCTTTGCTGCTTCAGGACTTCTTAGTCCTTAGGCTTTCTGAGAAAATGCAATAATAGATTTATATAGGCAATTTGGTAAATAGCTTCACTCATCTTGAGAGGAGATGTGAGGTTCAAGTGTTCTTTTTTACTTAGCATTATAATGAAACATGAGATGAATCAGGTCAAGGTGACCCACTCTCTGTACCAGAGCAGGTTTATCATGCTGTCTTGGAACATGGCTAGAAATAATATTATGCAACTTACTGAGAAAATATTCCATACAGTACCTTAGGAAACAAAATCTAACCTTCAATTTGGAGCAGGATGTCCAGGGTGCTTTGTGATCTCAGACACGTTAAAAAAAATCCTTGGTTTCCCAGTAGAAATTTCAACTTTGGAGTTTTGAACTGAAAATTCCTACCTCTATGCATTTTACAAGAAAGTGGTTAATAACAAAAATGGCTAAAGAACAGCAGTGTCTTCTCCTTTTAAATGATCTGTTTTGTGCTCATGAGAGCCACACTACACAGTCATTTTGAAGCTGTTGACTAAAGTTTTGTGGTTAGGGCATCACTTTGCTGAGATCAGTTTTCTCAGTGGTAATACCTGACACCTATGGTTTCCTTTTCATCCCATAGCTGGAGGTCTGCAGTCATCTACACTACACTTGTGACACATTAAATGTATTTGACATATTTATCCAATAATGAAGCTGAAGGACTTGATAAAGTAAAACATTGATCCAGTGTTCAGTGATGTTTGCACATATAATTAACATTATTACTGTTATTGTTGGTAGGCAACATCCAGGGGCTGGTACTGTAGCTGCTTTTTGTAACTGATCTAAACTGTTTTGATACCTGTAAGAGTGGCTGGGTATGCTCTTAACTTTTCAAATTCAGCTGGAAGAAACATAACAATGCTCTAAATATTACTTTCATATTGTTGTTAGTGTAAATACACTGAAGTTCATATGCACACAGAATGGAAAACTGTTCCTGATTCCTTCCAAACAAATGGCAAATACATAAATACTTGTCATGTTGGTTGACATGAATTTTTATTTTTCATTATATGAAAGGAGTTTTTTTTGAAGAATATGCCTGCTGCAAATGCAAGAGTCCAGGATTGAACTGAAGGATGACTCAGCTATAAGTTTTTGATAGTTAAGGTTACAAAAAAAGTCCATCATAGCATCTTGTAATGATGGCTATAAAGGTCACTGTGCTGCTTTTCTCTATTCAGTTCTGATTAGCTTCCTCACATCAGACTTTGGAGTGTGTGGTGCCCTCGTGTTCAGGAGCAATAGTGTGGTTATTACAGACTGCTCCTGGGATTCTTAGCTGGGTCAGACAGATTAATCCTTCATGAAGATGGGAAAATGTCCCTTTTGGATCCCATGTTTAGATTACTGATAAAATGGTTCCTCTAAATAATGGAATTACTGTAGTTGTCAAACATTTCCTAACTGCTTTTTGTCAGCTGTTATCAAAAGGCCTGATTTTCATTTTCCTGTTTAGTGTAGGCTTTGTTTTTCCTGAGCCAACTCTCAAAAAGTATTCAACTTCACTCATTAGTGTAAGCTTTCAAGGTTTATAAAATGCTCAAAGAATTATAATTAAAGATTTAGGAGCCTTAATATTAGCACTATGTTTACCTAAACCCCCCAAATATCTAAATATAGGAGGCTACTGTGCTTGCATTACACTTCATTTGCTAGGGAGGGGATTAGTCAAAAAAGCAGATGTAGAATATGTTTGTCTGACAGCTGAGATGATACAGAAACTGTCACTTTTTCCACCATCCTTCTGTTCTAAAGGTTTTGATTTTGTTCTTAGAAAAACTTTTGGATTTGTTTTTCTTGACTATTTGACTTGACTGTTTTCTGTGAATTAAGATTACTTGTGCTGAAGAGGTAGGAGGTGTACAGGATTGCAAAGTACAGTTTCAAAAAAAAGTTTTTTAGTAGAATTTCTTGTATACAGGTGCTCAGGAATGTGAGACAACTGAGAAAACCAAGTGAAACATCAACAGAAACTTCACCAAAAATAGCAAATTCAAAATAATCTGGTATAGATTTTGTTGGCTTTTCCCCTGTAGAAATGAGATGAAAACAAAACCATTTCTCCTCCTCCTTTCCCCCAATACTCTCCTTGTTCTAGCTGTAAGTTCTCTTTGATTTCAATCTTAGTTTACTCCTTCTCCAGGCCTGCTTTCAGAAAACATCTCTTAGACTTCCCCTTCTAGGGAATTCTTTTAGTGTGTGTTTTTAGATGTGCTGTTTTTCTTCTTTCTGTTTTAAACAAATTTTATTTTGAACTGCTTCTAAGAATAAAATTGATTGAACATTCAAATCCCAATATGTCATTCAAATTGTTCATTATACCTTTAAAATTCTGTTGGTTCTTGGCACAACTCAAATTCTCCTTTAGGTACTTTAAACTGAGAAGCCCTGACCTTTTTTTCCCTGCATTCAAATAGCATCAAATAAATGGAACTGTAATAAAAATTATATATATATGTATATATTATATACATTTCAATGCAAGTACAGAAAAAAAATCTGAGGAACCATGTTGTCCTGAATTAATGGGATGCTGAAAAAAACTGGTCTGCATTTACTTTATTAATATTTTGTGGATGATGTTGACTAATTTCAGTAGCCATAAATAATGTGAAAGGAAATGGCTGTCCAGGAATAAGACTTGTGCTAAGACATTTTCCCCCAAACTGAATCCATTTAGTGTTAGTTTTGGCCTTCCTCTTGCCTCCTTATTATTGCTCAGAATTTGGTGTTCAACTAGAATCAATGTAAAAAACTGTTTTCCTGCTCAGTGCTAAATAAAACTAAATAAATCTCCAGTCCTACAAACCTGCATGCATTTAGCATTACTTCTAAAGTTCACAGACATAAAATTTCTGTTGTGCAGGACATTCTCTGTGGTACCCAGAACTGGTTGTCTCAAGCAGATTGTGTTAGTCTTTATCTCCCATATGTTCACATTTGACTTCCAATATCTTTTCCATGCAGAACATATATCTTTATAGCATTTGAGGAACTTCTGCTCACATCTGAGGATGCACTATGTATATGCTATTCAAACTGGTCCTGGTGGCTTGGTCAGCTGTGTGTTTGCACAGTAAATCAGTGCCCAGTTGCATTGATTTAACAGCATCTTTGTGTCAGCTCAGTGGGCTCAGTGATTCCAAGGACAAAGCAAGGTACACTTCTACTGAAACTACCAAATTTTTTGGTTATAAACCAAATCTTCCAAGCTGTGCCACCTGTAACAAAGTTGTAGCTGTACCACTACAAGGACAATGGTCTCAGCAGTGGTGTTGCCTCCATTTTGAGAGCTGCCAAAGGTTATTCTGTTCCTTTATCCCCTTGCCTTGTGGAATATCCGTCAATTCTCTTTAAATTCAGAGCATTGGGGTAGGACTGAATTAGGGAATGTGGGATTAATCACTACCAGACTTGCAGTGCAGAGGAGAGAGATACAACAAGTAGCAGGCAGTTGATGAGCCAGTTGGAGCACATAGAAAAAAGTGAGAATTAAAATTTGTGAGGCTGCAATGGGATTGTAAGAGATGTATTGTTGTAGTTCAGTTTGAAGGGGTAAGATTTCCTGATGGATGGAAGGAGCCAGATGGATGTATTATTTCTTTTTGAAGACTTTGGTCTGGGAAACTGAAGGATCTTCCCAGGAAAATCCTTCTGCCATCATTGTCTCTGGCAATAATATCACCAGAAACTGAGGCCTGAACAAACTGTATTTGAGAATCTGAATTCTGTATTTTGAGTTCAATCCTCTTGTTATCTGTAACTAGTATGCAATATTTTTGTTTGTGTGGTGGTTAATACACTTTTAAGTAAAATGTTGTTTATTTATTTAAACCTCTTAAAAATAATAGTAGTTTTCAACCAGTATTGTAAAGAATTTTCTTGAATCCTGCATGGTCTAATATTGTGGTCATGTCTATATGCAAAAGATATAATTTTTTTTTTTTCCTCAAACCTTTTGCCTTAGTTGCCAGGATCTGTCACCACCTGGATAATTTATAAATGATTAAGATTTATGTTATAAATGATTGAGATTTATCTGGTTACCTCTATAAACAAGAATACTGTTGTACTGTAGCATGAGTGTCTTCTGGAGGCTTTTCAATATGTATGACAACAGGACAATTTTCTGATAACATCTTCTCTGAAATAAGATCATTTGGGCTATCCTGGATCTCTTCTGTGGGGGTTATTAATTTGTTTGGAGTTTCCCTTAGATCTAGTAATCCATTTAATATAACAGACTTGCTGAAAAGCAGTTTTCCAAGATGTTTTAGGAGTGAAAATATCCATTTCCTAAGATGAGGAATGTGGCATTTTTAAAGGCTGTCTCTACTGGCTTGCATTGACATGGTCAAGGTCATACTGCTTGTACCTAACTGTGTTGGAAAGAAACTGATAAATGCTGTTTTAATGAAGCCCAAAGAGATGCAATTTAAGCATTTACTTCCTCATGTTAGCTGCACTAGGGAAAGTGATGTAGAAACCTATTTAAGAAAGAAATAGCTGTTTCTCTGAGGCAGTCAGCATTGGTTCTCAGGGAAGTATATATTTTCCTGTGCTCCATGATGACAACTTCTGAAAGTAAAGTGAAATGGAAGGCTGAGGTGTTGGGCTTTGTTTATCTAGCAACATAAGAGGGCCTCTTGGTACAAAGCTTTGCTGTGACATTGGCAGAAGAGCAAAACCTGCAGTAAGTCCTGTGTCTGAGGTGGGAAATAAGTCCAGAGTGCTGCCAATTCTGCAGGTTAGAGTTTGGGCACCACTGCCAGAGTCACTTTGCTACCCTAGGGAAGGCATATTGGACAGATCAAAACCTCCTCAGTGTAAAGATTATCTTACTTTTTTTACAGAACCTCACTCTGACTTTGACCTTCTGGTAATGCCAGAAGGTAATCATGGTGGCAAAATAAGTGTTTTGGAGATTAAATATTTTATTTTTGCATGCAGAGCTGGGCCTAGTCTAAAAATAAAAGTGTTCCACTAAAGCTTTGCATAGTGCTTAATACAGAAATTTAAACTTACAAACCCCCTTATGCCTTAGAGATTTATCTAAAGTTCTCTGTTTTCCACACTCATGGACAGGGGTGCAGAAGATCAACATTATAAGGATTAAGGTAAAAAAAATTAGAACTTTCAGGCCTGTCCCACTCTCATAAAGTTGCATGTGCATTTTCAAGTACAGAATTTCATTTTGTTCTAAACACTATTTCCCCAAAACCTCTGAGATGCAACTTTGAACAAGGAAGAGGGGGAAAGGGGAGAATGTTTAGAGGAACCCATCCTTTTGCAAGAGGAAGAACAATATGTTTTGTGGTGATGGTTTTTTGGAGTGTCCAAATTGTCTTCATTTTAATATCTTTATTAAAATTGAATTAAATATGACTTAAGTTTAAGGAATGACAAAAGAAAGGAAAAAAGTCAAGAAAAAATGAAATCCCCACTGAAAAAGTCAGCCAAATTTAATTAGATTACTTTAGTATTTCAATACATCTCTGTTCCTCACCCTATTATATGTTGTAAATAATCTATGATGTTCTAAGGGTTTGAGACATTCTAAAGCTGCCTTAAAACAGCTCTTTCACTTCATCTTCAATGTTTTTTAAACAATTAGTGTCATCAAGTGAACACTGGAAAAATCAGTCAAATGTATTAGCATGGTTTACTGTAAATGTAACTAGAGAACTAAGTTACCCAGCTAACTAACCCTAACAAAAACTTGTGAGTAAAATCTTTTCCTAATTTTAGGCATGTGTAGGTTTGGTGGTGAGTATGACATGTATTGTTCCATGACTTCTGGTGCAGTTAGAGGTGATACCAGCATTTCAACATTTATTGAAATGTGTGTGGGCAGATTTATTGAAAAATTCAAATCTAAAAGAAGTCTGGAGTCAGGATTATCTTATTTTTTTATGGAAGGCTAAGGGCTTATGGTCTGTTTTAGAAGTTAATTATGATGTTCATTATTTGTATTAGTTTAAAACTCAAATTTTGCATTGCTTGTGTTTGGCTCTGTGGGAAGTTAAGTCCTGACAAAATGAAGCTCTGAAAGGAGAGGACACGCGGAGGACAACCTGTATCATGAGTGTACTAACTGGGACTAAACTTTTTATTTGGGACTATATCAGGAACAGTGACTGCTCTGCCAGCAAATGTTCACATTTGGCTTTGTTTCTACAAATTACTTTAGCTGGCATGTCACTACTGTATTTAGCTGTACTGTGTAAGTGTGCATTGAAAAAATCTATTGTGGATCACTCCAGAGTGGCTCTTTGTGCAAATTAGTGGATTTTTGTTTGCTGGAAGAGACCATTTTTGGAAAGCAGAATAGAGTGCCTAAATGAACAGAAAATGAGTTTTTCCCAAAGCAATGGAAAGCTCTGACATGAGCAGGACATTTTAAGAAGCTCTATTTCTAACATGTTAAAATGTTGAAATAACTAAAAAAATGTAGAGTAAAATACCTCCAAATGATACAATTTTCCCCATTTTTGTTGGCTGTTCATTCATGCTGTAGGTTGTATGCAACTATTTCCCCTGGAAAATTCTTATGTTGTAATAATATTTAAAGTTCAGTGAAGATGCATATTTTCAAATAGGATAAACGTTATTTGCTGTATTTTTTCACCTTTCTCAAACTTCTCTTTTAATTAACTTATTGTTTTTTTGAGGGGTTTTTTTTTGGCGGGGAGGTTGTGGAGTTTTTCTGTCCCTTTTTATTTTTATGGTTGCTGTCTGCCTTCTACTCTGAAACCACTCTGTACTTCTTAGGAAAACTCATGCTTGAATTCTAATGCAAACTTGATACCGTCAGCTCTCTACAGCTGTTCTAATTCCGACATCCTCTGCCTAAAAAAAAAAAACAAATCACAATTTCTGCATTTGTACTGCCTTGTTGGGTATACTGCTTCTTTTTGTTTCACATTAATTTTTAATCATGCTTCTCTTCTCCACACAATCTTTAGCTTGATGATTTGGCTTCTCAGGTTTTCTGTTACCATTCTGCTCTCAGATATTTATTTTGGAGATGAAAAATATATGCTCTCAGGAAAGATGTGATTCTCTTAATGGCAGTGTTTAGTATCTGTTGCAGTCAAACTCATGGGAAATGTCTGGCAAACTTTTTCCTAGACACCTGTGGGTTCTGAGTCCTCTCCTGAGTGACTTGGGAGAGCAGTATTGAAGGATAGCGGATTAATAAATCTCAGGTTGCCAAGACTAGCAGAGAAGCTGATGTGTTAAAATGTAAGGAACCATTTCAATGTTCAAGGAAAAAACCCAAAACAACACAGATAAAATGCTAAGTTTGCTAACATTGCAATGGAGATAGCTTTGTAAAGATGTTTGTCAACTACTGTCTTAGTTACTGAAGGTCAGGGGGATTTTGTTCTTGTCAACACAGATACAATTTTGACAGAAGAGTCACTGACACAGAATTTAAAGAAAAGAGCTATAGTTTTTAGTGAGGAGGAGAGACTAAATTCTGTGTATTTTGGAGTTGGAAGATGTGTACTTCATCTGGAGAGGCTGTATGAATTAATGTGGAACTTGGGAGGATATATTTCTCAATGCATCCATCTTTCTCTTTTGAAAAGGTCATGTCTTGACATTATGCCTCTTCTGCCATTTATATGCATAGAATGATAACACACTTTGAAATGCTCCTTTGCTAAAGAACATTCTGTACTTTGAGTTATCACATGGCAATTTATAGTGCATTTTTTTTATTCATAAACATGTTTTCAGGCAAGTGATGACAGTGGAGAATGCTTTTTAATATAAGTTTTCTTGATTCTCTAAGTACTATCTGAAAAAAGGACAACTCCAGCAAAGTGTAGGGAGAAATTAGGAGTGCAAGTATGGAAAAATATTTCTTTTTACAGCTGCTATGAGCTGTGATCTGTGAAAGGCCCCTGTCAGTCTTTTGTTTATCAAAGTAGCTGTGTATCTTTGATCTCTGCTTCATAATAGTCTTTTAGGTACAGAGGAATGCAAGTCACTGCTGAATACAACAGTGAACCAATTGGGCATTGTTTGGAGGCTCAGGAAGATGGAAAAGATGGTTCCTGATTTTTATGTTTTTGTGCAGTATTGCACCATGCTGACAAGAATCAGTTGGATGCCCACATTTAAAGTCTTTTCCATCACCTGAAGCAATAAATAGAACATGGATGCACGTTGGTTTATATTAAATTGAGATTATGTTTTTAAAAAGCTGCCTACTAAAACTTTAATGAATTTGAATCAACTTTGGTTTAATATTTAAAACACATCTCTTGAAAATATAATGTAGGGAGGAGCAATTGATGAGGGAAAGAAACAAGTCTTGTAAGGTGAAATATTGCACCTTGACAGCTCAGAAGCTTTACTGTCCACAAGCATGTAGGGGTTTGCTAAATTGAGATTTAACACTAAGCTTCAAGAGCACGTGGTACTCAAGATTTATGTCAACCTCAGTGACCCAACCAGCCAGGCTGTCTTTAATCCTTCTCCATTCCCAGCACTATGAAAATGACTGCTCACTCTTGAATTCACTGGTGGTATTTACAGCTCTGGCCTGAACTGCTACACTGTTCTGTAATTGTTCTGCTTGTGGACAAAGAGCTGTCTGCAAGCATCTTAATTTGTGCTGCCAGTTTCATGGTTTTCTAAATTAAGTGATATGGCTTGGCCTCCAAAGCTTTTGCTAATGATTACAGTTAATTTATCTCATTTTTCCTCCAAATCCTTCAGTAATTTAGCTTTTCCTAAAAGGATGTTTCTTTTTATCAATAATATCCATTTATTTAATGTCCTCTACTAACTTTGTCCAGTCCTGGAATTGTACTTTAACAGACCTTTGCAATCATTAAAACATTGAATGTGTCAAAAGTGAAAGGGTTCATGTTCTAATGATCTTGGGAATTATAAGTTCCAGCCTGACAGTTTTTTGTCCAGGGTTTTTGGGGCATGACACAAATAAATAAATAGCAGATTTCTGTAGATAATGCAATGAATGTTTTTAAAAATCAACTTATCTGCAAACAAATAAACCAGCAATAATATGTATTTCAGAGAGAAATGGAGAGAGGGCCTGAAGAAAAACTTAAAATACAAACCACAAATATTTTCTGGGGGGGAGTGAAGCATGGATTTTTTGCATGTTAAATTTCTGCTGTAATAGATGTTTATCATGTTTTAGTTTTCTTGATTTCTGCTTCATTTCAGTGAAGTACAGAGATGCTAATTCAGAAGAACAATTTGGCTTCTGTTTAAGACACTGGAGTCCTGCTGTTGTAGATTTACCCTAGGCTTTGCTAGCTTTTAGTCAAACCTGATCAAGGAGTTCAGTATCCAAACAAAACTGTGCAAGCCCTTGAGAGAGGCCAAGTGGTTTTTTGGGGTTGTTTGTTTGGGTTTTGTTTTTTCAGATTTTTTTTTTTTTTGGTTTGAAGTAGCAAAATGTCTAAGTAAACTATTTAATCAGGTCACAGTTGTACCCCATAGACTTCACTCATTCTTTCACTCTCATCAACTTTTCCATCAAAACATCTGAGAGGTCTGGCCTGGAATTCTGGTGCTCAGCACAAAGCCAAGGCCGTGCTGGGTGTGAAGCACTCCCTGCATCTCTTGGGCTCCCTTTGCTGACAGTGACAAACCACTTTTTGTTCTGCTGCCTTGTCCTCATGTTCATAAGTCAGCAGTTGTTACGGTGGTTACTTTACTTCTGATTTTTGCTTACTTCTGGCTCTGTAGCTCTCAAACAATGAGCAGCAACCCCTGCCTGTTTTCAGCTGGGAAGGGAAGGTGTGTGTGCCATATGTCTCTCCATGTTCCACTGGCAGGAAAATGAGCTGCTGTGGTAGACTGCAAGTGTGCTGCCATCCTCCTGTTGTCAGACTGGGGTGTCTGTGCTGTGTCCTGTCAGAGCTCTTACCTTGACAGACACAGTTTTTTCCTCACTTTTGCATCTGGGGATGATGTTCTGGGAGTGGTTTCCCTGAAAAAGTGTTCTTTGTTAACCAGAAATGCCATTCTTTTAACCCTGAGAGTTCTGCTGCTGTTTTCTCACATACGTATTTGTTATTCATTCATAAATCTTATTCAAATATTATATATATATTTAATAGATTTGGAATAAATATGTGAAATCCAAACTTTCTGTCATGAAATCTGCAAGTCAGCAGTTTCTGTTCATGAAGGTGGCATCTGGAGGTGTCATGGAGATTCTGGAAGTTGACTTAGATTCTATAAAGCTGCGTTTGGCTTTTTCTGCCCTGCTCCTGAGTGCTTACACAGGTTTTGTTGCTTAGATCCTAGTTCTGACACATTTATGTGTCAGCTTGTTATGTTCTTTGTGCATGCATTTGCTTGAAATTAAGAAGCTCAGCATACCTTCACCCTCCTGCTCTGGAAGGTCTGACTCAATGGGCTTTGCAGCAGGAGCTGGCTGATCACAGAGCAGTGACAGTCACATCTTACAAAGCATGGCCAGGAGCTGTGATGGTGTGTTCAGAATGTCAGAGGGAGGGTTTGGTTTTTTGGAAAGATAAAATTTCTATTCTACCTTCTCCTTGGGTGAGTACAGTCAGCACCAGCTTACAGGGAATTCTCTGCCTGTCTGCCTCGCTGGAGTTGTGCTGCTGCATGAAATTGATTTGTTCTGATGATAGAACAGTGCTCTGATATTTAGGCAATGCTATGGTAATATAACAGTGCTAGAAAAAGCATGACTAATGGCCAAGAACATGAGGACAGAGGTTCTGGACTGCTCCTGTCTTTTGCCTGGTGATGTTCATGTAAGTATTGAGCTTTAATGCTCACACCCTTGTGTTCCCCTCCTGACTGGCTGTAAGTATTTGCATACAGAGACCATTTATCAAAACAATTCCACATGCTGCAATACAATATTAGTATTCAATACAAATAATAACCAGTGTTGAAATTAAATTGTCTTCCCATGCCTAGTTGACATAAATATATAAATATACTTCTGCCCACAATACCTAGCTGTGATTGAAAATCCTTTTGCGATTCTATAGTATAAGTGAAGAAAAAGCATTTCCTGTCATTCTTGTGGCCCACATCTTTTTGTTAACCACTACACAGAGATGTCAGGTATTTATTTCTGTGCAACATAATTTCTATTCGTGTCAGCACTTAGAAGATAGCTCTGCCTTACACTCCTCCTGTTGCAAAGTTTTGGACATTTCAACAGCTGGTATAATCCAGTCAGAATGGTAATCCAGGCTGGTATGATCTAATAAAGTTCTCTCTGAAATAAAAAGTATCTTTAAGATTTGCACATTGACTCTAATTGAGTCAATATAGAAATCAAGTGTTTAAATTGCTGACTAATTTAAGTAAGCATGAAAATTGAGCTTTGTCTACCTTCTACCAACAGGCTAAATAAGGTTAAATACAGAGATTCTTTTCTTTTTTCCTTGGGGGTTTGTTTCTGAAATCACTAAGAAGCTAGGTTTTAAACACATTTTTGAAACAAAATCACCATTTACTTTATACAAATTAAACAACTCTGTATATGTATTTTTAATGTTAATTTCTTTTCCCCAGACAACACTAAGCTAAATTTGAAAATAGTTTCAGCTGGCCTGAGATCACTTTAGATGAGTGCATCAACACCTTTGGTCATGCTAAATGAGTGCTTTAACTTCTTTTATTCTTGAATTACTTTTGTTTGTGCTGCTGTGAACTAGAACAAGAATATTAATACTGCATGTCCCCACTTGCCCCTGGTTATTTAATTTTTACTATGGAAGGGTAAGTGTGCCAAGCAGAATCACTGTATTTCTGCCAAGTAAATGGCCCAACAAAGAATTACAATGCCTGGAGTAAATGGGGCCTCAAATTAAATGCAGGAAAAGTGACACAGGCACAGTAAATCACAATAGAGGGACAGTATAAGAAATGTTCCTCATCTCAGAATTAGATAGACAGGACTAGGGAGTATTGTGATGTCAACA
Organism: Agelaius phoeniceus; assembly: GCF_051311805.1. NCBI lineage: Eukaryota > Metazoa > Chordata > Aves > Passeriformes > Icteridae > Agelaius > Agelaius phoeniceus. Next base: position 105,373,505 of record NC_135267.1, on the reverse strand, counting down.
ACAGACAGGAAACCCATATTTCAGTGGGAAGATTTCTGAATGATAGGTGAACATGGAAGTTAAGATATCAATGTTCTACGTATATTTTTTACCTATCTTTATGTACCTTGAAACTGTGTGATCTCTTTGCTTCAAGCTCCAGTTTTGTAATGGTTCCTCCTAGTAGGTTTTTCAACTCTCCTTTATTCACTGTGGGCAATTCAGGTTCATCTGAAGAATGAAACAGTTGCAGTTTGTGCTTAGTCCTCCTAAGAAAAAGCATTCAGAGCCTGTTAACACACAACCCTCCAAAAAACCTCTAGGACAAAATAAACTTCTCAAGCTGGTTTGGTCTTTTCCTTTCTGACCACTATTTCTGGAGCCCAGGAAGGAGGATCAGCTGCAGCATTTGTAAATGATCACCATTCCAACATTTTTATTTTCTGTAGTCTGAAGTAGGAATCTTGTATGTCAGGCACATCAGGATTGTGCCAATTGAAATTGGTCTGATGTCTTTTCTGTTATGTGGTGTTTTAGTTAATGTGAGCAAGAGCATCAGCCTTTTGACTGGTATTGATAGAGAATAGGGTCATTTTCCTGAAAGAACAGTGTATTTTTAACAGCTTTAGCCTTGTCTGTTGAAAGGTGTTAAAGGGTGAAAGAATGCTATAGGGGAAAAAGAAAGTAAATTTATGGATGACAGGTTCCTTATATTGAAATAATGACACTGAATTTCTGTTTCAATCTTGATCAGAGAGGTTTTGAACTAATTTTTCTTTTTCTCTTATGCTCATTTTCTCTTTCTCACCCTATAAAATAAATACTGAGGAAGGTTTTCAGAGAGTTAAAATTAATTTCTTTCTTTTTGCCTGTTTTTGGTAGATTTTTTTTAAGCTGTAAGAGGCTTCTTTCAGGCCTCTACTTTTAAGTGTTGAGTACTCAAATACATATAAAGCAAATCTGGGGATTTGTCAGACTTCCCAGGATCAAAGCAACTTTTTTTTTTTCCCAAATATTAAATTATAATTCATTCCTGCAAATGTCACAAGAACAATGACAGAATGCTAGCAGATTCCCATGGAGTTCATGTCAACATTTTAGAGTATTGTTTATTTATTGCCTTTTTATATTGACACTTTTGAATGGACAAAACAGCACAAGTACATATTTTTCTGTAAGCATTATCCTGTGCTCTGTGTGTTCCTACTGTTTATGCGGACAATGCTTACCATTTTCTGCTGAAACCTTTTGATTCTAAATATTTTAAACCTAGAGGGATGTTGACATATCACTGAAGTTGTGCTAGAGGTAATTCCTGCAGTGGTTTTATGGTCACTTCTTGGCTGGACCACTTCACCTGAAATTCATATCAGATGTCTTAAATGTCATGTAGCTTAAGGGAAGAATGAAGTAATTCATGATACATCTGAGTATTGTATTTTTCAATTAAAAAACTTTGACTAGAACTGTCAGAATGAAAGTTTTTTGAGGTTTCTTATCAAGGTATCAGTTAAAGTATCACCAAACTTGAAATACTGTAATTCTGCTCTGCATAGCAAATAAAAGCAATTTTTTGTTCCCAACAGACCAACTTGACATACAGAGTCTGTGATTTTAAACACACTTTGTAAATTGTAAAACTAAACAAAAAAAGAAAAATTAAGTAATTTTACAAGGAAACCACTATTTAGGAAAGTGTAGTTTTAGAATGAGGAGTGTATACAAATTAATAGATTTTTTAAAATTCTTAAGTTACCTGTATGGAATTAAAATATGCTCTGTTGTAGGGAAGCCCATTTACAGAGAAAACTGTTTAAAAGAAAATAGAAATTCTCAAGTTGAGGAGTCTTCAGAACATGGGGGCAATGGCTTGTGTCTTCTTTCTTTGACATCAATATGTTGTATATCATACTGAGGATGAAAGAAAAAGGAAGAAAAAAAAATTATAATTTCAAGTGAAATTACCAGACTTGTTTTGAAAAATACATAAACGTAAAATACATAAGTATAGGTCTGCACTCAGTGCTGTGTTTTTTTCTAACTAAAATTAAGATTTTAGCTCATTCTGTCCTTCAGTAAGAGCAGTAGTCATTTTAGTACCTATGGGGTTTTTTTCACTTTTTGGAGAAAATTACTCTTTCTGTGGTATCCCAGGTTTCCTGATTTGAGAAATATGAGCACTCTTAATGAAGTATATTTTATTTTTCCTATTTCGTTTGACCTGTTATAGTTACTTCACAAAGTCTTAAAGCTCCCGTGAAAGCAATACTAATCCTTTGCTTAAAGAAGTAGGAAAAGGAATGAAGATGTCTTTGAACCTTGCCTTCCTCCCCAGAAATATGTAAATTCATATAGTGAAATGATGGCCTTTTGAAATTTTCTTTCTAGTCTATGCAATACTCTTCATGAAAAGTAAGATTAGAGATAGCAAAATCTACTTAATGAATGCTCTGTTACTCATTGTAAACCAAAAGAAAATAGGCAAGTATTTAAGTTCATACTGCACAGATGCTACTATTCCTTCTATCATAATCTATTACTGGTTTATAGAGGAATTCCTGTATCTCAAGGCACAGAATTTAATCTACTTTGCTTGAAGTTTAGTGTCATTATTCAAGATACTGGATAGAGCAGATTGCTTTGAAAGGTGGCACGGGATTGAATTGCAAAAATGAAATGCACACAGCTACCTGGGCTCTGTGTATTATAACAGATGGATTCCTTAATTATTAATTTTCGGATTAAGTAGCTTGGAATATAGAGCAGGTCTGGCTTCAGGATAGTTATAGTTAAAATGTATAGAAGTGATTGTGTTTTTAGACTCACGTAATTCCATAGTTAATAGAGTGAAATCTCAGGCTGATTTATGCAGCTTTTAAGATAGAGTTATAGTATGAAGAATTCCCTACTTCTGCAATTAGATTTATTTGACAGGAATAGCTGTTGTACTGCATTGGAGTATCTCAAAGTGAAACATTTTGTAAAATGTTAAAAAAACAAAAAGAAATTGCACATTTTTTAATCAGAAGGAAATGAGTGTATATTCTGCTTCATTTGTGTATTGAATGACAAGTTCAGTAGCATTAAATATACAGTGGGATAGAAATGAAGATCATAGCTGAATATTTTAATAACATTTGTACCAACAACTAATGAAGAAGAAATGTAATACTAAAGTGCAAATAGGAATTCCAATTAAAATGATTTGGTTCAGTGAAAATTTACTGTCTCTCACAAGGTAACTCTAGACTTAACATGAGAAGAGAGGGGCTTCTCTCATATCCTGCTTTAATTCCATTCTTGGAATTGAAGTTGCTTGTAGCATAAAGAGTTTCCTCAGTTGGAGAGGAGAAGGGAAAATCTTTATCAGCAGACAGCAAAATAATAAGTTTTAGGTGATTTTTTTTTCCTTTTCAAACTTTTAACCTTTAACAGTAATTTGCTCTAAAGGTGGCTGCAATTTCACTGGATGTCTCTCTAGAAGAGGAGGAAAGATGCAGCTATCTAATCAATGGATTGTTTCTTTATTTCAGGGAAAGCAAGTAGAGATCTCATGTTTTAAAGATGTTGCTCTTCATCGATCATAAATTCGTGAAGAGTTCATTTGCAAGCGTGTCCTGAAGGATTAACAGAGTTCAGGTTCTTACAGAGAATCAGGAATGGCAGCTCTTTTCCATGAGTGACACTTTTGTCAATAGAGCCTTCCCCAGGTGGCCACGTGGCTGCTCTTAGATATGCTGATGGTAATGGTGTAAGCTGGATGTTCTCTTCAAACAGGTGGAGCTTATTCTCCTTTGTGAGACTTCATTCCCTAGGTAGAAATATCTGATATCTGTGCTGTTATGGGTCCATCCAATGCTGCAAATGGGATGCACAAGGGACTAGGAGGGATTAAGCTGCCAAAGGTCTTGTATGCTGTGCATCAAGTCTAATATTTGGCACATAAACCCTTCCTGTGTCACTAATTGCTTTCTGTAAAAGTAAGTTTATTGAGGATGGAAAGGGGAGACATCAAGGGTCTACCAACAGCCAAATTTGCCCTTGTTTACCTTTTAAATTCAATCTGTGTAGAGAATGCTTAAATAAATATATACATGACAATGTTAAAAGGCCATTTAACATGTTGAAAGGCAATAAGAATCTCACCTTAGAAACTAAATATAGAATTTCCCAACTCAGAGGTATTTTCCCTGCTCTCCAGGTTTTGAGGCGATCCTGTTCCATATAATGCTTGCAGGAGGAAAGAGGGGAGGAACTTGAGGAAGAATAAGGCACAGGGAAGCAATTCAGCATTGTTACTTCACTCTGTCGTCTTGGCTTTTCCTTCCTGAATCCTTGCTACAGAAATAGTAGATTATGGGCATTGCTGCTACAAGCTGCTGATCTTCTAAGCTGTGACATGTAATCAGGCCTGTGGAACATTGATTCCCTTACTAGTTTAGCAGTCTGCCAAATTGGAAATGATTAATACTTTATAGCTGGCTAGATATGCACTGCAGACACAGGAATCCCCCACTTCCAGGGTTTTCTCTGATGAATTTATAAAGCTTTTTCCAAGATAAATGGTAGAGCTATAATAAAAAACCCCAAACATAAACATAGACCAGAGTAGAAAGTCAGTTTTAACAGAGGAGGTTTAAAATTTGTGAACTTAATATTTAGTTTTTACATAAAGAATAAATTGTAGGTGTTTAAGACTATGTATTACTGACATATAAATTGCAAGAAAAGCATTTTGAATAGTCCAAATGCACAATAAATTTACAATTCAATGCTGCAGCCTTTTGATACAAACATCAGTCCTCCCAACTTTGATTATGCCTCTTCATATTTAGATCATGATCCTAGAGTTAGTTTTATGGAAACTCTGTTATTTCTGTATGATTATTAGTGAAATAAATAATCATTATTTATGATTATTAGCAAGTTGTGTGTGTAATAGTCCAACAAATTTATTAAAATACAGGTTGCTTTATGTGTAAGTCTGAAATACATGTGCTTTACAGAAAATCTTGAAGTTGTTACTGGTACTGTGCAGTATGACTTAAAGTGATGAATACTTGGCTGAGGGAGTGAATATCTTCAAACTGATCACATTTCACTTCTGCAAGAATTGAGGCTTTGATGCAGTTTATTTGTTGGTACTACTTCTGCAGGCTGCTGTCTACCAAAGATGATACTAGAAAAACATTGGTTATAAAGCACACAATCATATGTGTGTCTGGGTTTTAATAGAGAGTGGACAGAGCTATGTGACTGTGGTCACAAGGGTTTTCAGGATGAAGAAGAGACGAGAATGTTGACTCTATGATCAGAAGGCTTGATTTATTATTTTATGATATATGTTACATTAAGACTATACTAAAAAAACAATAGAAAGGAAAAGGTTTCTTCAGAAGCTAACTAAGCTAAGAATAGACAAGAATGAATAACAAAGATCTGTGTCTCAGACAGAGCAAGAGCCAGCTCTGCCATGAATGGTCAGGAAATCCCAACATCCACAGGAGACCAATCACAGGTCTACCTGTTGCATTCTATAGCAGCAGATAACCATTGTTTACTTTTAGTTGCTGAAACTGCAGCTTCTCACAAGGAAAAATCCTAAGAAAGGATTTTTCATGAAAGATGTCTGCAACAGAGCTACATCATTCCAAATGGATGAAAAAGAATGATCTCTCAAGACTAGGTACATGTTCTCTAAGAATCAGTTGTTCACTTTCCATTGTGTTGGTTTATTGAGGATGGAACTGCTCCAAATCTATCTGTTAATTGCTTTTTATTTTTTGTGTCTGGCTATTTGTTGTAATGGATTGTTGTAAATGATTCTTTCTCATCTCAACACAGATGAGAAACATTAGCAACAGAATTTTCTTCTTGTTCTGTATGGTGATTATTTTTTGTAATTCCACAGATGTATTTAGTGTAGTGAAAAAGCAAGTGCACAAACCCGGACTTTGCTGCAGACTGGAAAACTGCTTGTTCCATTTTAGTTCATTGCCCAGCACTTTTTTTCACAGGAGTATGGTACTATAAAATGAAATGTTTCTATGTCTGTTAGTGCTTGTACAATGGCTTTCAGTTTAAATGTGAAATAGGCTCCTGGATATAGTTTATCTCCCATGAAAAACAAAAACACTAACAAAAAAAACTGAACCCTAAAACTTTTCTTAAGGAAACAGTCTATTCATTTGATCTTTGGGATGCAGACCCTTGCAGCATTTGGTACACTTTAGCATTGAGTAGTTTTTGCTTTTTCCTGCTTTCATTGTGTTGAGTCACATGCAGGAATCTGGAAGACATGAGAAAGTCTGAATTGGAGGAGGTTGGGTTTTTGAAGAGGGTTTCTGTTCCATTTTCTAGAAAGCAGGACAGCTTTCACACTTACACTGGTTGATTTACATTGCCAGTGTGAGAATCCAGTACTAGCAGGAGCAAATCCTTGGCAAGAAAATTTGGTTGCTGGCTGGTAGACTAAGATTTAGCAGAGGATGGGCAGAGCTTCTGTGGAATATATGCCCAGGAATTAATTGCTATCAATAAAAGTTGTAGCCTGATATATCATTCATGTACCTCCCATTAGAATCAATTACATTATTTACTTTATTTCTGTAATGCATCACTTGGTCTTAATTGAAGTTGGCCCTGGCACCACTCTAAAAATGGAGATGCTTCCATTGATTTCCACAGGGCAAAACCAAAGCTTCCTTCAGCACATCACACTCAAAGATCATCTCAATGATTAAGAAGGAGGAGCATTTTCTCCTTTTATGTAAATGAACAAGGTGTTTAAGGAGACATTATGCTCATGAGGAATCTGGAACATACCTATTTGAAAACTGTTCTTGAAATTTCCAAATAGAAGTGTCAAACTGGTTTGCAGAGTGTTGGATAGACCCCATTTCCTGACCTGTGGCTTCTTAACTCTTGATTCTTTACAGCTTCTTCTCTCCTGACACCTATAGTGTATCATATGCAGGGATAATTCCACATTGAAAAATGCTATGAAATCCTTGGATGGCTGAAGCCACATATCTTATGAAGCTGTGGATTATCTTGGTACTGGCAGAAAAATGCACAGGGCTTGAGTAGGCAACAGTGATTTATTCAGCTAACACTAAGCAAGTGCATTGACTTCTGTAGCTACCTTGACCCCTTTATATCCATATAAAAATGAAGTGGAATCTTGACACTCATAGTCTTGAAGATTGTCCCTATTCTGTAATCTCCGATTAATCTAAACTGTCACAGTCTTCAAGGAATGCTCCTAATCTAATGTGGCTTCCTGTATAAAATAGGTCATTGGGTTTAGCTGAACTAATTTCTCTCAAATACTGTAGCAATTGTACTATTTTCATCGTCCCACATTTATATATATATATATATAGTAATATAGAACCTACCACATTTCACAGGAAATGTTTCGTGTAGTGAAATGGTCTCCCTTTTGTAAATATGTGTCTTCTTACCTGAATTGATCTATTTTCATTTTATTTTCCTTTGTGTGTGGGCCCTGTGGTACCTACCTTCTTTCACTGCTGTGTTAAGGTACTTTTGTGCTGTGACAGTTTTCTACTTCATTGTTAACTCAATCATTTTGAATCCTTTGTGTTTTTTTCTGTGGACTATGTTTTCCAGTCTTTTGGTCATTGCTTCTCTATACCTTCTCTAACTTTTCTCATCCTTCATTGTCATGATTTTTTTTCAAGTTAATATCCTTCTTCTGTGCAGATTCCACTTCCAAATGTTAATGTTTAGCTAATAATCCACTAGGAGCATACCAGATTTTTCCAGAGGTATTAAGACTATTCAGGTTCCTTTTAACTTAGAAGGCTTCAATTTCTATTCAGAATACATCTGTGTTTCCTGAAGAGTGACCTGATAAACACCAATATAAAAAAAAAAGTAGAATCTGGGTACTTTATGCTGATTTTAACTACTGACTTTGAAGTATGCACATTCAAGGTTCAGCTGTTTCATCTTTTTAGTTTTTTCCTGTGTCTCCTAGGTCAATTAATACACAGATTTTCACCTAATTATCCCTGATTTCCAGGCTGATGTAATTGCCAGTAACTTCTGCTGACCTTAGTAGGAGTTATATCAAGGCTTTACTGTGGAAAATCTATCTCATTGTCTTTAGTCTAATTGTGGTCAGACTGACTGAATGGCATATTTATTTATAATGATTTTATGGCACTTTATCTTTCATGCTAGAAGGAGTAACTAAATTAATATACATTAATATTATGAAAATATATGAGAACGTGTTTTACTTGCTTTCTGAAATCAAGTCCTGTGGGGTTTGTCATGCGGTGCTTAAAGTAGCCAAGAAGTAAAGGAAATGCTGCTTAAAAGAGAACTTGACCTATACATTCACTGTCCCAGTAAAAGTGAGAAAAATATCAATGAAAAACCTGTGCTGTACATACAGAAAATGTCCAGAAAGAGAAAGTTAGTTCCTAAGAATATGTGAACTATGTCGAATTCATTAGTGGGTTCAGATGAACTTAATGAGGTAGTTTTTTAATAGATCAGTATGGATTACTGTAACATAATTTGTATAGGAGAAATGGAAGAAGTAAATGGGTTGCCATAATATTTAAAAACACTTACTGTGCTAGGAAACTGTGAATGATTTTCCTGTGAAGAAATATAAACAAAGCAAAACAAACATTAGGCATATTTCAAGTGGTGCTGAAGAAATTCTGTCTCTTCTCAAGATACTCCATATAAAAGGATACTCATGGGAGTTTTTTAACTACCTGCATCTCTGTTGAGTAGCACTTTCAACAAATTAGCAAGGATAATCATAAATTACAGAGTAGTCACACTTGATAAATGGAAAGTAGGGGATCCCAAAAGAGACATCCTGAGTCCATTTCTTGCTGACACGGAATGAAAATGGGGAAAACTGGAGGACTATATCATTAGTGACCAAAAAGTCCATTCATATCAGAAAGAAATGCAATTTACTGATTAATTTAAGGCTGTAATTTCAGGAGGAACAGAAAATAACCATTGTGAAAAAATAGTTTCAAAATCTAGGACCTTCAGTGTATTTTGCTAGAATGATTAAGAACACAGTGTGTTTTTCTTCAGGTTTAAATAAGGGGTTTGATTTAGAAGGAATCAAACTTTTGGAATTCTTCAGTTGTGCTGAAAGGTTGTTATATGAAAGGCCAATATTTATAGCAGCCTTAATGGGGAAGATGAAATTAAGAATTAGATCATGTGTCAAGAATTGTAAGTCTCCAAAACCCACTGTGGTTATAAGTACTTGAAAGGTGAAGTCAAACATGACAGTTATGAATGGGGGAGGAACACAAATATGAATTCTTCACAGCAGCTTTTACAGGGACGATTAGTAAAAGCTTCAGAAGTTTATGTCAAGAAATATTTACCTGAATGAAGGCGATAGGGCTATCCTGGAGTACTGTGCCCAATTCTGGTCTGCAGAATTAAAAAAATAGGCAGGAAGACTGGAGAGGGTCCCAAGAAGTGCCACAAAAATGAGCAGAAGAGCTGAATGATTTACCCCAAGAGGAAAGATTGATGCTGTGTAGGGTCTTTGCTCTCTGTTAAAGAGGAGGCTTGGGGGAACCTCATCCCAGTGTTGCAGTACTTAAAGGGCAGCTACAAATAGGACAGAGGCTCTTTCTTCACAGGGACCAACATGGAGAAGACAAGGAGCAATGGGTGCACATTGTACCACAATAGATTTTATATTGATATAAACAATAAACTTGGTAACATGAGATTAGTCACTAGAATAACCTCCCCAGGAACAGAGTCCCCACTGCTGGTAACAATGATGCCATTGGACAGGGTGCTAGGTAATCTTAATCTCCCTCCCACAAAAGGTTAGACCAGCAGATTGAGGATCCTTCCAACCTAGACTTTGAATGGGAAGCAGATTGGAGAAAGTCTAGGAGAAAATGTTGATTTCAACAGTATCATTATAGACCATGGTCTCTGATGTGTGAAAGGTGCAGGATGTTTGGCTGATTTTGGGCATCTAATGCAGTTAAGAGGCACTAGAGAAGAAAGGAGAGAGAGGAAAATAATTTTCCTTTCCTAAAACATCTGTTCTGAAGCATTTGAAATGCAAATGGAAAGGTATTTTGATTATGTGTTCCTTTTTGTTAATACAGTGTGTTTATTAATAATAATTTGTGTCTAGGAGCAGGTATCCAAAATTTATATATGAAGGTTGGGTTTTTCCCCCCTGTAAAAGACCTAATTGTTTGTGTTCCTTACATGGATCCATAAATCTTTTTTGGTGATGTAACAGCAGTGAACATTTTCTCACAGAAAACTGTGTGATGAGGAAAGGAGTTTTCTGGGCTGTTTTTGTCCGGCAACAGCAAATATTAATTTCTGTGACAGTTATTTGGAATGTGTAAGGCAATACAGCACTCTGAGGAAGGCCAACAGCATTCAGGCACAGACACTGATATGCTGAGGGAAAAGGTCTGTTTTTTTCCTGAGCAATAACTATAAATATTTGAAGACTGTAAATGCGAAAGCGCAGAAGCACAAGGGGGGGTAATGCGATGGGATTACTAAAGTGAAAATTTAGATTGGATGGATATTAGGAAAAAATGATTGACAGTGAGAATAGATTATGGAGTAGAGCACTTTCCCAAAGGTGTTGGTAAAAGGCCTGTATCAGTCTTTGCTGAGGTACTTCAGAGTAGATTGTATAAAGAAGCAGGAGCTATTCTGCAGGGAAGCATGCTGTTCTTGGAGAGCTGTGATGGAGGACTTAATAGATTTGCTGCAAATCATTTCTGTGAATCATTTAGAGATGTGTTACGGATTTTTTTTTTCCTCATTGAAAGTAGTTCTAAAATGTTTCCCACTCACCCTACTCAGTGGATCATAGTGAGTTTGTGTTCATTACAGACTTAGTAAATCAATATCCCATAACAGTATTTTATATACATTATTCATTACACTTTCATGAAATAAAACATTTAAAGAGGAGGAGGAAATCAGCAAGTGTGAAAAATGTAGGATGTTTGTGTTCTGGCACAGGAAGTGTGTGAGGAGGGAGTTCTGGAAGCTTACAGTCCCAGTGATGTGATTTCACTGTGACCTGAGTTTCATCTTTTATTCCTAGTATTTCTCTTCCTACATTTCTAAAAACTGTAAATTTTCTGGGTACTAATATTATCTTAAAAGTATATAGCTTGGGAGGATACAAAGGAAATGTTCACAGAAGGTGTTAGAAGTATACCTCATTAAAAGGCATAACCTTCACTTTGTCTCCCAGATGGTGACAGTATTTCTTCAAGGACTTGTGGATGCTTTTGCATAGGCACAAACTGGATGGAATCATTGGAGACTGGGGAGTGCAGAGGCCCAGAGAAGTGGGTCCCTCACAGGGGCTCTTCAAGCATTTCAATTATTAATCCCTCTTCAATGCACACAGTGTCCTGAATGTTTACCCTTTGAAACACTGGTGGGAAGGAAATTCATTTGATGCTGAATAGCCCTCAGTGTTGGTCTCTTGCTGTGGAGGCTGGAAGTGATGTGTATTGAGTCAGCAGTTTCATGTTATTCCTTTCCACTTTCAAGAAATATCTATAAGAGGAAGAAATTAAAAATACTCAAGAGCTTTTTGTCCCTTGATGTGGACTTGAGCTTCATCACTGGTCACTCAGAGTGTGCCTATTCTTTCCATGTCCTTTTCCTCACTCTTTTTACTCTGCCCATGCCATACTTGGAAATAACTGAGCTTCCTGAGCCTCTAGATGGGATGCTTAAAATAATTGCCATAAGGAACAACATGTTCCTTTTCATTAATGCCATTCTTATGGAGAGTGCTTATTTTGTGCTCTAAAGATGGAAAAAGAAATTTTTCTCTTCCCCTTCTCATTCCATTTGCCCAGTGTGCATATGTTTTTCAGATGATACAAGGTGCAGGTCAGCTACTGCTTTGTTCATAAATATTCATACCTAGATAGTTGGGGAGAAAAAAATAAGTGACAGGTTAGCATAAATTAAATATTCAGCACAACTCAGCAACATCAGGATTAAAATTGAAATATGCAAGATAGAGGAAAAGCTATTCCAAGAAAATGTTTGAAAAGAAAATACTTCTCTGTATTTCATCTGTCACTATATTTGGGGGGAAAAGCCAGAATATTTTGCTCTCTGTGAGATAAGGCAAATTTAAAAGATTGCAAAACGCAGACTGGATTTCAAGAGCCAGCCAATAAACTGACAAAAGCTGGCAGGAAGATTTTGATGAGTCTTGTTCCTCCAGAATCATAGAACAGGAATTCTCAAAATGTCATTTTCCTGGACATTGTAAGGCTGCAAACATTGTTTGAGAGTGATGTTTAGATGTTTGGTTCCCATATTCTCCACTTCTTTAGTCAAGGTTTTATTTTCCTTACTGGAAATGCTGATCTTTTTGAGGTCATTTAATCCAAAACCATAGAAAGTAAGTGGGCTATGTTCCTGTGATTTCTTGCACGTTAACTAGGGATATATTATATTAGAAAGGGAGATTTGGTGATGTATTATACTAAAATATATGGTCATAAAGTTCTGTGAGAACATAATATTGTAATGCATCATCAGAGTGTAGAATTGGCTGATAACATTGACAAGCATGAACACCTAGCCCTGGTTCTTCCAACCTTTGCTCACAAGATAGACTTATTTACCACTGCTATTATGATACTTGTTTCTGTTGGAGAAACATCTCTCAGACCTGTCAGGAGTTGGCAGATTTGTTCTGTGCTTTTTCAGATGAGGCTCTGCTTTTAGGGATCATCTCAAATGCGATAGAGTATGAGGAAAGGGCATGAAACTGAGTCAGGGGAGCTTTAGGTTGGGTATCAGGAATAAGTTTTTCACCCAGAGGGTGCTTGGGCCCTGCAACAGCCTCCCCAGGGCAGTGCTCACAGCAGCAAGCCTGACAGAGTTAAGAAGCATTTGGACAACAGTCACAGGCACACACTGTGAGCCTTGGGTTGTTCTGTGCAAGGCCAGGAGCTGGACTGGATGGTCCTGATGGGCCCCTTCCACCTCCCCATATTCTGTGATAATTCTGAACAAGACATGAATTAGATAATTTGATTCTGTTTGTTCTGTAAGGTTTGATTTTTTTTTAAATGTAAAATCTATACTGTCGCAGAGGAAAAAAAACCCTAAATAAATGAATTTTCCATTTCCAAGACTTATTCCAAAGAATTTCATATGTGTAAAAGCTAGTGAGGACTGAGATGCTGCTTTGCCATTTAGACTGTGCATATTTTCCTAGTTTTAACTGGACAGCTTGAAAGCAATAATGAGATAAGAATTATTTCTTTACTTTCAGATAGTAAAGATTAAATGTATGCTTTAAAACATTTTAATGAACAAGATTTGTAGAAATATAAAAATCCATGTGTGTCTATTGAGACAATGCCAGTATCATCTAACTGTCAAACTAAAAATATAGTTATTTAACTTTGTTACAATTGCTTCAATATGTTTAGCTGGAAGCCAGGTTGATGTTTCCACCAATTTTTCCTGAAACATACATTTAAAAACAATCAAAATGGTTTTTAAAAAAATCTAAGCCATTTTTTAGGTCAATTACCTAAACATTTTAGGGTTCTATGCTCAAAAGAGCTTATTCTTTCATTCAAAAGTCTATAGTCAAGTCAGTTTTTCAGGTATTTGCAGCTCTACGTATCCAGTCTTAAAAAGTGCTTATTTTGGTGTCAAATGAGAACTGTAGCTTGTAAAAATTGGTTATTTCTTTAATTACATGTACAGCTCAGATATCCTCAAACTTGCAAATTATAAGGTTATGCCTAGGAAGAGAAGGATAAAATAAATTGAAAATTCAGAGAGGTGACTGATGTGGGTAAAGCCCCAGTATTTTGGCTCGGCTACGAACATGCAACCAAAATGCCCGGTACACCTGACACCTTAAAATTTTGCAAAAATCCTTCTTTTGTATCTGTGTTTGGGGGTTCCATTATTATCAGTTTTATGACCTATATGCTGATATAATCAAGCTGATGAGAAAACCTCTCATGGGTATTATTTCAGCTAAATAAATATAACAGAGATGAGCAGGAACACTTTTTTTTGTTTGTTTTGTGTGTGTTTTTTGTTTTGTTTTGTTTTTTTTTCTCTCTGACCAAAAACATAAATGAAAAAGGTATGGTGCATTAAGATGCTTTGGAAATCAGTCCAAGTTTAGGGGTAGTAACATATGATACAATTCATTGTGCCAATACTAGAGAGGGAAAAGGTAGTGTTTTGCAATCTCCAATTCAGCTATGAAGTAAATGCCAGACTTATGTAAGTAATGGATAAGAGCAAATGCTCCAAGTTGAAATAAATCACATTAATCAGTATGCCAACCTTCCTTTTTGTACAGGCACAGAGGAAGTTGTTAGAAAGCATAAGACTTGTCAAGTTTGTCATTTCTGTGAGACAGATTTAGAAATAATGTGAATAACAGCGAAAATGTCTCGAGACTGCTGTATCTGTTGAGTCAGATTATTAATATCAAAGACTGCTAGGAATTTGAGTTACTTAACTTGTACTTTGAAAGTGTATTGCCATACTCAGCTAGGGGTCAGCTTTCACAAGACCAAATTATTAACATTACAATTTCTGAGAGCAACCTGCCTCCTCTCGTCCTCTTGGTATTTTTTGTCTTTGTGAAAGCCAAACACTTCCAAAGACTCCTTGGTTCCCAGGGTCTGACTCCAGCCCAAGCAGACAGAGTGAGCCCTCCTTGTTTCTGCTGACATCAAACAGCAGAATTTAGTTATGTGCCCTGTTCTATATTCTTATACAAGTTTTTTTCCCCCAGAATTTTTATTCATACTTATTAGATATTGTATTCAAATCTATTTTTCAGTCAGAATGAGACTGCTTATTTATTTTCTCTTGAAAGGTAAATGCTTTTGTCTTTGTGGATATGAAAGTCATGACTTATCTACTCCTGAACTAAAGTTTTTGTTAGACAGCATCAATTGCTTGCTAAATAATCCTGATTTAGCCTTTAAATAGGAGGCTTTCTCACAATTATTAAACATTACAAGTCACTTCAGCAAGACTAAGGCCCCACTAGAGACAGCAGAATCTTGAAAGTAATTTTGTCAAATTTTTCCAAAGAAAATGAGTGCTGCAACTCTTTGCATAATCTTGTATCGTGTTGTAAAATGGAGTTGTACTGAGATAAATACAAGCAATTGTTACTACCATAGATGTGGTTACCTTGATTCTTTATTTAGGTTTCATGTATGTCTTTTATTATTTTTTTTTATGTATGTATAATTCAGCATATGCCATGTGTAGTCCCAAGAAAGTATTTTAGGGAAAATAGAAAATTATTATTGCCTGACACTTTTGTCCAAGGAAAAACCTGTTTTTCTCCCATTTTTCTGAAGGGTATTTGAGAACATTTGACAATATGTTTTGTATTTAAAGTAGCTTCAAGTTGAAGTGTTTATTTGAAATTTAAAAAAAAAATCTAATGATGAAAACAAATGACAGAACATTGCTGAGACACTCAATTGATGTACCAAAAGACATAGGGAAGTGATAAAAGCTTAATTGCATCATCTACCCTTTACTCAGACTTAGTTCTCTTCACAGCTTTTTTTAAAAACCCAGCTCACTGTGAGGAGTGTTTATTTTGACAGACACATTTACATAATCAAAAATATTTTGCAGAACAATATACTTTTAAAAGCTGAAAATTGTGTTAAATTGCAATAAGCTGCAATAGCTTGTGTAGAGGTACTTGTTGGCAGTTCATTTTGTATGGCAAGCTGCTTTTCTGGAATATTCTTAGATGAACATTGTTGAGGTAGTATGTGATTTTTTTTTTCTGATTATCTCTCAGAAGAATTGATTTGGCTTGAGGCTGAGGACCTCTTGCTCAGTACCAAACCAAAGGTAAATTGTATTGTCTGAAATTCCTTTTAACATTAAAGAGACCCCAAAGTCTCAGGTTTGGAGGGCATCAAGCAGAATCAGACCCTTTAAACACCACACTTTAGTGTGCTCTGTTACATTCTTTCACTGCAATGAGATGGCATGTCTTGAAAATCAAATAACACATCCCTCTTCCTTATCAGTACAGTGGTAATTAACTTTAATTAGTTCAACCAGCTGCCTCTATTTTGGAGGACACCTATAACCTCAATAAAATTTATTAGCATAAAGCTGACCCATAGGTAGACTTTGGTTAGAGATGGCTTTAAATAGAAAAGCAATGCCTTAAAAATATCCCATTATTTAATTATTTTCTTGAAAATCTCTAAATGCTTTTAGCCACACACATTGTGGGCTATACAGATCAGGTTTTTTGATGTTGCAAGAGCCCTGCTTTTCCTCTTGCTACTCTGCATAAGTGGTTCTTCTTCATTTGCCACTTGAGAAAATATAGGCTCTTTAGAGAAGGAATGTGGGCACAGAACCAAGTGCAGAGGAAAGCAGTGGCAGCAGCCTCCAGCTGTACCTCTCTGTCTTGGAGCACTGGGGAGGGAAAAGCTGCCTCTGAATAACGTGTGGTGGTTTGATGCCTTGGTCTTGCAATCACAGTAACAATCTTGAATGCAAAAGAACCACAGAAAACTTATCCTCCAATTGTCATAAGTATCTGAGAAGGCAAAGATGGCTGCAAAACACTGATGTGATGAGTTGCTCATGTTGCAGTACTGGAAAGCTAAAAGGATATGTTAAAAAGATTGTAAGGATTCAAAAGAAATTGCAGGTGAAGGTAGGGAAGGATTCTCCTGGATGTCTTCCAGGAAGGTGCCCAGTATATTTATTGGTGGGAATTTGATTTTAATTTTTATTTTTAAGTTATTTAGCCTATCTTGGTAGAGCAAAATTTAGCTGACAACTGCATAAATTATTGCTAAATTAATATCACAAAATCAAAGAGCTGTTAAGCTAAGGGGGAAGAAGAAATGTGCTGGCTCTCAGAATGGAAGAAGAAAAGTTTCTACAGCTTGTCAGCTAGTAGCCAACTTCACTCAGCCAATAGTCAGCCAACAGAGCTGAGAGGGTTTCTAAATGGAGTCTGGCCAAAAGCTCATAGAAGAGGGCCATTTTCCTCTCAGTGGAACAGAAGGGTCTTTCAAACCAGGAACTGGGGAAGGGGGATGAGTCCAAACCAGAGAGTAGCTAAAAACACCCAGAGCCAAGAGCCAGCTATTCAGCTGGAGTAACCTATACAGGTGAGAGAGAAGAGGAAGAAAAAGCCAGCTGGGTGTTTATTATTTTGCAGAAACAGTAAATTAAGATTCATAAGTTGGCAGCTAATAAAAAACTTACAGGAAAGGCTGAAGGAAGGAAGGAGATCTAGTGAGGGGTGGAATAAACCTCTCTCATTTCACCAAAGGATATATAGAATTGACATTCTGTATTTAATTTGAAGCCTACAGTTATTTTCCTATGTCTTCAATCATGGTTATTATGGAAAAAATATTTGTTCAAATAGTTCAGGTGTTCAGGGTTAGTGTGTTGGTAACTGCATTTTTTAACAAGTTTCTGTTTGTGTTCAGACCCCTGACCTCCCCTACTTGGTTTGTGTTATCTCATTTTAGATTTTATTTTCAGACTCATTATTTTTCTCTTTTTGTAACAACTTCCATTTTTAACTTATTTGACTCCTACCCTAATGAAAGGTAACTCAGATTTTAGTACATCTGACATGTTCCCTTCAAATGCACTTGAGTTGAGCTGTTCCTTAGAAAATTAATTTTTGCATATATATAATCTTTGTGTTTTTCCCGTTATTTGCTTCTGTATTTTATGACCTTGAATTTAAAGTTTTAAGGGCTAAAGATAAGGAATTTATAGGAGATAATGAATATTATGCTATAGAAATAATCCTTGAACCCTACAAATGGTAGTGATGGTGCTCTGCTTTAAAGCCCCTCTTTCATGTAGTCCTTAAAGAGTTCTTTTACTTGATCTTGAGTGAGAATGGTTAATGGAGAAAGAAGAAAACCAGCACATTTCTGACTTTGCTACAGAATTAATCTTTGGTAATTCTTACTGCACTGTGAAAGAAACAAGAGGAAAAAAACTGAAATCCAGCACGAAAACTGAGTCTCCTGCAGCCTTTTCCTTTTCCCAAACAGTCATTGGAGGTAGCATATAATTTGTTTTCTTTCTTAGACTTCATGCAGGATATTAATGCAAAGCTGCTTTTGCCTTAAATGATACATTTTGTTTTCCTTTTGGTGGTTCCTGTGTTTTTCTTGTTTTTATTTCATGACTTACATCTTGGTAAAGGCTTTATCTTTACTAAGGAGCCAATAGAGCTTTTGTGGGACCAACTTGTCCCTAAACTCTGCAACTTAGCTGTTGCCAAGAAATTTCTATGAGTCCTTGCCATGGGAAGGAAAAAAAAAAAAAAGAAAAAAACCAAAAGAAACTTGAACCCATTTCTTAAAAACAGAAAGCATAGCAACCACAGTCAGAAACATTTAGCAGTCTGGCAGCAGACAGCAGGACATACAAAGAATAGCAAAATAGTCTATTGAAGAGGGGAAAAAAGATCTTCAAAAGACTTGTGTCCACAGCAGGGTGAAAAACATAACAATCCCATTATCAATGTTATTAGAAAAAAAATGTTGATTTTCCTTTTTTCCTAAGTTCTGCCAATATATCATGTTAAATGATATTCCAGTAACTCAGAACATAAAAAGGCATTTTCTGGCATCCCCTTAAAACATCTCTATTCAGGCAGTCAAAGGAGGAGAGAAAAGAAACAAGCAGTTCTGGGCTCCACATTCAGAAGTCCAGCAGAAAAGACTAGTTGGCCTAGAAGATGAGCTGTCATGACTGTATTAATTCTGCAAATAGGTGACTTTGCCCATACTGCACAGGGAATCTAAATTCACACTCCCAGGATGCCGATAACTTTGTTTCTGACAGTGCTGGTTTTGTTTCTACAAGTGTACATATCAATTAACAACTGTTTTGTTTCCTTAGTGTAATTAATATACCTGCTTTGGACTGAGTTGCGGGAGTTCTTTTGGGTTTGTTTTTCTAGTTTGGTTTGACTTTTTTTTTTCCCCTCTATTTTTTTTACATCATTATTTGGGGGTAGGAGAGTGATGATTTTCAACCCACAGTAGAAGTGCAGGTGTACTGTTGAAATCATAGTGAAATTCCTTATGGTTATGGTAATTTTAGTCTTTTTTGGTGCCCATTTTCCTTCCTAGAATTTGCAGGGATAAGGTAATTAGCAGTTTAAATAGAGTATAAATTTGTGTACATTAAGTATGCCTGCTTTGTGTAAACAGAAGTTTTCCAAGTGCCTGATGTGCAATATATCCTGTTATTTTAAGGAAGGGGAGTGCAGAACACATCCATGTAGCTTAGTTACAGAAACAACAAACATCACTAATTTGTTGTCTTTAGTTAGCCATGTAGTGTGGCATTAAAGCACTTGCCAAGTGCATTATCAGGGATTATCATGGGATTCTATGCTTTTGTGTTGACCCTGAGACATGGATTGCTCAACTTCAGCTTTTATTTTGTGCAGCTTTTGAACAGAATGGATGCACTTTGGTGGTTTTTTATCTGAATGATCAGTGAGCTCTGGACTCTGTAGTTGCAGACTAGAAAGTGAGAACTATATCATACCTGTTTTCCTTAAAAAGAAAATGGGGGATTGTCACCCTATAGAAAATGTGTGTGTAAATGAGTCTGATTTTGGATGAAGCTTCACTAGATTTTGTGCTGGTAATGTGGACTTCAGTCTTCTTGCTGTCCTGTGAGAAGATGATGTATTCAATTTACAGAGAAGCAAGGAGAAATTAAGTTCTCTGTGAGGCATTTAGGTGCAGGTTAAACCCAAATCCCTTGACTATTGGTCCTGACCTCCTAACACAAGAGTCATTATAATGCTTTTCTTCTTTCTACCTTAGGTCAAAGTAGTCTGTGGAGAGTATGTCTGATTTAAAAAATCTACTTGTTATATATAAAGCTATAAACAGTGCAACAAAAAGCAGAACAAAGCACATAATCATACTGTATAAATAATACCTTTGCCTTGCATAAGCCTATTTAATATTTTTCAAAAGTTTGATTGTGATCTGTTTGCACTCTGTGGTTTTGGATGCTCAGACTAGACAGGAAGAAGAAACAGCACAATGTGAAAAGTGAAAATCCCAGATATATACTCCAAGGAATTTGCTGCACTGTAGTACTTTTCTGTTATTTTTTTGTTTGTTTATTTGATCAATTAAGTCAAGGGCTTTTTTTTGAGCTTAATCTTCCAGGGCAGCTTCCCAGACCATATTAATTGATCTAAAATAAGGCAACAAAATGAATATGTTGTTGTTTTCTCCAGGTGTTTATGTATCCATACCATGGAACCCTATCCTGTTGTCCTTAGGCTTACCTCCCACTCAGTAAGACTCTAGAGATACCTGGGTTTTGTTTTGCTGCTCAATGATCCCCTTTCTAAATGCCCCATTGCCAGCACAGTTGTGTTTAAAGATAACAAATGTTGACCTCAGGAGAACGAAAACTATTTCACTTGAGGAAGAATAAGTTATTCCCTTGAAGCATTCAATATGCTCCCTAATTTCTTCTCTCTGTTCAGAAAACAAAGCTGGTTTATGGTGTAGAGGCTTTAATAACTGTTGTCATTAATGCTGTGTGCTTTCACATTGTGTTCAAAAATGCACCCCACTGCAAACATATGAACTTGGGCTCCTTAAGTTTTGTCTAAATAGTCTGTCATTTATTGTCTTCCTTGATATTTTAATTTTGGAGCTTGAAAGTGCATGGAGGCATATTAGCAAAATGACAAGCCTCCTGTGAGAAGCTGATGTTCCCAGATTAGTTCAAAACCATACAGCAAGTTCTAAAAAAACTGTTAGTGGTCAGTTTTGCAGCTGAATTTCTGGGGAATGTGATGCTGTGTGCACCAGGTAGGTCTCAATGAGCATGGAAATTCTAGTGTCTGATAAAAAATTGCCTCAGGTTTCCCTTATTGCAAGTCCCATTGTTACAGTTTCTGACATCAGCAAGTTCCCTCCTGCTGAGACCACTTTTCAGGGGAAATCTGTACCTTGGCAGCACCTACCTGAGCCATTTTGGGTGACATTATTCTCCATTTTGGAGAATTAACTGCCATTACATGCACCAGGTGATCCAGGTTTCACAGAGATATGAAAATATCAAAGTACTGGTTTATGGTAACAAAAATTTATCTAATCCAATTTTTAACAGGTTTTGATACAGGGTTCATACATTTATTCAAATTGCATTTATAAAAGTATTTTACCTCATCTCTCAGTTAAGTAAATAGACAAGTTCTTTGCAGCAAGGTGCTCTGAAATCCTGGGTTTCCTCTGGTTCTCAAGGAAACCTAGATGCTGCAGATCAGGTGATGTGATCAGATTCTTGAGGATTATCTTTGGTTTTAAGAATGTAAATTAATTTGAAATAAATACTTCATAATAATTTAAAGTATTTTAAAGCACAATGATTGAAAAGCCATTGTTGGCAGAGGTGGTCAGTATTTTGAAATATGTAAGGCATTATTTTGTAATAATGCCTGTTCTTCATTCATAATATTTGATGTGGGAAGGGCTGCATTTTGAATTGAAAATAGTGTTGTAATCTGGATTTTTTCACACCTTTAATCATTCTAAATCTCATGGGATAGCATCAATAGAAAGAACTGAAAGAGTTCTTCTGTTTTTTTTTTTTTAATTGTTTTAAAGTTTTCTGGACTTAGACTTTTGCTAATTGAACACTTACAGATTTAGGATACATTCCTAGTATAAAGTCCTTCTCTTGTCCTTCACCTTTTCTCAGGGTCATTCATAGATTTATGCCTCTTTACACTTCTGGAGTTCATTGAATAGTAGTGCCCCAGCTTGCAAAAAAAAAAAAAAAAAAAGCTATACATGATATATCTTTGGGAAGCATGAATTAACTTAGGTTGTTCTCCATGACTACAGACCACATTAAAGAGAGTGCTGAGCTTTAGGTAATAATTGCTGTCTTAGGGCTGTGTCTTAACAAATGAATCCAGCTCTGTGATATTGCAAGTTACCCAGCATGTGGCCCAGGTGGTAGCAAAGGGAGCCTGTTATCTTGATTGTAAAATGTTCTGTCCTGTCTCTCTTAGGACATAAATTTATTCCTCACTTTGGATAGCTTGGTTGCAAATTATATGGGAAATTGCTAACTGCTCTGTTTTTCTTGGGAGTTCAGGTGACCTTTTGCAGTTTCTGAGAATGAGGTAGTTATGTGTTTTAAAGACTGACATCTTGAAGCTTACTTGATATTAGCAGTAAAGAACAGAGTGAACACAAGACAAATTCAAGGTGCTCTTAATGGCATGATACAATTCCCTGAGGGCTGGCAGTTTCACATGCAGGAATCTTAGATTGCTGCTCAGGTATGAGAGTGCCAAGAGCAAGCTAAAACCCAGGGCCAACCTGTGGTATTTTTGGGGTTCCTCAGATGAAGGGAGGAAAATGATGAATCTGACTCCATGTTCTTAGAAGCCTAATTTATTATTTTTTATTATATTAAAGAATGTTGTACTAAACTATACTAAAGAATAGAGAAAAGATGGAGACAGAAGGTTACAAAGAATGATAATGAAAACTTGTGACTTTGAAGAGAGAGTCCAACACAGCTGATGGTGATTGGTCATTAAGTTAAAACAATTCACATAAAACCAATCAAACAGTGACCAGTTGGTAAACAATGTCCAAACACATTCCAAAGCAGCAAAACACAGGAGAAGCAAATCAGATAATATTGTTTTCCTTTTTCTCTGATGCTTCTCAGCTTCCCTGGAGAGAAATCCTGGGCAAACAGGACTTTTCAAAAAAATATGATGGTGACACCTACCCAATGGATGCCAGCATAGTGACTGGTGGGCTGTGTGGAGTAAGGGGGATTGTGAATCCAATATTTCTCCATTGCCAATTCCCTTCACTTGACTGATTGTGGATCCTTGTCTCTAAAGGAGGGAGAATGTACTGAGTTAGTGTTGTGGGCTGTGTGCCTCAGATGGAAATAGCAGATAATATAAGACCTATTAAAAATATGTTTGTCCTTATGTACCCAGAAGCAAGAGAAAAATTAAAAGGCAAAATCAATGGATAAATCAGTAAGTTATTTGCACCCTAGAGGCAGTTGTTTCTGAAGCATGCACCTTCATGAGTTACAAAGCAGATATTAGTCTCAGAATTATTCCTTACTCTTCAGTGGTTTTCCCAAAATTTAACGACAACTAATTTCTGTGAACGTACCACTTTTCTCCTTTTGCTGTGCTTCACTGATGGCTGAGTACATTTTTCATGGATAAGGGAGAGGGGTAATAATCTCAGCATAACACCAGGAAACAGGCTTCCAAATGCAAGCTGTGTTCAGTTAATAGTTTACAGGTCTTTTCAGTTATGGTTCATATATTGCTGGTTTATTACTAATTAGCCATGATAATTCAGTTCAAAATTTTCCATTTAGAAAGAGTAAATGAACATAAGCACATTCTAAAACTTGGAACATATGCACTCTAAAACATAGATATAGGCTTTATTCAAGTTCCCCCACAACCTATGTAATAAAATGCAGTCATTTTCTTCTCAGTAGCTACAAAGTTTCAGTTGTGGAATAGGGAAGCACAAAATTGTCACTTAAAACATTTAGAGATTCCAAGGATGTTTTAACATTGGTGGCATAAAATTGGAAATATTTGTCACTGTTACTAAAGTATTTTAGCAACGCTTCCCTCATACATTATATATTAAGTCAATTAAAGAGCTGTTGACAAGTTATTGAGAAAGCCATTTCACTTTGTCCATTATGTTCTTAAACCATATTTATTAGAAATTATTATTTCTGAATTGCCAGATTACTTCAGATCATAGTAAGCTGTTTTAGACTTCAAGGAAAACCTAGCTTTCCTTTAGTCTGCTGAGTTTTTTTAAATATCTGTCAATTCCTAATTTAATATTCAATTAGCCAGTTTCATTAAGGTTGGACAGTTTGATTTGTCCATAAACAATAAATTCTCTTTGTACATTTATTCACCTTGTCCTGGAACCTGCTCTTGTTCAGTTGTCAATTTAAGAAGATCTTCTCATGTTCTTTGTTGCTGTATTTACTTCCGTTGTCACCAAGCAGGACTTAGTTCTAATAAGAGTCCATTTGTTCCTTTTTCATTTATTGCATCCTCTGGCAGTGTTTGATTCTTTTTGGTCTAATTCATGAAGGTTGCCCCTGTAACTTCTTCAAGTGAAGCAGGAGCTATCCAAAATCCCCTTGCCATAGAAAGTGGTCAATGCTTCATGAGACCAGATATATCTCTAAGTAACGTCCAAGGCTCCTGGCTTCTTCTTCCTCCTCCCTCTAAAGACAGAAAGCCACCCCAGAGGGGGTCACTTGCATGTGCTTATTCTCTAGTACAGTTCTAAACTCCTTTAAACTCTGTGAAGTCTCAGGTGTTGTGGATGTATTTGATAAATGGAAATGTGGAACTTTACTGCCTAATATTGCAGTGTAGTCCAATTCTATTCACTTCTGATGTCTTCAGTTGAAGAACACATTATCTCTGTCTCTGTAGCAGAGTAGCATTCTGCTGTCAGCAATCCACAGTGAGGTTTATCTGTTGTCTTTGGAGAAACAGTTCTCATGAGAACAACATTACTTGTACTCAACTCTGAAATAAAATGAAGAAATAGACTTATTTATTAACTTTTAGGATACATTTTATTACAGTAGAACAATTCTGACAAGTCTTATGATGAAATTTGCATTGTGGATAATGGTATAATTGGAATGAACACAATTCTTACTGAAAAATGTCACTCTATCAATCATTTCCTTTTCTTTTAATTTTAAACATTTTTCAATAACAACTATCACTCGTGGGGTATGTCATCTTAGATTGTGTAAATGCTAGTGCCTTTGTTTCTAACAGTGGCACAGCTCTGCAGTTCATCCACTGTGTGTTCCCTTACTGGGTGTCAGAGTGGGCTTCACGTGTGTTCAAACCAGGTCTCAGTGGAAATTAATCCAGAAGCTCTATCCTAAGTATTTAGTATGCACTTTCTAACCCCCAACAGGGATGTGAAGTCCCAGTGATGGGTCCCCTGAACAGCTCCAAACTACACTGCATAGTTGGAACACTGGATCAAGGCCAGATGTGATCCAGCCCTGAATGGTGCAGCTCTGTAGATGAAGAAGCCTCAGCACAAAGCGCTTGGTTTTGCTGAGCTGTTGCTTTTTATCCAAATTGCTTTTTAATGTAGGGCTTAACCTTAGAAACAGAGAAGAAAGTTTTAGCTTCTGTCGCTATGGTTTTGTATTCAGCCCTTCAGTGGTATTTTAGCTTGGGTGTATAATTTATTGCACAATTAAAAGTATTGACAAAACACTTGTGTGCACCTTTGGTATTGGGGAGCTCATTTCAGCAGCTCTTGTATTATGAATAAAAGAAAGAGCAGCAATTTGAGAAAACACCAATAAACATTAAAGCCCTGGGAAGTGGTTGCATCATGGCAGGCTTTTTGGGACAAGTGAAAATGTGATTTGAAGCAAGAATATTTGCTGCAGAAGTCAATTTGATTTAAAGCTTATATTGTCTTTCATTTTTATCAGAAAAGTCAGAGAAAATATGTAAGTTGGTTTTTTTTTTGTGAAATTGAACAGGCTCAAAGGTTTTCCTGGTTTTGATCTGCTATGCTATTGGTTTCCCTATCTTATATAGCCTCATGAATTCCATGAATGTTACTACTCCTCAGCCCCAAGGACAAACTGAAAAGATGTTAAATTATGAAGTGTCTGACCTTGGTATATTTTCTGTACGTGAACAGAAGAGTTAAGACAGTGACAAAGGGTTTAGAGGAATATGAAATCTAATACTTTATAATAGCAGAATGGCTGTGCAGAAAAGGCTTTTAAGTAATCAAGGCCACACAAGCTAATTTGCAACTCGTAGTATAAATTATGTGTAGATTCTTTCAGATTGTTGGAATTAACTCCAGGGATATTTTTAGAGCAACTTTGTTTGGTTTAATGAAAACAATTATTAAATCATTAGTCAATGAAAATAGTTATTTCATCTTGTTTGTATGTAAATTATCATATTCATATATCATCACCATTATCCTCTAAATAATGTGCCTATTCAAGATTGTGTCTCTTTGGCTAAAATGCTCAGGTTTCTCTGAGTAACTTCTCTGCTTTGCTTGCAGGTTGTATATAAAAATAACGATGTCAGGTTGGAGCTGTCTCGACTTGCCAAGCAAGGAGATCCTAAAATGAAGATTCATGGGGTTGTAGCATTTAAATGTGAGAATGTTGCAACCTTAGATCCAATCACATTTGAAACACCAGAGTCTTTCATCTCTCTGCCAAAGTGGAATGCCAAGAAAACAGGCTCAATATCATTTGACTTTCGTACAACTGAGCCAAATGGCCTCATTCTTTTCAGTCATGGGAAACCAAGGCACCAAAAAGATGCCAAACATCCACAGATGGTGAAGGTTGATTTTTTTGCCATTGAGATGCTTGATGGCCACCTCTACCTACTGTTAGACATGGGATCAGGTACTATAAAAATAAAAGCCTTGCAGAAGAAGGTGAATGATGGGGAATGGTACCATGTGGATTTTCAGCGGGATGGGCGGTCAGGTAAGTTCCTTTTGTCTGCATTCAGAATAGCTTTTTCTGCTGTATCTGAGAGAATACTGTGAACATATTGATGTTGCCACAGAGTTGGGCATCATCTGAAAAATAAGAAAATTATAAGAAGTCATTACTTTCAGGTGCCAGACTACAATAATTTGCTGAGTAAAATATCTTATATTTACATTATTGGATAATCAAGTACTTAATCTTGCAAGTAAGTGTGTTGTGTGGTTGAAAAACCAACAGTAATCTCCCTCTGTGCTTGCTTACATCAAATAGCTGAAGTGGCAAGTTTGAAGAATGAAAATAAAACAAAAAAGGAATTGCTGACAATAATCTCCAACAAGAGGAATAGTTGCCCCACAGAAACAACACAGATCTTCCAATCATGTCAGCAGATCTCAGTGTACTTAAATAATATTCTAATGAATTACTAACAACACATGTCTGCAGAAATGGAAATAATTGACTTGTCTCATTCTGTCAGTGTGATTAATATTCTGGAGTAGTTTACTCAAAAAGCAATCTCACTGAGAAGTGGTAAAAATAAAGAATTCGTGAACCCTTCCTCATGCTACTGAAATGTAATATGGCTTAAAGTGCATTTATCCAGTAAAATCACCAATGTGCATCAGCTCTTCTCATCTGGAGTATATAGCTTGTCTTAAGAAAATAATCAATATACATCAATTTAAGGACAGCTGCCTTCTACAGTGACTTTCCTGTACTTCTTGCCAGGATTTGGGGAGGAAGGGGGCAGGGAATATACTGAGTCTGTAATTCAGTCCTGAAGATTTTCTAATTAATATCAGTATTCAACATGAAGTTTATGTAGGCTGTAAATTGGGTGGTAAAAATTTAACTACGCTTCTTTAGGACTTTTTGGGATTTCCCCCACTTTCTTCCTTCTGGTGACTACCTTTCCATAGCTTGCATTTATAGTTCCTTTATGAAACTTAACCCCCAAAAAGTTATCATTTTGTTTAACATCTTACTACACACAAATCATATTTCAGATAAAGCAAATCTTAGGTGCAAATTTAAATTGAAGATTTCGGTTAAATCCATGCTGAAACCCACCTGCACCATGATTATGAAAAATAATAATTTGATTTCTGGGAAGTGCAGCTTCAAATTCTAATGGTACCAACCTTGATTTAGTTATTATGTCAGTTGCTCATTTAGATTTCTCGAGGTTAAATAAATCTACCAAACAAAAACAAACAAAACCCAACCAAACAAAAACAACCAAAAAAGAAAAAAAAAAACATGCCTTACTGAACAACAAAACACAACTTCTCAAAATCTTCAATTGGAATTGAACACCCAGCAGTTATATTATTTATACTACAGTTTTCATTTCAGACTTTCTTCTTAAGTGCTGTTTCAGTGATACATATGAGGCAGTAAATCCTGTAATAATTATGCCTGTGGGACTGCTGAAAGTAAAGTTTATTCTTAAATCTAAAGCCAACAGATCTATAAAGGAATGAAATAAATGCATAGCAATTGTTTACATTTGAAGGTAAATTCTGCCCTTTCATTGCTTCACAAAACATGACTCACAGGGGCCATTAAGAGAGTTTAGGGCATACTTTAATTCTTTAAAACTGTTAATGGACATCAGCAAGAATTTAGAGTAATTTCAGGAAGCAAAACCTGCCTGGTGATCAGGATTGCGTATTATTTTTTTAAGTAGAATTATAAATAATCAAATTAATCCATCTGATGATTTGCCTATGATCAAGATAGGTGAAATTTATGCAACTCCCCCATCACTGTTGAAAACTAATCATAATACCTATTAACTCTGAGACATTGAACTATTACCATGAATATTGAATAAAAATAGACAGGCTTATGGATTGGCAATTGAATTTTAACTGCAATCTGAAATAGAATCAAAATTTTCCTGTTACTCTAATACATACAGTAGTAGCTTATGGGAGGAGAAGTGCCAGTAACACTGGCAATGTTTTGTTTGTCCTAATGATGGTAAGATCTGGTTATTAAAATTATTAGAGAGATGCCTCTACCTGAATTAAGGTGACAATGAGACCATGTGCCAAAGTAAAAAATATGGATTTTATGTAACAATAAATGTGATATAGTGGGTTGGGGGGGCCCACTCAATTCTGAATGGGCCCTGACTTCCCTAAAATGATCCCTATCACCCTGTACAATTTTACTACATTCCACCAAAACCACCCGTCCTCTTTTCCACCTTCTGAAAGCTTTTTTTTTTGCTCTGGGTTTGCTCAGCAGCTCCTCATCCATCCATGGAAGCCTGCTGGCATTTTTGCCCCATTGCCTCCTTGTCGGGAGGCGTCGTGTCTGAGCTTGTAGAAAGTGATCCTTGAACACCAGCCAGCATCCTTGGGCCCTCTGCCCTCCAGGGCTCTTTGCCATAGGGCTCCACTGAGTAGTGCCCTGAAGAGGCCAGAGTCTGCTCTCCTGAAGTCCAGGGAAGAGAGTTTGCTGTGTGCCCTCCTCACTGTCCTGAGTATCTCATCCCCCTCCACCTCGCGGTCACGTTATGCGTTGTTGGTGTGTTTTACCCATAAAGAATAAAATTCATTTTACTATTTCAGGATGCTTTTCAGTTTCTTTTCTCTAGCTCAGACCAAACATACTAAAAATCACATGAATATAATTACTTTTCACTAGCTCTCCTTCAGATTTTTTATATACCTGAATGAAATTAACTTGTATACAAAAAAAATTTGCTTTTCTGAGACATTCTTGTTGCCATTGACAGTATATTTCCCTAGCTATCAAGCATAAAGTAAGAGATTGTTCTGTTAATGAATAAGTAGCTCAAATAAATCATGGTTCTTTTTTCAAATTAAGTTTGGTGTCTTGCAACCTTTTGCTCCTAGACTTCAAATCCATTGCAGAGTGGATCTCTCCTACGGGAGAATATTGTGACATTTCTCAAGGAGCTTTGCTAATTTCCTTGACTTTCATATTAGCTGGATCAGCAAGTACTAGATTTATTTCTCATTCTTTGCTCTCCTCCAGGCTCTCAGTCACAGTGAGCATCCAGTCTAAACTACTGAGTTTGCCTTTGCTTGTCTGAGACTGTGGTGGAGGAGGGAGGGAGAATGTGAACACATTTTTAAATTGTCATCATCCAGGCCCCATTCACTAGTAATTCTGTCAATCCACTCAGATTTTGAGAGATAGGAGGAAGAGGGAAGATACGGTGCCTTTTCATTTCCTTTTGCTGAAAGCTTTGACCTGTTATTCTTGTTTTCACCCTAGAATCCCATTCTGTTTCCTGGAAGACTTACTCTGAGTGCTTTCTTACCTAAAAAGGATCATTGGTAGGAGACAGAGTTCCTGAGACCATATTTAGTTAACATTTAAGGGTTAGGTAAAGAGAAATATTCATAAGATATTCTCCCCTGGTCCATCCTTCTTGCTAGGTGTGCAGCAGTGCTGCCAACTGCTGTGTCCTGAGTTCCCCCCCCAGTATTCCTGAACTGTACATGCTGAATTTCTGGCAAGGACCACAGCTTCATAGCTGCCTCTTATGTGTCCTGTCTTGGCCATGGGCTGCATGCTGCAGTCACAGTCCTCATCACTGCTATTATATTGTCTTTTAGCACAGAAGATGTATTTGCACTTAATACCTTGCTCTGATTTTTCAATGTTTCTTAATAAGCAGATGTTTTTCACAAAAAAAACCCCTAAAATAGGCCATGCCAGGTAAGCAGAGAGATCATAACAGCTGCAGTAGCTGCACTTAAAATCTTCATATTTAACTGATCAGGAGAGAGACGAGATTTAGAGATGTGATTTTGTTTCTTATACACAGTTTTAAGCAAAAGTAAATTGCTGAGATAATGAATATGATTGGAGAGGCTCATTAAGTCATACCTAAGGGAAATGTTTGCCTGTTCTGCTCTTAACAGTACTGCAAACTCTGCAGAAAAAAAGAATTAGGGAAAAACCCACAGACCCAAACGAAATAAAAAACAACCATGAAGCAGCTGTAAAGGTCTTTGCTCACAGTGTTTCTTGTAACACAGTAGGAATACATTTAATAACTGTTTTCTGAAACTTAAGAGTTCTTTCTTTTTTTTTAAAACTGTTTGCCATATACAAGGATAATCATGCAATTTTTAATTTATTTTGTTTTGCTGAACCACCATTCATCCTTTGGAAACCACCATTACATAGTGAATTCAGGGAGGAAACTTACTCTTCTTGTCAACCTCCAGTTGCGCAGGGCAGCATAAAGCACAATGTATCAGCATCTATTCATAGGTAGGTAGCATTTAAGGGCTGAGTCACTGAAATTTTGAACTAAATTTAGTCTCAGCTTGAACACCAGAAATGATCCCTGGAGTATGTAATTAGAGCTTAACTATAATCAACATCTCACTATAAGTAGTGCTTTGTGATGTCTATTACACGTGGTGTTGTTGCAGGTTCTTTTTTTCTCACATGTACTCTTCTACATATTACTTCCCACATCTTTTTAGCCTTTCAACAACAGCCAGATTTATGTGTTCCTATTTCAACAGATGTTAATAGTTTTCATACTTGGGAGGATGGGTTTATACTGCATTTTGAGGAATATTCTTTCAATGATCTGCAACTTTCTTGGCTGAGCTGCATCTTTCTCAGAGTCCAAGATAAAACTTAACCAACACTCAGCCAAGTGGCACAATAGGCTTCTCTGTAATCAATAAAATATTTCCCTTTTTGCTCACATGTGTGTTATTGTTGACTTATATTGTTGACTCATCCTTTGAAGGACTTCTCATAATCAGTTACCCTTTAAGCCAATAATTCTTGCTGAAAACCATAACTTCATTAGTTTTCTTCAAACTGCTTTTCAAATACAGCAAGAAGTTCCTGGATGTTATATTGCACTGTGTTCTCAGGTGAAATGCTGCAGAATCTTGTTTTTAGAATCTGAAGCTAGATCATGTATTCCCAGACTAAATAAGTCACCCCACACCTTCTTGTCTTTGTCATTCCTTTTTACTTCTTTCAGACAGGACAAACCGAGTGCTGTCAGCATTCCTCCATTGCTTTTTTATTGCTGTCAGCATTCCTCCATTGCTTTTTTATTCTGATAGAAATACAAAAATTATTTCCTACTTTGAGTCTTAAAAAACTTTGAATGGAAGCCGCTTGTTTCCTGGAAGGCATTATGGCTCTTTTCAAAGAAGTGGTATCACTACTTATCTGGTTCTGAGTGTTGTTATGAAAAGAAGGAAGTTTAAGGATGGTTCTTACTCCAGAGCTGTTACAACTTCAAGTTTTAATTTTCTCTCCCTCTTGAGTGCTCTTCTGAATCTGCTGCTACCTCATAAAATCTGTTGTCTCTAGGTTGTTTTGTTAAACAAGATATGTATCCCATTCTTTCCTCCTGTAAAATTTGACAATTCTGTCTTGAGAATGGCATTTTAGTATCTCTACAAGGAAATTTATTAACCCTTTTTATGCTGGCCTCACAAGACATTTGCATGCTCCCTGAGCTTCCCTTTCTTCCTCTATGGAAAGTGATGTCCCTTCACATTCATAGGCAAAAACAACTGAATGGATTGGAGCACGGTGGTTATTCATCAAAGCAATTCCTTTTAATATGCCTATAATTTCCAGAGAAAGTAGAACTGAAGTCTATGAAAGGAGGTGTGCATCACAGTCCCCAATTTCTGTGGCAGCCTCCCCATTGTTCTGAGGTCCAGCTTGAGACATTCTCAGTAGAACTTGGAAAGTTTCCCTCAGGAAAGATAACAGGATTTAAAAAAAAACCAAAACCCCAAACACCAACAAAACACAGGAAAATAAACAAACCCAAACCCCTGCAGGAAACTAGAAAAACTATTAATAAAAATCACCCCCTTTTCCTTCCTCACAAAAAAACAACCAAACAAAAAAACACCACAACAAGTAAAACAAAACTCCTCACCAAGATGAAACAGCATGTGCTACCACCTCTGTCGCAGCTCTGGGTGCACTGTGAATCCAAAGGTGCTGATGGAACCATTGTTTATTTTCTGTAGGCCAACATTCTATGAACTTGAGCTCTGCATTTGGTTGTAGGATACTTAAAAGGCTCTGTAATTTTTACTGTATTTTGGAATATTTTTATGTTCCCTTATTTTACTTGGATTTTTGCTTTTTCATCTGTGTTCACAAAGCAATTAGTGAGTGAACTGTGTGTTGTCTGTCAGAGATACATAAAAGGTAATTTGGATATCATCAGCAGTGATGGCTGTGTGCTTGCCTGTCATGTTTTTCTACCCATAGTCATTAAATGCCATGATTTCAAGGTTTCAGATAAAGCTTCAGAGGCCTTCTCACACAGAGTATTTTATGGGGTTTCATGTCTTTTACCTGGGAAGGTAAAAAGTTCATTTCTTTAAGAAGCTGTTGACATCTATTCAAAATAATACTTAAGCTCTCTTCAGGGTAATCCTTCATGACACAGAGAAGAAAAAATTCCTGCTTCAGTCTATCACTTTACTGTAATTCACAGTCACCAGTTTCCCCTATCATTCACCTTCCTAAGCCTTCTGTGCTTGCAAAGCTTCCACTTGGAACACAGAGCAGCAGCTACACTAGCAGAGATTTATCTTTTTTCTGTGAGCTGAAGGTAATCAAGACATAGTAGATTTTTATTATTTAATAGAAAAGGAGTTTTTGGGATTCTTTGTTAATGTGTTGAAAATATGGCTGTTTTTGTCCAGCAGAAAGCAGCACTGTTCACATGTTGGAGCTTGCTGTTGGAGGCTGCAGCTGAGTTAATGTGTGTGGGTGCACAAGTGGGTGCTGCCTGAACATGGGTTTAGAGTGTTTGCTCCTAAATTAGCCTGTGCATCAACAGATGGCAGCAAGCAACAATAGCAGTAAAAAAAACACTGTGAGGACAAGAACAACTTATATTTACAGTCTCTCAAATGGTTTTTAGAGACAAAAAGATCTGTTGGCTGTTAGCCATCCTTCCTGATACCCTAGGATGCTCTTTGAAAAGTCCCTCTTGGTTTGACAGGTCATTCACAGGTGTCCTTGTTTGACTCAGCTGATTAATCAAATCTCAAAATGTTTATGCATGCATGCCTAAGGTCAAACCTATAGCAAGCATTCTATGTAACTGCCAAGTTCTGCTTCTAGAAGCTGAGGAGCTACAACAAAGTTTTAGAGTTAGCAAGCCCTAATGTCTTATCTGTTTTAGACAGATGGAAGTTTGGAAGAAAAAGTACCTTGTTTCAGCATGCATATTTCTTACATACTTTCTTGGAAGTTCACTTTTATATCTATGGGATTATTCAACTGGCACAGAAAACATTTCTTAGAATACATAAAAGGGAAAACTGACCACATCCTCATTCTTCCAACATGCTTATAAAGATGCAAAAATGCTATGCAAGCCTTTGTTTTATCTTGCTAGTTCTCTTCTGGTAGTAGGGAGACTGTGGTATCCAGCCCTTCTAAAATCCATGTCTTAATTCTCACATGGGAGTTGCACCTCCTGAGACCTTTGCCCCAGACAGCTTTTACTAACCATCCAAATTCTTTAGATATTAATTCTGTCAGTGTTGAAGTTAACCTACTGAACCAACAAAAGAACAGAAAAAATATAGCTTCCACAGGAGTCCATTACTAAAAGAGAAGCCTAAATTTTAGGCTCTACCCAACTAAGAGAATGATCTTTTTCTGACCTGCCTTTGTTTGCTTAAAACTCACATTTTAGTATGTATGCTGTGTAAAGTGTGAATTTCTTCTTATGCACAACTCCTACCACAGTGGAAGCATTTTTGGTAATCAGTGTTATCTTCTGGAATGAGTTTCAGGCTAACAGTGGAGATGGTGAATCATGTTCCCTTTGTATATATATATGTGTGCTAAATTCATCATGGTGAGCGCAATTCTTCAGCGTCTTGTCACCACTAAAAGACTTTTAATGTTATGCCCAGCAGATAACAGTGTTCCATGGTATGACTGGTCATTGGAAGCATTTTGTGACCTATATAATATTTTAATTTATATTTTGTTTGCTTTTGTACCCACATAGAGTGATAAGGAATTACTTCTGTGAAGATACACATGAAGGTTTTTTGCCAAGTAATTTTACTTAGAAATAAAATTAAAATTGCTTGGCATAAGTATGCTCTGTGACTGTATGTACTAAATTTATTTTTCTTCTTATTCAAATGGTAGGTGTTGCATACCTCATTATTTTAAACAAAGTACCACCAAAAAAAGGATCTTTGCCGATGATTAAATTTTCTCTGTTCAGGCACTTCATAAAAAGAGCTCTATTTTAGGTTCAATTTTTTTTTTAATTAAATTTTTAGACTAAAATGGAAAAGATATTTCTGGTTTCCTGAAGGTCTGTATACATCTTCTCTCCCTCTCATTGTAACATGCACACATTTGGAGATAAGTGTCAGAGGCATTGATTTTCCCTCCAGGACCACATCACTTCCTTCCTAATGATTGCCTGCCTGGCAGCTGATGAGAGCATTTTCCTTCTACATTTAAAGAAAAAAGGTGTTATCCAAAGCCCACTGGAAATGGTGAAAGTCTTTTTTAAAGTACTGTGTCTTTGGGCCCATACCACAGACTCAGGTTTGCCTCCCAGCTTGCAAACTATCAATGCAACCCTGGCCTTAAGACTTTGAAATACATATGAGGGAGTGAAGATATTTTTGTTGTTGTTGTTGCACAAAGAGGATGTTTCTGAAAATAACTATGAACTGCATTCCTCCTGTACCAAGGAGATTGGTAAGGGGATTTTGACTGGGATTTTTCATATTGTGCTCATGCAGTGTTGTGCATAAAGGATTTTTAGATCATTAACTTCCTGACTACATTGCAATTGAAATACTGAAGTGTATCTATGATTCTATAGCTGTACAAGTAAAATAACTCTGCTTCACTTACAGCTGTTTGCCAGGAGCTAATGTGACATGTAGGTGATTGAGTAAAAGAAGCAGCACCAAAATCAAATATCTGAAAATCACCCATTTAATTGTCTTTCCAGGGACGATATCTGTAAACACATTACGTACTCCATACACTGCACCAGGGGAAAGTGAAATCCTTGACTTGGATGATGACTTGTATCTTGGAGGCTTACCAGAAAATAAAGCAGGCCTGGTCTTCCCAACTGAAGTGTGGACAGCACTCCTCAATTATGGATACGTCGGCTGCATTCGAGATTTATTTATTGATGGCCAAAGCAAAGATATTCGACAGATGGCCGAAATTCAAAGCACAGCTGGAGTAAAACCCTCATGCTCAAGAGAAACTGCAAAGCCTTGCCTTAGCAACCCCTGTAAAAACAATGGTGTGTGCAGGGATGGGTGGAACAGATATGTGTGTGATTGCTCTGGCACGGGGTACCTCGGCAGATCGTGCGAAAGAGGTAGGTTCTGTGACATGACTGCACTTCTACTTTTACATATTAAAAAAGAAAGCACAGCCATAAAATAAATTAAATCCTGTACAATGATTAAAAATGGTAAACTATTGTCAACTGTCCTGAGGCAAAGAAAGCATCCTTGATTTTTCTCAATGTGAAATGGAGCCCTGCTCTGGACTCAAAGCAGTAATTCTGGAGGAAAGATCTTAGGGGAGACTCTAAGGTGCATGGAGAAGAATTAGGTGGCTATGACAGAGTCAGTACTGTTGAATATCTCCTAAAAATGCCTCCTTTTGTGCCTCATCATACATTGCTGAGCTCTGAAAAGCTTTGTGAAAGCAATTTTAAATATTATTGCATTGCTATGATGCCTTGGAGTGACTATCTGGAACAGAAGATAGCCAAAGCTAAGAGAATAAAGTGAGTACATGTTAAAGGTCTTCAATAAATACACCTTGGGCAGAGTTTAAGCCCCCCAGAGGCTACACCCAAGATGGACAATGGTCACAAGTTTTTCAGACAGATATAAGTTTTGTCCATTTACATATCAGGGGTTAATCCTCCAATTGCAGCTTCAGGTAATGAAGTCGTATCCCCCCCAGTTTGCACCCCCCTCAATTCACTTTTATTTATACTTTTCAGGGCCAGAGGCTGGAGGGTGTCCTGGGATTCCAGGCCTAGAGAAATTGTTTTGTCTGGCCAAAGTGTGAAGAGTAGTTAGCACTTTATATGAAGTTTAGAGTTATGCACAAATGCAGCACAGAATTTGAAAAATATAAAGGCTAAAATCTTAAGGCATCAGCTAAATTGTCACATTCCAGTTCCAAAATGAGGTCTTGTTCTCTGTCTATTTATTTCAATATATTCATATATAATTAAATTTACTTTTGAATTCCACACTGTCACTTAAATCCATGGCCAGAACTTCACCCATGAGTCAAAGCAGAAGAGTCAGTAGGAATTAATATTTTTTTACTTATCTTTTTTTTAAAATATCTAAGTACCCAAGGAAACTGTCTGAAGTTCCCTAAAAATCTGAGAATTCCTCTTACCTAAGAAAGGTAATGGTGAAATTGACAAACTCCCTTTATTTATTTGAAAAAGTGGACAGTATCAAGGAAGGCAGATGTTGAGGTTAGTTAATAGACAGAAAACCCTTTAATTTATTTAAAATTGAAATGTGCTAATGAAAAATTTTAATTTAAGTAGGTAAACAATAAAAATAAATGTATTTAATATTTTATATTTTTTTTATTCTTATTGGAATAGAAAGTGTTTCAATGCCAGGAGCTGTATTTTTTCATCTCACAGTTGACACCGTATTTCCTTCAGATTTGTCTTCAACCTGAAATCTTAAACCTTAAGTTTATTGACTGAAAATGTAAGTTCTTTCCACCTAGTTGGATTAATTTTTCAAGTTTGTCAGATGGGACAAAAAATGTTTCATCACAAATTGAGAAGTAAAGCCCCCAGTGAACGTTTTAAGTTGTACGTCAGTAGAGATGTGCATGCACGTAGTACGGCTACCTCCGTACAACACGCACATCCATATTATCATCATCATTTGCAGGTACATTCTCAGACTCTTCAGTGGGTTCCTCTGTGTTCTGTTCTGGCTGTGGATGCCTTTGGCTCATGGCCAGCTGCGCCGAGCTCTCCCGGCTGCTGTTCCCGGCGGAGCGGGGCCGGCAGAGGGATCAGGGAGCTGCTGATGCATCCCCGCAGCCCTCGGTTAAACATGGCTGGTGTACCACCCTGTGGCCAAACGCTCCTATTACACAGCGGCTCCAGCCAAAAACGGGTTTGCTTTTTATTTCCACGGAAAAGCCAGGAAACATGTGCCTCAGAGACATAAACACTCGCAGATCTGCAAAGAACTGAAAGCAGGCATCATCACGGCAATTCCCATACTCATATTGGACAGGTGGTGATGTCTTAGAAAGAAACCTTTGCCTTTTATTTCCCATGCCTTATTTTCAAGCATTGTCTAGCCTAAGGCTTCATTTTCCTGGTGCATTCCCCTGGTGGGAATGGTGGTACTGGAATGGTGGTGTTGGCTCCTCCACAAGAACATTTGGTTCTTGTCCAACAGAAGTATGTGTGGCACTTGAGCGCTGTGAGATCATTTCCTGCTCTTGGGTTTCCCTCTCCAGAGGGAACTGCACTGAAAGGAGATGTCTTCTCAGTAATATTCATATCCCAAGTGGTCATGCATTAATAAGATTATAGCTTTTGGGATTCTGAAAGCATCGTGTTGGCATCCTACTCCACAACGTTATTATAACTGCTACCCGTGTGTAGGAACTGATAAACTTTTGTGTTTGGTGATATAAGCAGCACATTTACAATTGTTCAAACTAATTTAAATAAAAGGGGCACGCACTAATTTCAGCAAACAATACAGATTCACAAAGAAAATCAAGCTTTAGAATAAAATACTGGAGATTAAACAATTAGAATATTTAACATTAAGTAATTAAGGTGTCTTAAGTAAAAAAAAAAAGGTGTGGAATTACTTTTTATTGCCACTTAATTTTATTTTTCATAATCACCTGAAACAGAAGTGCTAACATCCTTTAGTGTACGATACAGAACCTGAAATAATTTCAGCTCATTCATGCACAAAACCTCTGGAACACCACTGTGGTCTATTTTAATTTGTGTATACTTAAAATTATATGCATATATACACACATATATATTTATATCCACATCTATTTTATCCTGTTGCAAATTATAGTTGATTTTATTCTTGAATTTGAGTAAGGTTAAACATCAGAATGACCTGTAGATTGGCTTTAGTAGATGATGAAAACTCTAGCAGATGCACGGACAGATGTCACAGCAATGTAATTTGGTGTCCTCTCTTACTTTGTGGGTCACTGAGTGAGTGACTGCCTCTTGGCAAAGCCTTTTACAGGTGCATTCTTTTGACTGGATAGCCAGGAACAATAGTAAAATCATCAAACAGGGATAAGGAAAAGTAAACATGCAAACAAAGGTTTATGAAAGTGACATTTCTGAAGAGAAAATCTATTTAAAGCAGAGTGTGTGTAGATGTCCATATTGTTCATGCACAGACCCTCTACATACACATATACACATTAAATAAATGTACCTCTCATTCCTTGTGTTATACCTGGATACTTTAAAATTTTAAATTATTAATAATAGAGGTGGTATAAGGATAGATGGTATGAAGAATCAGGTGTTCTAAATATTATACTGATACCATCACTGTCTTAAACTGATTGATCCTGTGTGTTAAAGCTGTGATAAACTTAGTGTGACTCAGTCCTGAAATAATACCAGTGTAGGAATTCACATACAGAGAATTATTTCTATCAAATTGATGGAAATATTCCCTATAAATCTCCATGGC
The DNA here is from genome assembly GCF_051311805.1 of Agelaius phoeniceus. Taxonomy (NCBI): domain Eukaryota; kingdom Metazoa; phylum Chordata; class Aves; order Passeriformes; family Icteridae; genus Agelaius; species Agelaius phoeniceus. The sequence goes on along the minus strand of NC_135267.1, from coordinate 105,334,104 downwards.
TGCAGCTTTGTTGCTCTGTGGACTGAAGAAGATGCCATGTAGAAAACACAAAACACCTGGGAAGAGAACAAATACTTCAAATCTGAGTCAGTAGCAGCCAATATATTTGAATGCTCGCACAATTTCTAGGAGTAAAATCATATAAGGAGCATTTTCAGAGCACAATGTTGTTGCTCTACTTGTACTGGTAAATAAAACAGGATCAGAGAGCAAACTTGAATATTTGATTATTGATGATCCAGATTGCTCATGCATATCCTAGCATGACTCTGGACTGTATAGTCTGTCATTTCTGGGCAAAGTTTGTGTGGGATTTTAGTGACAGCAGACACAGAGGGTGATTTCATGCTTTAAAAATGGCTCTGTGGGATGAAATACAGTCCTCAAATTATTGCAGACACACTGAAACTGAAAAAGTGGGAAAAAATTAATAATTCTTTCTTTGGGACATCGAGGGGTCCAGAGGAAACACAGTCCTGTTTTATTTCTTAAATTATGTGCAATAGGCATTTAACTGGTGCTCACCAAGAATCATGCTTTTAAACCAATTCCAACTTCACTCCAAAACTTATGAGAAAGAACCCTGAAATCCAAATGCCTAGTCCATACTTGCTTCAGTTTAATTTAAATAAGGTGTGAGTTGAAGAATGGCATCTATTCAGGAAATTCTACTTCACTCTAAAAATATCCAGTTCAGCATTTCTGAGGGTAGGAGCAGATGCAGGAAAGTTTCCAGAAGAGTTGGTGCCTGTCTCTTGAGCAATTTAGGTAATTCCAGCTCAAGTGGAAATTAAGGTCCTGAATCTCCTCTCATGTCAGTACTGATCTGTGCATCCTTGGCTTTAGATACAGAGATAATTGAGGTGGTGTGTGTGTATGTAGAAAAGAAGAATATCTAGCCATGAAGATTTTAATAAGAAACAAATTGAAGAAAAAAAAAATTAGAAGGTAACTGAACCCTTCAGTGGGGGTTGTTTTGGAGTTTGGGTCATTTGTGTGTTTTGGTTGGCTGGTTTTTACCACAGGAGGAGGAAAAGTTTGAATTATCAGGTTTATAAAACTGTCAAAGAATGAATGTATAAAATATTTTTATATGAATCTCTGTTCTATATAATGCTATATATTCCTTAATAACTCTATGCACTTATCTGCTGCCACCATAAAAAAAATTGTCAGTGATTGTTTTATAAGGATTTTCAGCTGTTTTTTCTTTTCAGCACTATGATTCCAGCAGTGAAGTGGTTGTGAAGCTATTACTCTTTCCCTTCTTTCTTTAAATTAATATCACATCCTGAGTTAAACTTTTAGTCCATTACCTTTTGATCTAATAATTAAGAGAAAGCTGAACAAGAGAAAAAAGACATTCTGCCAACACTTATGCGAGAATATTTAGCAGTGTAGGTTTCATGTAAAGATGAGACATCTTCTTGGAAAAAAAAAAAAAAACAAAACAAGTGGCAAAAATTAATACCTATTTTTAGCTGAATTGTTCCTTCAAGGTTTTTGTAACTGGTGGCTCTTGTCATTCAGGTCACTTTCTTACTGGCAGACCTTGTAAATTAGCAATCCATTCCTGCCAGTTTTGTGCTTGGTTCTGCTTTGTTTGTTATTTGGGTTTTTTGGGCCTTGGTTTTGTGTTTGTTTTTGGTTTCTTTGTTGTTTTCCATTTGCCTTTGCATTTTTGGTTTGTTTTGTTTCTGGCTTTGGTTTTGCTTGGGTGGTTTTTTTTGGTTTTTTTTTGGTAGTTTGGAGAGGGTTTTGTGGGGTTTTTTGGTTTGGTTTTTTTTTTCCCTTTTTCCCTTCCCCAATATACTTTCATATTTAGAAAGCCTGTGCCTTGCAAAGGGCATATTGACATATTAAAAGGAGCTAGTTGACATGAGGGGGCTTCCTCATTGCCCAGAGCTTTTAAGTTATTTGATCTTCTCTTCAGCGTCTTTGGTCTGTTCTTGGAACATCTGTTCCCAAAATGCTGGCACAGTATGTCTTAGGAGGATTAAGTATCTAATCACAATTGGTCTGCTCACCATGGTATTACTCACAGGCCATCTCCAATTAAAATAAGTCTCCAATTAAGATCCTTCTCTCCTTTTTCTGCAATTTTCAAAAAAAACCGACTCGAATAATTGAAGGAAAGTTGGCAAAAAGTAGCAGTGCTGATTCTGACAGCTCTCTTTTTTGCATTCTCCTAAGATAATTTGTTAGCAACAGAACTCTAGCATTGGTGAATGTTGGGTTTGCTCTGTATATGAAAACCCTGAGTACTATTAATGGGGACTATTTTTATAGAAAATTCAAAATATCTTTTATTTTCTGCTATGTTAATATGGAACTTTAGGGTTTTTTTCCTGGAATTCTTTACCTGAATTATGTTTACCTTGATAAAAAATCTTGGGAGATTTTTATGCAGAGACTAGACAGCTAGATATAGGAAGGAATAAAAAACCCTTCTTCATGACTTCCCCCAAAAAACTAATAACCATCAAGGAAACCCACAAAAACCCAACCCTCCCAAACTAACAAATAAAAACCCCAAACTATCAAAAAGCAAATCACCTTCCACTGAAAACTCTTTGACTTGAAATCACTTTTCAAATTGTTGCAAGTATTTAATCTAGTTCACTGAACAATTTAAGATTTAAAATGTGGTGAAAACATGATTACCTGCATAGTCAGAAATCATCAAACCTGTAAATGCATTCTTATAACCTCTGACATCTAGGGACTTTCACAGCAGTCTCAGTAACCATTTTTTTTCCCCAACATCAGACTATTTTCTCCAAATTTGTATTGGGGGAATTTAAAATTCTTTACACGGGAGAAGGTTGCTGCGGATGCCCCACCCCTGGAAGTGTTTAAGGCCAGGTTGGACAGGGCTTGGAGCAACCTGGTCTAGTGGGAAGTGTCCCTGCCCATGGAACTGGATGATCTTTAAGGTTCTCCCAACCCAAGCCATTTTCTGATTGTTTTAGGCAAAATCTCATCTATCACTTTTGCCTCTCACAGAATTAGTAGAGTGTTTTGTCCTTCCATGGATCGTGTAGGCTGGAAGTCTTGAAGAGCTTATCTGCCCTTAGCAGCATACAAGATATGCTCTGGGAACCCCTTTGGCAAACACAGCTGTGATATTTACTTTATCATAGTATCAGTAGTATTAGTCACCATAAACTTTGAGATAAGTGCCTCCATTACACCGAAGCAAATTGAAGCATAGAGAAGCTTCCCATAGGTGTTCTCTGCCCACAACGTTTGATTGTCCTGCCAAAAAGGACTCAACTAATACATTTCAGAAATGTTTCCTTTGCTTTCTAGGAACTGCAGTGCCTCCCTGTGAGCAGAAATGCTGTCTCTTTGCTACCTTTCTCGTTACCAGCCTGGAAGCTGGAAAAAGAAATCTTGTGACTGGTTGCTCTGGGGTCTAACAGACTGTGACTGCTCTGTGCCAGAGCCTCTGGCCAGGAGGGTTTCCTGGAATGTCTGAAAGTGACAGTTCTTCCCTTGTCTTGGGGGTTTTAAGACGTTACCCTCAATATGCCAATTCCATTCTCACTCCTCTTGCTAAGGCTTCATATAATCATTTTTGAGTTCATACCATGGATTTTGTAGTCATGGAACAACCTGTGCCCCATCCAAACAGTGCTGGGGACAGTCATGCGTTTCAGGAAGATATTTGCTCACTATATGACAATTGCAATCCATGGTTGTGGCAATGTTAATGGTTTTATACTGTAGCAATGTTAATGGTTTTATACATTAAGCATTCTAAGGAGAATGACAGTCAGGCATGGGCTTTTGTGATGTTGCTAAGGTTAATTGAGTATCTTTTGCTGATTTGACCTATTTTGAGCAGTACAGGCCTGGTCTTTCAAGAATTGCCTTACAGGTGATTTTACTGATCATGTTGAAGGTGCACATGTAACTGGCAGGGTCATTAAAGAACAATTTTGTTTGTTTAAAAAGCATCAAGATATGCCACTTAAAAGCAAAACAAATCAAAACAAACATTAACAAAAACATCAAACCTGACTTCCCTTGTGTCTCCCAGTAATAATAATGAAAAGTAATACATAGTTATTTTGTTTCATGCTGTCTGAATATACATTTACTATTTTACCTTTAAGGAGTTTCAGTAAACAGATCATAACACTTTAGCAACTGGTTTTTTCTTTTGTGTTTCCAGAGGCAACAATTTTAAGCTATGATGGAAGTATGTTTATGAAAATCCAGCTTCCTGTGGTGATGCACACAGAGGCCGAAGATGTTTCTTTAAGGTTCAGGTCCCAGAGAGCTTATGGCATTTTAATGGCCACGACTTCCAGGGAATCTGCAGATACCCTTCGGTTAGAGCTGGATGCAGGACGAGTTAAGCTAACGGTCAACCTAGGTAACAACCTCTTCCTCCAAGAAATTAACATTTTCTTTACATTTTTTTTCTTTTTGCTTGCAAACATTTATGAAACAGCCTGTTTTAACATTAAAAGTAAACTGAGATGGTATATAAGCACACATCAATGTGGCATTTGCATATGTACACAAATACACGGCCATTGTTACAATTTATTTTTTTTTCTTTTGCGTTTTTGTATTCTTTATTTAGTCTTAACATTACCCATCACAATATTTTTGTACTGTTGTGTATTCTAAAAAAAGAGGACAAGTTAATCAGTGGTAATTTTTGGTTAAATTGTTTTTTTTTGATTGTGGAAGATTGGTCTCCCTCCACAATTTCTTCGGAATGGTAATTTCACAATTTCAATCTGCAAGAAGAAACAACACATATATAGGTCAGCTCAGTTTTATCTCCACCAATTAATCGATGACATGCAAATATTTCAAAGACTTTCTGGTTTTAACACTGAAAATGTTGCAGTTAGATATTCCCACTGATTGATTCCTTCGTCTCCTTTTTTTAGGTGTCAAATCTATATTAAATCCATCTCCTCTTTTTTAAACAATTCTGTAGTGGTATTTTTGTAGTATCGAACGATAACACAACCCTTCAATGCCCAAAGACTGCGGCCCTCAGCAAACAGCCTTGTGAACACAGGAGGCACAAGCCCTTTTACAGAAAGAAAAAAAAAAAAGAAAAATTGGTTTCCTTGTTTAAAATATGATGGACAAAATGTCAGGTTATGATTCTCTCTAGTTTAAAAAAAAATAGTAAGTAAAGAAATAAAATAAAAGTGCTTCTTCCGTGATTAAGTGGCATAAGTCCAAGTCAGGATCTGAAACAGAACAGGAGGAAAATGCCCATCCCATGAAGCTATTCCCATTCAGGGAATAAAAAAAAATCATTCCTATTTTTAAAGGGAATGAAGTGGGTTTTTTTGCTTTAGTCACAGATTTAGAAAGCACCGGTGGGGAGTGAGGGGTAAGAAAATAACCACCTGGTCCTCCACTTCATCCAAAGGTCGCTCACAGAAACGCTGCCCTGGTGTTTAGGGGTGTGAGGAGGGAGGAGGAGGAGGAGCAAAGGGTGTTGTGATGACCCTTCCCTGCCTGTCCCCTCCTGCAGGGAGGCCAGGGTGGGAGGCTCTGAGTGCTTTCTGTAAAGGGGGTGTGCAGGTGCTGCTCCTTGGCTGTTTGCAACCACTTTTCTGATGCGGTTGACGACACATGACAAACTCAGCTATATGGAAACAAAATCTAGGTTTGATGGTATACATGTTCCTCAAAGGTGTAAACCAGGAGTAGCCATACAAACCAAGTAGTATGGTGTAGGGTTTGGGGTTTGGTTTTCTTTTTGGTTTTTTTTTTGGTTGTTTTTTTTTTTTTTTTTTTTTTTAATAATTAATGAATGTAGGTAGCCCAGGAGAGGATCATGCACAAATCAGGTTAATCACTTGATGTACAAAACACCAAACACCACCCTCTGCCTACTTCTATAGTTCATGAAAGTCAAGAAAAAGTAAATAAACCCATGCCCTAATAATATTGTTTCTTTCTCCAACACCCCCTTTTTTTTTTCCTTTCTCTTTGTTCTTCATTTATTTTTTTTTTTTTAGTCAGGCAAAAAAATAATCTTAAAATAGAAAAGGATTCTCTTCCTTCTCTAATGAGTGTTTATAAATATGTGGGTTTTTTTCTCTATACTAATATAACTTTAAAGTAGTTACTGCTCATATCTAAAATCTAGAGGTTAAGGACATGTAAACCCACAGCCCCTTATTTCTGGGCCTGGGTGATGAGCTCTGTGTGCCAATCCTTAGCTTGTGAAGATGAGCCTTTGAGGTTATACTATCCACAAGTTGTCCAAGGTGTCTGATTGTGGCCTGGCCTGCTCTATGACCCATTGTGACGGAGCACTTTCTAATTGCACTGAGACAAATTACCTGTTCTTTCACAGATGGGGAGAAAGTTGCAGCCTGCCTCAGTTAAGCATCTTTGACTTTTAATCCTGACTTTTCACTTAGATTTGTCACCATGTAGCTTTGTTTGAAATTGGCCATTTTTACCCTATTTGTCGTTTCTATTGGTAAAGATTTCTCGCAGTATATCTGGGTTATAACACCACGTAAAGACTGATGATATGGAGTGGCCATATTTGCATGTGTCTGTCCCCGGAAGGGTGGACTGTGATTTTATTGGATGTCTGCAGCTATTACCTTGAAGGATAAATTTTCATTTTTCATCTATTCTTCCCCATCTAGACTGTATCAGGATTAACTGTAATTCCAGTAAGTGCCTATTCAAACTTTTTAAAATGTTATTCCACCATTGTAAAATATGCAAACTAGAATGACAAAGATTGTGGACAGCTTGCAAGCATTTGATGATTTATTAATGAAATGTGATGATTAATTATCATTGTGTAAAAAGTCATCATATACTTTAGCACTTGTTTTTTGTCCTTCCCATAGGACACAACATTAACTAGAATATTAAAAAGGAAGCATTCTACAGGTTGTAAACAAGCCTAGAGGAAATGGAGCCTGTAGCACTGTGTTATTCTGAATAGGATATTTTATATTTACAGTTGCCATAGAATTTTTGAACCAGCATTTCTGATAAGCTGTTACACTTTTTCCCCATGCCTTCCTCCTAATTTTCCTGACATTTTGCCTTCAACTTGTCATTAGATTGTTGGAACATAATAGTTTTTACTACAAAAATTTCTATTTTACAATCCCCCTAGACAATTACCTGTATTTACCAGCTGGTTATAGCACAATTTGGTTTTGCGAAATCTTTGATTTATGGAAACGTGATACATTGCAATAAGGGCATTATTAAGTCTGAGTATTTCTATGATGATTTTTTACACTCTAATTATGTTAAAAATCCTTGAATTGAACAATTTTTCTCTGTGATATGCATGTTTATGAAACAGAGGGAAACATTTGCCAGATGAATGGACTAAATTTTAACTTCTCTGATATTATTTGGATTAAGAGGCTATATTCTGAAAGGAGAAAAAGGACTGTGATTTTATTTTGAGTCTATGGAATTCCTGAATGGTGTCAACAAAATTATTGATAGTAAGTATGGTAGATTTGAGTTTTGGGTTGTTTTTCTCTTTCCCTTCCTAACAGGTTTTGCAGGCCAGAGGACTGGCTTTGTGAAAATAGAAAAAAAAAATGCTAAACAACAAACTGCACAGGTTTAATTTGTAGTTGGTAAGAGTTAAAATATATTAACATAACATTCCTTAATAGTTTTATAACCCATAAAGAAAAACAAGGATCTGAACTTATTCTGAATGTGTCATTTGTTAATAGACTTTTCAATTAATAATTTTTACAAGGCAAAAATACAGCATTGGTATTAAAAAAGCAGAAAAATTTCCTGAGGCAAGTGTTTAATTTAACCTGTTCTTAAATTCAGAGAGACTTCAATACAATAAAGGAAATGCTTTAATGCTTTATTTATTAAATAAATGTAATCACCAAGGCATAAAAATATTGTCCTCATATTAAAAAGGAAATAATAAGAAAGTAAAAAATTCTCACTTGCTAAAATATATAAAATCATGAAAAATCTCAGAAGCATTTTCTTCTGTCACAGAACACTATTGTTTTCTACTAATGAAATCTCAATTAGAAAAAAAAGAAGTGTAAGATAAGCAGCTTTTTGGGCAGAACTGTAATGACAGTGTCTGCCTTTGTTAAATACCTTTTTTTTCCTAGTAAAAGCAATATTGGTTTTTTTCTTAACTTTCTTAATAAAATCAGAAAATTCATCTGAAAATAGAGTTACTAACATAAGGAAACCACCCAGAAATGAAGCCACAATATAACTGGTATTTTCATTTTTTAATCTCTTTTGGATTAAATGATGTGTCAAAGATAAATTTAAATGGTTTCTAGGTTTCATTTTTAAGCAAGGTTTGGATCAAAAGAGAATCTGCAAACACAAATAAGCCTCCAATTAGAGGATTGCAAAAAGGAGCAATGTATCTACTGGATTGGATTGACACTTATAAGTTCTTGGTCTCATTCAGAAGCAACATAACCTCTCCACATAATATCCTTGGTATAAAATACTCATAAGTTATTTTTCTTTACAGTTTGTTTATAGTGGTTTGGTTGTTAGAAATGAACTTGGGTGATTAGTTCCATCTCCCTGTGGTGCTTGTGTGTACTCAGCAGGGTTTTGTGAGCTTTCAGTATGGTAAGTACTACAATGCTTTCTTGTCTGCTCTGGAGTTTTTCAGCAACCAGATGTTTCGTGAGCAATTTCTATATCTTAATTTCTAGATTATGGAGAATTATTGCTCTAAGCAGTCCTTAACAATGCTTATTAGAAAATATAATGGCGTTTAGTGGGACACAATTTGTTTCAAAGCAACAGCATCCAGAACTGGAGTATTGAGCTGCTAAACACTGTGATAGTTGAGTGCTTCTCTTCTTTCTGCTGAGAGCTGGATATATATCAATCCTGATTTTAGGTTAATAGTAAATCTGGTTTTCATGTTTGAAAAATCATTTTTTTTTCCATTTCCTATTTCTGTTACTTAGAAATTAGTCCTGATACTATAACCTCAGTGTTGGGACTGAGAGTTCTATGTTATAACTAGCCTAGTAACAGAGGTAAGGTCAGGATGAAGGTATCTGGTTTGAATTTGGAGAGACAATTAAAAAAAAATCCAAAAACTTAAGCTGAACATCAACAAGCTTGAGAGAAGAAAAAAGAAAATGTGAATGTAAGCACCTTCTCCTGCTGTGAACTCTAAACCCAGGGAATGAAATACTGCACCTCTTCCTCCTCTCACTTTCTCCTGAAGCCTGTCTTCTGCTCACTGCAGATCAAATGAATGTGTTGGCTGACAGAGCTAAGATTATGGCAGCAACTTTTTCTACACATGGTCATGCCTTCACCTTTAGCTGATGTCCTGTCTTGCAGAACAGATGGCATTTTGGGGTCTTCCTTGTTTGGAGGACAGAACATTTTAAAAAATTTAAAATGTTCATCAGATATCAGATCACTACTGAACTTGTGTTTCATCAACAACATGTGACATGCTAAATATTTTGTGCTGGGTTAGAAGACTGGTATGCCCATAAAATCATACATCACTAGAAATTCTGCCTCATGCCAATCAGAAAATGCCATTGCTGAAATGTTTGGTTTGTACATCCTTAAACAACTTCATTGTGTTCTTCAGGGCTACAAGTTTGTGAAATTAAATTGTCTGTTAGGCAGTGAATTAAATGCCCCTTTTAAATTGCAGGTACACATAGGTCAGTGCTGGGGCTGACACCAGGAGAAAGGGAACAACTTATTTGATGAATAGAAATAGCTGCTGTGGTTTCCATATTAGTGCTCATAGGGGTGAGGACCTCATTTAAAAATGAGACTGCGGTGAACTCTGTTGTTTTAAATAATATGAATGTAACAGCATTTTTGACATTAATCGTTCTGTAAAAAATAAGTAAATAGCTGTAGAGGTCTTTGACATTATAAAAAGAATTGATAAACTGATCCTTAAAAACTGCCTAAGAATAAATTATATATATATCTATATATATATATATATATATGTGTCTATATAAACCCCAAAATAGTTCTTCTTTTCAATGAAGGAACTAATTCTTACCCTTTAATTGCAAACTATCAAGCATAAATTATAAATAGCTGTGAATCCTATTAAACTGAATGGGATTTTTCCCTAGTATTTCTTAGAGACAGAACTTCATCCCAATAAAATTTCCATTGCATTTCAGTAACAGTTTCTGAATGACTTTTGAACTAAAAGAGATGTGCTAAAATTTCATATTTTTCACTGCTGTAACCTTAAAGGATAGGATTGTGACTTAAATTCCTTTTCTTTTTTTTTTCAGTTTTAATGATTCCAAAATATTAGTATCTGGAAAAATCCAGGTAGCTATAAAGGCTTCTGGTTTTAATATTCTATAAGGTTTTGTCACAGATGTCTGCAGTCTTACACATTATTTCATCTTTTGGGCTGTGAGTGCTTTATTATTATTATTATTTTATTGCTATCATTTCTGGAAACAAATTTTCTATATTTTTATATGAGTTAGCCAAGTAGGACTGTAGGTTTTTTTTAATTAACTGATACATTATACCACTAATAATGTTAATTGGTAAATAGCTGGCTCTCATTTCCCAGTCTGATACTTTTGTTCAGTATGAAAAAATAGAGGACATGTTTTTGAATGGTTGTGTGAAAGATTGCTCAGCTTGTGGCACACAGTGCAGGGGAGATTTAGGTCAGTTTTCCAGTACACAGGTTTGCTTCTGTAGGCAATAACTCACAGAGCAGTGGCACTGAAGTCAGTTATACTCAAATGCAGGACTGTCATGAGAAATGATTATGAATTGCAGGATGTCAGGGAGCAGAGTCCTGTGGTAGTAACTGTATATACAATTCCCCAGGGAATGAGCGAGCCAGGTTTGCAAGCTTGTTGTCTACCTCTGTAAATTAGGAAGAGTTTCCTGGGCTTGGAAAGTTTTATATTTGTTCTTCCAGCAAAGTGCCCCTTCAGTGGTTGTATTTACATGCACCCCTTGTTCTTGTGTCTATCTAGCTATTCATCCATTCTCCATATAATTTACTGTTCCTCTCATTTTATTTTCTCATGCCATTTCAGTTCTCTGATCCTCTCTGTAGCCTTTAATCTTTTTTCCTTGTTTTGTATGCTCATCCTTTTAAAATTTCCTGTTCTGCAGATGTGCACATTACAGATGATAAAGTTATTTTATTTGGAAATATCTGTTACTGAAGCATTTCTTTCTTGTCAAAGTATCCTACAAATCCAGGGTATGACAAGGAGCTTTGTCAGATTATTGGTAAATAAGAAGAGAATTGTATCTATTAAAGAACCAGCATTGGTGTTCAATTACATTGTATTTTCAATGTGCACATGAATTTTAAGCAGCAGAAAATCTTACATGAAGACTGTACATTGTTTTGAACTACTGCCTGTAAAACTGCATTTTATTACAAAATCTTTCAATAAAAAAAAAGTAATCTTGTTTATTGCACATCTTCAGCTGTGCTCTTAGGGATATTCTTAAATCTCCTGTGATAAGCAAATCATTATTACATTCCCATGTATTAACTTCCTACTATGGTAAAAAGAATTATTGGAATATATTACTTGCTCTTATTTTTGCTGTTGTTGGCAGTAGAAAATCATTAAAATGATTCCATTTTGTAGCTCCACCCAAAATGTAAGATTTTGTACTTGGCCTGTTTTCTTGCAGAGTGCTTTTGGATTGCATGAGTTTTGATCTTTCCCTCATTAAGTGTGGCTGACAGCCTGGCAAAAATATGTAAAAGAGTTTTACCATAGAGGACATGCAGCAAAGCAGCAGGGTACTTTCTCTGCAAGTTCAGTCAGGAACTTTCCTCTGTTTGCAGCACAAAGTTTGAAATAATTATAAATAATTCTTTTAAAACTCTGCCTATACTTTGCAGATTTAGAATAGGAAGTCACTGGATTCCTACTCATTCAGCAATAACAGTTTCAAGGCCCCTTTTCATATAATTTCCTGAAAAACAGAATCTGCTGCTAGGCAACAAATCTGAAAACATACCTGGTCCTATTCAGTCAAATTCTGATTGCAATCTCCTAGTTGCTAATAGATAGCATGGCAAAAATGGGGACAACTGCTGCTTTACTCAGAGACTCTCACTGCAGCCCTCAGTCCAGAAGCTGGGCTGAGACCATCCTGTCTTGTTCCAGTCTCTGTGTTTGGAACAAAGGTTGAAAGCATCTCAGCTTGGGAAGAAAGCTCAGGTTTGGGAGGAAAAGAGCTTGCCTGTATGGGCTGAAGTCATTAAGGGATAGCACATCATTTATTCTGTACAGCCACAGCAGCCAGTTATGAGAGATGCCTCTAATTTCTTTCTCTGTTAAATGCAGAGTGGAAAGAAGTGGTGCTGCACAGGTTGTACCCTGGGAGCCCAACACATTAATTGGCTCACTGGGGCAGTGACTGCAAAGCCATTCCCCTCTTCCTGCAGTCTGCTTGCCCACCTGCTCTGGAGAAAAGTAGTGGCTGTCTCTTGATTGGTAGGAGAGTAAAGTGAACCAGCAGGGCCACTTCTGGTCATTTTTCAAAAGATTGCATACCATTCTTTGGTTTTTGTGTTGCAGAATATCTATCTCTAAAAAAACCCTGTCATTTGCTTAAAAATGGTGTTCTTCTAATTGTCTTCATGTCTGCTGGTCCTGGTCTTACATGGTCCATTGCTTTTCTGCCAGCACAAAGGGTTCAAGTGTCTATGTGATGAATTTGACTAAAATGTTCCATTAAGAAAATTGCTAATTTTGACTTGCTGCAGTTTTCTGACACCTGTTGTAGAATAAAACAGGAAGAGGGGGAGGCAGGATGTTGTAGGGACAGTAGAAAAGCAACTTCTAGTAGAAAGAGTGCATTGCTTTTTTCAGCAACACAGATTTATGCTATCCCAAAATGAATTCATCTGGCCTACATCTAAGCACCAACATCCTGGAAAAGTACATGTTATGTACAGAAAGGCAGAGACATCACTTCTTGAGATGTGGAATGCTTAATCTATAACAAAGAAGTGATATTTCAGATGGCTGAAGGGAAATGCTGGGAAAGGTTTCTGGGTAAACTTGTGCACCCTCAGTTATGTACATCACAATTATTCTCTTCTGAATTAGGTTTATCAAACAAGCTGGATGTTGAAATTAGGAAATTTTAGGGAGTTTCATCGTGAGGGAAAGCCATTGAGGCTCACAAAGAGGATATGTATTAGGAGGTGGCAGCAAAGGGGGGATGCTGTGCTTGTGGGCCATTCACATAATAAAGGTCTGAAATCCATTTTATTTTGTGGCTTTTTGAGAAATTTAACATGGATATGGTTTGGCTTGAGGGAGCACTCTGAGAAGGAAACAATGAAGGCACATTGGGCTTCCAAGAATGAGTTCTCTCACTTAGGGAGTGACTGAGAAAATCAGACTTAGGATATACTGATTCCTCATCTCAAGCCTATATTTTAGTTAGCAGAGGTATTTTGCAGGGAAATGCTCAAGTTATCTAAAAAGCTTCCATTTTTACCCCTTCCTTATCCAGTTTTAATTGTTAAGAAATCTTGAACTAATAAAGAGAATAAGAAAACTTGAATCAAGTAGCTTATTATGAAGAAACCTTAAAAAGAGTCTTGCATGTATAAATTTTCAAAGCCAATGGTAAGGCCCCTGCCTGAATCTGCTTAGCTGGTGCATGGAAGACAATCACATTAAGAGCAAAAAAGCTCAAACCTTCATTAAATTGAAAATAAAATCTTTATATATAGTGGCTGACCATTTAAGGTCTATGATATTTGCTTTCTCCCTGACAAGGCTTTCAGGGTTGGCTGCTGGAGACTGAGGGCTTTGCTCTATCAGTGCTTTCAGCCGAGATGAAGGACAGCAATAAAATTTATTTATGTGCTGCATTCTACTTGTTCCATATAAAATTTCATCTATGTTTGTTCTTCCTTAGCCAACAGAGGAGCAAATTGCCATTAGTCTCCTGGCAGGCTGTCAGTAAACTATGATTTCAAGTTCTCTTACTAGAAAACAGATGTTCGTTTGTGTGTGTGCTCCTTTCCTGTCTTTTCACCTCTTCACCCATATTACTTTTGTCTTTTTAAGTCACACATTCTACTCATGGTATTTTAAAGCTAAAGCTGGTTTAACAGGGCCCTCACTAATCAAATATACAAGAATAACATAACTGTGGCTTTCTCAAGGCACAGTGGTGTGCTGTGCAATGGCAACAGTAAAAGCTTAAACAGAAGGCTATTTATGTAAATTTGAAAATTACTTGCCCTAATTGGTGGTGAAAAATTAGTTTAACATTCAAGTAAAGACTTTTTTAGCACTCCCACTTGAATTTTTTTCATAAACTCCTTTAAGATTACTGAGAATAGACTTTCCATTTGTGATATTTCAGAGTACACTTTAATTTTTGCCGTGCCATATGTAGGTAGTTGTCAGTTTGGGGGACATGTGGGGCTATCTGAGTCAGGGCCACGGTGTGGTTATGCTTCAATGGGCTCTGAGGTCTGGAATGCTGCCAAAGTTTCACAAGCAAAGCCCAAGGGAACAGCCTGAATTGGGCTGAAGTTGTTCCCTCTGATCTCTGAAAGGGGAGTGGGAGATCCTCTAAAACACTAAACATGACAAGAGGGCTCTTGGAGGGTAGGAAAGCAGAGATTGCTGCAAGCATGGAGCCTCTCATGTTACCAACAGGGACAAAGCAGCCTCCAGGATGTGCTGGATCTGTAAGAATAGGCTGTCTTGAATTAATAAATCCTGATTTATATGCAAGGGAGCTATGTGTGTCTAGCTCATACTAGTCCTGGCAAATCTTTCATAAAAGGGCTTTTCAAAAGAAGTAGACTAGGCCTTTTAAATATTTTAATGGGAAGAAGCACTTGAAAGTAAGTTTTTCATGTATAGCAGGTTCTAAATTTCTCTTATTTTACTTTTATGTTTTCTTCCTTTAGCTTTTGAGAAGCAAGATGACTTAATCACATTTCAGGACTGGTGATTTAAATTATCCTCACAATTTTTTTATCCATGACAGAAAGTGGGTGTTACAGACAAATCTTGCAGGGATAATAAGGACTCCTGTTCTAATCAGTAATAGCAAAGGAATTGAATAATATTTTCTTCTGGAGAAGAATATATAAAAGTTAATGTAATGTCATTCATATTAGTGAACTGGGCTGCCATGGCAGTCATTCCACAGTAAAGCTCTGCTCCCACCTGCTCTCACAGGAATTTCTGCTATCATATTCATGAGTGATTGAAGATGAACACTGAGGTGATATTATTGGAAAATGCAAGGAGATTATTTAAGAAAATCAAATGAAATGCTGTGCTTGAGGATTTTCTGAGGGGCTCCAAAATGCTGAATGACTGGTTAAGTGGTAGGTGGAATTAAACAGCAATACACACAAGGTAATTCATGCTAGAAAAAAGTCACCGTAATGATGCCAGCTAAGAAAAGCAGTGTGGTGGCACTGAGCTGAGGAAATTGTGCAGCCATTGTAAATAGCTCTCAGAAAACAGTTCAGTGCTCAAAGTGACCAGAAATCCCAGTGGATGGGAGTAGCTGTGGGGAGAGGAGGTGAGACCAGGAGAGAAAGCAGCATTGTGCTGTTATGCAGTCATGGCTTATCCCCTTCCTGAACACTCCATGTGTGTTCAGTTCCCATTCCTCATGATTAACTTAAATGGGGAAAACACAGGGCACTGCAGCAGGGAGGATTACAAGAATGGATTAGCTTTCCTACATGGGGCAGCTAGACTTGCTAGGGAAAAAAAAAAAAATACCTGAGAGAATATGAATGTATTTTTATAAATATATGATTATACAGCCATAAGAAGCAGCAGGAGGGTAATAAATTGATTTTTTTAAATGAAATGGAAATACATCAAGGGCTTTCTGAGATAAAGCTGTTTCTGCAGCTCCAGAAGTCCCAAACATGGCCATTACTGGAAGCTGTGACTGTATTAGAGTAGTAATTGCTACAGAGCAGTTCTGCTTTTCTGTGCTGCTCTTCAAAGCACAGTGCTGAACTAGCTGGTCTTATGTACCATTTCCCAGCTTAATTTGCAACTTCTTTCCCTAATTATTTCATCACTAGTTTATACCCTGTATTGAGAGCAACAGGAAATTGCTAGTGAAAGTAATCACAGACTCAGAGAAACACTAGGCTGAAAAAAATATATAAATCTATCATCAACTGGGTTGTATACAGTCATTCTAAACTTTGTAATCAGATTCCATGAAAATTAGAGCGTTAAGACACAGATGGCAGCAGATGACACAAGCGAATATTTCAACAATTTCTCAAAAAACCTTCTTGATTAACTGACAAATCAAGTCAAATTAGGGTAAGCCATTAATTAAGATGGCTCTTTTATATTCACTAGGCATTGTGAATTTTTTTTTTTTTTTTTTTTTTACTTAATAATAAGAGCTTTCTGGCCAGAAATTTTGGTCTGTGGCTCCTTAAAAAAGAAATTCATTGTTGGCATTCAGTATTAAGAAAAAATAACAGTAACTCAGCATTGGTGAGTTGATGATATTTCTAAATTTACACACAGATTAAAAATACCATCAGACTTCATGTAAAAACACCTTTATTTCCTTTTTCTGCCTTTGTTTCTTAGGACTCTCTAAGATATAATGCGCTTGAGAGGAATATTATTAATAATGTTTGCAGAAAACATTTGGAAGTGCTTATAAATGGAAATTCTATGGAGAAACACTCCAGTCTTTATATTGTGATACTACAGTCTAAAGACTTATTTTCAGGGATTGGAAAATTATTTGGTTATTTTTTTTCAAAAAAAAAAAATCTGTGTTAAAGATACTAAAATCATGAATAGTTTAGTTCAGAAAGCATTTAAATTTATTAAGTAAGTGAATAGGTCTTTTTCCAATAACAAAGCCATAGTAATTCAGTGGTGCTGTGTTATCTCAAGAACTTTTCAAGGAAAACCAGCCAAATTGCCATCTCTCTGCAGGTGGATACTGCTTTTCTGATCAGCACAACACATGCTCACAGCTGCCATTCTGTCCTAATACACACTTGTAAGGAACTCATCATAGAATAGGTGTTTGGGATTTATTTTTTTTAATAGAATGGGCATGGATTTGGTAGGAAAAAGAGAAAGGGGAAACAGAGTCAAAGAGAGTAAAATTGGAATGAGGTGTCTGGTTCTTCCTAGCACAGCCAGTGAGCATTGCAGCAGGTCTGGCATATGTTGAGGGGAATTGCCAAGTTTCTGTCTGTCCCTCTCATATTAATAGATACTACTTCTAAATGTAAAAAAAAGTGCAACTAATTTCAATGAGAGTCAGATCTGATCCTATTTCTCAGCTTTGTCTGATGAGGAGAGCCAAGCTGCTTAGGAAATGTTTGGCTCCCTCTTCTTCAATCGAAGAAAAAAAATGAAAAGGGTGCCAAACTAAAATTTTGCATAAATCAAAATTAATTTGATACATTTCTATATTTGTTCTGCTGGAAGTCTGGAATAAATCCCTGGTAAGGAATTATCTTACTCTTTCAGCACTAAGATCAGGGCAATCTGGTTATAGACAGTGGAGAACAGCACATGGGCATAGAGGTTTTGTCCTTTTCAAATGTAGCACAGAAATTGAGGTGTCCACCTATTTGCACACATAAAAGTTCACAGATTCTGGTTTCTGAGTCATCTGTGGCATTTTGATGGCCCCTCCTTTACTGTATCTGCAAAAACCTTTGTGTAAGTATGTATTAGTTTTACTAATGACTGTTTCAGGAAGGTGCCTCATTTATCCTTGCTTCACTCCTCTGCAGCAAGGCAGCATTTCATAAGTTCAGTCTTGATGAAGGAGCCTAGCAAGCCCTCAGCTACAACATTATTCTTCATTAATGTTATAAGAACAGTAATTCATTTCTCAATGTGCTTTTTTTGAAGAGCTGATAACATTAAAAACATCTACCCAGTGCATGTCACTGATGAGCAGTTACTTATATTAAAAGCACTTACTCTGTATCTAGCACATTTTGCATTTATGTCTATTAAAATGCATGAAACATCTATCATAACATTTTAAGCACTCAGTAGCTTATTACTGGAACCACATAACTGCTTCCTTATTATCTCTTCTTGACAATAACTTTAATGAATTATATTCAGGTAGCTGTTGAAATTTCCATCCAAGCACATTACTTTTTTTGGGTGACATGTCAAGAGGTTAACTTATGCTCCCTTCCAGCTGATTTCTAGGCCTCAATCCATCAGACAAGTCACTTCAAAGGAGATATTGCTCTGTTGAGCTGAGACATCAAGATAAAGTTGGCTTTGTGAGATGCAGTCCCCTTTGGGAAGTCTGCAAGGAATTCTTCAGCAGTTACTTGTCTAGGCAGTCTTGAAGCAACAAGACACAAGATGAAGACCAAGACATGGAATGAGAAAAATCAATTAAAGGAAAAAGGGAGCTGTGGTTCATGTAGCTTATACTAATTCTTTGGTATTATTTCTCATTCATTTTATATTCTGTGAGATTTTCCTCCAGGGAGTGAAGTGCATGTATGTAGAAATAAAATATCATTAGTTAACAGTTGCTCTCTGACTCTGCAAATTAAGGCATTTCTCACTAGTAGTAAAATCTGTCTGGAAAAGAAAGCTCAAATAGGTAAGTCAACAATTCCATCTTTCACTTACATGCCATGAACTGTTTATGTATGACTTGTGGAAATTAGATCAAAGTGAAAAATAGCAACCATGCTCGCTGCCATTGAAGGAGTTACCGTTTTACCAAAATTTAAGCACAATTGTTGAATATTGGAGAAAATTACCTGCTGAACTTTTGTTGTGGTTGCTGGTATACTTTGAACTGTCTCTGCAGTTTCTGCTGTGTAACATTTCAGCAGCTTGAAAACAAGTGTGCTGTCTCCTGGGGAGGAAAGGACCACACCGTTTGCTCTGGGGGGAAGAAGCTTTCTCACATCTCCAGCTAGCAGGAGACAGCTGCCACCACCACTGACATGATACAGGACACTTAGGAACCCAGCTGAGGAGCTAATTGGCTGTGAATAAGAGCAGCACTACCTCTGAAAGTCAGCAACACGGATTCTTGATTCCCTAAAACTGCCATAAATCAAGATACAGAGCACACCTTAAGAAAGTGCAAGTAGGCACTTCTGTCAAGAAGCTTGCTTGTTTTGTTTCATAAAAAATTGTCACTTGCTGATGCTGAGCACAGCCCTAAAGAGATGATAAATGGCACAAGAGCACTGGAGAGATTCTATCAATGTTAGAAGCAATTCCATGTACTAAAGCTATGCTTTTCTACTCAGGCATGCAAGAGTATCAAAAGTCAGTGGAGGCTGATCATAGAGCAGGGATCAACCTTTGTATTCATCCATTTGATTTCTGAAAACAATCTGAAATGTCTATTTTAGTCCTCCTTCCTTGACTCATGTCTGCCTAGAAGTACCCAAGAATAAGCAGTGTCAAGAAATTGTGCTTTTTGAACCATGATGATTATAAAAATATTTTAAAACAGTTAAATAATCAATAATAATAAACCTTTAAATATTATTCTCATTATTCTTAATTAGGCAAAATGTTATAATTTAGCATTTAAATTACAAAAAAAAAAAAGGATATGAGTGTGAGATTTAGTTGTAACTATTTTATAACAACTGCTTTTGGGATGAAGACACCTGTAAATTAAGAGGAGCCTATTCTTAAAATAAAGTCACAGTCCAAATTCTCTTCCTTTCTATGCCAGCTAGTTTCCAATCTGCTTATTCTTAAGAACATTGTGCAAGATATAAGGGTAAAAGGAAATATTTAAATGGGGTTTTTTTCTGTTATGTTAATTTAACTAAACATAAAGATAATTTTTTTCTATAAAAAGGTAAATTATGGATAAGCATACTTAAGTTGTGCTTATATTTTGAAATGTAACGAGTTTTGACAGCCATGGTTTTGATATAAATGGGCACAGTCAATATCAATGTCAGAAAGGCTAATGTGGCAAAGCTGTTTCTTCTTTTTTTTTTTCCTGTTGTCACTTATAATCTAGCCAATGTAAACAAACATTCCAATTCTCGCAGTGAAAAAAAAAATGAAAGAATCAAAATGTGTGCCTACTTTTCCTACAAAGATTGCTGTAAATTAGGTTATTTTTACTTCATTGGTGTAAGTGGAAAGAAGTAGCACAGGTTCTTCAGGCTCCTAAGGGTACACTTGGAGATCTGCTGCATCTTTGCCTGGAGCACCTTTGGCCCTCAGTCTTTTTTTGGTTATCAGCTGAATGACACGGATTAAGGTCCACATTATAAAAGTTATTCAGGTAGCCATCTTACTGTGAAATCCTTCTTCCAAGTCAGAACTCCTCCAGATCTCTTGGGCTCAGAGGAGGCAGCAAAATTCCCCCGGAAACTCAGGGGATCTTATTTGAGCAATAACTTGTAGAGATGATGTCTAAGGAAATGGAGATTATCAGGTGTAGCACAGTCCATTCTTTTGAAAAAACTCAGAAGAATGTTCTTGCTGCTCCTGGAAATCCATGACAAGAAATGTATCTTTCTGTCTCTGTGTTTTTTAAGGTTTGGGTCTTTTGGTTTGGTAGTCAAGATCAGAATAATGAGTCTGAAGTAAAAATCAAACCCTTCTTGGGAAAGGAGAAACTTAACTTCCATTTATCTTAGGATTGCTGTTTTCCCCTACTTTAAGCCACATCTCACAAACTAGTAGTATTGATAAAACTCTGAATTTATACAGAAATAATGAATATTAGAGATTCTGGCTGCCATTGAAGTAACAGCTGAACAATGTATATTTACTTAAAAAAAATGAATTGCAATATTGTTAAAATTGGGATTTAATGTTAGTTTTAATACTATTTTACATCGGAGTTCCTAAGTTCCCACATCAGTTCTCATGATTTTCAATCCTATTCTCTTTATAGAGGGGGAAAAAGTAATAATAACTCTAGAAGTAACTAGTAACTCCAGATGAATTAGCCATTCTTTTCTCCAGCAGTTTTACAAAGTTATTATTAAATAAGACCTAAAAAGAATTTTCTATTAAAATAAGCTTTCATAATTAGAAAGCTCAGCATAATTCAAAAATCCATGGGATAATTTCAGTCTTTTAAAGGGATTAAAATTTCCCATTTTCTTCTTCATGCAATATGCAAGCTTATGGTAGATGATATTTAAAAAAATAATAAATTCAGTTATTAAATGGGATAGAAGGCTTGTGAAATTGCTGCTTTCCTAATGTCCAGCAGTAGCTTAGGTAGAATGGAGTCAAAGGTATTGACTTGAAAGTGTTTGTGTTAGGTTTGACTTAAAACAAAATGCTCAAACATATTCAGCTTAAAATCTGTGGAATTTTTCATTATAGCAGTCACATCAGGTTAATGTGAAAACAAATTAAGATTTACTAAAGCCAGACAAGTAGTTTTTGGAATTGAAGCTGCTGAATTCCAACTTACCCTCATAAGTCTTGAGTGCACTTTAAAGCATTTAGCCTGATCCAAGGCAGGATGTGACCTTACAGTGTGATTGTAAAGCTGCACAATCTTTGCAAGTGCACATTTCTTTACCTGCAGTAAATACAGAGTAAATAATCTTCCACTCCAGTTTTCTTTAAATTAGCATAGGACTGCCAGGTATTGAAAGTTCATGCTCACCTCACCTACAGCAAAGTCAATTGTCAGGTTCACCATGGTTCCTGAAAATGTCTCAGAGCATTCAGCAGTGAGCTGACAAAGCAACAACCATATTTTTTCATGCTCATTGACTTTGCTGTAGTTCAGGGCCTTGGGGTAGATTCATACAATGTTTAGTACCTTTAGCACATTTTCTGATAGTCACAATCCTCAGAGAACAGTATGAAAGAGAAACTGCACTCATTAAAAAAAGAGGGATCTAGCTGATTTCTGGGTTTAGCTGCTTTTAAAAGATACTTTTCTTATTACCAAGAAAAAGGAAAACTACATGTCTTAGAGCTGTTTGTGTTACACTTGCTTAGATAGATGAGTTACAAAACTCAATTAAAATGCGACTGATTTTAAGCCATAAGTTTTTAAGTTATACATTGAGAGAGGTCTCTAAGATGGGTCATAAAGCAGTAACAAGATCAGTTTTATCCTCTCATGTGCTCTGAGTTCACAGAGAGTTGTAATTGCAACTTCAACCCCCTTTTGTTTCAGGAAATACAGTTCAGATTAGAATAGACCCAACTATTGATAACCAAGGCACACTTTTGAGAGCATATGTCTGTCTTCTATGTACCCTTTGGTCTAGCAGGGAATTCTAGAGGCCAGGACTTGCAACTCTAAAGTTTACTGCTTTCTGATGTTTTTTCTTTCTTTCTCCATCTTGCTGAAATTGAGTACTGGTTCTATTTGTAGAGAATAGACTTTCACAAGACAGTGGCTCATCAGCAGCACCTTTCTTGGCAGAATCCTTAGATTTAATTTAGTCCAATAGCTCTGCCTGTGTTCTGCCTTCCCACCTGGATCCACTGGCTCTGTTTAGACATCAGCTGTGTCACAGTGAATATATCACAGCTTAAGACAAGATAAATGGATGAGTATGTGTGATATTGCACCCTAAATTAAACAGTTTCCAAAAGAAAGGCAAAGCTGGGAGGAGGAAAATGCACGGCAACTCAGACCATGGTCAGGGAAGCAAATTTAGAGAAAAGAACCAGACAAATGAAAACTCTGTGCCCTCAGAACTGGATATGGTGCTTGGTTCCTGGATTGGTTATTTTTATATTCTTCCATGGATTTTTCTTCCCCAGTGAATTCACGGTGTATGCTGTTTCTCATTGCTAGTGAGCTAGATCAACATTAAATGCAGTCTGTTTGTAGTTTAGCCATGTAAGGGAAGCCAGTAGAATTTTCAAAAGTATCTTGTTTAGCTTTCTACATTTCTGTAGAGAGAAATGTAGAAATGTAGGAATATAGATATGCCTAGATGGAAATATTTAATATTATATTCCTGTTATTCTAAGGAATATGAACAAATCTGTTGTACAGCTGCAACGAAGGCTGATGGATGATATTAGCAGCTCCAATCTCCTGCATTTTGATTTCTGAAATGTCAAATTTTGTTTTAAAAAAAAAAGGGATAAAAATATCCTTAACTGCCAATACATTACCCAAATTGCCAAAAGCAATTTTGCCTATAATAAAACTATTGTGGGCTGAAGCATTTGGATCAAGCTATGCAAGATTGATATGTTTTTCTTGATACAATTCAGTGAATGTGCTATTCTTGTGGAATTTTCCATATGAGTCTGCTGGGGAGAAAATAAAGTGGACAAAATTTCTTTGACTTGCAATTAGATTTTATTTCAAGTTTACCTATCAATTAGCTGTAAATGATAACCTGATACACATTTCTGATGTTTAACAGGCAATGAAACTTTTCTGTTGGCAAGAAACACATTTAGCCAAGGGAATTTTGGGATGACACCAGCACAGTCATTTAAAACACAGTTGATTCACTGCATTAATTGACTTTTTAAGCTCAGCTGTGCTAATGAGTGTTTTGGAAGACCAGCAACGTTTCTGTAGCCAGCCACAGAAAGGACAGTGAAGGTTAAGATGCCTTCCCCTGTATGTCTTGTGTTTCTGTCCTTGCTCTGGAGGAACCTCTCCTGAACCTTTTGTGCTGCAGCCTGGTAATGCAGATGCCTCGTGAGGTTTGCTCAGTGACTGTGAGTCTGGCTGAGGGCTGGAATCTAGAAGCCTGGATTAGAGGCATGCTAAATTTACTCTGGAAGCAGGATAACTGAGATGGCACAGAGTCCTCTTGTTGTGCACCAGGTACTTACAATGACACTCTGAGCTGTCTCTCAGAGCCACACAGCTGTCTATACATAGCAAGCTGAATCCTAAAATATTTATAATTTTAGCTGAAGTCTTGACAACCCTGACCTCAAGTAACTTTCTCTACTAACTGAATAGATTCCAGGGTTTTGTCTTCTTGTCCAAATGTCTTTTTGTCTTGTTACTGATAGCTGCGCTATGCACAATTTTCTATCAGCAAACCAGGCTGAAAACGCTGATCTTTCTTTTGCTGACTAATAAATAAAGAGTAGTGATTTGTCTGGGTTCCACTGGTTAGTACAGCATTCACTGAACCACCCAGTCTCCCTTGCTAGTCTCTGTCTATAGTGCCTCTTTCTATATTTCTTATTTATTTTAATGGCAGAATTGAATGCTCAAAGCATTTTGGTATATGCCTTAGTAGTAGTGGTGGATTGCATTGTGAGAAAAAAATTCAGACAACTCATTTTGAACATGTTTTGGTACAATGCAAGAGCTAGTATCTTCTTTCAAAATCATCAGTTTAGTTCAAGTAGTTGTTTAAAAACGTAAAGTACCACAGGATAGATATCTCTAAGAGGAAAAGTTGTGCATATTAAAGTTAATTGATTGACTTGTTGGAATTCAGCAAATCTTCATCACTTGAGTTAGGCTGAACAAGCTCCTCACAAGGTAGTAAAGAGAATAGGAATCTCCAAAGAACATTTAGAATATTCAGCATGACGGAAATTAGATTTTTTTTTTTCCCCTTTGGGAGGTTCATACTTTATTCCTTTAACTTTGAAAGGCTGTTAAGTTCCAGCTGAGGTGCTGACAACAAAGTAAGCTTGGCTTTGGATGCCAAAGTAAACACATAACTGGCAATATTTAGGGCTTTATATCTCTTAGCTTATAATGAATTGCACCATCAAGATTTGTACCTATATTGACTGACTGCACAGTCTGCATTTTGCTTTGAAAAAAGGTGTTTGTACAAGCAATTATCTGCTTTTAAATGGATGTGGAAATTTTACTGGCATGATGGACTCTGAGCAAACCATGGTAGCCATAAAAGTGACAGTGCATCTTTTATTTGCTACTCTCCATTTTCTCTAAGGATGCATAAAATATGGTGGTAATTTAAGCCTTTAAAAGTAGGAAAAGAGCTGAACCTAGATGTTGATAATAAATTTAATACTTAAGCAAGAGGAGATAGTAAATGGATTTTTTTTTTCCAGTTTGCATCTTGTCTCAGAAAGAAAAGGTTTATGATTAAGGTTTTAGTATCTGAGAGAAACAGTAGCTCAGAAAGTGAGCCAGTGCTGGCTGGGTGTGTGAAGCAAAATAACCATGTCCTGTCTAGAAAGAGACACATGAATTCCAGGGGAAGGACAGTATGGGAAATAGGAGTGGAGGGACGTAAGTTTGGAAAAATAGTAGCAGTCCACGTAAAACAAAATTTTATATATATGCACCCATTCTTTTAATTGGGGCTCTTGCTTTTCTTCTTGTGGGAGATATAGAACAATTTGGTTTTTTAAATCCCAGAACACCCCTTGACAAAAAAAAAAAAGGTAAAAGTATGCCAATTGTTATTTAAATACACTCATTCAAGAGCACTTTCTGCTGGTGTGATTTAAGTGAAGTGGAGTCAGATCAGTGTAGTCAGAACAAGACTGGAGAGCCAATGATTTAGATATAGATTTATAGTAGATTCACCATAAGAACTATAACCAGTGCAGAAAAAGACTCTGTATGATCTCAATATGATGTTTAAATTAATTTTAGGTCAATACATTTGAAAATCAGTGAGGACAGTACTAATATGAACAATGCTTCAGATTGACCAATGACATTTAACAGGGTATCTTAAGAGTTTTCTTCTGCAGTTGTGGTAGTCTTGTGGTATCAATGGATTCCTATATGGTTTTCTGTTTAAGCATTTAGACAATTTTCTCCCAAAGACTCTGCTTACAATCATATTTGCTGCTTTTCTGTGTGAAAGCATCTCCTTGGCCAGGAAGCAGCCCAAGCACTGCATTAGCACAGGAATGTTGAGCATTCCTCCTTTCTTATCTCCCTCTTCAGCTGCCATGGAAAACTGTCCTACTTTGCAGAGAAGCACCGTGATGGGACAGGTAGATACACAGTCCCTGGGCACTGGGCCTGGCTATTTTGTAGTTTCTTGTACCCTCTGTGACAAATCAAAAGCCCTTTTTCTCTGTTAGAGATCAGACCCAGGAAGGAAAGGCCTCTTTCCCATGCATGTGGGTAGTTTGTCCAAGGCCAGGACTCTTTTCAGTGCACTGCTCCCATGGTGTGTCATACCAAGGTTTGTCCTTTTCAGAGCCCTTTCACCAGGGGTCCCCTTAATCCTCTCTTGGATTGTGTGCAGTGGGAACAGGCAGCTTTCACCGAGTTCTGACCTGATTTTTTTACTCTGAGTACTCTTGCAAGGGAAATAGACTGATGGAAAGCACACATTTAATTTTACAACAGGAAGAGTTAACAAGTCCCCAGCCATTAAAATAGAATAGATAGATTTGCCTGTAAATGTGAGCAGCCAAGTTGGATTTGATAATAGCATACACTGAGGCACCTTTGCACGAAAGAGACACTATAGAGGGTTGTTAATGTGAGAGTAAATTAAAATTGCATATGCTTTTAGGTCTTTTAGAGATATGAAGCAAGATAATGGAGACTAAGTGGTTGAACTACTTTAAAAATTAAAAAAGAAAAAAGTTGGACTAACAAATAAGTATGAATATGTTTACGATATTATTAAAGGGTGTGTGCCTAGGCAGGCTTAATGACTCTCACTAAGATTTTTCTCATGTTATTTCAGCTTTTTTTTTTAAAAAAAAAATCCATCTGTTGTCTCCAAATCTAGGTAGAATTGCTTCCACTGAAGTGCTTAAAATAAATTGCTTAAGGTTTTAGTCACTGCATCTATATCAGCACATTCAAAGAGAATATTATTCACTTAAGCTTTTTGCAAAACTGGTCTTTCTCTTGTCAAAGAAAGCAAACATTTAAGGAACAGAATGATTCATGTAGTTGACCCCAATCATCTGCTTCTGCTGGGTTTGAACACCTTTGCTAGCTTGGTGTCAACACAGACACAGAAAAACAGTGTTATGAGACTCTCACTGCCTTTGTTTTGCATTTTTGTTCCTGGAGATCCCTTGGCATGCCCAAAATAGCAAAGGTTGCATATTAAAGCAGGGCAATAAACCAGCAGCAATTTAAAAATTGCTGACAGAAGATGGAAAATATCTGAGATGAAAACTATCCAATATGCTGAACAGCTACATCAAGATCTTAGTGTCCTTTTCTTTCTGTGTAGTTCTGAAATCAGACAGGCTTTGATTTTTAGGCTTTGATTTTATTAACAGATCTCACCCATCACAGTTAGCCTGTGCTGGATGGAACAGAATCCCAAGAGAAAAGTGGGAGAGTTTCAGAGCTAGTTGCGTGTCCCTTCCAGAGCAAGACTGACACATGGGATAGAGTCACCTGGCAGGGCACAGTGGAGGTAATGGTCTGACTCAGGGTAACCCTAATGTTTCTGTGTCAAAAGTTATCTTATAATGTGTCTCTTATACAGAACCACAGGATGGGTCATGCTGGAAAGAACCACAGTGGGGCATCTGATCCAGCCTCCCTGCTCAGGCAGTTTTGTCCTGGAGCACATGGCACAGGAGTGTGTCCAGATGGTTCTTGAATATCCCCATGGAGGGGGGAAATCCACAGCCTACCTGGGTGACCTGTTCCAGTGCTGTGTCACCTGCACAGTAAGGAACTTCTTCCTGATGTTCAGGTGGAACTTCCTGAGCCTCAGTTCCTGCCTGTTGCCCCTTGTCCCACTGCCCAGCACCACCGAGCAGACCCTGGTCCATCCCTTGGCCCTTCCCTGTAGATATTCATGGACACTGATGAGGTTCCCTCTCAGTCATCTCTTCTCAAGGCTGAACAGCCCCAGTCCTTCATCCTTTCCTAATCAGAGAGATGCTCCAGTACCTTGATCATCTTTGTAGCCCTCCTCTGGACCAGCTGCAGGGGCTCTGTTTCTCTTTTGCACAGAGTCCAGAATTTAATTGACAACTTTAAGTTATCAGCAGCATTTATTCTGCCACAGGAACTGAAAAACAGACTAGGGAGGTCTCTGTTTTACAAGAATGTAATTTTTTTATTGAGATTATCTTTGCCTTTTGGACAGTCACCACATGAGTTTTGATCTATTCATGCAGCGCTTGGTCTATCATCTATTCATATCAATGACAGTACAAACTCAGGGCTTTTCTTTCTCTCTTGGTCAACAGTGCAAGGCACAACATCCATAATCCTTTTCTTATAAGAAATCTTTTCCTGGGCATTAAAGGTATCTTTTTTCCTAGGTTTGTGAATACTTTGGTTGTCACAAGTACATTGTGCTATATACAGAATTTGCATTAAAAATGTTTGCTGTACTGCTGAGAAATAGCAGATTTCAAAAAAACCAAAAAACCCATATCCATGAAATGAAAAAGGAAAGCATGGTTTGAAGATCTACTAACAGCAGAAGGCACTGACTCTGAATAGTAGCAAATCATGTAGATGAGGTAATAGATAATGTTCTAAGAAGTCCTAATAAACAGAAGCTAAACAGAGAAATTGAGATAGATTAAGAAAAATATAACACATGCACACACACTTACCACTTTTTATTTTCCACCAAATTATTTTTGATAAATGAGCATTTTAAAAATCCAGTCTTGTAAATGAGTACTTGGAAGTTCTTTTGGTTCAGTAATCCTATTTCTTAAAGGTTCGTATAAGATTGAAAAGTGAACAATTAAATCCATGTTGACTGTGCCTATTTATGAAAACCTGGTGCATACACAATGTGTTTACATAGCTAAATAGACATTAGAAGTGTTTTAGTTTAATAGTTCTGTAGTATTCAGTACATAGTAGCTCTATGTTTTGCTTATACTTGGTAATTTTCTTGCTTGATGTGACTTTTGGTGAGTTTTAACATTTGCCCAGCCAGTCTCTCTGTTTCTCTCTTTCTCTGTGAGGTTCACATGTAAACTGCTTTAAAGATTGCATAATGACTGTTTGGCATGTCCTACAGGCAAAGGCCCAGAAACCCTTTTTGCTGGCTATAACCTCAATGATAATGAGTGGCACACAGTGCGTGTGGTGCGGCGAGGAAAAGGTTTAAAGTTAATGGTGGATGACCAGCAGGCCGTGACAGGTACTGTGGCACTGGGGTTCCATGATTCTGTGGTGCTGGGAGGGGGAAACACAAGGCAAAATAAAAACAAAACCAAAAAAAATTATACAGAAGCAAAATGGCTTTATCTGAGAGTAACGTGCTTTTTTTTCCTTTTTCCTGGGTAAGATTCCAAATTCATGTTATGCATCTTAGAATGCTGGTACAAGAAGTGTGTTATTACCCTTGCTATTAATGTTGCTCTAAGGTTGCTATTGAAATTAATGAAAACCTTCGTGCTGACTTAAATGAATGTTTTTATACAGTGATTGGAGAGAAGTAATTTAGTACATCACTAATGAGAAGGCAAGCAAAATGCTTTTGGCAACACATTGTTAGGGCTAAACTCTAAGCCACTGCTGGAAGAAAGAGTTTAATAAACATTTGAAGGATATTCTACTGTGATTTGAATCTTGCATCAGCTGTCCTCAATAATTATATATTAGGCAGCGTGTTTTTCTCAAATACTAAAATAGCAGTTGGGGTGGGAGAAAAAAAAATGGCAGCCATGTTAGCAGATGAATAGAAATGTGTTTCTGTATTTCTATGATCAGAAATGTTAATAGAGAACACATTGATTTTGCCCTGTACAAGACAATGTTCACATGCATGTTGTTAATAGCAACTTATCTGGCTTCTGGCCCTGATTCCTTGCACAGAAGAATGTGCCTAAAATTTTTGTTGGCTATTTAGAATTATTCTTTGGTTTTGTGTAGCATTAAACAACTTTTATCATTGGTTTTAAGCTTTGTTAAAATAGTAACAAGTTAATTTTTTTTTGTTGGTTTTTTTTTGGTTTTTTTTAAAGAGGAGTGTAACTTCTTTAATAATCCCTTTTCACCTCAACAGAACACTGAGGGTCTTGTCACTGGTAGGAAAATAATTCATATAGTTGCAAGAACATATTTTCTAGAATCAGAAATTACCAATATATCTTCCAGCACTGAAGTCTGTGTATGTTATGATGCCTAGGGTAATTTTCTCAAGAATACAGATGGCATTATTAATTTATTTTCTTTTGGATAGTATAGGAGGAAGTATACCAATAAATATTATAATCTTGCTGCTTCAACTGCTACTCAAGACAGATCCTAATATAGAAAAAAAATAATTTAGGTCAAAATCCAATGCAATATCCAAATTCACAATTCCTGGACTCCTCATGCCAGAGCTCTAATTTACAAATACTGCAGGATAATAATAACCTGGGTCCAGCTTTCTGGTGCAAAATTTGTATTCTTTCCACAACCCAGTATGTACAACCAAAAATGGCCAGTTGACTTGAATTCCCTCTCAGTTCTTCGAGCTGGAACTTGTCTGCATTTGCATAATGCACAAATGTTTAATGTTATTAATCCAGAAGGAGAAACTCATCCCAATATTTTGGACGGAAAAAGACATCCTATAATTCCTGAATCTGTAGCCAATCTGTGGCCTCCTCCATCAGTGAGGAGGAAAATGCTGTATGAGAAGAAACAGAGGGAACTCTAAATGTAGGCAATCTGCTGTTAGTTCCATCAATGTCACGTTTCCTACAAAAAAAGTCTTTATTGTTGTGCAAGGGGTGAGAATTTTTGTTTTGGTTTGTTTTTTTTATTTTGGGGGGGTGGGGTTTTTTTGGATGTTTTAGGTTTTTTCCAACACTGAGTGTTTTAAAAGCCTTTACAAAATTAGATTTCAAATGTGTGTAATAGAATTTAATGTGTAGTTGCTTTGAATTTCCTGAAAGCATAGGGAAAGGGTTGCCTTATGGGATTAAAGTGTGCTTGTTCTAAACTTTTCTTCGGATGTTCCAACAATCAGAAATTTCATTTAAATACAACCCATTAATTTTTCATGTGAAAAGTTATTATAGTTTTATGAGGAGAATAAGGAAGTAAACTGACTTCCTGCTAAAAATTCCAGCTTTCTGCTTCCACATGTTGTTTTCCTTTTTTGATTCTATTTCCTGTGCCATATATGAAAGAATCCCCATCAGATCCAGAAAACTTAAGCTCCATGAAAATCTATTAAATAATTCAGCCTGACTTTCTAATTTTTGCAGATTATAAAATACCACTTGTTCATTTGTGAGTTGTGCTTGGTCCTCTTTGACAAATGCATGATGTGTGCAATGAAATTCAGGCATAACTAGCTTTCATTGGAAGCCATACAGGTGGTTTTGAAGTTACTCATCACAGAAGAGTTTAATATTTCCATCTCTAATAAGCCTTGTTTTCTAAGATTGTATAGAAAATGAAAATGATTGGAAATTCACTAAATTTGGGTAACAGAATAGCCTATGGTTATGAACAGAAATTCAATTGCCCTTTTGTATGATGTTTTTCCACAAATCTGACGAACTTAAAAGAAAAAAGAAAACAACCAAAACCAGACCAAACAAAAAAAGAAACCAAAAAAAACCCCAAAAAACCACCAACAAATCCCCACACAATCTGCCTTGTAAGTACAAACTACATTCTTTTTTACTTCATTGCTGCATTTACAAATCCTGTTGAGCATTATGTGAAATCTCAGGTCCTGTTTGCATGTTTGTAGAACTGAAATGTTGGGATGTGAGCCCAGATTCTGGAACTTTTTATTACTGTGCTCAAGAAAGAAATACATTTAATGTAGTGGGGATATTGTGCTACAGGCCAGAGCTTGGTGGATTTTTGCCATGACATTATTGGAATGCCATCTGAAGGGATACAAGACTGGAATATATAATGTTCCTCTCTGAAACCTGATCCTCATCTCTTTGGCTGTGATCCAACATACAGCTCTTGTCCCAGCAAAAATTATACATTTGGCATTTTTCAAGACAGCTCCCTGACTCATTACTGCATGGAAGAAGCCACATTTCCTTAATGCATTGAGGGAAAGTGGTATCTTCAGAACTGATGTTTAGAAACAAGAACATCAAGGCTGTCCCTGGGGTTTAGGGTGCCTCTTGCAGTGCTCAGCCCTGTGAGTCCAGGTGGTGTTCTATGACAAGTTCTCCTTCAGAACCCATCTCAAAGCTAAGTAAGCTACTTGTAAATGTTTATCATAAATTATTAGAGTAATTTTTGTGCCTGAATGGCATTAAAACTTACAGAGCTATTTTCCCTGTAACTTCACTGATGGCTGTACTTGTATCTCAGTGCTGTGACTTAACCTGCTCATGAATTCATCTCCCTGGGCAAATCTGAGATATTGACATTTCTCTTTCCCTTGTCTTTTCCCTGTCACACACATGTCCACAGACACTTGCTTATGACACCTATAAAGGTACAGCTGTGTCAGCCTGCTCCAGGCTTTGTGCGCCACTTCTGACATGTCCAGCCTGGGGCAGTGCTCACACTCTCTCTTGGAATAGAATATTTGGGGATGGACAGAGGGAACTTGGCTTGTCAACAGCTTTGCCACTGTGAAAATTTGTATTAGAGCTGTTTTATGCCAGTATTTATTCCAGCCTGACTTGGTCTGCTCTTCACTTTCTCTGTATTCCACAAGAGACGTGAAACAGCTAAGAAACTGGGGAATTTGCAAAATGGTTTGCAAAAGGTACATTAAGTGGTGAAATTCATTAGTAATAAGAAGCTGTTTTTCCACACAATGTGACCATGAATCAGCCCTGTTAAAATACTGCCCTACTTCTTTAAAATAAGCATGGAAAAAAATTGGGTGTTCTGTCAGAAAAAGAAACTCTTCAGTGAACACAATTTTGATGTGCTGGGTAAGGTATTTAATAACTAGCTTAAAAACTTACCTGACCTGTATGCAGTGTACTCTGGCAGTGCTGATCCTTTCCTCCAGATTAGCTTTGCAGTCAGCAGATTTCAGGCTTCTTGCTCTGCAGTGGTCCAGGCATGGCAGAGGGAACTCAAAGGCAGCTGAGGGGTTTGCTTTTGGACACCTTTCCAACGTAAGCAAGTCCCTTGTTGTTTCCAGGATTACAGAACACTGGCATGCACCCTTCCTGCAGGCTTTCTGCTCTGCCCATCCCTTGGGCTCTGCCCCTTCTCCCATGGTTTATTCCCATGGTACAAAGCCAGTTGCTCTCAAGCATCTCTCCACCCTTGCCACACAGGGCTTTTTGCAGCAGGGCTGGCATTAATGTACCCAAGACAGCTGAAACAGGAATCCTTCCTACTGCTGGTCAAGTCATGCACATTGAAGCAAAACACATGGAATAAAATCCCTCAAGCTGTTCTGTTTCTCTTTCATAAGACTCTGATTTTGTTGGTTTAGCTCTGAGATTGGCCTTTGTGTTCCTCATGTTAAGTAATTGCACTTGCTTGTAGTGAAACCCCACATCTGGTTAGGTGTAACTAAAGTGAGGGATTTTGTTGGCAGTTTAATGTACTCTGGTAAACTGTTTCAGTTTAGAAATTTTTCTGTTGGCCTTCTCCAAATGTACTGAATGCTTTGGAAAGGCTCCTAGATTTACCAGTAACTAGGATGAATTTGGAAGAATTCCTTTTGGAGACAACAATTGGCCTTGCACATTCTGAAAAGAGTGGAAATGATGCAGATGCTTAATCACATGATGTGCTCTTTGACCTCCCCTTTCAGAGACTAACACATGTTTTCTTGTTGCTGTTTAAAGGTCAAATGGCTGGCGATCACACACGACTGGAATTCCACAACATAGAAACAGGAATAATAACAGAACGGCGCTACCTGTCTTCTGTGCCTTCTAATTTTATTGGGCATCTACAGAGTCTCACATTTAATGGCATGGCATACATTGACTTATGTAAAAATGGAGACATCGATTATTGTGAGCTAAATGCAAGATTTGGGTTCAGGAACATCATAGCAGACCCTGTAACCTTTAAAACAAAAGCAAGTTATGTTGCACTGGCCACGCTACAAGCGTACACATCTATGCACCTTTTTTTCCAGTTCAAAACCACCTCCCTGGATGGATTGATACTTTTTAACAGTGGCGATGGAAATGATTTCATTGTGGTTGAATTAGTGAAAGGGTATGTATGGATTAGCATAACAGCAAAACCAGTCCATTCAAAATGTGTGTGCAGGAGGAATACACAGGAAAGTTTAGGATGCAAATCTTTTTTTTTTTTTTTTTCTGACTGGATAGATGTGATGGATAAATGTTTCTTCCTGTTGAACTTCATGTGCTTTATTGTGACTCTTTCTTTCAGATGAAGCTAGATGGCTGAAATGTATGAAAGTAAATAATAGGTATAACTTCTCTGGTGCTTACCACAAAGAAGTGCTAGTTTGTAGCCTCCCTCTTGTTCTCTCTCTCTACGTATGTATGCATGTCTTGGTACATGGAGTGCTCGTTGCTTTCCAGAAACTTGGGACTGCACCTCAACTCATCCAAATGAGTGGCAATTTCTTGGAATCACAGTTGCTTCCCCATCTGGCATTCATTGTTGTCCTCTGGTTTAGCCAGCGCTGCTGAGGAGTACAAGCAAATAGAAAATATCAGACATATTAATTATTGCCCCCTTGCTATGTAAAGAAAAAGGAAACTTTTCCAATTTTTTCTCTTTTCCCAGGTATTTACACTATGTGTTTGACTTGGGAAATGGTGCCAACCTCATCAAGGGAAGTTCTAATAAACCTCTGAATGACAACCAGTGGCATAATGTCATGATATCAAGGGATACCAACAACCTACACACTGTAAAGATTGACACTAAAATCACAACACAGAGCACAGCAGGAGCCAGAAATCTAGATCTAAAAAGTAAGTACAGTGATTCTTGTATTATCTACTTTGAGGGCCATTACAGAATAATAAACAGAATAAATCCCAGTACTGTATAATTGTGTAATATTGTATGAAACATTTTATTTTGTAATTATCAGTATGATCACAAGCGATTACATCATCTTAACCTGACAATGCCAGTTTAGAAGTACTTCTACAAAGGTAGGTACAACTTGAAACATGTGAAGATCCCATGGGAATAAAAAAATTAAAAAAAAAGTAGGAAATTATAATAACACAAAGTGGCCCATATAAATCAAAATATAGTTGAGGGACTAAAGGAGGCTTACAATGTCTATGTAAACACTTGACTTTTACATAAACATAGGTTATAAAAGTAGCATAACCTACTCATCTAAATGAGTATGTAATATGTAATGCATCATTATTTCCGTGGCAGGTGGGGTAAAATTTGTTACCTGCACTGAACCTACATCTTATAAATCCAGCTAGATTTTTAAGATCTATTTTTTATAAACATATGTATATTTTAAAATATGTGATAGTAATGAGTTCTGTGGATGGGTTTCTGAAAAACTAATTTGCATCTGAGGAAAATATCTTTTTGAAAGGATGTATAGGTAAACTTTTAAAATAATGACTACCTAATCAGACATAAGAATATATGTCCTGGTCATGTGGAAAAGTAGTGTGTATTTTACCATTCTTTAAAAAGGCTGTTGGCAGGAAAACTGAAATTTCATAACAGTCAAAGAAATATGATATTTCAAAAGCCAGGATGTTCAAAGTAGATATTAATATTCCATCAAGAGCTTATTCCTTGCTGAATTTTCTTTTAAGTGCCTCTGAGTCACAGATAATGAGCTGACCTTGGTAATTATGCTGGATTTTGTGATATTTTACATGTTTGCCTCACTTGAAAGTGCTATTAAGGTTGTAAGAAAGACTGTGAAAACAGTATCCTGATATGTCATAATCTTCAATAAGAGATTCTTCTATTTAAAAACTTGGCATTTCTGATAAAGCTTTTTGGGTGGCTCACACTCCATTCCTAAAGCAGCATTTGAAATTTGTTACACGCTATTTCTCAGGCTTGCACTCTTTTAAACATAATCGATTTTTTATTGATGAAGTTTAATATTTCAGCACTGTTTTTGATGCTGTAGAAAACGCATCCAGCTTGTTCCTTGACATTCTTAAAATGGCCAGTACTATTTATGCATATCTATATGTCTTTAATATGTTTGCCTCTTTTCCTAGTAGCTAAATCAGGCATGGGTAGGGGAAAAAAAAAAAAAAAAAAAACCACAAAAAAAACCAAACCAATCCTGTTGTGAGCTGATAATTAACACAGCCATTTTATTCGACGTATTTTCCAAAGCGATTGTGGTGGGTCCTTGGTGTGCCGGTTTATTTAAGGAAAGGGGCTCAGGTTCTCTCCATGTGCTCGCTGAAGGCACTAGAGAGCGCTGTGATCTCACCGAAGGCGCTGCCAGGGCTCAGCAAAAAAAAAGCAGCCTGCAAAACCCAACATCCCTGAACATCCCTGAGCATCCCTTTGTGTGCGGCACTTTGAAAATGCTGCTTTCGCCTTACGCTTTTGAAGTAAAACTGTATCCATAGCTGCCGCGTTTTCTAACCTTGAATTCCTTTGGAATAATAATAAAAAAAAAAGGAATGAGGAGCACGAAAAGAGAAACCATACTGAGATTTGAAGCGACTAAGGTGAATTGTGTTAGGTGATTTTCTATAATTTACCACCCAGGGAAGGTGGATAGTGAAAGAATAACAAGCATGACGTGTTCAGTGCAGGAATATATAGCAAACACCTCTCTAAAACTGGTCTAGCATACACAGGTCCTCAGCATCTGTCTTCTCTTAATTGTATGCCTCATTTTAGATTATTGATTTAAATGTATTATACTGTATTTTTCTCAGGTTCCTTTAAATATGGCACAATGTATATAATGAGAATTTTGGTTGGATTTGGGAGGGGATTCAAGCTGATACTTTTTAGCCAGCAGGCTAAAAGGGAGAAAAAATTGCCTTTCATTACTCTTTTTCCTTCCTTATTATTTAGTAGAAATTATAGTAGTTGCTTCTTTTCTATTTTATATCTGTGTTGCTTGCAATGGCATGTTTCTGTTGTGCTATAAACCCTCCATATACTTTCCTGATATAAATAGTTACAGTTAATTCATTGTCCTGTACTATCTTAGCCTTGGCAACAAAGCAAATGCAAAATCACACTTCCTGCTATCAATAGTGTATTGATATCAATTGTATCTGCTTAACCAGATATCAATAGTTATCACTATATCTGCTTAATCAGAGTTATCATTAGGAAAAATATAGATGTGTGCAGATAGTATGAAACCTGCAGCCATTCTGAGTAATTGTAGAGTTACCAGATTTCTGATTTTGAAATCCAAGCTCATCCTAGAAAAAGAAACCCACTATATGTGGGTTTTTGCAAATACACAGTGAATTCAGCACAAAGATAAGACACAGATTGTGTTGTTGAGCCTGCACAGCATGGAAGTTGTCTGGGAGAGCAGACAGCTGCCATAAAAGTATGGGAGAGAATTTCCAATATATGTTTCCTTTTGGGTGTAGGATTTGGCTATATAACACAGAAAGTTCATTATCACACACATCAGTTCCCTGCATTACCTCTGGTAAAATTTCAGCAGCTACCTGTGGAAACACATATATTACATCCTGCAGCCTAATTATTGCTGTAATTAGATGGGTAAATTATAAATTGGGGACAAATAAATGAGTGAAAATAATTCTGTGTTTGGATTCCAAGAAGTGTGTTATTTTTCCTCACAGGGAAAATTAGCAAAGTGTGCTGAGGTGCAGTTCTAGCAATAACCCGTAAAGATAAATGAGTCTGAACAGCAAAAGCAGTGCAGCTCAAGCCTGCCAGCACAGTTACACAGCAAATTTCCTTTCATTTATTTCATGAGCAGATTCTCTGTCCTGCTTTCAGGATAGCTCAGATGGTTGGCATGGCTGCAACTCAAGGCCTGAAAGAGTTGGGTGGAGGGGAATTCTTGCTTGTTGTACTTGATGCTGCGCTCTGATGTTCTGAGGGCTATGAGTAGCCTCAAAGGGCACAGGAAAAACAAGAGAAAATTATTTATTTGATGGAGTGCCTACATTGGTGGACAAGGGAAAGATTACAGATGTCATTTATCCGGACTCCTGTAAAGCCTTTGACACAGTTAGCCACAACATCCTTTTCCCCCAGACTGGAGAGAGGTGGATTTAATGGTGGGTTTAATGATGGAAAGTGGTTGGACAGTTGCATTCAGTGGTGATCAACAACTCAAAGTCCTGATGGACAGCAGTGACAAGTGGTGTCTCTCAGGGGTCCTCGTTGGCACCAGTGTTATTAAATACCTTTGTTATTGACATCGAGAGAGGCATTGAGTGCACCCTCAGCATATTTGCTGATGACACCAAGCTGGGTGGTGTGGTTGGCACACCTGAGGACAGGATGCCATCCAGAGGGACCTGGATAAGCTGGAGAAGTGGGCCCATTGTGCTCTCATGAGGTTTAATGAGACCAAGAGCAGGTGCTGCACCTGGGATGGGGCAAACCCTGGTGTCAGCAGAGTCAGGGGGATGAACAGATCGAGAGCAGCCCTGCCCTGAAGGACTTGGGGGTGCTGGTGGATGGGGGGCTGGATGTGACCTGGTGTTGGGGTCTCTGGCTGGTCAGAGTGACCCCTAGAAGAGTTCCAAAGTCTCTTTTCCCAGCCCGGCGCTTGAAGAAGGAGTCAGGGCTCTTCATTTCTCTGTCTCAAGGTTGTTTGTTGTATCTTATCTATAAAAAATCTTCTCCTGCCCTGCCAAGGTCAGCTCAGCAAGACAGTCCAGGCACTCTGTCTGCCCCCAGGGTGGTGTTATGTCTTTATACTAAAAACTACGTATAACATATTTACAATTACTTTCCAGTACCTATCACCTATGTTAGACAGTGAGCTTCTACTCTAAACCAATCTGTAAGTGCCAACATCACAGCAGAAGGTGGAGGCCAAGAAGAAGAAGGAGAAAGGCTGGACATGCCCAGTTCCCTCCATCTTGCCTCCTGACCCCCATACCTAAAACCCTAAAATCTACTTTTCTACCCTGTGATAACTTCGCTAATATTCTACTTAAACTGTTGTGGCTTGTTGATCTTCATCTAAGGTTGGTAATTTGCTCCATGGGTCATAATCAAAGCCACAGGCATCTTGGGCTCTGTGCCAGGGTCTCTGAGCCCCCTGGCAGGGGTCTTGGCTGCTCAGGACAGACAGAGGGATGTCCTGGGTGCTGACATCCTGGCCACGTGTGCTGCAGCCCAGAGAGCCAAACATGTCCTGGGCTGTGTCAGGAGCACCGTGGGCAGCAGGGCAGGGAGGGGATTCTGCCCCTCTGCTCTGCCCTGCTGGGATCCCACCTGGAATATTGCATCCAGCTCTGGGCTCCCAGCACAGGAAGGACAGAGAGCCAGGCCAGAGGAGGCCACCAAGATGATCCAAGGGGTGGAACACCTCTGCTATGAGGAAAGGCTGAGAGAGTTGGGATTGCTCAGTCTGGAAAGGAGAAGGCTTTGGGGTCACCTAATTTTTGGCTTCCACTTCCTGAAGAAGCCTGGAAGAAAGCTGGAGAGGGACTTTTTTACAAGGGCCTGTAGTGACAGGATAAGGGGGAATGGCTTCAAACTGAAAGGGTAGATTTAGGTTAGATATTAGGAAGAAATTCTTCCTTGTGAGGTTGGTGAGGCACTGGCACAGGTTGCCCAGAGAAGCTGTGGATGCCCCATCCCCAGAAATGTTTAAGGCCAGGTTGGATGGGGCTCTGAGCAACCTGGTCTAATGCAAGTTATCCCTGCTCATGGCAAAGGGGCTGGAAAAAATGATCTTTAAGGTCCATTCCAACACAAACCATTTTGTGGTCCTTGTTCCTCTCTGTTGCCAAAGAAATGTTGTCTCCCTGTTTCAGGCTGTGGGTTTTACAATGTCTAAAATGTCTCTTCCCTCTCCACATTTTTTTTCAGTGGTATGGGAAACCATAGTTCTGTCAGAAATTATTTTATTTTATAAGTACTTGAAGATGCATGATCTGCTTCCGAGGAGGAGGACATCCTCAAGCACACTTTATATCCACTTACCTACCAGGGTTTAATCTTCCTCTTGCTTCTCTCCTACACATATAGGCAGTATTTTAATCCCCAGAGCTTTCACACACTTTTTTAAACAGCAAGCATAAAAAGCCTGCAAAATCCAGTCAGAATTCCCTTGGAATACCCATCAGAAAATTAAAATAGTTTAGCATTTTAATTGTTTATAAATTGAAATTAGAAGCTGAGATATTGTACTCTTATCAAACAAGAAGGTAAAGACTGCTGCAGTTATTTTAGACTGAACAATAATTAGTTGCAAACTTTTATATGAGTTGGTAGTTTCAGTGCTTCAGTATCCAATCCAATTTTAAACTTTCCAGATCACAGAATATATTCACAGATATGCTGTATCCTCTAAGATGATCTGCAGTCATCCCAATCTTGATATTGGGCTAAATATATATAATTTTAGAAGGAAATCACCATTCTGGAAAAAAGCCTGCACAGCTCAGCATTTATGGGTTAACTTTTGCTGCCTGTGCATCATTTCAGTTGTCAAGACCTGCCTTTTTGAACTGACATTCATAATTTCAACTTGTCTCACTGTCATCATCTTTCATGTGGCCTTCCCAAATGTCAGTTTTAGAGCCCATTGTAAGCATATGTTATTCCTGGGCTTTCATATCACTGCATCCTCAAAAAATGCTATTCATATTAGAGCACACATCAGAATCAGCCTACTTGGATTAAAATAACCTGTCTAGATCTCTTGTTGTCTGTTTTACTTTCATTTCTGTATCTCTTCACTGGCCCCTAGCTTCCTTTATTCTTTTGAGATAGGGCTGCTGCTGCTTCTCTCTGTGTTTGCTTTTCCATTTGCTGTTCTGTCCAATACTGTGAAAACAGACTAGACTGAAGCACCTGAAAAAAATGTAGTTCTATTAATTTCTGATTTCACCAGTAGTTTTGCAAATGTACCAAATTAGAGTTCTTCAATGTGCATAAAGATTTGCTTGGCAATTAATTCATCCTTGTAAACTTTGAATGCAATTAACTAAATTATCAGTAGATCTACTAGCCTGGCATATTCATTGATGATTTGCAATAGTCCCTTAATCTATTGATATTTCATTTGCCTGTCAAAGTAGGTTATTCATGCTGAGCTAAATTAATCTTGATCATAATGAGGAATTCCTGTTTCAGCAGTAGAAATTGAAGCTGTTTTAATTTCATGTAATATTTCTCTCTGTTGTTTTATACTGAGGCAGTTATTATTGTTGCCTCATTATATGTTTTTTTTCTCTACATTGCAAAGTCTCCATCAACAGCAGTGATCCTTTATATTTTTATCACTAGAGAAACAAAGCTTTTAGAAGCACAGAACATTGTACAAATGAGCAAGTATTAATGCCTAAATTTCTCAATAATCATGCCTGAGCTAAATGTAATAACCTTGCCAGTGGGCTGTGAATTCTTCATGCAGAAATAATGTTCTGTTCCAAATACAGAGTTCCAAATACTG
This sequence comes from Agelaius phoeniceus, assembly GCF_051311805.1. Classification (NCBI taxonomy): domain Eukaryota; kingdom Metazoa; phylum Chordata; class Aves; order Passeriformes; family Icteridae; genus Agelaius; species Agelaius phoeniceus. Next base: position 105,292,769 of record NC_135267.1, on the reverse strand, counting down.
TCAACAGCAAATAGAACTTCCCAGTGTGACCTATTGGAGTAGACAATGGCAAATGCAGCTTCTTGACAGGCAAATGTCTTCATGATAGTAAAGGAAAGCAGACCCTGTACAGAGGAAAAACAAGGGACTTAGGGCTCTTCTTTGGATCCTCCTACGTAGGCAGGAAGAACCAAAGAAGCCTAGAACTTCCTAGCAAAGTTCTAGGAGTAGAAAACAATAGGTCATTGGACAACCTGGTCTAATGGAATTCCTTTATTCTTCTTTTTTGACCACTTTTCACATGCTGCTTCTGAACAATGCTGTCTACCAGGTTGTGAAAATAATTTTGATAGTGCTAAGCTTTCAGAAATTGTATCCAAGTCACCAAAACTATAAGATGGGGTAAAAAATTGAAAATTTATTCCAGCAGTTCTAGGTTAAATAAATATATTCTAGAGCTTGCACTATGAAGTCAGTTACAATGCAATAGTCTGTCAGATGAGTACATGGTGAAAGGGTTTTTGTTTTCTGCCTCTTTTCCCCTGTTCTTCTCAGTCTGTCATACATATACGACTGGATAGATTTGCCTTCATTCCTACAGCTGTTTGACATGCAGGTTATTACTGATGATAATTGTGGAATTTCTTTCAAGCCTTTCTGGAACACCAAGGAAAAGTTATGTTAAGAATTATACAGGAAACATAGATGCTCTTAAAACTTACCAAAACCTCTGAATATTTAGCATAAATATGCATCCACTGCATCCTAGCCCCCCTACAGATACACAGAGTGAAGAAGCACATCCTAAATTTGCTTTAAAACGTGCTGCTGTGAACCGTCATTAACCTTGGTATTTTAACTGAGCAATCCTTTTTGCAAAAGGGCAGCTCCGTGGAATATCCTCAGAGTCTGAATGTGATTGTCTTGATCAAAAGAAATATCATATAAAAATTACACTCTGCCAGCCTGCATTCCAAATAAGAATGTTTAGCACCTCAGCTGGTTGGTAGCTTTATGTGGAGCTCTAGCCAAAGGAAGAGTTTTGCAGATGATGATGTCTGAGGTCTAGTAGGTCTGTTGGAAAGAGGAATTCCTCACTATTTTGAAAGCAAGCTCTGCAAAGAGCATGTGTTGGCTGATAAAGCAGAGAGGGAAAAAATTAGTGCAGGAAGAAGGGAGATCTTAATATACTATGCCATGCAAATGCCAGCTTTGTTAGATTCTGTCTATTTTTGAGCTGTGTGCAATCTCTAGAAGTGGTCAGAACAGGAAAGAAATGAAGGGCATTTGATGTGCTTGAATGCCTCACCTCTCCACCACAGCCATCCCCCTCATGCAGAGTAATTGGCCCAGCATTGATTATGTGGGAGATGGATTGCCACGCACGTTTATATGGCAATTAGATTTTATTATTTACCATTTAACATGCATCACCAACTTTCCTCACAGTCCATTGCACAAGCAGACTGCTTTGGTTTTACATCTGTTTAATCTTTTTCAATGCCAATGCTCTTCATCTAGTCTTTAGTGGAGGTAAAAACAAGCAGAGAGAAATAGAGCAACTGGGACTCTGAGGAATATTATTGTCAGGAAAATGCTAAATGTTTTCGTGTGACTGTTTCTTGTGAGAAAAAGAATTATTTTTGAGAACAGAATTGTTGGGGAAATGGTGGGTTTTAACCTGGAGAAGTCTTCAGATTTGAGCACTTACATCTTGAATATCTGCTTTTGTCTATTCAATGCTCATCTCCTGAGGACATTGTTGTGTGGTTACTGTTTCTCACACACCAGCACTCCCTATGACACAGCTTTGCTTGCCTGTGAAACATGGGCACATTTGTGTAATCCCCGAGGAGCACTAAACTGAGTTGAAAATTATAATAAGAATGAAATCTGAGCACCGAGAGGTGGGTGCAGAATTGGACAGCACACCCAGCAGACCATAAGGAAAAGTTTCTTGGCAGAAGAATATTTGTGGAACTGTGGAAAGTCTTCAGTGTAGTTCTGTGTAGTGTGATGGAATCAGGAGATTGGAGATGGAGCAGCACCTGTATCTCCACTGTGGACTGCCGTGGATATTGGTGGCAAGTGAAAACTGGAAGATGCTGTTCCTGGTGCACCCATCAACTGTAAATTCTTTCTGGTACCTCTTAATTCTCCTTGCCTTTTTTTTTTTGTTCTGTCAGTGTGGACTACAGGGCAGTGCTGCAGTGAAATTGTAAAAAGAACAGTAAAGTATCACTCAAAGGAAGAAATATCTTCAAAGTTCAATTCTCTTGACAAATAACTACAATATGCACTATTGTGCCAATAAGTGTGCCTAAAGAAAACCCACAATGTCAGCATTTCAGTGCTGGTGATTTCTCTTTTTTTTTTTTCCCTTTCCTAATACATTTAATAGTGTATTCAGAAAAGATACTGAAAGCAGTGTAGAATTGGGGTGAAAAGATCAGTTTCTATATTCCTTCCCAAAAGAGTGACTTGCTAACCTAGAAATTATTCTTTATTTTTTTCCTTTTTATTTGCCTGTAAACATTTTGCCTTGTTTGGTTATCAGTATAGGGAATGTGAAAGATGAAAGCCACCACCTGTCACATCATAAAACAGCCTCTTGCCTGAAGTATTTGAAAGGACAGATAACTCAGCAGAGCCTGGACAAGTAAACTAGCAACCCTTTCCCTCCTTAGGTGAGAGAGGGTCTAAAAGTGATAGAATTCATCACTCCAATAGGAAAAATATTTGAAAAGACTATTTTTCTTAAAAAAAAAAAAAAAAAAATCACATCAAAACCAAAAGACATCATCCACAAATCAATACTGAACCTCCGGAACGGACTCTTTGAAGTGAGTAAGTGGACATAAAACACTAAGTTTACATTTTCATGTCTTCCCTCAATTGCCTTGCCTTGCAAGTGGTAGACAAAATCCAGTCATGCTTTGCTCTAGCAGCAAGCAGGCCTGTGAATGCACAGCAAAGTGCATATTCTCTGCTGCAAAGGGGGTTTGAAAAGCCATATGCTGGAGCGTATGCGCTGCAGAAGCTGTGTGGATGCAGCATTTAAGCCTTTGTCAACAGTTCTTCTGTTTATTAATGGGCTATGGTGCAGACTTCTTGGTTTATAGGGAAAAAAAAGAGAGCAATTATGTCTCATCAATGTTTTTTTAAGGAGCAAACTTTTTTTGATATGGAACGAAGAGCAAATGTTTGCTCAGTGTTGATGAAGGTGAGGAGAGACTCTGGAATGACCACTCACCCACTATTCAGGCTCAGTTCCTTTTCTAAAGTGTGTGCTGAAATTTGAAAGAAAAATCTCTGCTGTTCTCTGGCTATTGCACAAAGCAAATGTGCAAAAGGTGGGTGATTCTGTGTGCTGGGGAGCTGAGAAGGTCATCAAGGCCAAGTAGGCTCCCATATTTCAGAGAGTGTCAAAGACATCTGAAAGCCTACCCGACGTTTCCATTTGAGACAGCAGCCCTTGATTGGTGATCAGACATCAGAACAGGTGTCTGTTCTTTTAGCCAGTGCATATTCAGCTTGTGGAGAGCAATTTATTTTCACAATTCAGTTGACTTAAAGATACCATGAGTTGGGATTGTGTGGGTTGTCCTGGGATGAGTTCCACCACAAAGTTTGTAGTGCAATTATTAAGATACTACAAAGTGATTTCTATTGATCTGTTAAGAGTAGCTCATCTGTTTTAGGAGGGACTGGAATAAAGAGAACACTTTTTCCATTTGAGATTAGACTTTCCCTATGGCATTTCTCAGTCTTTGCAGTCCTCCTTTGTCTTTGCCTGCCTGAGGGAAGAAGCTGTTTTATGCTTGATCATTTTGAACTAGCATATTTGGAGAAAAGTGTGCCTGACACCTTGGCTTCACCACAGCCAGATGTTCCTTTGTATTTTCGTGTGTCATATAAAGGAATTGTGGAGATGCCTGCTGTGTTTTCAGAATCCACCACGGTATGCCAGGGCCATCCATCTTGTTCCTGGGGATTAACACCACCCTAGTACACCACAGAAGCATTCTCAATCTTAGCCAGGGTAGTGATTTAGTACAATGTGACATTAGAAACATGACAAAGCAACTTCTTCCAAAAGGAAAGAGAAATTAGGACAATAACTGAAAGTACTTTTAAAACCAGCAGCACAACAAGAGACTGGGGGAGAGAATGTCTGCTCTTGTAGAGCATGATGGATTTGAAGATGCTTTTGTTCAGGCATATAAAAATATTCCAGAGATATGGTCTTTATGGATTATGAAAAAGTCAAGCCACAATTCCTTACACTGTTGTATATCCTCCTTATTTTTTATTTTTTTTAGTCATACATGGGGCCATATTTGAATGTTTTTTTCTTTCTTGTCAGCAAAGGTGTTCAAGAAATGAGCACCAGATATGTACACAAAACACAGAAATGTAGGAGAGCAAACAAGTCCAACTATATCCTGGCTAAAGTACTTGCTGCTTGATGTCACAAATCTTCTGTACCAACCTGCTTCTGGTTTGTTAACGGGTCCAGGTGCACCAGTCAGACCTGAGCAGCATTCTTATGTTGCTACCACCATAAACACATGAAAAACAATTCCCTCTCTACTCATGTTTCAAGACAATGGTAGCTGTTAAATGAAGTCAATGGTTTTTGCTCACCAGCATATATCATGTAAGAATTCTCAGGAATGGAGAAAAGGAGAAAAGTCAGTGAAGTGACCTGTCAGCAATGTCACTAGTGCCAGATAATAACTCTTAATAACTGCTATTAGCTAGTCAGAAAATAGAACAGCATTTTCAATCTTTGTTTTACATTTCCTTGGTTTAGCATTTGCAAAGTTCTTATTTTGAAGAAATGCAGAGGCTTGGGATAAAAAAAGATGAGCTGTTACAGGAGGACTTGGCATTTGTTTTACCAACAGTTGTGTGTGACTCACTGTTGTGTGGTGTTCTGTGTGCTTTTGCATAAGTGTGATTCCAATAATGAATACATTGAGAACTCGGGTTAATTTATTAGCTAGCAATTTGTTTCTGTGTTAAATTTACTTGTTATTAAAGCACAAATCAGCTCGAAGTCAGTAAAGAGATTAATAGGTATAAATAGGAAAGATCCTGTGGGAATAACTGAGGATCTGCAGTACCTGTAAAAGATGCAGATTAAACCCACTAAAATCTTCTCTTTAGGAGAGCTTATGGCACAACTGAGCAGTGCCACCATTGCCATGAGGAGGTCTAGCTCTGAAAGTGCTGCCTTCCAGCTGATTCCTCTGGCCTGCCATGCACACCTTTTCTTTTTCTTTTTTTTCTTTTTTTTTTTCTCAGAAAAACAAAGAGAGGAGACAGTCCTCCAACTCCAAAAAAAAGAGATAAATCTGTGCACTGACTCTGAATGCAAGAAAAGAGAAGAGAATTGTGTGATTCTGAAATAAATTGCTTTATTTGACACTTTTCTAATGATCAGAAGGAAATCTTGGGTCACTCTATTACCTCACCTCTTTCTTTTACTACCTGCAACTTTGCCTATGACAATTGGTGGATATTTTATATAAATTTGTTATTTTCCTTTATAAATTAAAGAAAATCGGGATTAATATGAGAAAAATGAGTCGTTTTCAGGGACACATTTAAAAATCAAACTGAACTTTAGTAGAGAACATGTACAAGGAAGGCAGCAGCTGAACTTTAGCCCCAGAAACAGTGGTTGCACATTTTCAGTGGGTAGCAGGGTAGTATTAGTGTTGCATTTAGGCTCCAGGCAGTTTTACACAGTGTCATAAGCTTGTACTATTGATCTGATGAACTGTGGTACCTTACTTCATGAAATAACTTCTGTGTAATTCGCACCTGTAAGTAGGCAGCTGCACAACAAGGGATTTGCTCTGGAGTAAAATTTCCAGTAGTGAAGCTGTACTTACATAAGTGAGAAAGGGAATTTGTATTGCACTATGTTGAGTCCTCTGATCTCTCTTAGTAGGAACAGGGAAAATCTTGTATCTTTTCTGAATATCTGTCATCACAGGTTTGAGGTAAAATTTAATTAACAATATTTCCTGCAATCTTGTCTTGCCTGAAAGTCTAATAGATTGAGTTTTATTGGAAACCACTTCTTCATTGAGATGAACATGAAAGTAGCATGTCATTAACTGAAATAAATTAACAATGCAAACATTTTGTGATGGCAGATAGGAAAAATTGCCAAGTGAAAAAATTAACTAACTTTAAAATAAAAATAAAAATCTGAGTTTTAATTCCAGAGCTTTGCAAAATTTTGTATCTGAGAGAAAGTGCTTTTCATGCCAGCAGCAGCAAACTCAAAACACATATGGTATTAAACATTTGATATTAAATCTGGGAAGATTACCTCATAGTCATAAAAATACTTTTATATAGTTTATAAAAGGTGAAGTCTAATAGTCAGTATGGCAGCTCAATACATAAGATATGTATTTCTGTATTAGGTGTGAACTACATGCACATTTGATTCTGAAAACCAGAACTCAAAGTTATTTTGAACATCAACAAAATTGAAACATTACCCAGAACATGTATTTGTAAAAATTGTATCTTTAATAGTATAAAATCATCAGTCTAATTATCAACACTCTTAAGGTACTGTAAGTAAGCTGTAGGGATGCAGCTTATTTAGACTCAATATATTGTACTTCACTGCACATGATACCTATTTGGCAATGTTCCAGTGTACATTTTCTGGAGAAAATATTCTGAGTTCCAGTTTATATGTTGGCACACTGACCTGGATTTCTGCTAGCCATCCATCATAACTGGCAGCTACTGCATGACTGTATATAGCAATCTCAATAGGTTTAAAAGATGGATATCAGGAATTAGCAGGAGATGAATCTGAAAGGTTGTGGTTTTAAAGATGTAACTAATCACAGAATGAAAAGGGTTGCTTGGACAGTATATTTTTAAAAAGAGGTTACACATGTCATGTGCAATAGATCAAGTTTAACTTTTTTATCATATAAGTGATTTTCTTAATATTATTCTCTGGAATGGTTTCCCTCTTTTAAGTCTATTTGGATCAGTTGAGATGAATTATCTCTCTATTCTGAGCTGGCAGTGACTGAAGGCACAAAACTTCAGGAAACCTGGAAAGGTTTTGCTCTCTAGATGCCCTGTCTGAGAAAAAGGTGAAGAACCTTTATCATGACACAAGTGTTTTAACTTTGTTTTCAGTTCATCAGATTGAAAAATGCAGGAATCTTTCTGCTGTGAATGAATTAGATCCCATTTATGGGAACAGATGGATCACCATATTTTAATCTGTTATGTTTAATCTCACGCTTGTGAGATTTACAATGTACCTCAGAGCTCTAGAGGAAAGCAAGATCTTATTTTCCAAATTATCTACTTGGAATGGATAAAGTTTGAGGTGTCCTAATGTATGATGCAACAATGGTTGCTAAGACTTTTGGTTAGTTTGCTTATTAATTCTATATGTTAATAAGCATTTTCCTAAGCATGTTCCATTTTCTCTTTATTTCACTATTTCAAATGCAGTTGAATTTTAGGGATGATACATGGTGACTAAAGATTTTTCTCAGTCTTACAGACATTTGTTCATTTCAGGTTATTTCCTCACAGGTAAACTGTAAACCATTACAAACAGCACTAAATTGCAGTCTCTTTCAAGCAAGAAATATGCCAGGAGAACCAGTAAAAGGTGTTATCTGTGATTTACACCAATCAGAGGGAGATTAAAACGAGCCCCATGGGGTAGTGACAATAGTACATTCTGTAAAAGCTGCCTACAAAGCTCAGAAATCACTTAGGAAATCAACACTTTTGCATTTGAAGTCATGTAGAAACACTCTTTGTCACTAGAGCACCTGGTCTTGTGGCCTAGGCTCCAAAATCAGCCAGGCTGAGGGGTTGTTCTGGAAAGCACAATGTAGATTAGAATGTATATTCAGATAAACTGCCACAAATTTGTGCTAGCAAAAAAGCATGTCATCAATGAGGATTTAATGCCTGGTTAAAGCTGCAGGCTGACACTTGAGGCATACTTAGGGAGGTTCTTATGGTGATGTTGGATGGAAAGGTGGCTGTTCTGTCCACCAGACAAACCCTACATATGAAAGAAATGTAGAGCCTGAATTGTTTTAAAACAAAAAAGCATCCTTCCCTTGGTGTCGAAGAGGAAATTTAGAGTTATGTACTTCCAAAGTAAGACTATCACAGAGCTAGGAATTACTTGAAGGGAAAAAAGCCCTGGTTTTTAGTCCTAAGTTGCCTGAGGTTCATCAGAGCAAGCTGTTTGTTATAGGTGTCTGCCATTAGAATAATTTTCAGCAGTAAAATTCCATTTGCTCAGTGTTTGTACTGCTGTTTTAAAGGCATCTAACTCCCCTTGATCCCACATGAGTTTCAGTGGGGATAGCTGGTCATTTTGGTGTTTCACAATGGTATCTCTAAGTTTCTCCTTTCATGTGTCCCTCCATCTTTTATTTCTTGGTGTACTTCTGAAAGGATGATTCTGGATTCATGGACTTCAGGTGGATCCTGTTGCCTTTTATCTCAATGTGCTGTGTCCATCACTGGCATGGTCTGTGGCCAGCCTCCCTGGATATTGAACAATTACATGAAAAAATTGCATATCAAGTATATGAACAATTGTGCCAGTGCTAGATGAGTTTCTAGATGGGGATTCTGTGATTTAATCCTCCTCTCTGCAATAGATGCATGTTTCCTGACCATGTCAGCTGGCACGTGGAAAGCTTGCCCAAATACTTCTAAGTAATCAGCCATACAAACTTGAAGTCTACATTTACATTTGAAAAAATACAGCCCTGCAATGCTGTAGTATTTTGCATATCAGTGTTTGTTTTCTTCTACATTTATTTCAAAAAATATTTTTTGCACATATCTGTCATTCAGCACAAAAAGGCCAGAAGATCAAGTGGGTCAAAAGTTCTGCTGGTTCTTTTTTTTTTGTATCTAATATTTATTTCTCCTCACCAGGTGATTTGTATATTGGAGGAGTGGCCAAAGAAATGTTTAAATCCTTGCCCAAGCTGGTGCATGCAAAGGAGGGGTTCCAAGGCTGCCTTGCATCAGTTGACTTGAACGGACGGCTCCCTGATCTCATCTCAGATGCTCTCTTCTGCAATGGGCAAATAGAAAGAGGATGTGAAGGTATTAAATATGCTGGTTTTGTTGTTTTTTGGGTTTTTTATACATACATATATATATATGATAGTGAAAGTACTGTGCCAATCCTGCAGGGCTTTTTTGATATTTACACTCCATATATCAAGAGACTATATTTTACCTGCTTCTAATTGATCTTGCTTCACCCCTTCTTACATAAAGGCTGTGTTTTTTAGTATTATGGAGACAGGCATATGCCTGCCCTAAAGCACAGAGATTAATCTGAGAACATGAGTTAACTTCAGAATGTTAAATGTAAGTTCCTTACTTCCCAATAGCAAGGTTTTTTTGCATGTGTTTTGTTTACTACTGATGTATTTTAATTAATGATAACAACAGTAACAATTAGCTTCAGTGAAGTTCTTTATATCTTCATAACACTCAGGCATTAGTTAATGCTGAGACATTAGCTAAGTAATTCCAATTTTAAAGCAGACATTTTGAGTTGGTTAATTCAAGGCTAATTTATGAACATGTTTAATACCAATCTTCTATCCTCTGTATTTTTGCTCACCCCTTAAATTAGTATTGATATGAACCTTTCTATCTGAAATCAGTAACAGACAAATATGTTTTATCTCAAAATATTATGCCCTTATTGACTCATCTGGTATATCATGAAATTTAAGTGAGGACAGAATTAGAAGAAGTGTATTTCTAATTCAGGAATGTCAATCTCTAGCTATTTTTCCAGCTGTCATTTGATCCCACATTATTTTTACTATGGTTTATGGAATAATTTGAATACATTTTCTGTCCCTGCATATATAATTTATTCACATAATTCAGGATTTTGTGTTTATGTTCAATTTTATATGTGCTCCCTTCTCTCAAGTGCCATTCTTCTCTGGACAGAAAAATGTGTAAATGATATTATAAAATTTATTTCAAGTTGGAATCTTAATGATTTTGATATCAAGTTTGTTAAGTATGCAAATTGACATTGTAAAAATCCAAGGAGAGCTGGGGGGTTCCTCAAGTTTTAGGAAATAAAGCTTCCTGGTGGATAAAGTCTGCCTCCTCTTTTGTTGTGCCTACAGAGCATTTGGACAAGTGGAACATTTTTGTTCTTTACCTGCTACTTTAAATTAGCAATATAAGTTCTATTGTTAGTATATAGAAACAGACACTAAAGCTACAGAAAAATGGAAGATAGGAATTTTGCATATGTCTTTCAGGAGTGCAAAAATATGTATTAGTTTGCCACTGAGTCTAGAAAATTAGATTCTGCCTTCTGAATGGTTTTAGCAATTCCATCCCTGCACCATCCCTCCAGAGAGTCAAAGTATGTCTTAATTCCATTATGCATTTCAGAGCTTCTTTTGAAATTATGTAATTTCCTAAATGAATTTTCTGTACTTCAAAGAAGTATTGCCACAGGCCTGGTGTGTGAATTCACCTTTTAAGCCACTGGCACAACCCAGCTATCAGTGGATTTAGTAGAGCTACCAACAATTTAATAAAGGCCATAAAGCTATTGTCCTTTTTGGTAGAGAGCGAGTTTTTCCCAGCACCAAAACCACCTGACACAAGAAACTGGTCAAACCAGATGTGCTGCCTGGCTCCCAGAGAACTTCCTCCTCAAAAGTCTTCTGCCTGCAGAAGGAAATCTTTAACAGCATGCAATGAAATATCCCCTTAACCTGCTTAACCTTGCAAGTTATAGCTTCCATCTCACTTGTTTACTTCAAGTCCTCATGTCTGACCCATCTGTCAGTCTTTTGTTTGCAGACCATTGATTCAGATTTCCAAAAAACTGTTCTGCCACCTAAAAGATGATTTAGGTCATTTGTGAATTCAGGTGCCTCTGGCATGCCTCAAGCTGTTCCTACCTCTGCTGCTGTGTCCAGCCAGGACTTCTCCATCCTTACAGAGCTGGGAGTTGTGCACCAATCTCACCCTGCCACTGGATGTGTCAGACCTGGAAGTCTCCTGGGACATCAGGTCCAAGGAGCTCAGGACACAGCAGCAGAAGTAATTTCAGAAGTGTTAGTCACCACCACCACTCTCAATCCCAAAGACAGCTGGTACATGCCCAGTGTTAAGACATCAGGTTCTGCAAAATCTGTCCTGAGAAGTGAGGCACTTGGATTTGCTGTTTTTCAGATTTATGGAATTGAATTCCCCAACTTTCAGGTACACATCAGGGGAAAAAAAACCACCAACTAAAACTACTCTTTTTCTTTCTTCTGTCAAACTGTCAAACTCTGAAGCCATAATGTACTTCTAATTAATTTTATCTGTTAGATTTTGTATTTAATTTTTTTTTCTCAATAATTTGATGGTCATAAGTGCATTAAACATTTTGAGCAAGGTCACCACGGGATTGCTGTGGCATGTTGGAAGGTTTGCCTTTTGAAGCTTCAACCACAGGCAGAGAGATATCTCTATCATTGAACATGAAACATAATTTACACTTGGCAGAATCCATCTTCTTGACAAATTTTCAATGACTAGAACAGATAGAAGCTTACAGCTAGAAAGATAAATATGCAAACTAGCTCTTTGAATTGTTAATACCAAACCCCAAAGCCAGGTTGTGTCTACACAGTTTTCCTCCAGTCAAATCAATTGTACTTCCTTTTCCCACTTAAAATATGATACGACCATAATTTTTTATAGAATTATAAGAAAATGCACTGTGTGTATATGTGCATATAAAATGCAATTTGTGTATTATTTGAACTACATGGAAAAAAATCACAGTATTAACATACATGAAGATTCTTGGTAGTGAGATAAGAAATTTGTTTTAACAATATATTGTAAAGCATCTATGTGTCAGTTTATAATGCTTATTGTGATATATATTGCATGCAAGCCCTCACATAGGACAAATGTAAGGAGATCCCAAAGTCAGTCAATTAAAACAGCTGCAGTGAAGACTGAATAAATTAGAATATTTAAAAAAATGAATATGATAAAAGAAAAAGAGCTAGAGAAAGAGTGTGTTGCAGTATTTTTACTTACTACCTTAGTACTTCAATAAATAAATGTATATATAGGAAAATATCAGCTTGTTAGGGTAAATATCATAGTATTTACCACCATTATACAGGTGTCTTCAGTTCTTTGGGGAAAAAATAATCCTACTTTTGCTAAAAGAAATGCTTATATGTAAGCTAGTCTTGATGGCAATTTTAGAATAATGACTAATATAGACAAGCCAAGAGTGCTAAGGATCAATTTGATAATAAAAATTAAAAAAAAACCCCTCACTTTTTATTGTAACTATATTTTTTTCTAAATATGTGTTTTCACATGCACTTCCTAATGTGCCTACAGGGTCCTGCAGTTTATGTACTTTCAAGTCCTTGTGACTTCTGCTCTACTTTTGCAAAGATGAGGAAATTCAACATTGCATAACTAAAGTGTAAATAAATCCATGAATATATAACATTTAAACACCTACAGATATTTTCACTTCAGTTTTGTAAAGTTTCCGAGTAGCAGAATCTGGTGAGAAAAAATTGTGTCTTGTCAGCTACGGGATTCTGTCATTATAATCCTCTGCTCAAGAAAGGGTGATGTAATGCCCAAATGTTTAAACTTCTGGGCTCAGAACTCCAAAGAAAAAGAAATCACTATCTAACGTCTGCCTGCTGCAGTCAGCTGTAGATGAGGATGATATTATTTTTTTATCATCATTATTATTACTATTATAATTATTAATTTTATTATTATTAATAATACTTTTGTTTTTATTGTTACTTTTATTATCCTAAAGGGATAAAATAGAAGAAGTAATAATTTTGCCAAGACAGGGATGCAGTGTACCTTTGCCCTCCCTCTCAGTGACTTTGATGACTGTTCAGGCCCTGCTTCAGAGATTGAGTTGTGCCTCATTTTAAGGAAGAGGCCATGGAGATGACTTAAATCATATTGATATGGATTTTTTAAAAATACCAGCAAATTGAAAGAAAATCCCACACTGAGATATTTGAAGGTCTAATGGGAAAGAAGGGTTACAAGGATTTCTCTCTGGGGTGTGATTTTTAATTTATTTATGTAATCTTTGGACCAGCTTTGCCCCTTTACCATCAATGACTGGCTGTGGGAATTTCAGACGGATATTGATGTGCCTCCCCCAAAACAATCTGGGACAATTTTATAATCCCAGAACCAAACTTTTTCCTTGCAGTGTGAAATGTGTGTGAGAGCTCATAGTAAACTGTGGTTCATGGTGTGCATTTCAGCCTTCATTCACCAGCCACAGAGAGAGGCCTAGAACAAGGCAGACCACAGAGGATGATGGTGCTAATTATTCTTGAATTCACTCTATCTGAATGTGACAAAGGGCTAGTCAGGATTCAGCCATGCATTTACTCTGTTAATGCATTCATAGGTATCCAAGGAAGAAAAAAACCCCACACTTTTAATTTTCCTCCATTACATGTCATCAGCTCAATTAACCATTATATTTCTAGTAAAATACTGGCAAATTACTGCTTTCTTATTTTGGCTTGCCTGAAGATTTATGGCTATTAGCATTAATTTGTTTGCATTATATGGCATTTCTTTCTCTCTTTAACAGCAGCATGCACTTTATTCTGAATGGTTTTTTTCTGTGTTTGCTGCCATTTCAATATTGCTTACTAACATTTACTATATTTTGCTTTTTTTTTATTTTGCTGACAAAGTTGCATTGATGAAAGCTGATTTGCAAGGTAGATAGCCCTGTGTGTATTAAACAAGACTGAAACCCCCAATGCACAGTTGGATTTCTGCAACAAATGCTCTGTACATTTCAGAACTAAAGTGTGCTATTTCTTTGCTGATTTTGCCTTTCACACCTCTAAAAGAATGGGCTAAATGAACCTTCATTTTCCAGCATTGCTTGCATAAAGGCTTTCAGTCTTGAATATGTTTGTACAGTGATTGCTTTAGTGCTTTGATCATTCCTTTTTGAAATTTCTTTATATTTCAGTAGTCTAGTTATGATTCTCTAGAAATAGAGTAGCTTTGTTTTTTTCATGTGTATGTCACATTTTGGCATGCCAGTTCATTAGTAGTCTGATTTTCTGCATTTCCCCTTTTAGAAGGAATCTGCATGGGATCCCCAAAGCATGTGAATCGGTTCTTGTCAACATTCCAGCCAAAGAATCCCAAACTCCTCTGAATTTCAGACCTAAATCATTTAAAATAATTTGTGGGATTAAAATAATTGTAGTAGTGTAGCTTCATTTTATTATTTCTTAAAACTTGTTTCATTTTTCTATTTCATTATCCAGTCTTTCATATCCCAGAGTTTTGATTCCTGTGGCATCTGGCTTTGCTGTTTGAAATGTGTTTACAGGAAGAAATAATGAAGTTTTTAGACAATGTTTAGCCAGTTAATGGTCTGATGCGAGATTAGCAAATAACTGACAACAAAGTTAACATTCCCACTGTACCTGGAATAATTCTGCTTCTGTTTTGTGCAATCTTATGTGTTTGACATAGTGATCTTACAACTAAAGCAAACCCCCCCATTTTAATGTTACATGCTGCTCCAAAACCAGTGAGTTGATGTGCATTTGACTTGGTAACTCTTTGCTCATTTGATCTGAGATGTTGGCAGCCACTCAGTGTGACCCAGTGGGAAGTGCCTTTCTTTGGGAGACGAAGTGCAAGTCCTTTTCTGTGTGTTCTCACTAGGCCCCAGCACAACGTGCCAAGAGGATTCCTGTGCAAACCAGGGCGTGTGCCTTCAGCAGTGGGATGGGTTCAGCTGTGACTGCAGCATGACCTCCTTTAGTGGACCATTGTGCAATGACCGTAAGTACATGGAAAAATGTCCCTCTGAAAACCTGAGACAACGGTTGAAGCAAGTGCCTAAAGCTTTCTGTTGTTTTAATATTAGATATTTAACTGGACTGGTAAACCCTGTGAAAGTCTGTAAGGCTTGTGGTAAGAACAAAAAATATTCTTTATAAATTTTGGACAATGCGCAGTATCAAACACAGACAGAACTTGGTTTTGTTGCACTTGATTCCAAGTCTAATATACTGATGGTTACCTGTTTGATGCAGCCCCTTTCCTGCATAAATATTTCAAATGGATTTTTCTTTTCCTGATTGAAAACACATTTTACATTTTGTTATCTTAATGTAGCACTATCACAAGGGCTATAATTACTGGGAAACAGTTGAGAAGGCTTATTATCTCCCTTTGTGGATTTCTTTAGGTGACACACTAAATATGCCAATAATAAAAGCATGCTGAGTATTTTAGTTCTTTTAGATTTCATCTGAATAACACGCAGCAACCATCTGGTCTTCCAGGAAAAGCTTAAATGTGTCAAAAATAAGGGTCCTGATTCACCAGCTTCATAATGTAGTTTTATTCCAACTTAACCTTATTGATCTAAATAGAATTATGCAGGAGTGATGGTGGAATATTAATGGAAAACCATAATGTAAATGATAACAGTAAGATGCTGACTTTTGGTTTTAATTTATCACATTTGTAATATCCAAATATTGCACATTTTTATACCCATAAGAAGATGGGATTTCTTTCAGGTATTTTTATTTCTATTTGTATACTTTTATCTGAAAAAAAATGACTGATAATAGGAAGTGTTGTATAACTGCCTAGTCAAGTATTCTGGATTTTTCTGTCTTGTTCTGGTTCTCCAATCTACAGCAAGGCATGCCATCTTGGACAAACCCAAAACCAGCAGGATATTTATAATCTGAAAAGCTTTTGCCTCAAATTGTGTTTATCACGGGGCTAGGAAATTAACTGCATGCAAAAGCTAATAATTTATTCCCATGACAGTTTGAAAACTAGGGAAAGGATGAAAGGACTCATTCTGTTTCTCTGCAGTTGCTCTTATGGTAGAAATGAAATGTGATATTGAAAAACTTTCAATGATTTGAGCAAAGGTTTGGGTTTACTTTATGTATATGAGTTTGCGCTTCTCAGCAATGTACATGATTAGTCATATTGATAAACATACATTTTTAAAGTTTCATCCCCCTACCTACTACAAGACAAAAATGTTTCTGTTTTGCTTTTACATTGTTATTTCTGTTTTGTGATCTTTTGAGTTGTTTCAGAAGTAACTAAAACCTGTGAATAGAAAGTTGGAGATATAACATCTAACAAAGGAAAAACTCAGTTTATAATTTTTAGTAGTAGTTGTTGTGTGGACCTGGAATATTCTATGAATTATTTCTTCAAGTGACAGGTAATGCATAAATGTGGCAAATTATGAGCTTATTTAAGAAAGATATTTACGTGTGAATGCTCATTTATATAGTAACATAATGGACTACATTGCACACAATTCAAATATTTCACAATATGCCATGTCTGATGATGGTAAGAGAGTCCTTTTAGAAGCTCGTTGCTAAAAATACTTTATTCCCAGAAAAAATCTTTTTAACTGTTTTTTTTTTTTAATCACAAGCATGAAATATAAATTTATCCTCAATACTGATGTTTTGGAATAGAATGCAGAGTCTAGCAAATATAATACATTTGATTTCTGCTTTATCTTGGTTCCTTAGATTAGTTCAGATACCAAAAAAATCTGCAAAGCCTATCTAACCAGAGAGAATTTTTGTAGTGGTAAATGTGCCAGAAAGGAGGAAAAATGATGTTGTCAGTGTCATTTGCATGCTCTGAGCCTGCTCTCTGCTGTGTTTGGGAAGAACATAATGGGAAGAGAAATGATGAAATGTTACTACAGCTTTTGAAAAGTGGCCCAGGCTGCACGCCACAGACTAAACTTCATGGCACTGAAACAAGACAAATTCCCTTCATGTGAGGAAACCTTCCAGTGACAGGTCTGGAATAGCAGCTGCTTGTTGCTGAAAATGCATCCCCTTCAGGAAGGATGTAGGCACCTTCCTGAGCATCTTTCCATTGCAGATTGTGCGTGGAGCAACACTGGTTGACAGGAGCTCAAATTTAACCCAGTGTTGCTACTCAGGCAGGCCCTTGGCTCACTTTACATGTGAATATACTGTTTTATATAAAATGGAATGCTTAAGATGTCAAAATCTCATAGACAGAAATTTTTTTTTTTTAGTTCTCAAATCTCAGCAATTGACCACTTAAAAACAAGTGTCAGTGGTAATAGCAGAAACAGTTAGAAGTACTCAGTCCCTTACCCAAGGTGATGATATCTCTATTAAAACACAGTTAGAAAGTGTGCCATTCTTGCCAAAATGCTGGACAGATGAAGGAGGAAGGGAACAAAACAACAGTCAGAGAAGAGGGAGTGGGTGTTCAGATGGGTGGGTGGGTGTTCACACTCAGCCAGGATTTAACCCATCACACCTCACCTCTGTTTTGCTCCACGAGTTCTTAAGGGACATATCTAAGCAGAAACGTCAGTGATAAAGTTGCCAAGGTGAGAGGGAAGCTGTCCAACCCCTCTGTTCAGAGCAGTCAGATTGCACAGGTTGTCTGGGTCCTCTGCAAAGATGGAGGCTCCATAAGCACTCTGGGAAACCTGTCACAGTGCTCATTCACCCTCTTGGCACAAATATTTTCCTAAAGTTTAAATTATATTTCATATGTTTCTGTTTGTCCCTATTGCCTCTTGTTCTGTAACTGGGCACCACTAAGAAAAATGTCTTCTTTACCTCACATAAATCAGTTATTTCATAACATTGATGGATCCTTACTGAGCCTTTTCTCCTGTCTGAGTAGCCCCTGCTTCCTCACCCTCTCTTCATAGGAGAGAACTCTTGATGGCTTTTGTGGCCCTTTGCTGGGTAAACATGGGTTTATTCCTGTGTTCTCATGTTGCTCTTGCACTGGGGAGCCCAGCACGTGGGGGCAGTGCTCCAGATGCATCTCAGCAGTGCTGAGTAGAGTGGAGGGATCACATCTCTCAACCTTTCTGCGGCATTTTATCACCATCTCTCACTTCTCTCAACCATTCTGCAACATTTTACCACCAGAAACTGGTATTGGGCTTTTTTTGCCATGAGAGCACATTGCTGACCCACGTGCAACTTGTTGACTATCAGGATGTCCAGATCCCTCTCTGCCAAGCTGCCTTCCAGCTGGTCAAGCCCTAGCTCGCCCTGATGTGAGGGTTTATTCCTCCCCAGGTGCAGGATTTGGCATTTTTTTAGGAGGTTCTTGTCAGTGCATTTCTCCAGCTTGTCAGCATCCCTCTGAATGGTAACACAGGCATCTGGTTGATCAACCACTCCTCCCAGCTTCCTATCATCTGCATTTGCATAAATGTGCACAAATTACCTTGCTGCATTTGAGCTGATGCTTTCTATGCACTTCCCATAGTAACCCCAGAGCATTGAAGATCTGACTTGCATCATTCCTGGGCTTTACAGTGCAAATGTTTCACTTGTATCATTCTCATCTTAAATTTCCAAAAGAGGAGATATGGAGGAAATAATAAAAGCAATGGTTTCATGGAAAGTGACATAACACATTTCACTGTGCAAGATATTTCTTTAATTTTTGTGATAACAACTACATATTGCTCCTGTGCTCTTCAGTGTATTATTGGAGGTATGTATGTGGAAATTAAAATGAAAGCTTTTTTTCTTTTAGGGACTACACTCCGATAGAAAAAGAACTGGGTCAGCTAAGTGCAAGGCTATAGTTTTAAAAGTGTAGTCAGGAACAGCAACTAAAAAAGTTGTAAATATCAGTAGTCCAGTGAGTATGAAGTACCTTAAACCTTCATGGTGGCAGAGGTGGGAACTTTCAGTGTCCCTGCTGCAATGTCCTGTCTGCTGGAAGATAAACACAGCAGGACAAGCTTAGACCCCAAGTTGCTATCAGGTTAATAATTTTTTCTTTTGACATGGTATGACACTTAGAGATTTGGGGCACCAATCCTTTTAGGTGTAATAGACAGAAGTGTTACACTGACTAATGTAACAGAAGTGTTACACTGATTAATGTAAAGCTGAAGTGGTTTTTCCTACAAGTGGTATCATACAGAGACTGTACTAAAAGGACAGGTAGTGGCTGTTCTTACAAATGGACACACATCCAATGGGAAAATCATCATGAACATGGTAACCATATCTAACAGCAGGTTATGTGGTGAAAGGTATCCTCCCAGGGAAGTCATCTTTTCTTTTATTTTTTTTTTTAATAAGAATAGGGTTGAAAATTACTCTGGCACAGCAAAACAAATCTATAAGAGATTATCTGCTTTCCATAAGTTTGCACTGGTTTTTATTCGGGCAGTCTTTCAGTACAGCCATATTAGTGAGCGTAATGGCGTGTTTGTGGAAACAAATACTGCTATTATGGCATGGAAAATAGCAGACATAATAACATTGTCATATTGCATTAGTACAGAAGTGTTCTGTGCCAAATTACAGGGCAGCTTCAACACTGTCTGTTACCTTAAAGAAATAATGTACTGGTGTTGTACTCGTGATAACCAACACTGTGTCAACACTTGCACTAAAATCCACTTCTGAAGGGTTAGTGCTTCACTATGCAGTCTCTCCTGGCTAGGAATTCAACATTCTCAGCCATTTTAAGTATAAAATTTCTTTTTAAAAAGTTCTTTTATTTTATTTTTACTCTTTATCAAGAAAAAAATCAAAAGCCCTAATATAAATGGAGAACTCTCTCAGTATTATAAACATGGCTTCACAAAAAATGTTTGATTTTTTTGATATTTGTTTTTATTACAGATATGCCTTTTAGCTAGACTTTACCTGTCTTTGCCAGATTAAACTCCAAGTGTGTCTTAGTTTTTGTAATCCCCTTCTGCATTGAGGGCTGAAACATGTATGCTTCCAGAAAAAACAAATCCTAATTATTTCACACTGAACACATTGAATGGTGGATATCCCTGCCTGTTGCTGAGGATATTAGAAACAAGACACTATAAAAATACATTAATTTAAGTTTATGAGAGAATTCAATATTAGAGAATTTGACATGATAACAATTTGAGAAAGAACCGAATTCTCTCTCCACTGTAGTGTTTGGAGAGTGTGTTAAGTAATACTGAGGTACAATTTTAACCACAAAACTTCTAAATATTGAGTCAGCATTCAGCATTAAATGAGTGGCCTTATAAACACCAGCCACCTTCACTGAAGAGCTAAGATCAAAACAAGCACATTCCCACACTAAATGAGACAGGAGTCTTATACTTTAGAAAATGTAATTAGTGAGTATGTAATAGCCCAGATGCAAGGCAGGTAATTCAGTATTGCTCACAGGCATATGTGGATATCCTGAGGCTTGCACTGTTTCATGTTTTCGATGTGTGCATACACATGTGAAAAAAATCACTCACTATATTTATAGTGTTTAATAAATGAGAGTATTTATTATTTTCTCTTGTATTTGCCGCTGAATTTTTATGGTCTTCTGAGCTCTTGTATGGTGTTGAGAATTTGGTTGTCATTTGTCTCTCAAAATTTCTTCCTTCTCCTGGACTGCAAACCAGGGTGATACTCACTTTGTATTACCAACCTACTATGGCACAAAGGATGGATTTAAATAATTTTGCTGCATCTATTTCCTTCTAATTTTTAATAGATTTAACTGGTATGGATAGTGCATCTTTTGGACCCTTTGACATCTAGAATGTAAGACCTATCTTAATGCTACTTTTGTGATCAGGATACATACAAAATAATGCAGCTTCATTAATCCAGTGGCCAAAAGCTGAACTAACCATAATGTCCACTCTCAGTAGTACTTTCCAAAATAATATTACATATTCCTGGCTAAGGCTGTGTAGCTACCAATAAACATATAACCTGCTATTAAGCAAAGGGATAGGAAATTCCTCAAGTGTACTTTAAAACATATTTGATTTTCATCTCCAGTAGGTGAGAATGGAAAAGATTTGTCCCTGATAACATACCAGTCTAAATACTTCATATGATTATTTTGCCACTGAGACCCACTTTGCACATGAGAAATAAATATAGCTGTGCACAAAATTACAGTGCAGGGCAACATGGTGGGATGAACTAATTGAAGAAATCTCAATATGCTCAGCTTATCTTTTCTGATATCTCACTACAGTGAACATCTGGAATTTCTGATGACAAATATCAGTGGCATAATTTGTATAAAGTTCAAAGGAAGTAGGACTTTACACACGTCTTGAAAACGCAGAGAAGTTGAGGTGTTTAGGAGAATTAGAAAAGCTGTAAAAACTGCAAGGAAAATGTTGCCTGCGGCTGTCAACCAAGATTAATTATTTTTTGTTGTTTTTTATTAGAAACCTAATCAGGATAGATTTCACCTTGAACTGCTAGGCCCCTGTGATATTATATGGCAGCACATGGTGCTTCAGGAAGAGCTATAGAGATTGATGCACAGATGACAACATTTTTTCAAGCCTTTATTGTCCCAACTCTGTTAGTTGTTTTTTTCTCCACTCTTTTATGTGGGTCTTGCAGTATGTAAATTTGGAAGTATGTAGATTTTGGCTTTTTGCTAAGATATACCAGTCTATTAATTATTTAAGTGAACAGGCATGGTTTTCTTGACAGTTTGAAAACAAGTTAAGGAATTTTTTTCTTGTTTACATTCAAATTCTGGAATGGTCAGTTAGATGAGCTATCCATTCCTAAAAAAGTTCAGGAATTTCCTTTTTCTTAAATCCATTGCAAGCTATACCTTTAAAAAATGAAAATGATAGCAATTTGTTTGGCAGTCGCTGTAGAAATTCTTTTATGCAAGAATATTTCTAGCAAAGAATAGCAAAGAGTATTAAGTGGGATACTTGATGCATGAAAAGCCAAAAAAGATCTTTCAAGGTAGCCAAAATACATTGGTATAGTTGTACTTGTAGCTCAGACAGAAGCAATTATGCAACATTTCTGGCCTACTCGGAGATATTTTTTTATTTCACAATATTAAAAATGGAACATAGTGTCAGAAAATTGCAAGCTTCTCTCTGCCTCTGGAGGAATCAAGGGAGTAATTAAATTGGATTTTGGTATGTCAATAATATCTTTCTCTTATTAATGGCATAATAATTTTGTAAATCAAATCGTAGAAGTGTTTCCAGTGTCATAAAGGTGAAAATGATTAAGGGTTAATTAAATATATTCTCATGGAACTAAAATTGTTCTATTGGGTATCGTTAGATTCCTTTCTCTAGAACTTTCAATTATTACAATTTAATGGCATATTATGTACAGCTCAGACCTGAAATTTGTGTAGCCAAAAGCTCTTCACAATAATAAGCATACTGGTCGAGTGCAGTCATTATTCCTTCCCACAGATTTCTCTGAACATCCTAACAATATCATATATTAAAATCAATTTTATGTACCTGGTTGTTTTCTGAGCTAGATTAATCATTATACACAGCACAGCTGGAAGAGAGGTTTTAGCTCTGGAATGATGTCAGTTGTTCATCTCCAACAAACCCCCCAAAAAAGGCAATGGGTAAGTGCTACTTTTTTTAATAGATGACAGCTGCAAGGGTCACAGATGGTAAGAAAGAGGATGAAAACCTTTCCCAAGCAGAGCCTTCTATAACCCATAGCATGAAAATAGCTCAAAGTGTGTATGGAGAGCTTGGTAATGAATGTCTATTTAATGTGTAAGGTATTTAAGCACAATGGCACAATGGTGCTTCAGAAAGATAAAATTATTCAGTTTTTCTGAAGTCTCTACAACAGGACTGGGGTTGCTAAGGCAACCTGTTCTTCCTCAGCATGTGCTCTGGTTTGACAGCTGCATAGGTGGGTTACATTCAAAGTAACTCCACATATATGAGGCATTCCTGGCCTCATTGCAGAATGAGATTTTGTCAGTCTCTTGACACAGCCTTCTCTGTGTTCATTTTAGCCAGATCCTGCAGAAGATTTAGGCAAAGAAAACCTTTCTGTTAAAAGCAGAATAAAGAAAATGCCCCGACTCTGATCTAGGTAAATTGAGGTGTTGCAGGGTCCAAATTAAAGGCACGGGAAAGGATGCATTATACAGATATTTTTGCAGCTTTTATGATTTGTTCCCATGCTGCTGAATAGACATTGCACCTGTTTTGGCCACTTTAGGCCTGCCACTCCATTTGAGCAGCAGTTAATTTAAATGAAATATCCACGTTTTTCTCAACATATACCCTATCTCTAAGGGTGCTTATACTCTCAATATCAACTGCAATATTTAAGATCCCTCAATATTTGATTTTAACTGAGCCTTATGAATCTTGTGTACTGATGTTGTGTTTGGAATTCTTGGAAGCCGTTTTCTGATCAGGTATTCTAGGGTATTATGAAAGAAGGTAACAGAGTCAGTAAGAACAGTATGAAAAAATTACTGATGGAAGCAATGCTCCTAGGACTGAAGGAATCCTATGAGGTTTTTAGTGTCTGGTTGCTTGATGAAGGCAACTCCAAAATGAAGTCCCAGCCTGGGGGAAAACCCCTCTGTATTAAAAGCAGTCAATACCCAGGCTGGGTACTGGAAAGCTGGAACTATAGAAAAGAGGGTGAAGAACAGCTGAAGTGAAGCTGTTTGGTGCCCACAAACCCAATTAAAAGTTTCTGTTAAGGATGCATGTCAATTTTGTGGTAATTCCCAAGGAATGATCACGCTGCTAAGCTTTATGTTATCACTCTCCTTTAATGAAGCCACACTTGGAATTAAAAGCAGACATATTCAGAAGCACATCATTTCACTGTAAACATCCACACACTAAAAGACACTTAAAATGTATGATATGCAATATTCAATGTCAAAGTGCATTAATATTTACAGATACCATTTGCAAATCATCTCAAACTCAGAGTCTGCCTTACCATATAAGGGAGTCCTCACTACAGCATGTTTTGATGTTTTAAAATTCTCTCTCTTTTAAATACTGTGAATCTTAAGAAAACTTCTAATCAGGTCAGTGGTCTGATATTTAGACAGGACAGATGCTTTCTAGCAGCAAACTGAAATTCAGTTACAATTTGAGTCTCAAATCACCAGCTGAATGACTTTATTCTAATATGTGGAAATCCAAAGTCATATAGAGAGGGTCATGGAATTTTCCATCTCCTTCAAGTACTAAACCTAGTCTTGAAACTAAAGCCAGAAATTTTGAAATTACTTGAAATCCTTTCTACTCTCTCTGTTTTTTTTTTCCTCTTTATTCCAACTTCTGGTTCACCAAAACATGTTAGCTTGGCCTTAGGCTGATTGTGGTCATGATTTTTCCTCTGATCCAGTGGCAAGTGTGGCTCCTCAGCTATATTTTGATTTAGTGCTGAGCTTCAATCTTTCCTCTTTCATTCAGTCTTGTCTTTTTTCCCTGCTAAAAGGATGGGGACACATTTTAATTGGTTTCCTTTTGTAAACCCTGGGGGGAAGTCTTCATAGGAGGAAATATTCAAGATGATAGTATCTCTGTAATTGAAAGCACTACCAGGAATAAATGAAAAATGTTTCCAAATTAGCTGGACCAATAGTGGCATGTCAGATAAAGTTCAGATACTTTCAGAACTGAGTAGATTGAATTTCTGTACAACTGAGGCCTGAACAGCTTTTAAAATCATAATTTGGGGGACATGTTACCGAGCAAACATAATCCTATTTCCCCCTGAAATTCTACCCCAAAGCTTTTCTCTTTCTTGCCTCTACTTGCTACCAACCTGTAATACTAGTGATATTTAATTTGAACTACTTAAAACAGCTTTACTGGGATGACAAGCAACTTCAAAGAAAGCTTGTGTGACTCCAGCAAATGCACAGGGCCAAGAGATGATATTTTCTCTGAAGATTAACCTTTTCCTGTGTACGATACTGTACACCAGGCAACAGACAAAAGCTGATTCATAAACCCATAACAAAAATGCAGTGTATTGTAGTTTCAGATATGTAGAAAAGATTTTTTTTTTGGCTGTTTCTGCACTGCATAGTTTTTTTTCACTAGTTGATCAGAAGATAAATAAGCTGTCTAAGGAATTGGTTCAGCTTGTTTCTTAGCCCAATTTTCTATGAAGAATGAAGTCAGGGTTAAAGTTGTGTTGTAAAAAATACTATTGAATTTAAGTAATTTGGAAAATCTCAGTTTTGAAAGTCAAAATTGATGGGTCTTTACATTTAGAGCAGGATCATCATCCTAAGTAGAAACATTAAATTCCCCTAAATCCCTTATACTGTAACCCTACATAGAAGCTCTCTAAGATTAGGAATTCTGTTCTTTTTTTTTTTTTTTTTTTCAGTTTCCATAAACTTTTTGTTCCATGTACCTTCCTAAATGAGGGTGTCGGTGGATGTGTGAGGGCAAAGATATTTTTAAGTCACACCGTGTAATTCATCCTCACCAGCACAACTGTGGTGGCTTGAGGGGGGAAAGATTTGGAGCAAATTTCAGACCTAGAAACTTCTTAGGCCAGTTCTGAATCCTAAGCCAAGTTCTTGGGTAGCTACATCTTCAGCTTGATATGCCAGAAGTATTTAGTATGGAGAGGGCATGCTGGGAACAGAGGTTAATATTACTCAGTTTGTGCCCTACAAAGATATTGATGTGTAAATATTGGTGGAGTTGTGTGCTAAAAAGCTTTTAAAACTGGAAAACTTAAGCAAGAAGGAGTAAGAATGTGGAAGGCTGTAGGGAATCATAGCCTGGCATAGAGTTGTTGGCAGTTGTACAGCCTTAGCTGATAAATTTTGGGCAATTCTGGGTAGTTTGAAGCAAAGTTCTAAGTGATCTCAAGTATTAAGGGTGTAAAGACTTCTAATTTTTAAGAATAATAGAAAGTATGGGGAAGGAACTCAATAGGATAACTCTACACAAGCCCTTGTTCATGCTTAAGTTTATTTAAACTGAAACATAGACCAGTGAAGAGACCTCTACATTGGTAAATGGTACTCCTTCATGTGAATATTCTGAAAGTAATTCTAATATGTATGTTTTTGGGAGTAAAAATGTGAATTACAGAATTATAAAAGTCATCTTATATGAAGACAAGAGCTTCTAGATTAATATACTCTCAGAGATAATTAAAATCATTCCTTCATACCACTGTTAAGGGATTCTGAATAAATCTTTTTTTTCATCACTCTATTAGCATATAGCTGTTTGTTTTGGTTTGGTTTGGGGTTTTTTGTGCCTTTTTTTCTTTTAATAAAATGGGAGGGACCCCGTAACCATGGCCCAATAACAACATTTAGAAAAAAAAATTCTGACTTCTGACTTAAGATGTCCTCCTAATGTGAAATTCTTATCTGAATTTCTGGGGCTGTTGACAGTGTGAACAATTTGTCTATTTCCTTTTTCTTCTTTCAGGATGAAAAAGCTATAAATCCAAAGGTGAGGCTTAATACGAGTTGCACATTGCACGTGTTCAGTTGTGTGAAAATCCAGGCATTTCATTCAATTGACTTGTTTGGCTGGGAAGAACCTTCATCTCTGTGGGCAAGTCGGATTGATAAAAGGAGTAGCACACATCCCAGAGGTCCCTGAAGACCTTTAGGATTTAAGCTTCATCTGCTTTTTAATCCTAACATCCTTTATTATTCCGTGGGATCGTGTGGTTTGGCTCCTGGGGCTGGCAGGTGGCAGCGATCCCGCGGTTGTGTCCTGGCTGTGTGTTGCCAAGGCACAGAGGAGAGCCAGGGTAATCCACTGCATATTGCCTGTGCTTTTAGTACCCTAAATCCCATCCTAAATTCCTACATCTCTTTAAGTTTTATATGCATATGCTTTAACTTTTGAAGAAAGTAACATAAAATAATAATTAAGCTTCATATACCACGCTGCCACCACGACCAACAAAAATGTCTAATGATCATGAAGAATAAATGCTCCTGTCCAGGCTGCCTCTTTTTTCTTTTTTGCCAAGGCTTAGGTATTTAATACATGTAAATTATTTAACCTACACTTGTCCTTAAAATATGATTGTGTCATCATTTATGTTCATTTTAAATCAACTTTTAAAAGGAAAATATTTGAAGATTTGCAATGACATTTATTTCTACTGCCATCTGTGCTCCCAAACTTCTATTTATTAGTATATTTATTCCATTTAGATATAATGTGATTTATCTCTTCCCTCATCTTAGTAAACATTTTGGTTGTAATTCTGTAGTTATTTATGGTTGGACTTGAGGCTGTTTTCAAGCACTTTAAAACCTTTATTATTTTTTCCTCTTGGAGTGGCATAAAAAAGGCCTTAAGTCAAAATCCAGTATATCTCAAAAAAGCCAGAGTAATTACCTTAAGAAGATAGAATGCAATAGCACTGGCAGAACAGGAAATGGCCCCTCTGCCCCTGGCCCCCAGGACAGCAAAACAGTTCAAGGACAGTGTGGACTCAAAAAGGAGATTAAAAGTTTTTTTTCTGCCTTTGACTTTGTTAACCTGGGTCATTACTGGGATTCTCAGGTGTGCTCCTGCTCAGCACCCACAGTGGCTCTTCTGCCTGCACAGGCAGGATGAGTTTGGGACTCATTCCTGTAGGACATGAGTGGGACAGAAATAAAAAAAAAACCTCTTCATCTGGTCTATTTTTGTGTTGGATACAGAAAGTGATATCCAGCAGATTGAAGAGTGTAACTTATAAAGGAAAATGTGTCAGACATGTAGAGGATATGAAAGCATTAACGTAACAATGAACACTTTTGTCCACTCCCAACTAGCAGCAATAATTCATACTTCTTGGAGAAAAGCATCAAGTGTATAATGATATTTGAGATCTGAGTTCATTAGTGATACACTTGAAAATGGTGATAATAACAAAATATTTATTCATCTTCAATGCCTATTTTTATGTGCACATTTCCCAGAAGGTTTTAGAGCATCCCAAATGGATTTGTTTCTGTAGCATGATGTCTGTTCTTATTAATGTTTGGGAGAGAGATCAATGAATTTATTTATGAGAACATATTTATCAATTCTGCAGATGGCAAAATAACCAAGCAATGATATTGTGGCTATCATGATTAAACATCATCTCTGCAAATGCTTTCAGTACTGATATTTGCCCTGTGTTTATGCTGGGGTTAGTCAATTGTAAAGATCAGATTGGAAGCAACTTCTTTGCCGATTTTGAAAGGAGGAAATAAATTTTTCTACCTATCTGAGAGTCAGTTTGCCATGAGTAAAGTGAAATGCTCCAGAATGGAGACTCGCAAATATTGCCAATTGTAACTCAAATGGCATGCTGTGATATCAATATTCCTGGCATTGATATGTATATATATATTTTATTATAATTATTCACATTTTTGACACATGAAGTTGATGTTCCATTTTGTGTGTTTAAACTGGAAGAGATTAATTTGGTGATCAATCAGATGTAGTAAAAAGTCCTCCTGATATTACATTTTCGTCCTTTTTATCTTTTCTTAAATATTTCCAAACCTCCTTTTCCTTTTGCCATTCTTCATTAACTTTGTTTGGGGGCTGAATTCTGCCGTGATGGAATTTTTGGATAAATTCATTGGAAGCAAGATGGATTTCTAAGAGGCAGCTATCTTTGCACTCAGCCACAAGTTCTCTCTCTGCCTAATGAGACCCAGGCCCTCATGGCTCTGAAATGCTCAGTTTCCTGTGCTGAATGTGCAGAGCCTGTGCCTGAGTGTGGATCTGCTGTGTAGCTGTAGGAGCCATGCTGTGGCATGGGGCCATTATTAAATTTACTGTACGCTCCTGTGGTTCCTGGCAGCGCAGCCTCGTCTGCTGAGATGCCATTGAAATCAGCTCCTCAGGCAAAACATCCATTAAACTTTCTTCTTGAAAGGAAAGGAAAAAAATCTTCTGCTAATTTGCTGCAATTTATGTTTGCTTTGTGATTCTGCAGCAGAGCCTGTCAATGAAACTGTGCTAATCATTAGGAAGCTGGTGCCTGTATGCATTCAGACATCCTACAGCTACCACTCCTCAACTAAAACAATATTCCACAAGGCTTTGGTTTTATTTTTCTAGCATGGTTAGAGCCTTATGGCATATGATTTTGCAATTTATTTATTTTTGTACCTTAAAAATCCTTGAGTGTTTTGTTTGCTGAAATAACTGTGCTTAGAGTACTGTACTTTTTCCTTTTATATAGTGGAGTTTAATGATAGAAAATGGGTGTCTTACAGATAAAATTATGTACTGCTGCTATTGTGTCCTGTCTCTAAGCTTAAGCCCTGTAATCTGTTAAAAATTGATCATTAGTTGCTTATCTTCCATAATGTTACTGTTGACTAAAAATTTGGAAAACACTTAAATTATAAGGAACAAAAAAAATAGGAGATGATGGGTAGCACTTTCTGGGAAAAC
Source organism: Agelaius phoeniceus (assembly GCF_051311805.1). Classification (NCBI taxonomy): domain Eukaryota; kingdom Metazoa; phylum Chordata; class Aves; order Passeriformes; family Icteridae; genus Agelaius; species Agelaius phoeniceus. Next base: position 105,263,458 of record NC_135267.1, on the reverse strand, counting down.
CATTAGAAATAGAGAGTGGGTAGGAGAAGCATTTCTTATAAAAGGGTTCAAGATTCCAGAAATCTAGGATGGAAAAAGAGCAATTTAACTCTGTTAACATACTGGATCTATTTTTTTTTGGTTGGTTTGGGGTTTTTTGGGGTTTTTTGTTTGTTTTTGGTTTTTTTTTTTATTTGTTTTTGGGGTTTTTTTGGAGACATGTAGAGGTTCTGTGGACCCTCTGTGAACCTAATCATCTCATGCAAAAAGCTGAAGCTCCTTTCAGATTTTGAATAAGCCGTTTTCATTCCACTGGGCTCTTCTTCATACTTGAATCTGTGGTTGTGTTGCTCATCTTACAAGCTTAATACTACAAAATTAATCCAGAACTACTCTAATTTCCATTCTAGAGAAAGTGAACAACTCAAGAGAGCAGTGCTTTCTATTGATATTTTAGGATTAGTTTGAAAATAGGTAAATCTCCAACTCCGTCTTGCAGGAATGTGTTTATATTGGTCACATGCAGAAGTTTGTTCAAACAGACAGAATTTTCAGGTGATTTGATTACTCAAATTCATGTCAGTGTCTAGGATTTGATCTGGTGTTGGAGACTGAAACGAGGTGTGCCATTATGTGCCTGTAGGTTTGTGTAACTCATAGGAGTTTTTGTTACTCATACCTTGCTATTTCCCTACTTGTTTCTAAATCCTAGAAAGAGACTGAGAGTAACCTGTGCTGTCTGAGGCAAGAAATTTTACTTAATAAATTAGCAATTCTCTTAGCTCACTAAGCCAGTTCAGACACTCTCACAACATGGCCTATTTTTTTATTCGGCCATGATTTTTTTTCCTCATTTTGATCTCAGTGTCATGATTAGATCAGAGGTTTTACTATGCTGAGATAAACTCATGATCCAACTCATTCACTTCTCACTGTTTGTGAGACCAGATATTTTTAGTGAGTGCTAGAAATGTGCTGAATGATTGAGCTTATTGTTAAAAAATATTGACATTTAAACCCTCTTTTTACCTTTATTCATGGGCAAGCTTTTGTTTCTTAACCAGTAAGATATCTAAAGAGAGATATGAAAGTGAAGGGTATGTAGTATCACTTATCCTAATATCACATTTTAGTGAGGGGCAGGGTGGAGGTGCACTGCTATGTTTTAAAGCCTTATCAGAATAATGCCAGACCTTCATGTTTAATCCCTGTTTAAAACTTCCATAAATTCTGGGTTTAAGTTTCTAGTATACAAAATTTGATGCATTAGCTACAAAAGTTCTTAATTAACTGACATTTTTCTTAAGCATTTTAGGATTTAGCAGTGTTGACTCTGTGCTGAAATTTCATTTTGCTTAGAATTCAGTAGCTATGATTATCAGGGTACAATTGCAGCCTTAGTGCTCTCTGGTAAGGATGGGTAAATTGCTTAGACTGAAACGATTTGCAAATTTCTGCACATCAAGGGGTTGCCTGCCAAGATTTTGCTTTTCACAAATGTGAATCTCTCACAGTGGGAACACACACAGGCAATTGCTCTCCAAGAGATGCTTTATTCTCAAATTTGCTTTCCCTAGCTTGAGGCAGTTGTATGTCAGCTCCAGGTGCCTGTCGTGGGCAGCTCCATCTGACCATCTAGAGCATCATTTTTAGGTAATTTTGCATCCTTGTGAAACTTGTTAAAAAGCCATTTCAGAGAGACATTCTGTGCTTTCCAGGTAGGACAGCTTGCTGAGCTGGCTGGGAAGAGCATGCTTGTGTGTATCTCTAAAAGACGGATTGGAAAAGCTGAAAGACTAAAACCACAGGATGCTGTAGAGGAACAGAGATGACTCTGTATGTGTGATGTCCCTGCCTAGAGACAGGTGACTTTCAGGGAGATCAAAAGATGCTGTTGATCTCAGGCAGCCTTCTGTAAACTGAGGGGAGAATATAAATTTAAAAGTGCAGACATGTGCTCTGATGTGAGGTGACTGAAACCAGCCTTCAGCCTTTGTAATTTAAGTCTCACGACCTGTGGAGCACAGTTTCCCATGGCTACATTCACAAGAGAGAAAGAATAACTGATTTTTTTTCTTCCTTTTATCTTTCCCTTCCTCCACTTAGTTTAAAAAAAGGAACAACAAGATAAACAGCCAAGGAAACTCCCCACACTCTGTTGTCTTTATTACCATTATCTTTTGGGCCTAAATGTTAAAGTTGGAGGTGATAAATTTGAGCGACCTAGGAGAAAAAGAAAAAAAAAAAAAAACAAATCATTGCAATGATGACTCTCTGGAGTTTATAGGAAATATCAACCAAGGCACTCACCCCAAAAGGTCATTGCCACAAAAAGGAGCCAAATTCCATATTTTAAAAGATTACACAGAGGGCAAATTCTATAAAATTCAATAAATTTATTTCCATGTCAAATCATCATTCTGATCATACAAATACTAAAATAATGTGGCTTGGTTTTATGTTGTCTAATAGCACTAGGGCAGCACTTGTTGCTATTGTGTCTTCTGACTTCATTGCCACCATATGCAATTTCTACTTGGGTTTAGAACTGGAGGAAATGTGAATTTACCCTCCTGAATGTGACCTCTTAGTATAAATTAGTACTATAGTTTGTTTTATTTTTCCAGACCATTCTGCTGAAAACATGAAGCAGACAATGGCTCCTAAGGAGCAGATGAAGAATGAACAAAGCAGGTATTTTAGGGACTGGTATAACAATCTAGAGAACACAAAGCTAAGGCAGCCAGACATGCACAAACCCTTTTTCATTCCAGGGACACATAGCTGATGACCTACAACTATGTCCATGCTGCCTTAGGGAAAAACAGGCAGATAGAGAAAGAGAAAGTCTCTAGTGGCCAGCAGGAAAGATTGTGATGGATGTCTCCTGTGGAGCATCCCTTCCTGGGCAGCCTGTTCCATGCAGCAGGGAATCACACCATGTTGACAACCATGATCATCTTTTCCCTCAGTGAGATGACACCTGTCATCAATACCTGTCAGTCATCAATACCTGTCATCAACCTGCTGGTTTTTGGATGATACTGCCATTTTGGTTTTTGGATGATACTGCCATTTCACTCTGATTGAAATTGGCCTAATTAGAGCATCAGTATTGCACACCAACAGACTGTTCAACCCTGGGCACACCTGGTTTTTGTGACATTTATCCAGTACTAGGAGGAATTTTATTTACTTACCTTGCTATCATAGATGTGGTAGTCTGGAATCTCACAGGAGGGTGTGGTGGTGTCTTTCTTCAAAGCACTTGTCTGAAGTTCTGAAGTGTAACTCCCCAGATCCACAATATTCATAAGCAATATTTTTTATGAAAATGAAAAAAAGCTGAAGTTAAAATCTTTCATCTACTATCTGTTTTGTAGATAGGTATGAGCTAAGACAAATGGGAAAACAAAGCTGTGTAGGAAATGTGAGAAGACTATTGCAGACACTCAAATTACTCAAAATCATTTGTCACTCAAAGTAAGAATTTGCCATTTAGAGAAAGCGTCAGTCTGAGCAAGAAATTACTGTAATTAAAGATAAACACATCTGTGAGGTATTTCTCAGTGCAAAATTAATGAAGTTTGTTCTGAAACAACTTTGCCATAGAAAAACAATATCTAAAAACAATATCAAAAACCAAGACAAACCTGCAAACACAATTATATTTGGAAACTCTTGGGGCATTCCCTTTCACTGTGCAGTAGAATTTTTTCATGTTTCCTTTCAGATTTATTTTTTTTTCAAATGGGTGTTTAAAGAGTTAATCTAAACTGTCAAGCGCAGAGCCAGCAAACTTGGATAAAATTTGGATCTCAGACCATAGCTGATGCACAGACATTCTAATCTTGGCTGTGCACCATCTAGCAGCAAGAACTCAATAATTCCATGGTGAGTATCTTCCATGGTACTTAAACCTGTGCGTGAGAAAAATCTGCAGAGGAAAAAGTAATGGACACTGATGGGTTTCTGTTCCCAAGGTACTTTGGCTCTCTAAGTCTTCCACTTGAAGTTGTGCTGACTGACTCAAATGAGCTTGTTTGTGACTGTAATCAAAGCAGAAATGTGCAAGTCCCAGCCCCAGTAGCATAGATGTTTTCTTTTGACCAGTTAGTTTTCAGGTAACCTCAGCTGCTCTTTGGGTTACAGTCATCTGCCAAATTGGGACTGCTTCTTGGATGAGCTCTCTAGTGCATTTTGGTTTATGTCAAGTTTAATTAATTCATTAATTAATTGCAGAGAGAATCAGCCAACCTGTATCTTAAACAATCTTACATCATTGTCTTCCTTTCTTTATTATCTTAATGAAACAACTTGCATCTTGAATGACTCTGCTAAATTGGCATCTGTAATTACCTATGAAAGTATAAATTTTTTATTGAAAAAAAAAGGGGTCCCAATTTCACTTTGTTCAGAAACATTTTTCTAAACCTTATTCTTTCTAAAATCCAACTTTGATTGTACTTGAGGCTCTATTTAGCTTAAAAACGTTTTATCTCCAGTAAGCCTAAAGTCTTTTTTTTTTTACCTCGTTGCATAATGGACTGTAAGCAGTTAAAGTTGAAACTTAAAGTTGAAACTTTTTTGGTCAAGATTCTTCTAACTGGTGAAAATTTAGTTCTGAGCAGCCCAGGAGTTGGACATTTTTAGCCTGGAGAAGACAAGAAAGAGGGGATCTCATTACTGCCTATAAATATCTCAAAGGCAGGTGCCAGGGTCCTTTCACTCATGGCCAGTGAGAGGACAAGGCCATAAACTAAAACACAAGAAGTTTTTAAACGTTTAAAACCTCAGCACAAGGAAGAATTTGACTTTGAAAGTGGCAGAGCCCTGGCACAGCTGCCCAGGGGGGCTGTGGAGTCTCCCTCCCTGCAGACATTCAGAGCCCACCTGGACACGCTCCTGTGTCACCTGCTCCAGGTGACCCTGCCCTGCCAGAGGGGCTGGAATGGATGATTTCCTCAGATCCCTTCCAACACTAACAATTCTGTGATCCAGTGATTTCTTGGACATACTCAAGTGCATTTTCACTCTGCATTTCATATACTTTTAACCCAGATTCTCTCATTAGTTGTGTTGTATCAGACAGCTTTTTTCTTTTCTGTATTTATTATCTATGTAAACTGTGAAGGCAAAATAACAAAGGCTCAATTAAACTCCAGCTCTGCCACGGTAGAGATCCTTCATATTTTGGAGGTCAGAACTTCTCAGCCTCTGTGTCTCTATAGTAAGCTATGCCAAAGCAGTGTTAAGAGAATTTTAATATCTGTAAAGCCCTGAATCATAAGGCACCTCAGCATATGCTTAGAACATCTGTCTGAAAATGAGGGCTTGTAAATAATACAGAGAAAGTTTCTATAGGACAGATTAGAAAACATTCTGTGGAGAAGGAAAAGCAGGGATGGGCAAAGTGAAAATAAAGGGAGAAAAAAAGAACAGAAACATGAGAGATTAAAGAGAAAAAAAGATAATAGAGAGAGAGTTACTGATAAGGAATAAAGGTAGCTAAAAACTATTTTTCAGAAAATGAAAATTCTAAAACAAAACACAATCTTAAGACAAAATAGTGTGAGCAGATTAGCCACTTGTTATAATTAAATATTTGCTTTATGTTAGTAAAGGAAATTAAAGCAGTTAAAATCATATCATTTAATAGATTGTCCTTCAAAGTGGTTGACAATATTTGTTATGCATAGACATACATTAATATTCTTTTGGAAAGATTCAGAAAACAAATGTAGCTATGGCTTTACTTGGTTGCAGGTAGAAAAAAAATGTGTTTTTCGCTTATCCAAATACAAACATTCCAAGCTCTTGAAGTAAATACTAAATCTAAAACTATTATCACCAAGGTTTAAAACAAACAAACAAAAGGATATGGATTGTGTGTGTAAAGATTGACATTATAAAGAAATATTTCTTCTTTTCTCAATTTATTCCCCTGGGGACACATGCTTGAAATATTTTAATTCCCACCCCTCACCCCCTCCAAATGACATAATAACTGTAAGGATAGAAAATGTGCAAGGCCTTCTTTAAAACCCATTACAGAAGATTCAGGCTGAGTGGTCTTTCTGTTTCCTCATGATACCTACACCTTGCAGCATTTATTCTCTTTAAAATGAAAGCAAAGAAAAAGGAGAGCTACAGTATATTTCTTTGTCAAGGCAACACAAACCCATTATTTATTAATTTTTAATTCCTCGGTTGCATTTTGAGATACAGCAGATGTAAAGCTGTATTAAATGTTCTACTCTGCTACCATTTAGCAGCAAAAAACAAAGGAAGCATCATTTGATCTGCTCTAATAATTTGAAAATTATCTGTAATAATAATAATAATTCTTTTCAATGACTAAATAAATAAAAATGAAATGTCACAGTCATTAAATATCTATCGAAACATCTGGCACTGTACCACAGTAGCGTGGAAAGCCTGCTGTGCATGGAACTTGTCATTCTGTTGTGGGGTTTCTTGATGGCTGGGAATGTGACTTTATTCTTAGTGCAGGCCAGAACTCATTGCCTAGGGCATAAAGAGTAATGCCAGAAGGAAAAGGTCACTCCCAGCAGGATGGAAAAAGCCGTGGAGTTGTGGGATTCACTTTGGAAGGTGACACTCAACATGTCCATTGAATGGGAAATTCCATTGGAACCCATACAGTAGGGAAACTCTCCTGAAGCGTTTAGTGAGTATAGGGAAAACAAAAATGTGGTCAGGAACAATCAGTTGACTTGTTTGTAGCTTCTGTCCTACCCCTTTCTGTCTTGTTTTGTATCTGTGTCTCTCTTTGCAAACACTTTTGGTAGAAAGTACGGTACAGTAAAGTTGATAGAACATTCATTAGTTGTCAACAGGTACTGAGAAATCACAGCTTTCAATATGCTGAGTTTTCCATGACTTTTCTAGGTAGATACTACTTTATCTAGGAAGGTATAGGATTTAGGAGAACAAAATAGCAAGATGTGAATCAGTGGTGCTGAGTGATGCCCAGTAAATATCCATTTACTGGATGTTTGATCTTTCAGAAAAGCTCACAGTAATATTATTGATACAAGAGCTTTGTCTTTCAGAATGTAGTCTCTGGTGACAATAGCTGATTTTTCCTTATAAATAAAAGCTGGTGATTCAATTCAGTAAAAAAAAAAAAAAAGGTGATTGTGCTTTGAGATCAGCTGACTTTTACATGTTCAACACCTTAGTCCAGTGTTTTTTTCCTGGTGAGCATCAACATTTGCTTGCTGTGCAGATTTAACCTTTTCAGCTGGCAAGATTCATGCAGCAGTTACCATCATATTTATGATACTTGATGAATTTGATATTTTAGAATGCCAAGGAATTGCATTTCATTCTACAAATATAAATAAAATTTCCTTATCACTGAAATACCTGAAGTTATGTAAGCACATTTCTCTTTTTGAGAATGGTAAGTAGGTAGTCTATTTATTTTTTTTTTACTGAAAGATTGTGTTTCTAATTCGTTGGTGGAATGTTTAGGTGCTCTCACTTAGATCTGTAAAAAATTGTCTAAACACTATTATGTATTTTCTGAAAATAAAAGGTTGTTTTGGAAATAATAACACCTTTTGATCTCTGTAGAGGCTTTAGAAGGTATTTGGAAAAGTAAAATTTATCTTTTTTTATCGTTGCACAGATAAAACTGCTTGTATTTGTTTCTTAGGACAGAGTATAATTTAAACAGACCAAATCTTTTTCTGAATAACAATAAGAAATGAACAAGAATGAAGCTAGATCTGTGACCACTGTATTTATGAATGCAGACACCAGAATGTTCAAAGGCATAGTGAGTTCCAAGAAGGAGAGTTTTCATTATAGAGCAGATTTTGTGAGGTGCTGCCATGAAAGCAGATGTCTGTTGCTGGTTGGCATCCCTGTGATGAGTTACTCTGGATTACACATGCACTAGACACAGATTTAGGAAATCACCTGTGCAGTCACAAGTACTGAATTGCCTCTGTGCAGCAAGGAAACCCTGTTTCCATGTGTGCTTTGTGCTCTTGACAGCAAGCCCTAAGCTCTGCAAGGTTAACTTGTGTGATATCATGGGGCTCTTTGGTGAAGTTCCCAAGTGCACTTGGCTGCACTCAGTGCTCAAACCACTCTCCTGCCTCAGGGCCAGGAGTCAAGCAGTGGTGCACACATCTATGGGTTCCTCCATCAGCCCAAAGTGTCAGTGGCAAATGGATTACTTATGCCATAAATATATTTTGCTTACCAAAAGTGTGAAAATCCCACGTATGCTTAAACTACGGTGCTTAGGGAGGCCCTGGGATAAAAAGCATTGTATAAATGTAGGTCATTGTTGTGAAGTTACATTATCTGAATCCTTTGTCCCATGATTGTTTGCTTTAGAATCTGTGGTAACATGTGAGTGGAGGAGAAAAACAGAAAATCTAAATAAAGCACAAGGACATCAAATCTAGCCTAACAAGAAAAAGAATTGTTAAGGAAATCATAGAGCTGAGGTCTAAATATTTCACAATTAGGCATTCATTTGGAAAGAGCAGCTGCTCTATGTCCTCCACGTACTATTTTGCTTACATTGTTTACTGATTACAAAACACAGAATATACTTTTATTGACTATGTTTTCCCCTACAGTCTTCTAAGAGAGTAATGATGAATATTCATATTAAGAAACAGCTTCAAGGTTCTAGCACCAGCAGCAGCTGTGCTTCTTACAATGTCTGCAGTCACTTGGGCTGAGTAGATGTAAATAATTTACATGTGCTGTATATAGCAGCCCTTTCAGATCTCCATATATTTATGCTAATACGTAACTTAGATTTTGTTGACACCCACTGTGTTGATCCAATTGAAACAAAAAGTAGGTTGTGGCTGTTCAGGGAGTAGATTCCAGTTGCCCTGAACAACTGCCATGTGCAGTACAGAAGCCATCACAGTTAAGTGTTGAATCTCAAGATCCTGGAGGAATATTTTAAAGCTAATTATCACTATCAAGAAAGTCCTTGACGTCAGAAGCCACTGACTGAAGTTCTATACAGTGCCTGTCTAGTTACCTATGACTTCAGAATTTATTAACATCCAAACACTTCAAGGGGAAGGCAGTAAGCTCTTTTGGTATAAAATAGCAGGATTGTTCCCTGATATTCCTTCAGTAGTGATATAAAGCTGTAGCAAGTACAGGAAAAATTGCTTTTTCCTTCAGTGTCTACCATGAAAATTTTACATCCTGTGATAGATGCTTAAGTTTATATTTTGGTGTGTAGATCTGCAGTGCCTTGGAGGAGCAGTCTGGTTACACAAAAGCACAAGGAGACTCACCTGTTTGATCTGTGAGCTCACACCCCCTGCCTATAGATGTATCTCTTGTATAGATTAATGTGCAAGTAAAAAAACGTTCCTGTAGCTATCTGTTAAGGCACACAGGTGATCTGTTTGAATACACAGGTAGAGATTGTTCTTAAGGAGAAAATCCCATGCTGCCTTTGAGGATTGGTCAACAGGAATAATTGGTAGATGCATATGCCTTACCTAGTCATCATTTTGCTTTTCTGCTCTGTTTATTTTGGTCAGTTCTTTTGGCTTATGCTTTCACCTGAAGACACCAAACAGGGTTGAACTGGATACTACTGTATGAAGATATGTGCAATCAGGAAACTTTCAGTGTAGAAAATTATAATTGTTGCAAAGTTACCTCCATTACTTATCAGTTTTAGAACAGTACAGAAAAGACCCCCAAAACTGCTAGTGGAAGGTGTATTCTGCAGCTTTCAGGAAAGAAACCATTCATGATTTTTTGCTTATTTTTAGGTTTCCCTCAACCAACAAATAACATGGTTCACTATTCTTTTTGATTTGTCAGTGTAATTAACTTTTCTTCTGTATATACATTTGGCATTTTTGGTAAGGTGAAAGAAAAACATAATTCTTGCCTCTGCTGCCCACAGTAGTGGTGGGGACATTTAGGTGTCACTGCACTGTGCTATGACACCTAGGCAAACAGTCAGGAATTGCTTTTGCTGGAGGGAAATCCCTGTTTGGCTAATGATTGCTCAAAGTTAAATGTATTCATGATGGAAATACACATGTCCACTTCAAGGAAAATTAAAAAGGTCAAAACAGACTCTCCAGATGATGAGTCTCTTTGATGAGTCTTTGCCTCATTTAATTTTTTTCTAAACCAAACTCTTAGCACCCCTTAGATGCATATCAGAAACATGTGGAGGTGCAGAAAATTGACATTTTACTTACAGAACAGAAGCTAATGGAATAGTTAATGGCATTTCCATAGCTTATGGTGAATAACAGAGTGCCAGGACTTTAACAAGTGAGCTCGTGATGCAGCCTGTGTCACAAGGGAGCATGTGTTCAAAAAGAGGAGTATTCAGTGACTGAAAGAACTGAGCTGTGATTTTTCTCTCTGTTAAATAAAAGTGCTTGGCTTTTATACAGAAGAAAGAGGCTACACCAAAAAGTATTAAAAGAAGAGTCAACTGCCCCCTCCCCGCCAACCCACACCCCCAAAAAGTCGTATTTAGCAGCATTTTAAAAATGCAAAAATGTAGTCCTGAAGATTTACATTGAGGCCATTGACTATACAAAACAGGAGTTAAAATTAAAATGTTAAAAGGAGCTGGGAATTAAATATTTGCTGTTTGGTGCAGTGTGGTCTTTACAAATGAAAATCTTTGCTTTAAACTATTATTTTTACAAGCCCTTGGAACAGTCTTCTTGGGGCTTATTAATGCTTATTAGGAAACAGCAATCATTACATACAGAGATTAATCATTCCAAGTGGGAAACTGCTTCAGGCCTTCCTATATTTTTGAATAGAGAGGGGGTAGAGAGAAAAATAAGTATACTTATGGATTTAAAGATGCTTATAGATACCTAGTGAGATTTTTAAAAGAGCCAGACTCCAACAGGTTTAATAGTAAATACTTAAATCTTTGCAAAATCCTACTTATATTTCTTGATTCACCTTTAAAAGTTTATTTGGCTATCAAAATCAACTTTTAGAATTTTTTTTTTCAAATTTTATGTGTCTCAGGAGCCTGCATCCCACTGAGTTTTGCTTTAGTGTTTAAATCACCTGAGACTGAAGTGCTAATAAATGGATTTATGAGTCTGAATCAAAAGTGTGATTACAATTTATACAAGTAAACCCAGCTAGTGTTAAATAAATTGATGAGGTTACTGTTAAACCCTGTAGGTTCTTTAGTCAAATCTGCATTTATGTGTGGACCCAAATAATCTGTACAGTCCATCCTGAAGCATAATTTGCCACACATATATTTGATTTCACAAAACAGATTCACTTAAGTGTCTCTTTCGTGTTGCAATTCTAATTTTAGAGGGCAGTTCATAGCTCAAGTTTCAATGCTAGTTTCAATGCAAGAAAATCTTATGTCTTTAATTCTTAAAGAAAGTAAATAATTAAGTGGTAATTTCTGGACAGTTACCCTAGTTATTATTAATACACGTCATATAATATACTATTGACACATATTCCAAAGAATTTCCCAATTTAAGTTTTCCAGCTGGTACTACTGTTTTCATCTTTCCCCTTCAATAAAATTCTAGAGTAAGAATTCTTTGAAATCTTAATCTGTCTCTGTTTTAGCAATGATTTGTTTTCTCCAATGTTGAACAACTCCTATTTTTTCATATTTTTTTCTCCTTTTTTTTTGTTTGTTTGGTTTTTTTTGTTGTTGTTTCTTTGTTTTGCAAATTGATATTTCATTTTATCAGTAGTGATTTAAGAAATCAAAATAATCATCTTCTAAACCTTATAAACAAAGAAATCTGCACCATAGTTGCATATTTAAATTCTTAGGTTTTCAACAGGATTTCACCAACCAGTTTATCTTTTTCAGCTTTCCATCTGCCAGATAAAAATGTGATGTTTCATAATATAAATGACTTGAAAACAAACACTTCTGTTGAAAAGTATTTCTGTGGAAAAGTGGTTCACAGGTAACTTTTTGACATGGAGGTTCCAGTGGCAGGTTTTGGAATTTATGTACATGTAAATTACATTTACTTGAAATGTAATATTCTGGAACAAGTTGGAAGATTGCTTCCTTATGCTTGATTGTCTGTTGTGAATTAGTCTCTTGGTTCCATAAAAGATTTCCATTAGAAAATTTCCTGAGAAATGTTTAGAACAAGAGAGCAGCCTAACCTAAAGTGTCAGTAATTTCATGGTGAGTTATGTGTCTTGAATGCAAGAGTTCAGCACCACTTGGTTGCCATGGTTCATTAGTTATCATCAAACCCCCAGATCATCTTTGAGCAGAAGCCCAAAAGGCTCTAAATATTCACATGCAGTGCAATTATGAGGCAATCAAAATAAAATTTAAAAATTTTGAAGTTAAATTGAAAATAGATGGTGCTTTCAAAGCCAGAGATTAAAGGGAGACAACCATATGTAAATCAGATACAGTACTGCTGAATTATCTTGTTCAGTGTCTGTGCTTTCTAAATAATAGACAAGGTAGTTGTACAGAATAATTCCTTTGAAAGATCTGACAAGCATGATTTATGGCATAGCCCAAAACAGATTCTTTGCTTGAATATTCAGTCAAAAGAGCTTCATTTTCCCCAATTCTAATATTGTGGAATTATATCTAAATGGTGTCTTAACTTGGGAAGTCACAGGAGGGAGAATATAAATTACACTCTTACAAAAATATACAAGAGATTTAAATTGGAAAATTGCTATTTTGGAATGCAAGACAGCAAACTACAATTAATCACTGTTCCTCTGCTCATCAGACTTCACAGTGAAGCTTCAAGAAACACAATACAGTATTTTAAAAGGCTCATTTAAAACCCTTTCTCAAACACTACAAATATCTGTGGGATGTGGAAGGAAAGGATAGCCTTGTTTAGAATAACTCATTCAATGAGCTAGTATTTGAGAACCTAAAACTAATCCAGTTTGCATAAAAAGCTTAACTTGGGAATTATTTTAGATTCAGCCATTTATGAAACTTGCCTGTAGTCTCCATATGGAAGGAGAAAGCAATAAACTGGAACCTTAACCCCAAGAAAATATATCCTTCAGATTTTCTGTAGCTTTTAAAGGATTGGTTAAATTATTCTTGAAGCACCTAACATAAAGACTGTCATCCTAATCAATGTTACCAGGATGGGCTTTTTCATATGTTTGACATTGCTTCACATTACTGAGGCTCCCCATGGAGATTGCTGAACCCAGCTAAGCCAGACATGTTTCCATCTAGAACCTTCATCTCTGTGTGCTGTAGACTCACAACTCAACTTTTAAACCTCATGAAACAGAATTGCCAAAGCAAATGTTCTCTTTGAAAAACCTGTAACTCAAGAGCATTTTTCTAGCTCTGTGGTCTGCAGGAAAAACGTCCTCCTCTTAAGCTCTAAAAAACTCTTGAACTTTCCGTGAGGACACTTATTTTTTTATTGCTAATTCTATTTCATTTACACCACAGATTTTGTTCATCCCTTAATCTTGTCTGGCTTTCCAACAGAAAAGACAATGCTTTACAAAGACAGAACATACCTTACTTGAGGAAAATAAAACTATCCACACAAAGATATTTTCTGTTTATGTGAACTTTCTTTTTTTTTTTTTTTTTGGTGATTTTCACTTGGTTTGATAGATTTTTTTTTTTTTAATGATTCCACATGGAAGTAGATTAAATACTGCATTGCTGAGTCTTGTACAGCTGTAGATCACAGGTATCAGAAGGACTCAGAGCCTGTTCAGCATATCCCATTGCATCTTTCTGGATATTCATTCATTGATCAATCATTCATCATTTGAACTATTTCAATAATTTCTGGAGAATGATAGTGAAAAAGCTATCAGGTTATCTGTCAGTCTTAGTAACAACAAACTCAACCTGAGGTAATTTGCAGAAGCATTCTTTGAAAGGACTGTTTTCTAATTCCCTGAATTTCTATTCCTGTGTTTAGAGGAGGGATTTTACTGCTTAATAGGTAGAACAAGTGAATCCCATCTCAGTACTTATCCTGTCTAATTACATTTTGCAAATATACTGATCCAGAAACTCAAGAGCACACTGACAAGGGGCAAGTCAGAGAGATACTTTTACTTCTAAATCCTATAAAAATATCTTGCATAAAATCTAACTTTCCTGTTGTGGCTAAAGCACACGACAGCTGTTTGTGAGAGGACTGTGTTTAACAGTCTCAAGAGATTTTTAAACATCTGCATAACCTTTTGGACAACAGAGTCCTTCAGACAGCTGGGATCTAGGTGTCTAAAAAGCCACTACACATCCATGATTATGTTCCTAAATTGCTTCCTTAATGTTTTAACTGCTCAGATGTTGCAAGTTGATGGAAGGCACCAGAGGCAGGTCAGGAACAACAAACTGCAAGATTACAGTACAGGAATATCTGGGAGAAAAGATGCAACTTGCCCTGATGCATACAGTGTATTATGTAACATGAGTTTTTCACAACATAGATGGATTTTTTTGTTGTTGTTGATGTTGGGTTTTTTTGTTTATTGTTATTATTGTTTTCATTTACTGTGGTGGATGTTTTTGGACAGCAGTAACAGGCCACAGATGCAAAGCTTTGGAAGATTTTCCAGTAGCAGCAGCTGGCTCCTTGGCAGTCTCCTCAGGCAGTTGTGTTGATGATTTGGAGTTGCCTCTGGGTCTGTCACGTAAGGAGTCAGCTGATGAGTTGCCTTCTATGTTTGGATGCCATTTTTTTTTGAAATAGCATTGAAAGACCTTAAATATTAGGAAAAATGTGATATTTTTTTTTGTACTTTTGCAAGATATATACATACAAGTGATACTTATGTATCATACATATAGTGGTGCATATGAAATGATGCCTATGTAATATACTCACATGTAGGACTTTAAAATTCCATCTATTCAACAGATTTCTGGTCTAGAAAGTGCTTTGCAGAAAGCTGCTCAATTCTCATTAAACAGCATTATAAACTGATCACCCAAGTAAGTGGAACTAAAGACTGGTGCTACCATGGAGCCTGTTCTCACTGCCAGCACTCACCAAAAATGCCATTTTCTTTTGTACTACCATTCTGTGAATAGTCAGCCTAGGTAACCATCTCTGCTATTACTGTGTCGATTTAATCTACTCGTCCATTTTAACAAGTTCTTTACTAGCTGCTGAGCTTTCCATGCATATAAAACTTCCCATACATTCAGAAATTACTTATGAGACTCCCAAATTAAAAAAAAAAAAAAAAAGAAGGAATGGGGGAGGGCAGTGAGCACATGTTCATGTTATACTGTGCCATATGTTATAGTAAACTGGGTGTATGAATTACCATATGTGGATTTTCTTATCTCTGGCCCTTACATAACTTTGACATGAATGTCCAAATTGCCAGAGGAAGAGAAGCAGGATGCATTTTTATCTCATCTTTGACAAGGCTTTCATTGAATGGTAATTTTGTTTCCAGTGCAGCTAGGTACCAAAGGTAAGGATGGCATTAGCAGGTATTTTTTGTGTGTATTTAAAATTGTTAGAGTGTTTATATGAATGAAACCAGGCATTTTGAAAGCCATACCCAACTGACCTGCATTTCATCACAGGTGTAAATTTTTGCCCACAGATGGGCTGGAAATTGAAAAAACTGCTAATCTATAACATCAGAATTATTTTTCCCCAAAGTTTAGAAAAAATCCCACGCTTTCATTAAGCTATTTAAAACTCAATAATAATAATAATAATAAATACACAAAAGATTTAATCTTTTTTGGCTTTGCTTAAGACCCAGTATCATTTGCACCCATCTCACCTTTCTTCCACACCTCATGCACCCCTGTTGAGACAAACACACTGCTCTCCTCTCTTTAGAGAGTTATTGCTCAGGTGTTGGGTCTGCTCCAGCCCTGCATTCTGGTGCATGCTCCACCCTTGCAACTCCTGTAGTGCCTTCTGTGAGGCCTTGCAGGGCCTGAAGATTTAAAATAGGAATCTAGAATAGCAATGACATTTAGGCTGCAGGGCTTTTCATTAAATTAAAGGCACTAGGGAGACTCTAATAATAGAGATGAAGCCAAGAATGGGCAAAGTAGAATTTGATCAGATAGTGCTCTTGTAATTTGATTATGCTTATGTAAGGGAGAGCTGGGACTGAAAAGGGGACAAGAGGAGAAGAATCAATAAAGAGTAAGATGACATTAGGAAAGGTTTTTCTTTCTTCTGACTAGCTAGTAAAAGCTGAATAATGTAATTTTTATCCTCATATGAGCTGACCTAGACTTTGGGGGTGATCTGGACTACAAGGTTGACATAGTTCAGTTCTAATCCTGTTCTCCTTTTCATGCTTATATTTTGGTAAATCTAAAAATAAATTGAACCTAAATCCTGTTTATACAGGACTAGGTAGAAAAATGTATCTCCTGCACATGCAAATAATCATGACCATGTTTCCTGGACATGCTTTTTAGCTACCTTAGTGATCTGACTTGCTCAAAAGCAATGGTGGCACTAAAGAAGGAGATGCCTGTGAAGTTAAACAAGGGATTGGATACCTCAGAAACTTCTGAGCATAGCTTCAGATGCTGATATTTAGACTATGTTCATGTTTCCCATTCATGAGGAAAGAAGCAGTGTTTAAAACACTCCAAAAGGGGTTTGAACATTATGCCTCCCATTCATGCATCCTTTGGATGGATGATTTGCTTTCTCTAGGGGAAGCTAAAGGTATCTGCCTGTCGAGAAAAGCTTTCTGTTAGTGTTGAGAAAGAATGAAATGTAGTACACATCTAAAAAAAAATTCTTTTAATGATAGTTTTGGACTCTGAAATTAAACTCAGCAGGTGAGAAGATGCCACTTGAATTTCAAAGGATACACCAATTCCCCTGCAATCATTTGATGGAAAGCAGGCATGAACTGCCTGCTCTTTGGTTAGCTCCATCTGTATTGTTTTGTAAAATGAAACACAGGGACAGAAAATTGAGTTTCAAAACATGCATGAATTGTAATTTCTTCAATAAGTCACCTAATGTATATTTTTTGTTTGGTTTGTTTTGATTGCAAGGCTCTTTACTGGAGTTTTTCCTATGCCTAGCAAATGCTATCAGCAAATCCAAATATTTGACTGGATACATAATGGTATCACCATTCCACCTGGGAGTAATTTTAGATAAATATTTTTGTGTTGCTTGAAACTCAGATATGGGATTCTACTGCACAATGCTTATAGGCTCAAATTTTGCTGCAATATTTGTGTTTAAAACTCTATCTATTGTGGGAAATTATACCTAATGAATATGTGACAAAATATACAGCATAGGCCAATCAATTCATTATGCTTTTTAGCTATTCCATTCAATGAATCAGGTTGTGGGATGCATTAATATGGAAAGTTTTATCAATTGATTAATTTTTAATCTGATATGAAAAAATCAAGTTGGGAAAGAGAGAGCAAAATTTTGTTGTATTGAGCCTTACTTCACTTTTATAATACCTCTTGCTCAGTCATCTACCAAGGGAACAAATTTAATTTGAGTTGCAAGAAAATCACTTCTCACCATGTTTTTCAAAGTATTTTTAGCAGCAGTTTTTAGTGCTTTGTTTGCAACCTGAGTAGTGTCTTGGCTCAGCCACAAAGCCACCAGACTTCAAGTACTTACATTTTTTATGATCTGCAAGAAAGAAATTCCTATGTTCTTCATCAGTAGTGTTTGGGTGCAAAAGAATAATAAGATCCTGTATTTCAAGCAACCACTTATGAAATCTTGTTGTTCTCAGGTGCATTATATTAGAAATTGATGCAAACCTTGCCTCTTTAAGTGGTGATTCTGTGAGTGTATCTCCTCAGGACGTGGTATATCAGCAGCTTAAAAATCACTCAGAAGTGTTTATTACACAACTAAGCAGTTCCTTAGTGAATATATTGATCTAGGCAGAGTTTTATTGCAACATGAAAACTGGTTGCTAAAACTGATTCATGATTTTGGGCCAAAATATGTTTTGATTCTAGTTCCAGGTAATATGGGTTTGGGACAGGAAAGATTTCCCTCAATGACTTTTTACTAGAAATTTTCAAAACTGAATTGGTGGAGTTTTAATACATGTATAATTTCCACTTTGGCTTTCAGGAGCCAAAAAATTTAAAGGTTGCAAATAGGTTAAATGCATAAAAAGAGAAAATAACTAGTGGCTGCTTATCATTACATTTACTTCTTTTTCAAGTAAGCAAATGGAGGAAGAGGGGAAAAGTTCCAAGAATTACCAGGAATCCTTTGCAAAATTGTTGTTTTCGTAAAAGGTAGCCACACCAAAAACCTGCCATATAATTTTAATTACCAGTTGATGTAAAGAGAAAGGCTCATTCTGAGGTTTCAGTCTTGGAGATCTTGTTAGATGTTTCCTAAACAAAACCTTCCTTTCTATCTATTAAATAGGCAATTTTGGTCCTTCTTGTACCTGGCTTACCTGGCTGGACAGGGTTAGAATAATCTTTTTATGTTAATCTTAGTTTGATTTTAAGTGTATTGTATCAGCTAAATGATCACCATCTGATTTTTACAAATCTAATCAAAATGTCTAATAACTTTTTGGATACTCCAGACTATTTTGATTAGTTTAGCAGTAGTCAGCATAGCAAATTCATCCTAATCTCTTCTAATAAGGGCAAAGGCATAAAACACAGTGCTATTGAATAATAGATTGGAAAAAAGGTCCAAACTCTTCACTGTTGTTAAAAGATAGGCCAGTTAGATATGTACTGCCTTGTCAAGTTTTTTTCCTCCAATCAGCACTGCAAAGGATCAAGGATTTAATATAGAGAACATTGTATTTGAATGCAGGGAGTATTTTACTTCTACAACAAGGATATGCATTGAAAATTAGAGGTTTAGCATTTTCTATTACTGTCATTGCTGTATACTGAATTCAAGTAAATTAACCTAACAAAGCAGAACAACTTAGGTACAATAATCATCTAAATTGGCCTTTTTTTTAATCTGATCACATAACCTATGATTTATAAATAAAAAACATCACATCATTAATAATAATTAGCAACAGTTTACCATAGTATTGCACAGCTCACAGCATCACTGTGGCATTGTTTCCTTGCTCTTGCAAAATTGTTGTCAGAGGAACACTCTGTAAAGGTTTGGAGGATGTATTCTTCTAAAATACACATTTAAAAACTAGTTAGTCTAATTTATTGCAAGAGGCAATTACTCCTATTTGTTATGAATTTCAACTATAAATAGGCTTTCTAAAATATTTTTTTAAATTGTATGTATTCTTCTATCTGCTGCAGAAAAAAACTATTACTAAGATATCTAGCAATACCTAAAAATAAATTTTTGCTGAAAGCTTTGGCAGAAACAAGAGTAAACAATGGGATGAAGAGACAAAACAGACAATTATTTTTGCCAATATATTCCATTTTCAATGATGGCTAAGTGGATAAAGAGAACAGTCATGAAGCACTCAGCCAGCTCAATTTAGGATTTATCTTCCTAATGCACATTTAAGAATTATTAAATTTTGGCCTAGTAAACCTAGATTTTCAAACTTGATTATACTAGACTAGTCAATTTATTGGTGTTTCTTCCCAAAATGTACCTGATGCATTTGATAGACCAACATAAATGTCAATATTTTGCATTTAATCTGTTCTTAAAAACATATGCATTGCTTCTTACTCAGTAGCTTAAGGATATTCTTGCTGGGCTGTTATGAGCTGTAGTGTATATTGGTACATAGGGTACATCATCTAGAAAACAGATTTGCACTTGCTGTTAGTCAGAGCTCTTTATTACATTTAGATTTTTTTTCTTTTTGATATAAAACTTGTTGTTGTAACCAAGTGAAATCTTGGTTACACTGAAGTCAGTGGCAAAACTCAGCTGACTTGAATTAGCCAGGATTTGGAAAATAAAAGTAGCTACAAGAAAGTAGATTTTTTTAAAAAGAAAATCAAATATAACAATTAAAGCCATTTCATTTTCAAGGTCTCAGAAATATTAAATATTAATAGAAAAAAACCCCAGATTTGTATTGTAGGGCTTCACTGTTTCATCAAAACACTCCAGTCATTGTATTGTGCTGATTGGAATAAAGAACTTTACTGGCACTATGTACAGAGCTATTCCTGTGCAAGAAGTCAAGACATTAACTCAAAAAGACACTCTGGATGTGAGAAAATGATCCAACCTACAAAGTACACTATGCAAAACCTCGCTTGCATCACCTCAATTCTTCTTCTTAGGAAGAAGAAAATGAAAAAAAAATTCAGGTAACAAGTTCCTTGTAAAGTTGCTTTTATGCAGCAATGTATCTTGAAATAGGAATTAAATACCATTTTTCCCCGTGGTATTAAAATATGAATGCACTGCTCTTTTTAAATGTATGCAAAAATTACTCATTATTGAATATCAACTTTCTGTTCAGACCTTTTTTTCACAGTTTGGAAATTTAGCACCTAAAATAGAAGTTTATAATGTTTCTGCTGATACAACATAATAGCACTGGCAGATGATATTATGATAATCAACCAAAGCTATTTGTTGAGGGCTTTTTCAGCACTGGAAATGGATGAAGCCTGTTCCTAGGAGGGAAACTGTGATGGGAACCCTGCAAAGGGTTGCCTCAATACTTTGAGTGTAGCATGACTCAATGCAGCCAGAGAGCAGATTTTTATGCATTTATTTTGGGCAGAAACTTACTCTCTCCCTGCATTTTGATAAAGGCACTGAAAACAAAATAGGCAATAAAAATGGAATTTGCTTATGATTCTTTCCTAAGGTTTGTATGGAGAAGATTTTGTACTAAAGTCAAAGCTAGGTTTTGAGTAAGAGTTTTATGTGAATTATGTATTTATATCTCTTACAGTAACATTTTTAATATTTACAAGTTCTATTTTAGTTGTTCTTTCAGACATCAGTGAGCAGCCTATCATCCCCTAAATCTTTGGACTTAAAACTGTGTTCCCTGGTATTTTTGATACTAATTCTAAGTGGAAGTTAATATAATATGGATTGACTTTGTCAGCAAGGGTAGGTTTGTAGAGATTGGTGGTGTTCCATGGTTTGTAGGAGGAATACAGCAGATTAGCTGCCCAGCACATTCACAAACGTGGATTACCTGCAATATTTCATTTCAGTGGGTCTTTTGTCTGGTGTAAATTAATGCCCAGTTTTCCCCACAACAGTAAGGGTGAATTTAACACAGTAGCTGTTAAATATGAGTCACTAATGAGAACACGAGAGAGACTGGAAACTGGGTCTAAATCTTGTTACACCATTCCGTCTTGATTAATAGAAGTATTTAATTTCAGTATCTGTAAGATTTATCAGAATGTTTTCATGAACTTTGCAAGTCTGAACACCTGTCTGACTCTATTTTATCATATCTGGGACTCCAAAGATTATTCATTCAAATTTGCACAGAAATTTAAAAATATTAAACTTATGCTCTACTGCTAGCACTTTCCTTCCTTAGCCCTGGATAATAGAGAGTACATTTTTGTCATCTAATGTCCCTACCTCTCTAGCAGTGGTATGTTGCTGACTCTGACTGCATTGAAAGCTTTAATTAATCAAAAAGGGATATTGAAGGCCACCAGACTTCCAGCTTTTCATACCACTATTTTGGTTTAATACTTTGTCAAAGGATTTAAAACTTCTCTACAAAGATTTAGTGTTGAGTGATGTTTTTTTTTTTTTTCCCTGAGATTTGGAAAAATGCACTCTTCATTAAAAAAAAAAATGCTTACAGCATTTAGTTTCTACAATATAAAAGACAAAATGTTAGATGCATTGACTCTTATATGTACACACATATATAAACATTTATTATTTGGTGCCAATATAGAAATTGGATAGAACAGTGATGTAAATGGTGATTGAATACACTACAAAACACCAATAATTTCTGGTCTCGTGTGAGATTATTGATTTCATTTCATCATTATTACATTAAATTGTACTAAAAGCAGGGCACAGTAGGTAACTAAAGCTTCACATAATATGAGGGACTGTTCCATATGTCTGCTTTTCCCTTTGGTATTTTCTTTTTTAAATAGTGGGGGAGGAAGAAAAGGCGAACTATGCAAGCTTTTTCTGAAGAGCTAACATCTGACTCTGCTTTGAGGCTTTCTGATGCTGCAGCTCCTGTGGAGACTGCTGCTCTCTGATACCTTCCCTGTGGCTTTAGCATCTTAGCCTTGCTGCTCTAGATCCTCCATTGTTTAATGATGCGTTGCCCATCTCGAAAGACTTCAAGAAATTGGTTGAAAACATGGGGAGAGAAATTTGCAAAACTCAAGACAAGTTCTTAGTCCTGAGTGTGGACAAACATCCATAAATGCACAGGAAGTTATGTTGTGTGCAATATTGGGCATAGTGCTGATAAGGCCAAGGTTCAGGTTTGATCTCTTGTGTTTTTCTGCTTTATTGCTTCCCATATGAAACTTCTCCATTTAAACAAAGTAAAAACTTGTATGCATCTAACTTTTTTTTTTTTTATCATCATAAAAGTAAACCCATAGGGTGAAAAGCAATTTTTCCTTTGAAAAAAAAAAAAAGGCTTAACAGCTGGGAAATTGGAAAAGTGAGTGGAAAGAAAAGAGTTTAGCTCAATTAACTACTGTCATTCAGTAGCTTCCTCCTGGGATAGCTTCGTTTCTTTATTCTATTGTGTAGGCCTAATTCCATTGTCATGAAAGAGAACAGATGAAAGGAGTTAAAGAAGTCTTAACTACAGCAAATCTAGTATATTAATTTTCCAAATTGTACCAGAAGAAAAGGGTGCTGTTTCTGTCCGGTGTTTTTTGCTTAGAAAGCAGTTTCCACATCAAACCATGATGAGCATCCATCATGCTCCTCATCTTGGACAGATGTGACTTCCTCAAGACACTCATAAGCCTCTAGATTTTGAAGGTTTCTAGGATTCTAAAATAAAGAACACTTTTGAATGCACTTTCATAACATATATGCAGCAAATAAAAATTGACTGGTAGAATTTCTAGATTTCAAATTATTAACTAATGCTGTTAAGATGGAAAATCAGGGAAAAGGGGTTCATTGTGAGCTTATAGCTTAACAGTTCATGGAATACCTGGTCTTTAGGTTAAAAGTATTGTTTCTCTGTGAAAACATAGCCATACACCTGGATCTTGCAGAGGCATCCACAGACTCAGAACTTGGAGATGATTATTACTTCCTGCACTCTTAAGTTGTGTGAGCCTTCACAAGTTCAGGACAAAAGACTGTGTTTGACTCTCTTGGCTTGCCTGTGTTTTGATATGCTCTTCAGGTAGGATTTCCATCTGTTCCTTTAGGTTATTCTTTCCCCCAGCCATATGTGATAAGTATCTGTTGGCTTTTGCAGTGAGCTTATGTCTCTTGAAACAGCGACTGCTGTGTAACTCCTTCTTCACTGCAGAGCTTTTAAGATACGTAGTTTATACCCTGGCCAAATTCCCAAACTGAGCATTCCCTGCTTCTCTTATGTGCAGGACCTGATGAAAAGTTAGAAAGGGAGTTAGAGTTTTATGTGAGAAAGCAGAAATACCTCACAGGGTTGAATCCATTAGACCCAGAATTGTTTGAAGCAGGACTTAATGATGCCAGAAGTGGATGGTCTTGGTAAAACTCCCTGCTGAAATTGCACCACATTGTCCAAGTAATTCCATACCCACAAGGAGAAACAAAAGAGGAATTACTATAGTTTGGTAATTAAGGCATTCATTCATACAGGACATCCAAATTCAAGTCCTTTGTCCCTTCTCTTACGAATATTGAATGACTGGCATGTAGTGAAACAGCTTCAGCAGTTCCACTACAAAACACTTCACAGATTGGTATATAGGGCACTGGTTTGGAATGTGGAAAAATGTGGTTCAGGATCTCAGAGCAGATCAGCTACAGCAGGGATCTGAAAGAGATCTCTCACCTAATCACTTCCAGGTGCATCTGAGTGAATAGACACTGGACAGCATTTCCTCTCTTGTTAACAAAACCATCCTCTAAACAAAATGTGTGTGCTGACAAGATGAGAGAGTACAATAATTATTTTCAGCTCCCACTGAAAGATGGAACAGCTGAGTGGATTCATGCTAAAACCTGTACACAGTGTGCAGCTAACTGTCATTACTGAAGTGCAGTGGTGGTGGAAAACAGTGAGAGTGTCATGCTTGCTCAGTGCTGGGATAATAATATCCCAAGCACAATGGCCAGTGAGCTTTACTGTAGGCAGAAATTAAAATATCTCATTGTGTCTAAAGAAGTGTAAAGGCTCCATTTAAAAGGAGAACCCAAATAATGTAAGATTCATGAACAGTTTTATGTCAATTGGAGGTAATGAGGTAAACCTTAGCCAATGCTAGAGTCCCATTTAGATGCAGCAAAACAAAAACCCCTGGATCTGAAGGATATTAGACACACTCTCTGTACAATAACAGTGGTAGACTGGATATTAACTGCAGCTATGCCTAGAAAAATAGAAAGTAAGAGAGTCGGTTGTGTGCAGTCCTTTGCATAGCATAGTCCATGTGGGATGGTTGCCAATTATTGACATTAATTTAGACAGTTTATTTTCCTTTGTAGTCCACAGTGAAGAGATAAAATGCTGGTTATGAATAGCATGCATAATGAGGAAATAAAACACTTAATCCCATACAAAAATAATTGTATATGGTGGAATTTTGATATTAGATTGCAGTCTGAAGCTTTTAAGAGTAAATGCGTCTCAAACTTTTCAACAGCCTTTTTGAGGAAATTGAAAATTTCAGTGCTCTGTTGTTTTACAGTGATACAGATAATGTACATTGAAGAGAAAATAGGGGAATAATAGCTATAGATGCATCAGTTCTTGCTTTTGAGATTTGTGTATTTATAGGGCACATTTGACATTTCTTGTGTTCTTAGAGTGGGACTTTATTACTCAAAATGTTTAAATATAAAATGTCGAAAATGTTTTCCTTCTCTCAGTCTTCACAGATGTTCTTTATTTTAAAATAAATATCAAAGATACTTTGAGCCAAATTCCTGTCTCCAGTTATATCCAACCAAGTCTGCCAGTTTCATTGCTCTTGCTTAGGAGTGTCTGGTCATGGTTTTCTCTCCCCTCATATTTTCCCACCCATTTTCACTGTCATATGCTTCAGTAAAGCCCAAATTCCATATCTGATATTGGATACCCTTAATTCAATCCCAAATGGCTTAATCTGCCAAGCTGCCTTTTATTTATTTTTTTTTAAGCAAACTTGGATCTTTATTTACAATTGAGGAAAAAACCCAACAGATTAAAGAAAAAAGAATGTTAGAGTTGCTGGAAGAAGATTTTCTAGAAATATCTGCGATGCAAGGGAGAAGGAGGCTTTTTTTCTCCTTTCTACCATGGGCAGATAATGTGAGTGAAAACTGCAGCTTTTATGTACACAGTCATCCTTTACCATATGTCAGTTTGCCATATGCTGCTATATGTCTTATCAGATGCAGGGTAGTCTTTCTGCAAATGCAGCCTTACATCGTGCCTTCATTATTAGAAATCAGTATGTCTTTAACATGGAGACTTCTGGCTGAAGATCCTTTTTTGGAAAACCTTTTGTAAGACAAGAGAAGAGACAGATTTATCTTTTTCTTCACCAATTTTCACAAGGAAACTGCAGCCTCTTATTTGCTATTATTCTGCAAATAACACCTTTTTGTTTTATGGCAAAGATGTCTTTTTCATGTAATGTGCTAGACTGAAATCTACTCTCAGTGCTTAAGAAATGATGATCTCAGGGTTTAAAAGGTCTTAAGCTGTGGCAAAGTGATGCCACATTAAATGATTTAAGCAGCCATTGCTTTTAAATGTGTTTTTGACCTTGTTCAAGATTGCCATTTACCTCAGTGGAGAAAACATTACGTTGGCATTGAAAACATTAAGAATTAGCAGTACCTTAAATTTATTCATACTCTAAGCATCTTGGAAGGGTTCAGAGAAGTCCCTGGATTGAGTTTGAAAATGATAGCAGTAGCCTAGATCCTTTTGTAGAAAGAAAAATACAGTAGAAACCTTATCACGACCAGTTTCCACAGTCACTTTCCATCAGACCAAACCTACCAAAGTCAGTTGTCTTTCATTGTTTCTCTACCAAACACTTATTCTAGAATAAAAAAAAAAATGTACTTCCTGCCTAGTCTTTCCTACTAGCAAACCAAGAGGTTTTACCTCCCTGTAAGTGGAACCCAGTACCTCCATATGAAAGAAGGAACAGCATCCCTTTCCTAGGAATTGTGTCCCAATTAAATTCCAAATCCTAGACATCAATTGGTGCAAACACACCCAATAGATAGAGATATAAAGATTAGACATAGATAAATATATAGGGATAGATAGATAGAGAGATAGATAGAGAGATAGATAGATAGATAGACAGATAGATAGATAGATAGATAGATAGATAGATAGATAGATAGATAGATAGATAGATAGATAGATAGATAGATAGATAGATTTGAAATAAAGCCAGTTCCGGAGCATTCTGGCCAGTTTACAGTAAAAAAAAACAAACCCCAAGTATCTACAACACATCTGGAAGATGATTGGTCACATGGTTGAATGTAAAAACCACTTGGAAAGGAAAAAATTAAGGCAGAGATGGGGAAATTAAACAAAGCACGAGCATCTAGGTCAGAAGGTAATGATTTGCTGTTCTAGTCCTTAATACCATCCTTACTTGTTTGATACATGCTTTATTTTCTCTAGCTGAATCTCTTCTGCACTCTCCTTAAATGCTGTGATCAACCCTGCCTAAACACAGCCACTTTTCAGTGATTAGCTTTTTTGTAGGAAACCCTTGCCAACAATCACAGTCAGTATTCTTTCTCCCTCATCCAGCTTTCAACAAAAGTTCTTTTTGATCCTTTTGCATAGATGGTTTTCACCTGCATAGAGATAGACCTTCTGCCAGCAAATACTACTTAGGCTGATTACAAATCCTTATTGCACTCATTGTCCATGAAAAACTTCTTTGGTGAGCTAATGTGCTTCGTGTTTTATTTTTACAATCTTCAGTGCCTCGGTGCCACTCTGGCTGTTCTTTTGTCATAGAATCATAGAATGATTTGGGTTGGAAGGGATCTTGAAGATCATCTTGTTCACCTCTGTGAACTGCCCCACGGGCAGGGGCAACTTTCACTAGACCAGGTTGCCCAGAGCCCCATCCAGCCCAGCCTTGAACACTTCCAGGGATGGGGCATCCAAAGCTTCCCTGGGCAACCTGTGCCAGTGCCTCACCACCCTGACAGCAAAAGATTTTTTTTTCTAGCATCTAATCTAAACCTGTGTAGAAAGATTATGGCTATAAAGTGACATGTATGATTAGCATTTTTATTTTGAAATATATACAGTTTTTTCCTGATTTCTAGTGCTATATAAAAAGTATGATTTTTTTTAAATTATTACCACTCATTATCCATTTTTCATGATCATTTGCCTTCTGAAATCTGTAATTGGTTTATCAATAACATACAGATTATAGCTTGAAAGAGAAACACCTCTAAGATTATCAAAGATGACAAGTGTTTAAAAAATTGATAAGCAAGTTTAATAACCTGCTTCATTAAGTAGAAACAGAAATTAATCTGCAGAGATGTTTACATGTAAAAAGAACAAGTCAATTGCTCAGTGATTTTTTTTTTTTTAATTATAACAAATCTATTTCCAAATGAAGTCGTTTCTTTGGCAGTTGCACAGAAGGGTAGTGATTAGTACAATGAGATAAATCAAACAGTAGAGAAAATGTGCCATTTTCCAAATTACTGCCAATTATTGTTACTCCTTTCTGAGTTAGAGGGTCTCCTGGATTCCTATAAAGATCCTTTTGGAAGCTTTACAGTCAAAATCAAGATTCAGTGACTTATAATCCAACTAACCATCAATTTCTAAGCTCCTGCTGAGTGACAAACACTACAAGAAAACATTTTTTTCTTGTTTTTTAACTTAGCTGACTTACCTTTCCCATTTCTTCAAGCTCTCATTGCTAAACTGTCTAAGTTCCAAGGGCAACTAGGGTTATTTCTTGGGAGCATTCAGATCAGAGGCAACTTAAATAAGCACTGGCAACCACACAGAAAATATGGTGTCATTAGTTGTGACAACTTAGCTCTGAAATGAATTTTTGATGGTTTTTGGAATGAGTGTTTCTGGACCTTTTAAAATGTTGTGATGTCGTGCAAACAAAATCATCCTTTAGATTATCTTCTAATCTTAATTATCCAGATCCCAAATAATTTATCTTCTATTTTTTTTTTTTTTTTGTATTACTTAGAGGTTCATCAAGGTGTGAAGTTCCCAAACCTCACCTTTCAGTGGCTTGCCTTTCTATATGCCATATACCTCCCAAACTTGATTTCTATTTATAAGCCTGCTAAATTTTCAGCTTGCCATTGACATTTTGCTTTACTTTTGGGCTTCTGCAGAGCAGACAGCTCCCTGGATCAGAAGTGCTGTACCACGTGCATCAGGCAGCATTAAGACCAGGCAATTAAGTGCTGCTGAGTAGAATATCTCCTTTATAATTACACACCATCAGCTTTCTAATCCCTTCAAGCAATGAGTCTGATGATTGTTTTACAATTATACTATACCTATAAAAATGCACTATTGTTCCTGAGCCTCGCTGCGTGCTTTGTTTTTATTTGGCATTTTTGACTGTCACTTGCTGTGTCCTGTCAGAGAGAAGAATGTCCCCAAGATTGAGAGGACTGTGAGAGTGGCTCCCAGTTCCTCTAACAACTCTGGAAATTTATGTGCTAGGTTCAGGGAAATGGTTTGCAATTTTACTGAGAGTAACCAGAGTAAGACCTTTTTCTTTTTTTTTTTTTTTTGGAGGAAACAAAGACTTCATGTTTTTAAGTCTGAAGAGGTAGATAAGGAGAAAACACCACCAAAATAAAGAATTATAAAATTATTATGGTGTGGAAGTGCATCTAGTCTTAAAAATAAGTTACAGGTGGATCAGAGTTGCTAAGGGAATGAGTAACTAACATTTGGTGAGGGGTGGGGTTGTGTTTTATTTTGATTTTTTTTTAGTGTGAGTTTGATTTCTGGAATAGAGTTTCATGCTGATGCATTGTGATTAGTAGATGCTTCTGCTCAGAGCTTAAATCACTGTTGTTTATAAAAAGCTCTGTGGGGAGCACTAAGCCTCTGGTCTTAGGCATTTACCCAGTGTCCCCAGGAAGCAAAAGCTCAGGCTCCAGAACCCAGGCCTTCATTACACAAGATGAGCAAACTGAAGGTATGTCAAGGAATATTTTAGATTTCAAGAGCAGGTTAAACTATCTGAGCAGACACAGTTTTAGATCCCTTCAGTGCACTCTGCATTAATCACTCCTAATTCTCTAGCTTTCCCCTGTCCTGAAGGCTCTCTGCTGTGCTCTGGGATGTCCCAGTTTGTTGTTTGGGTTTTTTTTGTTTTTTTTTTTTTTTTTTTTTTTTTTTTTTTTGCTGTATGGCTTTGCTTATTTGCTGCTTTCATAAGATTTTATAAATTTCAAACTTTCTGTTATTGTCTTCTTCCAAAGAAGAAGTTTCTACTGAAAGGTGTTTCTGACGAAAAACAGAAAAGGGACAGTACCATGTCACATACCAGGCTATTTAAGCATTTGTTCTTTCAGCTTTTTATGCTATAATTAAGGAATCCCTATAAAAAAAACCAAAAATACAAACAAACAAAACCCCACAAACAAACAAAACAAAATTACTAGCTAATATATATATATATATATATCTAAAAAAATCATAAAAATAGGTCAGTGGTGACTAGCATGGACCTCTGTGTATTCAAGTATTGTAAAATAACATTTCATGCAAGTTTAATGTAGCTTTTAAAACTACTTTTAGAAAAGGTTTTAAACCAATAGTCTTCTCTTATCCTTCATGAATGAAAGGAAACTTCATCATGGTTAATGGGGAATTATGACATTCAATGACAAAAATACTCATAGTTTCGAAGGGTTTAGTGATATGATTCTTGATAATTCTGCTTCCTGTAGAGTTTTACTCTTAATTGTGAGAAGATTAATCTACAGTATATTTTGACTAGTACTGTTTTTCCATAGAAAAGAACAATACAATTAACTCCTTGCCTTGATCTTTTCTCTCCTTTAGTAATTTTCTGGATTTACTTACAAAGGAAAATCAAAAGCAGTAAAGATGGGTTTGGGATTTGTTTGTTTCAGAGTTTTACAACACAACTTAGTTATGCAGTTCTTTATTCTGAAATTTTGGTCACCGTTGTTTTGCACTGTGATATATTCAACAATATCAGCAGGATATATCTAAACCAAAAGACAAAAGGTCACAAAATTAGATGTGAGCATATAAAGCAGGGGGAGAGGAGGAGAGCAATATCACATACACTGGAATATCACACATACTGTGCAACAATCACAAAATGTGCAGCATGTTACATACAAACCACTTTCAAAATAGTGGGTCTGTCTATATGAGTAAAGTTTTGAACTCCAAAAAATTCCTTTCTAGGCATGTTCTTAGTTGTTCAACTTTATCAGAATTTAAATGCATTGTACAAGTACAAATCTTTTTGTAGACACTGCAACAGATGGTCAAACACCATGCTTACCTACAATTATATCCAAAATTAGTGTGGCTGGTTATATCATCAAAGACAATAAAGGAACAAATGTTCACAAATAAATCTGAACCACCAAAGGTCCAACCTACTCTGCAGAGCTCCAGTTGGCCATGTGAACTCCAGAATTTACACCTAGTGCTTGCAAACTCTGGAAAGCCTGTCAGGTGGAGAGAGGGGTTAGAGTTCCTCC
Organism: Agelaius phoeniceus; assembly: GCF_051311805.1. Taxonomy (NCBI): domain Eukaryota; kingdom Metazoa; phylum Chordata; class Aves; order Passeriformes; family Icteridae; genus Agelaius; species Agelaius phoeniceus. The sequence goes on along the minus strand of NC_135267.1, from coordinate 105,232,685 downwards.
CAGGTGAAAAAAGTCACTGGTTTGTGTAGATGTGTTTAAATGACATCAGCTAAAATAATGCAATATTCATTTTTTTTAATCCCAGCTTTTAAAAAGCTTATTTAAAAAACAGAGTTTTTTGAAACATTTAAAGTACAACAAAATCTAAAATCACAAAATGCTAAGTGTTTTCATTTCACTATAAAAGAAAGGGTTTAAAGAAACCTCAACAACTATTTATTTTGGCTTTGGAAAAGAGCCTGTGAGTCAATTATTTGTTCAGTTCTATTTGCAGCAACAGAGAATAGGCCCAAATTCCATATAGCTGCAGAGGGAAGTGGTGCTTCAAAGGTGGGTACTCGTGCTCAGAGACATTTCATGACAGCCTTTCCAACAGGTGGTCAGGATACTCAGAGCTGGCCTGATTAGAGGGAATTTACACAGTTCAACCAGGACTTATTACATCTGCACCAGTGTGTGGAGAAAGTGTGAAAGGAGGTGGCTATAGCAGCCATCATCTTTTCCCAAGGAATTACTCCCAAGGTTATTTCAGACTGGGGGGGCTGATAAAAGGATGCCTCAAATTTCACCTCTGTGACTGCAGACTGGGTCAAACTGTGCCACTCCAGTTCCTGTTATCTGGTACCATAGGCAGATAAAAGTATTCTCCTGGATAGCTTCCTTTCAACACCAGTGATTGGGCTTCCATTGTTGCTCTAAATCAAATCACACTCAATCTTGAAACCCTGATTCACACAGGTGCAGATTAGACTTGACCCATTGTTTTGGCTTTTTAAGCACTTGCCTTTGTATCTATTGTCTGTCAAGTTCTTCAGAGTTATTCAGCATCAGCTCCCTGAAGTGGCTCATTAAAATTTGTGTGTGTTTGTGTGTCTCACTTGGAGGGAATGGAACCCAAGAGAAATACTTTCATATTACCTTTTAAAAAAAGCACAGATACAAGAAATTATTAACTGCTTAGTCTTCCTCTTTGTCTATATGCATTACAAGTCCCTCAGCACCAAGGTTTAATATTTATTGTTGGTGTGTTTGATATTTATTGTTCACAGATGATATTTGGTAAAATATCTTACAATACAAACTCACTGGCTCCTTAATTCAAAACTTCCTTGGAATGCATAATATTTTTGACTAGTTTGCATTTATTTGAGGATTTTCAAATACCACAAAAATTAACAGGGCTGCTTTGAAAAATGCCATTAGAAATAGTATATGCCCTTTTAAGAGAGCTATTGTTTATTGTTTGTGCATGCTGTTCATATCATTTTAGCCTTCAGCATCACTAATTGAATTGCAGGTGAACCTCACTTTTGCTTTTATTATATATATATATATTCTGCATTTATTTACAGTAGAAAAAAGAAAGCTAAATGGGGAGAAGGGAGGGAAATTTATTCTCTCCTTCCTTTGGAGAGGAATAACCAGGATGCTGGTACTAATTCTAGCACATTCTAACTTAATTCTGTATGCATGTTTGCCAGTGTCATTATCATCAGCACTGGTGTCACTGTCTCTGTGTAAGAATTAGAATGAGAGCAGATGCAAGAAAGGCAGAAGGGCTGTATGGCAAATAAGCACATCTTACTTGAGAAATGAAAGCTCCTAATTTTTCAGAAATATCTTGAGAAAGCTTTGGTGAAAATAGCCTAATGGAATGAATCAGGAACATAATTTTTGAATACAGATGTTCTTAAAGGGTAGATTGGACCTACTAGGCTTGAAAAGGTGACTCTAGCCTGAATCCCCTCTGCCCAAACATTCTGCAAAGCACTGAAAAGCATCAGATGGGAATGTCCACCAATATCTCTTCCACCCAAACCCCGCTAAGAAGTGCTGCAGTTTCTTGTCCCTCCCTCTTTAGTGGCTGGCATGGCTCCATCAGGTCTCTTGCATGCACAGTCTGCTATCCTGTGGTGGTGATGGAAAACAGAGCTGGAGCATGAGGTTGTTCCCTGTGTGATCCTTCAGAGCTTATTCACAATCCTTTGTGTTTCATGTGGCAGCAGAAGAGAGCACTGCTTTGCTAATGGAATAACGCTGATGAATTCAGTAACAGGAGCCTTGCAGAACAAAAAAACAACAGTGAGTTAATCTGTGATTGTGACCACATTTTTCACTACGCTCCAACTCCTTAATAGTCTGCAGCCATTTATAGTCAGATTGTCTCATGATAATAAAATACCACATGCATTTATTAGAAAGTTTCTTAGCACAATGTGTAAGCCCCAGAGTTGTCGAGTGGCTATATATTCAAATATAAATTTAAGGCTATAATCCCTGAATGGGTTTGCTATGATTTCTAAACTTGTGAAATCATTGGGTTGGTTTTTCATTTCCAAATGAAAAGCAGAATGCTTTCCTGTTGCTTGAACTGAGACCAGAGGACTCTTGTCTGTTCCATCTGCATTTCACCCTAAGATGTTTTCAGAGTTATAGATGTCATTCAGAGCATACATATAATTCTCCATGGAGGATTATGCAATTGCATCAGTATATGCAATAATTGTGTTGGTTATACTACTTCATGTTGCTGTAAGTGAATAAGTGAGACATTCCTGAAATCAAAGCTTACAAAACCTTAAAAAGGAGAGGGTGGAGAAGAGAAACATATGGAGCCATTTATAGGTCATATCAACAGTTTTAATCTGCTAGTGACTCTGTTATCTGTAAGCCATTCTAAATTAAAAAAAAAAAAAAGTAAAAAAAATGTCATACATACTGGACTGTTCTGAAAACATACTTTCATTGTGTTAATTATGTGATAGTGGGTCTGGGTGCTTAAAGTGTGTTGCAGATATCTCAGAAGGCTTCATCAAAGTATTTGTTTGGTAAAAGGGACCTGGCCCATCCTAAGTAGTCCATGATTGTTTGGCTAAAGTCCTTCTAAAAATGTCTGATTTTTTTCATTTAGAAAATTACTCATGAATATGAGATTACTTCAATATTTATTGCCTTAATCAGGAAAGGATATGAGCAGAAGCTTTCTTGGGGACTATTGCTAACCTCTGAAATGTTGCAAAGGATACATAAACCCAAATATAGAGCTTTTCTTTGTTCTCTCTCACACATGCAGGCCAACAAGTGTACACACATACCCCACTCCCACTCTTTATCCTCCTCATTTCATTTCCCCATGCTCTCTTTTATAGCTATGGTAATCTGCCCAGCAGTCAATATTCCCCATGGAGGCTGGAGGAATTCTCAGAGAGGCAGAGAAGCTTGCATCCCAGCTGTACTGCTGTGGCAGTGGTTTTGTTGTCATTTTTAAAGGGTTTGTTTTCTTTCAGTTTGGCTTTGTGTTATCTTTTTTTTTTTTCTTTCTTTCTTTCTTTTTTTTTTTCCTAACATGATCCACTGGAAAATGTATTTGGAGAGAAAAGCAACCCGTAATGATGTTCTGTTGAAACAAGTGATGCTTGGCTTGCTGAAAACCAGAAGGAAAATAATGACATGAAAATTGTCCTTGCTCAGGAGCAGTGAGCAAAGATTGTATATAATTGGACAGTTATGAATCAATGAAACTGCATAGTTTTTCATGCAACTTGGCAAAAATTCAACCTCCCTATGGATAAGTAATCAGGATCAAAACATTTCTGGAAAAAAAAAAATAATTTCTTTCTTTAACTTTGTGCATTCTGGGATGAAACACAGTAACTTTGATCTTTCCATTTGAAATGTATTCCATTTCAGTCCTAAAGCTTTTCTGAAATATGATGGAAAAAGCTCTACTTTCCTTTTCAAGAAGAGCAGCACTAAATTTAATCATCTATTTCATAAGTTTATAGGGGAAGAAATAATTGTGAATCACCAGATTTTGCTGTTGTGTATTCTGCAGTTGCCTGGATCCTTTGTTAAAATCAGAGTCCAGAAAGTAAAACATTCCTAGCTTCAGTTTTCTAATACACTATGGAATTCTGTTTTGAGATCTTCTGCTACTTCTCTTTCTCTTGTTCTACATTCTGCACATCTCTTCAATGCTCCTTCCATATTCCCTGGATCTTCTGATGGCCTCCTATTGGATAGGTTTTTCACATTCCTCTAGTGATGCTGATTCTTGAATTTGATGGGTATGACATTGCAGCTGTGAATTTGGTTAGATAATAATGAGGTTTATTTTTATCCAACTGTTCTCAATTCTTTTTTCACAATTCTTGCATTATTTAGATGCTTTATATTTTACAGATGTATTGTCCTGTTGAAGTATCTGGCATAGAAGCCTCAATTAATTGTTTTAAATCTGTATTCAGATTATTACAGAAAAGTGTTATGAAGCAGGAAGGTAATGCAAAAGGTGTGAGAAAAGACTCACATCCTTGAAAAGTATATTCTGAGAGAATGGTCTTGACTGGAAATACACTCATCAGCAGGGGAGGAGTGAGATACAACAGGTTTATTTTCAAATTGTGGAGTTTCAGTTATAATATGGATCAAAGAAAACTGTTTCTTTGAAGAACAGTGGGCAGGGAATTACTGACAAGAGAGTATCCTACTGAAAAGAAATTCAATGGCCATGATGATCTCTAATGAATTTAATAAATGAGGGATAAATCTTGAGATACTTTACATACCAGCAAAAAGGCAAAGTTCCTTCTCCGAAGGGAGCTGTAAGGAAAGGAACTTGCTCTGGAGATTTCTCTCACTCTTCACATCACTGTAAATTACCAGGGAGAAAAAGAAGAAATTACAAATACTAGGAGACTTGTCAAGGATGTAACATGGAAATTTACAGAGACTTACCTTAGGGGAGGGACTGGAAATTTCTATTATTTCCTATCCTCAGTAGCAATAGATCATAACCCTAACCCTCTGCTGTGTTGACACTCCAGTTCTCTACCTCATAACTATTGCAAGCAAATTTTATTCAAGTCTTAAATTGATATTTTGAAGAGAGTTTTTTTATCATGTTTTAGTTCACTTTTGAAAGATTCATGCACAGTTATCCAAATCTGGATGAGCACTGGGTGCTGCTTCATTTAGCACATGGAAATGGCTCCATGAAATTTCAAATAGGACACCACAGTATCCAACTCCCTGAACCACTCAGAGATGCAAAGTCATTTACAAGGGGGGGTGGAGAATATTGCCCACTAAAACATGGTAGTTCCATAAAGAATTAAAATTACTTGAAACTACAAGTTTTCAAAGCTAAACTGGAAGTTGAGTCCCATCAGAACAGACTGAGTCAATGAATACTATTGAAAGATCTAATCATGACAATTTTTGTCATTGTTAAAAGGTGGCAAACACACACATATAGATAAAGATATATATGATATAGGTATAGATGATATGGTTATCACAGGCTATTCTTCCAAAACCCAAGTGGATGTAGCAACTTCTTTTCTTTTCTACTCATCTAAAATCTTTGTTCCTGAAGCATTTTCCTCTTCTTGAATTCATTTGTTCTTGTTTTGTGATCTAGCAGAGGAATTTGTGGTGTGGTGAGATTTGCTTTCTTATTCATTTGTTTATTATTGACCTAGATAAGGTTGGTTATTCTCATTGTTGTCTTCTGCATCAAACAGACAAATAGACCTGTCATCTCCAGTAACATCACATAAGGCAAAAAAAAGGCTATGGATAAGAAATTTCCTGGCTTGTTTCTGCACCAGCATGGGCAAGGGGAGGCCTAGTAGTGAAGAATATTTTTATTTCTGTGGTTTAAAAATTTCCAGCAAAAATGATTGCATGCAGGAGTGCTATTTGTAGAAATTTAAAGATGAAAGGGAGTGGAGGACATTGTCCCAGTCCTGAAAGGCTAATAAATTATATTTGAGTAATTCCAAGAAGACGATGCTGTTCAGAAGTAATTCTAAAAATGAAGACTCCACCATCTTCTAGGTGATCTTTTATAGCACCCCACTATCCTCACTGTTGAGAAGGTTTTTACAATATCTACCCTGAATCTTAATTGCTGCAATTTAGCACATTTCTTTCTGTCCTGTCCATCACTGTGATTGAGAACAGGTGATTTCCTTATTCTTTAGAAACAGCCTTTCATGCATTTGAAAGCTATTATCATGTTCAATCTCAGTTGTCTCCTTTCTAGCCTAATTCTTTCAAGCTTTATTGAAACCCCTGTTCCCTAGACTGGTCATGTTGTTCTCCTCACATTTTTCCCAGTAGGCTTATGTCTTCCTGGGGTGTAATGCCCAAATTTGTACCTGTATTCCTGCTGAGGGTTTGTTAATGCTGAGCTGAATGGGAGAATTGCTTCACATTTTTGCAGGCTCTGCTTGTGTTTGTGCACACCAATATGCTGTGAGCAGATGTCGACTCACGGTGTCACCCTGAACCACGTTCAAGCACGGAGGCTCACACTAAAACCAGGCAACCAAAAGGAAAAGAAGTGCCAAGCATTTCGCCCTGCCACATATCTATTAGACAAATATGATAAAGGTTTATTGGAGATTCATTAGCTGAAAAGATACATGGAAAAAGAAGTTTGCCTCAAGGGATCCAGTGATCAGCATTTACTGATTTCAGAGTCGAGTCATCCCCTTCACCACCAACTGGAAATCTGATAATCTTTTCTGTCAGGAGAGAAATATGCATTGCAGATTAATGGCTGGGTTTGTGTTAATGCTCTGGGTTTTCTCACTCCTTGCTTTTATAGTCACCCACGTCAGACAACTTCCTAGTGAGGTTTATATGTTTGTAGCTCAAGATTGATGAAATAACCTGCTGATCTCAGCACTGCGACCAAAAACCTCAGTGGTACATCAGTTTGTCCTTTTCATACGGAGAAATTGAATTAGGGAGTCTAAATAAATTAACAAAAACTTAACTGTGGTTTACCACCTGGGTCTGTACTGAGTAATGACACAGGAATTCCCTGCTGCTAGTCACATTTACAACATTTACATTGCAAACTGTACTGGAAAGGAATAAGCAAACTTCCTCAAATGCATAATTAGAATTTTCCTTCTGGAAAACTAATCTTGTGAATCTGCGTATTTCTGAGCTTCTTTAGTAGAAGGAAGCCTTTACTGTATTGCTTGCACATTATAAATCTCTTTTGATGAAAAAAATGAAAGAAATGCAAACTATGAGATGCATTTTATTGACAAAAAAACTTTTTCATACACTGAGTTGTATAATTGAAGCCCATTTGACAAGAGAAGTTACTTTAAAAGTTTTTAAGGTTGTAAGCTATTTCCCCCTGTGCAATTCAATAGCTCATTACCAGTTAAATATCATTATATTATACTGTATATAGATCCAGTGCTCTGGAAGAATTCCACAAGAAGCAAATGCACTTGTGGGATATCCTCTATAGCTAATGGATATTTATTTTAATGGCATAGACATTGCTTTAAATCTCTTTCTGCATTAATGATAAATTGATCATTAGTGCAAAGTAGGTGAGAATTAAAAATGGCTTCTAATAATTTATAGCTCATATTGATTTTGCTGGAACAATTCAAGAATAAGGCAAAGCCCAGGCCTTTGGCTTGGGTAAATTCCATTCAGGTCAGTGGGATATTTGCTGGAACAAGCTGTCCTTCAACCCTCACTTTGTGGGTTCTGCCCACTGTGTACGTTTGGGAGGTCAAAAGTGTGAGGCAGCACGAGCATTGCTCTTGCATGGGCTCTAATAAGGAAGGATGACATTTAATAAGTCCAAGTGCTGAGTCCAGCATTTTGGCCACAATAACCCTGGGCAATGTTATAGGCTGGGGATGGTGTGGCTGGACAGTGCCCAGGCAGAAAGGGACCTGGGGGCACTGCTCAGCAGCTGGCTGGACACGAGCCAGCAGAGTGCTCAGGTGGCCAGGAAGGCCATCCTGGCCTGGATCAGGAATGGTGTGGCCAGCAGGAGCAGGGAGGTCATTCTTCCCCTGTACTCTGCACTGGTGAGGCCACACCCTGAGTGCTGTGTCCAGTTCTGGCCCCTCAGTTTGGGAAGGACATTGAGACGCTGGAGCGCATCCAGAGGAGGGCAGTGAGGCTGGTGAGGGGCTGGGAACACAAACCCTGTGAGGAATGACTGAGAGCTGGGGGTGTTTAGCCTGGAGAAAAGGAGACTCAGGGGTGACCTTATCCCTCTCTACAGCTCCCTGAAAGGTGGCTGTAGTCAGGTGGGGTTGGTCTCTTTCTCCAGGCAGCACTGACAGAACCAGAGGACACAGCCTCAAGCTGTGTCAAGGGAAATATAGGTTGGATATTAGGAAAAAGTTTTTACAGAAAGAGTGATAAAGTACTGAAATTGCCTGCCTGGGGAGGTGGTGGAGTCACTATCCCTGGATGTGTTTAAAAACAGACTGGATGTGGCACTGGGTGCCATCATTTAGTTGAGGTGTTAGGGCATGGGTTGGACTTGATGATCTTTCAGGTCTCTTCCAACCCAGTCATTCTGTGAATTCTGTGAATTCTGCAATTCATAAGCCTCTGTGTGCCTGTAATTTTGGTGTAGATTTTCACTCTTAGCCAAAGGATTGTTGCTCGTTTTTCCCGTGCAATTCAAGTGCATCAAGAGTAGGAGTTTTATTGAAGGAAGTGCCCTGATTTGGAGTTATAAGAATTAACTAATCTTAGCTTTAGAGGTCTCTCTGAAAAGAAAGTATTTGAAAGAAGATTTGTTCAATCCCAACTAAAAAATAGAAACAAAGAAAAGGCATTTAACTTTTTTTAAATTAAGACCACAAAAATTATGAAAGGGAACATCATTTTAAAAATTAAGGCACTTTTTACAATGTGATTCTTTAATTTTCTAATGCTCCCTTTATTTTTCACTACAAATAATTTGAGATTTTCTTTTCATGTTACCAAATGAAAAGAAAAAAAAAGGGTTTCACTGTAAGTCTCTTCTTGGTTCCACTCCTTTTGCTGCTTTATAAAGTGCTTTGATATATCTGGATGAGAAGGACTACACCAGTACTAGCTTTTTTTAAACAAAGCAGCCACAGATCAGTAGCATATACTGTACCAACTCCTCTGACAAACCAGCAATTCTGTGAGAGGCAGGGATATGGAAAAAATGTGATAATTCATATTATGTGATTGTCTTCCTCCAGTGCATGGCATAATTCTGATTGAAATTACTGGCAGTACTTTGTGTGCATCAAAGGAAAAACAGCTCCAGGAACTGACATCCTGTGAAATGTGGAAGAGCTATTATAGGCTAGTGGTTCAATACAGTGGTTTCTGAAACCTTCCTGACAAAACCCATAAGCTTTTTCTGGGCAGTAATGCTCAACTCTGTGACCAAAGATGGCCAGCAGACCACCCATCTTTTCTTTTCAAATTTGTGACAGCTTTAGCATGTGCAAAGATTCAAAGAGCAGGTTTCAGACCATAATCCTTTTTAGGGCCCCATTCTTCTCATTTTACTTGTTAGAAACAAAATTAGATCCAAGGGTGTTAAAAGAAAGCTGCTAGCTTTCTAAGCCTTTAAAAATATGTATGCATTGCACATTTTTTTCTCTGAGTACATCTTTTATTATGCGCTGAAATAAATAGGTAAAATTAGGCAAGTTTTGATAGAGCCACAAAATTGCAGCTCAGAAGTCCTGGATTTTCTTTCCTGTTACAACCTGCATTTAAAGATAAGCTGGTTGTGACTCTTCATTTTAATTATATAGCAGGCACTTTGTTTTAGCTAGGAACTTCTTTAATGCAATTCATTAAAATTAAAACACAGGTATGAATAAAATTATTTTCTGTTTCCAATCTCTTGATATTTGCACCCATTATTTGCATATATGCTAAGGAGGACAAGCTTGGCCAACAAAGTTTCTTTACAGTGGTAATGTTTTCCCATACAAATTGCCCCTTTAAGCAAAGTTGATCAAATATTTACAGGATTCCCATCTATCTATGTATAAAAATTGAGGGAGGCCCACGCTTCCACAATTATTACAAACAGTGGCATTCATCAGGAAGCAATCTCAAAGTGCGTTAAACAGGGCATTGGCTTTCAAGTTGCACTGAATATTCTTGTTAGAGCTTTGTAGACAAAAACTTGTAGGTGGAGAAGACTTAATCCTGCAATGTTCTGTTTAATAGTGCTGGAAGATAAAAACCTTTCAGCACTGGTGTGAAGGGTGTAATTCCACCAAGCCTTACTCATGCCAATACCTTTTATCTTTGGGAATGGTACTGTTGACCCAGCTTACCTGTTAGCCATTCAATGGCAAATGCTTTGCAGCGATTTGTCCAAGGCTGCCCTTTGCAAAACTGTGGCAGAGGCAGGTGTAGAAGATCCAAACTTTCCATACCACCAAAGAGGATTGTAGGATTGGGTTTTAGGGGAGGGTCAAGCCATCAATCATCACAACAGGTAATTCATATTGCATTGTCACTGGATGAGAAATGTGCCAGCAAAATGCAGATAGCTGTCCCCATTGAATGCTTCCCCAAAAGCCTATTTCCTCTATATGAATCCCCTGTATTTGTCCTTAAGAAAAGAACAGAATGTATATATCATCAGATTTTCTCTCTCCTTAAGTTAATTACCTTTGGCTTCTGTAGTAGCTTAATTTTTCTTGCCCTATCAATAAGCCTGCTGAAAGAAGCACAGCACAAAGGGTTTTATCTGTGTTATTGATTGGCTAGAAAGTGATGTGTTTGTGACTATTGGAGCTTCTCCAGTGCGTATTTATTTACATTGGGGAAAAAAAAAAATCAGCATTACTTGGAAAAAAAATAACTAAAACTTTCATTTAACATTACAAAAGAGAGTATTGCTTAATCCCTGAAGTAGGAAATTGCTTTTCTTCATGATCCATTGCTTTCATACTGTTTCTGGCTGCTGGTGCTGAAGGAAAGAAAAACTGTTCTCAGTCTGTTTTCACCGTATCGCATTTCTTATCCTTCACAACAAAAAAAATTAAAAAAAAAAAAAAACAAAAAGAAAAATTTGGCTGCTAATTTGTTGTTGAAGTAAATACAGGGAGGCGAGAGCCTGGGTAAGAAAAGATGTTTTTGTCTCGAATGGGCACTTGCAAATATGGAAGCAGAGTAAAACTTTATGTGGAAATCTGAAAAGAGGAGATTAAGGATTTGAAGTTGTATATCAAAGCTGAAGTATATGAGCTATTGCTATTCTTTGAGATGCTGTTATGGTTTTATACCTAAATTCAGCAGCATGCTCCCAGAAGATGAATGTTGCTAAGGAATGCTTTTTTCTTGTGTTCTGATCTTGTACATATACAGAGAGAAAGAAAATGGCAATTAGAAGGAAAAGGCATAGCTGGCTGAAACAAAATGCTGGCATTTCGTTTCACCTTGCTTAAGACTCATTTTTTTTTTGTTAAAAGCACCTATTGTTTTATTGCTTCTAATATGCACTATAAAAATACAGTGTGTTACAGCTCAGTGCTGGAAAATACAAATGGACTGTAACTAAGGAATGGTTATTTAGCTTTGGAAGTACTTAATTAATGATTCCCTGACATTGTCGGGACAGGTCACAGAATGGATTTTAGAGTAATTGTAAGTTACCAGCAGTGGTTTTAAATTTTCCCCTAGGAACAGCAATAGAAGTTGTATTTTCTCTTTTCCTATCAGTGGTGTCTCTTGTTTCCTTTTTTTAATCTGATTGCTTTCTTGCCTTTTGAATCCATTTAGTCTTGCAAACCATAATCAGAGATTATGCCAGTAAAGCAGTACTCTGAATTGTGATGGCAAGTTTTTGAGACTGGTGTCTCACAGAAGAGACACACATACCTTTCATTTTGAGTTTTAGCTTGTGCTAGTTAGATGAGGAAAGTAGCAAGACCACACCATATGCCCAATAAAAGCTTCATTAGAAAGGCATTAGTAGATTAATCCAACTTACTCTGTGGTTTATTTTATTTAGAATGTAATAAGGTAAGTTCATTAGTTTGCAGGCTTAATGTTTTCTACTGTACCTCAAAGCAACCAGTAACAATTCCATTGAGATTCCCCAGATCTCGCTAACACCTGTCAAGATAAACACATGGCTCTCTGGGGGAATCACCTTGGCAACATAACTGAGGGAATCTAGAAAAAAAGTAAGTCTTTCACATACAAAAGGGTGTTACACAGTCTAAACTTGATTAATGATTTTTCACATGCCTCCGAGGTCATATATCTCTTTAAAGTAGGAAAAGAAGTCAAATCAATCTCTGAAGAACAAATATTTTTGGAATGTACAATACTGCATCTGAAATGTATTTTAAAGAACTTGAAGGATGTAGAATAATTGTGCAATTTGAGCTGAGCCTCAGAAAGTCTGTCTGAGACCAGCAATTCAGTCTCCATCCCCCTAGGGCTAATATATTAGATTACAAGGATTATTGTAGTGGCACTATTTGTGCCACTACATTTAAGATTATGTCAGCATTTTCATTTTAAACCTGTACGTTCAGAGGTTCACAACTCAGCTATAGGAAATTTGCTTGACGTTACAAATGTGTTCTGCACAACAGTGACACTTTTTCTGGGGAGAAAAAAAAAGAAAGAAAGAAAGAAGCTTAAAGCTAAATAAGTATTTGGACATTTTAAAGTTATGACTGCCAAAAGTTAGCGTCGTCTTCTTGAAACTCCGCTTTGTAAATTCAGTTCTTTCTGCAGCTGAACTTGTAACACTACTGCTGTCTGGAGTCTAAAGCAATGTATTGCACTGGACAAAGAGTAGATGGCTGCATCTCATCCCTTTTTTTGCCAAGACTGAAGCAGGACTAACATGTTCAAGGAAGGCAGGAGGTGGAACTTCACTGTACATCCTCTTCTCGACCCAGGCCAGAAAAGTGAGGGGTGTTGTGTGATGATCATGAGTCATAATGAGGGATATCTTAGAAATCCTGTCAGGAAACCCTGCTTAGAAAAGCAGTCCTGACTTTAGGTACTCCATAAATACCATTTAAAGCTCTCTTGGCTACCAGTGGTTCCTACAAAAATACCAAAAAAACCCCAATTAACTTTGCCTTGCAAGGTCTTTAAATTCAATCTCGCCATTTTGGGGATGTTGCACTAGGTCTATTCTGAGCTTTCCTTGACATGGCTTTAATATCTCAGTTATTGTGCATGGTAAACAGTATCAAGAGCTGCAAACAACTCTGTAATACACACATTTTTCCTATTTCTGGAGGCCTTTATCAACAAATAGGTTTTGCATATGCTTGTACTGGATACAAAAGAGCAGAATACTGGGTTCTGTTATTGGCATTTGTCATCAAACTTCTTGATGACTAATTTACAAGCTATTTTTGTGGTGGCTTGCTTTCTGTCCCTAGCTGAAGTATTTGCTGAGGAGTTCAAATCAGTAGCATTCAAGCTGTACCAGGGATGTCTCTTTTCTGTGGCAATGCAGTGCCAATTCCTGCAGCAGCACTGGGAGAAGTCAGAGAGACTTTTGCAGGTTCTGCAGCAGCAGCCTAATTGCCCATGGAATTAACCACTCATGTGGTAGCCCAGAGAGAGCATGGCTAGAGACCATTTGCTACAGGACTACAAGTCTCCTAAATGCCACATACAGGTGGATTTGGCCTTTTTTCCTGTGGCTTTAGATTGGAGTCAAAGGGGGAAGCTACACAAAGTGTCAGAAATCTTTCTGCGCTACATTAAACTAAAAAAAAAAAAAAAAAAAGTAGAAAAAGAAAATATGACATTAAGTGGCATCACAGCACTGGGAGCCAGCAAAAGCCAACCCCCAGTGGATTCTGAGCCATCCTCCTCAAACCAGGGCTAATTCAAGTAAGGATGGACAAACCTGGCAAAGTGCCCCAATGACTTAAGGACCAACCAGGGCTATTTCAGACAAAGAGGGACCTTCTCTGCACAGTCAAAATTCCCCAGTCAAATTTCCCCAGGAAAATGTTCTCCACAAGTCCCTTCTGCTCTAAATTGAAAAGATCTGGCTTGTGTGCATGTCTTCAATGAAATGAAACAAAATGAAAATCAGCTTGATTTTGACAGCAAGGAATAACAAGAAAGAGATTACTTCATGCACACTGTGTCAAGAAACATTTATTATGAAGATTTAAGCCTATCTGGATGGACAGAAAGACTTATTAACTGTACCAGGATTTGTATTGAACTATTCATAGAGAGAGAATAGCTACACTACAGAGAAAGCAGCCTAAGTATTACCTTTGTAAGCTCTCCTTTCTCACATGACTACCAAAATTTTGAATTTCTTTGCATTTTGTGGCTGCACAAATACTCCATTCATTCCCTTTGGATCATATTTTTTACCTTCTAAGTCTTCAAGTAGTTCATATGATAAAGTTTATTGGCATAAAGCAAACAGTTTCTGCCCTAGGTTATGTAGAGTTAGGACACAAACTGGACATGAATGACAGGCCTTGGTTCAGTATCTTGCAATTAACTGGCTTTTGGAAGGAACATTCTGTGCTGTTTAAAAGAGAAAAGTTACCACCTCCGCTCTTTCCAGACATCAGAAAAGTACTGGGAGATACAAGTGTATAGGTCATTAAATTCAGCACTGTTTATACTGGAAAGAGGAAACATTAGCTTGACTGTTTTCCTCTCTAAGCCTCTGTCTGTGGGCTGGATAAACATAAAGTCTGATCTGTTTAATTGTAATCACAGAATGTCCATGTGCTTTCAAATTAAGGGAGGGTCTAAGCCTAGCAGTGGGGAAAACCTGTAGCATAAAACATTGGTATAGCTAATTACATAGTATTCCTGTAATACACAGATTTGTGGAGGCACTTTGGGGTGATTTGTTTGTTTGTTTGTTTGCTTATTATTTTGCTGAAGAGCAGTTGGGCTTCAGGAGTTTAAGAGTGGATGTTACAACACTAAGTGCAGAATTAACTAGAGATGGCCAGGGAAGCCTGGTTGCATAAGGTGGCACTTAACCAAAAGAAACCCTGAATTTAACTGACAACTTCTGCTGGCCTAAGGCATGGTCTGCACTTCAGTTTTGCTGGTGTTGCTGAAGTTGTCCATCTTAGCTGATCTATCTGTACTGTTGCAGAGAGATATGGTCATACCAGCAAGAAGTATCTGATTTAATATGAGGAAGTAATGTAAATTATATTCATGGGAGTACTTTTTTTTGTTTGTATACATTTTATTTAGGAGCATTTGGTGTTTATAGCATAAAGACACTAGAACAAATCAGGGAAAGATGTGTTCTTACAATAAGGATATTCTTGCTCAAAAAATTTAGGAGCCTACTGGTATTAACAGAGTTCATTTGGTGGAAATACCTTGATTAAAAGTCACATTTACTACCAATGTGACCTGCACAGAGTAAGTGTCAAATGGGACTAACTTCACTGAGATAAATTCTTGAGATACTAAAAACTACCTTATGAACACTAAAGTTCATTCTCACATTTTATTTACTATGCCTGCAGTGGAACATTTATTTGTTTACACAAACTCTTGTTTATTGTCTTCTTTTGTACCACTTCTTCATTCTTTGAGTGAACCTTCACAGACTGATAGCAGCATGTTGATTGTGTTGAAAGTACAATTCTATGTCCTTGGGGATTAAAACCAGGTTATTTCAACTTCAGTTCATCCTCAGCTAACAGAAATTTATATTCTTATGTCAGCAGGGGTAAAAAAGGCAAGCATTTTAAATAAGAAATGCTGCTTACCTTTGTTCTTCATAGTGTTTACTTGCAGAAGCTTTTAACTTACTTGTCATTAGCCTAACTCTAACTGCCAAAACACCCGATTAAACTTCTTAAACAGAATCACAGAATCATGGGACCATTTAGGCTGGGAGAGACTTCTAAGATCCCTGTTAACCTGGAATGGTTTGGGTTGAAAGGGACCTTAATTATGATCTCATTCCAGCCCCCCTGCCATGGACATGGATACTTTCCTCTTGACCACGTTGCTCAGAGCTCCATCCAGCCTGGCCTTGAACACTTCCAGGAATGGGGCAACCACAGCTTCTCTGGACAAACTGTTCCAGTGCCTCACCACCCTCACAATAACAAATTTCTTCCCAATGTCTAACCCAAATCTCTACAGGCCTTTTAAATACTTCCAGGAACAATTAATTCACCATTTCCCTGGGCAGCCTGTTCCCCCTGGGCAGCCTGTTCCAGTGCTTGACAAGACTTGCAGAAGTTTTTCCAGATATCCAATCTAAATTTTCCCTGTCATGACTTGAGGCCATTTCTTCTTGTTCTATCACTCTTTACTTGAAGGAAAGAGACTGACACTCACTTACAACCTTCTTTAAATCAAAACATGCAAAGAGTATAAGTGTCTGACTACCAGGATTTGCTTCAAATTGGAAAGAAGTTTTATTAGCTTGCTGAAAACACAAAAAAAAAAAAAAAAAAAAGAGCAAGAGAAGATTTTACTGGAATGTCCCTCTTTTGCCTTCCTGTCTCCATCTTCTTTTTGTTGACACTTCCTTCTTCACCTTCCTGGTATTCTTTTAATTTTCAATCTTTTAATATTTTCTGCAAATTAATTCTCTCCCATTTCTCACCCTTGCACTGCATTAGATCACCTTTCTTCCCCATGAAAGTTGGATAGTCCTCTCTTGTTTGTGGTTCAGAGTGCAGAGCCAGAAAAATGTCAAATGTTAAAATTAGAGTTGCTTACACCCAAGGTGCTGATCACATTACCAGATCCAGAAAGAGATGCCTACTTAGAGGGCAGTCACCCCATTCACACTTTAATAGGGCTCTTAAGTAAGAGTTAGATGCCTAAATAGTTTTGTGAAGATTTGGTCTTTGTGTACTCAACTCTTGGTTTGGATGCAGCAAAACATTAATTTAACGGTCCCTAAGCAGTGTTTAATATCATAATGTAGCACCTAAAAATGGCCCATTATAATCTATCTGATAAAAAAAAAAAAAAAAACAAAAAAAAAAAACAAAAAACTTCACTAAGTAGTCTCCAGGCACAAATTGAAACTGGAAACTTCAGTGGCAGTTGTGTATATGCACTGCATAAATAGTACATATTTAATAAAGTAGAGCGCTAAAAAAACGCTTTTATCTTCAGTAAAATATTACATTAAGTACCTTGGAAGTACCTAAACATTTTATTCATTTGTCCTTGTTTTTTAAGCACTTTAGGCCTCCCCGGCCTAAAGTAGATGGCAGATGGAGCAATAATTTAGGTTAAGGTACTCAAACTACAAAGATCTATAACAACACAGAGTGCTTCCACCAAGTCCTTCCGAATCCACGCCCAAGTGGATCTTCCCCCAAAGTTGAACAAACTGTGCTCAGGCTGGAAGGCACCTGTGGAAAGCCTCTCTCAGCAAGGTGACACACCTAATGGGGAATCCCCCAGTGGGGATGGAGCCATGATTTCCTGGGTGCTGACAAGGAAACTCCCGCTGTAAGGTAGCGCAATCCCGATGGCAGCCTTGAAACAGCACTGCCAAGCAAAGTTAGTCTAGACAGGGCTTGCCAGCTGAAATTTTATCTGCACAATTGTGTTGCCAACTGCATCGTTACACGGTTGGCAATACCGGCTTCCTATTTCAGAGGAGTGATAACAATTTTAAGTTCCTCGTCTGTAGGATGTCTAGAATCATTAAAAACAGTCAAGTTAACTACTGCCTGTTTCTAAAACGGCAGCAACATGTGAACAGTTTAATGAAAAACTGGTTCCAGTGACTGAAATATTTTGTTTCCTGAGTCAGATTGATAGAAAACCTAGTGGTATTTATGGATGAAGTTTCTAACACACATTACTTCCATCAACAGGAAACATATATCAGGAGGTTTAATTTTATGAGAGCTGTCGAGTCCAGGCTGACTTTTCTTTAAGGTTTCCTACCCTTTTCTCCTTCTTTCCCTAACTCCGAAACTTAGAGAAATTACTGTCTTTTATTTTTTTAGGAGGTGACAGTGCATGACAGTTGAAAGCTGATAGTTTGAAAAATTGGTGTTTCTTCTCTCACATGGAGGCTTTTGGAGACAGGTTGGAAAACTGACTTCCTCCTAAGCTGCCTTTCCCTCTGGCGAGCCGGGGGTGTTACAGGGCGGCCGAGGCGGGTGCGGGCTTCCTTCGGGATGCGTGCCTGCCCTTCCAGGGAGCGCAGAAAGGGCTCGGGCAGTGCTGCTTTCCTCGCTGCCTTAAGGCTTAGTTATAATTTACCTCGGCGTCTTGGCAAAACTTTGCGTGCGTGGCGAGGCTGCGATGCGACTCGTCCAGGTGGGCAGGGCAGGAGCAGCCACTTTTGCTCGGCGTTGCTCCGGGGCTTCGGGATCTTTTCGTGGCCTCCCGGCACGACCCCGCGGCAAAGGGTGTTTCTGTGGCCGGGGGCAGCGATCCTCCTTGGGCTGAGCAGGGCCAAAAACCTTTCTCGTTCCTCAGCCTACGCGGCTGAGCAAAGGTTGTGACTTCCCTTCGCACCCGCGGGAATTAGCGCCTCGGCGAATTGCAGCGGTTTTCGTTTAGATTAACGCGAAATGTATAGAAAAAAAAAAACAACAAAAACCCACCCCATTCTCACGCCCACCGCTCGCCCTCTCGCTTTCACGCATCCGCTACCCGCACCCATGATCTCATGCTGCTGAAGGCATGGCACAAGATCCACGGCAGGCTGGGAGCGGGGGAGGAGGGAGGGAAGGAGGAGGAAAGGAGGGCCGGGAGTGTGCGGCTCGCACACCCTGCTGTGCCCAGGTGCGGTACTGCAGGGGCTGCGCCTCCGCGCCCGGCTCCGGGGGGCGCAGCACCCGCCGCGGGGTGATGGGTTAGCCCTTAGCATACCGACCCTCGGCTTTTGAACGTGACATCGGCTCCCATGGCACCCTCGGCTCTGTGTGTGTGTCTGTGCGAGGCTGGTGATGGTGTAGGGGAGCCCTCCGCCCTGTTTTGGGGGTAGGCGTGGGGCGAGCCCCGCAGCCGGGCGGCGATGCGGGAGCTGCCGGCGCCGCCCTGCAGCTGCGGGGAAACGAGGGGGGCTCAGCCCAGAAAGGATTTTTGTTTTTTTTTTTTCCAGCCCAGCTTGTGGCTGCGGTGGGCGGCCGAGGTGCGGTAGTTGAGTAGTGCCGGAGAAAATCCCGGTAACTCTTTGTTCGGCGCCGTGTGTGTAATGACCGGATAATCACAGCCGGTGCCCGAATAGACGGAGGGAAACATCTGATGGGCGAAGTTTAGGCCAATTAAAAGACCCCCAAATCGTTCTTTTTTAAGATGAAAGTGGGTTTTCGAGACACTGGTACCTCTGAACTGTCGGAGGAGGGGAAGTGCTCCTGCCGTGCTGCTGACTCCGCGGCGCGGGTGGGGAGGAGAGGCGTGTGAGAGTGTGTGAGTGTGTGTATGAGTGAGTGTGTGTGTGTGTGTGTGTGTCCCCTCCACACCGCCCCAGCCGCGTTCTGGAAGTGCGCGGCTCCCGAAAGGCTGAGGAGAGGCAGCGCGACTGTGTGGGAGCTGAACTCAGCCTCCCTCTTTAACATAGGCTCGTCCTCTGCATTGCATCCAAGCCTCAGCGATTTGCTGTTCGGAGACTGCAGATTTGCATAGCCCTGCTCCTCGCAAGCATGCTTATTTTTATTTTTATTTTTTTTTCTTTCCCAGCTTCTTTCATAAGGGTGCACTATTCTCCCTGAAAACATCCTCGGGTATTACTGTCAATAGCCAGACCACTGAGCTTGCCGGAGCAGCCTGATTATTGTCTGGCGGCGTGTGCGAGTGTGTGAGTGTGTGTTCGCGAGTGTGAGTGTGTGTGCGCGCCGGGAGAGAGCTCGCTCGGTGAGGGCTCACCAGTTTGGAGATGAATGGAGGGAAGAGCAGCAGTTTGATTTTTCTCTGCTTTCCCAGCGCTGGCTGATGGAGTGGCATCCCCTTTTCTCTTTCTTAGCAGAAATGTGGCATGATTGGCTACACTGTGGATTACTGAGGATGGGGGAATGCTTGGCGTTCTCGTAGCCCTTGCAACTGTGGAGTATTGTTAATGAGCACCAGCCCCGGGAAAGCTGAAACTAACGATTGTTTGGCCACGGGGCTTTTCCCCGCTTCCACCTCTTTGCGAAGGCTCTGAACTGCCTGGATTCTCTGACTATGTCTCGGATTGTTTTGGGTAGAAGAAGACCTGGAGAAAAGGATCCTCATAGGCTTTCCCAAAGGGAAGAGATGGCTCGCCTGGTGCCGTGAGCTGCAGCCAGCGCCGTGTGCGAGTGTGCGAGCGCCTCTGCCCAAAGTTTGCCTCCGTTGCTGTGGCTGCCGCTCCTCCCGAGGACGCCGCGGGCCGGCTCGCCGCGCACCGGAGGATGGGGGGGCTCCTTAGGGGCAGCCCGGAGCCGGGACCCGCCAGCAGCGGCAGCAGCAGCGCCGGCGGCCGCTTGGCCCTGCTCTGGATAGTCCCGCTCACTCTCAGCGGCCTCCTTGGGGTGGCGTGGGGCGCCTCCAGTTTGGGCGCTCACCACATTCACCATTTCCACGGCAGCAGCAAACATCATTCAGTGCCTATCGCTATCTACAGGTCACCGGCTTCCTTGCGAGGCGGACACGGTGGGTTCGGGTGCCGCTCGGTGCCTGCGCGGTCGGGGGCGCGCCGCCCCGCGGAGGTCAGACCCCGCGGTCTGCCGGGGCTGCGCCGGGCTCGGGGGGAGCATGAGGAGCACGGCGGAGAAGGAAGGGCCGGGCTGCGGGGCCGGGCCCGTCCCGGTGCTCCCGGTGGGGCGGGGGATGCTGGCGGGGCCGCCGGGCATCCCCCGGGGCTGGCGGCGTGTGGGTGCCGTGCGCCCCGCGGGGTCGCTGCGGGGTCCGCGGGCGCGGGGCAGGCGCTGGAGCGCAGATTTCCCGCTCCCCGCCGCTCCCTGCCCCGCCGCAGCGGGGGAAAGCCCAGCCCGGAGGCGCCCGGAGCTGCGGCCCTGGGCTGGGAGCGCCCCGCCTCGTCCCCCCCCGCCAGTCGCCGTCCCCTCCCTGCCCCGGTGCGGGGACACAGGGCCAGGGCAAGCCGGCCCCAGGGCGGGGGCAGGGCAGGGCTGGGCGCCCGGGGACCCCGGCGAGGGGCGAGGGGCGGGGAGGGAGCCGGTGCGCTGCTCACACCGCTGGTGATGATCGCGCTGCTTCCAGTTCATTACCTTGGTGGAAAGTCGATGAACTAAAGCAAAGGTCAGCTCATTATGCTGGGGATCGGGGGAGCGGTAAGCGCTGGCACAGCGAAGGAGGGAGGCGATGCCCGCTGTAGCGGGCAGCAAAGGGACGGAGATGAAATTCTTTCCAAGTGCAAATACATCTTGCTTAAGAACGACAGTGCTCCGGTAGTTAGTTTCTGAAGTGACAGGAAGCTGCTTCAGTGCCTTTTGGAGAGCCCCCGTGCAGTTCTCTTTCTTTTTGCACGCAGACTTGCGAGAAGCTGCACATCAATACATGCAGAATAAGTGTGCATTACATATGTTCGGTAGGACCAAAAGCTGTCAAAGAAAGCGAAACACCAGACTGTGTTTTAGGGATTTAAAGCCTCCCTTTGTCTCCGAGGGAGGAAGAGAAGATAAAGAAACCCCCTTGTTGGTTTCTGATTAGATTATACAGCTTCATTCTTCTTCATTTTCTCGTCTTGCCTTGCTTCATTTGCACGACCATGCGATGTCATTTACAGGCTCTTTGCAAAGTAAAAAACCAGATCTTGTACCTAACCTCTGCTTCTCTGTGGAAGATGACCTAGTTGCAGGCACGAGGTAGTTAGGAATTATTGGATTTTTTCCAGTGATTAACAATGCCGGTATTGGTGGAAGCAGTAGCGTTGTTTACCTGAAAATCCCCACTGTGTGCTAAATACCCTTTGATACATAACTGCTAGAAAAGTGCACAGAAATGCCTCTTCTTAAGCATTTTGTTATTTTTTAAAAAACTTATATGACTGGTCTAACTAAAAGCAAAACAATTGAGAAATTCAGGCCACCACTCTTCTCTATAGTGCACTTGAGGCAGTGCAAGATTGAGAATGCTGCATGTTCTGTAATGTATGTGCTACAGGGGAGAACTAAAGATGTATGTGTGTGCACATATGTGTCTATATGCTTATTATTCTCTCAATTTCTGCCCATATGGGGATGCCATGTAGGGGCTTGCTATTCATTTGAGGGAAGGCTAAAAGGATGAGGGGAAAAGAAACATAATTGTAGGGGTACCAGCTATGATTCCTTAGAAAGCATTTTAAAATCACACCTTTTGCCAGTTTTTGAAAACATTACCTTGGACCCAGTTGAAGGGTGATGTGTAAAAAGGCAGGTTTCTCAGAAGAAATAAGTCTTGTTAAAGAAAATGAAATATGAAGGGGTGGAGCTGCCACTTAAGGACTTCATAGGAAGCCCAGGAGCCTCTCCAGAAGTTAAGTAGCTGATTCTATGAAAAGAGTGATGTTCTCTGTCATAAGGTGGCATTTCAGAATGTTTGCTTGATAACACAAAGTGTCTTTGCTTTCCTATGTCTGTGAGAAATTCTGCTATCTGACAGCATTCCAAAACATTTGGTTCTTTTCAATATTAATTCTTCAGAGAGGTGTTCCCATTTGCTTCTGTAAGCCTGACAGAAGAAGCATTTCTGTCTCAGGTTGAGCAGTGTTGGGCACAGTTCCTGTGGAGCCCAGCACTGCATCTCTGAGCATCCGTCAGAGGGAACTGGGGGAGGAAGGAGGGAGTGTGTGTGTGTGTGTGTCTGTGTGTGTGCTTGTTCCTTACCTGCTCTTCTCCAGAGTCCCTAGCCCCTGCTGGCTTAGCCAGGTGAGAATTTGCTTCTCAGGCTTGTATCCCTCAAGCTTAGCTCAGTTTTGCAGAATTAATAACGAATTTTGTTCTCCTCTAACACGATTGTACATTAAAAATTGCAGTTTTCGTGGTGAGCTCATAGAATCTTCTTTTTTTTTTTTTTTTTTTGTTACTTTGTGAGCTTTTTTGTAGCATCACACCTGCTAAAAGTAGAAAAGAGCTTTTAGGACAGGTCAATTAGTCGATCCCAAATGGAAGCATTGCTCTCTAATATGGTGAATTAGAAGTGTGAAAGGAAGGAGGAATGATCACTTTGTTCAGGCACTCAATAAACGTCACCACAGTGCTCAGACATCCACACCCTTCCCCTTTACCCCTGGCACTGGCTAGCCCTGACACCCCCAATCTCTTGGGCTTAATTTTTTTATCTTTCAGTTTTCCTTGAGCCAACACAATTTCAGCTAGTAGTATGAGCAAAGCCAAAAGCCCAGCATGGTTGGATTTCTTCCATTTCTTTAAAAAAAAACAAACCACAGTCTTGCTGCTAACATTCTCATCAGGTAATTTTGCTGGGATTTTGCTTAGTAGTGTGAGCTCCTGTGGTTTTAGTGGACAGTATTGTGCCTCACAGAGACATAAACAGAATCCCAACCAAGCAATTAGCTCACCATATTAGACAAAAAGGAGTTCAGCACACAATCTTTTAATGCACTAAAAGTAAAAATTAAACATCTTTCAAGCCTGACCAAATGATTTTTCAATTTTGCTTTCTGACTCTCATTAAACTCAGGTGAAAGATGGGTGAAAGATTAGAAAGTTTAACCACAGGAATGAATAAGAAAATAATTCTGTGGATCATGACATCAACAATGTAAAAAGAAGTCTTGAGAAGTAAAAGAAAGACAAATGTTCATAAATATAAAACATACACTGCTCAGCCCTCACCAGTGGTCTATTGTAGCACGTGGTTTATTTGATGATTTATGTCCTTCTTGATCCATTTAAGAAGGTGGCTATTGCTTTTTCTATAGCTGTATCTACCATGAAGTCTGTCTTTTTGGGGTTTTTTTGAGTGCATAGTTCAGTTCATACTCTAGGTTACACAAGCAGGGATGGTCCATGGCAAAACCCATAAAAAAGGAAAGAGGTTGCAACTTCCTTGTTAACTTTGAATTAAGAAAGGCTGTTTCTTTAAGAATCCAGGGACATGATGGATGATGTGTGAAAGGAAAATTGTGTGTTGAATATGTTAAAAGTGTAGCCATATGAATGGCTGTCATCATCCTCATTCACTCCTGTCTTCCTGCAAGCACTTCTTTACTGTCTACTCATTTATGGCTCCCCAGTTCAGTTACCAAATGGCAAGTACAGTGTGTCCACTTCTGTTACTTCTGCTTCCTGTGCTCTCAGGATCTTGTTAAGGCTAAATACAAACTGATTCTTTTTTCTTTTTTAAATTTGTGGGAATAGGAGCCAGGAGGTGAGTAATGAAATCTGCATGTTGGTATGTGAATGTTCTTGGAAAGAAAAAGCAAAAATGGGGAGGGAATAGGGTCCACGTGCTCACGGGCAGAAAAGAAAGAGCTGAGTTCTGTGTGTAGTAGGGGTTGAGCACTTAAGGACCTGAGTGCCAGAAGAATTTTGACTTGCTGAGGCTTAGGACCAACATGTGGGCCAGTGGTTTAGGTTTAGCAGTTTAGGTTTAGTGGTTTAGCAGTAAACAGAATGGGGTTCTGTTTGAAGAACAGAGTAATGTTCTGAAGTAAACAGAATGGGGTTCTAGGAGCTGGTTTTAAGAACCTGGCAGCTTGGGTTGGTTCTAGGGACCTTTGTGGTGGAACAGTAGAGGGATTTAGGAGGTTGAGCTTCAGCAGCCAAATTCCTAGGCAGGAAGAATGGGTCTGTGGAAAATGAGAGTTTTGAGGAATAAAAGTTGGCAGGTTTTGGAGCTGAGGATGGTGTGTTACCACAGCACATCCACTCCTCCAGTGTTTCCCATCCAGAGCATGATGTGGCAGCAGGGACACACACACTGATCTCCCACTCCTGAGCTAGGCCAGCTTCTTCCAGGCTCTGTTTCACAGTTGTTGGCAGAGCTCATGGGCACTGGAGTCACCCAAATGATGTTCATTTGGAGAGACTTCTGCAGCAGAGTCACCAGCTCACTGGAGTACAAAGCCGCCTGGTCAGGCAGCTCTTGCTCAGGGAGGATGTCTGTTGAACTCCACAGGAGTTTTCACCAAATAAGAAATGCAGGACTAGACTTGCAGCATGGCAGTGAAATAATTTATACTACCATTGTGAAATAAATGACCCAGACATCTTTGAAAGATGTCCCTATGATGTACGGGAAATGTTTTATTTTTGTAAGAAACCCCTGACTTATGAGTGTAGGTGAAAGTAACTTCATGGCCATTTAGTATGTTTTAATAAACTGGAATTGTTACTTTGTTATATAAAGATAATAAATTAAATAGTTTGAGGGATTAGGGTTAATGAAATGACATTTTTGGTTACAATGCGTTTATGTTGCAGGAAAGAGTTATATTTTAATTAAAACATCAAATGTAAATGTTTCCAGATGTTCAAGCATTGTTACTCAGTGTGATGTTAGAGGTAGAGGTGGAAAAGTCTCGTTTTCATCTTATAATTGCCTTTTTTAATGTTATTTCAAACCTGTTTGTATATCACAATCTTTTTAAATGCCTCCATTTCATTCACAGATTTTCCAATACATTCTGGCTCTCCTGCTCTGAGTACTTCTTACACAAAACATTTAGACATTTTCAGGTTTTAAGACTGTAAAGCATAGTAGCTTTCTCAACGTCTTTAAATTATACAAATTTTATATCCCCTTTCAAAATTTCCAATATGCTCCATCAGTTATTATCCCCATCAGCTGCCAAAGTATTAACATCAGTTGGAAAGGAGTGAATAACAAAGCAATTTCAGTCAGCCTAGTGGTTAATTGGCTGTGCAGTTGGATATGCATATTAGCAACTGGGGTTTCTATATTATTATTTCTGTCAGTATGGCTTGTCAAGGAGGCACCCAGTCTTCAGCAGGATTGGGGACAGTCTGCAGCACTGTAATCAAAAGTGGAATGTTGCCCATGGATTTCTGATAAGCATCTTTATACAAGTCCCACTGCCTTGGTACATGCATAGCTATTGATTGACTGGGGTGCCTTTACAAGAGCTAAACAAATAACAATGCTGTTGTCACTTATCAGCAACACCACTTTTGCCTCAGCCTGTGGTAACCATGTTTTTTAGATTTAAAGCATGTCTATTGTCTTTTAATCAAATACTGTTTGAAATAAGTTATCAGAAGAAATTAATTTAGCATTCAATGCAGTGTACTTCCCGCTGTTTCTAATTTTCAAAGATGGATTTTTTTCTGATAGTGAAAAGTTGACTTGGCTTTAAGGGAAATTTCCTTCTGTCTCTTCATTTTACTCCAAGGGAGAACTCTATAGACAAAAGCACTATGCCCAGTGTGATTTAAGCACAACCCATTCTGCGGTTCTAATATTTTCTCCCCTTTCTCACCCAGATGGTCATTACCATGGTAAACCAAGCTTGATTATTGTGACTTCAGTGGATCACTTAGTTTAGTTCACTGAAGTTTATCTATTGTCTGTCCTTGGTCAAGGTTTGCAGTGGTCCTTAACCTTTCTGAGCAATCAAGATGACATTGGTGACCTCTTTCTTGTCTTTCCCCAGACTCAGTTAATCTATCTCTCCGTGATTAAGTTTGATGTCCCCATGTCTATCACAGTATCTGTAATGCATTTTTCTAAGCTAACAACTTCCTTTCTAGTTTGTAAATACAGTGTAGGCACAGCTGATAGATCTTGCTGTGATAATAAGCTGAGTTGTGAATGTAGCTGTGATTATGAGGAGAATGGAATAGTCTAATTTGATGAAAGAAAGTTTATTATATATAAAACCAGTATTCTATACAATTAAAAGTAACAAAAATAGAGGGGTCATGTACTTACCATAATTTAGATATTATTTTCCTTCTGAATAGCTACATGGATGTCTGAAAGGGTCTTCCCTGCCTCTTTCTCATGACTTTATATACATTTATTCACAGGCATTTGCATGCTCTTACATATCATGGTTGTTCTGTGATAATGAGAAAATATTCCATAGTGGTGAGCTGGAAAAGAGAGAGTTTCTCTAAGAGTTGAAAATGTTAAAAAACTTCTCAGTGACAATAGTCACTAACCACAGATGCAACTGGTCAGAAGAATAGAATTAATTATTCCTTTGCCCTTAACTGACTGAAAAAATGAGCCAGTGAAATAAAGTGGGAAAGGAGGAGGGAAGAAAAAGCAGATGTTACTGCTGGATATCACTCCATAGGACTGGGATAAGTTGGTAGGGAGGGTACCATGCTTCGAAGCAGTCATCATCTCTGACCCATGATTGTTGAATCACTTTAGAAAAATAATTCTGGATTTCTGAAAGCACTGAAATGGTCAAATCCACCAAAACAGCCCAGTTTAAGGGTATGACTGGCTCATGCACTGTAGGTGGCCTAAGAATCAAAACGATTTTTTTTTTTTCTGGGGCTTGGTTGACAAAGTAAGTGTGTATATACAATAAGTACATGATATCTGGGATCCTGAGTCCCAGAAATCCAGACAAGTCTGGAGATGAGGCAGGGTTTACCTGGAGAGGTGAGGAATGCACTTTTTTTGCTTTTGTTTGTTCGTTCCATATATTTGAACTGTAAGTGGCACAAGGACAAGTCTTCCTTTTGTATCCATAGCTAGGTATGCCCTGAAGAGCTTGCTGCTCAAACATGGAGAGACAGAGGCTCAGCAACAGAAGATTTGCTCAGATCCTTCTGCAGTTCGAGAGCCTTAGCAGGGGATGCCCTTGGACAACTACTCCAAAATGTTAGAAGTGTTCACTCTTTCTTTAGCTCTCTTTTACTGCAGCTGTGCATGCAAAGAAATGCCAACAAGCTTCTAAAGCAAGTTGACTGCTTTCTAAATGTGTTCTTTTATCCCTGCATATCTGCAACTGAGTTAGGGCTTCTCTAATTTACTTAATTAATTCAGCTCATCTGCATTTGTAAAATAAAGAACAGAGAATGACTAGACTTGGAGAAATTTCAAAAAAACATGAGAAAGTTTCTCTACCTTGAAGAAGAATCAGATATAGTCTTAATCCATGTTTGCATTTTTGTGTCACTGGAGTTGGCTGTGTTTCTCAGTGCTTGCAGCTCTAGAGCCCTCTTGGTGAAGAGAAAGTGGGGACAAATTCCTGACTGACCAGTGGAGATGAAGGAACCGAGTGCTACAAAAGGCACTAATGTTTCCAATCATTGACTCAAGCCTGACTTGATTTTATTGAGGTCAAGCCCAAAATTTCCACTTCATGACCTGATTTGTTTTGCCTCTGTCAGACAGGATGTGTCTCAAGTGCACAGCCTTTCTGTCCTGGTCCCCCTCCCTGAAACAATGCTGCCTAAACTGTGATGAATATATTGCAAATAATAATGCAAACACGTGTATTTTTGAAATTTTTGATGTAGTTAGTGGATGTGCTCACTTTATTTCACATGACAAGAATTAAGAGGGAGCTTTCAATGAATATAATGAATTGCCATATTTATGGAAAACATATGAGCATGAATTGAATCATGCCGTTATTTTGGGTTTGGATAGTCAGTGCCCACAGAGAGGAGTTTAGAAGTTGTGACAAAACAACAGATGTGAGATTAGCCCCTTTGGCTGTGTCTAAATGGATGCATCCTAAAATCCTGGTGTCCCAGTTGGTCAGAACATTCTGTGGCGCTCATCCAAGCCCCATCTTTCCACTCATCCTCTTCTCAGGCTGGTTTGTGTTTGCAGTTTGTCTTGCTGTGATTTTAAATCTGCCTGGGGCATGTACCCCAAGCCTGGCATTCAGAGCAGCTCTCAAATACTGCTGTTGATTACTCAAAAAAAAAAAAAAAAAAACAACATAGAAGAGCTGTGGATGTCCTCTTTGTAAATAACCTGTTATCTCAAGTGAGGCTAAATAGAACATTAGATGGGCAAGTGAAGGTGTGGGTAAAGACTGCAGTTATTTTATTGCTTAAATGTTTTCCCAAAGAACTTTTTGTTTCTTGGAAATTCTACTGAATTTGGGGGAGTGTGACTGCTCCCATTATACCTCCTCTATTAGAAGACTTTATTTTTTGAGTCCTGTATCTATGGTGGTGTTATAAATTGTTGGCTAGAAGGTGTTATGTATGAGGGTACATAGGCCAAATGATCATTTTGACTGTGCTGACATCTAATAGGAACCAGTCATACAATAAGATTGAAGGCAGAACTAATTTTGTAATGATGCTTTTTAACTTTTGTAGCATTTTCTCACATTAGCTCTTGAAGCTTCTTTCCACCACTCAGCACAATTTGACAGCTTTAGCTGTTGTCTGACATGAGTGTAGTAAAATCCACTGTATGGCATTTAGAGGGAGAACTTGGTGAAGAAAGAATAGTAGCAACATTATTTTGCAGCAAAAACAGCAAAAACAAACATCTCATTTTGAAATGTTTGACTTTCTTACTGTGCAAAACATTACAAAACTGCAGTTAAGCATGTAGATAAGAGGAGTTATTGGTCTGCTAGGAAGGACAGTGGCCCATAAATGCCTAACCCAGACATTTAAATTGCAGTAGTAGCTGGCAGTGGTTTTGGCTGTTATATGATTATCTAAATGAAAGTGCAGCTCCCACATAAGTGTGCAGAAACTTAGCTTCAAAGAGCCTGAGGTCAGCAAAGGTAAATAATTAAACTGGGGAAAACATGTGATGTATCTTCTACATATCAACAGAGGCAGCTATTGATGCTGATATAAATCACAGGTGACTCACTTGATTCCTGAGATCCTATTTGTTCTTGAAGTATAACATTTTCATGCCAGGGAACTTACAGGCTTTGGAAAGGTGGTTTCAGTGAAATCAGTGTGTCCTGTATTGGTTTTGCTGGCATTTGAGATAGGGATGAATGTCAGTGTTTCAGTACAAGGTTACTGCTGGAGATGTGAGAAAGACTTATCCTAAGCTGGTCATGGCAACAGTGCTGTGAGTAAATAAATAGGTCAGGATTTTGCACAAACTATTTGTTTGTTTCAAGTCATTAGCTTGAGTTCAGCTGGCTATTTGATAATCACTCCCTTATTTCATTTTTCCAAGTGTAATTAATTGAGAGAGAAAAAAACTTAAAGATATATGTAATCTAGGAAAAAATTTATATGTGCATACAGTGTGTGGTGGTACTTTTGTCTTCTGTCAGTGTCAGTTAATTGACAAAGTATAGTTTGGAGAAAAAGGAAGATCAGAGGGAGAAAATGAGCAGTCATTATGGCTAAATGAGACTCAGTGTAAATGAGTTCAACGTTGCTAAAACCCCTCTGTTTCTGTCACGTGGAAAAGTAGCACATGCATTAACCCTTGTTCTGCATATGCACTGCTGTCTCTCCAGAGCTGCTGCCTGTCTTGGCACAGGCTTGTCTGGGATGGTTATTCCTGTTTCACAGAGGGGAGCTGAGACACACTGAATCAGCTTTGCATTCATGTCCTCCTGAATGACTCAAAGAAATCCCACACTGGCCAGATTGGCCACCTGAGAATTCCCTCTGTGCCCCTCGTGCACTTGCCCGCGGTGTGAGAGCCGGAGCTGGGGCATGGCCAGGGTGTGTAACACCCTGTTCTCCACTGGCACAGCTCAGAGCAGATCCCATGCTGCCTCAGCATATGCCAGGCTTCAGTCATCCCTCTGGGAGCCATTCCTTGGGCAGGGCTCTTCCCACTGCTGTGTGTCAAACCAAACCAGCACAACACAGCTTAGGGGTTGTTCTGCTCTGCCTTTGCTTGTGCTTGTTAAGGAGCAGCCATGTGGTTATTCCCAGGAACACACACAGCTTTGCCTGCCTAAATGTGAAAAGCATCTTTCCATAAGTCACACAGCAGCCTGGAATGGGAAAAGGAATTAAAGACTTGAGTTCTGTGTTGCTGTTTCATTCCATTGTGTTGTGCCAATGCTAAGATCTCGGAGCATTTAAACAATTACTGAACAAGTACCACTCATCCTTCCTTTGCTTTGTAGGTCACACTGTGGAATTCACAGAACTGACATGTAGAAAAAAAAACAAAACAGAAAAAGGGGTTTGTAAAGACATAGGATGTAGGGGGATACAGGATGGGTAAATGAAGGTGGTATAGAATGTAATCTTATCCCCTAAAGAGTTGCAGCTGAACCAATTACTAAAGATTAGGAGCAGGCCTGATGTTAACAGGCCACACCTGTAACCAATAAGAACAGTGTTATAAAAGAGTGGATTGGTGGGAGCTAGAGTCAGTTGGCTACTGCAAGGACAAGGAAGAGTCTGTACTAGAGGAGCTGTCTGCACAAAGCATCAAGGAGGTATGAAACTCTAGCAATATGGAACCCTTGTGATATAACGATAAGAGAATTCTTCCAATATTATGACAACAATAGGAGAGGGCAGGAAGAAAAGGAAAGTGAGTTGAGCAGACATCATACCTTTGTTTAAGATAAACAGGCATATTTTCTCCCTCTGAAAATTTCTGTGTTTCCCTCACCCCCTCCCCACGGAGTAACTCTGCAGTTATCTGGTTTGGTTTTTATAGAGCTACTGTAATTATTTTAGATGTAGAAAAGGGCTAAAATATGGAACTCTCTGTGTGCCACAACACCAAACTTTGAGATCTCATGCCCTCACAGATGAGCTTTGCCTGTCTTTTGGTATAAGTGAAATCTTTCCAAACTCCCCATCATTGCTTGCATTTTTGTGTCCATAAGGGGGGCAGTTCCTTTAAATATTGTTCGCTGCTTGTCTTGTAATTCCAGTTGCTCATGGTATCTGATGTCTATTAAGTGAGAAGGGCAGTCATAATGCATTGAGTCGAGATTTGAACTGGTAGCTTCACCTCGTGTCATTTTGTTTTACAGATACAGTTTGCCATTTAAATGTTCCCTCTCCATGTAATTGCTCTGGATGTTTGAATGTTGGCATCAGTAGGGAAAGTATTTTCTCTCTATTCCATGAGTGAATGTGAATGAGGTGAGGATTTAATTCAATGAAGACAGCTTTGTTGAAAAGGATTAGTTGCTTTCATTTACCGTAGGACTGTTAGCATAATTAGCAGTTCATCAGAATGATTTCACAGGCCGTTTTTTGTGACAATGACCGGGGCAAGGCTTTCTAGACTGCTGTGAGGCTGTCTGATTTACCATGTGCAATACCCACAGATATGAAGAACCAGCAATCACAGAGAGAAGGTCAGCAGTAGCTTCCTTTCATATTTTTTTTAAAATAACATGTCATGCAACATGTCTTTTATTTCTTATCTTAGAGAATGTTACAGTTTTTAATATTTGTATTATGGTGGCATCTAGAAATTTCAGTCAGAGGTTATGTGCCCATTGTGCTAAGCAGATGGATTGAATAAAAAAAGACAAGAAAGCTGAGGAAATAATCACTCCACTGCTGACAGTACTCTCCAGGGTAAGTTTCAAAATAGCTCAAGAGCTGTGTAAAATTAATAAGCTGTTCCCCATGTACTGAAATCCTCTTTCATGTTACACTGGCACGGGAGATCTCCATAGAGAGGAGTGGCTGCAAATAAGATTTGCAAGAGGATGGGGCTGAAGATTGTCCCTAGAAGTCCAGATTTTACTGAATGCCCACTAACAATATGCACCAAAGTGTTCTGGATGGAACTTGTCCACTACAAAATCTCTGCATTCATGAAGTCTGTCTAGTCTCTCAGAGCAAGGTTTATTTGGCATAAAATTTGAATCAGTGTCCTTTTGTTTCTTTGGCATCTTTATAAATTTCTTCACTCATAGCAGGAAGAGATGGGAAATCAGGGAGCATTACTGTTATCCAATAGAAATACAATGTTAATGAGATATTTTAGTAGATCTAGGCGGTACTAGGTCAATTTGTATTCTCTGATGTAGACAGATGTTTTCTCAGGCTCTAGATTTGAAGTGTGGCATTAAGTTTTTAATTCTGTTGAGGCATTTTTAAAATGTTATTTTTTTCATACAGTATAGGTTCAGTATATATATGCAGTAGAAAAACTAAAAATAAAGATGTAGCATTAAATCATAATTAGAAAAAAAAAACCTTGTTACCTGTCATGCAGAAAACCCTGACATAATAAATGCCACCATCATATTTTACTGCTATCACAAATAATTATTCACCACATGTCCATAGGCTCAATTTATTGTATCATATTCACTTAAATGTGTTTATGAAACGATCCTTCAGCACACACATGCATTTTATCAAATTTTAGATTCCTTGATAAATGGCACAGAGCTTTTTTTTTCTCTATGTGGCACAGTCTGTCATACCTCTAATCCAATTTTGAAATAAAGGTATTCTTATATCTTCTTCTAATAAGGCTATTTGTCTTGCTACAGTTATTCCTCCTTTGCTTATTTTCTTATGGAATGGATTAAGATTTAATAATGATGTATTTCTTAATAAATGGAGCTAGAGGACAGCTTATTCCATTACCTTAGATATACTACAGTTACATCTTCACTGGAACCCATTAAATGTTCTTGGATAGTACTTAGCAATATATAAGATGTTTCTTGTTTTTGATTTCAGCAGAGACATCCATCCAAATGTTCTGAGTTATATTGCATAATTGTCAAGGAGTTAAATATGCACAATGAAGATATAGTAGTTAAAATGTATTGGCATATATCTAATATTTATATATAACCCTTTTAAGGAAGTCAGGATGTATTGCCATGTTCAGCCATTCTATCTTAATCTACATCTATGGCCTCTATGTTTTCTTTTGCAGTCAGCCAAAGACCCTTTTGAACATTTACCCTGCAGCTTTGCAATTTTAATTATCTGATAAAGTGTATTAAATTGTGGTATGGGAAAAAACAATTACAGCTTCTCAGTAAGTTATATCTTACTAGTAGTTTTCCAGGAAATGGAATCCAAGATTGTAACAGATTTGAGAGATGGGACTTCTCCAGTTCCCTGCTTGTCCTTTGCATTTTCAAATTTGGGTCTTTAGGTAGTGCCACCACTGGCACTCAGTGTTGCTGATTCAAATTGTGTTTTGGCCAGCAAACTTGTTTTAGATCCAATTTCAATACCCACAGACTGTGGCAGATTGACTAGTGCACAATAGTATGCACAATAAACTCTCTCCGACATCATTTCTCCGATACTCTGAAAAAAAGACATTAAATATGAGTAAACTTTGCTGTAAAAAGTGTGGAGATTTTGCATCCTGTGTGGAGTTTCTGCGCCTGTGCTCACAGTGATTGAATGAGCCATGTCCTCTCCAGCTCAAGGTGCTGCCAAGCTGTGATTCTCAGGTCTTTTCATCAGCCTGGCTCTGAGGTGTCAGCACTAGGAGATAGAGAGGCTGCTGCTGTTTCTGTGGTCAGAAACACCCAGGCCAGATCCTTTCCTGGCAGAGATAGTTGGAAGGTGTGTTTTGCAGTGTTTCATGGCCACACCTTCCAGCAAGGTTGCCAGTTAGGTATTTACATTGCTTTTTAAAGCATTTCTGCTGGCAGATCTGTTGAGGACTTCAAATGTCAGTGAGAGTTATCTAAACAAAGGTGTGATTGCACCAGTGGATAGATCTTCCTTTGCATTGCTGCAGACTGCAGAGCCAGGAGAACATTTCTGGTGTGTCAGTGAGCTACAGCTCCCCTTCCAGCCTGACCAGCATCCCCGGGTGGTGGCTGGGGAGGGAAGCTAATGCCTCACAAGATATGGGCAGTCCTGTTTAATTTAAGAGAGGAGACAAAGAGCCTTCACTGCTGCTAGTTTTATGTTCTTGGGAATCTCATATAGCAATAGAATCTTGAGTGGATAAAAATTGTATAGGGTAAACACTATTGCCCAGACAGGCAAATGAATTAGCCCTGACGTGAAAGCTACACATGCTGAAATATTATCCGGGTATTTTAGCAATTTAAAGGGTGTAATTTTATATTCTGGCTACTTCTTAAATGTTCCATTAATTTAAGAACTCTCAATATAAATGCTAATTTAATTAAAATGTCTTTGTATTTTAAATATAAATGAAAACAATAAGCTAAAGCCTTGTTGAAAGTTAGCATGGGCCTCTACTTATGCATAATTTCTGTTATCTTCTGCAGCGCTGTCTTTGGTTTTTTTTTCTTTAAATGAACAATATGCACAAACATTTCCTGTCTCTTCTTTTAAATTTTCTTATAACAGAGTATTTTTGACAGGCCACTTTTGCTTTCAGAATTAAAACTTCCCCCACAAATGGTTAGTAAGAATAACAAAACACTGTGTTTTAACTTGGTAGGCATGATGCTGATACCAGTTGGCATTTAGCTGTCCCATATACTAATTCATGCATGTGAAACAAAATGATTATACTTGGAATTTTTTGTCTTTTATCCAGTCCCTATCAGAGAAGATGACTTTAAGTGAAAAATAGTGATAATTTTTGTTTTCCTTTTACCAATAATTCTCTATTGAAAGAAAATTGTAATGCTTTGCCTCCTACGTAAATATGCTTTTCTGAAAATACACCTACATAAGGGCCAAATCAGCCATTTTCAGGCATGGTAAATATAATAAGTTGGGAGCCTTGAAGGAGAGCAGAGTCTGCAGAAGAGGCAGACTATCCATGGGACTGTGTGGACATACCAGATACCCCAGTTTCACCACCAATAGTACCATTCCCTTGTTAAAATAGTTTCCTGGTTGAGTTGTAAACCTTTGGCTGTCTTCACCTGTCATCTTTGGAAACCTGTGCTGGATTCAAAAATGATGGGCTTTTTGAAGTAGACTGGTCTTCAGTCCTGCCCATGTGTGCGTATGGATATATTTGTGTGTGCATGTTTTCCTTTTAATAAGAATTGTGTCATGATTCAAACCCAGGCACCAAGCAAGGCCCACCTTCAGTCACTCACTCACCACAAGTGGCATGGGGGAGACCATCAGGAGAGTTCAAGTGGCAAAACTCATTGTTTGAGATAAAGATGGTTTAGTAAGTAATGCAAAAGTTATGCATGCAAGCAAAGCAATCCAAGGACTTTGTCCACCCCCTCCCATGTGCAGAAAGGGTTCAGCCATCCCCAGGACAGCAGGGCTCCATCACATGTAACAGTGACTTGGGAATATGAGCACCATCCTTCCTAATATGTCTGTCTTCTTCCTTCTTCCCCCAGCTAAATATGCTGAGTGTGATGCCACTGGGTATGGAATGTCCTCCTGGACATTCAGCTGTCCCAGCTGTGTCCCCTCCCAGCTCCTTGTGCACCCCACTGCCTGCTGGTGGGGTGGGATGAGCAGCAGCAAAGGCCTCAATTCCATGTTAGCCCTGCTCAGAAGTGACCAAAACACCCCTGAATTACCAACAATGTTGGCAGCACAAATCCAAAACACAACCCCATAGTAAATACTAGAAAGAAATTGAACTCCATTCCAGCCAAAACCAATATACCTTCCAAGCGTTAAGATAATAAGACTTTATTAAGATAACTAAGGTAGGAATTCCACTGAACTGTTTAATGAGCCAGATTTTGATCTCCTGTGTCCTTACCAAGTAGACTTTATTCACCTGTGTCTTCTCTCAAAAGCTGCCTTTGTACATAAAGGTGTGATTTCAGCTTTCTGTGTGTCCCAAGCAATTGCATGACTGTGTTCCCATGGAGTACTTGACCAGGGCAAGAGTGGGGAGTTCGTTTTGTTGCCAGTTGCTCTCAGGCTCCCCATTGGTAAATTAAAAATTCCTCTCTGTCTCCTGTAGGGCTGGTAACAGTCTTGAGTAAAATATTTTATGAATGAATGTATAAGGAATAATATTCTGTAATTATTATTTAAAAAGGGATTTACATGTATTGTTCTTAGGTCAGGCATTTGCAACAGTGTCATCCACTGCTTTAAAAGATAGTTAAGCCAAAGGGCCAGCAACAGCATCAGGGTATTATTTCTGCAGGAATCTCTCTTTTTTTTTTTCCTCTCTAATAGTAGAATATAGTAAAACATGACTCTGATTAGTTGTGTTTGATCTCTCATATTTTAGGCATCTGTGGTGGGAATGATGAAGTAGTTGCTGTGTTTCTATAATTCCCATTGACACATAAGCCTGTTTGGGAAGACAGGCTGAGTTTAGATCCAGATCTCCTATGGCTGAATTGACTAGAGGGAAACCTGTAATTGCAGCATGGGTTCAGAGCAATAATGACAAATAATTACTGTTTCCAGAAGGGAGACAAAGGTTTGTAATTTCACATGTGCTATTAGTGCATGCACTACTGTTGCCTTGTGTACTCTGCTAGGAAGGATCTTTTCCCTCCTCTAGCTTGGGAGATTTCTAAGTGCCTGTATAACCTAAAATTCATTTTGACTTTTTTCTACTTCATGTTCACAATCAAATTCTCTTGTAATGGGTGTTTAAGTGTCCATAGAAGACTCATAGCCCTGATATTCATTTAGCAGAAGAAACATGAAAGTGTCACCTGTGTACGTTGTTAAAAGCTCATTTCCATTCGAGGGTCAGAAAAAATGATTCTTCCACAGCAGATAGGATAGAAGGTGCTGTTTCCAGGTTCCATAATCAAGACAAATACAACTGCCTGTTGCCATGCACCATATATTTTCCACATTATAGTAATGGATGCACTGCTGCCACCTGCTATGTCAGGACTTCCAGCTAATTGGAATAAGTTATGTGTGTTCCAGTTACACTTATGATCTATAAAAGGCTGCTTTGTCCTAAACTAGATAATAATTTTTGATGGATTTCCTTATGGAAGCAGATATTGCTGTACTCTGGTGAGAACCATTGTTTTTCATAAACACAGGTGTTTTCTGCACATATTAAGGCTTTAGAGAGGATTCTTTCTTCCTGAGCTTATGCTAAGTTGTATGTGGTATTCAGTGAGATGATACAACCTAGTAAATCCTGAAAGGGACATGAATAGATGTGGCTAAGCCTGTACCATCCACTCATGGCTGCTGCATGAAAAACTGCCCTGCTGCTGCTTCAGCCTCAGATCTTTGATAGCTTCATCAAAAGCTGTTGCATCCTTCAGTCCCTGGAGAAAGGTTCAGGCCATATGAATCAGAGGTGAGATAACTGCAGGGGTAAGAATCTCCCCTGAGTGTGCAAGATGTACCCTGTACAGCACAGTCCACTTGACCTGTTGGGAACATGGCAGATGCTCTGCTGCCTCAGCTTCACCCAGACAGGTGGGAATTGTCCCCAGGATCCTATAAAATGTGTGACATCCTTGCTATGTTTTCTCTGAATTTCTCTGCATTGTTTTTTTTCACTGCGGCTGCATACCCATAATTTCTTGGCAGGTGCAATCTTGTCTCAAGGTATAACTGTGACATCAAAAATCATAAATGTGGTACTTTTTAGATTAAAGAGATTAATTAGTCTTTTAGATTAAAGAGATTAATTTAGAGATTAATTTTTGGAATATAAATCTAACTGGAATTGGTACCTGATTGTTGCAATCTAAGTCTACACTCATGTAACAAGAGCTGGAGCTGTATGATTACAGAACACAGTATGTACAAGTTTTAAAATAAATTTGCCTGTAGTAAGTGATTTATTACTTTTGAAAGATTCCAGATCCCTGTGCTTTAATGATTCCTTAATACTCAGGGTTGCAGATTTGCCATGACAGAGTGACAAAGGGGATTAATTGTAAGTGATCCATTTTTGCTCCTGTGCTCAGTCTGGAGAGCAGGTATTTCAGCTCCATTAGGCAGCCTTACCTCTTCAGAGAGGAGAAATTCTTGGTTTTTCCTCTCAGATGCCTCATTTGGTCCCAAACCTGCTGAAACTGCAGGTTTCATCCTTCAAACCTTTACCTTTCTTACTTGAAAAGTAACTGGAATGGTCTCTGTCCCGTTTTTTCCACCAACATTTTCCACCTCCTTTTCTGGATTAAATGGTGGATGATCCTCAAGTCTATGGTCAATCATTGTAAAAACCAGACTTAGCTATTCTGTAAAAGAGAGAAGTACATGATTGTGTGCTATGAAAATATGAGACTATTTGGATTTGTAATTCATATTTATCGTGAAATAGTTTACTACCTTTTAGCATACATCATGATGGCAATAAGGAAAAAAATTGGGACATTGCACAGAACATAAAATGATAGGATTTTTAATGCTATGAATTTCTTTTGTACCCCTCCATGTCCCATCTCCATGACAATACCATTTATTGTTAGCCAGCCTAAATAGTGAGGAGAGCTTCCGGAAAACAAACTTCAGTCTTAGAGGCTTCTTGCTTCAGGAAAAAAAGAAAACTTCTCTGGTACCTTCTAGTAAAAGTATTTGCTTCTTTTGGATATCTCCATCAGTTCATTGGAGAACAGTTTTACAAAACACAGGAAAATAAGCCTTTTTTTCTTTTTTTTTTCTTTCTAGATGTATCCTAAAACCAGCTCCCTTAAACCTGTGAATTAAACATGTGCACAGGAGAATATGTTCAAAATACACTAACTATATAAGCATAAATTATGTCTGCTCTTTTCAACTCTGGTTGAGTGTTGGTTTGTGTTTTAGTAGACAATTCTTGTCTCCAAACTTGATTAGATAATTTTTAGAAGGAACTGAGATGTGAAATGCATGAGCCACCTTAACAAAGTTGGGACAGCTCTTTAATTGCCAGTCCAGCCAGCCCTAGCTTTTTGTACAGTGGGTTTTGTCATGTGCAAGTGTAAGTAGAAATGGTCATTAGCCTAGGATTGACAATGTCTTGGCTGTGATTAATCATTTTCCTTTAAATATGATTAATCATTTTCCTTTAAATGGGATTAATAATTTTCCTTTAAATGTGTGTTAATCAAAGACTTAGTTATTAAAAAAAACTGAAGGATCTGAGAAATGCCCTTTGTCTTTGATCATCTCTTAAACTTGTAATTAAAAATATCTAAAGCTAATAAGAGTTTTTTTTCTCCAAAAGTTTGCCAAAATGGAAGAATCTAGCTAGATTAATTAATCTTTGCTCTTGCTGAGAGCAGAATGTATAGACTTGGAAGACTGAGAACTGCAAAGCTTTATTTTATGCTGAAATCCCATCGACATTTGCAGAGGAGTTTGGGTTTAGAAGAGGCTGCATAAAGCCTTCTCTTTTTCAAGCATTTTTAGAAATTGTTTTCACCAGTCAGGAGCTGGGAAATAAAGATTAGGAAAGGAATACAAAAATGCTTTTATTCCCTTTTTTATTCTATCTGCAAATCTACAAAAAATTACTGTGCTAAGTCACTAAATATTCCTCCACTTGAATGGAGGAGACTTTGAGTCAAAAACTGTTTATTAATTAGGTAGACAAAAGTCTAATTTCATGGAGACCCAACAACAACCTTCCAGTTTCTGAAGGGGTTCTGCAAGGAAACTGGTGATGGACTCTTCAGGAACTGAGTCATAGGATCAGGAGTAATGGGTTCAAACTGAAAGAGGGAAATTTAGGCTAGATTTACTGTGCAGGGGGGTGAAACAGTGGAACAGGCTGCCCAGAGAAGCTGTGGGTGCCTCACCCCTGGAGGTGTTCAAGGCCAGGCTGGATGAGACCCTGAGCAAGCTGGTCTAGTTCCATGCCAAATTCCCATGACAGGAAATTTGGAACTAAATGACCTCTCAGGTCTCTTCCACGCCGACCAACCGATGATTCCATAACTCTTTATCCATTCTATTCCAGTTTACAATGTTTTGTCCTTTTCCTCCTTTCTTCAGTCCTTGCCAGGGATTGTATTTTTCAGCACCAGTTTGCTCACAGTGCCTCCAGAAGAAACTGTGGCTCAAGTAATTATTCCTGTCTGAGGAAAGTTGGTCTTTTATAATGGTCCCAAGGTGTATTACTACCAAAAGA
This sequence comes from Agelaius phoeniceus, assembly GCF_051311805.1. Lineage (NCBI taxonomy): Eukaryota > Metazoa > Chordata > Aves > Passeriformes > Icteridae > Agelaius > Agelaius phoeniceus. The sequence continues at coordinate 105,192,197 of NC_135267.1, read as the reverse complement.
TTCATTCACCTAATTCATATTCCATGACTCACAATTCTAATGAGGTCCTGGTTATCCATGCAGTAGTTATTAATAGATTATTCCCTACTTATTAACATACAGTAACACTGGGCTCTGATACTTACTTTTGAAGAATACTTTCAGAAATCAGTTCCTCTTAAAATATTTACTTCACATGCAGCAGTTACCTCTTGTTTGCTTTATGAATGTGTTCTCTGAAGGTGAGAAATATAAGTCAGATAAAAGCCCAGCTGTAGAAATGTGGGTTGAAGATGCAGGTGGTAACCCTGTAACATTTTTGTCTTGGCTGTTTTTGTCATGTTTTACACAAGGAAAGGGACCTATCACTGGGTAGATATTGATAGGATGTCACAGTTATGGTGATTCACATATTGCAGCTCTGCCATAATAGAGAAGGAGCCACATGTACAATGAGTAATACGAGCTGAAAAAAAGTAATGCAGGACAAGAACCTAGAGTGGCATTACATTATTCTGTGGAACAGAATCTGGAACTGCTGCAGGGGAATGAATACATGATACATAATATGGACCACTGTATCATGTAGATTATTTAATATATTGAAACACTGATGTATAATGCACTATTGAAATGGCGTGTATAATGTGTTTTCTGTAGAGAGAATTTTCTTTCAGTCCTCCTCACTTAGGCACAGTGGAATATATTGTGCTAAAAGACTAGCTGACCTTGCCTCCATTTATGAAAGGAGAAGAATCTATAAATGAGCTGTTTCATAAAGAGGACTATGTGATTAAGAAAATTGGTTTCCAAAAGTAGCAGCATCAGGGTCAAATCAATCTTGGTCACAATCAAAGAGTATACATTTATTTTCTCTGAGTTGTGTAATAATATTTTGACAGTTGCAGTGCTCAAAAAAAATTAGAATTGTTACATTTAAGAAAAATTGAAGCTATCAACAAGGAGAGCTTATTTATGTGGAATAAACATTAAGTCAACAGAAAAGCTTTAATTTTGAAGTGTTTACCCTGGACATTTTTCCCCTAGAGATTGGTTGCATATACACTCCATCAGTCTGCCCACATTCTGTGTCCAATTAGGTTTTCTTTTCATTAGTAAGTAGTATATTTTCATGCCACCCCATTGATTTATAATAACTGTAGGCTTAATTAAGACCATCTTTTTTTTTTCCTCCTTTTTTAAAGAAAATCAAGAGGATCAAGTGGAATCACTTACCATTCCACTTAAAGCAAATATAATGCCTTACCTGTTGAAACTGGAAAAACTCTCCCTAAGGATTGTTAAATGCCTTTTACAGGTGTGAAAAAGATCTCGTGTTTTTAACAAATACATCCATAAAGAATTTTCACACATTTATAAAACCTGTTGCTAAACTGGGGAGAAGTCTTGTTTCTTAATGTAGGTGACTAAATGCTTCAGGAGATGTGTCTTCCCCAAGGCACTCAATTTAAATGCCAGCCTATTTAATGTATTCTGTAAGAACAGAGGCACAGCTTATAAATAGAACATTAAAGCATTTTTATACCTTGCATGTTGGCTAAGGCTCGTACTATCAGTAATTTTTTTCAGCTGTTGTGTTTCACTCATTAATTTTGTGGATGTATTCAGCTGTAGAAGGGGTTGATTTGTGGCGAGTTTTTGGGGTGTCTTAGATAAACATGAGGTTGTTTCACCAGCTGGATATAACTCCTGATCAGAGTCTTTTAAAGTGAGTGAGTTAATCAAGATGCAAGCTGAGAGAGATGCCTTTCTGATCCAACAGTGCATAGGGATGAATAAAATGGGGTAATAATTTTATAGACTTATAGAATTATTTAGGTTGGAAAACATCTTTAAGATCATGGAGTCCAACCATAAGTAACTTGACAAATAACATTTTTGACTAACATTGACAAATAACATTTTTGCATACAAGTGTCCAGGTTCAAAGAAAGAAAACCATTTAAATTCTGTACACAGTATACATTGCAGTTGGTAGACAGAGCTGAATTATATATGAAGATATAAATAAATTTATACTCTGGGGCTCCTCCCTAATCCAAAGCCTATTCTTTGGATCAAGGTCCTAAAGGATAACTCAGAGGAGTTATTGTATGGTCTGCAGAAATCCCAATAGAGTAGCTCTTAAAACTAGACTGCTTGCTGGTTTGTTTTTTTTTCCTTTCTGTTTTCATCTCCCCACCTCTGTATCTGCTTTTCCAATGCCCAATTTTTTTCTCATACCTATTGCATTTTTGTTTGCGACTGACCAGCCCCAACTTTTTTTTCACCCCTCTCTTTGCTTCACTTTATTACTCCATCTCATGTTTTCAGTTCTTATCTTTAGGAATACCCTTTCTTACCTTTTTTGAATGCATAAACCTCCCTCTTAGCTCTGTGCCTTCAGCTGCCCAACAAGATCAGTAGGGAGTCTCTCTTTCCATTCGAGCTGAGTCCACCTTAGAAGCAAAGAGGTGCTGAGCCTCATTCACTCAGTACCAAAAGGATGCTTCAGATGCCCCCTTTAATTTAATTTATTTAAATTATTAATTAATTTAATTAATGCTTTGTTGGTTCATTGCATTGACTGTTCTGACACAGAATAGAGTTTTCCAAAGCTCTGAGGTCTTCTGAAGAGTCAGAGGATGTGTCCACATGGGAAACCCAGGTGAACTGGTCCCACTTTCTGAAGGGATCAAGAGCCATATGGCCTAGCAGCACGACTCAGTAGCCTCACCCTGTGCTAGGCAGGGTTTCTGGGTGCCACCAGGTGTGTGAATTTTAAACTGCTGGTGAAAAACCCTGTAGGGACACCATATGTACAATGTAGGAATACATGTAGCCAAGATCCACTGCTGTAGGCAGCTTGTTGATGTCCTTTCAGAATTTTGTCTAAAGGTGTAAATAGCCTTTTTCAAAGGAAATAAACTGATTTGGCTCTTAATCATTATTAGTTGTGGAATTAGGCAATGTTAATTAGCTATCAAATTCTAATGTAGACACATACTTTAATGAGATTATGTGGATGGGTTTTATGAGGAGGCAGGGGAACTGGAAGCAGGATTTTGTGAAGTGATTACTCTGAAACCTACCCAAGTCAGCACAAAAGTTGTCAAGTTCTCTTTAAAAAGAGAAAAAAAAAAATCCTTCGATATTTTTTAAAATCCCACAACATTTTAAATAGGTGATCTGGGGTCAGTTTCTTCTTCCTTTCTTGAGGAATGTACATTGACTTTCAAGGACTGTGCTGCAATGGCAATGTGTCATTTTTAACTGAAATCAGTTGAAGGATGTGGAGGGTTTCTAGAAGAGCAGGAGCATGAAGGACATGCCTGGGAAACTGTGAGCACCTACATTCTTCAGAGTGCAAGGATTAGGGATCTCAATTAACAGAAATCCATGGCCATGTTATTTCATTGCAGTATTAATATTAGCTGTTATTGAGGAGTCTCACTCACTCTGAATTTTACTGCATGTTCTATAGAAGTAGAATTTGAGCAGCACACATCATAAATCTGAAATGCTCTTCATTTCAGTCTTCAGCATGGCCTTGGATCTAACCAACTCCCTTTTATCTTGAGTGAAAACCATATCAGACTGATATATTTGAATAGATTCACACTCATGGCTAAGGAAGATGTGGCTGAATCCTCCCCAGAAGAATTTAATGCAATAGATTGTGGGTAAAAGCGGCTTGCAATCTTTTTGAGTTGGAAAAAGAAGAACCTTTCAGCTTTAAAATATTTTTAAATATGTCAGCAACATTCCTCATATAGCATCCACCACAAAGGGATGAGTGAATCTCATCCCTTTCAGGTCTGCTATTGTCCCCCTTCTTCCCCACCAAGAATAAAAGGATGCAAATGGAAGTTTGCCATACATAGGGAGTGTGTTGTGATTTTTGCATTAATTTTGTCTTAATCAGTAGCACCAAAAGCCCCTCATTTTGTAGTTTTGGTGTGTTGTCTTTTTCTAGAAGGCAAAACAGTTCATTTCTCTTTAACTAAGTTTAAAAAAAATAAGCAAAACAAAAAAAAATACCCTGGCAATGTTGTGTGATTTGTTTGGTAGACCCTTAAAGCATGAGTAAAACTGGATGTGAGTGTGGAGTTACTGTATATCATTAAATCTGTTGCACAGAGTTTGTTAATTAAAAGTATGATACAGTAATATTGCATGAAGTAATTTGATAAACATAGAGTACTCTTGTGCCTTTGCATTTTGAACAGGTGCTGCTCAAAAATGTGTAAGCCATCTCCACATAAATTACTTTTCCTCAATGTACAGTAGCTCAGGGTTTTCAATGGCATGATTTTATTATTTTTGTCACTTCTGGGACATTTTTTTTAGTGGCTTTGTTTATTATTTTTATCATCCTGTTTAACAAGGTTAATATTTGGAATATGAGACTTTATTTGTATAGTCGATTTGTAATTAAATGTAATCAGACCATTTTATCTTGATGAAGCTGAACTGCATACAAAATAGGAGAGAATGACAGCTACTCATTCTCTTTTCTGTAGCAGTGACTATTATGAGTAGTGGAACAGTAGCAATCATTAAATCTGAGCTATGTTTCCTGGTTAACATACAATATATTATTTCTGTGTTTCAATTGACATGTGTAAATCATATAACAGCTGAATTATCTTAAGACTGAGTTTTAGGGACTATGTTCTCTGAAGTGGAAAATGTGCTTAAATGTAGATCTCTCAGTTTAAAATATTGGTTCTGCTTTCTAAAGTGAGGGAACTACTTATGTGCATAAGAAGTCAGATATGTCATGAAAACATTTAAGGTGTTTTTTGGAATAATATTACAGGTGTTCTAGTGACATAACAAGAAATAAAATACCTATAAAACTACAATATATATTATAGGAAAATAAAAAGGTGAGTTTCTAAAAATATGAGCTGGTCTTCAGTTTGCAACAAAGTATTAGGCAGACATGGCCACAAAGACAAGTGAAAAATCTGCCCACTGTAGATCTGTTTTATCTGTTTGAAATGAGCAACATACATGAAGCATGTAGATAATATATAGGAAATGAATGGAAAATAACAGACATCAGTTCATTCTTTCATCTTATTTTAGTTAACCTGCTTTAAAATTTAGAGGAAAGTGTTCCCTAAAAATTCAATGTAGCACAAACCAACCTCCCAATTCTCTCTGTGTAGCTGTGTAACCATGTGAAATTAAGTTTTGTACAGTTTTCTATTCTGTACTGTTCAGTTTTCTATGTGACAATGTGAAGGCTTCCTCCCTCTGTCCACCCCCTCTTCTCCACTTTTTTTTCTTCTCCTATTGATTGATGACAGGAGAAAAGGATAGGCTGTGGGGAAAGATGCCTTTAGCCATAGCTGGCCACTTTTTTCCAAGGAACAGTTCCATGTGGTTTTTCTTTCCTTTACAAAGTCTGGCTCATGGGACACTCTTAGTTTCCTCAGCAGGCTTCAAATTCCTTCTGTGCCAGTGAAATCTCATTGTTATTAACCATATGTGATGTGTTTACATTGTGCACTCACTACATATTTGCTTTGTGGTTACAAGGATGATCTGTGTTAACAGGATAATTTACAGGTGTGTTTTTAGTTTTGCATTCCAACTCAAGGTGTTACTGTGCTTTTCTGCTACTGCTGAGTTAGGGAGTGAGATGGGGAGTTTCTGTTTTTCTAATGCAGTCAGAGTAAATAGATATATGGATTTAATTTCCTGCAAGGAACAGAGGATTTTATGATGAATTTCTTTAAATTAAGTACTATACACAATCATAGAGAATCAGGCCTTCAGAAAAACCAAACAAGAACTAGAAAGAGATTTTTCTTCTCAAATGAATCTTGTGTCATACCTGTCTAGTCAGTGAAGTTATGCTGGTATAGAATAAATGCAGGTGTGCTCATAAGCAGACTTATTTTTTCCAATTTGTCTGCTCAATGCTGTACTTTTAAAAAGTTTCAAAATTAACAGGCAAAATGCAGTAAAGTGCAGTGGTAGTTAACTGCAACAGAAGGGACTTCCCAAAGATTTGCCTGTTTTCTTCTCTTTCTACTTGTTTCTGCAGAGAAAGCTTGAACAGGGAGCTAGAGTGAAGGTAAAACTTGTGAAGGAAACTTTGAGTTTTGTTTATGTGTTTGGCTGATTGCAAAAACATCCTTGGCTACAGTCTGTCATTGCTACAGGTTTTTTGGCTCTTGTATCTTGCAGACTGTCATAAGTGGAGATCCATCCAGAGTAGCACATAGGACTGGGTTTTGCTCATCAGAAGAGTAATTCTTCTGAAATCCAGTTACCAAGAAATTCCACACTGGCATTAAAGGGCTTTTCTACAGTGTGAAGGTGACAGGATGTACTAATATTTGGTACTGTCCTCATTTACTTTGTCCTTATTAGTGGCTGAATTCTAAACCTTAGTAATATCTCTCAAGTGGCTTATAAAACACTGGAGATAATCTGAAGCAGATGATTTACTAGTGCTCCTTCTCAGGCCAAAGGAGAGTTACCATAAAGAAGGACTCAGATGCTGGGGAAAACTGCAGTTCCATATTTTGTGGATTTTAGTGCACATAGCAGTATCTTTTAAAAAGCTGACTGTGAAACACATTTCAAATTTTACACCACAGCAGCAAAACTGCCATTCAAGGCACTGTAGCTCTTGCAATTTCTTTTTAAGTGAGAGAAGCATTGCCACTGAATTTAATTGCTCGATTTATTGCTCTTGGACCTTCCAGCCACACTCTCCTTTCAAGTAAGCTTTCCTCTTTTTTTCTTATTTTTACTGGATCTTTAGCATTTTCCCTTTGAGTGTGATTCTGTGAGGTATTGGGTGTCTTCTGGGAAAAGCCAAATGCTTTTAACTCTGAGGGACTTTTCTGGATGTTGGATACACTTGGCACATCACAGGAGAGTGTCCCTCAAAGTTCCCTTTGATTCTGCAGAGTGGATAAGAAACAACAATCATGGTGCATGTAAACCAAGAGATTACTCACACCAGGAACAACATTTCATAAGGAAAACTTGAGCTTACATTATAATCCCTCCAATCTTTTCTAAGTTTTTCAAACAACTCTCTCCCTGAACAGCAGATAATCATATATCTTCCTAATACACCCTGGCAACACACAGCCACAAAATGTCATGGAAGTAAATGGCTTTAATCAGTAACTTGCTTAGTGCCTTATTTTCAGTTTTCCCAGGAGACACTCTTAGACTTCAAAGTGTACAATATATACAGATTGTGTTTTTTCTTTGCAGAGCACCTTATTTTCATTAGGGTTCCTTTTGTTTTTTCTTACCTTGCACCAAAGGATCTGTGTCACTAATTGGGCCAGTAATTTCTTGTCATATCATGCTAAGTAATGTGTTTGTTATGCAGTACTCAATGGCTTCTTCAATTGTTTATTACTCTTTGGGCAAATTGAGCAATTAAGTGTAACATGAATTTTTAATCGAGGAAAAAAAGGTGGAGGAAGGAATATTCAGACAGTGTATTACAGTGTATTGGGTAAATTTGAATTTCTCATTACCTCATCAAAATGCCAGTACTTTATATGCATGCAGAAAGATTAATCCTTCTCTTTGTAAATCTGAAACAGCCTAGAGAAAAGCTGTTATTTTATTGGAACAAATACAGAAAACAGTCTGTTCTTGTTAGAAATTACCTTGTTCAATTGTCTTGCAAAGCTGCCTTCTATTTCTTAATTCAAAAATTATTTCTAATGGTCTCTTACCATAGTGAGCATTAACAGTAACTGTTTTGTTCAGGAAACACCACTGCCATTTGAGATTCATAATTCTGCCTGTAAGTCTTTTCCTTTTAAAAAATTAATGAATTTACTGAGGATTAACTGATCGTGAAAAGCAGGGATTTATTTCCTTCCCATCTGCTCATTTCAAGTGACTTGACTCTATTGGAAATCAATATTCATGGTGTACCTGCATATCTCTACCTGTAATTTGCTTCTCTTGCATGTATGCACATGGAAATAAATGCACTATTTTCCTGACATAAATATGTCAGCTTTTTATGTGGCAGCAGTATCTTTGCTATGTTTGTCTGCATCATGTTTTGTCATGCATTCATTGTTTTTAATTTTTCTTTCTTTCAGCTTCTCCTCACTCTTACATTTAGCCTCTAAATAGTTTAGATTTACTCTGAGTATTTTCCCCAGATGGGGGAAGGAATTTTCAGATCAGCATAAGGAACTATGGGTTCCTTATGCTGATCTGAAAATTCTCACTAGCAAGATAGAACTGAACAAGAATTCTTGAACAAAGAGAAAGGGTACAAGGAAAGGAGGGACAGGATTTACATTATGTAGAACAGAAGTTCTTGAATTACCAATTAGACAAAAAACCCCTCCAAATATGTTTGATGTCAGTGTAAATTTTTCTCCCATCAACATAAAGTGTTTCCTATTTAGTTTGACCTTTTTACCTAACCTTTCCCAACTCTTTCAACCCAGTAAAATAATTTTTTTTTTTTTTCCAACTGATACTACTCATTGAATTGACACAAAATTATAAACTGTGCAGCCTCAAGTCTGAAAACTTTCTTGCATTTGATGTGAACTTGCAATTTCTTTATAATATTCCCTGAAAACCTCACTGCCAGGTTCTGATGGTGTGATATTTTGACTGGAATTTGGGCTTAATACTGGTTTCCTGGTAGAGATAGAGAAATGAAATGCAAGCAAATTCAATTATTTCCCTAAAGTCTAGATTGAAACAAAAACTGAACATTCAAGTTGTAACAGCTTAAAATAGAGTCCTTGCCAAGTGCTGTTAATCATGAAAAAATTCTCCATCTCCTTGCACAACATTTTAGGCAGTAAGTGCTTCTTTTTGTGCAATCCTAAGTGGCAAAGTTGGCTTTGTGGTAACCTGACCCACATGTCAAACAGTAAATGTTACATTTTTGAACTTGAATTGGTAGTTAACCCGGGTTTGAGACATGGCTGTTGTATGTTTAGGCAGATCAGGGGAATAAAGATAATATAACCATAATGATATGCATAGCAATGTCCACAAGATTTACCCATGCTGCATGCCTTGTATATTCTGGAATATAATTTTCACTTTCAATGTCAGCTTAAAAAAACAATTTTAAAAGTCCTTTTATTTGTTAAAGGAAGTCTGTCTTAGTCTATGTGATGTCAGCAAAACTATCTGGACGAGACTGAAATTATAGCTAGAGCTTCTCAAATAGCTCTCCTGTTGTATCATAGTCTCAAAATTTTTATTTCCTGTAATCACCAGGACACAAATCAATTTATTGGAGGGGACAGCACTTTAGCTTCTCTGGACTTGCATAAATAATGGCTGGAGTTATGGAACTCAAATCCTTTGGGAGAGGAATTGAATGCAAACACAGTGAGCAAGGGCTTCGCATCAATCCCAGTGTTTGTAGGACAGCGTGGTTTTGCTGCAGGTTGATTGTGGTGAGCCATGGTGACAATGGGGGCAGAGTCTGGGTGTCACTGCAGGGAAAGCTGGAGGACAGGGAGGGCCAGCTGGCACGTGGAAACCCAGTGGCCACAAGGGTTTTCAGGATGAAGAAGAGATGAGAATGTTGACTCTATGATCAGAAGGCTTTATTTATTATTTTATGATATATGTTACATTAAGACTATACTAAAAAGAAATAGAAAGGAAAAGGTTTCTTCAGAAGCTAGCTAAGCTAAGAATAGACAAGAATGAATAACAAAGATCTGTGTCTCAGACAGAGAGCAAGAGCCAGCTCTGCCATGAGTGGTCAGTAAATCCCAACATCCACAGGAGACCAATCACAGGTCTACCTGTTGCATTCCACAGCAGCAGATAACCATTGTTTACTTTTGGTTGCTGAAACTGCAGCTTCTCACAAGGAAAAATCTTAAGGATTTTTCATGAAAGATGTCTGCAACAACCCAGGGCACTTGGAATATTTCTCTGTCTGCTCTGGGGTGCCCTGACCCCCAGGGGAGCACTGACTTTGACCCTCACTCATGGAGAAAGTTTCCTGGACTTCAAGATAGACTGGAATCCACAAAAGTGTGAGGTAGATTGTAGAGAGTAGTGTAGGTGTATCACTTGGTGAGACATTTAGATATTGGGATTTTTAGTATGTTGTGGATGGAAGCAAGATGGAGGGCACAGGGTGTCATCCTGGGTTTCTTCTTCATGCTTCTTCTTCCTTCTTCTTCATGGGTTTGGGTGGCATTTTGTAATTGGGTGGAAAAATCTACATTGTGGGCTCCTTGGGATCAGTTTTTGGGTTAAAAGGAGAAATAATCCAGGTGTCAGTTCTTAATTGGATAGTTTAGCTTTAAAAGACCTTGGAACAAGAGATTGTTGGCCATTTTTGCGGCGCTTTTCCAGTGCACTGAGCCTGGTGTGGACAGGGTGAAAAACTCTAGATAAGATAACAATAAACAAGAACCTGAAGACCGACAAAATCCAGTGCATCTCTCTTTCCTGACACAGAATCACTCCAGGAGGGTCTCCCCCAACAGTGGAGCCCCCTGGGAGGGCTCAGCCTGAGTCCCAGAAGTCAGGGAATCGGGAACAGTTACCCCAGCAGCATGTGTAGTAGTTTTGGCTCATCAGTTTGAGATTTTGCTCATTTTGAGATTTCCTGGCCAATGCTCCAATGAGTGTGGTGGGTTCAGTGCTGGCCAATCACCAGTGCACTCACTTCCTGCTGTGACATAGGATTAGGAGAAAGGCAAAGCAGGCTCAAAATTTTAAAATGTTATAAAGAAAAAAGAATGCACTTTCTGGCTGAGCAGTGAGCTACGTAGGGAATCCTCCACCCCACCTGCTCCAGGGCTGCCTGAGTCATTTGTCCTGGTAACAAATCACCTCCCTGGTACAAATGAAAAGTGTCACTGATGTAATGGAAAGCTTAAAAAACCCCCAAATGTTGGAATGACCTTTCTGTAAGTCTTGTGCCCAACAGACCGGTGGGATTTTTTCCAAGATGATAATTTCTAATCTCCCTTCACTTCCCTACTGGATTGCTCCTGAAATGCCAGGCAAAAGGGATGATTCACAAATTACCTTTATCTTCCCAGCAAGGAAATAAGTGCAGACTTCAGATGTAATTGATAACTGAAAAGGCTAGAGAAACCTTGGCTATTTCCCCCTTTGGCTCCTTTTACCAAAGTATCACTCTTGTTTCTGCTGTCACACCCTTGGGTGTGTGCTATATCCATGTTCCACATTCAGAAACTTGATTAGGAGTTGTTCAAATATGATTCTTTATTTCTTTTGGAATCATCCTTTTTAGGAAACCCAAGTGGCAGAAACCCTGAAAGCATGATCATGTTATCTAATAAACACAATATTCTAAAATCTCACTCTAAGACATAAATGTCAAGTGAAAGAACTGCAGCTTCCATTCTTGCCCTCCATGCTGAATTTAATCTTACAGGAAAAGATGAGGTTAGATAATATCCAGACAATTTTTACAATTCTGTATTCCACAGTGTCATGATGAAAAAGTAAGAAAGGAAAGGCTTTATTGATTTAGATCTAATTTTAAAATAGTGTAGCAACATTATCTCAGGGTTTCTTTATGCTGATGTCAAAAATGTAAACCATACTTTCAGAGTACGTATGTGATAAACTAAAAACAATTTCAAAGAGAATTGTAATTTTTAATCTTGTTTTGGCCTTTACTGGCAAAAAAGTAACTGTAAAACATACTGCACAAATGCAGTCTGGGCATCTCTGTAAGAGGAAATGTTTTTCAGGTTTTAGAGCACCTTTGCTGACAGCAGCATGGTGGAAGAATATAATATAGTAACTGCTGTCATTTCAACTCTCCTCTGTAGAGCTTTAGACCAAATACTGTATTAAAAGGTAGAGTAAGTCTTTTATTGTTTGCCATTCTACTAGCTGGGAGATTCCCTTAGAGCCTGTGAAAAGTTTTTGTATGGAATGAGTTTGCTATTTGCCTTAATAGCAACCACCCATAACTAATTAAAATCAGCATGTGATTTCCAAGGTCACCACTGCCATGGAGTTGTATTTGCTTACATTCTGCTGTTGTTAAGGTGTCATCACATCCTATTGATCTTTCTCTGTCTGTGCTTTAAGACTTAAGAGCCAGGAGGAAGGCAGCATAGGCATCTTTTAAGGATGTGAGAAGACATTCTGGCCCCTTCCTTTCTGATAAACACAGGTAGGTAAAACAATGGGACAGATTTTCAAATGGTGTAGCAGAATGAAGCTGCAGTTATGTACACGCAAAGGTTCTAAGCATAGCTTTAGAAAAGGCTGAATTGGAATGAAAATGCTTTCTGTGTAGCTGAAAATGTTGGGCTTCAAACCCTGAGTTCAATTTTATCTTCATTCCTCTAACACCCCCTCCTAGAGAATATAGGCCAAGTAGGGGTATTTGCAAAAGGCAAATATGGATTTCCCACAGTCATATAAACTGAGCTAAGAGCTGTCTATTTTTCTTTTTTCTTTTTTTTTAATATTTTTTTATTTTATATATCAAAGGAAAAGGAAATCATGTTAGGAGCCATAAGATAAATAAAAATTTAAAATAAAAATGCGAACCGAAATTAGTCTTTTCCTCAGTTCTTCGAACTGCCTCCTAGGACTTACTTGGCTCAACTATATATGGCCCAGTGTTGATTTTGCAATTGCCTTGGAGCTGCAAAACACAAAATTGTGCATAATCTAAGATGGTTTTTGTCTGCCTCAATCATCCAAAGAAGAATTAAATGCTACAACTCATATTGATGATATAGTTGTTTCAGGACAATATGCATTTCTGGAGATATGCAAAAAAAATATTGCAGGAAAATTTAATGCATCCTTCCAAGTAGTATTATGCTGTCCTCTGTTATTTTCCCAGAATTTATTTTTCATTCTTTTCATCCTATAATTCTGAGACATTACTGTTTTCGTTCTTTCTTTGTCATCTTGATCACTGTGGGACCTCTGAAGATCATCTAGACCAACCTCTATTCCCAGAAGTTACCATATATATATATTCAAAATGGAGATTTTTTGGAAGTAAATTAAACAAAATCCCAAATATTTTTACTTTTCTGATATGTTTTATGTTTATGTTTGTTTAGGGTTTTAAATTCTTTCCCATTTTGCTTAAATCATTAATTTAGCTAGACCTAGCTGTGTTTGTCATATTACATATGTGTTGTACAAAGATAGAAGAAAATACTGGGAAATAACATGTTTTATTAAAAAAAAAGGCAAATCAAACACTTGTAAGGAGATTGAGAAGGTATTTTCAAAATTCTGAAGTTCCATTAGAATTTCTTATAGCAAGTCACCATTTCCATAGAGAAGGTCAGGGGTTTTCACAACCATCACACTTTCCATAGATCTGTTATGTCAGGTTTTTGGCTGATGTCTGCTTTATTTTCCCATGCCATATGCTGGCCCATGACCACAGTTTCTTTCTGGACTAAGTCCAGCCTGGGAGGAGAAAGAAAATACTCTGTTGCAGCTGTTGTGTTTCCCATTAGCCCTTGGGCAAATCCTTCCTTTTCTCTCAGTTCCTTCCTTATTGTGTGCTGAAATGGTCACACTTCATAATGTTGTCAGGAGAAATACTTCTGCACTTTGCTTTGACCTTTTTGCACTTTCTCATATTTTTTCATTAGTCTCAACCCATTTAAAACTAAGTAAGCTTGACTCTTCAAATGAAAACTGGCCAAAATCTCTTTGGTCTCTTTGGGAATTGTGGAGCCTCTAAGAGACAAAAAAAACCCACAATGTGTGATGTCTGGGAGTGAACTAGTTGGACAAAAAGATTTCAGGGACTGTTGTTGTTATAACAGACAAAATATTCAATAATTTCTTCTTTACAGAAATAGAGATAGCTAAGAATCTTGGAAGAAGGAGGCTTGAGTCTAGAAGAGAATTTATAGATTATTTCATATGTGTGAAGACAGCTGACAGGCTTCCCTCTATATTGCTATTTTCCCCCCTCTGCTTATCTAAAACCCACATTACAAAGTTTTAGGGTCATTTGAGTGAAAATTGTCACTCCTGAGACTGATTCCATCTTTTACCCTGTTTTACTTTATACAGGCAGCTTTTTCTATGATGTCCAATTCCATTATTATTACTACCAATTCATTTATAGGTAGGAAAAATAGCAGTGCACAATATAGGGAACTACATCATTCTGTACTAGATTCTGAAACATCAGAAAAATTATTCTAGCTCTAAGGAAAAAAAAAGGGGTGGATTTCAGTCCTTTCCACAATGTGGATTTAATTCCAATAGGATCAATAAAAGTAAATATTAGAATGTACTACATAGACTCTCCTGGCAGTAGGTTGCACAATGATGGGTTGTCTGTAAGACCAAGAAAACAGGTCAGCTTAAACAAGTCAATTTCCTTATACTTATTTAGGAATGACTTTTTGCACTAGGGATTTGAAATTGCCAAATAAGTTTAAAAAAAAAGGGAGATTTTGATACTGCACAGATCATTGTCAACACTGAGAAGAGAGAAAAGTACTATGTGGACAAATCCAGGAGAAATGCTCTTTGCAACAACTTGTTCAAAAATCTCTCAAGATGAACATTTTTGAAGCTGAAGGTCTATTTTTAAGATGGTTGAAATAGGAAAATTATACTGATTGCCAGCTATCTGGAATTGTTGTCAGTCTTTTGGGTGATTTTACTTGGCAGTATTAAACATAGCGAAGCTTTTCTGTCCCCATGCCTGTTGTGACACAAATGACAATGTATTGCCTCAGTGAATAATAGGGTGCTGGTCTGATTTAACTGGCTTCTGAACAGACTTCTCCCTGCAACCCACATGGGAAAAGACAGGGAGGTGGCAGTGGGAAGTGTCTGTCTTCCACCTGCCATGCCCTCATCTTTATTTTCATACGTGTGAACCAGAAAAAGAACATTTTATCTGGCATATCCACTTGCAAATTAAATTGATGGTGAAGTTAAAACATCCCAAACCTGATTGTTTAACAAAACCAGATTTTTTGTTTCTGGACAAAAATAACAGAGTAAATTGATATTTCTCTAAAAAGCTTTGAATGAACAGAGAAAGGTTTCAACTTCGGCCTGTGTACACTGATTAATTAATTTATTTCCATGGGAAACAAACACTTTTGCCATTGAAATTAATGTAAATGCTGCCAGTATGGTGGTATTGTGCTGCTATAACAGGAACCAAGCATGGTTTTTCTAAGGTCAAAAATCCCATGTAACTAAAGAAGTAGATTGAAAGAGTTGAATTCTTCCATCTACCGAAGTGAAGATGAAAGTTCAGTCACTGAAGTTCCTCTTTGCAGTGATTTTGTAAAAAGCCTGTGTTAAAATTGCCTGTGTAGGGCTCAGTGCCTTGACAAGCAGTTTCTGTCTTCCTTTTTTGAAAAATCACATACTACATCCAGCTCTGGATTCCCCAGAACAGGAAGGATTTGTTTAAGTGAGTCAAGAGCAGGGACCCCAAGTTGATTAGAAGGATGGGGCAATTCCCCTACAAGGAAAGGCTGAGAGAATCTGGTAAAAAGAAAGGCTTTGGGGTGACATAATTTCAGCCTTCCAACATGTGGAGGAGAGAGAAACATTTTACAGGGGTGTGTGGTGACAGGATAAGGGGGAATGGCTTCAAAGTGCAAGTCAGTAGGTTTAGGTTAGGTATAGGAAGGTTTAGGTTAGATATTAGGAGGAAGTTCTTCACTGTGAGGCTGGTGAAGCACTGGTTGCCCAGAGAAATTGGGGTGGTCCCATCCCTGGAAGTGTTCAAGGTTGGATGAGGCTCTGAGCAACCTGGTCTAATGAAAGGTGCTCCTGCCCATGACAGAGAGGTTGGAACAAAATGATCCTTAAGGTCCCTTCCAGTCCAAACCCTTCAATGATTCTATGATCTGTCTCTTACTGAAAAGGCAATGCAGCCACACGCTGTGCTAATTAATTTAATTTTACATCCAGGCCATGGGGATTCAGGTAGGCATAATATTTACCTTTATAGTTCACTGATTAATTAGTATGTTGAACGCTGATTTGAAAATAGCAATTATATTCTCCAGTAGCAGGAAGTGCTCCACAGGAGCCAGTTCAGTCTCTGAGGCTCTGATTCTCTGGCACTGTGATTTGGGTGGACTATAACCAGATTTTCAGAGTTGTTAAACTAGTCATGCAAATCCTTCTTAATTTGGGGATCACTGACTGGTTAGGCTGTAACAGCTCCTTAGGAACCATCACAGTCCTGGGTCCAGATACCAGTGGCAGTGCTTTGCAGTCAGGTTGGATATTTCTATTAATATTCTGGGTTTATGCTTACAAAAGCAGTGGAGAAGTAGTGCTTCCAGTGTTTTCCAGTCTCTGGATTCTTTTTGCATACTAACTTGTATAGCTTTATTTAAGAAAAGCAACAAAATACTCCAAAGTTAAAACCACCTGAATGTAGACTAGGCTGAAGATCGTTTTCCTGCTACTTGGAGGAACTGCACAGGAGTACTAAGTAGCTCCTCTCTGAGCCTACGTGCTGAGGTTTGCCTCTTCTGCATAGCAAAAGCATTTATTGGGAAAATAGTCATCTTTTGAGCTCACCTACTTGTAGAACACTGCTTTTAAAAGGGAGATTGTTCAATAAATGTGAATGAAAATCTGACAAAATGCAGCATTTTACACTTGCTAAGTGATGTGAGTGAGGAAGTGCTCCCTTGTGTGAAAATAACCAAATAAATTGGTTCATTCATATTTGTTGCAGAGTGATAGGTGCCTGGAAGAACATCAGAAATTCTGATTTCAGTTTAGTGCCCTGTATTTAGAGCTGCACTTCGATGTTGTCACAGTAGGGTGAATAATGGTTCATCAGTGTGAGCATGATGGAGTCACACCATGGCCCTTAGTGCTGTAACCTGAGCTTAAGAAAAGAGATCTCTAAAGTACATCTAAGCATTTGATAAATTATTCAGAAGAGAAGCAGAAGCTTTAAGCTGCATTTTTGTACTGCGTATCTTTGCAGCAATTGTTGCACGCGCTTCGGATGACACAAATGCGTGTAAGGGTACAGAGAAGGAGCTTCTCTTTGGTGATTTGTGCATCCTCCTTTGTGTGATACAAATAAGAATTGCCCAAATCATAGAATGATATGATGGAATCACAGTATTGCTTGGATTGGAAATGAGCCTAAAGATCATCTGGGTCCACATCCTCTGCCATGGGCAGGGAGACCTTTCACTAGACCAGGTTGCTCAGGGATTCATCCAACCTGGCCTTGAACACTTCAAGAGAAGTTGGGGCATCCATAGCAGCCTGTTCCAGTGCCCCAGCACCCCACAGTAAAGATTTTCTCCCTGATAAGTCTAAATAATCTTCCTGATAGATCAGATTTTCTTTCTGATAAATCTATCCTCTTTCAGTTTAAGGCCATTACCCCTTGTCCTATCACTACATGCCCTTATCAAAATGCTCCCTCTAGCTTTCTTGTAGGCCTCCTTGGGTACCGGAACATTCTAAAAGATCTCCCCAGAGTGTCTCTTCTCCAGGCTGAATGACTCCAACTTGCTCAGCCTGCCTTCATAAGAAAGGTGCTCCAGCACTCTGGTCATCTTCACAATCCTCCTCTGGACTTCAGAGTCCATATCCTTCCTGTGCCTGGGGACTCCAGTGCTGGATGCAGCACTCTGAAAACACCTTGGGAAAATGATGTGCTGTACTTGGTTTGAAAGAGGGTTTTTTTAAATTATCCTTCTTTTAAGATTCAGTTTAACTAGAGAATTTCAATGCACTGCTCACAGTACAATCATAATCAACATGATGGCTCAATCTCACTGTGTTATGTGGCAAGTGCAGGGTGTAAAATACAAAATATAAAATACATTCCAGGGCTTTAGAGGTGCCTTTTAATCCAGCCTGGAATGTTGTGCCACTCTGAAGCCAGCTCTGCAGATTTATGAATGATGGGTCATTAACTCCATTTCAGCTTCTTGAGTGCACATCAGCTGATGAGGGCTGAGCACAGCTAAGAGCTTGTAGTGGTGTGGACAGGGATGAGAACAAGACCTAGGCACATGGGAATTTTTCCCAGGAAGGGATGCATGGTGCTTCTCTTTAACAGCACCTTTTAAAATAGTCACAGTTGCTGTAAACTCTTTTCAGTCTCTGCATTGGGAATTCATACAATGCCCAGGCTGACGTTATGTACAGGTATGAGTATTATCATAGGATTGTAATTTCTCCTACTGAATAATTTCTCAACATCAGTGAGCACAGTGATTTCTTAGTTCCTCTTTTTCTGGAGCCAAGCAAAACTCCCAAGAGCCACATTAATTTCTAGAGTAAGATGAACCCATTTCCAGTGTCATTTATGGACATATGCTCAGAATTTCATAATGATTATTAATTCCTTTTAAAATCTTGATTTCTTATTCCATTACCTTCTTTCAAAGAGTTATGGATTTTATTCTCACTGTCCTTGTATCCACAATTTTGTTTCCCATGTTCTGTTTCCACTGGTTTTTTAGTTTATACTCACAAATTTCTAGAGACCTCTATTCCAGAATTTATGGTTTATGAACATTTTTTATGATGTTTTTAGCTAAAATAACAGAAAAATTCAAAACATTAATATCTGGAATTACAGCATGAGTGTAGTTGTAACAATTTCTCAGAGTACAGGCTTGGCACTTTTTGTGTAGAGGTGCAATATCTTTTGACACTTTTTAGGGGTACTATCTGTAGCTTTAAAAAATTGTGTACTGGAAATACTGTGAGTCCTGAGCTCTTAAATCAGCCTGACTGTCAGCACAATCTGAGGCAATATTGCATTGGAGGCATGTCTGTGAGCTGAAGTGGGGAAGAGCACTTTGAACAGTGGAGAGCAGATTTATCCAATGTGGGATCCTCTGAGGGCCCCAGGAATGTAATTTATGCATGGAGTATGTGCATGAGATGTACTTCATCATGCAGGGAAATTTTGAGTTGCTACTGTCAGGTTGTTCCTTTGAATAATGTTATCCAAGTGAAGAATTACTTCATTTTGGAATTTGAACAGACGTTTTATGAAATGCACTTATTTCAAAAACATATTAAAGTAATACTGATGCTTAAGATACAAAGATTTTGAAGCCTAGGGCATGAATATATATATATATATATATATTTTTATTGCCTGGAATGATGTTTTTTCTCATTCTCAGCTCACCAACAATTTGCACCTCTTTTTCTATTCAATAGATATATTAAAAATCCCATTACAGCATCCTTCTCTTAATACATACCCCTGACAGTCAGCTTCCAAGTCTGTAAGTGGTTAAACAGCCTAATAAATGAGTCTCGAATACTAGTGCCTAATTGTTGAAACAGAAGTGGTGAGGTTAAATATCCAGTGCCTTTCTCCTTCTGTAGTTGTTAGGAGCAGTGCAACACAGCCTGACACATCTGCCAGCACTTCACACCCACTTGCTCATGTATAAATTACTGAACAAAGAACAAAGCAGTGAAAAGTCAAGCTTTACCTTTTTAAGCAGGAATGATAACAGGTTAGAGAAAACCCGAAATATGAGCTGCACAATACACTGGAGGAACAAAATTCTAGTGGAAAATATTGTGGCATTTTAAAAGAGATTACAGATTTTGTCAGTAATCATACATTTTGCTAACAAATTTTGAAAATATATATAGGGACGAAATTTGACAGTGTGCAAATAAAAATGTTTGGTTCTGATGTGCATTTTGAGAGAAAAAGCAATCAAGGAAACCAATCACCTATATTCTTTACATTAATTAGATACTTTTAAAAAAATTAGATTGATACAATTCATATAAAACCTACATTCTTTTAAATCGAGTCCCCCAAATCCAACCATTACCTCTTAGAAAAAAAGAATTAAGTTGAAAAAATTGTATGCGTCCCTGGTTTAGAAAATAAGGACTGGAAAGTGAAGCTTATTAGGGAAGCAAGAAGGATGTTCTATTTCCCTTCTTCTGACCTGATTGATATTCTCTTTTCTGTCTCCTGACATGTTTTCTATAATGCAGACCACAGAAAAATAGCTGGCAATGTGGCTTGATTTTCTTCCAACCTTCAGACTTCAAATGCAGAAAAATGTCTACTAATTTCTATTTCAGTGTTGCCATAGATACAGTTTCTATGATATTTTTATTTTTTTTACTTCTGTCTATGCCTCTACCTGTCTGTCTATAGATCTGTCTTTCATCTTGCTAGCTAACAACTTTTATTCTTCTTTCTCACTTTATTTTCCATGCTTTCCAGATATTCCCTAGCATGTATTCCACTTGCTTAATTTAATCAGGTGTTGTGTGTGTTTGTTCTGGTTTGGTTTTGGTTTTGTTTTGTTTTGCAGCTCAGAATCCTCACTCTTGATGGTCTGGTCAGTACAGGAGTCCTGTAATGCCCCAGAGGTAGTGTCCAAGGTGTCTTGTTGGGTTTTGAAATACTCTTTGTATCTACTATTGAAACTCACAGTAATTAACTTTGCTTCCCATTCTGAGAAAAAGGGATGCCTTCAGGTCCCCCCTTCCTGCTGTGTTCTCAGGCTGTGCTGGATTTCTCTGTGATTCTGCTTGCAATGAAACACATTCTCTCACACTGCACTCACTTTCCCCGTTTTTTGTTTCTCCCAAACCCTCTTCTCTTGATTTTTTTTCCTGTTTATAGTAAATGCAAACAGCAGCAGCAGCTCAGGATGCACTGTGTGTGTAGGCTTAATGTACCTACTCATCTGCAGTCATTCATCACTGCTGCTGGATCTCTCTTTCAACTGCAAAGAGCAAGACAGTTCAGTGATGTACCTAAATTGGATGCTAACTGCTGCTGGTGAAAATGTTTCATCCCTATTCATTAAAAAAAATAAATTATGACTTTATTACTCCTTCTTAGCATGCAAGTGGGCATTTCATTCCTAATGCACTAGGTGAAATTTATAATCTCCTGATCTAGCAGGGATAAGACAGATCATGAAAGTAGAGCATCTGTGTTTTTCCATGGAAGTCACACTTTTACCTCTAGGAACAGGGAACTGGGCCCATGAATATCTTGGCAGTACACTCACAGTCTTAACTTTGGAGTTGATTTATAGACCTAATTCAAGGCTTTGGAGTCCCCTAATATATTTTCTGGACATATTCAAAATTACAGATGCTCTGAATAATCTTCTGTGGAGAGTGAAATTTCTTCTTTGGACGGTCCATGATCCTACACAGATCACTTGACTTTGATGCCTAGAATTAACTGCTGTTTTTTTCTTGTGCACATTTCATCATGTGGCATTCTCCCCTTTAGGAACAGAGGTTGATTTTCCTTAAATAATAATTGTCATCAGTTTTAATAGGGCTGTGCTCAATGCAAATGTGTCTCTGGAGACATTCTACCTTCTTTGAAGTTGGGCAAATATGATAATTTGTTTTACTACCAAAAGACATTTTTGTTGGGTTGTTTTCTGTTTGTTTGTTTACCAGCAAGGGCTTTTTTCAGGTTTGTTTGTTTGTTTTGTTGGTTGTTTTTTTGTTTTATTCTGTCCTACTGGGCATTTATTCTGGACTTCCCCCAGGTCTTGGGGGAAGCCTTATGTACCACCTTACTCCTCATCAAATATTCATCTTCTGGCCTTTTTTGGTTAAAGCAGAGATTTAGCTAAGATAAAATTGGGTTGATACAAATCCAAGATTGATGTGGCTTGAGGATGAGATTGATTAGCAGCATTGTCCCTGTGCTGTCTATTATTTGTACATGAACTGAAAGGAAAAATGCTTTCAAACCAACTACAGCTACAGAATTTTACAAGCAACTTTGACAGAACTAATTCTTAGTTTAAGTTTCAAAGTTACAAAATTAATGGTAGGCTTCACACTGTGCAAACTCGGGGCTGATGTAAAGAAAATCTTTTGTGTATCTTCTTTCACAGCTTCTCTGCTCTTAGTGCCTATCTCCATCTGATGATCAGTTAACAAAGCCTAAATAATTATTTATCACAAGCTGTTCTTGCTATTTTTTTTTTCTAATTAACAATTTGGGAATTTCTCCTTTGCTGCCTATTGTCCTCTGAACTGCTCCTCCTCTCCCACCTGTGTTAGCAGGGAAAATCAGCCCCTCCCCATGCAGCTGAATTTGTTAGCAGAGTTCTTGCCTGCTTTTAACTGGCATAAAGAGCTCTGGGATTTATTGAGGAGCTGTGAATTGTCTCATCTGGAACAGGCATCTAAACTCGAGGCACTGTGTTTCAGCTGGCCACAGGCAGTCAGGCATCCCAGGGAGGAATTCTTTCCATTGCCACTTAGCTCTTTAGGAAAGAGCTAAAGCAACAAAGGGAGACACAGCTCTTGGAGATGTGTTTATGCACTTTTCCTCCAAAAGGACAGCTTCATCTCAGCTTCATCCTTTTGTGTCTGTGTCTACCCCGGGGAGGTAGCACAGAATATACCACCTCTTCCAAGTGGTGCTTCCAGTTTTACAGCTCTGGAGAGAATCTCTTCTTGTTACACTGCGTGTTTTTTTTCTCTTCAGCTGTTTGCAGGTGAGTTATTCCTAATTTATTTTGGCATTTGTGAGGAAAGAAACAGTCTCTGGGATCAATACTTTTGCTTTGAGTGCATTCACTTTGTCACACTGACTTAATAAAATGAAAATAGGCAGAAATTAAGAGATTTCTTAAGTGGTATTTGCTAATATTTCAGATACTGTTGTGTGTGTACAATATGGCTTATTTTTTTCTTTTTTTTGCCTTAGTACTAAATGGCAAACCTGACTTCTAAACAAGTAGAGGCTATAGACACTATTTTTTTTTTCCTTATCCTCTATTGCTGACCTTGTGATAGGCCTATTAAAAAGAGGCAGTGTTGATCACTTTAAGCATAGCCACAATTTATGAGACTATTATCTCAGATGGTCTAAATAGGCAGTGTTATTGTGCACTTTATGCTACAGTTCTGCTTTTGAGCTCAGTAAATGACTGGCTGCATTATCACCAAGTATTTTTATAGAAGCCCCAAGAGTAGTTAACATTTCTGTGGACAAGAATCTGATAGCATCAAAACCAGCACAAACACAGGAAAAAACATAGAATAAAGAGCTAGAAGATTACAGGAAATGTTTGAATAGCAGAGATATGGTGATTACCAGTCTAGGTGTTCTGCAGCACATCCATAAGAATCTCCAACAAGATCCATGAGAATCTAGGTATCTCCTCCAATCATTACAATGTGGGTGGTAGCTTGAAACCCTGATAATCTCTTCCTGAGCTGTAGCAGAGCCCAGAGACACAAGCTGGGAAATCTTTGGCTCACCTTTCCCACTGTGTTGATCTCAGTGCAAGTATTCAAATATTTACCTTTCTGTCCTGCTTTTTTCGCTAGCCCCTAATAGTGACAGTCATATTTTCCTCCTGCCATTTTGTCCTTGATTTCTTTTCCCCCTCTTATTGCTCCAAAGTATATGCTACAGCCATATTTTGATTCCTTGGTATCATTCTTGTCTTGTGCTCTGCTTGCTGTATCTTCCTGTTAGAACATTATTTTTTCCTCCAGCTATATATCTGATTAGTATTCACCACTTTAAAAAATGCTTCAGTTTTCCTCTCCCTGTGGACTTTCCTTTAAGAGTGTTTACTTCAGGCAAAGGATAGATTATGCTATCATGTTGTAAAATCCTAATAATACCTATAAATGCCTTTAATGGGATGAATTCTGTCCCTTTTTACTAGAGTACCACTGAGTAGGTGTCCCACAGCAGTGGGTTTATTAGAAAGGAAAATCCAAATTAAAAAAAAAAAAGGCAAGAAAAAGAAATAAAGCTTGCTGTATACTTGAGAAAATTAGAAATAGCAGAGTCTATCAATCTAGAATCTGCTTGCAGTTTCCAGTTGCTCTGCTGGCAATAATGGGGTTACAGTAGTGTGAAAACTGAATCAATAAAATCCACCACATCCCCTCTGAGTCATGGAGCATATTGCATGGCATAGGATATTGCACTGTATATTTCTCCTAATAAAACCAAGCCACTTTTGAGGCAGTATAGAAAGGACTCAGAAAATACAGTGGCTGTTTCTATTTCCAAGAGAATGACTGACATATGCTGCTTGTATTTTGGTTGGAGTGTAGAACTATTGAGAATTAACAATGGTCATGGTAGGTTTCCTCTTCGTTTATATTCACTTTGTGTTTTACTTCCCAGCACTGCTGCTATAAATGCTTTTGGTGATGTTGACCTTGGAAATCTATTGGAAGCAAACTCTGGCCTATAGTGCATCCCATTTGCTGCAGTGAGTGTGCTGCTGGGAAGAACTTACCCTGGTTTTTAGTGGTGTGTTGGGTGAAGACTGGAGACTCTCAGGTCTCTGTGCATGGAGCCATACTCTCAAAGCCTTCCTGCCAGCTGTGGAAATTGGATATGGTTTATGGAGGAGGAAATAATAAGGTGTTTATGGTGCTCTCAGAAAAACAGATGATCTGAGATATCCAGTCTGAGGTGACAGAGCTACAGAAATGTGGATAAATCTCTTCTGGCAAAGCTGGAAGCTGCTGCTGCTGGCAGGGCATCACAGGGAGCAGGTCTGGCATTCAGCTGGTAGGTCCCAGGTGCTCTGGGAGGGTTCACAAAGTGCTCATCTACAAGTGCTTTGAGAACAGGCTGTGTTACCTGACCCGGTCCAGTTTTCTATCCAGACCAGGCTGCTTTTGTTCTCCCTCCTTGTGTGTGATTGTTGGCTGCAGAAGGTAGAGAAGAAGGTCACACTGGTTGTTGTAGTTGCAAAGTTGGGCTTTTTGACAATTCTCCAAAGGTCAGGCTGCTTGCTCTTTTTTACTATCTGTCTTGAGTGCAAGCAAATAAATGAAACACATTGAGGCAGAAAATCCCAAAATATAATAGTTCAGAGGATCTTTTCAGATGAAATGGCACTTTATTCCCTTATAAAACCTTGCATAGAAGAGCATGAGGAAAACACACCATTTTGATTTCTTTTGAAAATGCTTTCTTAAGACTGCCAACTTGGAAAGCAGCTGAAAGAAGCAAGGGAAAACATTGATTGTTATACAGGGCATGACAGCTGAAGTGTGTTCTTTAAAGGAGGGGAAAGTTCCTCAATAGCTCTCCTCCATCAGTGCAAATTGCTACAGAAAGCAGTTTACTGCATGCTGTGCAGAATTAATAAATGGAGTTATTGATGAAGGATCCAGGTCACCACCTCCACTGAAGGGAAGCCTAAGGGGCACAGTGTCTTCCTCAAACAGAATGGGTTTGGTTTTGGTTTTTTTTGTTTTTGCAGAAGCTGTGTTTTGTTTGAGATACAGAGCTCATCCTGGTTGAGCACTTGAGATAATAAATCTTTTTCTGAAGCTGAGGTCTCTGCATAATAGTGACAGCATAGTATTGAGGCTGAGACTGATAATGGTACTAAATAATCATCTCTTTTAAAACAGAAATTACTTTGATGAACACTAACGTGAATATCAGCATAAGTACAGGGTGTGCTTAGTACTCTTTAACATGACCTTCATTTTGATAACAGCTCTAATTAGGTAGGTTTTGTAGAAGCTGACTATCAGTTCTGTTTGCATTACTGGAGAACCTCATGGATTCTGTTTATCTGCAGTTTTGTGACTCTTGTTCTTTTTTTTTTTAAATCAGTTTTGTCTTCTACAATGAGCTTAATCTCTTGAGCAGGTGAAACCTCCACAAAATATTGAAGTGTTCCCTGACACAGGTGCCAGGAGGAGAGTGCAGTGACAGCTGAAGTCCACAGCACTCAGAAAGGGCCATCCAGGCTATTCCAGAGGAAGAAAAGGCATCAGTGGAGCTGCATCAGCTTCCTGAAGCAGTGTACCACTAAGTCTCTTGGACACTACTGCTGACCTAGGGAAGAGGGATAACAGTCTGGTGTTTGAGGGATCCAGGCTAGTTTGACATGCATTCAGAGGATTTGCATGTGATTTGGCTGTGCTGTACAATTATGTCAAGTTCATCAGACTGACCTAACAACAGCAGCCTTCTCCAGCCAGCAGCACGACAATTCAGAGTTGCTCTTTAGGTCCAAAATCTTGTAAAGATGCTTGTTTGCATGAGCATAAAGAGGCTCACAGGGCAACATTAATTACTTCATAATATCCTCTTCCTTGTTTGTGCCCTCTTGTGACTCTTTTGAAAGTGTCAGGTTCATTCTGTTGATTTTACTCTTGGAGGGACAGTGTAAATGTAATCCAAAGTTTTTCTGTATTTTTCCTTTATTTGTGGCATGTGTACCCTCAGCTTTCCCTTAAACCCACACCTGATCTGTGTAGGGAAGTGCTCACATGCGAGTTTAAGTTTGAGAGAGGATGAAAAGCTGCTATGGAATATAAAAGTACCTTGCTATTTGAATTTGCAAGTTAGGAGTTCCTGTTTATTTTTAAGGTACTTGGGGGTCAGATATGCAAATTCTCATTTTGGCTGTTAGTTCTAACAATCTACTCTTTCTGAGTAAAAGTTCAGATTCCCTTAGTTTTTGATATTATTAAATTATGAGGATAGAGGGAGAAATCCTGTCCTGTGAAATGCCATGTTCATGAAACACAACATTTTTCACCACTGCTAAGATTCTGTGTAATGCAGATATGAAAAAGCCATGTTTGGGTCTACAAACATCAAGGTGGTTTAATTGAAGCAGATAGAAATTGCTGTTTAATGAAATATTCCTGCATTTTTCATTATAGCTCTAGTTTAACAATCCTATGTGTAAATGTCATGTACAGCAAGATCCTGAATGTAGATGGGATGGGATTTCTCCAGAAAATGTAGAAATAGCTCTTTTGGGATTTGTGAACAATTTGTTTTTCCTTGTATGCTATTATGCATCATCTTTTATTTATCAAAATGTAATTTGATGCTTCCATTCCCTCTCTTTTAGCCTAGAAGGAGTTAGTAGCTTAAGGACACTGATATTGAATGTCAGTTGTAAGGTATTTTTTTCCTCCAAGCAGAAGGAGAATAATTTGGAGACATATCCCCTGGCTCTGAGAACTGCTCATGATGGCTACAACACTGTTAAAAACCAAATAATTTGTCAGAACTCTTGCAGATTAGGATTAGAAGAAGAAGGGAATGGAGGATTGATGAAAGGGGAAATATGAAGTGACTGAAGCCCTACTCTCATTACAAACAGTTGCTGATTTTTTTTTTTTTTCTATTGAAGGTCAATAAGTACAAAACATTGTGTTTGCTAATCAGATGAGAACTTCATTACTTTGTTTCAGAGATCAAGGCACACATCATTTTTAGCTACAAAAGTTTGTGGTTTTACTTCACAAAGTTAATTGGAAGATTTGATTTAAAAAATAATCATTTAGTAATGTATTTTTCTTAAAGGACAGTGACAAGAAAGGTGCTAAATTGCTCCAGCTTTGAATAAGAGAAAATATATTTAAGAACTGACTAAATTATTTTAAAAGTTATGCCTAATTTTAGCCAAGATATTTTCAACCCAATAATCTATAACAGCAGAGTACAAAGTTGAGCACAGCAGACAGGGACCATTGAGCTCCTGGAGTTAAGGGTGCATTAGTGTTTCTATTATAGTCTTGTGCAATCTGCAAGATAAGATGGTTGTAGTAATTGGTTCCAGACTGAAACACAGCCTGCAAGATTGAGACCTGAGATCACAAGTTACACTTTTAGAATTGTATTCTGGGAATTACTTAAACTACTGTGGTTTGTTTATGTTATGCTGGATTCCCAAGGTCCCCATTAAGGTTCACAGTTGCATTAAAGGCAATTTTGCATAAACAGCTAGGCACAATACCCATACAAGTAGTTTGTAGCCTCATACCTTCAGCTGAGGGTGTGGTTTCAACAGGTGCTTGATCCTACCAGATCAGGATCAGTGAGTGAAACATGGGACTGAAATCCCACTTGGGCATACTGAGGTCTTCCAGCTCACCAAGAGCAGCCTGCCCATCCTGAATCTGTAGGGACAGCTTTGAGGTGCTTGAGGGCTGATAGCACCATTGGCTTTGCTCCTTGGCTGTCCAGGCTGACTCAGAGGAAGGGATAACCTACTCACAGAATCATTCAGGTTGCATAAGACCTCTAAGATGGCTGAGTTCCACCTTTGACCTTGCCAACTAGACTGGCACAAAGTGTACCATAACATGGCTATTCCACACCCTCTCCTTTGGCCCCCATCCTTGGTTGTGCACTGGCACGATCTCAGCATGGGCAGCAGCCTGAGCAGTGGTGCCATGTGAGCCAAAAGACATGCAGCGCTTCTCATTTGAAACTTGGGGCCAAGTACAACTGAGGAACAAAGCAAATTGTTCCTTTTGTTTTAGACTCCCCACAAAGCTCTTTGGGTTATGTTTGGCTCGTGCTACCTGATCTGTGCATTTTCTGTGGGGAAGCAGAACAAACCAGGCAAGGGATGTCTGTCACATTCTCCAAGTGTCCTTCAGAAAAGTAGTCCTGGTTCTTTCCTAACTTGGGGTTTTAGTTTAGATGTTATTGCCTTGGGGATTACTGCTTTGTTCGACTGAAGAGAAAGAGGCTTATGGTGTCATTATTGCTAAAAGCAGGACAGGTTCTCCATGCCTTGTTCTGTTCCTGGCTGTATCTTGAGGACAAAGGTGTTGATTCACCCTCACCATCTGACAGTGTTGTATCAGGAAAGTAATAGCTTTGAGAGCAAAGAACTGAACTTCACATTGATGTATTTTCTAAACTATTATTTTCAAAAATGAGCATGAAAACACTTTCTTTTTCCGCTGTGAATGAGATGTTACTGTCACACTTGGCCTGAGGTATTTATGATTAACTCCACAGAATCAAAACCAAGTTTATAAAGAGTTTGTCACAGAGCCTCAGGTAGTTACTTATCCACTTGCTGCTGAAAAAAGATAACTGATAGGAAGAGATACACAGAATTTTTAGAGAGAGACAGACATCTCTAGGTAAGGGACTGTGTTACTAGAAACACTTGTCTTTTCATATTGTTAGAGTTTTGAAAATTTTTTTATGCTATGTATTAGTTCTTGCAAATTGCTTGCCAATTTAATATCAGCAGCATCTAAACAGAAAGTAATTGCTTATGATAATGAGAGCAAACTAATTTACTGGAATATGTTAATATTCACAATGCACTTTAGAACAGCAGGGTATTCCAAAAATACTACTCTGTTGTTTAATTGCAGTGTTTAGGTTGCATTGTTATTACAAATGCTGGCAATATCATCACAAAGCCAGCCTCTCATTGAATAGCCTCCTTACTGAGACTCCAGCATGTGAGTAGGTAGTGTCCTTTGAGAGCTAAACAGAATATGAAGAAAACCTTCATATTTAAATAATGATTCTTAATTTCTGATTGATGCTCATTACATGAATTGACAGAGAGCTGTCTTATGACTTTTAAAATTTAACTTAATACATTTTAAATCAAATAGCATTTAATTCCTATCTGAATATTTGTGTGTCTTTGATTGAATCAATATTTGTGTGAGATGCAGAAACATACCTAGAAATATGTTTTATCTTACAGAAATGCTGTAAGAAAATACTGTAGTGCAGGAGTCCTCAAAACTTCCAAGTTGTTGTAGTGCAGTTCACTCTGCAGGACTGGTGTTTAGTGTATTTGAAATGTTGTTTTCTCCTTCTTTTCTTGGGAAATGTTCTGGTTTGCTTTGGGTTGAGTTTTTTTGAGCAAACTTAGAAGAATACTTATTGAAAAACGGGTTATTCCTGAGCACCTTTCATCACAGAATTATTTTCCACGTATGTTGGTATCCTTTAAAGTTTTGAAGGATTCTTGACATCTCTGCGTATGTCATTATAAAGTACTGTATTGAAGTAAGGCTTTCCAGACTATTGAATACTCATCTTCACTTCAGGGTATTAAAAGCAATCATAATCTCCTCCAGCCAGACCCTTGGAAGTGAATGACCTGCACGAAATCACTGCACTAATTAGGGTGGGTTAGTCTGCAGAGGGTGATCAACTGCTCACCTCTCTTGCATGCACGAGTGATTTAAGTTGCAGCTGATAGCACTGGCTGTGTGGAGTGTCAGAGCCAGCACTTGAGTTAGTCTCTGGTGAGATGATTGAACAGTTTGGACTCCAAAACTCTTTTGTCAAGTTCTCTCCAAACATTCTTGTGGAATGCAGTGGTTAAACCAGACTCTCTGTTTGCTTAACTGTGTAACCCAGTGAAAAGCATTCAGATGCATGTTTTTCACTGCAGCTCTTTATCCTCTGAATCTGGTGGAGAATTGTTGCTTACAAACAGCAGCATAAGGACTTTGCAAAGAAGAATGACAGCAATTATCATAATGACAAAGCATGTAGTGTTTCTGTGCCAGGCCTCAATTGAAAATCTATTCTGTAGAAGAACAGAAAGAAGTGGGAAGGAAGTGAATTGGCCCAACCTGGCTGGCCCCTGTTAGCTCTTATTATAATGGTCTAATAACCTTAAAGATTCAAGTACAAATACAGCTGTGTCTGTGTACCCCTATTAAACACTGTTTGTTTCATGCACAGATTTGATAATGTAAGTAAACACTGATGTTCCAAAGTCAATCCCTGGGATAATGACTGCAGAAACTCTCCAAATGAAGTATCATTTGTAGCTGCTTGCTGGTTCTTATTTTCAAGCTCTTTTGAGCCAACCAAGCAGACACTTTTATATCATGTTCCTCTTTTACCTGATAATTTTTGGTGGTTTGAGTGCATATAATGCAGGAGAAGACTAGCTTTGACTTTAAAACTTGGTTTGTATATAAACTAAAATATCCTGAAGTTTTGTTCATGCTTGGAATTAGGGAGATGGTACAATGCCACAAGACTGCAGTCAATATGCAACTTGCTCATCAGTCCTTCCCTGTGCCAGGTCTCCTTCTGAGATGCCTCTGAACAGCTGCTTCAGGGGTGGATTCATGTGCTTCAGGGAGGATTGGTGTTTTTCCAAAGATTTCATCTCTTGCATTTCATTTGATTTCAGTTTTGTAACAAGAAGAATGGTTCCTATTTTTTGCCTTTCAGGATGTAACATCTCTAAGAAACTGTGCTCTTTCTATTTTTCTTCAACTATAGTCCATGTCTGTCTACTCAAAAGCATTCAGAAATGCTGCCACAAGAAAATTTTAGTCTGCTAAATATTAGTAGTTGAGTAATTTGTAGGAGAACATGTATGCCACAGAACTTCTTACTACTCTTCTTGCACATTGCCCATAATACAATTATCTGTTCCCAGCAGAGACTCCCTCTCAGCAAACCCTGTAATTTGTGTTTTTGCCAGTACCATCTTTCTGCTGCAAGCAACATTGACATCTTATCTTAGTCCAGCATCTGACATCCTTGGGTGT
Organism: Agelaius phoeniceus; assembly: GCF_051311805.1. Lineage (NCBI taxonomy): Eukaryota > Metazoa > Chordata > Aves > Passeriformes > Icteridae > Agelaius > Agelaius phoeniceus. The sequence goes on along the minus strand of NC_135267.1, from coordinate 105,160,940 downwards.
GGATCATTTTTCAGTGACTTTTGCAGGCTTGCAGTTAGCAATGCTTTCATTTTCAGCATGCTATACCTTTCTTCCAAGAGAAGTTTTGGCTACTTCTGAAAGCTCTCTAAGGATTTTTCAAGATTAAATTAGGAGATGCACAATTTAGCAAGGAACATAATATAAACGTCACTTAAAAATAACTAAGTTAATGCAAGACTGGATAGCTGGAATATTGTATTATAGTAAGAAAGCCAATAAGAAATAAAGACTTTAGCCTAGAAGCATGCTAGGCACTTGCAGCCAAGCTCCTGTCCATTCTAACACTATTAAATGACTTAAGGCCAGCTATTTCAAATGTTTTGATCCCCATTTAAAGAACAGGGGAGTTATTTTTAAAGGTTTCCAGAAATGCAACAGCACTTCTGAGAATCAGGATACTGCCGTAGGTGCTTGTATAAAAACATAACTTCAGGCAATAATGTTTTGCATGAAATAATGACCTACAAATAATTATTATTTCTCTGACAAGAACATTGCCTGTTGATGGACCTATAAAAAGCAAATTTAATTTTGTTTTCTCTTTTACTGGTTTTTGGCCTATGTGCACTTCTGTGCAGAGCGACTTTTGTGAGAGACACTCAGGTCCTAGTGTCACTGACGTTTTATGAAAATCCTTTTACTAGGATTTTTCTCCTGAGAAGCCTCAGATAAGAAATGTAAACAATAACCATCTGATGGCTGTGGAATGTGGTCTGGAGATGGCTTAACCAACAGGTGCATCTTTGATTGGTCTCATGTGGATTGTTTTTACTTAATGGCCAATCCCAATCCAGCTGTGTCAGACTCTCTGGTCAGTCACAAGATTTTATTATTCATTCTTTTCTAGAGTTCTGATGTCTTCCTTTTCTTTTAGTATAGTTTTAGTATACAATTTTCTTTAATATAATATATATCATAAAATAAGAAATCAACCTTCTGAAACATGGAGTCAAGATTCTCAATCCTTCCTGCATCCTGGGGACCCTCAAACTCCACCATATCCTAGTTCCTGTATTCAACTTACTGGCTTCCCAGCTGAGTCAGCAAGCTCAAGTTACTTGGCTTAGGGAATTTTTAACTTTTGCCAGGTATTTGTTGAGTTTGTAAAGTCCCTGGACTGGAACCACTGAATGATTTCACATAGGGCACCAACAGATGGTGACAACATTTGGTGTCTATCAACCTGCATAGTATTTGAGCTAATGTCCTAGTTCCTGCATCCTGTTACAAATTCCTTTAACTAACCAGCCTGTGTTCACTTTGAATTTGGAACAACTAATAAGCCATAAGAAACAAATCAGTGCATGTGCAGGTAGTTTGTTTTAATGGAACTGATTGCAGCTGTGGTTAAATTGAAGTTTAAGCCTTGACAATTCCTGTTGTCAGGAGCGTGGAGATTGGAATAGTCCTATTGTCTTTGAGGTCAGTAAAGTCAAGTACTCTCAATCTGACAATGGTGTTGAGGAGCACATTGAGTGCAGGTAGCTCTGTGAGTAGCTGCAGTGTGAGCTGCAGGCTGGGTTAGGAGGGCCAGGAGCCCAACCCTGAGCCCAAGTGGGCTTGGGGACCTGTGGCCCTGCCGGGGCACCAGATACTCAGGGGCAGCAGGAGCCAACCACATGGAATTTAGTGCTCTTGGACTGTGAGGTTATAAAAGCTCAGGATCCCTCCTTGAAGGCACCAGCTTGAGCTGTCATTTTATTTTTTTATTCTGTTGTTTAGCTATTGCACCATGACTAAACTATTTTAGGGCTCTGAAGGTCTGGGACTCTGCTCTGGGAAGCCCATTGTGGAGCTGGGAAGGAGACTTGTGTGCCTGTGTGAGTGTGGGGCTGTAGATGGGAAGGGTCTCCCGAGCTCAGGGGGTGTGAGGGTGGCTCCAGAGTGGTTCCTGGATGGTCAGACAGGGAAGTTTCCTTAACAGTGCCTTTACATTTTATCTGTACAGAAATGCTTTTCAGTCCATTGCCTTCTCATATGTGTTGCTCAACCACACAATTTCCACTTCTGTAGACAGTATTCAAGAAATTTATCTTTAACTATATGTTGACAAGGTTGTAGGAGGAGTAAAACCTTTCCTTATTTATAGAGGCTTTGCTTTTAATTTCCATCTGACTTTTTGGCAAGCTTTAAGAATCAGACATGTTGTATCCTTGTTAACTATAATAGAGTTTTAATGGAATAAAATGTTTTATGTTGAGTGCAATATGACATTTAAAGCAGGCTTTAAATTTCCCAAATATATCATTTTCCACCCATTTACATTGCATAAATATCCAAGGCCCTAATGGGGAATTACTTACCTTACATTTCATACAGAAATGTTTCAAATTGATTTCAAGCAGCATCCATACTGGAAAAGTGATAGGTATAGGCAGCCCATAAAATTTTTAAACTGAGAGAATCTGGAGAAGAACAGTAATTTTTTTTATCACTCTGTGTCATGTTTCTGTTAGACTGTATACTTTCATAAAATAAATAGTGATTTTTTTGTGTAAGTGAACATATTTATGAGTTCAGCAAACCACAGAACTTTTTTTCCTGTGGATGTTTTAAAGCTAATAAAAATAATTTTACAGAATTAGTGCCATAATACTAACAAGTCCATTGACAGTCACTTAATCAAGTCATGTTTTGCTCATAAGTCAGATGAACAGATACTCCTTATTTCTGTTCTCTTAGGAGTCCTTTCAGCAACCTCTTGCTTAGCTAAGGTCCTTCTCAAAATTATAATAATTTTAAGCACAATTGGAGGCTCTTAGTTCAATGTCCCTACTCAAACTGAGTAGCACTTTACTCCAGTTAAGTGATCTAATCTAAATCAATGGGGTCATTTGAGGTGTAAGATGCTACTTGATTTAAAATATTAAAATCACTCTAGTTGGAAAATTAAATTCTTTGAAACTTTTATTATAACTATGTCATTTATGATGCTAAGAATGATGCTGACTTGGAATACTGATGCTGTGTCAGGGTTATTCTTTATAGATATACATGTTTGTTGAGTCATTTTTACTCACAAATTTTAGTTGTTTGTCACTTACTGACCCTATTTGTCAATAGAGCTTGATAGCAACTTTAAATAATGGCAAATTTAAATAACGAACTTTTGGAACAGGAATGGAGTATTTTTTCACCCACTTTATTATGCATGAAAGGTAAAACATAAACAACTGTCCAAATACTAATACCATAGAGTGGAAGAAAGGAGAAGTAGGAAAAGGAGTGGTTTTCTCAGAGTTTTTTCCTGTGGTCTGAGGAAAAAGCTTTGCTTTTGTGGTAGTTCCCTGAAACTTCAACAAATGCCACTTTGCTGAAGGAAAAGGATGCTCAGCGTGACTTGGGATTGTGTTGGTTCTATTATCACTTAGACCTTTACCTGGAGACAGCTCTTAGGCATGGCTGAATATAATAAACCACACACAGCACTGGTTTATAGAGCTCTCTGAAAAATTGGATGCACGGTGATGAAAAGTTCTGTAGGATCTGATAAAGCAAATCAGGGTCACCTTAGTGCTTTGGGGAAGAGGAGTTCTACAATGCAATGTCAAGTTGTGCTTGAATTAGTAGTAGTAGTAGATACTGCTTTGTTGCTTCATTTAAATTAATTGCTCCAGCTGATTGAGTTGGTTGAGGTGTTGGAATGATGTGGCTTCAGCATCTCTGAGAAACATTGAACTTTAGAGCTCAGCTGTAGCACAGTGATATGTGGGCTCCATAAAAGGCTGACAGGACTCTGATAGACCTTTTCTATCTGCTTTATTTTCCTCAACATCTTTACCTGAAGAGAGAAGATGATATCATTAATGACAATATTAACAAACACCAGCCATGATCTTTGTCAATGCTGCTTTGGTCAGTGAGTTTTGTTACAGTTACTCTGGAGGAAGGGAAAAATCAATGAATAAAATAATGGAATTGCTAAGGAATTATTTTGTGCAGCTTGTGACCTTACAGGTGACAAATGTTGAGTCTGTACAGTCCTGGTTCAGGCATGTAGTCAGATGGGTACAAGTACCTAACTAGAAATTGTTTGGAGTAGCAACCAATTTCCAGGAAAACTTTGAACCTTTATCAAGGTTTGCCAAGCTTGGTCAAAGGAGCACCATCAATATTCTCCTAGTCCCTATTATCCACAAATCTAAGAGAACCTGGCCAGAAAATAAGACTACCATTCCTGCCCTTGTGGCTAAAGCTCTTTGGAGCAGTAATCCCTTTGAACGTTTTCTCTTTCCCCATGCAATGCACCTCTTCTGCTATTAAATAGCCTGATGGTGCTCTTGCAGGAGAGCAGTTACAATCCATGTTCAGGCTCCTGCCCAGATTAGTGGGAGAGAGTGTATCAGAATGCCTTCAGCAAGCATTCAGTTCAATCTGGTCTTTAGTTGGAAATGCTTCTTCCAGCAGCTCTTTCCATCTCCTTCCCATGGTTAACCCTAATGGCCATCCCCTCCTCACCTCAACCCTGTGGCATACATTCTCTCTCCTGTGTGAATAATTAATAACATATCAAAGCCTAGGAAGAAGTAATACAAAAGGGTTGTATTTTAATCCACCAAGTGGACTATTTTGAAACCCCCACCTCTCCTTTTCTTCCCCTCGCATACCATGGTTTTGAAGCATTCCTTCCTTTACTTACCTTAGAAAATCTGTGCAAATATATGTACAGAAATTTTGTGTATTTTTCTGAACTTCAGCTTGTGCAGACTGAAAATACATAGATGATTATGTAAAAATGAGTATTAATGAAGATTTATATGCTTCTCTGAACATAGTAAATATAATTAATGCCTTCATATAGAAGTTTGGACAATCATGTATATATATATGTTTTTGTATTGTAAATTCTTCATTCTTGGTAATTAATAGTAGCCTGCACAAGTAGTCTCACTGTATTCAGCAGGTTTATCAATGCAAGTAATTACTTACCAATGGGAATAAGGGGGTTCACATTGTATCCCAAAATTAAGTGCTGATAAGATACAGAAAGAAGAAAATAACATTATTGGGTAATTTCTTGTTACTAGCACTCTTTACCCTTCATATTTTTAATGATATTTAAAAATTGCTTTTCTATTAACAAAAGTGCAGCTAGTAGTTTTCATTACTGAACTTTGCAGGCTTCAGTCTTCAGTTTTTCAGTCACAGAGTGTGATGGAATCATGGTTTATGAGGGTCCAGAGCTCAATCAAACCATTGCATTCACTTCATCAGCACCTGAAACCTGATGTGAATGTCAAAAATAAACATTATGCTACTTACATTATATGGGATAAATGGAATTATGTACATTACCCTTCAGTGCAATATACCTTAAACTCAAAATTGGAATGAACATGAGGAAGGCAGAAAGCTGTTGATTTGAGCAAACTATTAAGCTACATCAAATGTGACTTCAGAGCAATAAATATTGGAAAGCTTTGCAGTCATAAACATTAATAAATACGTGAATGGGCTCTAAACAAAATATTTATCTGCTTAATACACTAGAGGTAAGCAGATGTCCTTGAGTTGCTGCCAGACTGTGCTGAAATGAATGCACTATTTCATAAAGATGAATTTTGCAAACAAGTAAGGCTTCAGAGACCCAGGCCATTAAAAAACATTACTGTATCTTGACCACTGGCGTTTTGTTACAATGGGAACCATGCTTTCATGGGTAAGAATTTCAAAGAGCTGTGTGGACATTTTTCGTAAGCGTTGTGTGGATGCATGGAAGCATAAAGAATTATGCAGTAAATTCTGTGGCTGAGAGATATAACTGGCATGTTACAAAGTTGCCTGCTTACAAGTACTGTGCTGATGGCATTGCTATTCTTGACATTATAATTCCGCTGCTTTCAATTCTCTGGAGATGATAAACCCCAAACAACACAGTGCCACAAGCTAAGGGAGATGGCTGGGGTTTCGTGACAATGCTCTGAAAGAGCAGCAGAGACATTATGAGGTTTGTCAGACAGCATAAAAGCCTTTATGAACCAAGTGAATTAGGCTTCCTCTGTTGTTTCCCCAAAACCGATAGTAAGGAGGGTTGTTTCCAACAACTGCTCAGTTTCTAGCTTTTAATAGTTAATGGGAGGTCAGGCTATAAGCTGAGATCAATCCCAGAGTAATAAATTTTACATTATTATATTTGTCTTTCTTGAAATATAAACACCAGAGGATCTATTCTCAAATGGCTTCCGACCCATTTTTTCCATAATTAATACAGGAAATTCGAGGAACGTGACTCCCCGTGCAGCTCAGACAGAGGCAGATCTGTATTCATCAGCATGGATTAATTAGTCTTTCACCAGACACACAGTTACTTCGAAGAGCTACAAAATGGGCAGTTATAAAGGAGGGAAAGCTGTCTCATAAAAACCCATAAGCCACATGTTCTTGTGAATAAGAGATACTTTTTTTTAACTTTGATGTTTATTCTATGTAGTTTAAGATTTACGGCTAGATTTATCCAGCTCCACTGACATTGACCTTGCCTTCAATGCGGCAGCAGCATGGAATGAATTGCTCTTCCCTGGTTGATTTGAAGGGCAGTACTCAACAAAAAAAAATGCAGCAAAGATTCACTCTGAATAAGAACAGCAGAGCCTCTCATTGTTCAGATCTGAAGACTTACTTCTGGGTCATTGTATTCAGTATGATTCCACCATGCTTGGCAGGCTTTTTCTTTGTCTTTTAATTGGGTAAACACATCTGTTTCAACCAAGAAAAGGAGAATTATGCACTGCCACTTAAATCTTAGGGACTATTCTAACAGCTCCATCTGTGACATTGAGGTGTAAGGAGTTGTTTTTTCTTAGCCTTCTCATTTTTGTTACTTATAAGAACCTCATTCATGACCTGACACAGTGTTTTATGAAGTCAACAGAAAGGCTGTCACTGTTTTTAATGAGCTTTGGATCAAGCTCTCTGTTTCTCTTCAACACAGAGCAAATCCTTTCAGTCCAGGCACCACAGTGACATAAACTCCATGAAGGTCCCAACTCATCAGTTGGAGATTTGAAGTCAACAGTAGCAGCAGACAGGAGAACCTGGGGACTCTCAGCAGTGATATTACCTGTCTAACATGTCTTTGTTTCAGGGTGTATTGTAACTGGAGATTAATGATGCACAGCAGATTATTGCACATTTCAGACCACTGCCTAGGAGGAAAGCAAGGGTGGGAGAGCAGGAGGAGGAGGGCTTTGTCACACACATTGCTAAACCAGACACCTTTTGCATGTGTCTATTACCAGTCCCTGGCACAGCCCCAATATTCGTTACTCTTGCAAAACTCTTTTTATTATAAAGATAAAACCTGATTTCACCTGAAGTGTAAGTGAAATCTTAAATAACAGTCCTGCTATTGTCTTTGCTGAAGAAATTAACAAACTCTCCTGAAACACATGCTGGTTGGTATTTTGGCATCAGGAGAAAAGCCAGCAGATCCATCTGAAGCACAGTGAAACTATCCCACAAGTGTATTAATATAAAATGAGATTTACAGTGACTTTAGTGGTACGCACTGTGCATAAATTATTAGTGATGGCACTGCCAAAAAACCCTAATTAATAGGCATGTAATTCCATAAAGGAAAAGTGAGGTTAGAAATAAATATATGAGACCTTTTCAAAAAGACCAAGTGTCCTTTTTGCATTATGACTGAGAGCAGTCTTGCTCGGCAGTAGAGTAAGATTTTGAGACATCTGGGAGCTGAGCAAATGGTGTGAAGTGTACAGTCCTTCTTGGCTTTGGCTTTGAAAGTCCACATGTTCAAGGGCTTTTAGATTCCTTTATATGATAATGGTGTTTTTGGTCAACTTGGAAAGAAAGAGAGTTAAAATTATGTTATTATGTGCTGTCTCCTTACATGGACATGGGAAGTATGGAGTAAGAGCATTGGGTGGAATAAACTGAAAAACCATTCCATGATTCTATGAAAAGTAAGAGTTGGAAGGGACATTAAAGGTTATCTAGTTCCAACCCCATGCCATGGACAGGAATGTCACCCACTAGATCAGGTTGCTCAAGGCCACACCCAACCTGGTCATCCAGGGAGGGGGTCTCCACAGCTTCTCTTTACAACCTGATCCAGTGCCTCACTACCCTCTGAGTGAAGAATTTTTTCTTGGTATCTAATCTAAATATTTTCTCTTTTAGTTTAAAAGTATTCCCATTTGTCCTATCATTAGCTATTTAATAAAAACAGATAAAATGTGATACAAGTAGATAAAATGCAATAAAATTGAGAGTAGCCACACTTTGAGACAGTTTAGGACAGATAGGTTAATTCATTGTAAATACAGAAGTCCAGTTTTCCTATCTTCCTAAGCTTTGACCTATTCTCATGGAAAAGGAGTAGATAGCTTGTAGTGACTTTTCCAATGGAAGATCAAGTACATGCACAATTTACCTGCTCTGTGCTGTTGTTAAAGTACGAGTTTTAAATGGAAAATGTCCGGATATGCTGCTATTTTAGTTCTGAGGAAATATGCTGGTGATGATGTTCAGCACCTGAGTGCTAAGTGGTTTTGGATTACAACATTTGTTTCAAACAGATTATAGATTTTGTAAGTGCACCCTGGATGTAATGTGTAAAGATTTCCACTTTTGAAAGATGTACATTGAGCATTATGCAAATAAGCCATTGCTTACTCAGATGGTAGAATAATCTCTTTGTCCTGACATGACAAGTAAAGTATGTTTCCACTCGTTATCCCCATCTGTCACAAGATGATAAACCTCAGATCTGTACAAGTCTTATCTGAATGTATTTGTTAACATCTTGCTTTGCTGGCCACCATCATGTATCATTTTCGTTGTGTAACTAAATAGCTGCACTTTTTTTGTCAGCCACAAGGCAACTGGAATTACTTGATTTCTCCACATAGGTCCAGTTGGGAAAAGCATTTGGTTTAACTCACCCCTGTTCTACGCATCACAGAAATATGTTTATCAAGCATAAACTGAAGAACTCTTCCAAACAGATATGCATTTCTGAATCAGAGCTATGGTGTTTCAAGTTGTTACATTTGCAATTAAGTTATATTCAGTGCTGATTGCACAATATAAAACCCACTAATATTTCACTTGCTGCATAATTTTTAGAGATAAAGACCTCTTCACATTGAAATGCAGCCTATGAATCCATTTACTGCGTGAGAACCTGATTTATGTAGGGCATATGATTTCCTCGTGGCTTTGCACCGGTGCAAGTGGGTTGATTATATTTATTTCTGTTTTTTTTTCTTTTCTTTTTTTGTTTTCTCTAACAGCGGGGACAACGTATATCTTTAGCAAAGGTGGTGGACAGATCACTTACACGTGGCCTCCCAACGACCGGCCGAGCACTCGAGCAGACAGACTGGCAATAGGGTTTAGCACTGTGCAAAAAGAGGCTGTGCTGGTGCGAGTGGACAGTTCTACTGGCCTTGGAGATTATTTAGAGCTGCATATTGTAAGTAATCACCTCACCAAAGGCGTGAGGTTTCTTCTTGTCTTGCTCGTGCTTGCGTTCGCGGGGGTTAAAATTTGTTTTGTCGGAGTGTGGTTATAGAAATTAATGAACCTTTTGGGGTCAATAGTGGACTAAATGATGCTGGTTTTTTGCAGATGATGTTGTACAGGGTCTCAGACATTCTCAAAATGCCTTTTTTTCCTACAGTGCTGCTTTTCATAGATTTTCAATTAAAAATCATACTGAGATACTGCCTGTACAGATAGAGCAGTTTATTGCAGTGTAATTACATGGAACAGAATTTAGCAGTATCAGAGGAAGGTATGTTTATCCTGGGGGATTTAATCTGGAATCTAATAGTGGAATTGCAGTGTATCACAGCTGACTGTGCTTTTTGTTATTATTAGAATTTGTCCTCTGATTTCAACATACTTTTGTGATGGTAAATCTTAAAGCAGGAAGACTGTCAGGCTAGGAAGTCTTAGAAAGTAATTTCAGCTGCCTTAAAGCAAGGAACTAGCAATCAAAATTGAAAGCATATGGAGTTTTATGGCATCATAAATAAGTGATCAATTGAGAAAAACATAACCAGAGCAGTATAAAATTTTGTTGTTTAGATTAGTCTGAACTTTGTTAATGTGTTCGTTTGATTTTTATTTGAGAATGTCTCTACTTTCAGGAAGAGTTGAGTTCCTTTTGAATGAAATTACTTATTGGTCTATAACCAATTACACTTTTACCCTCAGAAAGCATTCAGCAATGATCATTTTCAAAATTACATGGGATTATGGTATTCAATCTTCCCAGACTCCTTTTTCTGCAAAGGCACTCTTACATTGTGGACAAAGGTGATTTTTTATTTATTTACTGGATTGAGTAAATAAAGAAAGAAAACCTTGAATAGAATTCAGAAGTTGTCTATACCCTTATCTTACATTGAATCACACGGATGAAGTAGTTGGCTGGTTTTGTGCAATCTTAGTTTGAAAATGTGAACAAAGCAACTTCTCCCAGGTGCCAGAAAAACTGAGAGCCTACATAATTCAAGGCAAGTATTGTGTTGCTAGATAGAATTTAAATATTTGCTTTGCAAACACCAGGTGCCTTGTTATAATTTACCTCTTTATTTGCGATCTCAGAGCAAACCCACCCTCTGTGGTCAACAGAGTTACCTCCTTCTTACAGGTTTTTTTTTGTTCATTAGCATACAAAGGAATGTTTTCCTTGTAATTTTACTGTACCTGAAGTCTATCAAAGCTATCATATTTATTTGCTCTTCCATCTAGCCATGGTATTTCTATTTTAAAGCAAACATTATGTTCATTAATGATGAGTTGGAGATGAAAAATTATTGCCTGCTCATAAATGTTTGTAGTTTTCAATTTTTTTTCCTCAAATAACTTTCTTATACCCATGCTGTAGCAAAAGATGGTTTAAAAAAAGAATAATTGAGAGTTTTCTATGGTCAGAAACACTACCAGCTTAATAGGGAAGGGGAAAATGGTAAATTATACTTTAGTGATTCTTTTGAAATTTCTGTGAAGCAGCAAAGCCTTTTATCATCCTGCTGTAAGAGGTGATTTTGGCCTCCCCCTGCTGCCTTTGCAAGGGACTTTGGGAACCTCCCTGAAGCCTGTTCTGCTTCAGAGCAAAATGGTAACTGTGTGAAATTTCTCTGGAATGAGGTTTGACCTTTGAGAGCAGCTTCAGAGTAGTCTGTCCCTAGAGTGGAGGCACTGAGGGATCGACCTGAAATCCTAAGACATTTGGCAAGGACTTTTATGACAGTTGTCAGTGATAGATAAAGCTTGGAAAACTATTGGGATATAATTTCCTGGAATCTAATTCAAATAAGGATAATATTCAAAGGGAAGTTGAAAGGCAGTATTTTCAAAAGCACTTTTGACACCAAAGACCATATATCTCATTAAAGTCTGTTGAGCTGCAGATACTTCTGAGAATTTTACCTGGGATCCATTTTAGCTCAGAAAGATATTGTGTGAGATATCACAGTTCTAAAAATGAAGAGAACATAGAAACAGGGAGGTCTATGTGTTATACTTGAAAAATAGTTAATTGGGTCTAAATGTTTCCATATTGGCAGCTAATGTGTTAAACCAGCTGTAATAAAAACAGTAGGAGGGGTTTGTCATTCAAAACTTCCTTCTTTCACAAGGTGTAGATGCCACTAGGGGTGTCTTATCTACTAAACAACCAGAAACAGGCTATGAATAGTGGAAGGAGATAAAACTAGAAGGAGGGAAGTGTTTAATTCTGCATGTTCTTTTGCATGTACCCACTCACTGTGAATATGCATGAGCAAAAAGTGCCTGTGTACCTGGAGATGCACTGTGCATGGATAACTCACCTGTGTGTGGTGGCAAAAAAAGTTGCCCTGGAACTATTGCTTTAAAAAAAATAGATTATAGCCCTCACTAGCATGTTGGGGAGGGTGCTTGAGAGCTTTGAGGAAGCTTGCTCTTAACTTTCTTCATTCTAGAAATGGAAGAGGAAATTATAAATTAGGTTATGGTACTTCAGTGTGTGCTTGCCCTCTTTATTATTCTGTTTACTTAAAATTTGTACTTAAAAATGTAAACCTAATAATGAAATTAAGCTTGTAACAAATTCTGATTCTGAAAATTGCTGCTTGATCATCTGAATCATACTTCTGGTGTTAGGTTAGGAACATATTTATGTAAAATAATCATTTAACCTCTTCAAATAACCATTGTTATGAGAAACATTTTAAAAAATGTGTAGTCTGCATTGCTTCCAGAAGCTTAACAGTTCCAGTGCAAATATTTTACATTCCAAGATAGATTATTATAAAATTCCACCTGTACTGTAGCAGCATAAATCTAAAGGACTGTTTGTGTGTATGGTACCTATGCAGCACAGTACTTCAGGAAAGGGATTTTAAAATGTTGTAGTCATCCAGAGCTGCAGCAATTAGCTTTCATTTCAATCATTTGACTTCTCATTTGGAACTGGGCTCCTGTGCTATCTCTGCTGGGTGATCTAGTTCAAGAGGAAATAGATATCCTACCTAAAAGTCTACTGCCACTTCCTCTCCTGTTGATGGATAAATGAAGGACAAGTAGCTCTGGTTATTACTGCAAGCTTCCTCTTTTTCTTTTCATGACATGGTCTGCATCCATCTCCATGTCACGTGGAAAAAGGCAGCAGCTTTTTGTGCAGTGTTCAGTTAATCACCACGTGCACTCCTGCCCTTACCTTTTTGTCTGACTTCTAGTGCCTTTAGGTAATTCTGCCAGTGATTCCTGTTCCTACTTCCACTTTTCTTCTCTTCCTACCCTGTTATTGCACGTCATTAGAAAGCAAAGTGTACAAACATATGAATGTCATTGTCTTCCACAGGCATTCTGCTGTTGCTACTTTGAATTTTTAGCTTTCCTCTGGTGAGGAATAAAGTGAAGTTAGACAAAGATATCATGTCAAAGGGCTAAGAAGTCCTGTTAAATTGCTCTTTTTGTCAATGCTGGTAGCATAGGAAAGTGTCATTCTCCTGTGTTGCACAAGGGGTATTTGCTCTGTTTGAGAAGGATATATTTCCATCAACAGACTTCAGCCATTATAAAAAATATGTAAATTATGCCATGTTTTCATCTTTCATGTTAAAATGAAAGACTTTATAACAAAATGTAACATTTTTTATGCCTGATGGAAAGAATCAGCAGTTTCTGTGTCTTTTGTCTGTGTCATTTGTTTGAAAATCAAAGTATTTGTGGAGCACAAAGCAGCTGTTTTTATGGTAGTAGCTGATTTTGAAGTTAAGAACAAGAAGTTTGTATGGAGCATAAGGCCAGCAGAGTATTTAGAAGTATAAAGCTTTGGCATTCCAGAGACACCCAGCCTAGGGCACATGAACTACTTAAGCTGAACTGATCACTTCTCCTAACTCAAGCAGAGTGAGATTGCATTAATTAATCTCATTTATAGGTATGGACCAGCTGAATTATGTGAAGTGGTGATGAACATTCTCATAGGAAACATTCAGAGTTCTAAAATAAGGAATAAGGCAGGTGTGGCAATGTTTTGAATGTTGTCCTAACCCTGTCTGGGAGGCAAGTGGGGCAAAATGTGCTGTGATTCCAGTGAGAGACAGCAACTGTTTATACTTAGGATATAGAAAACATATCAAAATAAAAAGAAATAAAGCTCAGGGTAGAATATTTTTTGTTTCATTATATTTCATGTCACTAGGAAACAATATTTTAGACAAAATGCTAACCAAGAAGATTAATACTGTGATGATAAAGCATGGAAAACTGCTTCAAAAGATTTGCTAACACATTACCTGAAAAAGTAGGGTGTGGTTAAAACAGATGGCATCAATATATGCAAGGCACAACACAATTAACCTGAAATACTGTGAAGATGTAGCATTACTGGCATGATGGATTAATCAGTATTGTCCTTAGACTTCCAGGATGTGTTTGTGAGGCTTTCAGAGTTACAATTAATGACTGAAGTGAACATCACGGGAGTGGAAAGATTGTATGACTTACAGAAAATGGAGTTTTGGGTAGTGAGTAAGCTCAGCTCATGCTCTTATTCCCAAATATTAACATACTACATACATTAAAATATATATTGTAGAAATGGCATTTTTTAGTTTTATTTTTTCAAACTTTCAGCAAAGTTAACCATGAGTATTATTTCCTACTCCCCTCCCTCTGTCTCCTGGTTATACATATGCAGTACTCTGCTACACCAGGCTTTTAATAGCTGACTCTGTTAGACTTTTTTGTACATATCCATAAAATATGGATAGTTTTAACTTATGCAAGTCTAATGACCTTCCCTCAAGTGATCAGAAGGAGAAAAACTCAAATGAGGATCGGAGTTCTGTATTTGAGTGTACCAGGGAAAGAACTGCAATATTTTATGATAAATGCAGTTGTTATTCTCTTTTGAATACTTCACATGTCTTGGGCTTAATATCTAATGGAAAGTCAATTGATTTTTATTGACTTGGTTGTATTTGGATCAATTCCTAGAGAGCTGGATGTACTTTCAGTGAGATTGATGATAAAAATACCTTTGATTTTAGTGGTTTGTATTGGAGCTAATTAATTTTCCCAGGAAGAGTTTAATAATATTTAAAAAATAATATTCCTAGAATATGATTTCTTCTTATAGTCATCATTCAAATCTAGAATTCCTTGTTATTAGATGCATACTTATGGCAAACAAAATTTGGGAAGGCCAATGTTGGCTTGTATATTCATGAAATAGTAATGAGTTTAAAATTGAATCATTCACATCCAGGAAGGAATTCTAAAAAAAAAAAAAAAAAGACAGACCTAGTTTTCAGATATCTGATATTTTAGAAGTGCTGAACATGCACAACAGTGGCTAAAGTCAATGGAAGCTGAGTGTAGTCAGCACCTCTGAAAACCAGGTCATCATCATATCAGCTAAGTGGGCATCAGGGATCACTTTGGAGCCCTGGAAAGACTTTAGACCATTATGTTTATCAGAGTTTTGCTTTTTAATATTCTGCTACCTTGAAGTACAAGAACATTTCATAAGGCTGATGTTATAGAATTCTCTTGTTATTTGATATTTCCTTATTATGCTTATAGATGCAATATTTATTTGTGATTTCTTTCTTCATTTGTATATGTGAATGTAAAATGCTGAAGGAATTTTAACTATTATGGACAGTGGTTGTTTTCTTTGGGGAACAAAAATCTCATCAACCAGACTATATGTTAACCTTTAAACTGAAAAATAATTACTATGGAAGAAGTATTTCCAGACTTGCTTATGGGTTTGAGTAAAAAAAAAACAAAACAGTGCAATCAAAGAAGACTCATTTATGAAACTAGACAGGTAGGTGAGAATGCAATTCAATGCACACAAACATTAAGTTAATTAGAATGGGAGCAATGAATTAATCTAGGGAATTTGTACTAAATGCAGCAATCATTTACCTCACTGATCAGGTTAAAGATCTAACTTTGTAGGAAAGAAAATAAATGAATCACTGAGATGGTCAAGTCATGCCTTGGAACCATTAAGTTATTCTTTTGTATCAGCAGAGACAAAGATTAAAAAAAAGCTCTGAAAAGGGCTTTTATTATGTAAGCAATTTGTTAATGCCTCGTCTCAAGTACTCTGCACAATCTGTTATTGCACATTGAGCAACAGTGGTCTGTTCTTGCCATAAACAGGCCAAATTGCTGAGGGAAGGTTATGGAAATGTGCTAATTCTGGCACAGAACAGACTGATACATTACTGTATGAAAAATATGAATGGAATTTGTACAGATGATGTAATTAAGCAGTTGGCTCTGACTGCCATCAGGGAGCACTGCAAGGAGAAATCCTGATGTTTTGTGGAAGGTCCAGTAAACCAGTGTGGTGGGGATGATCTCCCAGCCTGGTTCCTAGGCCTAGAAATGTGCTTGAGGGAGGCAGCTCCTCTCCTTTTCTTCCTCCTCCTTGGGATAAAATAGAAGTTCTCACTTCCCTCTATCCAGCAAATAACTCCTTTATGCATCCTGCTCCTTTTGTGCTTTTGGGAGATTACAAGCTTCCTTCCCAAAAAAGCATGCTCTGTAATGGGGTCACCACCTGCCAGCCCCTTGACCAGAGAAAATTGCACATCCAGTAGGACCCAACTTCCCAGATAAAGTACCATGTCAGTGGCACAATGCTCCAGCCCTCAAGAGTGATGAACCTCCTCAAGTGTTTCCTTCTAGAAATGGTGTAAAGCCTGGCTGAAGGTGACTAGGTCTTTAAAACACTTCTGGTGGGCCCACATATATCAGAATCAGCTGGAAACAATATGGAAAGAATTGCATTTGGCCGTGGTGTTGTATGAAGTTATCGTACACATCAGGTAGTGGATTCTAAATTCCCTTCTGATCCTGCATATCTCAAAATTACACTGGAAATTGGATCCATCTGTTGACAGAACTGTTTAAGACCCAGAACTTTGGTACTGAATTTGATGGCAAGTCTTCCTATGACTTTATTGTTGCAAACTGTGCACAAATGGAACCTTAGATCTGGCACGAGGAGAGAACATAAACACTTAATTTTCTTTCTGACCTTAAAAAAGCACCAAGATTAGGAATAGAAGGGGTTTGGCCTGGGTCATGTTATATTAATAACAAAAACTCTGCATTTTTAAGAATTCAAGTGGACCAATTTGGAAAAGCAAGCACAAGACCAAGCATATTTTATTAGCACAAACTTGAAGAGGCTCTCCATGACCTCCTCATAAAGCTCCTCTAATTTTTTACATTGTCACTTTTAAAGCTCTGAAGTACTGTATGGATTACATCCAGTCATATTTTCAAGGATTATTTCTTTCTCTTGCCCTTCCCTTGTTCCCCAACTTGTTCTTCTGCCATGTCTTTGAACACAAAATTCGCATGTTGTGCAAATTCAGCAATCCCAGTGAATCCCTGTGAAACAGGTGGCAAACATCCAGGGGTCTCAGGGATTGCATACATTTTATTTCCCATGAAATGAGGCATAGGAAGGACAGGGGAGTCACCTTAGGTGATGACTGTATGGTGTACTCACGTGGAAGAACTTCTTAATGAGGACCATTGATAAGTTACTCTTAATTAAAAAACAAAAGCAGCAACAACATGTGGCCAGAATTAGGAGGCATATCCTTGTGTGTCAAGGCTTTTCACGTATAAATAACAAATTTCTGGCTTCAGAAAGGAGAATACAGGAATTAGGTGATGATGTACAAATAAATAAATAGACCATCTTGCCTCCCACCATTCCTAGTTAATGTTATCTCCTCTCATTGACGTTTTAGATCCATCACAATCTAATCACATACTTGCAATTTAAAATTCCTGGCGCTGGCTACTAGCCAACATCCTTCTGTATGAAGGTTGTAGATATTTTAATAACTTGGCACCAACTCTTCCAGAACATTGCCATGTATAAAAAGCACCAATGAAAAATTTAGCAGGCATTTTAGCAACTTTATTAAGATTAAAAGGATACTTGACTATTTGAAGTAGCAGAGCCATTGAGGTGTTCACTGTAACCTGGCTGATCATTCAAATGAAGAAGGAACTGAAATACAGGAAATTATTGTCATTATTTGGAGAATGAGAGCTCTGGATGACTGAGAGTGCAATTCAAGAGCAGGCTACTTTTGTCCACTTATTCTTTGGAGGTGATATTCTGCTTATTATATTTAGACATAGATGTAATAGTATCTATATTATATGCTTTTATATATATATATATAAATAAGCATATACAGTTTGTTATATATAAGAGAGTCAGCCCTGATAATATTTCCAAGCTTATTCCTGCCTAGTTCTTGTCGGATTTCAGAGAAGCACGAGAAGATTTGTACTCCCTCCTCCCTGCTGGGCATGCCTGGCTCAACACCAGGTGGAAGGAATGTGTACCCAGTGTGTCAGAAGCTGTGGCAGTGCAGGCAGAGGACAGGTTTCAGGCACTTTGGGCTGACAGTGTGTGGTTTGGGAAAAAAAAAAAAGAAAAAGCAGGCAGACTGGAGCAATGGCAGCATGTTCAGCATATCCTAGACTGTGCTTTTAGTGCCTAATGGCAGCCTGAATGAGGGACAGTGACCCTCAGACTGCTGTTGACCCACTGAAGAAGGGCCAGGTTTGCACAGGACAGAGCAGGGTTTGTTTGCTACAAATGAAAGCCAGAATCCAAGATCTGGCCCATTAACTCCCTGTCTTTTGAATTTATGAGCTCTTAGTGAGGATAAGGATGAAGTGTGCACTGCAGCACAAAGTACCAGTGTAGTGGGTTTTCAGTGGATATGCAGTATGAACAATATTATTTTTTAATACTAGTGAGAGTGGTTGGCCTATTGATGCAGAGCAAGATGAGGGCAAAAGTGCTGCTGGAGACCCGAAGAGGTTCTGATTCTAACTCCAAGTAATCCTCATCTCATCACTTCCACTATTGATTTGTTTGAAAATATTGCAGAAATATGAGTAAGTACGGGCAGGATCTGCATCAAGCCAAAAAACTACTGGTGGAAGGTGAGGTGCAGAAGCAATTTCACAGAGCCTGCTGCTTTCATTCAGTCATTTGTTTAAGTAAATATTGCTAATGTAGTTAATCACTTTGTGCAAATAAGGAAAGCTCATCTTAATAGTATTCTGGTTTTGTGAGATACTACCTTAATTGTAACTCACAATTAGTTAATTAGACCACTTACTTAATTCAGGTTTTGCTCTGTGAAGCCTCAGTGTCATCACCAATTTGAAAGCTTCTTTTCATATTTAATGCTAGTTTGCTTTTCTCCTTATAGACTGTTTCATGGTCTTGAGCCTTTTTTCTGTTTCATTACACCACTGTATCAGTGAGGAGAAACTGGAGTAAAATCACTGGGTTGGTGTAGGGGAGGGTGGAACTGGGCACACAGAGCTTGGCTCCTACCTTACATCCAATTAATTTACTTAACTCTTGTAGTCCTTGGCACTAGCTCATTGCACCAGGCTTATTCAGGAAACAGAGCCAGAGCAGGAAATTTATTTGTGTTTTCTGAAACCCTGGCTGCCAGTTGTATCTTCATCTTCTTTTCACTTACTTGCCTATGCTCTTTAATCACTGTCTCTCTTACCCTGACACCCTTGACACCAGTGCATCTCCACTGCTGGTGGATCACTGAGCAGCCTATTGCTTTCTCTCCCAGCAAAACCACAGGTGTACAATATTTGCCTTCTCTTTGAATCCAGCAGTGATTCTTCCCACTTGACAGCGGGCTGCTGCTGCTCTTAAGTCTTTTTTTTTTTTTTTTGGCTTAGATCATACCATTCAGAGGAATTCCTGCAACAATAATAGACAGGATAAAGATTTAATGAACTGATACTGTCAATGTTCTGTGTTCTGGTGGCATATGTTTAATGTAACAATCTAACAATCCCACTAACAGGTGATTTTCCCTGTTAAGTGTTTGGAGAGGCTTAAATATCTGGCTGTTTGTGAAAGCCCGTTTACTCTGAAACATGCTAATGCTTCAGAGGGTGGATTAGCTGAAGGAACTGACTCATGCATTTCCTGCCTTTCGATAATTACCTGGCTTACATTGAATAGGGGATGCTGAGGAACAAAGGAAAGACACAGCCCTTCAGTTTTGCCAGCTCTCCGTGAAATTATCCCCAAACCTTCAGTGCAGCAGCATGAAGCTGCTAACGTGGCTTTAACTTCTCGTGCTGGAATTTGTAGGTGATGATCTATGCTCAGTCAAGGGTGAAATCTAAGTCCAGATGTTCCCTCAGGGAGATGTAAATCACACTTGCTGCTGCAGCATTGCACATTCTTTGTGAGCTAGAAAAGCTGCCTGTACAGGACTGGGAATTCTTCCCTCTGTTATTCCACCTTTGGGTCAGGTACTCCTCTTCATCCCAGGCCTCTAGATGGTGAGGATGAGGCATTACAGCAGATATCATCATGCTCCACTTTGGGTCCAGAATCTCTTATTTTTAGTTCAGCCCTCCCCCTTGATGGACTTGCAACTTATTGCCTACAAACACAATACAGCAGACTGCCTTCTTCATGTCTGCTGTGACACCCCATTAATGCCCTTGTTACCCACATGTGGCTTTTTTCCCCGACCCAGTGAATTCCAGGGAACAATGGAGAGCTCCTGCAGCAAAAGCACTCAGTCTTTCCCTGGCATAGCAGATGGAATTTTGGAGGCTGTCAGTGTAGCAGCACCTTCCCTTTTAGGGACAAGCACAAAGAGCATTATCATATGTGAAGCTACTTTACAGTAACTTCTGCTAACCAAAATAAAAAGTGGGAAGATTATTCTAGAGAGCCTTAATAACCACTCAGCATATTTGATAATGCCACTGCTGTCGGTATCAAGCTCACCACGATGTTTAATAGCTGAACAGATGCAGCTCACTAGAGCACCACATGGTAGGCAGCAGCAGGGAGTCCCATTTGACAAGTTGGTTTTGGTTTATTTCCTTCCCAGAGAGCCTTCCCTGATATCCCAGGTTTCTGTAGTGTTTGGATTTGCTACTCAGCAAACAGGAAAAGGCAAGGGAATTCTCTACTGCTTGTTTCCAAAGCAAACGAGGTTTGCTAGTGAATGTGCTAAGTTCCTAATTAAGCTCATAGAAGGAATGTTTTAATGTCAAATTGCCCACCCTTGGTCTGAAAAGAGTTGGGTTTTAGCAGGAAGCATATACACATGTGCATGGACTGTTTTGTAGGATAGCAGCTATGAGGGGTTTTGGAGGTGACTTCCCATTTGAGGATTTTTTATTTTCTTTTAATTGCAAGATTTTGTGTAGACATCTGCAAGTCACTTTGCACAGTGAGCAGTAACTCTTGGCTGTAGTAGTGCCATGGGATGCTGCAGTTGTTTGGTGCTTCCAGATTTGCTCTCCATGGAACAATACAGAGGAACATTTCCTAAGACTTTTCAATCTTCTAATTGCTTGCCTACAAAAACACCTGAGTATGTACTCTGAGGCTAAAAGAAGATGGCTCTGCTGTTAATATATTATTATAATATATTAATATAGTATATTAATATGTTAATATAAAAAATCAGTGGATAATGCAAAGGAGATAATGAAACCATGGCTATATGATTTAGGTATTTCTTTCCAGGAAACATTCAAGAATAACATAATTAAGATGGGAATAAGACTAAAAGTGCTGCAAAACTCATGTTTTCCACCACATATTGCCTGGCCCATAAATAAACACAGAATCTCCCTTGGTTATATTTCTTTATTAATGTGGTTATATAATTAAAGGTAGGTGCTGCCAAGGGCTAAATTAATGGGCAATGCTTTCCCCAGAGCTAAAAACTTGTCACAAATTAGTGCTCAGCTGAGATGCTCCTTTGCAAGATATATAAGATTTCTGGGGTTTTATTCCTAATCTACTTTTTGAATATTTTGCTGGCTACTTAAATTGACATTCTTAAAGCATTGATTTTTCTTTTTTTTCCTCTTGCTTTTCACTGCATATTCAAACTCAAAAAAAACCACCAGCACGTCTCCTTGTCACAGCTGTAGTGTGGTACATGATGACACCAAGCTGTGCTAGTGTGGGAGGAGGGGAGACAGGGGTTGCAAGCACTGTGGAGAACTGATTAAAATTCAAAATGAGCTTGATAAAGTGGAGAAATAATCTGAAATCAGGAAGATGAATTTCTACAAAGGAAAGCGCCGATTCCTGTACCTTAAGATGGAAAAATCAAATGCACAGCTATAAAATGAGGAATAATTGTGGCCTAGAAGTACTTCTACAGAAAAGATTGGGAAGTTACAGCTGATTGCAATTTGCTGCAGACACAGACAAGCATCAATCTGGGATACATTGACAACACAGGGGGTGGCAGAGGAGGAAAAGTTTGGTGTTAGCACGGTTCTGCTGGGATCTCAGCTGAAGAAGGATGTCCAGTTCTGAGTACTTGGCTTTTCAAAAGGAGGTAGGGAGAGAAGGCAGCTACTAAAAGAATCAGCAATATATTCTAGTTTTTTGAATGTTCCAGTTTATTAAATTCCCCAGAAGAAAATGAAGGAATGAGCTCTGTTTTCTTCATAAAAAAGACAGAGTGACTGGTCATGAAAGCATACATATAGCACATATAGGTTATTAACAATCATGACTGTGGCTAATCTGTGTTGCCTGTATGTCAGCATAAGGTAAGAAATGGCTGGTTTAATTGCAACAATGCTACTGGGTATTGGAAAAAAAAAATTCTGCTTGATGGCTAGCAGTGAAGCTGGCTCTGTAGGCAGGCCCTGTTAATTTATGCTTTCAAGATCAGGCTCCGTTCCTATCGGTGCTGGGAATGCCATGGAGACTTCTGCTGTGGGTTTTTGCTAAAGTTAGCCTGCATGTGTTCACTGTTGCCAGCAAGGGGTGGGTAGAGCAGGTTCTTCTTAGGTTGCAAGCTCCCATTTATGCTGCAGTTTTTAACTGGAAAGCTTAGGTCCGGGAATTTCCTAAGAGGAATGCTGGGATGTAACCACAGTGAGGTTCCCTGATGTTGTTCCTAAAGACCCAGAAATAGGAGTGGGTGAGCTGCTGCTGATGAGCATTTTTTTTTTTAATATCTATTGGTCTTGGTGTCAGCAGCAAGACTGTGCAGCAGCACCAGAAACTTGTTGTTTTAATATCTATTGGTCTTGGTGTCAAACTCCAAGACTGTGCAGGAGCACCAGAAACTTGTTCTCTCTCTGTCTCTACCATACCAACATCCCTTCTTTTTTAACACTAGAGAACTGCTTTGCTGCTAAATGTGGGCAAGGAAGGTGGCTCTGTGAGGCTGGGAACTGCTCTCCAGCCCTGCAAGGGCCTGTTGCTGTGTTCTTCCCTGACTGTTGGCATGTGCCTCCCCGTCAGCTTGTGGGAAAGGTGCTGGTGATGTAACTAAGTTTGCCTCCTCGCCCACCTCTCAAATGTTAGCAAGTGTTTGCTTTGGTTGATGTGTGGGAGTGGTGAGGTAATTTGAACCATCCTGGTGGAAATCCAAAATAACCCCAATGGGCTAAATAGATTGCTGAGCAAAACACGTTTGGTTATATTGAGAAAATAACGTGCAATTGGGGTGAACTTATTTTGCAGTTTTTTGAGCTATTTGGCCAGTTCACTGGCTGCAGACTTAGCTGTGCAGCTCTGTGAAATGTTTTTTAAGGTTTCTTCTCGCAATAGTGCATGAAGTTTAACTAAAAGTCACTCACAAGTCATAGAGGATAAGCTTTCCTGTTTAATTTCTAATGTAAACTTTTTAGTTCATTAACATTGCTGCCTATTTGTGATGCAGCTTTCTAATGATTTTAGTGGAATGTTGATTTTAAAAAATCCTTTGGCTATCAAGAGTTGTCACAACTTCAGGCTTGTATTATAAAAGCTCAGTCTGCTTTAAGCATGGAAGAGGTTTTATCTCTTTGGCATTGTTCTCTGGGTCTAAATCCCAATTTTCTGTGTGTGCTGGTGTCAGATGACTGTGTTCTGGAGTTTCCTTTGGAGCACCCTCCTTTAGTCACCCTGTCTAACCTCCTTCTCCCCCAGGCTGTGCCATGCAGCTTCACCAGCTTATTTTGCACTTCTGCAGTCACAAAGGCAGGTCGTGGATTTGCTTCATTGACCCAAAATATTAGAAGTTGTCCAGATTGATAATGTACGTCCTTTCATTCAGTTGGAAGAAAAACAATGAATAAATTTGTTGCTGTGACTGTCAGGATTGCCACTTTATCTGTCTTGTAATGGAGAGATTGTTCAGCATTTCTAATTATGATATTAATCTTCACTATCTCCTGCTACATGGGTAATATCAGGATAGTGGTGCATGGGATTTATTATTTTTGACCCTCAGAGGCACCAGTCACAGGCACTTCTGGTTTACTGGCAAACCTAGTTGGTTCCCTACAGTCCTTCCTTTTCACACTGAAAATATTTGAGAGTTTTGCGCTGCCTTTTTCCTGTAATGTACAGTAACATGAAAAATCAAGATAGGGAAATGGTTTTGCATGAATCATATTCTCCCACACATGTACCACAGATAGGATTATCACAACCATTCCTAACATTGTTAGTATTTTTTTGAAAGTACAGCCAAGGTTGATTTGTACATCAGGAAAGCTTTAGAAAGCTTACTGGTTTGGAGTATTTTGTAATTATTTAAGGATCAGATTGCAAGAGAGCTCCTGATCACAGGCACCTGTGGCAGGTTAGTTGAAAAGTAGGCATGGAGAAAGCAGAATAGTCATGAAGTCTATTCAGGAGGTGGAGAAGGTGCTGGAGCCTTCCCTGCACCCCAGTTTTGTTGTGTTTCCTTTTGGGCCTGAAGGATTCTGAGTGATACTAAATAATTATTGTACCAAGAGAAAAGTTAACGCTTCTCCTCTTGGTCCTATTGGGGAGGTAACAGCAGGGCTTTGACACTTAAGGCTGATTTTCAGGCAGGTAGCAGGGTTTTCTGCTGGTATTCAGCTGTTTTTTTATAAATTTTCTGTTTGGGATGCTCAGATCTCTTTCTTTTCTTTTTCTTTTTTTTTTGGGTTTTTTTTGGGTTTTTTTTGTTTGGTTTAGTTTTTTTTTTGATGTTTTGGTTTTCTTTTTTGGTGTTTTTTTTTTTCCCTATCTTACACACATACACCACTCTCAGGGAAAACTTTAAGGGACTTCAAACTTGTTATTTTGATCTCAGATAGGTTAAAACCACCAAACCTGAACCTTGCAGAGGTGAATCAAGAGTTACACATTTACTGTCTGTGAGCTCCTCTTCACTGCCAGGAACTGGCTGCAGCAAGAGAAACACCAGTGGTCTGACCCAGGCATTAGTGCTCTGTAAGCTGGAAAAATGAGGTTTCCCCCAGTCTCATTTCTCAATGGAAACCAGAATACAGAAAACATTCAGGATTGTCATAGAATGTACCAGGCAGAAAGCAAAGGGTCTCTACTTGGCACCAATAAGCAGCTAGTGCTGGCTTCAATGGACTGGAAGAAAATTGGACTCAAATTCTTTCCCCACCTAGTTCAGACTGGGATCTGATCCAGACTCCCACACTGTGGCTTCAGAAGTCAACTTTTGACTCACCTTGGTAACTGAATCTTTGTTTCATTCTTTGCTTTTAGAAATGTACAAGGTTTATTTTTCTTGCTGTGCACCAGGAAGGAGAGGGGTTTGAAAATTTTCTTTTCAATAAATATATCAACAAAAATGTTTTCTAGTCAATTTTGGTGAAAGCACATCTTCTATATATTGATGCTAAAATGGTCTTTTTTATGATAATTGTGTCTAAGCAATTGTTATTGTTGTTGCTTGCTTTTTCTAAAATCAGAATCCATAAGGTAACAACTTCCTGAGAGATTTTTAATCAAAATTCAGGATGGAGGCCTATTTCATATTTTGTTAAAATAAGCAGAAAGGATTCCTAACTGTTGTTTCTAGAATAACTTAGAAGTGCAGGAGGCAAGAAACTTTTAGAGCACTGCAAGGGTTGCCCATCACTGGGGACAGATTAAAAGAAAAATGTCATGGTGCATCTGCTCTTAACATGAAACATGGCACATCCACAATTCCTAGAAGCCAACGTATGCTTCCAAAGGTCAAAACCTTTTCTAAATCCATTAATACTGCTGAATTTATCACCTTTTAGCACAATTGAATGTGTCTGGAGCTGTGGACCAGGGACATGATGATTAAGCAGTGCAGTGATGGAAAAGACAGAGCAATTAGGTGACACATTCTCTTACATGTTGTAGTGAGTATTTTTTAGCTATGAAAGGAGTTTCCAAAATTTTTATTACCAATTCTAGCTACCTGAGATGCTTTAAATCTGAATTGTCTCCTAGTTGCTTGATTTATTAACATAGGCAACATAATAGCTCTCTGTATCAATAACTTGTTTTAAAACTCCAAAAAAAAAAAGACAACCTGTAATTGTAACCAAGAATTAATATTAGAATGAAAGATGTTTTTAAAAGATAAGTTAATGGTTTAAAAATAAGTAGCCTTTTACAAGCCAGCTGCAAGTCCCCATTGTGTGTTCTGCTCAAAATGAATTCCTGCTGTAAGTATTTCAAGGCTGTAAAGTTAGACAGAGAGCTAAGTTGTTGGGTTGGGTTTCTATTGGTTATCATGCAATTAAGAGGGTATTTGACATAAGTCTAAATGGGGAAAACTCACATTGCTCTTGAGGCAAAACATTTTGGCCGCTTTTTCCTCACCTCACATTCTCTGAATAATAGAAAATAAGTAAGTGTGGTTGCCAGTAATAATTACGTTTCTTGAAAATTCGAAATACTCTTTTGATGAAGACTGTGCCAAATTTGTTCCACTTTATTCTCAATTCCAAGATATTTCTAGTGGAGCAGGTACTCAGTGGATAATAGAAATTTGTCATGCAGAGCTTGTGTATTTTTGAGCCTTCAAGAAATGTAAACTTTTCAATTTCACATTGCAGACCTGCCACATAAAGATTTTTTTACTCACGGCATTAGAAAAAAAAAGGTTTCTAACATTAGAGAGAGGTAATCCAGAGGGTCACCTGAACAACATGCAGCTCCTTGATTTTAGTTATTAATCTTATTATTAAATTAAAATAAAAATTAAACTAAATTTCTTTGGTGTTACATCACTGCCCTGTTTGCTTTTTTTTTGAATGAAAATTTTAAATCTTAACCATTTGATTACCTTCTCTTTGGTTATGAATTTAGGCTTTTAAAGTAATGACAGAAATGTAATCATGATATACAATTTAGAAGTAAGAGACATAGGATGAATTGTTTCATATTTTTTTGCATATTTTTCTTCATTAGGCACAAGATTATGTATTTGCTCTACTTTCTGCTACTGTTCCAGACATGAATAGTATAAGCTAATTCCAATTTCAATTGTTTTAGTTAAAATGCATTTAGAAAACATAGCTCATACCAAAAGCAGATACCTGAAGTTTGTTATGTCGGCATAAAAAAGCAGAAATCTTGGATTCATTTGATAAACTTTGGATGTTGGTTCCTCTTGGCGACTTATTTAACATTTTCTGCAAGATCATGAACAGTAGGTGCTTATTTATTATTAGTAGAAGTGGTATTTTAAGGAATGCAGTGTAAGCTATATCTTACAGGACAGCCAATGCAGAGAAAAATGGTTCTGCAAGACTGTAGGAAGGGGAATGAGCAGTGAAAATATTCCTGGGCACCATCTCAGTACAAATGCACCAGAAAAGTGCCTCTCTGGAGAAATGCAGGCCTGAAACAAGATTTATAACCCCTGGGTGACTTTGAGGATCGCTTGCTAAAAGACAAAAACAAAATGCAAGGGTTCAGAGTTTCAAATTTAGTCGCAATACTTATTTGAATATACAAATCAGGAGCCCTACCTGTGTCCCCCTTTTAAACAAAGCTTGCATGGGTGCTTCAGGGGTGCAGTACCAACCAAATGAGGAAAATGGGTTTTAAGATTTGCCCTGTGGTTCTCATTGGAAAGCACAAATGCATTTTTAATTCACACCTGTGGGCTCTGCACAAAAAAATATCCTGAGGAAAAGGTGTCAGATGTGATTGCTGGAAAATTTGTTATAACTGCATTATGCATCAAAATTATTATATTGGATGACAATTTCTATTATTTTACACAAAGTCCATTCGATTTAATTATAATTTACCACTCAAGTATACCATTCCCTTCATGCTAATCTTCAAATTATTCTTGTTTTTGCTCTAATAGCTATTTATGAGTCATAGAAAGTATACCTAATTAATACCTCTGCACATTGCTACAATTAAACATTAATCAGATTTGATTTTTAGAGTAATGTGCTACCAGTCTTCTAATCTTCTAAGTTACGACCTGATAAAAATTTCATTACCCTAGTTAAAAAGTTCTCAATGGGGAAGGGATTTCCATTTAGTGCATTTAATACTTAGTGGTGTCTTCCATGCAAATTTTAGACTCTTTTTAACACACTCTACATAAATTGAAGTAGTGACACAAGTAAACTGGTGTTCTACAGATAAATTAAAAAAAAAAAAATCAGTTGTGAGCTTGTCAGGAGGATCTAACTGAATGGTGATTTTTTTTATTAACATGGGATGACAGCATTTGGTCAACATATTTCACTCTTCCTTTTCTGTTTAGAAGAGAAAGCCAGTTGGTGCAAGCATGAAACAATGCGTAAACTTTCAAAAAGCCACCTTAACAGGGTTCGTATAAGCATGCTTGGTTTAGTCTTTGAATTTTATTTATTTTTTTTCTTTCCAGTTGCGGTGGGGGGAAAAAAACCAAAACACCACTGTTGTTTCCCAGTATGTCAGAACAGACAGATGACTGTTGTGTTGATCAGTGATTGCTGTCAAATCTCTCACTGTGGCTCCTCCATTCCTGATCACTGCCACACAATGCCCTGTCCCCCCCTTGCCCCAGCTGCTGGAAAATCTGAGGATATATGACAAGGAGTGGACAGGTGGGGAATTAACTTTATCACATCCCTGAAACTTATCTCCAACTCTATTAACTTGCTTCCAATGGTGAAAAATCCTTTTTGAATCCTCAGAAGTTCAGAGCAGCAATATGGAATGAGCTCTGTGTCATAGGTTAGCTCTCCCAGATCATCTGCAGCTTAGAGGTATTTCTTACACTTTTTTTTCTTCAGAGAGCTAAACCCCTTCTCTTCATTCAATAGAAAAGCTAAAAGATAATTTGATCTAGGCAAGGGCACAGCAAAGACAGTAGATAACCTATTAGCACAGCTTTGGGTTGGAACTGGAGAGATTCCAGCTTTCATCCTGATCCTTAACAGGTTTAATTAACACTGTTTCTTACTCAGGGTTATTGGACTGCCAGCCCAGATTTATTTAATGCTCTAGCATTTCTACCCCATGCAAAGAGTTTATAAAGACAGCATCCTCTTTTGAATTACTTTTGCTGAAATAATTGTGATTTCATGCATGTTTTCTTGGACATTTCCCAGAAACTTTCGGCTATTCAACCAGTTATATCAAAACGATGGGACCAATTCTCCTGGGGGAAGTGGGGTAGCTATGAAGCTGTTCTTTCCCTAAACTGAAAACATTTCTGGCTCAGAACAAACAGGAACATAATTGGCAGCCTGTTAATAGGCCGGGTCATGTTTTTCTGTTGTGCAAAAAAGTTGAAGTTTCTTGTTTCCTCACGGGGGATCTGAGGTCAGAAGGAATTGGTAGGGCCTACTGTGTGGTGTGAAGGGAGAGTTCAGGGCTCTTGCAGTAAAAGGCTGGAGCTGGAGCTCTGCTCCATCAAGGTTTTGTTAATCTTGGAGAGGTCCAAGTGATTGTGCTTGAAGTGGTGGATCCCAAAAGTTGTTCCTTTGAGAGCTCTGCTCATGTGAGCTGAGCAAAGGCAGTCATGGCTCTTCTCCACCCCTTTTGGGGAACAGCACTGTGTGTGTTCAGCAGTCTGAATTGTGCCCTGGACTCCAGTGCTCCACGTTCAGGAAGGGATGGCTCATCCCCAGGGAGCTGCCACCATGGCCTAGCCTTGTCTGTGGTGGGGGGAGTATATTTAACATGTAACAGTGTGCAGGGCTGCTGTGGACATCACACAGGCTGTGGGCTAAAAAATACACAAAGATATGCAATGTCCCCATAAAAAGTATGATTTCCTTATTTCCTTCAAGTCTATAGGAAGGATGTTAAATGTGAGTTATGCTATTTTCTAGAACACATAGCATAGTGTTAGAGATGAAAATTCCTTTATTGTACTGTCCTGTCACAACTGAAGGTTATGCCCATTGTCATTGGGTTTTCCCCCCTCTTAAATTGCACATACTGAGGACTCATCTTTCTAAGATGCAGCTACCAATGGTTCCCTTCTGATACATCTCTGTAGAAATATTCATGGTCATTTGATCATTTATGTCAAGGTTCAGTGCCTCTCTGATTTAATTCTTTAGGTATTACATGACTCATGATTGTATCTTTGCTATGCTTGCCATCAAACCTTTACTAAGCCCTTTTCCAAAAAGATTGGTTTTGGTTGGGTGTTTTTCTTTTTACTTTTTTTTTAAAATTTCCAAAACTTTAATACCTAATAATACAGTTTAAGTTTACCTAATAATAAAGTTTCCAAAACTTTAATACCTAATACTCTGATATTCAAAACCTAATATTTTGCTGAGGTCACCAAGGAATTCTGCTGGAAAGATCAATCATAATGTTTAAGGACGCTTTTAGGAGGAAGAGAATAATTTTGTCTCTTGAAGACTATTTGGAATAAGGGAGTTAGATGTCACTCAGAAATTAAAAATAATTTTTAAAAAAGTCAAACCAGTCATTTGTCCTATATCTCCAAAGACAGAGCTCTGAATTAACTTCCCTCTAGATCCCTCCCCCAGAACTACTTTTTCTAGTCTTGACATCTGCTGGTTATTTCAAATAGCCGTGGGCACAGGGTAAGGCTTCCAAGAAGTAAAAATTTAATATTACACTTGGCTCTAGTTAATATTAGCTGATAGGGAACAGACTCTGGCGCTGTTCAGAGGCTCTCTGCCACATCAATGATGAGAAAAAGGAGTGTGAAATAAGTGTGGAGTACATGCCCTGGCATGGAGACTTCAGCACTCTAGTCTTGAATTCTCTAGCATGTTTTCTTGGAAAAACATTCAACATCTGATATTTACCCCAAACCAAAGCATGAACTGGCAGCTTAAATTTTTAAAGGGTGTTTCTTTCTGGCAGTTCCTAAACTGAAAACATTGGCGCGCTTTTCTTTGTCAATATAGAATTTATTGTCCCAATCAGCATTAACAGCCTAAAGTCGTGTTGTTTGTTTATAATTTAGCCAAATGGACAAGGTCAAATTCTCTTGTGTGTGTGACCTACCTGGAGGACTCAAGGACCATTTTTGCCCCCAGTTCCTAAAAAAATAAATAGCTTTACTTGCCAAGTTTTCTCTGAATTTTGAATTGTTCCATGAAATTTTTAGCAGCATTTTAATGGTCAAATATTCCAAGCTTGCGTTTTGGATTTACTGGAAATGCTGATCATCTTTAGACATACTTTTTAAAAGGCATATTTAATGAGAATAAAACTAGTAGAGCATTAAACCAAAACATTATCACTGGTAGGGAAAAAAAAAAAAATTACATGGTTATTGCTGTGGAGGGACTTTTGTCCATTACTGCTGTTGCATGATTTTAGAGCAATGCTGGGTCATAAATAGGAAACTTTTACACTCTTACATACAAATTTCTCTAACAATTAGACCTAAATTGTGGTTTCTTCTTGCAATGCAAGTGATGAGATTTGCTTTCCTGGTTTTCAGCAGTCACTTGGGCAATGTGTAAACCAAAGATTGTATTTGGATTATTTGGGGGGAGTGTTTAAATTTTGGGGTTTGTTGCTTTCTGATTTATCTCATCCTCACATACTTGGGCTTGAACTACTGTAGCTCCCATTTATGCCTGTGCAGGTGTGTCTTTGTCTGTAGGACCTGGCATAATAGAAGTCTATCATGGGCTTGAGCATCTTTCTAGGCTGTTAGTCTCATATGTAAGAACCTAATGCTCAGGAGGACTATTTTGCCCATCAGACATTAATGCAAAGTATGACAGGTTATTGTTTTGCTTGATTTGTAGCTTGATTTGCAACACAGACCCCAAACAGAAATGCTGACCTCTCCAGATAACGTCAGTAATGTAACAGTTTTATTATTCATTTAAACCTCCCTAGGGCAGCAACCTTTTTTTTATTGCTTTAAAATAATTTTTGGAATTAAGCCCATGTTTTTGTGTTTGTCTCTTAGTTCTGAGCCTTGAGCAAGATGTAGGGCTGGGCAGAAGATGGCCACCACCATGCATCTTGATAACCATGACAGGTTTCTCTTGGCCAAGATAAAATATGGCTGTTCTACCTGGATAGTAAATGAAAAAGACAAAACAGTGTAACGTTTGCTTATACTTCTAGCAGTAAGATTTATATTTTTCTCCTGTATTCTCTAGTTTGAGGGGGTTGGTGCCTTGTCCAGAAATGACCTTTTATTATCATGGCAGTTTGAAAAGTCCATTATGGCTGATGGAGGTTTTGGATTTTCTGGGAAAGGAGCTTGATTTCTGAAGAAAACATGTGTCTGTAATCATCATGTCCACCAGTCAATCCTATTTTTTCTCCAACAACATTTGAACCTTGTGTTGGAAAAATTTAGTGGAAGCCTAAGTTATCAAAGGTACTAAATTCTTGCCTTTTTTTCTGCTTTTCTTTTTTTTGGTCTGGGTTTTGTTTGTTTGTTTGTTTGGGTTTTTCCCTTTCATTTTTTTCTTTTGGTGAAAATCAGCAGTTCAGTAATGGAGGGAGACCTGTTTATCTCCCACTGGGAGAAAGGCAAGGAAAACTCAGATCTGATGGGTTCTTTTTGGCAGTAGCTGAATGATCAATCAGCAGCAGAACATTCTAGCCAGTCTGTGTGTAACTCCAGCCTGGGGAAGGCATTTACTGTCTTTTATTGACAGGGAAAGACAGAATATAGTGGCAGGAAAAAGAATGAAGAATATAATTGGAGAGACAAGAAAAGTAAATAATTTGAGAGGCTGTGGGGGATCTTGAGAGGGGACTGTTGACATGGAAGGAATAGAGAAGCACCAGAGTTAAATCAGGAGCAAATTGTGCCTACAGAAGAACTGTCTTGTGAAGATGCCATGAAATAGCAATAGAAGAGTAGCTCTCCTTGCTTTTGTCTTTTAAATGTGGCAAAATCTTCACTTTTGGTTACAAAATACTCTTCTGATAAAGCAGCACATTAATTAGAGCAGAAATCCCACAGCATTTTTCACATTTAAGTACTATTTTATGTTGATTTTTTGGAGCTTAGCAACAATTGTATGCCAGTTTATTACCCCTGCATAAACTGGTTCTAACCCAGCAGTTATGCTGCATTTTCCTAATTTCCTCTGGAGAACACACCTAGCCTGGTTGTACCAAGCTACCAGGTGATTTTGAAAATTGGTTTAATTGGCTCACAAATGGAATAAGAGAGCTATAGCTGTAATATGTTCTAACTAAAATAAATAAATCCAATCAGCCAAAAAAAAAATAAACCTTGCTGAAATTTAAAAGCAGATTAGCAAAGTTTGTGGTATTAAAATCAGTACTAGGAGTTGTCATTCAAAAGAATATTTAATAAGAGTTTATTTACCAGGAGGAGGGAATGGCATCAGTCTCAAATTCTTGCAGAGGTGATTAAAAACAACTGGGACTTCTTGTGAATTTTCAAGCTAACAGAGAGACGTGGGATACATGAAGCTGAAAATAAAGTATTTCCAAATAGGTTAAAATAGCTTTTAAAATTCAGTGGGTTTTATAGCTTGCTCTCAATTCTTAAGTACCTTGAATTACATCCACCTATGATTGTAATAGCTTGAGTGAAGGTAAAAGCACACAGTACTATGAGTAATGCTCAGATGCAGAATTTACAGTATTCTTATTGCTTTGTTGGGTCAAGACTGTGTAAGCTGTAAGAATATTAATATATTGGATGGCTGTATTGTACAGCAGGGGGAAAATTAATGAGGCAGATTCAGTATGATTTCAGGCATCTGACAAAGCTGGTTTATAGCTGCAGATAGTGTATAAGTTATGCATGAACTTCTTCCAGCTAAAAATAATAGTTCACATAGTTACCCAGTGTGGGGGGCCAGGGGAAATATCACCATGATATACATTAGGAGACACTGCAGTATTAGCAGAGAAGCTTCTAGGGTGTATACTTTATTGATGCCTGCTTTCATTGCTAAACCAAAATATTTATGGCAATATGTAATGAACAGATTATCATTCATAAAATATGCAGTCATAAAAATGAGGAATAGTGGGATTATTAGCAGCTTTCAGCAGTAGAGAGGCTGTCTCTTAATGGTTTCCTCTTTCTCTAGCCATTAGCACTGCAGCTGTGAATTATAGTATTGCATTTTATTGGATTCACTAGAAGAATTTGTCCAGGCAAAAAATAATAATTAAAAAAAAAAACAACCCAAACAAACCAGGAAATTATAACAAGAGGGCTCCTTTTTACACTGCCATCATAATTACAGTTGCAATTCTGACAGCGACATCCAGAATTTAGTCTGTAATTTTGACTGTAACACATAACAGTGATGGTCATATATTGAAGAGAAACTGATACTTGCATAAACTGATCTTGTAATCACTCATTTCCTAGTAGCAAATTCTTGCTATCTGTACACATAAGTAAGCATTACATGTGAGCACTTGCTGAAGTCAGCTCATGCTGTGAGTGGATTATTTGCATTAGTAAGCATTTTGAGTTAACTCTTGATGAAATGGGTGCATTTGGTCAAACAGAAGTGCATGGCACATCAATCTCACTGTTATTTTATTTCTGTCTCCATTATTGAGTTTGAAATCTGTTTCTGTTAGGATCTGTAGAAATCATCACCAAGACCAAAAATAAAATACATAGGCAAACATAACCCAGCATATAACAACTGCAAACTAAAACTGCTTTCATGTAGAGCAGTAATTCTAATTAATTCATCAGTAATTCTAATTAAAATCTGTTGTAAAAAGACCAAGGCTGCAATCATGCTTTATGAAAAGGTTATAAAGCTACAAGGTGAAAATAAACATAGAGATAAGGCATGTGTTTTCCATATTGAGGAGATCTATGATCATGACAACTCAGGTCACTCTTCCTAAATTACTTCACCCTTTCAATAGTTATAATTTGAAGTACATGAATTAAAGTAATAGCTTGTACTTGCATGTAATGAGAAAGAACTAAGCATATTAACAAAAATGAGAGAGCATGGTGTATGTAAGCTAATAGAACTGTACAGCTCTTTAAGACTATGGATAAATGGAGTACCAGTTATTGGAGGCTATTGCAGGATCAACCCAGGTTAGCTGACTTCTGTGGGCATTTCAGCAGAAGTGTTTTCTGAATGAACAGTCGAAGGTCATGTTAAATATTTTGGAAAGCTACATGCTCAGTGAACAATTTAGAGGTGTTTTTTTAGAAAAATGAAGGAGACTCATGATTGGTTTTCTTATGGAGTACAGTGGGAAGGCTGCTGGGAGAGAGTAGAAGGCAAAGAAAGACATGCATTTTGGGCAAGGCTGAAGTGGGTAATGATCTGGCCAGAGCTGGAGAACCTCTATAGCTGTATGTCTTCCTGCTTAAGTGATTAATTAATACAACTGGGTTTTTGTCCATCTCTATTTGGGTTACACCTTATTTTCTCTGAAGGTGAGATATTTTAATTTGGGATTTGAAAATTTTAGTGTTCCTGGTGATTTGAAACTCGACTGAAACACTGGTGTTCTTCAAACTTACTTGAATGAGGCGCTAGGAAACTTAAGGCTGATATTTTAAGGTCTGGAACTTGTGTATATGAGATTTATTTTCATGCTAGATGCATTTTTACTTGGCCTTAAGTTGAAATGAAAGCATAAATGGCCAACAAACTGATCTAAAATAGCTTGGTTTGGCACACAACTTGACATGGCTCTCCCTCTTTTGCTAAAATGCAAATGCTCTGTCAAATGTGATGTTTCTAATGCTTTTTTGTAAGCCAAGCAGAAGGAAGGGAACTGAAATGCAAGTTTGTTCTAGAATTTTCTCCATTAGGTTTCTGTGCTGGCTTGATGAAGTCAAAATTTTTCTTGGGAATTCCCAGGTTTTGTCAACACCTTCATTTTTGCTTTTTCTGAGGTTGCTGTGTCTGGTGGGTGCTGGGAGGGAGCAGATGTTTGTCCTGTTGGACAGAGGATGGACTTGGGCAGTCACCCAGCACGGAGCAGACAGGCTCAAGCTTTCCTCACATCTTACCCAGAGAGATAATCCCAATTGTCCCATATTCCTTGCTCACGTTCTCATTGTCAAATGAATGGCATTTCAGGCTGCTTTCAGAATTTTTACTGCTTTATCTAATTACTCAATTTTTATGTTGATCAGGAACTGAAAGTGTCTTCACTGAACATGAATATTTCTTCTCCGGCTTTCTCTGCACCCACTAATTCACGCTTTAGTTCTTACTTCTCTGACAGCTATAAAACCTGAGTTATTTTTATAATCTAGGAAGTTAAATGTTTTATTGCAGTTCTAAATTCGTGTGGATCAGTGTTTGAAGTGGAGATTTACGATGGTGGTGCTGAGAGAATTCTAACCATTAACATGCAAGCAGACAGCTCTTGGACACTCATGGTGTCTCGGTTCCATCAGTGTCACTCTGCCAGCTCTGTGGGTTTTGGGGCTGGGAGGCTGCATGAGCCTGGAAGATAAGAAGGGGTTAGGAAGGTGCAGAGCAGCTGTGGTAGCAGCATGTCTCTTTATTTATTGATGAGAAACCTCAGGAGGAAATGGTGTGGAATGGAAAATGAGCTGGGCCGAAGCTGGTGTCGGATTGCAGGAGGCAGCTGTTGTGTGATGTGTGCGGTGGTGAGACCCAACAGCACTCAGTCACCTCTGCCTCTGTGAGGTCACCTGCTCTGGCAAATTTAGTGGGAAATCCCTGACTCCCAGACTCATGGCCTTGTCCAAATTTTAGTGGTAGAGACAGGTTTGATTTAGGTTGCAGATTTTCACTCCTCATCAAGTGCAAACCAGCGGGAATCTGGCTGGAGTGGAGCTGTCCTCAATCTTAGTGCACAGTTCCAGTTTATCTGTGGGCTACACCTGAATTAACAACAACTGCAGCCCAGGAAGGGCAGGTCTGTAGAGAAGAATGGGTGGTGTAGGGGACCTGAACCAACACTGCATAGATTTCAGCAGATTTTTCTTCAGGCTGCCATTAGCCTGGTTCAGGGAACTACTGAACATCCATTGGTGACAAGAGCACTCCTGAAGCTCAGCATGGCTTTGTCCCAAAGCCACCCAGTTCAGGAATGCTTAGACATCATGTTTTGGCTCCCATCGTGGCCAGAGTGGGAACACAAGGAAGATTTGCTTCAGTAGGGGAACCCTGATGTGGGGTAAGGAGCTGTACCCAGGCCCTCCAGAGGGTACTTGGCTGTTGGCCACCTGGACAGGCAGGACACCTGCCTTTCAGAAATGGTGTCCTGTACCTGTCTAGAGCAGAAACTGACTTTGACAGTGATTAACCCAAAGAGGAGAGGATCAAGTCCTTTCCTGGTTCTGGAAGATGGGTGGAGGAAGAAATGTTCATTAATGTTCTTCATTAGCACAACTGTGCTGACTCCACCAAAGAATTCAGCTTTATTCCTTTGACTAACACCACTTTAACTAAAGCAAGGGTGAATCTCCAAAACACTTGTATCGGTGTAAGGCAAATGCTGTTGCATAATTTTTTTCTTTCTTTTTTGACCAGTGACAACTTAGTTTCTGGCATATTTTGTGTAAAGATTTTTGACAGGTGGTCAAAATGAGGCTATAGTTAACATATGTCTCGCTATATTTTGCAGGTACTGTGCTAATTTGTGTGTGTCTAACTCCTACAAAGATCAAGTGACATTAATGCTTCATAAGTTTCAGATACTGGATTAAATTCAAACTCTTGTTTAGGCAAAAATTATTCCTACAGGCACCAAAAGACCAGTGGAACGTGAAATAAATTTGCAGAATTTTCTAGAATTTATAGTTTTATTTGTACACTTTGGGGCAGCACAGACAGAATGTGTAAGGAGTCTAATAAGCCTTTTTTTGAGCGTGGCATCATTGCTGATAGCAAATGTGCAAGAATGTTCTAAAAATGAGAATTAACTGTAACAAACAAGGAGTAAGAATGGCTACAGTAATTGAAATGTACTAATGAAACTCTGTAGTTTGTTCCTATTATGAGCAGTCAAAAATCATGAATAATTCAGGAGTGCAATTGCTAACAGTAGGCTCACATAAGATCATTTAAATTTGTTTCTCTGGCCATGAGAAGAGGATCTTTGAAGGGATCCCTTATGAGGTTCTGCTTGGTCCTGTCAGCATCTTGGGAAGAGAGTGTTCTATTTTCCCTCTTGCATCAGTGAATATTTATGGGATGTAAAATAGGAATAACTTTAATTATGTATGGGGAAGGAAATATATGCAGTCCTGAGCAAGAGACTTCATTGTAAAATCTACCTGAAACTCTGACAGGTAGTATGCTTATGTATTAATTCAAGAATTAAGTTTTGTTTTCTGCTGTGGATATATAGGTTTATATTAATCTCTTTGTAATATTTTATTATTTTGATTTTAATTCTCGTTAATTTTATATGCATGACTATGTTGCTATTCCTTTTGCTAATGTCAAGAGAGAAGCCTACAGCAGTTTGCAGTCTAAACAGCTAAGGGACAATAAATGTGGGAGAAAGGGAAGGATCACCATTCTTAATTTCATGTGTATTATCAGATCTTGCTTGGTATTGCACAAAATCTACATAACAAAACACATACATAAGCTTACCTGTTTGCCTCGCTAATATCAAGTCCTGTCCAATATGTTCAAAAATAAAATTAGAGAAGCTATGCCCCACCTGAGCTTATGTTCACAATTGCTTCACCCATAGTGTCCTCTAAAGGGGAGAAATTATTCCTTCCATCCTTCCATATTCTTTTTTTTGGAATATTTCTCAGAAAATGCTGAGTTTTCCAACACAGAGATAGTTCAGTCTACAGAACTTCAGAGACTCCTATTTTTGCTTTCATGTTACATTATAACAAAAGTTTGTTTGACAGATTTTCTTCATATGAATGAAATGCTAAGTGCCAATTACTGGCAGGTTTTAGTTGCACATAGAAATTAGCAGCTGGGAAGTAAAGCAAATTGTAAGATTAGGGCCAGGATGTATTAAAGCATTCAATAAAGAAAAAAAATGTTCAAGAAAACTGAAATTTTGCTTGAAAGAGTGTCATTTGATCTGAATTTCTTAGGAGAGGTACAGTAGCAAAAACCACTTTTATTATTTGGTACAAGCCAGTTTTTTTTTTTTTTTAATTTCAATCTTGCAGATTTGTTTTGGAGATGGAAAATAATAATAATCAGGTTGGGATTTTTTTTAATGCCCAAGCTGAGTAGAAATCTTTCACATGTTGTTACTCAGTATGTCAGTGTGCTGTGGGTGTTGAAGGGTGGGGACTGTGCAGGCATGTGCAGCAGATGTACAGCATGTGGGGAAAAGCTGAATCCACAGTGAGTCAACAAACACAACCTACTTTAGCTGCAGACAAAATGCATCCAAGATGTGCAGTGGAAGGGAGCTGTGCTGAGAAAAATTACTGTCATCGTTTAATGATGTAGTTCATAAAAGCTTCAAAATATTGGCATGATGTGTCTTTCTGTGGTCATCCTTCTGCTTTGCTGCAACAGAAGAGTTGGTTTATTTTTAGAAGGAAATATGTCAAAAAAGTCAGGAAATGTAGTGGAGTGAGTGCTGTGTGATCTGTGATGCTGCTCCCAGGAACCAGGGAGGCAAAGTCTGGAGGAAGTCTGGCTCTTGGGAACGACTGAAGCAGGTTATTCAGGACAACAGTGCAGAAAAAAACCCCATAATTCAACAAAAGTAAAATTGTGATGAGTGTCCCTCATCCAATTCCATCTGTGACCTCCTGAGCAGGCAACACACGCAGAGAAACTCTTGGGACACCCAGGGCTTTTAGCTCCTGCTTGGCCTCTCTGCATCTTGGCTGAAATGCTTTGATTAAAGCAGAGACACGCTGGGAAATGTCTGCATTCCTTCTTGAGGAACGGGGAGGATTTAGGCAAAAGACACATGTGCTAATTGCAGCTCTATAATGGATCTGTTTTTCTGTTGGATACTGAAATCCAAAGTCAAAACACTCCCATAAAAAGGTAATAAACAGAGATGTTTTATTGTATTTTTATGGCCTCAGTCTGCCATCAGTAACTGAGCATCCACTTTTTCTCCTATTCCATGTAATTTGCTTGATTAGTGAATTGTATCACTGTCTTTTGGGGAGACATTTAGTGTGTTTTTCTGTATTTTTGGGAACTCTGAACAGATATATTGTAGAAACACAGCTCACGTCTGAGAGAGGAAAAATAAATTGGACTGCTTTTCTCATATTTTTTCATGAAACACAGCAAAGTATTGGAAAGTAAAGTCATCTGACACTGCTTGCAAACTGAAATATCATTTGACAGTAGTTCAGAGCAGGCAAGAAATCCTCTCCTCATTACTGTGCAGTGCACTCCAGATATATCTGCAGATTCCCGCGCAATTTGAGTACTTTTAAGGTAGTGAACCAAAAATGAAATTATATGTCAATGAAAGCGTTTTAATAGTTACACTGAAAGTGCCATATTCAGTATTTTTGGAAATGTTTCATATTTTATGAACTTTGACGCTTTAGTTGCTAACAAGGGAGTAATTTCAGACTTTCCATGCAAGAAATTTCTCTTTTATAACTAGTAGTTGTAATAATATAGCTACAGTTTAATAAGTAATATGCTATTGTGTGCAATGGAAGTGCTGAATGCAGTGTTCCTTTTGCCATTAAGTTTCAAAAAAACTTGTAGGCTGCAAGCTATTTTGCCAGGCTAGAAAGAAATTCTGTGAATGCTTGGGTCAGGCTTGAACTTTGTATGTTACTGTTGACATATAAATATTTCTATGTATTATCAAGTGCATCAATATCTTTCTTCCTTCCCCTACTGGGTTTGGTTTTATGGTTTTCTACCTTCAAGTGCAGATCCAATGAGGAGCAAGGGTTTTTGCACAAGGTGAAAATATTGAATTTCCGTTTGTGTGCTAAGCTGTTCAGTTTCTGATGCCTATAAAGATCATTGAAAGAGGTTACAAACTTCCTGAAGAATTGTTAGTTAAAAAGCACTGTCCAAATATCAGCTGGTTAACTTCCAGCTCATGTGAAAATGGCAGAACAGGGAATCTGTGGAAAAATCAAGTCTTTCAGTAACTCAGATTGCTTCCAGGGACCTATATTCTTCATCCTTTTGGTCCTTTGCTTACTGAAACAAAAAGGCATTGAAGAAACATGTATTCTATATTCAAGATTCAAATATTCTAAGAGCTAGGTCCAAAATTTAGTCGAACCCAAGATTTCTCCCTGTCTTGTCATTTAGAAATTTCGGTAATATTTATTTTTGTCTCTATCCTAAGAATCAAACTGTTTCCATTGAGTAGGTTTCTCTGGCACAAAGGTGTGATGTGTGAGAGGGTTTTCAGGGGGCAGCTTGTTTTTGTTCCTATTCATGAGGGTCTGGGTGGTGTTGGAAATCTCAATTCATTTGTGGTAATGAAGCTCGAAGACAAAAGGCAGGCTTAGGAAATTTGAGTTCCTTTAAACTGTTTCTGCTTCCAAGTATGTCTGTCAAGGCTAGTAAATGTCCAAGATGAAACATGAGTAAGACTGGCATGTTTCCAAATGAAAAATACTGAATTTGCTTCTTGGCCTTCAGGAATCTGGCAAATAACAAGTGTGAGAAAAGCAATCACAAATTCCACTCACTTCTTCTAATTATTGTCCTTCCAGACAACATAGTTTCTGGAAACTATGTAAAGCTCTTAGGGTAAAGTCAGAATTAAATTGTTCATTCACAAGGAATAAAATGAGCCATGCTTAAGACACCATGTGCTAGCTCCTAACATGCTCTGAGAGAACAGCACAAGCACACATCAGATTCAACTGCAGGCAAATGATGGCAAGAAAGTTTGGGATCCTGCAGTCCTAACATCCAGGATGCCTTCATGCCAATAGCAAACAGCTGTAACTCATGATGAGAAGTCCTTCTGGCCCACCACAATGCAGGCACACTATCATTTTATAGTGCATGTCAGCTCTGTATCTTAGTCTTTGGTTCACTGATATGTTATGCAAGAAAACTGTGGAGAAATATCAGAAGTATAGTAAAAATACATTGCACAAGAAAAAAGAAGAAAAAATGGTTAAGACAAATGGCACATATGGGAAAAGATACATAAAGAAGCAGAAAATCTCTTCAGGCTCTATGTATTTAGCAAGTGCATAATCACAATATTAAAGACTATGATTTAAGGATTAGGATACTAAGTCTTAAAAGATGCTGTAAGACTCATTTTGCTTCATAAAGGATTATGTTTGCAGAGTTTTAAATAATAGTAAGTTTATAATATGGAAGAAAAAAGAAGTCAAAAGAAAAAGAAAGACTGGAACACAAGTTGAGTTGTTTTGTGTAGATGTGTTGCCTCACTCAGCCACTCCTCTATCAGATATTCCCAGGAGAGGACATCTCCTCCCTCCATTCTGGGAAAACCCATCCCTGATGTGGAGCACCTTTTTACTTGGTCGGCTGTTGTTGTTGTTTTTTTGTCTTTCTTCAGCTATCAGAGAGTGAGACATCCCATCACTGATGTGGAGCACCTTTTTACTTGTTGTTTTTTGTCTTTCTTCAGCTATCAGAGAGTGAGATATCACATCTTCAGTACGTTACAGTAAATCAGTAGCTCTCAACTCTTACAGTAGATCCTGGAACTTGTAACTTGAAGTGATTCACAGGTTACCCTTCTGTGTCAGACTTTTCCAAGCTAAGCATCTGCCAGCAAGCCAGACACTGCAGCCTGGGAGATTCTTTAGTGGCCCTGGCCTCTGATTTGGATGTGGCCTTGGTATCTGCCACTGCACTTGTAGGCACATTGCTGCATCAGATAGGCAGGTGGAGAACATCTTTAATCCACTGGAGTAGTACTGCTCCTCTGGTTTGGTCCATGCCTTTCACTTCTTTGAGATGTAAAGTTAAGGAATTCTTGACAACTGCTGCATCTTTGTTCAGGGTAAAGCTTATTAGTTCAGCCATATCTCAATTTATAAGTCCATGTAAGGGTGATTTTTAAAAGAAAATGCTGGCACTACTATGGCAGCAACACTGTGTTACCATATTTTTAGGTTGAAGCATTTGAGCTTATTTCTCCTGATAATATTTAGCTTAAGAAACCATTGAGGTCTGGATTTTTTTTTTTTTTGAAAGGTAGTACTGAGTACTGCAAAAAAGATAGCCCATTAAATTTTGATATCTCTGCAATCTAGCTTCATCAAGCTGATGAGGAATGGATTGCATCAGAGTTTGAAGCACATTCTTTAAAATATTTATTTTTGAGTAGTTGCTTGCTAATAAGTTCCTCTTTGCTAGGTAAAGAATAGCCTTAAATAAATCTTGGTGAAGGACTTGTTTTTAACACATTTTGAAAGCAAATAGAAAAGGCACATCAATAGCAGGAAAATCAAGCACCAGCTGCCCTTCTGGCAAGCAGAAATTCCATTTTTTCTGATTTCTGTTACAGTTGTCAGTAATGTTGACAGCTGCTAAATGTAAACCCTAGTAGTATAATAAATGTTTGCAATTAACATCTATGCTTCTGTTGGCAACTCTTAGTCTGTTGTCATATGAGAAGCAGATCCTCTTAAGAAATATTTAACCATCTAGCAATAATTCTAATGGTAAAAGTAATAGGAGTTCTGATCACCATTTAAAATTTTTATCCATGACGATATCTTTTTAAGGGATCACTTTTCAGCTGTTAAATTGTAGCTTCCAATATTTTGCATAATTTAATTTAGAGCAAGCTTTATGATATTTAGTAATAAAGCATTATATAAGCAAGGTAAACACTCTATTTTCTTTTGTATTTCACGGAGGACTTTGTTGTAATTAGAAGACAAGGATCAAATCCTTCCTTGTCCAGAATTATTGGCAGAATTCCCATTGCCTTCAGCAGTGCCAGAATTTCGTGCTTAGTGGTATAGATGTGTTTCACCCAGAGCTCTGTGTTTGGATAACATGGCTCTTCACAGACACCTTGGTGGTGGTGGTGGTGGTGGTGTTTACCTTCATGGGTTGCTAACTTTGGCTGTGTTTATGGAGATGAAACAGAGCATGGGAGAGTGGGAGCAATCCATTCTGCCTTACATCTCATTAGGCACTAATGCTGTTCTCAGCAGTTCTTTTCCTGGAAAAGCAGGCTTTGTCCCACTTGAGAGACAGGCTCATGTGAATGTCCACTAATCTGTCCTGCTGTAGCTGATTAATAATATTGGACTAAATCTTCCCTGAAATCCTTTCTCTGCCTCTGACTTGGGCACCTTCCAAGTGCTCCGCAGTTACGCTGCCATCACTGGAGTGAGGCAGGATTATTGGCCCCATTGTGTGCTCTGAGTGCATGCCACGAATTCAGGTGCAGACACACACACATTGTCTCCATCAAAATCCTACAAGGCCTTTTCCTGAGAGCTCCATCCCCTCTGAGGGCTGGGATGTGGAGCGAGATCTCTCTGCTCCAAGAGGCGGCGGCGGGAGGAGCAGACTGAGCAGGCTGTGAATCCAAGCTGCTCCTGGCTCGGGTACAGCCGTGTAGGATGCCTGTCTGAAGTCATTGCTTTGGAAGGTGCTTCTGGATACAGCTCTAAGTTATGCAGCGTTGTAAAACATATCAAACTCCTTCTGTCAGTTTATCAGCATGTATGCATTATCAGGTGTGCTGCTGGATTCACTCCAATGAGCAGCACATGGCTGCTGGACTCAGCATATGACTGCAGTGTCTTCTTTCCCTATGGCTTCAGAGTTGTGCCCATTATGCCTCTTCAGAGATCTACACAACCCTGAAAATGATCTTTAGAGCATCAGCTTGTCTGCAGATG
Source organism: Agelaius phoeniceus (assembly GCF_051311805.1). Taxonomy (NCBI): domain Eukaryota; kingdom Metazoa; phylum Chordata; class Aves; order Passeriformes; family Icteridae; genus Agelaius; species Agelaius phoeniceus. The sequence continues at coordinate 105,116,433 of NC_135267.1, read as the reverse complement.
ATATGTGCTTTGTCTGTCTTGTACAGGGACTTGCTATGGCTGTTTTCATCCCATAATTTGCTGTACGGAAGTATCCTAATGGTTGGTGTGAATGGTACATGAAATCTCTGATAGACATCTGTGTGGGTCTCTGTGTAGAGAGACCACACAGAATTATCTGGTGGACAGGTATTATGTGTTGGCCTTCCTTTTACACTGAGACACTGACATTTGGGTGCTAATTTGGTTTTTTATCCATATAAAAACCTTTATAGAAAATGGTCAAAACCATGGTTACATTTGTCCTTGCTTGGGGATCTGATACAGTGCTCCTGTTGCCTGCCCTTTTCTGTGTTTTTGTGGTCTCTGGTAGTTGGACACAGTTGGGAGTTGTCAGCCAGGTGAGCAGCTGGAAGATATGGCAGCTGACTCTGTGTGCTCACTCTTCCAGGACTTATCCATTGTGCATGTCACACTCACATCTCCTCCAATCTTTATCATCTCATTTTCCACCAGATCCTATATGACAGTTTTCTTCCCTATAGTGTGCCCTAAACACAGATGTAAATGCCAGAGGAGATGGGAAAGAAGAGAAAAACATCCTTAATGCAAGGAAAAGTAGGCCAGGTATTTTCTGACTTTTATGCCCAGGTCTCTAATACCCAGGGAATTCATTCTGTATTCACTGGATTTTGCTGATTGTATTTTGTGCCATCATTTTCACTTGCAGAGAATGATATTTACTAGTTGAAAAAAGTACCAGAGCAGAGTGGTTGACTTAGAACTGTCCTATGTATGTGACTATAGCAAGTGCAGAGCAACAAAGTCACAAAATGGTTCGGTTTGGAAAAGAAAGACCATATAGCTCCAACTACATCAACCAATCACCTCAGGACTCTGGGATGCATCTCATCAGGCCCACAGGCTTAAATATATAATAGAGAGTACTATTTGGCATAAATATTTCTTTTTCACTGACTACAAGATTGTACTTATTAATTACAATTAATTACAAAACAATTAACAGACTAAAATAATATCTGATATGCTATGAGACACAGCCTTGACCTTCCAGTATTTCTAGACAGCAAAGCTGTCTCGAGTGCTTGATGGAAGTTGACTTACACTCTAATGAAGAGCTGTGAACTGGAGAAGTCAGCAGGAGATGGTGGATAATCCATTTAAGCCCTTGTCATTTAATAATTATAATGATGAACCAGCTGGTCTGTGTGCACACACACTCCCTTCTCTGAGATGTTACAGACCACAGCTCTCAGTCCTGCTCTAGAGTGGGCAAGGTTGTACTCTACATTATCTTCAGTGTCATAATCACATGGGATTTTGGCCCCCTAGCTGCATCCCCAAGGACCTGAGTAGTTGCCCAGCTCTTCAGAGGGGACTGCAGAACTGGCAGTCACTGTTTTTGATCAGCAGACAGTCACAAGTTCAGGATCTGGCCACAGATTCAGTCACGGAGCAGAAACAGGGGTAACGCACTGAGCTGACTTCTCACTGCTGTAGAACACAGTTAATTAAAAATTGGTCTGCTTTCTTATATTTGATGTTTGTCAACTTGACTTTTATTCCTCTTAACTGGAATCCATCCTAAGATGAAGCTGAGAATTCATGAAAAACAGATATTTAAGGTTGGTCCAAGACAAAATACTCGTGAGCCTGCATTGTGATGGCCAGGTTCTGCTGTTGGCAGGATCACAAGAAAGGGAAATATCATTAGTAAATGTGCTGAGCAAACTGGGAAAAGTTGCATTTTTAGCCCCTTATCAGAATTTTACAGCTTTTCCTATTTTCAGAAGAACTTAATTATCTGTTTCTTATGTAAACATTTCCTTGTGAACCCAAGGCACTATCTCAGTATTTCTTTGTTAAGGGATGAGGTCTAGAGTTACCTTGTGACAGATTCATAAAAAGGAAGTCTGAGTGAGGAGGGGAAAAAGATTATGGTTACTCATATGTTTCTAATTAATTTCCTCACTATCATCTTTATAATGAGGAGCATGAACAAAATATGTGCATGTCTTACCCTTGATTTAAAAAAAAATAAATAAAAGAGAAAAGCTAGCAGAAAGTTTTCAACTGGCTACAATGTAAGAGGTTGAAAAGGACTAGTGTTGTGCTTGCTTAAAAAATAGTCTTATTTGTTCAGACCAAATAGAAAATTTGGGTGAGCTTCTCTGTGGTGTGGAAAATGCTGGAAGGAGAGTGGAAAGCTGAAATGAGAATTGTAATGTAAAAATATATCTATTTTAATTGGTTTTTTTAGAAGAAAAGGAAAATTTAAATAAGGGCAAGAGACTGGGGGCAGGGGGATCATGATTCATTTTGTGGAGGGAAGGGTTGGAAATAGTAAAAAGGTACAGGAAGAAACCTCACTAATTGGATTTCATAGAACCTGTTAGCTTGAAGGAGAAGTGAACTTCATGTGTTGCTCTGGACATCAGTGAATCCTTATCTTTCTTAGAAAAGGAACTGGTTTTAGGATCAACTGTTTCAGTTAACAGCTGTACCTTTTTAAATATCTTAGTATTTGGAGTATTCTTACTTGTGTGGCCATGGAAAAGATGAGCCATTTACCATAAAAAAGTAAAGTATAGACATAGAGGATCTAAAATTGGAAAGCATACAAAAAGATTTTGGTTGAAGATATTTCTTTAAAAATACTGTAAAATTAAAATTAGTGCCATATTCCATTAAAAAAATATTTATGGGGGCATTGCTTTGTACATGATAATCCAGGGAAATGCCTCTTGATTTACATTGCAATAAATCATTAGGGACTATTTTGGGATGGTCACAGGGAAAAAGGGATCCTGCATCTGCTGGTAGAGATGGGGAAGATATCTATCCTGGCTGAGTAACCTCCCTGTGGTGCAATGTTGGTTGTACCTCCGCAGAAGGAACAGAAAGGAAGCAGCTGGGATCCTCCCTATGTGGGGTGGGATGGGGCAATAATGGATAAAGCACCTAAATACCTGTTGGACACACCCCTTCTGCAAGTGTTGAAGTTCATCAGCTGTAGAATCGAGAGCAGGAGCAGGTTAGACAACTCGCTCCCAGATAGGAGTGAGCTTCTAGGAGCTCCTCAATGATCTTTTCCTCTCTGTGCCACTGTGGAAAGGGGGAATGACCTCTGGCAATTAGGATGCAGAGCTCTTGGTGGACTTTTCTGGTAGGGATGCTTTTGTTACAAATCAGTAAACCAAAACCCCAGGGAAAAAGTGATCAAGAGGCTGCTGCTGCTGCTGAAGTGTTATTTATCTTTTCCAGGAAATGAATTCTACCTGTTACCTTTCACAGCACTTGTTCGACACTTGGTAACTGCTTATGTGCTTTCACAAGTCAGAGCTTTAATTTCTATACGTAGTGGGAAGAATAACAATTATAATTTCCATCTCCTTGAATTAATGAGCGCTCACAATGCAGATTTTGTGAGTGTGTTGGAAAATGCTAGGATTACATGCAGCAGACAGATTGCTATGAGAGTCAGTAACTGTGCATTTTGAAGCACTGTTTAGAACAAATAACTCTTACTTCTGTATAATCTTTCTTCATATTGACAGGCAAATGTCAAACTGTATGGAAACCTCAGGAAGTTTTCAGGGCTGACATCATCTGTTTCAAGTCCTTATAAAGCAATGAGGAAAACAAGCTGATTTTGTTATACGAGATTTCTTCGGGGGAAGGAAGGGAAATTTGTTGTCTTCTGAGCAGCTTGATAACTTTATTTTTCAGTAAAGAAAGATGCTGAGGGTTAGAAAATGTGACAGGGATTGATCAAAATGCCTGCTGGAATGCAGAATGTGGAGCACTCCAGTGATATGTTCTGCAACATCTTGAACAAAACATAGGAATCTGTGCAAGTTCTTTGAGAACAGGCTCTGAAGGGTGTAAGAACTTAAGTTCTTAATAAATAATCCCATGTTTGGCTTAACCTGGGTGTAGACTGTGCAGAATGAATTGTTGGTGTGGTGGCCTGCTCAGGTCTGTATGAGCTCACTGACCACGCTTCTGCAGCCAGGACTTGGTCCAGTGGTGTGGTTTGGTGCTCCTGAAGAGCTCAGACCTTGTGATGGCAGGTATTCTCCCTGGAGCAGCTGCTTGCTCACACTTGGTCAGGATAGCCCTGATAACTGTGCTAGACATTGCCATGGAGTCAGGTGCTGGTGGTGTTTGCAGGAGTCTTAGGATGAGGGAAGAGATGAGAATGTTGACTCAGTGTTTCAGAAGGCTGATTTATTATTTTATGATATATATTATATTAAAACTATACTAACAGAATAGAAGAAAGGATTTCATCAGAAGGCTAGCTAAGAATAGAAAAGGAATGATAACAAAGGCTTGTGACTGACTGAGACAGTCTGGACAGCTGGACTGTGATTGGCCATTAATTAGAAACAACCACATGAGACCAATCACAGATCCACCTGTTGAATTCCACAGCAGCAGATAATCATTGCTTACATTTTGTTTCTGAGGCCTCTCAGCTTTTCAGGAGAAAAAAATCCCAAGGAAAGGATTTTTCATAAAACATGTCTATGACAGTCTGGTGTTGGGCAACGTCTGGGTGCCCAACACACTTAAACCTTCTTATGATGATTGGGAGATGATTCCAGGTGGTGCTGGGCTTGGGACTGAGCTGGAGCCTAGACCTGGACCTGCTGCCCACTGTGATGGCACTGATCAGCAGTTCCTGGTAGCAGTTAGTTGGTAACACCAAGTTCCCACTAGCACTGCAAGAAAAATTATTCCTTTGCTGGCTTATTTATAAAATAACAGCATATTATAAACCTTCCCTGTCACACTTTGAGTTCTAATAACAGATCTCAGTGGCAGACTGCTTTTGCATTAGTTCGAAACTCACCAGCCCTCAAATTAATATCTCAACTGATTTAGGAAACTGCAATTTGCTGTTTGCCACGCCTTATTCTAGGAAAAGGGCTGTTGGACATGGAGAGATTCAGCACATAAATATAGGGTTCTAATACCAAGTGTATTCCATCCTGGACTGTCCTGCCTGGGCCCCAGCCGTGGCTCCAGAAGGCTGCAGATGTCCCTGGATCCAATGTCAAATCTGCCTGACCCAGGCAGATGTCTCAAATGCCTAGTCTGGCTCAAAGGCATGTGTTTAAAGCTAATGGGTCATTATTCAAGTAATAATAATATGCACAACATTGCAATGCAAACCAAAAATATTAGTATACAGATAGTTTCTCTTATTTCATTGTGTTGCAATGAAAGAACAAGAAATTTATGCAAGGACTTCAATCACTTTTTTTAGAAACGTATTCTTATTTTGAATTAAATGGATAAACTCCTATTTACTCCTAGCAAGACAAAACAGGATTTATCTGAAGTTTATTAATGACAAATAACTTGCCTTGTTTTTCTAGTTTGATGGAAAAATTTGGAGAATTGCACAAATCTTCTTGATGAGATCAAAACTGGAGTAACAATTGAGTGAACATTTGCCCAAGACATTGTTGCAATTTCCAGCCAATGGTAGCCAAGTGAAATAATTTTGATGTAAGGAGTTGTTCATTGACATTCTATTGCAAACAGCCTGCATTGTTGTTAATGTCCATATACTTTGTATTGCATTAGTCTGCATTAATTTCCATCCTTTTTGCACTTGTGGATAGTGCTTAAGACTAATTTATAGATTATGTGGTGCCATATTGACTTAAATAGACTGTATTTTAATGCCATTATGAACATTCTCTAGTAAAATAATTTAATTACATTGGAATTTAATGCTATTACAGTGGATAATTGACTGCAGATCAAAACCATAATATACAAGACCTACCTGGAATGTGCACCAAATCAATTGGCTCAGCATTGAAGTTGTTCAGTGTGCCCCCTTTTTAAAAGGTTGCAGCCCAAGGAGTCATATTCTGGTCTCTGCTCATCCAGCAATCTGATGACTTTTAAAAGCACAGCACACCTGTATTTTAATCTCCCCTCTGTTTGTCACATTTTTTGCGTGACCTCGAAGGAAACAGGCTTGAGTCTCAGAGGTGAAGGGACACTGTTGTTATTGTACAGAAAAGGCATGCAAATTTTTTTTTTGCCAGCAATTGGGCAGGAATGAGTTTTTATCCCATCAAATTCAGTGGGAAATCTAGCTCTGATTAAGAGCCAGAGCTTCCTCCAGGTGCTTTCATGCCAACAGAGAGGCATCCAGATCTCTGGAGTCCTTGTTATGGTTTGCTGTTCCAGCATCAGTTTCTTGTTCAAAAGATTTTTTTTTTTGTTCTATTTTTAGTTTCCCTTGCGTTGTACCAAAACAAGTAGTCATAGAGGCTGTGAGATGAATTTTCACTAAGAAAACAAGTTAAGTTTTAACAGATTCTATCTGGTTACTTAAAAATAAAAAGCAAGCCATTTTCTAACCCAGCCAAAGTGCAGGTGTTGGTGTAACCTTAGTTCTGTCTCTTTTGACCTCAGGATAATAGAAGTAAAAATAACTTTATCAGAGCATGAGAGGAACAGCTTATTATGCTGTAAAAAAGAACACCAGATAATCTTGACTAGTGATTGATAAATTCCTCCTGCTGGTTTTCCTGTCAGTCTTATATATATGAGGGGATACTTTTGCTTGACCTCTTCTAAGTATGTGCCCCTGATAAAGCGTGATGAGGTTTTTTTTCTCCTGATGGTAAGATTCTACAAGATTATGTACCTTTTCTGATAAGAGGATGTTCATATCATCTCAGCTGGTGAATACCAATGGCTATAGGTTTGGTATCTTGAGTTTCAAAATCAAAAATCATGCCCTGAGATACATTAAGTCCTGCTCTGATTTTCCTGACTTTGGGCATTTGTGTGCACCCTGCAGAAAACACCCTTGGGTCTACAAACTTTTTGTTACAGACACCTCAAGGCACAGTTCAGTTGAAATGAGGCCTGTGCTGGTTCTGCCCAGCTTTTCTTTGCTCAGGTCATTCTGGCAGCCTTGACAAAACAAGGCAGCACAGAAAACCATGAAACCATTAACAGCTTCACACCCTTGTAAAGCAGTTAGGGGTGAAAACCAGAGGAGTGATGAACTCCTCATGTGGGAGATGACAACTCCTCATGGGCCCTGGGAATGAAGAAAGCCAAAGAGGTGGCAGTTTGTGCCAAGCCCCCAGACTGGGGGACAAAACACAGCTGAGACAGCAGCACCTCCATGAGTGTCCAGCATCTTGCAGAGGGCTGAGCCCAAGGTGAAACCACAGTGTGTCAAGTCCAGGCCACCAGCCTGGACTTGAAGACACTGAGCACCTGGAGTTTTATCTTCTTTGTCGTCTTTTACAAGTGTAGTGCAAGTATTGTATAAATATAAATGGTGTCAAAGTCTATAAAAGTGTGCAAGTCTAGTATAGTGAAAACCTTAGGGCTGACATCTGTAAAAGAGCAGGGTTAGTTGCATTCCTTTTTCATTCTTCCACTGATTGTTTTTCATATTTATCCTAGCTTGGTTCTGCTGTAATTTCTTCACTGAAGTCTGCTGTCCTTGTGTGAAGGACAGTTTTGGTAGCTCATTTAAAATTTTTAATTTCTTTATTCATTTACTTGCTCAGTGAGTTTTTAAGGCAGGACATGTACAAAACAGATTGCTCTCCCAATTTGATCTCTCCTGAAATATGCTTTGGATGTAAAATTAATGATTTTGTTTTAACTAACTTAACTAGTTTTGTTTTTTTTTTTGTTAGTATGAAGCGTTTATTTTTATGAATTTTGCTAAAGAAATTTTTAAAAGTTGGCCTTTAGCCTTTCTGCTAATAATTCCCTTATGAAAGAATGTGGTTAGATTCTCATTATTTCTTAAACAAAAAGAAAGCGCACCTTATTTTTCAATAAAGATAATTTTAACTTAGAAGAAAATTCTCATACGGGGACCTTCCACAGTGTAAAAAATTGTTCCCATTCCTGTGTCCCAAACCAAGTGGCGCAAGTACTTAGATCAGATTCCCCCTGTAGGAGAGCTCCTTCCTACCAGCAATTTGTTGAATTCTCTGAACCTTCAATAAACCTGGCTCAGTGCATATTGGATAGAAATGCCATCTGTAAGATTTACATGAAGCTTAAAGCATCTAGAATTCCATCAAAGCACAGGTTCAGAAATCACTACCAAGTCTGACCTGGATACATCACTCTTGCTAACTTGAATGTACATTGTAGAATCAGTATTCAAGAGGTCCATGTTCAAAGCATTTGCATTTTGGTGAGCGTTTTCCTGACAGAGCAAATAATTGACTGTTGAGGACTTACTCTTTTGACTGTATCCATTGTTACAATAACCCCACCGAACTTGCTGCAAGTCTGAAAGGCAGCAAAATGTTAATTAATAATTGCATTGGTACAGAAGGGAAATTTATAAGAATTTTAAATGTTTTATGAGTGGATCAATAATTAATTCTTTTTCTGTGAGGTGATATAGTGCTAATTGCTTAGGAATAATAGAAATAAATGCAGGCCACAAAAAGAGTGGCAAAACCCCTACATTTTTGTATGATTAAAAAAGGGTTCATGGCTTTAGTTAAAAATGAGATGTGCAATACTCTCTGATTTTGTTCTTTATTCAATTTTCTTTTCTGTATTACACTCAAATAAACAATAGTAAGGACTCTTTCTGCAGTGGAAGTTATAATTTGAAGGCAGCAAATCTTCCCAGATTATTATCCCACTAAAATTAGCTTATTCCTGTAAAACTGGGTACCAAAATATTTGGGAGGAGACATTGTCTGGTTCCATTCCTCCCTCCCTCTCTCCCTCTCTTAGTAGGAGCTTTTCTCCTGCAGACACTTTCCTGAAGTGACTGGGAGGTCCTGGTTGGACTCAGCAAGTGTCAGAAGTATCAGAAAGTTGGTAAGGACTGAGTGGGTGTTTTTCCCCCCCAATCTTGCTGTATGTAGAGGACTTAATGGGATAAAAGAGGTACTGCTTTGCTAATACCTTGTACATTTTGACAGTGCCACATGAACAACAAAGCTCTGCTGAGAAACCTTTTTTTTGACCTCTAAGTCAAAATTTCTCCTTCCACAGAGGAAAGAAATTAACTAAAAAAAAGAAAACAAGAAAAAAAAAAAAAGAAAGACAGCAACACTTCATCCCTAGATGCAACATTTTACTTCTCCCTGATCAGCATTGGCAGCTGTTCATTTGCTGCCTGAGTGAATTCAGAAGAAGTCATTTACCTTACAAGCGATGAATGCTGTATGGCACTTGCTTGTCTCTATCTTACTAGCATTTGCTCTCAGCCTGACAAAAGCCTCCTATTTATTTCTGGATCTGCTAGTAATATCTCATTGAACTAATTATTTATCATGTTTCTGAATTGTGTGAGAAAGGCAATCCTCTGATAGAGACAGCAGCTCTGTGCCACATTCAGATGAATTCATGAGGGAAAGAATAACCCAAGCAATGATGCCGGCGTTACCAGAAAACAGGGCTTCACATTCGAGCAGCAAGTATTATTAGGCAGCAAGTTGTCTGCTCTGAAACAGATTAACTTTTATTGCACTGCAATTTATTCACTTACCATCCTATTTTCACTTTGAATGTACTCCTCTATCCACAAGAAGACTTTTTTTTTTTTTCTGATATTTTTCCTCTCGTGCTTGACGCATTGGAGTTAAACACAGTGACTTGGAGAGAGAGAAACAAGCATTACTGTTTATTGAAAAGTTAAGGAGACTACTGCTGTATTTTCTTGCTTGTTGTCTTTTTAAATTCAAATTTGCAAGACTGAATTGAACTATTTCAACATAATTTCATTTTGATTGCCATTTTCTGTAGTGCACATTAGATTTTGTACTGTGGCTGTGAATGTTAGTTACAAAGTAGTAATGGGCAGCCTCTCCAATAAATGTGCTACACATAAAAGGATTAAAAATGTGCATGTTCAGTTTTGTACTTGCTAATACTCAGCTAATCTGTAATGCTTTAGAAGACAATAGATGCAAACACTGACTGATATTTACAGGCAGTGCTCTGAAGCCAGCACTCTGAAGCCACCACTGCAAAGGGGAAAATTATGGTATTAAGCACACAGAGGAGTAATAAAAGTGTAAAATATCCTGGGTAAATGCCTTCATTGTATTTGTAGAAGTTTGGTCCCCTAGTATCTAAATCTGAAGGATTTTAGGCAATGGAATCAGACACTTGCCAAGAGGATGGGAGAAGGCATTACACAGGCACTGTATGAGGAGCAATTTTTAGTATAAATGGTCACAACTTCACCAGTGACAGTAGATAAAGTTTATTTCAGCTAAGAGTGTGTCTCTTTGTTTTTCCTCCCTGTCAAATGAAAAGGGTTTTATTCAGAAAGAATGCATAATGTAGTATTTGAGTGCACTGCTTTGTACCTTCTGCAGGAAATTTAGGTTAAAAGCTGAGTTTTAGAGAAGCTGGAAGCCCAAATTTTTGATTGCTTGGAGCCACAAATCAAATGTGTATAAGTGTTTGAACCAACAAGGATATAATAAAGGATATGACTTTGTTATACTTCAAAATATATTTCTCTTTGAAAGATGAAGAGCTAATCTGATGGAGGAATTTAATAAAATGGTTCTTACTAGGTGTTGCTCACTTGGTTTTGAAACATTTGCTCCAGGGAAGTTATGTCCTGTTAACAAAGTTTGCTGCTTTTAGAATTACTTTTCTAGTTCCTGTAAGAAATCATTAACCTCCAAAAGGAGCTATTCCAACTATAGTTTCCATCAATATGTGTGTTGCACCAGCAGAAAAAATGCACTTACAGGCTTGCAGCCTTTTGGATGATTAGCTGTAGCATAGTCTTGGGGAGAGCAAACAGGAGGCTTCCTGATGTTCCTTCCATGTACAGAAGATTTGGCTTAGAGAAATTGCATTACCTTTTTCTTTTCTTTTTCCTCTGGAATTTTAGCTTATTAACCTTTCCTTGTGGGAAAAGCTAGCATTCGTAGGCTTAAAAGAAAATCTCTTATTTAGAGGTGAATAACAGAAGAGCCAGAGTGAGCATGATGGCCAGGGTTCAAAAGCAACATTAGTTAGGAAGATGAGGCTCATGTATTACAGATTTTTGTGATGTGTGACCCCATTAACGAGGTTAAAAAGAGAAGTAGGATTTCAGTTACTTTTTCAGGATGTTTTAACCCTTTGGGAAACTCTATTAGATGGCAAAAGTGGGCAAAGTGATGCATTTTGAGTATGTGGGCGTTTGCAGGAGATGCCAACAAGCAAGAGCCGTGCTATTGATCTTTCTCTTATCTGTCTGATTATTCCCAAAGTAAGAAACAAGCACTCTCAGGAGCACTCTCATGCTTTCCATGGTGCTTTCTCAGATATTTAAGTCTTGACTTCATGGGAAGATTGTGGGGTTGGATGGGGGAACAGCTTTCAGATTGAAATAGTCAGCAGACTTAAATATGTCTGGGTGTAAGTCAGCTCTTTCTGGGGAATGGAAGTAATCTAAACTCAATGCAGATGGGGAAACAGTCTTGTTTTATATCCTGAGTATTTGATTTTCTATTTTCTATTTGGATTTTTTTTTTGTGTGTCTCAGCTCTTTCTAGGTTTTTTCTTCTTGTTGCTTCTGTTTTTCAACTCTTTCAGCACATTGCATGCAGGATACTGGTAGCTTGGTCCCATATTGAAGTCACCCAGAGTTATGACTTCAGAGTATGCCTGAAAAGCTCATTATTCCCATTATACATTCCACTGTTTTTAATTGTGCTTACATATTTGCTCCAAAGTAATTTGGATTTCTCATAAATTTCTCTTTAGTTTAAAGTACTGAAGTTTAGGCTGTTGGGTGTATTCCATCATCTTGTTGTCCATTTTAGAGCTCAATCATTGAAAAAAATGTATTTGACAATATTGATCACTGAAATTACTTCCCTGAAAGTAATCTTCTTTCTAAAAGGCAGCCATTTATTATGCCTTTTTTCTCTCTTAGGTGGTTGTTAATTCAGAACTCATTATCTTTTTCTCCTTTTTCTCTGAATAATCTCACAAGAAAGGTCTTGACCAACATGAAACAAATTTTAAAATAATCAATTCTGAATGTAGCTACGGGCTCCCGCTTGTTTACCATTTAAGAACGCTGTGAAAGAACAGATTGCAAACTGTAAACCTTCTTTACTAAGCCAGTCTGTACTTATCACATGTTATTCCAGCTTTACCCCATGCTTTAGGACTGATCGTGCAGGTTGGTGACTGGGGCTGCCTTGCAGGCCCCTTTTGGCTGTACTGGTGTGTGGCCAGTCCTGGTGCTAAAGAGAGCTCTGTTCCTTGGCTTGGCAAGTGTTTGAACCCTGAGCCACTCGGTGGTGCAGTGAGAATTAACTTTATTTTTGTTTTGGAAGATGGATCATGTGGGAATTGCTTGCCTTACTCCTTAGGATTAACAGCTTTTTTCCTTGGCTCTGCTCCTTTTCCTTTATAGTCTTCAGGCACTCAGCAAACTGTCTGGCCCTGGGCATTTAATTTCTCAAGCTGTTGTGTAGATTTGTGTCTCTGGCACGATGCTGTAATTTCCTTCTAAGTTTGGACCCTCCTGTTATAAATAAAGTCATCCAAATTGTTCAACTCTTTATCATCTTGATGCCTTTCATTTCTGCCTTTATCCTTTAATAGCCAGTCTACAAAGGACTGATTTTCCTCCAGGCGTTTCTTCTCTCGGCTGACAAAGACCCAGGCCTGCAGTCCATGCACCAGCCTTGATGCTAAACAATCCCTTGTTTCCTTTAATAAAATGATAAGACATTATTAATGAAATGAAAAAAGAAATAAAGGAAGTGCTAGGACACCACTGCTTAGGCAGGGATGGGATCCTCGTGGGGTTTGTCTACTGTGAACTTTAGTTCACGTTATTATCTACAGCTCCTTTAAACAGCATACATCCAATTTACCAATTAACTGGTTGAGAAATCTGACCCTTTTCACCCTGTCATGCACCAGTAGACATTTTGTCATCATATCATTGACTTATGCATACATTTCCCTTGCCATACTTCAGTGTCATGCCAGATCTCCTGGCACAGTTTTTGGCTAAATGGTAATAAGGAGCTGGAGTCTGGTTATAAATGGGAAATATGGTTATTTCTCCTGCTACTAAAGACATCTGATTCTTGCTGCATGATAACTCTAAGTGCTCAAATCTGGTGACATCATCCCAGTATGAGCACTTAAGCCTTTCAGAAATCCTATGAAAGCACTTTGCGTTTGCTCTCTTGTGTTACAAGTAATTTTTACCATGCCAAAATGTACACCAGAATTTGCCTATGCCCATTTGACCCTTTTTATTCTATTTGACCTTTTTTATTCTTTTGTACATGGGAAGATGGGGTCAAACTCATCTTAAGTATCTCAGGGTCTTTGTGTGCATGCTCTTCCATGATTGATCCTTTAATATTCCTGGGACATTCTCTGGCTGGCTCAGTCACAGGAGCACAATTGGAGATGCTGGAAGAGGCTCTGTCACCCAAATCCAGGCAAGGTTTCCCTGCCCAGAGAAAGATCAAAGGAGAAAATAATTTCTACTCTTTCTCCTTTTCTGGAGACCTCTGGACTGAAGACATAGTGGGAACACCCTTGATGTGCTGTTCTTTGAAACAGGACCCTAGGAAGTTTGTGAAGTGTCTTAGCCTCACCACAAGTAGAAGATCTACAAGAACTCTTAGGAGTTGCTGGAATGAATATTGATCTAATGAAAATGCTTTTCCTAAGTGCCAGGTGTCACATCATCCTTCCCCACTTGCCCAGCATTATTTCTAGCCCACACCTTTTGTCTGTCCTTTGTTTTCGTTCCTGCTATCTTTAAGAAACATCCACTTGTAATCAATTCTGTAATTACTGGGTGTGATTTTGATTTTTAGAGGATTGATGGTAGCCCTAGTAATTCCTCTGTCTTGCTTTGATCTCTCTTGTAGTTTTAGTTATGAGATTAATAAGCAGAAGCTTCCATTGCTAGATACTTTTTAGGTGTTTATGGCTGCTATAGCTATGTTTTCTCAGCTTTGTTCCTTTTAGCCAACCTCTTGAAAGCCTTAAATGCTTAAAATTTAGCCATTTGATATTCATCACAGCTGCTGGTCCCTGATGATTGTTGTCTATTAGTTCTTCATGCACAATTGCACACTCATAGCTACTGCAATGCAATGCTTCTTTCACATTATCTTGTAAAGACAATGTTACCTTTTCTGCATATTGAACAAGATGCAATTGAGAACAGCTTTCTTACTTTTATGCTGCAGAATTGCCATACAGAGTCAGTATTTTTCTTTAAGTTGCCTTTCTTGTGTTCTTTAAGTAGCCAGTTCTGGGAAAGATGACATAAGAGAGGTTTCATAAGGTTTATTTATGCAAAGCTGATCTGTCAGCAGTATGTGCATAAGGTTTCCTGGAAAAGTTGCAGTTTGCCAAGTCAGTGGTATGTTTCCAGTAAGGTAAGGAATGAAGTCTCTTCAAACTGTCACTGAATGACAGGCTTTGCCTACTGTAGGCTGTGTGATGAACAGAGGGGAGTTATTTTGGGCTGTGATTTTGAACATTGGCATGGTTGTGTACAAGAAGCTTCATAAGACTAGCAGAGTATTCCTTTCCCATCTGGTATATTCATGTTTTCGTGGTAATAAATAAAAGTGTGCTTTCAAAATGGGAAACCATTTGAATTAAACCGTGTCTAAATATTTTCAGACATGAAAATACAGCTTTCAGACCTGGAATGAAAATTGTATCAAGAAATAATTGTATATACAAGATATTGGCTTTGTTTAACTTTGGCCATGAACTGACCAATTATTGTTCTCTAAATTATCGAAAGCTGATTTTCCTTCTTTTTTTAAAAGTTAATTCTTAAATTTTTGTCTTAGAAAGAGGTTCCTATACTAACTATTTAAATATTTGTAACATTTACATTCAAATAATTGGTAGTTTTGCCTTGTTACAAGTTGTGCAGAGAGTATCTGAAAGCAAGAGAAAAAAATGAGGTTCTAAATTTTCTAGTAAGGAAAACCTGTCTAGCTATTCGTTATCAATTGGGGCCTGTAAAATAAATAATGTCTTGCAAGGATTTGATTTGCTCCATGCAAGTTATCTAGTAGCTGTTCTGCATTGCACTGGTCCACCCTGGACTTAAAAACACATCCCTGTCCTAATCAAATCTCTGTAGTGCTTCTGTTCTCCAGTTGGGAAATTGTAGACAAGCACCAAGGCAAAGGGCTTTGAAGTTGAGGATGTCTGTTTAATTAGCCCAAGATTCATTGCTTTCCCTCTTCTTAATTAAGTTATGGTAATCATGAAATCTGTTTGACAACTGTACTCTCAAATGTTGCTCATCTATTTGATAAATGGGCAGGTAGAGGATAATTAGTTTCAGTCCTTTTGCTAATTTTCCAAAATGAAAGAAGAAAGATAGAGGTAATTTAGGAAGATGTTTTAGAGTCTGTTTTCTACAAAAATTGGGGTAGTAATAGCAAAATTGTACAGAATAGAATTTGCAAGGTTCAAGCAACCTCCCAGCCAAAGAGAAAATCCCCATAACTTAACAAGGCATCTAAATTTCCCAGTTTTGCTGTCCTTAAGGCATCAGAATATTTTCACAGGCTGAGGATTTAAGCTTCCTTCCCCAGGGTGTTAGCAAAGAGCCATTGAATGAGTTCCGTACATGAGAAAACACACAGTTTTCCAATATTTGATTTCTTTTGCTGGTGGGAGGATGTTGCCTTAACATGATTATTATATGTGAATAAATGTCACCATGTGGTGTTCAATATTTAGATAAATGACTGAAGGAAAGTCAAGGAGACAAATCAAACTATTTCATTTCCAAGTGTTTTTGGGACATCAATATTAAAATCTAGCTTGTGCCTCATTAGTGAGGAGAAAATTCCCATGGCAATGTCCCAATAGTCAGGCACTGTGCAATAGTCTTCATGATGCAAGATGGTTCTAGATCATGGACCATGAAACTATGAACATACAAAGCATGCACTGAGGTTTGTTTTCATATTTAAGTGGATCCTTTTTGCTAGAGTGAAGTAGTATTGGACTAAAACTGACAGTAAAATCCATGAAAATTCTTACCATGATCACTAAAAGTATAAATTCCTTATGGAAGTCCCTATGAAGGGGGAGTAGGGACCAAAGGTATTAGGTGGGCAATAACCAGGATGACTTAAAGACATTGCGACCTTTAGTATTTAAAGGAGTAGCAGCAATTTTGTAAACTGTAAGAAATACCCAGGATTAGAAAACTTCAAATGTGTAAATACATCCATTTGGATTTTGCAATCTTGTCCATAGCATGATCATTAGGCTTGTGCAAGATTAGTGGGCAGAATGTTTCTTATTGTAATTCACTTATAAAAGATAATAAATATTACATCAGCTGCCAGAGTCCTGCTTGTTTCATGTCTGATCTTGTCGAATAAATGTTTTATTAAGAAATAGACTTTGAGAAAAAAAATGACCCTGTTCCCTTTTAACTCTGCTGGACTGGCTGCTCAGTATTTACGTACTGTGGTGAGAGAAAACAATGAGTTAGCTCTGAGACACAGTGACACAGTTCCTTCAGTTTTGCTCCAACATTTTTCCAAGTTTCTACTTTCTCCATGCTGGGGATCAGACTGCATTCCTGCCCCCTTTGTGATGGCAGGCTGGAAGGAGCATCTGCTAAGGATTGCTCTCCAGCTTGTGCTGTTAGCAATGATGAATATGTGCTGGTTTGCTGCTGGTGTTGATCATGATTGGACCCCAGGGAAACAGATGTTTGCATGAATCTCTTCTGAAGACACAACTACTGAGAGATATTTATTACCATGGGAAAAAAAATCTGCCTAACATGACTTATTTGGAGCAAATGCTTTGGAGTACTTGCTTGTAATGTCCAAATCTATCTACCCAGGCTATGTGCTTTTGTGCTTCTAGTCTTTCCAACTTCAGCTTCTATGCCATATTTTTCAATACATCAGCCACCCTGAAATATCCAAAAATAAAAATAAATTTAAGTTGTCTGGTGGGTCACTTCCAGTATTTCAAAGATTCTCTTCTGTCTTGATCTTAGGTATCAGATATCACTAACTCTCTTTGAAAGATTGTACTTTTTTGCTTCCACTTGCTTTTCAAAAACATCCAAGTGACCCTGGAATCCTGCTGGGGAAAAATGGCATTTTCCCAGCAAGCTGCAGTGTTCCTAGGGGACCCACACAGGATACATGCTCTTTCATCTCACTCTTAAGAAATTTAGACCTATAATTTAAAGAGCTAGTTTGAAGCTTTGTTTTCCCTTTTATTCCCTTTTCTTTTCTCACAATATATTTCTCATTCTGGGAGAAAAGAACATTGTCTCGAGTAGCCCTGCTTCAGCAGAGCAAGCCTGTCTTTGCAAGGACAGATCATTAATTCCTGGTGTGTCCTGTTAAATTTTGCATGCCGATATCATCGAACTCTCCAACAGAGATGTTTTGGAATCTTTTTCCCCTCTACCTCTGTAACTAGCCCTCAGGAATCATTTTTTTCCCATTTGATTCATGTGTTGTTGCTGGGTTGTGGTTATTTTTTGTTATTTTGTGGTGGTGGTGGCTTTGTTTCCTCTTCCTGCTGTTTTTTATTTTAATCATTCTTGTGTCTCTGGAGAATCCCAGCTCCCATTATTCCCCAGGGTCAGCCACCTAGAAACCTTCAGCAAACTTTGGATTTCTCAAGCAGGTTATTTCCTTTACATGCTTGGTATTTCACAGCCATAAGTAATAACCTTGGGAATGATTTCCTAGATAAAGGTGGTTGTTGTTGATGAGGAAAGCGCATGGCTCTTCAAACCAGGCAGTTGTGAGGAGGAGGAGTTAATCAGTTCAGTGTCTTGAACCATGAAGTCATGCTGTGGAGTGCTCTGATGTCATCCTTTTTAGGAATTAGCTGATAGCTTTTGGAAAGTAGCATGGAATAATCAGAGATTGAAGCATCTCTTCCTGGAAAGTATTGGGCTGTCTTCCTCTCATTCTGTTTTATTCTTTCTTCTTTATGTGCTGAGTTAGGAGAGAGAGGAGTTGTTGAAATGTTTGATATGTGCTTTCATTCACTGTTGTATTACTGATATAAATCATTCATACTTTCTGGTGTTTGAATTTCCAAGGAATCTGAGCACCTATGGTTCTTACTGCCTTCAGTTTTGCAGTTGGGAGCACTAAACTTGAACCATCCAATTTTTTAGGTCTTATGTATTTCTCCTCATTGCCTAAAAGTAATGTCACGTTCAGAGATGTTTAGATTTCAGTTTAATCTCCTGCACAAAGGGGAATTTAATCTAGCAAGACATGGAAGACAAACTAAGTTTCATGTTGCTTTGCTCTGAGTAATCTGAACATGTGCTTAATGTACCTTTTCTCATTTCTGCAAGAGGTCAGTGTTGGAAGTCTTTGCTCACTTCTGATGCTAACTCCATCTTGACATGGATCTTGGAGATTTGTTCTCCTACTAAGCCCTAGCTCCTCTAGGTGTGTGCCTTTATGAGAATCTCAGCTATTGTTTAAAGGTGGGTGTCAATGAATCCCTATGCTGGAAGCAAATTTGCAAACATGTGCCCTGCTGCCCAGAAAACTGCAAACAAATATACAAGTATATTTTTAATCCAGTCTTGTGCTTGGGGTGAGTGGTTCATGATTTCTCAATGACTGAGTTAGAATCTATCTTATAAACAGAGCCTAAATAGAAAAGAAGTTTTATTGCTGAATTTCTAGTGCACAAAGTAATACAAAATTGACAGAGTCCAAAAAAAAAAATCTTTGCTTACTGGTATAATTTTTATAACCAACAACTGACAGAGGACATATAAGTAAGTGCTAATAGCTGTGGCATGAAAAACACTAGAAAGGATGAAGGAAAAAGAAATGGTTCACCCAAACTTTCTCTTCCGGGTTCCATACACAGACCAAAATAGAAATTCACTTCTTGGGCTGTATTGGAGCTGGAATCACTGGATACCTGTTTCCAGTGAAGTACAGTTGTGCTTTTGTTCCTTCAATCAAAATGCTAAGATGCACATTTATCAGACAACTTGAAGATGTGGATCTACGTTCTGAATTGGATGCCAGAGCTATACGGCTGAAGTCTAAATTGGTGTTTATTTTTGGTCTAAATTGGTGTTTATTTTGCACACTGGCAGAGTTTTACTGCCATTGCTCTTCTTCCCTCCATGTTTTTATGGACCTTGATAGTTCATACCTAAATTTTTAAAATAATTATATTATAGCTATAATGGTTGCTTATCTAGTGTGTAAATGGGTTAAATTACTTAAGATATTGTTCTGAGACTCTTTTATTGGACACAATAAAATCCAAGTTCTCATTATTGTTCCTGTAGAATATGCAGCTACTCCAAAGAAAATGCCAGATTTTATTCTAATCTGAGTAGCTGCATACTCAGATCAGAAATGTCTCTAGATCTTCCATTTCATGGGGGAAAATTCACCTTAAGATTTTACATGCTCTATGAGTGTTAATTGTTCTTTTTTCATTACACTGCTAAAATATTTTCTCAAGTGTATTATGTTAATTTTCTTTGAGTTGAAGGGAGCCACATTTATTCTAGTGGTGCAAGGTCCTAAAATTTGCCTTGTGTATTTTATGGATTTGAACCACTGCCCTTCCTCTCTTGGATCACATCAAACTCAGGTCATTGATGCTGGGAGAACTCCTAAGATGTCTTTTTCCAAGATTCCCGTGCACCATCCTGAAAACATATTTTAAAATTTTCTTTTCCCCTCCCTTCTTGCTGTTGTGTTTCTTTCAGACATCTTTTCTCTTGACTGTTTATGGTAAAGCTCCTACCCTTCTTCATACACAGACCTCTGGTAAATTCCAATTCCTGAAATTTTCATTTTCTTTAATATTTATATTTTTTTCCTTTTTCCCCCTTTAAATATAATGCCCAGGTCTACTGCTCAAGGGATGTTTTGCCTAGGCTGGTATAGCAAAACATCTGTGCTTCTTTTTTTATTGCAGTTTCTCTCAGCAGCACAAACAGCTAAGCACTTAAAGATAATGAAATGAAGGCTCCGAGTCTGCAGCTAATGACAAAGTTGCAGAATTTGCATTTTTTTTCATCTGCCTGCTTTTCCCAACATCCTAGATTTTTGTTTCAAGTCCCAGTTTGGATGACTTCTGGCCTCATGTAAAATATTCATTAACTGGAGTCACAAAGGTTCTGTTAAATACAACAGAGCTCTTCTGCAACTTAGTGATTTTTTAAATTTATTTTTTTTATTTTTTTTTTTATTTCTACCACAGCCAGCCTTGCAAAAAATCCAAGCAGAATGTTTTATTATTCTGCAGAAAGGGAGGCTAAGCCTCCTGTTGCATTTTCTGCAGGTAGGCATTGTTGCAGCAGCGGCGCTCTGGCTGTGCAGTCACAGTCATGCTTTGAGAGCAGGACCCCAGACTTCCTGATGTAACTCCCAGAGATGCTGCAGAGACAGACCAAAGAGGTTGTTATGGATCAGGACAGCAGGATGAAAGACTCATATCAGGTTCTCAGTGACTTCTCTCCTCCCAGGCTGTAAATACCTTGCCCTTATTTGCCCTGCTTTTTTGTTGGCAGAGAGCAGGCACAGCTGGGGGAAGGGGATGGTATGCCTGGGGAAAGTCGGCTCCTTACACACCAAACCATCCTAAATTATAATTATCAAACTGGGCTCACAACAGGTATTTTTCAGACTAAATCCTCAGATTGTTTTGTATTGTTTTAAGCTATAAAATTGCCCAGCATTAATGATGATTAGCATGGTATTTAACTAGAGAGAGCATTAAATTAACTTTTCTTCCATAAACACATGCTGTATCTAACATGAAAGGCGCCTTTGCCTAGAGCTTAACTGGTACCAATAGAAATAACAGAGCTAATTAATGTCAGCTCATAAAACTAATGACTGTGTTCTTTCCAAGTGGTAGCACCCGTTCATTCAGTGGCATGTGCAGCTTTTTACTTTTAGTCACTTGGCTTTGATTTTTTTTCTAAATTAGAAGACTTCCCTGGAGTTTTTACTTTATGTTCTTCATCTGGCAGGCCCAGAAAATCTATTTCTCTTCAAACAAACCCAAACCAGGACTAGGCAACTATGATTCATCCTCTGATTTTTTTTTAATTTTATTTGTAGTTATTGTTATCTCTGTATGTTGTTTTATTTTAGTCTCATTTCTCTTTGGAACACTTTAAAATTCTAAGCCAAGTATTTTCTCAGTGATCATCAGGGTAGGTCTTTTTGTATGACCAAGTTTTCAAAACCTCATCTTGCAATTTGCATGTCTATGTCAGCACTTACACAGGGCAGGCATTCAGGTATGGAGAAGCTTTTCAAAGCCCCTTATTTTGGAAATTCAGCATTTATGCAAGGGATTCTTGCCCCTGGGAATAAGTTCTGTTAAATTCAATTGAGTTCCTGATATGCTAAGAATACATTTTTCTTTGCTGTGGGGCAAACTGTGCTAAAGCTTCAGGCTCCTGGCTATACAGTTGCCAGAAGCAAAATTCCAGTGATGTTATCCCACCCAAAGCCTAAAACTACTATTCACTTATCCACTGATTATCACCCAATGGAAAGAAAAGTAGTTATGGGCTTGTAGCAAGAGAGGGAGAAAGGAGTGCTCTTAAAAACTCAAGAATTGCAAGGAGAGGAAAACTGAGGCCTGTGAAGACATACAAGGCATTTATGGTTTTGCAGAGCTGGAATAATTTGAGCTCTGCAGATGTGCCAAGCTTTTGGCAACTGCAGTTTGAGTCAGTGGAATTGCATGAAAGAACTTGCTCTCCAGAAGCACCTGATGTAAAGCAGCTGTGAGAACTAGAATTCCCTGCTGGAGCAACAGCAAATTAAGGAAAAACTCCAGATGATATTATAAGGGTATTCAGCTCAGTTAGAAAGGATCATCCCTGCTGCTTCTGTCAAATATTGATTGAAGACCATGTTGCCTTATCACAAGTCCTAACCACAAATAAACCCACTTGAAAAATCTGTTCTATAAAATGTGCTTTTAATCCCACTTTATAGACTCAGCAGCAGGAATACATCAGAGTTTGGTCTAGTTCCACTCTTCACCCAGTTTTACAGTTGCTGTGTATTGCCCATAGTGTATCTATAGCTTCTTGACTTATGAAAACAATTTGTTTAAAATTAGATTACAATAAAATGCATGGAAAGACAAAGTCTTCCTCTTAACTCACATTATACCACAATATTTCATCATCAGGCAGCTCAACTCGACTGGTTATGGGTTTCAAAAATTAGCTTCAGTATGCAGCATAAAATTGTTCTTCTGAGAGCAGTCTTAGCTTTCAAGAGAAGAATTGGATAGGCTTGTGGCACTGGCATATGAGGAAACAGTTAAACCCCTTCCTTTGGTAGATGGAGTGCTGAGGGTTTAATGTAGGACATGTTCTTTTAAAAGACTGCTCTTTAAATGAATTTAAATGGGCTTGGTGTTATGCTTTACACAATGGCAAGGAAACAGGTACCATTAAACTTGCAGTTTTGGTGTACCTTCCTGGTAATCATAGTTCCTCCTACACTGAGGGTCTCTCAAAAGGGCTGCACATAAAAAGTACCTGGTGGAAAGCCTTCCACTGGCTTGAGCAATAGTTTAGAAAAAACTGGGACCCAAGAGGTGCAGAATCAGACTTCAAGGCAGTATTTCAGCCCCTGACCCTACCATACTAGCCTATCAAAACAAATTATTAGGTATTTTTCTGCTCCATGTAGCACCATCTTCTTTCTGCAGAAGTCAATTTCAAGAAATACGAGTGGTTAATTATTTTCTGGCGAGTTTCCTCATAGTCTCTAAAGCTAAGGAGATTAAGTGGAAAAGGACTAAGAATTCAAGGATCTCAGCTAGCCTTTTCCCACATATGAACAACCTTCATTGTCTGGATAGCCCTATGGATGGAAAGTTTGACCTTTTCACTTTTCCTGGTAAACCTGTATAGTATAGAGCTGAGTTGCCATCAGTCCACATCTTGCTGGGTGCTAAAATGGCCAACACAAGGGATCTCTGTCTTCCCTGCCCTAAAAAGCAAGGGGCCGCTTCAATAACAATGCTTGGTTTGCCCATGGGATCAGCCTGGACCAGCTGGAGCCCTTTGAGAAGGAGTAGAAACCTTGCTGGGCTTTCAGCCCCTTTTCTCTGTGTTTCAGTGGTTCAGCCCAGTGCAGAACCTCATGGTCTCAGGCCTGTTCCCTGGCTTGTTTGCCAGTCCTGCTTCAATTTTTGGAAATCAGTTGTGACAGGGGGGTTCCTCTGTGTGACACCAGCCAGGCAGCTCACTTTTGATCCTCTGTGCTGGGTTTTGCACTCCTGTAGTGTGGTGTTTTTTGCTTGGCAGCTTTGTCCGTTCCTGAAGAATATAATTTTTAGCTTCATAACTACTGGGGAAGAAGCAAAATTGGAAGAAGCAAAAGGAAAGGAGTTGTTTAAATGTTCACAAATGCACTACTCTTGCCAAAGGTAGCTGTTTTCCTGCCAGTCATTTTTCCTTTTGTTCCTTTGAACTGAATGCCTTATATTCATTTAGCTGAATATTTCAAAAAAAGTCACCTTTTGCCACCAGAACTTCTCATCTATATCTTCCTCCTTGCATCATGTTTAAATCTCTCTACTTAGATTTTGTTATTTGGCATATCTTTATTTATTTACTTGTTTATTTACAGCCTTATGCCATTAAGCAGCCTGCCACCACACCAATAAATGGGTAAAGAAATGAATGTGTTGAAAGAAACTGTCTGCACTGTGATTTATGCAGAAGCAGAGGACTCTTTCAGGTTCTTAAGAGGCGCATCAGAGCTTTGAAAGTGACAGGCTTGAACAGTGAATTGAGTTTCCTTGATGGAGCTGACCTCCAGGAATTGCTTCCTTTTCAACTACAAGAATAAAAACTTTACCTAGTTCCAAAGTTTCTCACTTTCTTTTAATGTTCTATTCTTTTCTTAAACTGCTCTTGAAAAATGTTAGAAGGCTAGGACCTCAGAAAAGGTGTTTTTGTACCATTTTGCTGTTTTGCTTTTTCTTGTGCTCTGGCTTTGATGGATTTGCTAAGGAACTGGAGCTACCCAGGCTTGCTAGCTCGATGAATCACTTTATGTTTTTGGATCTCAAGCTTTATTCTTCTCTATCTCTACCAATTCCTTTCAGAAATGAAGAATATGGCAGTAAAGACACCTCAAAACCATGATTCCTAAATTTCATGTGTAATAAAGTATACATAAAGCTGTACTGAGTTCAGCCTGAATGAGCAGTGACCCAAAGATTCTTCAAAACTCTGAGGTATGCATTTCACAAAACAGCCTATAAGGAGAAGTGGGAAAATAACATTGAGGGCTACTTCATTTCCACTTGGTTCCTTTATTCCATTCATAAGGAAAATTGCCCTCTACTTCACTCTATCTATCCAACTTCTGGGCAATTTGGAGCCAACATAAATAAATGGGAATTGCTGTATGTAAAGCATCGTTCAGCCTTTATGTAGTTACAAAATGAGTAGGAGCTAAGAAAGTATTCAAAATGCAGGTGCAAAAAACTCAAGAGCCAAAGCAGTATTTTTATTATCCAGTCTAGCTCCCCAGTTTCCTGTAAGTGCTCTAAGGTTATTCTCAGTGGAATGATTTGACTGAAAACAAATTAGAAAATTCCTACATGTGTCACTCTCCTACAGAAAGGTGTAAAATGCTATAAACACCAAGTAACCAGGTATTGCTCTGTCATTAGACTTTCCTACCCTGAGTCTCTTGATGTTGTCTGAAAGAGTTTTGTGACTTCACTGTCTTTAGGTGGAAGTTTCTTCCTGGGACAGCATTGTGTTATTTAAAGAGCACTGTACTAGTAAAAAGCTACTAGGAGGTTGTGAGCCCTTCTCTGTGAGAGCTTCTTAATGTGTGATTACTTTTAAAGACTCTTTGTAAATTGTTCTTCTGCAGTGGTATGGATGGAGGACAAGTAGATCCAGGGCTGGTCCTCATCAGTTTGAGGCATTGTTGTAATTTCTTCTAAAAATCCTCTTATGAATTTTTCTTTAAGTGCTCTGGTACAACACTGAGCCCACTGGGAAAACAGGACTCAGAGAGGACTAAGTGAAAGAATGCTTAAAATCTGAATCTAAAATAGACTAATGTGATTACCCTTAATAGTCACACTGGCCAAGAAAGAGATGAAAGGAAACCCAGCTGTCTGTGGAAATGTCTGGTTTAAACTATGGTGCCTCAGGTGGCTGGGGAAGGTTACCCAGAGTTTTAAGGAATGCTTTTTTGAATTCTTAAATGCTTCAGTGCACCATGGAGCACCCTCAGAGCAAATACTGCCCTCAGTGGTAACTCTGAGCTGTGCTTTCCAATGGCCCATTCAGCCCTGATGCCCAGACACATGAGCAATATCTCAAAGAATGTCTAAATTAAGTAGCAGATAGAGTCACTGTTTGACTCCAGCTGGCCTGAGATTAATGACACTCAAGTCTCACCCTGTGAATACCTGAATAAAAATCATATGCTATTGGTTTTCATTTTTTTTTCTTTTCTATTTCCCCCTTTGGCTAAACCAGAGGCCAAGAGCAGAAGATGTTTTGTATTCAGTGTCTATTCCACAGCCAATTGCTACAGTCATTGGGTTCCAAACAGGAGAGAGTTTTTAATGGATTTATGGAATCTATTTCTCTTATCTAATATTAGAGATATCTGTCTCAATGCTTTTGGTAAGCTTTCAAGGATTATATCAACTTTCATGTTTGCAGTTTGGGATACAAAGGCTATTGAGGCTGGCTGTAAATGTACTGCTTGGAGGTCAGGAGAAATCTATTGTGGCATCGTGGAGCTCCCTCTTAAGATGATTTACTGAGCTGAGAAGTCAAAGGAGAGATGTTCACTGAAAGCTACCTGAGGTTTCTCTGCATTTCACAGTTTGTGGGTGCATACCTGAGCAGGAGAAGCAATTTCTGCAAGATTTGTTTAGCTTGTCCTTTTTCTGAATGATTCATTCTTTATTTTTAACACCAGCATCATCAAAAAGAGATGATACAGTAAAATAGCTCATGTCTGAGACTGAGTTTGCTATGGGCTTTCCATATAATAATTAGTACATCATCTTTGCATTTCCATTTGTTTACAATAGAAGTATATACAAAAAACAGAAAAGGAAGAAAAGGAAAAAAGAAATAAAAAGGAATATTTCTGTGCCTGAAGGATACCTTTTGAATGAGCATGGCACATTCAGCTCCTGTGTGGCTGTAGCCTATGAATGTATAAATGTCTAATGTATATTCATACTGTCAGTAGCAATTGAAAGTCTCCTACTCTTCTGACCACAAGAAAATGCATTCTGGTTTTTGTTCTCCAGTCATTGTGGCTTTTCCACTCTACCCATGAGGAAAACGGCCTCAAAACCCAGTGAAACAGAAGGGATTGCTGCAGAGCAGAGTGTTCAGAGAATGCTTCTCTTTGTCCTTTTTTTCTGTTTTGCTTTTTCCCCAAGCTGGCTTAATCTGTCCTCTGCTATAAAGTCTGTGATAGTCCTAAACTCTGCACTCACAAGGACACTCATGACTCCTTTTCCTTGCCCAAACGTGCCAGCCCTTTTGGAATTACCTCAACCGTTTTTTAGTTGCACTCCCAACGCTGCAGAGCTCAGAAATCTCACCTTGACTTTTTTATCGGGTTTGTCATGGTGCCAGTAAGAATTATATGAAATATGATAAGCAAAGCAAGTTTTCTTACCTGTTTCTTTTTGCACCTTCAGGAGCCCGAAGGTAGAATCTAAAAGCTCATTGAAACAAATGGTTTGACCGTGAGCAGTTTTGGTGAGATTGATCAAATTTCTGTGTTGACAGTGGGTTTTAGGTGAAAATGCCTCTTTCTTCTTATATTCCTGCTTCAGAAGATGCTAGAAAATGGTCTGCAGCATCTAGGAAGGCAGCTGCAGTGGAAGAAAAAGAGAAAAGTTGAGATGGAATAGTAGTATTTTTGGACAATAAAAACCATGTTGTCCTCACTTGAACTAATGTGGGAGCCACAACAAGAGGGATGAGAGTGAAATGACCTCTAATTCAAGCAATTTTGCAGGACTAAAGTCCGTAAGAGTGAAGATGGAGGGTAAGGAATGCCGGGCAGCACTTGGGTTAGATGGGAACAGTGTAATGGTAATGAAAAGTATCAGCACTGCAATGGGGTTAAAAATGTTCCATCTCCAAGTGCTGAAGCCTCTGCAGGAACTCAGAGCAGTTTCAGGAATGAAGTGGGCTCAGAGGTTGAGACAATGAGAGATATTCATCTGAAGGGTCACACCACTTTTGGCTACAAAAGAGAATGGGAGAACACTTGAGAGACTTGACCTAGGAGAAATATTTGATTGGGATGAAGATGGCAATAAAAACAAAACGTTGGAGCCTGAATTTTCTTTTGTGCAGTATCATTGACATCAGTCAGGTTACTGCAAAGTGGAGACAATAAAGCTTTGGTTTAGGTTAGATTAAAACTATGAAGCACATTTGAAGATCTGTGGGTTTACATCAAACATCAGCTTTTTAGCTTGAGCTGCCTCTTGACATCTGCTTCAGCAATAATTGTCATGTTGGTGGGCTTGCAGGAGGTTTTTGTGCTGGTCTTATTTCTTCTGCAAATTTTTCTGGTCCTAACTTCTAGACATGCTTCTAGACATATTTGGGATAGGATGGCTGGTTTGGGTTAGTTGCCCCACTTTCAAAAGTCTTTGCCCTACTTGAAACAGAGCTGCAAATCAGGCTTTGTCTCAGTTTCTCCCACAGTGAGCCAGCTCTGGAATGGTGGTGTATTTCTGAGGATGAGGATCTTGCAGGCATATGTGCACAGTGAGGACAGCATTGTCTGCAGATAGCACTGGGTAAACTGCCAGGACAGGGACTCTGGCACCTCCCATTCTGCAGCATCACACTTTTCTTTCTTTGTCTCTGAATTCTTTAGAGCTTCTGCAAGAAACATCAAAAGAGGATTATCAAGTGCTTTGTACTGATGATATGCTGCAATATTTCTTTTTCTCTTTGGCACTTTTAAGCCAGTTCTGACAAAGACTTCTGTTGTTGTTTTTTTGGTGGGGTTGGTTGGTTGGTTGTTTTTCAGTTTTAGTTTGGTATATCTTTTGTCCTTGCAAGTTTTGCAGTTTTCTCTTTTGTCTTTTATTTTGATAGCATGGTTGTTTCTGTTTTATGTCTGATTCCTAAACAGTTCACGTGTGCATTTTACACATGTATAAATGGAGTGGTATAATTGACTTTACCGAGATAGCTGGGGGGGAAGGCAGGGGATCAGTAGAGATATCAGAAAGCAAGAATGTTTTTTTCAAATGCCAGCACTTCTGCCTTCAGTTTCAGTGTCCTTTGCTGGTTAAAAGCTGCCTTATCCTCTTACATGGGAGATGTTAGACATAATGAGTGTGGTCTGATGTTTGGCAATTTGTGTTCTTTAACCACTGGCTTTGATTGCTTGTTTAACAGCAAACACCCTCGAGTGAAATCCTGGTATCTGACACACTCCCTTGGTGTGTTTAGCTTTCACTTAGGAGAAGCAAAAGCTTGTGCAGAGCCCAGGTTTGTTGAGAATAGGTTCTGCAATTTTAGTGTGTTTATTGAATCATCTGCTAACTGATGAAGAGAAAAAAATATGGTGATTAATGCAATGAAGGGCATGTTTACTACTACTGCCATTTTATTTATTCCATATGCACTTTTGATTTTGCTCTGTGGACTGGATTATTTTAATGCAATAGTCTCATGTTACTGCCAGAGGTATTTAGGAAATAATCTGTTAGATGCACAAAAAATAGAGGGGTGATTGATTATGTTGTGGATTTATCCTGTGGCTTCAAGAAAAAGCTCATCCCTGGGTTTATACCATGTACATGTTGCCCCCAAGTGTGGGGAGACATCTCATGATTTTAGGAGGCATGAGACCTTAGTGATAAAAGACAAAAATGAAAAATTGCAGCATATGTTTGTTTATTGCATAAAAGAATAAATATTGGAGGTTAGGTAGGGATATAGTTTTCTGTGACCTCTTTTCAAAGAGGCAGTAAGAGAGCGTGTACTCTTTGTTGTCTTGGAGGGTCACCTGACAGTTCCATAAACATTTTCTGTGGCTGAATTATAGCTAATTTTGGTGAGTGATGAAACTGAAACTTTATCACTATTCAACTTTTTCTGGTCTTCTGGAATGAGGCAGAGCTCTGTGAATGTGGTCATGTGTCCTTCTTCACCTTACGCTTGAGTTAATTTTGGCCTTTTAAAAATTTTCACATTTCAGAATGAGATAGATCTTGTATATCATGAAAGGAAATTTCTGAGTCATTTTTCTGTGCTGTACTTTACCAATGATTCAGCCTAGTGTCCACTGGCTTTCAGCAACGCTATCCAGGCCATTTAAAGAGATTATTGTTTGGAGCAATATTATTATATTCTTTGATATTACAGCTAAGTGGAAAAAAAAAGTTAATGCAATTATTTTCTCATTGGAAAATGCTGTTCCATCAAACTGGTCTCAGTGTATTAGATTTGTTTATTTTCTCTCTGAAGATTTTGAAATTTGCAGGTTTCATACTGCTTTCAACAACAGAGCTCTGAAATCCAAACTCCTTTATCAAACAGAATTTCCATTCTCTTTACATCTCATCTTCAATTATGGGCAAAGACTTTTGATTTCCTGCAAGCTCAAGGCAGGAGGCTAAAGATCATCAGCTGCACTAACGTCCACTGCTGGTTAATCCATTATTAGTGTTATTATTTGAATCACAGCAGTGCTTAAATGCCTTAATCAAGAATGTGATCCATGTGTGCCTATGCACACACATACAAATAACAGGAAATAGTTTTGATCAAATGCCTGACTGAGCGAGCAAGAGGAGGGTAGAAGTTTGAGAGGCAGTGGTGAGGACCACAGAGTGTGACATTGTGAAAAGGGACATGATGAAATCCCTAGTGCTGCTCTGAAAGAATTCTCATTGTGAAAAAGTTGGGTTTGTTTTTTCTTTTTCTGTTTTGCCATTGACTTTGCAGCACTCCTTTAAAGTTTCCTCCCTTTTTACAATGTCCTCTGGTACTGTTCTTTGTTCACCTGATTCTCATGGTGCCCCCAGTGGCTAAGGGAACCAGGACTGACTGAAGGGACTACAAAGCAGAGCTATTGCCTTTCTTTTTATTGCTAATGATTTCAGCTCCTGGCAGATGGCCTAATTGCCAGAACCAAAGGAAGCTCATGAGAATCATAGCGATGGAGCTGGCCCAGTAAGATACATGGCTTATAAGAATACACAGTACATTGGCATAGTAAACATTATTGGTGCTTAAATGTTCTCAAAAGGGTTTGAATAATGGGTTTATTAAACGTAATTTACAGCCAGCTATAACTTAAAGAAATGAAGCAAAATATGTTTAGCAATTTCCTTGCATGCTTTCTTCCGGGCAGCCACGGGCATAACCACTATATCTGAACCAGAAATTTACTTCACTGATGCCTTCACTTCTCTCCTCAGGTACATAAATTCTCATTAATGTTATTGAACAACCTGCAGCTATGAGACATGCAAACTTATATTCCAAGGAAAGGGAGTTGTACATATTGATTCCAATTGGCTTGTTTTGGGAATATTGTATTAAGTATTTTCTATCAGATTTGTTTGATTCCTTGGCTTGCCTACTTGCCAAGTTTAATATTAAAGTCATAGGGTGAAAAGACATATATTAAAAAACTTGTTAGATGGCAAATGTGGAATTGGAGTTTATTACTTGTACTGCCTCTAGCCATCCCTCTGCTCTACCTTTTCTGCTGTTTATCTTATTCTTGCCATCTTTTGGGGAAGTCTGCTGTCCCCCTCTAAATGTAGGAGAGACAGAGAAGGAAAAAACAGTTACTTCTCTTGTGCATTTCCTTAAATTTTTATCAGACACTGGCTTTGGTTGTGCTGCAGTTGTCCTTGGTGCAGCAGCCCCTCGGGGTGTCTGTCCCTGTGGCCATTAACTCAGTAAGTGGCTCCCTGCGTCTCTTGCTGTGCAGTGAGATTGTTGATGCAACCTGTTAGGCTTGCAGGGTAGAGCTGCTGTGATAGCAGCTCCAGCAGGGTTTTAATAAGGCCAGGGAGCACAAGGATAAAAGTTACCAGTACATGTTTTTATTTGCTTGCCTTAATGTTATTTGTTGCTGATTTCCAGTACATGTGCAGTTTTCTGTCCTCTTCCCTTTTCCAGAATATAAATGAGGATCTCATTAAATTTAAAGCTCAGCTGTGCTGGAAAATATTACTCAAGTCAGAATCTCCACTAACATCTTTACATATGAGAAAACATCGATACTGTCTTTGCCTGCCTGCTTCAGAGCTGCCCCAATTTAATCAAAGCATTTTATGTCTAGGAGACCTGGTTATCGTGCAGTGCTGTTCCTCTGTGAAGTCTGGGAATTTTCCCAGCCTGGCACTGTTTGCACATGGGCATCTATTTGCTATAGGACAGGCACAGGTCAGAGTGAACCAAAGAGTTATTTCACTCTGAATTGCAGAGGATTCCTATGGCACTGACAGCAGTGTTGTGGGAGGTGAAAATCCTGCTCCCAGCGTACAGCAGAGCAGCTGATTTGCATAGGCAGTTCATGGAGCTGCCCTAGATTTCGATCCTTTCCTTGATTTGAGCCACTGGGGAGAAGGCAGGGCTGAGGAAGCGAACTAAGGAGACTCCTCATTGCCTCATGCCTCCCTCCAGCAAGGGCTACTGCCAAAAGAGTGAGTTCATGGGCATGAATTTACTCTGTGGAAATTTGCTATAGGAAGAGGTCTGAGAGCACAGGAGAAGTTGCTCAAAGAGCATATTTTGAAGCCAGAAAGAAAAAGGCTGCCTTTGTGGAGGTGAAACGGTGCAGGTGCTTCTTCACCCATGCTTGTTTGCCTAATTCTTGCTTGGCTGAAGTGGGGAAGAGAAGTTTAATCCTTTTTACTTTCCCATTCTCAAAACAGAGTCACTTCTAGAGACTTGTCTGGTGCAGTGTTTGCTGAGCTTCCCATTAAAAGCTGTGTTGCTGCTTGAGAGAGTTGTGAACAATGGCAGCTGCACCAAATCCATCTGCTGAGTCAGAACAACATTTAATTATAAAAAATAATTGTGCTTATTTCTGCTTATTGGAGATGGTGTTTTATATTGGGCAGAAATTAGTGGTTTGAATTCAGATGCCTATTAGTGCAAGTTTTTCTTTATAGCTAATTCAGTCGAGTTCTTTTCTCAAGCAGCACATGCTTTATTGCCTTTCAGCATGTGAACTATGACACTTGCATCATTACATTATGTGAATCTACCAAAAAAAAAGTAAACTTGACCCTTTTAAGCTGCTCAGCTGGCTTGAACTTTAAGCTGTGTTTTTCATAGTTGGAGATGTAACTTAAAAAACAAAAAGAAATTGAAATTTCCGCATAACATTACTCTGATAGCTAAATTCTTAAAATAAAAGAATGGCTATTATGAGACTTGCAATAAAGTAACAGGGGTCAGAAAAATGACCTATCAAGTTGTTGTTTGCTTTGGAAACTGCTGTATACTTTAGAGTATAATTTTTACATCCTTCCTGTGATATTGTTTAGGGAGTTGCTCAACTGTAGTTACCCTATTAGAAAAAGGCCCAGTTTCCCTGACTTTCTCAGTACAATTATGGGATGCTGTATTCCTTTCTCCTTAAGGAGAAAACATCTGCATGGAGAACAATTTTGCTTGAGTGTTACATTAACACTTTTGACTGGAGAAAGAGGACAATTTCTGTAGATATATCATTCCTAAAATAAGCTGTGACTTATGAAAAAAAAAAGATCCTCTACTACTCTAAGATCTATATACTGGCTTGAATTAAAGCAAGTTGCCCAGGCATGTTTCAGTCCCGTATTGATCCCACTGAAGTGGTTTATGCCAGACATGGTAAAAATGGCCTTGCCACTCCTGGTTACTGAATTGAAATGCAGAACTTCTGCCATTAGGGGTGCACACCAGCTTATCATTCAGAACAAGGCTGTTATTCTTGGGAATTGCCTACCGGGAGGTAAAATTCTTAACAGCCAGCTGAAGCTAACAAATACAGTCAAATATTTTGTATTACTCTGCTCCTTAAGTCCCCAGAGATTTTTTTTTTTTTTTTAACCTGGAAAAATTGGCCTTTATGTTTTGGGTGATGATTTTCTGCAAGCGCTGAAGGCACCTCACAGCCCCTGACAAGTTTCTGCAATTCTCTATTATCACCTCAGATAACAGAAGACAAGGTATTTTTCCTTCATTGTTGTATTCAGATAAGAGAGGGAGGAATCCACACCAAGAGCAAATAGAGCCCTGTAAACACAGGGGATTCAGTACAAAGGAGACACCCAGCACTCAGAAAGAAGCCTTTGCTGGGATGAATGTTCTGGCTATTACAGTAATTTTTGCCATCTTTGTGTTGCACAGCAGAGTTGTACATGAATAGTTATTGGCAGTACAGCTTCATCCCTGAGAGATGTGACTGGGAGATGCTCCCACAGGAACACCATCCTTGCTCCCTCTGCTTCACTGGGGCTTCCTCCTTTTTCTGTGCAACACTGCACAAAAACAGGCATTTCACTCTTCCTTTGTTAGTGATTTGCACACTAGCCACAACCCAAAACAAATCAACCTTATGTTATGCTTTTTGCCTCACGTGAAAGTTGGTGAGCTTCTAATGTTCATTAACCCCTCTGTTAATTAGACACCAGTTGTGAACAATAACAATATATTCAGTTCACTTTAGAAGAAAGCACCCAAGCACTGTCCCTAGTCCTTCATAGTGAGGGTGTATTTGTATGCATTTGTTTTGGGATGGGTTGTCCTGATATGTTGCTGTAAATGAGATCAGAATTGAACAGACTGGCCTTATTATGTCTTCATAATGACTGCAGTAGCCTGAATTAGCCTGGCCCATGCCCTCTGTTGTCCTCTGCTTTGTCGCAGTTGCTGCGTCTATCACTTCTTGCAGTCGTCTTCTACACCAGAATTAATCACCTGTACGTTTTTCATGTGAATTCCAGGAATTATTCAGAGGCTAATGCCCATAGTCTGTTATCTCACACTTGCCAACAGTCTGAAATCTGCTCGAAACAGTCACTGGGAAGCCATAGTTCATTTTGTTGTCACCTAATTGCATGCACCTGCTGGTGACAGCAGTAAAATGTGATATCTCTGACACGATGGCAGCAGATGGGATGCTCAGAAGAACTGCTTCCATTTTTCTTCCTAATGAGCATAGTCTTTTCTCTCCTTTTGCCTTTTTGCTGTGCAGGGAAGATACAGAGATATGCTGGGAAAGATGATGGCTGTGGCAGTGGAGCTGAATGCGACACTGCTGCTTTTCTCATACTTTTCCTAATAATGTGTCAATCAAATATTCATGCCTGAAACTTTCTTTTTAATGGAATTAGTAGAAGAAAAGACTTTTAGAACCTCAAAAGGCCTCACAGGAGCTCTGTAATAATGGTGGTACATTCAACACATGTAAAGCTACAAGAAAGCAAGATTTCCAGGGAGAGCAAATTTCATTTGTTTTCATTGCTTTTAGATGCTCATGCCTAAACATGGCCTTCTCAGTATGAATATTTGTCCTCTCCTACCTTCATTTTTGGTTGGTTATTAGGAAGAGATTTCCTCTGCCTACAAGATTGTTCTCTCTGCAACCTGATTATTGTATCAGGAATTTAAAAACTGTACCCGGGTGAATGGTAATGCTGAAAGGCTTTACACTTTCTAATGAGATAAAACTAACATTGCCAGCTCAATGCATTCCAACTGGAAATGTGCTTAATCAGAGGAAAAAATAGAAAAGTTGGTCATAAATTTTCTGGCAGGCTGTTTTTTTTGAGGGGGTTAAAATGCTTATACATCAGAAACTAATATGCCTTGGAAATAAAGCCCTTTTGTGAAATAATATTTCTGAAAAAACCTATTTGCAGGGAAGGTATTTAAGGTATTTATTCAAGGCCAGACTTAGCAATTGAAAAAGTAAATGTTATTTTGAATGGTGTGATGATATACTGCTGTTTAAATTTATATTACAGAATCTCCAGCATCCTAGTGTTGCTCTGCCTCACACGTACCAGTCACAGACTGGAATTTCATTGTAGCTCTCCTGTGGTGGAACAGGAAATCTGGGGTGGCATCATGGTTTCAGAGTGGGCTTATATGATGACCATCCTAAGACATCACTCCATGTTTCTGCTCTTTATGTGCTAAGGGAGCTGTGACCTGATATACTGGGCTGCATGTCATGGAATCATAGAATCATTTGGGTTGGAAAAGATCTCCAAGATCATCAAGCCCAATCTTTGACCAAGCACCACTAATGCCAACTAAACCATAGCACTAAGCTCCACATCCGGTCATTTCTTGAACACTTCCAGGAATGGTAACTCCACCACACCCCTGGGAACAGGCAGCCTCTCAGTGAAGAAACTCTTCCTGATGTCCAACTGGAACCTCCCCTCGTGCGGCTACAGGCCATCTCCTCTTGCCCTGTCACTGGTTGCCTGAAAAAAGAGACTGACCTGGCTACAACCTCCTTTCAGTTGTAGAGAGCAATAATGTCTTTTTTTATATTGTGGCATCCAAAACTGTCCTCAGCACTGGAGGTGAGGCTGCCCCAGGGCAGGGCAGAGGGGCCAATCCCCTCCCTTGCCCAGCTGATGCTGTGCCTGATGCCCCCAGGACAGGTTATCCCTCCTGGCTGCTGAGGCACTGCTGACCCATGTTCAGCTTGCATGGACCAGCATCCCCAGGTCCCTTTCTGTGATTTCCAGCACCTCATTCTCCAGTCTGTCCGTATATCCAGGGTTATCCTGTACCTGATACCGAATTTGGAACTTGCCCTTGTTAAACTTCAACTTGATCTAAACTGGGAGTCACCAAAGCCCTCTGGCACACTGCAGCTGTGGAACTGCAGTGGTCTTTATGGAGGTGTTTGAGTTCATGTGAATAGTTGATTCTGCAGACATAATTCTGCTGGATAATGCTTTCATCAGTTGTTTGCTGAAACCTTTCATTTCTGCTGAATTTGATTCTATCTTATTGTTTTTGCAACAAGTATAACAAAAAGGTTCATCTGGTGGTTCCCACTGCTGAGCTGTATTTTGTTTAGGACTTTCAAAAGCACTTTAAATAGCTTAGGAGCACAACTTCCATTAATAGTCATTTAAGCATTTTTGTAAACTTCTTCTCATCATTCAGTCCATAATTCTCCCAGAGGAATGACTTAGGTAATGTTTGCTATATAAAGCTCCCTGAATCTGAGCTGAGGATGGTTTAACAAGTGGGGGTTTATTTAAAGCATTCTTTGGACTTTGCTGCTCCATGCTGATCAACGCTGCTGGTGGTGCAGATAAATACATTGTGCAAATGAGCAAATATGAGCCTCATCAAAGCCTACCGAAGGCCATCAAAAATCTCCCACTGTGAGCAGCATTCACTCAGATTCACAACAAATAAATACAGGGAAAAAGCAAAGAGATTGTACCACTGATTGCCCTTTATTTTTGCAGTTGAATCATTGCATTATTTCAGTGTTAATTATTTTGTTTCCCAGCTCACTAACATGTGTGGACACACGTTCCCTCCCCTCACCAGTTGTCCCCTTTCTCCAGTGGAAAGGATTCTAACTATCACAGCCTATTGCAAGGCTCTTCTTTGAGGAGAGGGAGGTTATTTGGGGTCTTGATGCAGGTGGTTTGAAGCAACTGATAGACCCAAAACTTACCTCAAGCCCCTCTCCTTGTGCCTGCAGACCCCTCTCGTGGGAGCTGCGCCACACAAGCTTCAGATTCACTCTTCCAAGCTCAGACACAAATTGTCCTGCCCAGTTCAAGGAAGAAAAGAACTCTACTGGTCCCACTCCATCTCTTCCCATCCCCTGGCATGTTGGTCCCTCTTAAAACACAGGTTGATATTTCCTTGCGGACACATTTTTGATAATACCTAGATAATATGTGCAGGAATTGCTGGTGGGGTAAAACACTTGGTTTCTTTAAATTCTCCAGCTCAGCTGAGTATTATTCAAGTGCAGTGCTGCAATTTAGGTATCAGTTGAGAGGCATCTTCAAGATAAATCGTTTTTGTTTTCCCTTTAATCAGGCTCTAAATCTAAATAAATAAATATGTAGCAGTAAATGCTCCGTGGTATATTTGGTAAGATTAACAGTCTTCCAGTAGCATAACAGCTCATGATAGTCTTTGCTATTTATGTTCCTGCTGAGAGAAGAGGAAAAGCAGCTAGTTCAGTGAGCAAATTATGAAGTATGTGGGTTAATGAAGTGCCTGTCATAAAGCTGATTGTTGCTTCTTCACATCCTCCCTCTTTCTGCTAACAAAGCTCTTAATGCTACAAAGCTTGGAAGACTGAATCTTCCTCTTTGTTTTTCTGTACACACCCATATTCAGAAGGAAAAAAAAGAAAAAAATCTAGTTAAATGTTTATTTTTACTAGTCCAAGTACACACTGTGAATAAGTTAAGGTATGGAAGTAACAAAACTGCTTATTGAGGCATATAAATCCTCAAAGTTTTCAATTCCGTTTCTACTAACAAGGTATTTTTAAGCTTGGATTACTGCAGATTTTCATGATGCTTTACTCTTATAACCTCTATGTCGTCTTGATAGAGACAATTTTACCTTCTATTCAATATAAACAAGAGGCAAAGGATAAAATACACCTTCCTGCATATCCATGTTCACTGTTTTATGTATCTCCCTAAAGCCATACATTTGTTCAAGAGATTAAGGTGGTACTTATAGAAAGAAAATGAGCTTTTGATTCCATTTTTCCCCTTGCCCAGTAAGGAGTTTTGTGTTTGGAGTTAGTACCTATGTTTATAGCTGAGAAATAAAAATAAATAAACCCTCAAAAATAATCAAGAAAAACCTCAAGAAACAAAAAACCAGTTTGTACCTATGACCCAATAATTGATTTGCAGAGAGGACAGGGAGTCATAGAGAGCATGAGAGTGAGCACTGAAGGCATTTACTACCCCACGTTTAGGCAGTACTAAGACTCTGGTAAGATCTAATCAGGAAATGTGATTGCAGATGCAGTTTCTCTGTGTATTTTCCCTTCCATTTAAATACACTCCTACCCCAATTCTAAATATAACTTCTCAAAGAGGAGATGGCAATAACGTTTTCCAGACATAATATGAACATGATTAATCAATATATATCTCGTTTGCCTTGGCTTAAATTTCCTTTGGAAAAGACTTCCGATTTTGCTGCACGAAAGGAAAAAGTGCAAAGGCACACAAAATATCCTCTCTTTTTCCAAGTGTCCTGACTTGCACTTTGCAGACCGAGATGTGTGATTAGAAGATCTTCCCGTTCTTGCCAATCTCTGTGGGTTCTGTTATCGTATTTTTGGGAGCAGCGCCACGTCCTTGCATCTTCTCTGGCATCATAAATGTTGTCCCTGTTGTACAAAGGATGAACTGATATGGAGATAGTAAAATTACTCTGCCAGCAGACAGCACTAGAAAGTATTAAGCTGGGAGTCTCCAAACCCTGAGACTCTCTTGCTTCTTTCTGAATCCTCTGGAAGAACGAGACAAGCATTGGCAGGTGCAGGCAAGTGCTTCACATCCATCCTGGCTGTGTTTATTCCACGAGGGTTTGAGGTTCAGTCGTATTTAATAATAAACACCAGCCATTTGCTGCTCTCCAGAATCTGTAATGGGGTGCTGGCAATCATATCCTGAAGACTGTGAAAGGGTTTTTTTGTTTGTTTGGGTATTTTTTAAAATTCCATTATGTATTTATTATTATCATACAAAGTGGTGAGGTCATTTTAGGGGACAAGTGATGGTACTTTGCTCTGTCAGCCTCTGTCACTGCTGGTGACAAACCTGGAGAAACTCTCAGTGAAAGACTCTGGCAACAGTCAAATAGTTGTTTCCAAAGGTTACTATATTGAATTAAACCCTGGTCCCACCCTTAGAAAGTGGTGCAAGAAGTAGCTGTAAAATGGAGCAGCTTCTTCAGGCACAGGGAGAGCAGTACAAAATCTCATTAAATCTTTGGTGCTTCCAGTCTCTATTCTCTTTTTGGGTGCTGTGCTCCAAAATGTAGGTCCAGAAAGGAATTGTTTTGCCAAATGTTTGTGAATGGTTTTTATCCACTTAGCTGTACTGTGGCTCTACCCAGACTTGATTTATTCTCACATATTGAATGTCTGAATTATCAGGCACTGGTCAAGTGCATAGGCCTCTTATGTTTTGCTGCATTTCCTTGGAAATATTGACAATATAATTTCAGCAGGTCATTTTGTTACATATGTAGCAAAAGAAATATTTACCTGTGTCTCCCACCCTACAATTTAAGAAACTGTTATCAGTTCACACTCCTGGGACCTCCCCAACTCTTGTTTTCTCAACAGCATGTTTAAGGTGAGAGACTGAGTGCAAGCCACAGTATATCCAGGCAGAAATGTGAATATAATGTGGGTAGATGTAACCAAACCATTCTAGGTCATATGAATAAAAGCAGTAATAAAACCGGGTTGCAGTGTTTTATGCAGCACCAGCTCCTGGCAGTTTTGCATCTGAGTGCCTTGGACACTCTTGAAAGTTTATCATCCCATTTTTAGAGCTTTTGTTAGCAGGAGAAAGTGGCCCAATCTGTTCTTCAGACACACCTCCAGCCTGAAAAAGTTGGTATCAACCCAAAGGTGCTGACTGATGTGTTTTCCCACCTGATGGTGACCAGAGGCCCCAGGCTGCAATGGGAACGAGCTCTTTTTTATCTCTGCAAGGAGAAGGGAAAACAAGTGAGATGATTAGAGAAGAGAGGGAAAACACATAGTTCAGTCTCATGTCATCCTTTCCTAGGATGGCCTAGCCCAGACTTTTGAAATGCTTGTAGGGAAGGGAGACCTGCACTGTGCAAGGTGAGCAGGGATCCCATCCCTTAGCCCTGAGTGCTGCTCAGGGGGAGGAAGGAACCATCAGTGGGGTATCAACATGTTATAGATGAGCTGACTTCAAGAAATAAAAAATAAATCCACATAGTTCATTGTTAGAAATCTGTTTCCCAGCAATAAAAAGAAATATCCTGCCCATTTCTTCTTCCTGTAGTTTTGTTTCCAGCAGAATCTGAAACCCTCAGTTTTGATTATTGCTGTTGGGAATCATATGTGCTGTGTTTTATTTGATCCAAGATCAGATGGAGCAGGCTGAG
The DNA here is from genome assembly GCF_051311805.1 of Agelaius phoeniceus. Taxonomy (NCBI): domain Eukaryota; kingdom Metazoa; phylum Chordata; class Aves; order Passeriformes; family Icteridae; genus Agelaius; species Agelaius phoeniceus. The sequence goes on along the minus strand of NC_135267.1, from coordinate 105,076,238 downwards.
GCTGACCACAATAAACTTCGGAGCAGCTTAACCAGAGAAGCTGCAATCTTGGCTTTTCCCACAATGGCTATACTGGCCAATGCCACTTGCACATTTTTGTCACAAATCAATAGGAATTTGCAGCTGAAAAAGCCTTTTAAAAAAAAAGAAAAAAAATCAATAGCTTTTCGTGACTGCCTGAAGCTTTATGATTTGGCTCACTGGATTGGTTAGAACTGTTTGCTGAAGCTCTTCTAGTGGCAGCAATGAGGTATGAAATACTTTTTTCTTCAGAAAATATCTACATTGAATTTTTTTATGTCTAGATAATATAAAATGACTTTTTTCAGCCTGTGCAATTATTGCACATGTATTTCTGCATTATTTTCACTGTTTGCATTTGTTATTTTGCACTTATTTACTTTTTAAAGCAAAGTAAATTATTACCAACAATAATATCCATAAAGGGATTGTCTGAGGGGGCAGAAGAGCATTCTCCTTGGCAAATATGTTTGAGGTTTTTTGTGGGGCAGAAGGACATTATGTGGGTTGCAAGGTTATAGATTTTATAAAGAATAAGGGCAAGGAGAGGGCAAGCTTTAATTCCATAATGTGATGCCACTGATTCATAGGAAACCTCTTCAGGACTTTGCTTAGGAAGATCTTATAACACCATAATGTGTTGTAATTGCAATCATTAATGTGTTTTCAAAGATCCCTGAAGGCCCTGTCAGCATCTGCTAACCTGACCCTTCACATTACAATTCTCTTATGCATGACTTTTTCTCCAGGAGCAGGGCAGGTGTGGAGTGGGGTCACTCCTTTGTCAGGCTGTGTCCCAGAAAGAGGAGCCAAGGGAGATGGAAAACTTCAGCTTGTCCAGGAAATCTTGGGTGGGAGGGAAGGAGGGGAAGGGAAAGCTGGAAACTGTATAGGAATTTCCATTAAGCAGAAATATTTCTGCTTTTGGAGTGGTTGTGGAGGACAGTGATGGGAATGGCCTGGTGGGAAGGCCTGGACTTAGCAGAGTAGAAAGTATCCCAGTATTCCACCCACAGGAATGGAAAGTATCCATACCCTCAATGACACAGTTTGGAATAACAGTAGAGTGGTTCCTAAACCTGATCTAAATCCCTCTGAGTTGAGGACTGCCCAACAACAGCTTTTCTGTTTTCACAGCTGTAAATATGATGCAAAAAAATTTAATGAGTGATTGGACTCTAGTTCATACTGTGGATTTATAATCAACAGATTATAAATAGTCAGGAAAGAAATGCTGAAGTTATAAATCATAAACTACCTCTGTGAGGCTAAAAGCTGCTTCTACTGTGCTGCTCCCCGCATTTTTGTTTGTTTTTATATAGAAAAAAAACCTTGGAAAAAACCTAGAAAAAAACCCATTGTCCAACAGATATCGGAATGACAAATGAGTGAGGTGCTGGGTATGGAAGGTTTTCCTCCATGTCTTAGATTCCTTTATTAAAAAGCCATGACAGCATTAAGTGCTTTATAGTTGGCAATGTATTTTTACCTCTTTTTAGTTTATTTTTTGTCTAAAGCTTTGAAAACAAGTGTCTCTAATGGATCATAGGCCATGTGAGCCACATCCTGAGGCTTCACATTGAGTTTCATTACTTTCTAAGACTAAACAATTGTTCACATCTATTTTTTCCTATTTTTATCTATCTCACTTACTAAGAGTCAAGCTAAAACCTTTCCTTCCTCAATATCAATGCTAATAAGTAAATAAAGGTAAATACAGGAAGCAGGGGCAGTTTTATAGTCTGAAACAGTGAATCCATGATACCTTTCCAAATGCAACAACTTTAGCCACATGCCAGAGGGGCTTTGTTTTTTTAATTGGAAAATTATCTTTTGAAATAATTGTTATGAGGATAATGAGAAGGAACAGAAGCCAGCTACTATCCCTTGGTGTACACCCAGGTATAGAGAAGTACCTGTGACAGCACAAGATTTCCTGTGTGTCTGAATACTTCTCTGTCTGGGAATGCATCCTGCTCTTTTACTGGGATCAGCACCTCAGCCAGAAATTTAAGAACTGCCCCAATCCCACTAGCAGTGCAATCTCTGCAAGAATTGCTTCAGCAGGATAACAGGAGAAAAAAGCAGGAATCATTTATTTTAATTACTTATGACACTCAGGTCTTCCTCAGAACAGATACACTGGTTTCAGAAGGTAACATTTTAATTTCTTTTTCCCTTAAAAAATAAAAATATAATTGAACAGTGTGAATTGAGCTGCAAATCAATTGCTCTGTAGGAAAAAATGTGTTCACACAGAAACTGAAGAATGAATTAAGCTGCCTCAGAACTTGACCCTAATTAAGGTGATTCTCTTTGATAAGTAATTAATCAGGAATCCTTGCTCTTACCCCTCTGCATGAAGAGTGGGCAGGAGGAGGGGCTGTTTCACCTCATCATTCCCCTATTATACATCTCCATACATCAATTATAGAGAGATGCAACCATTCATGGAGGTATCTGCAGGCCCTGATGGGTTTGTATTGGTGAGAACAGGTGGAGAAGGTGGATTGTCAGCACCTACCTTTCTGCTTCAAGGTTAGCGTTTGAGTGTGGGGTACAGCACAGAAAATAATCACAATTAGAATTATCCAGGCATTAAAGTAACTCCTCCCTGTAATGTAAGAAGTGGAGCTTTGTGGTGGAGCAGCTCTGGTGGTGGATTCCTTGCTTGTGCTGTGCTCTGTAAGCTGGAGTTTGTAGGGTTTCCTCACAGTGGGGTGGGCACAGCACTTGCACAGTGCTCTGCCTGGGCTGAGAAGGGAAATGGGAGAATGTTTACTGGGGAGATCTGTCTGTCACAAATACCCTTTGCACTGGCAGAGCCAAGAAACCTATTAGCAATTGTACTGGCAAAGCAGAAATGGCAAAAAGCTAGAGCTTCACCTCAGGTGAAAAAATGTGTTCCTGATGTCCTCTAATGGTGTTACTGCTTAATGAGACTGTTGGTGGGTACAGAACAATTTGGAAAAAATAAGAGAAGGAAAAGAAATAGGGTTTTCTTTTTATAGCCTTTAAGTTATCTCATTTAGCACAGAAGAATGTCAGAAAGGCAGTATGTGTGCACAGCCATGCACACACACCTGCCTTGCCTGGTGCTCTACTACAGCCAATTTGAGTCTAATGTGTTTGAATAAATTGCTCCAGTGGTTTGCTCACCCATGTGGAAACCTCACCTCTGTGACACTGGCAAAGTCAGCAAGACATTGGGTTATCTGGTGCAGATCACAAGATATATCCAACATAAGCTTCCCATAAGGCTATTTAAGATGCAGACATTTTCCCCCTGCTATGCTTTTAGGAAGTCACATTTCCAATGGGTCTCAGTAGGTTTTTTGATGTTTTTTTTTTTTTCCTTTCAGAGATGCCCATTCTTTTCTCTGCTATCCTAATGTAGTTGCAAAAGCTTATCTGATCAAATAGCAGTGAAATTATTCATTTTTTTTTCAAATAGTCCTTCACTATCATTAAGCTGTGGAAATATGAAAAGGAAAATAGTTATATGTCTGGTTTCTACTAAGCTCTTTCTAGCAAAACCTTGATCTTAGTAAAGACAGAATTTAAAAAGAAACAAAAAATGGAAAGCACATAATTTGCATCAGCTGTCTTTCAAATATTTTACCATCACATCTCTTCCACAGTGAAATGTGTGAGAATAGCAGTATGAGGCAGAAGCTCTGAAAAAGTGACAAGTAACTCTAATGAGAGATGCTCTGTTTTTAGCATGTTACTATTTCTAAACCAGCCATGACTTCTCTGGAGTTCCTTCTGACTTTTCACTTTCCAAAGTAAATATGTGCCAAGTGTAATAAAAAACAATAAATGAAGAAAGTAGCTGCAGTAAGGGCAGAAATCAGGAGTACACTAGCAATGAGGTTAGAATGCTGCCCTAAACCATTGATTGCTGGCTGCCCAACATGCCCTATTTCCAAAATGATACTTTCCAGCAGTAATAAAAGCCTGCTCTAAGTGAAGAGTTTGTAGAGTTTGCATCCTTTTAGTTAAAAGGATGATGCTCTTCCCTTCCAGTGTGCCATTTGAAGATAATGATGCATTTTGCAACGTTGGCTGTTAATGGCTATTGTTTTACATCTGCAAATACTTAGATATTGTTAAGCAAATACTTAAGTATTGTAAGCAAATACTTAGATATTGTTAGGGATTTTTAAAAGTAACATGAGCACAAATATATTTGGACATCATTCAAGACTGATACTGACCATTCCAGTAAGGACAACAACATTCATCAAAGTTCCCTGCTTCAGAGAGGCACTCAGTGCCTGACAGTACAGAGCTCTGTTGTAGGCAAAGCTCCCTTGGAATGGGTTAAATTCAGTTTTGATCTTTTTCTGATTTTCTTGAGGTCCGCTTTTCCAGTTTTCTGGCAGATTTCTTCTTAAAAACAATTAAGGAACTTCTTGATTATTGAAGAGCATATTGTCAAAGGTGCTCATGCTATTTTGCTATGCTTCCCCCCAGAGATTTCTTCCTTGTAGAGGCTGTTCACAAACACTAATTTCTTGTACAGAACCCTTTCATTTGTAATGTTTCTCTTCCACAGGGTGGTGTTTTGTTTTGTGGGTTTTTTTTAAGATGCCAAAACAATGTCTTTCAAACCTTGAGGGTTGCTAGCAGCAAGAGCAGAGAACGTAGAGGTAGCTATGAGATTTTGCTTTCCCCTTCCAGCTACCTGAGGGATTTCACAGTCCAGTCAAAGAACACTGTTTGATCACCTCCTGTGCTACATGTATTCGGTGTAAGGATTTTTACATGCTCTGTAGCATTAAGTGATCAAAAGACGTGAGATCCTCTGTTGTAGCGTTGATAATGGGCTACTCTGCACTGCCTAGCACAGCACACCAGTAAATTGTCAAGTTGGTTTTGATTCTGAAAGATCTTCAAGATGAAGAAAGGTGAGATAAAGGAAATGACTACCATGGAGGAAAATATACATGGCATTAAAGCTTGGCATAGAATGGCTCTACACTTGAGGATAAAAGGAAGAAAGCTGGGAACAGAAATTATAGGATTGCTCAGAAATTGGGACAACAGCCAGGACTCGCCTTCCTTCCAGGGAGCCCAAGTCCTACCTGTGGCATGTTGTATCTCTGCTGGCTGGGAACAGCACAGGTTACATATCCTTGTGTGAGGACTTTTCATTTCAGTTCTACATTTGTCTCATAGACCAGTAGTTGACTATTGTGTGTGTTTTCTTTTGTTTGTTTTACTTTTTCTGATTGACTTTTCAATTATAAATTGCTTCAGATAAGCAATTTTCTGAAGTGAGAATATCATGCTTTCTTCATTTTGAAGATAGGAGGCAAAAAATGTTTATCTAAGTCCACTATTCAAATGCCTAACTTCTAAATCCCTATGTGGACTGGATCTTTTTTCTTTTCCTTTCAGTTTTCTGTCATGTAAACCCACGTCACTAATGAGTACTTAGCAGCCAAGATGAATTAGGAACATGTTATTTCCACCTGGTGACCTCAAAGAAAGAGAACAATATTTAGGAAACAATTCTGGAAATGCATTTGCATGCAGGCAATCAGAACAATAAAGGAATGCAAAGTGTGCATTTAAAAAGTCTTTAAAAAGGGCTTTTTCCCAGTGGTTGTGGTAGGAATCTGGAAATATTCAAGACCCTGGTTAACATTAAAGGGGAGCTTGTCAAAGGTATGAATGACAGGTAGGTGTTCATTTTTCATTAAAGCTCAATAGGAGTTGGCTGTCCAATGCCATTATTGGTTTTTAATAATTCCTTACTGGCTTTTAGTATGAAAAGTCCTTTGACTCAGATTCTCAAAAAATTATTACTGGTGCTTTCATGGGCATGTGTGTTGATCATATGGCTATTAATCATTTAGCATGAAAACCTGCTTGAGAATTTGCTGATTCTTCACTTCTGGTCCCAGTTATACGTCCTACTCACTCTGAATTTGAATTTGTTTCAGACACACCAATTATCAGAAGAGTTCTCTGAAACCTTTCTAAACACAGAAATCAGTGCCCTTAAGCCAGGACAATTTCCAGTGTGGATTAGATTGTACTGATACCAAGGTGCTACTCATTTGTTTCACACCTTTGTATGACTTATATCAAATTCCAGGAGCCCTGTTTTAATAACCTGGTATAAAACCACTATGAAAAAATAAAAAGCAATCCTGATTTTCAAATCTCATTGTGCCCATTCAGAAGCAAATTTTCAGTAGCTGGAGCTTCCAATGAGCATGGAGTTCCTCAGGCTGAGCATCCTGTATTTAAGGTACTCAATATGTCTGCTCACATGGAAAATAAGTGTAGAGAGCAAAGCCAAGCCCTGTGAGCTACCTTGACCGGTAGTTAAGACTTTGTTTCCTTCAAATTATGCTCTGTTTGGTGAACAGCATCTCTTCAAACCATCCAGAGCATCTCACCATGACTAAAACCCCTGGGTGAGATGCTGACAAGGTCAAGGCATTTCTGTGGAACATTCTATTTTGAAAGAAATACCACATTAAGGGCTGGCCACTTAAATTGTTCTTTACTGCGTGTTTTCTCAGAAAAACTTAATTTTGTGTACTGCAGTAATGATGCTGAGTGGATAATAAGATGCAGTATGTTGGTGCTGTGGGCTCTACTCCATATGTCTTTCATAACTACTGCATTTCAAGGGTTGGTTGTTCAGGTAATTGTATTATCTCAGGAATTCATCATCAGGGTAACCTGAAATCATACACCTGTAATACATAGCAGTGAGGACTGCAATATTTAAAACTAAACAGGAAGACTGCAGACTAAGAGCTGAAGTGTCAGAACTGTAGATTTATAAATATTTCTATATTTTCTGCTTGCTGAGCTTTATGTATAAATCGAATGGCTATAACACTTTAAAGCAGACTGTGAGGACAATTATTTTAAAGCAAAAAAGTGATTAAGTGATAAAGCACAAGCCATTTTTTTCATAGTAGTAAAGGGTAGTTGCTTCCTGCCCTGGAAATGCTGGGTCAGTGAGTGATTGCTCTCATGATATCTTCTTTCCAGAAATTTTGTTCTGTGTGTCACACAGATGGCACCTGGGGACATAAAATTTGTTATGCCACATGTTGCTCCTTCCACCTAGTGAGCCACATAGGTGGTTCTTTTTCTAGCTGCACCTCAGTTGTAAATTAGTGGGATGCTGAGCCCATACTTCATTTACATCATTCAAGGGTCATTGGTTTAAGGCTAGAAGATGCTTAATTTTTATTGACCAGTGCTTAAGAGAGCAGTGGCTCTGGTAGCATCTGTATATATTTGCATACATAATGTTGTTACAGTGACAGTTCTATTTCTTACATGTCAGCCAGGGACATCTGGTGAACAATGAATTTTTATTATTTCTGTATCAATTTAGAAAGCCTAGATGACTTAATGGAATGAAATTGGGGTCATGTAGAGGTTTATTAAAGGGTCTTACAGAAATTCTGAGTAAAACAGGAGAGCGAAATATGATGCATATTTTTCCCTCCACATCTCCTTTACAAAATTCATGGGACAACTAATTGAGTACCCTGAAACTAGAAGAGGAAAAAAAAATTGTTGCTGTATATTTATGATTATCGATCTGTTGTTCAAGCGCTTTGTACTGTCTCTGGAAGGATCCTGGTGTAGATGAAAAAGGTGTGTTTGTGCTTAGGTGAGCATGCACGGCTGCTGCAGGAAATACTGGCAGCATTTCTGGCTCTGCAGACATTTTTCCTCTGTGAATAATCTGAGCAGTGGCACAGCACAGTGCTGGGCAGCATTTTGTTGCCAGGATTGCATTTCCACTGGGTGTGTGTAAATGGGTAGTGCAGATCTGACCTCTCTTCTCACAGGAACCCCAGGGCCACATTTGGATTCCAGCCACCACTCAAGCCCAGTGATGATTTAACATGATTTCCAGTTCTTCCTCTTGCTCTGCCAAGAGTATCTTGCAAGGCTTTGGGTTTTAAGCTTTTCTGTACAATTATCAGGACTGGTATCTTGGATTAAAATGAAAAGCATTGGTTAATTTGATTTGGTTTATGGGTTTTTTTGTTTGTTTGTTTTGTTGTTGTTTGGGTTTGGTTTTTTTTTCTCATAACCTAAAGTCTACAAAGATGTGAATTTTAGAAATAAACAAATATTGGGAAAATAAATGCTGCAAATAAATGGTGAGAACTTGCAAGAAAGAACACTGAGAATAGCTTAGTGTCCTCACCAGGAAATCAGAAAAAGGGGGAAGTTTGGTTTGTTTGTTTTGTTTTCTTTGCTTTTCCACCCCAGCCACACATTACCAGCTTTTAGGAAAAGAAAGAAAAAACAAATAGTTTCCCACTTGTGAGATGCCAAAATACTGAGTACCAGGTGGATGCATCCTATCAGACATAAATAGAAATCTTTGCATTCTTCCTTGAAGTGCCAGCCTCTGAGTAGTAACTTGGCTTACCAGCACTATGACAGAGGTTTCATGCCCCTCCTGGATTTTCAGCAGTATGTCAAGCACTGATATGCTGAAAGCCTTTCTGAAATGCCTTTCTGAATTTATGAAAGGGCACAAAACCTGACTGTAAGTACGCAAGATGAGGTATGACAGGAGAATGCCTGTTTCTGTTGTGTCTTGACTTGCAGTTGACTAAGGGGTTAATGTTGGAAAAAATAGGTTGGATATTTGCCACTTCTCATAGAGAAAAGCAATACCAAAAAAAAAAAAAAAATAGCATTAGGTTAATAATGTAAAACCCAAGAGAATGAATTTAAAACTCAATATTCAGAAAACTCTTATATTCAATATAAGAGATGCCTTTATTCAAAGAACTCTTTCCAGATGATTTGTGTTTTCTGTGTCTTTTCCAGGAAGCATTTCCTCTGGAAGATACCAGATGGTAATAAGAAATAATGATGGATTATTAGACTAAAATATATATAGTTACTGCATTAATCTTGGAGTTCAAGTGTATCTTCAGTCTGTTGTGTATCCCTCACCTCCTGAAGCAAGCACTACTATTTTAAAATATGCATCTCCTTAGAGGACTGAGAAACCCACATATTATTTTAATTATTTTGCACAGCTTTCTATAATATATAATATTAAGCTCCGATTACATTTGAGTGAAAATTATCTCACTCTTAATAAAACTTGTAAGAAACTTACACTTCAATAAAATCAAAGTAAACCTTCAGTTAGTTCTAAGACTTTGTTACTGCATTCACCAGACAGTGGTGCCTCAGGGGCTGATGATATAAAATTCAAGCTGGCACGCTTGAATTTTTTCTCCTCAATTTGTCCACCTGTGGGAGTCCCAGTGTTACTGCTTTTCCTTGGAAGTGGTTAAGGGATGTAAGTATTATGAGCTTAGGTTGTCTGCAGTCTATTCTGAAACTACTGTTGTGCCAAGTTTGCATCACTCATGTTTGACTAATTCCAGAGTTATTGCTACAGAGAGCAGCAAAGCGTTGCTGATGTTATAGGAAATATCAATTATATATAGATATAGATATTTATGTGTGTGAGTGTATATCTATATATATAGATTATATATATATATAAAAAATAATAGCATTGGTTTTACTCCATTTTGGCAGATTGGTAGCACTGAACTAGAGTCCAACAGGGAACAAATTGCAGTGTCAGCTGCTGGCTTGATTTGCATTCCACCTTTATTGCTTGGTTCTCAGGTTCATCAGCATTCCTGGTGCCTCATCAGAAGTCTGTTAAGTATTTAGAGTACACAATTCATAAAACAAGCTTGAAAATACTCCACTGGAGTTGCTAGATTACAGCAGTTGCTGCCAGAGCTTTTGAAGATAAAACATGTTGAAGTGATTGGTATGTACACGTGCACACATACACATCCGGCACTGTCAGAGTAATCAAAGCTCCCAACGTTTCAGAGCACATTAGAAGCATAGAACTGGAGCTGTCTCACAGTTTTATCCAACTGCTTTGAAGCCATTAACATATTTATCCTTAGCCTGTGAGCTTGGACAGCAGAATTTAAGCTATACACCAAGCCTACATTGCATGTTGCAGTAATGTACAAGCCAACAAAAGATTAACTTCTCTGTCTGTGTAGGTAGAAATAAAAGCTACCCTGGCCTCAGAAATAGGACAGCCAAAGCACCTCCAAAACAAAAGTTTGGTGTTTCTGGAGAGTTGCTGGCTGGGGCTCAGTGTGTGGATGAATTCAAGGTCCCTGTGCTGCATTGCCCCAGGGAGCAGGGGTGGTGATGTGGTGGATTTAGCATTATTGATACTACCTTCAGATCTGAGGCTTTGTCCTGGTTTAGGGCAAATTTGGAGGAGAATTTCCAAATTAGGGCTCCTCCAGTAAGCAAACCCACACAGCCCCTCCCCCCAACCGGTTCAGGAAGGATTCCTTGGAGAGAAGTGGAAAGAACCTGTTTATTTAACAGGCACAGCACCCCCAGCACACAGAATGAACAATACCGGATGACACCGCTCTGAAAAAAGATGACAAATTCAGAAAGTCTCTCTCTGGGGGTGGTCACTCTGTTCTCAGTCCCTCCGGTGCTGGGGCAGCTGCTGCAGGCCACAAGGTGCAGAATCTTGGTGTTTCCCAGGTCCCAGTCCGGAGCAGGTTTGAAATGGTCAGAAAAAGGAAAGGAGAAACAGTCCAGGAAGAAATTGGACAGTTTAGCTAAACTAGCTAATGAGCAAAAGCAAGCAGAAGCGAAGCAAGCAGGAGCGAGAGAGCAAAGCAAAAAGCCAAAGCGGCAAAAGCAAGAGCTGCAGTCTCTGTGTCCCGCCAGGCTGATAAGAAAACCAAAACAAAACTTTCCCTCTTCAGAGCCGGTCTTAAAGGTACAGAACATAATATCCAACATTAACAGAACACATGAATGGGGATACAAGCATCATAACGTCACCCTAGGACAGGCTCAAAATAATTTCTGTAGACACAATGTTTAAGCTACTTGTTGAAATGCATCCCTCCTCTCTTTTGGCCTTTTTGGAAACTCTCCTGCCTCCTGCCTGACTCTGCTCTGTTATTGTGGCCTTGGCAGTATGGAATAGATGGAGGCACAGGAGGAAAAGGAATTGGTTCCATTACCATGTTCTCTCACAACTGAGTGAGACTGAGACAAAGAAAACACAGGCTGAGAACCATAAACAGTGCAGTGGACTTGTATGGGCTGTGTGTGCACAGCTGATTTTTACCAGGGGAGCTCTGAAATGATAATCTTTGCTTTTGGGCAAAAAAATGTTTGTGGGAATGTGAGCCTGTGCTGCTTTGGGTCATTGGCAGAGATAGCACCATTCAACAGCAGTGCTGACTTATTGCAGTATTTAGTGATGCACAGACATTTCTGTAGTGCCCATCTGCAGGGCACTGAAGAGGGAACCTCTCACTCAGCATTTGTCTGAGGCTGTTTTTGACAGGAAGGATGACTTCTAAGATTATTTTGAATGAATGAGTGATACAGGAAAATTTCCACCCCTTTACTATGCAACTGAGGCTGGCAAAGTGAAAATAATAATTTAGTAGGCTTCAGTTTTATCAGTATCTTTCCTTTCTGCACTACTATATTGCCCCCCAAAAAAGAGGAAATATAAAAACCAGCTCTTTCTAAAAGGCTACAGGCCCACTAGATTAAGCTTAACAAGGCTGAGGGCTGAGATCAAGTTATCTCAACAGGTTACTTTATGTCAGCTGATCCACAATAATTCTGTGTGCACATGGTCTTAACCTAAGACAGATGAAAACTAATAAGACAAAGACAAATGAAAAATAATGTTACCTTGCAGTGAGGGAGCATGCAGTGAGTCAAATTTCTGCATGATAATGCAATGGCTTAGGAAACCCCCTATCTACATAGAAAGGGGATTATTGCAGCATCATGTTTTGTTTTGTGGTTCTAAAGGGCTGTGCACAGTGGGGTTGTGATTCATATAATGTTTGATGTGATGTCCAGAAGTCAAACTTAAATATGGATCAGGATCCTTAAATCAGGAAGTCTTCAATTTGAAACACAGACTTGTTTCCTCATTTCATGGAGGTGTTACTGAGATGCCCACGGGTGCTGGAGAAATGTGTAAGAAATTAAAGACAAAAGAATCACTGTAATATGTTACCAGCTTTTAGGGTGATATTTGCTCTTGCATCTGCATGCTTGGTCTCTGTGCACAGTATCTGTGTACAAACATAGGGAAGTCAGGAAAACATGGGGTTTTTTTCACTAGAAGGTATATATCTATAAAGGAAGGCTGAAAGTTTACTTTCAAGTCTGCAAAGCATTCATTTCACTTGCCAATACCTGGCCATTTATAAATGGTAACTTGGCTGCAGTCCTACATTCTCCAACTTTGGGAAAACTGCTGATATAAGTGCTGTGTGTGCCACTTGTTTTTACTCCCACCATTTCTATTGACTTTAAAGCTGTTTTGTTTCCTTTGTCATTTTTTAAAATATCTAAAATAATATATGTGTATGCATATATATAGCAAATAAGAAAACTGGTATATAAAGTGTAGGTTATGAATAGTGTAATTATGAATCATGGTAAAATTAGTCAGCTTTATTTAATCCTCAGAGCCCTTTGATTTCTTGAAAGTACTATGAAAAGTTGCATACACCATTATCATTAAGTGCTGGTTTTCTTCATTTCAAAAATTAGTAAAAGAGGAGATTGCTTTAAAGCAGGACAATGTTACATGTCTTTGTGTATATTTCTGTGTAAAGAGAATAAGCATATGAATGAAACAGGTGAAACAAATAAGTTACTGCATCCATGGGAAAAAAAAATGGGTGAAATTTATTCTGAGTCTAGTTGAAGCAGCTGAAATTAAGAAGAACTACAGTTGCCTTTCCAAGATAACTGGGAAGTTGCTATACAGCTCACACCAGAGGCAAAAGAAGATGAGCATGAATTGGATAAGGTGGATCCCATATTGACACTCTATAGACATGGGAATGTCTATAGAGTAGGACCAATGAATGGAGAAATATTAAAATAATCCACAAGGAAAAAAAAGAGGAATGTTTAAAACATTGTTCAATCAACTGAGCCAAGAAAAAATTTTTTCAGACTCATTCTGCAAATCTCATGAGGGAATGGTCCTTTAGTTGTTTCAAAAAAGGTCATAGCTGGGGAGCTGAGTGTGGTGCCAGAACGCTGAGGAACTGCAGAGGTGCTGAGCAGCTGCTCAGCTGTGTAACTGCAGCATGCAAGCAGTGCTGGAAAACAAAGTCAGGTGTTTGAAAAGAGAATAAAATAAAGTGGGCAAAGTCCTGAGTTCTTTGCTTGGGGGACTTCCAGAGGCAAGGAGCTGCAGAGTGCACTTACTGCAGGAGGCAGTGCTAAGGTAGTAAGGCAAAGAGAGAGCAAACACAAGAGTTCTGCTACAGAGCTGGAACTGGTTCTGGAAGATTTGATGTGACTGAGCAAGACATACAAAGTAAAATATTTCATTGTGTTTCATCTGGTTGTGTAAAAACTTCATGAACTTTTTTTTAAATTTAAAGAAGGATGTACAAGTTCCAGGAACATGAAATTTCATGTAGAATTGCCAATTATTATGAATAAGTCCCTAATCTCATACTGTGCAGTGCTTTTCTTTTTTTCTCCTCAGTGTAATAAATACCTTTACTGAGGAGCAGAATTGATTTTATGGGAGATTAAAAAAATGCAAAGTCCTTAAGTTAACTTTAATAGACATTAAAAAACTTTGTTAAAATGAGGTGTCCCATTAGAGTGAACATTTTAATAATTAAAAGTCAATAAATATGAAAACTTGCTGATATGACAATCATTTGGAAAATCTACTGCTTTGCTCCCAGGTATTGGTGTGCATGGGAAGTCCCCTTAGCCCTAAGAGCACACAAACACAGAAGTTTATAGGCAAATCCCAGCAAAAAAAAAGAAAAGAAAAAGAGTGTCTGGCCTTAGTGAGAACAATTCCACCTTCCTGTGTCAGCAAATGCCTTTTCCTGCTCTCTGGCTCTGAACAGGGAAGTCCTTGTTAATCAGCCAGTGTGATCTTGGCTTAATGATTCAAAATCACTACAATGTGATGCCAAAAATCTCTCCAAGCAGAAAAAAAAAATAATCTCCTTCTTTATTATCATTTTTGAAGGCTCTAAGTATGAATGAGGTTTGAAAAAAAGGAAAAGCAGGGCTGGAACTTGGCTTTTATGGCCAGAAGATTCTTGTATCTCTTTCAAGTGACGCTGCAAGTCTTTCTGTTTTGAAAGTCTAAAAGGAAAATTTTTGTTTAATCTTCATGGAGGTGAGGGAGAGGACAAAGTCAGAAACCTTGAGCTTTCCTCCATCTTCCGCCATCCTCATCTTGATCTGAATCTCTTGGAAAAGGAGAGAGCTCAATTTGGTGAAGTAATTCATTTGGAATATCAATTACCCTTCAAAAACAGGTCCCAGACTTCCTAAGCTGTCAGAAGGTTTGTCACTGCCACGCGCGAACCTTCAGAAGTTACATCTGAGGAGGGAAGACTTTGTTAGAAATCTTCCCCCTGTGTGACACACTGTCTCAATTCCTCCTAAAACAACTCCTAATTAGTTCTTTTTTCTTCTTCCTCTTTCCTTTTTTTTTTTTCTTCCCTTCCCCCTCCCAACTCTGCAGCACCAGGGAAAAATTGGAGTTAAGTTTAATGTCGGGACGGACGACATCGCCATCGAGGAGATGAACGCCATCATTAACGACGGGAAGTACCACGTGGTGCGCTTCACCAGGAGCGGTGGCAATGCCACCCTGCAGGTGGACAACTGGCCCGTCATCGAGCGCTACCCAGCAGGTAAGGCCCCACACAAACACCTGGCACTGAGAGGGCGGGGGGTGCCAGGAGTTTGCCTCGTTTTGCTCCCCTCCTGATGCAGGATCAGCTCCCTTGAGGTGTTTTAGTAGCTGCAGAAGTAGTTAAAAAGAATCCTGAGCAGTGCAGTTTTATGATGATGGCGTTTCCTAAGTGAGTTTAAAAGCCCAAATTCAAGTTATTACTGGAAGTGGGAAAATGCAGTTATGGAGGCATGAAGTAGTAGTTTTGTTTCTTGCTATCATTTGTTTTTATTGCACTTTTGGTTTAGCGGGGGAAAAAAAGGCTTTGACAAAAGCTACACAGTTTAAAGTGACTCACAAATCCATCCCCAAGTGATGGGGTGAAACATTTGCTGAGGAAAAGGTTGTCTGTGTTCTTTGATTACAAGATTACAGCAATCTGAAGCTTATGAATTTAGCAGAAGTCTTCCAGCAGACAGAAACCAAACAACATTGCAGTTATCAATTGTACAGCCAACCACCCAAACTGAGGTGCCCTAACTCCAAATGCAAACTGCAGGGCATTATTTATGCAGATGATGCTGGTTACTTGAAGAGGACCGCTAGTATGACAGCAGAGCTGTCTTGAGAAGGCCCATATTTAATTTTATGCAAATGTTATGCACTGAGGATTACTATGATGCTAATTTTATTCGTTTTTAAAGGCAACAGGTTTTTCAGATACACAATCCCTTTCTTATTGGGTAGGACAACTGAGCCATTAATGGTAACTTATGCATCTGCATGTTATCTCCTAACAGCTGCTCTGTGTGTTGATATTAAGCAAAAGGCAGCAAATTTAGAGGTGTAAATGAAGGCAAATATGCAAACCAGAATGCCGATTGCACAAACGACAGTTCTGATTTATTGGTTTAAAAGTAGAAAATTCTTCATTTTTGGGGGTGGAGTGCAGCAGGAGGGTGTGTTTCACTAGTAAGGAATGTATAAGCCATTCCCTGGATTAATTATTAGTATTTAGGATGGGGATTTTTGTTATTTCTGCCATTTCAGTTATAGTCCAGCTATTTAAAAAAAAAAATTAAAAAAAATTCACATGAAATATAACCCTTGGACATAATTCAGAATATATGAAATAATGAAAGTATGTATTGGGAAAGAATCTATGTATAGCAGAAGTTGTTAAAAAAACCCACCTGTGTGCTAATGTGCTACGAATGAATGGCAGCTCTTGGAATTAGAACCATTTTTTCTAAGTTAGGCACATCTATGAGAGGTGATAAACTCAGGAGGGAAAGGGGGATGCTGAAGGAAGTACATTCAGAGATCTTTCAGATATTCCTTTTCCCCCTAGCTTTCTCCTTTTGCAGTTTGGTAAATGGTTGCTGAAATAAGGTGTAAGCTGGGGATGACTTGTTATCGTTCATCAAGACCTATTCAACACAAAGGGAAGAATAGGCTTGAGGTGGTGTTTTGTTTATTTTGGTTTTTACCAAATGATGAGCATGAATTCACCACCTCCAAGCTCAGGAGTGGTGCACCCCAACAAAGAGGAAGTCTGGCAAACATGCCAGGAGGTCTGTGTGGATGAACGGGGTGCTCCTGGACAGGCTCAAACACAAAAAGAAGCCTTGAGTTCTGAAGCTAGTGGCACATAGAACTTGTTTATGCTGAAAAAAAAAAAATAGAAAATAAAGTGATTTTCTTGGGATGGAACTGGTGGAGTGGAAGAAAGTTGGATGTTTTCTTTGAAAAAAGAAAACAAAATACTAGATTTTTATTCAGTTTCCATGAGTGCTCTATGTGCAGGCTGCATTTCAAGGCATTCTCAGTTGCTTCATTAGCTGCAGTACAGAATCCCTTGGTTGGATCTTCTGAGACTGCTGTTGGCCTGTAACTTTCTTTGACTTTCCCATGATAATATTTTATGACTCCTGTATGTCACAGCATTGCTTTTGGCTGCTATCCTCCCCCTTTTCACCTTCCATCTCTTCTCCCTTCCCAGAAGGCCACCATCAAGGCACACCTTTCTCTTCTCTTACTATGCTGCTCCATCAGATTTGCCACTTCTTGTTGTTTTGGGCTTTTTAGTTAATAGTAAAACCAAGATTAGGCAACCTAATTAGTAAAGTTGCTATACTTACATATGCTGTATTTTTTTTTCTTTTCAAAGATAAAATTAAATAATCAGTTGGTTGTCTAAAGCATACCAACTGATCAAGTCTTTCTTGTTGAGGAAAGATTTTTCTCAGAATTACTCTTCAGGTTGGCATGCCTGATTACAAGACATTGCTTGTTTGTGTTTGGTGCCTTAAAATGCTGGGTGAAGCTTTTCTAAGAGAATTTTCTGCTCAGAGACTCAGGAATTTCCAGTTTCATTGCCTGTGTATCCTTCATCTGGCCCCGTGTAGCTGCTGTAGATTAGGATACCCAAGGCCCAAAACCAGCTGGTACCTTACAAAAAAATATCACACAGCAATACTTCACAGAGTTTCCATGGTGGCTTTGTGTGTTTTACCCAAGAGCTGGCTAAAAATGCAGAAGAGTGACCCTGGAAGATGAACAGAATGGAGTCTGTCCCTCCTGTGACAACATTCTTGATCCCACTAGATTTGAGTTTGCTCTGGGCCAATGCACCTTCAATTTATATCTGAGTGGGTGTGAAATGAGAGAGCTGTAAAAGGAAAAGAGGCAGGGGTCAGTGGTAGAGGATGATTATCCTAGTTGAGGTGGATGGTTGTTTTTTGAAATATGGTTGGGAAAAATGTGTTTTAGTCCTGAACAAATGTGAAGATTTCAGTATCCTGAAGTGGCTGCATGATTTTCAGAAACAGAGGTTTGGATTTACATATGTATGTTCTTCCAGACTACCATCAAAGTAATTTTTTTACTCTGAAGTTTCTTTCCTGTCACTTTTCTGAATAAAATAAAATGCTAGAGCTGTGAGGATGTATACTTTGATTTCTGCCCTTTATTAAATGTTGATTCTGTTTTCCCCATTTCTTGTGTTTGTGGCTGGTGCATAGCCCTGTGATTGTGAGTGGCACACTGTAGTTTTTTAAAAGTTGATTAAGATGTCCATATTTTCACTTGATTTATTTATTCCATCTGTCTTAACTAAATTCAGTGCTATGTCTCTTTGCTGAATTATCACCATCCCTTCTGCATCTTTGCAAAGAACTTTAGTGTTTCATCCTGACCTCTTTTTCAGACAGTAAATTCACATTAACTTCTCTGGATGCAGCCTAATTTATGATCATATTAAACAGCAATGAGAAAACTGCTGACTATTCAGTCAGAGCTCCTAATAAATAGACCATCCCCATTTCCATGCAGATCCTTTCTACTCCTTGTTGCTTATCTTGTCTGCTTCATTGTCTAGTTTTAATTTCCCTTCCCAATGGTCTGGCTGCTGTTGTGGTGATGGGGCTGCTCCACAACAGCAACTCCAGCTGCTTCTGTGAAGAGGCTGCTCTTGTAACTTCAGTTAGGTAACAATTCTACACTTTCAGTTCCCTAAGGTTGCATAAAACAAAGAACTTGTTAATTTGTGTCAAAATGAACTAAGAATTTTGGTCAAATTTAAAAAAAAAAAGGAAGAAAAAAAGAAAACTGTTGTAGTAATATGAAAATATTAATTTCAGTGTTTTCTGAATAAAATGTTCTGACTTGTCATATCAGGATTTCCCAGTGTTTACACGGGACTTAGATAATCTGAGAACAAAACATTTTATTTAATTTGAAACAACATTTTAATCCTTACCTGAAAGAAAATATGTTTCAAATAAAATCAAAAAGGGAAGAGGGGAAAAAACCTTTATAATAGTGCTCATAACCATATCTATTTATCATGAAAAACAGTTTTCTTAATTATCTGATTTTTCTTCCATGGTAGTGAAGTGTGCATATTTTACTAGTCAGAAAAAGTATATCAAAAGATGGTAGAGGACATTTAAAAGCCACAATAACCACCACTTATTGTGAAAGAATTTCAGAATCACTTTTCTGACACTAACTCTGTGCTTTCTGTGGTCAAAGGCAGTTTGTCTAATGATGATTCTTTTAAAACACACAGCACAACTAATCATTTTACCAGTGAGGATTTTCTCTTCATTGTAAATCTTCCATTGTAAATCAGACCTTCCTTCCATTGTAAATCAGAAAATGACCTATTAGATATTGGGCAATGGGTCTGTGGTTCCAAAACTGCTCAGTCTGCTGAGAGTGCTCAGCATTCCTGGGACCCTGCAGCAGTTTGGAAGACACTGTCTGATGTAGACAAATATCTAAAAAGATGCCCTCCCAGTCATCCCTGGATCTCTGCTTAGCCTTAGAAAAGCAAAACTTTGTTGCAGCTGTCCTCACATAGCCCATGGGTCAGGACGAGTCAGGGATGTGTCTGACAGACCAAGATCTGGCAGCATGAGCATGTCACTCACACTGCTTGCAGAAAAGAGCTTGTCCAAAGCATTGCCAGACTGCTGGAGCAGATGCATCCTGTGATCATCCCTGTGATTAGGAGGTATAAATCATGATAGAGCACAGACACCAAAGAACCTGTGTGAGAGACCTGACATCATGCCAGTACCTCTGCAAAATGGCAATCACCAGCTTGAAGGGCTTTGATATAATATAGAATGATTCTGCACTGGGTTTTGGTTTGGAGGTTTTTTTGGTTAGCTGGCTCGGTGGTTTGGTTTTGATTAAAGAGCTGAGATCACTCATGTTGTCTTTAGGGACTGTCTCTGGATCTGTGGGATCAAAGTTGTTCATGCAGAACATCCAAGGGCTAGGGGAAAGGGACATGTCATTTAAATGCTTCTCTTGGTCCCTGTATTCTAGAAAATAGAAAAAGTGTCTGTCATCTTTTCATGGGGAACATGTGACTTTGAGATAAATGCTAGAAGTCAGCTATTACCATGTATCCTATTTAGGGTAAATAGCATCCATTTGTCTTGGTTTTCCTGTGTTCAGATTGACTCTAAAATTAACAGGAGACATTTGTGTCAGTACATTTGTTTCTCCAGGAAGGGATTAGCATTTCCCAAGCGATCTATGTACTTGCCTAACTTGCTTACTATTGGCTTAGAAATATCTTCCAAACTGAAGTCCCTACAGCCTCTTCTGGAAGAAGACCAAAGATGATTTTCAGGTATTAGTGTGGTGGTAGGAGATATCTCAAGCACTTTCACAAATGTGTCTTTGAATAGTCTAATAAAAGCCTGTTATCACCACATTCATAATGGTCAAGGTGATGTAGGAATCTAACTAGTAAATGATCACTGAGTGTTTGCCTTGCCTTGTGCCAGAGAGCAAATTTTCAAACCTCTCTGGCCACTGCTGTTTGGACACAGGACCTTCAGGGTGTTTCACAGGAAAATAACAAAAGCTTCTGACTGCTATTTATTTGTCCAGCAACACATTGCCTGTACCTTTTATCTCACTTGGTTCCTCCTTTGGATAAGAGAATCCATCTTGACTGTCTCTTGTGTGTGTTCCCTTGCTATGGCCAGAGTTTTGACTCCTACAGTCAGATCTGTCATCCCTCAATCCTGATGGTAAGACATAGAGGATATGAGGAAACACCATCATCTGATAAGCTGCAAAGCTTACAGACCTGGAGGAATCTCCCATTGCTTGTTCACAAAGACAAAATAAAAACTGCCCTTATGCCCAGGAGGGAAGTCCAATGGAAAAGACTTAAGTTCTGTTCACAGCGATTAAGTTTCTGTGAAACACAAACTGCCCCATGTCTCCTGGTCTGGATGTCATTTTCCTGCTGTGGGAAACCAGTGGTGCCAGTGAAATAAGGACACCTCATAAGACTTTATTTTCCTTGGAGATAACAGTGTTTGGAAAAATTGTGAGGACAGGAATATGTAGAAGATGAATGTGCAAGTAAACACTTTATGTATAAATTTATGCCACATGTATAAAATCAGGCTTTAGAAGTGGAGGATGTGGGTCTTAAATATTTAGTCTACGGAATTAGTAAGAAGAGAATAGGAAAAATACCAGCTAAATCAGTAGTTGTTTTGTGAGCAGCTGAAGTCTCACCTCCCTGATTTGGAAAACAAAACTCATCAGTGTTATTTATAGCCTTTCATGTGTCCATGGAGTCACATCTCCCTGGGGTCCTGTCTGTGCTGAGTTCTCCACCTGGGAAGGTCTGCTGGTACCTGTTATAGTTAAACCTACTCTGGTTTGGTAGGAGATAATGGGGTATAAATATGAATGAGTTAGCATACTTGGGGTCTTTGATTTGTAAAAAGTCTTTGATGAAGTTCCATGTGAAAATATTCAGGAAGAATTTACCCAGCCCTGGTGGTAAAGGTCGAGTTCTTTGATGGATCAGACTCCCTCTTAGGGAGAACAGGGTCACAGATTCCCACCTAATGAAAATCAAAGGAGTAAATAAATTGATTTTCAATGGATGTATGATCATTCAAACCTTGTTATATATTGAATAGCATTGATTTTTTATATAAAAATTAGAAACCATACAGGCTGCAAGAGAGACAAATTAGAGATTAGTACAGAAGAAAAAGATTAGTGAATGAAGAACTTAAAAATTTGTGCTTCCTTTAACAGGCAATGAAAAAAACAAAATGGAAAAATGAAAGGTAGAAAAATCTAAAAATGTATTTTGAAATAAAAACATTTAATAATCCCAAATTTTTACGTTTTTGAAATTCAGAAATTATTGGTTTTGTGCAATTTATTTTGCACAAAATGAGAATGAGAAATTTTGCAAAATCTTCATTGGTTTAAACATTTTAATCAAACAAAGTATTTTCTATTCTCATCTCAGAGTTAAAATGACAACTGACTCTGAATATACATCTTAGCAGTAAAAGTAAAGTTGATCTATGAAAGATAATGCATATGGGTGAGATAATCTGAAATTTCATAGAAAATATTTTAATTGGTTGCACTGGCTCAAGACAAAGGTTTAATGCTGTACACAGCTCATGGATTATTTCATTACCAGTCAAAAAACAAGTTCTGAGAATGTTTAGAATGCTAAAGAAAATATTAATGGAACTATATTTAAATCAATGGGCCACTTTCCCTGTAAAGGATTAGTGGCTTGGATGGCTTTTTTCCCGTTCCAATTTCCTTTTTTTTTTCCTGCATGTGTATTTAAAAGTAAGGTTAGTGATAGAAGACCTTAAGAAATTAGAAATTAAAATGTACTGGGTCAAGTCTGCTTCTTTGCATAAATTGTTTCTCTTAGAGAGTAACTTAGAAGGAACATCCTACTCTTAAGAAATACTTTTGCTTTCAGTCCAAGCACTTTCCAGTTCATCCCACTTTGCTCTTACATGTCTTTTCAGAATAGTTTTCTCATTTCTCTGCTCATCATAATAACCTTTCGTTGATGCTTTTTTTTGTTTTGAATTTGGTTTTTAGCTGCACGTGTGTTTGTGTATGAGAGCACTAGGAACCTCAAGGATATACGAAGACAGTAATGCAGATATTAATTTGGCATTTTAAGACCTTAATTTTCTTTTTCATGCCTCAGAACTGGAAAGCCAATGTCATTCTGTAGCTGACTACCTGCTGAATGTCTTTCCTTGTGAATTCTCTATCAAAGTGTCCCAACTTAGGGCAAGAAGGGGTGGGACTGGTCCTATATCTTAAGTGTGTGACCTGCATTTTGTAGTGTAAGCCTTGGTGTCACTTTTGTTAATTCAGAGGGACTCTGTTCCTCTTGACTGATATCTGCAGCCTCTTCAGCATTATCACCATGTCTGCCTTCATGTCATCTACAGATTTCACTATGTGGATGGCACTTTATACTGAGATCAGTGAAGAAAGTACAAAAGGTGCTTTATTGCCAAACTCAGCTTGGCTACTTTCTTAGGAGTTCCTCTGAGGTAGTTTTTCTGGGAGAAAAACATTGTTTTTCCTTGCAGTCGTACCTGCAGTGGCTTCTGTGGTAGCTCCTATGGCAGTCTAATGCAATTTGGGAATTCACAGTGATATTCCTCTTGTTAACTCCATGTGGAACTCAGCATTGAGTTTATCACATTTCCATGGCTAAAACACAGGCAGGCCTTCCACTCATTCAACTAGATGGCATCAGTTCCCTAAAATACGTGGAGAGCTTTGGTACATCTGACCCACCTACTATGTCTTGAGGCCATTTATTTTTCAAATATAGTTAATTTAGTGGGGAACATAAGGGGCAGAATATGGTACAGTTGACACATTGGCATGTCTGAATGTGACAACAAGGACTGCTTATCATCAGTGTGAATGATTCACTGAGAAGCTAAAGAAGATGCTGAATGAAGGGGGAGTTGCAGGGAGGAGGCAACTCCAGGGCTGGTTCCTGGAAGGACATGCATCCCAGGAAGATGGGTGTGCATCAAGTGTGATGCAAGACAAGGAGCCCTTGAATTCAGAGCCTGTCAATGGCTACAGGCTCATGATATCAGTCTCTACATGAGACAGAGGAAGGAGAGAACAAACCCTTGTTAGATGCTATTCTTTGTGTTTTTGGGGTTTTTTTATTCAGCTTTTTACCATACACTTTTCACACTCCTTTATTTTTTCCAGAGTTAATCCATGATTTGTTACATGACATCATATCAAATGCTTTACTGAAATCCAGAAAATTAGATATACTTCATTTCCTTCATCTAGAAAATGAGTTAGCTTGTCGAATACAGCTGTTAAACCAGCTTAACATGATTTGGTAAAGTTTTGCGTTTTATCTCATTTTCCAATTGCTTTCATGTCTTTAATTATTTATTTTAAAATTTGTTCTAAAGCAGCATGTATGGCTAAGGTCAGACTAAACACTTCAACTGGGTAGTTTTTAAATTCTTCTTATGTAAAGCTATTACATTGTCTGTTCTCTGCTACAAGAAATTACACGTTTCATTGGATACCTGGATTTAAAAATTCCTGGCTGCTTCTTTTTAAGTTCTGGGATAGCAATCATCTTTCTCACTTTCTGGCCACACAAGTTCAGTAAGAATATGTACATTGCTTTTTTCAGAGCTGTGGAGATCTGTATTAAACACTTTCCTGTTAGTCAATTCAATCTGCTCCCTTCAATCACCATCAGCCTTCCTATAAAGTAATTCGCCTTGACTCTATGATCTCTTTTTGTTTATAGCACTTTAGAAACTCTGGCTTTTGAATTTAGTTTACTGTCTTTGGGAGGTTCTTTGGGTAAATTCTGGCAACATTTCCTGAGTATTTATTTATTTTTCTAACTCTGAAAGGTACTGCTTTCTTTACTGAGCAAGTCTGGTGTTTTAACTTCCTGTAACATAGCCTGTGATAGTGCAGTTGTTCAGTCTAGTAGATCTCCCCTGGTATATTTTAACCTTGCAGGTGCAAACTCAAAAAAAAAAAATATATATATATAATCATTTAAATACTTTATAGAAATTCCAAGTGTCATTCCTGGCTGAATCCAGCCCCTTACACTGATTGCATAATCTGACTTCCTTCAGGTTATCAAATTTTGTTCTTTTTAAATCAAGAATCTGATTTACAGACTTATTTTTAGTTGTCCTCATATTAATTTAAGTCAACTCCTGATCACTCAATCAAAAAAATGTTTCCTACAATTAGCTTTTCTGTGATGTCTCCAATACTTAGCCAAAGCAAAGATAAAATTGTGTTATTTTTTGTTGATTTTGTCTGGACAAAATCCTCAATGAGGATTTACTATTGTAGGAAGCTGAAATCTACCTATATTCATGTTATGATGTCCAGTTATAATATTAATAAAATGAGGCATTATACCAGAGTGTAAAATAATGGTATGGGGAACTAAAAATAAGACAAGGAGTTATTTAAAACTCAGTTCACTGAGTTCTCCAGCATAAAGACAGAACAAACTATTCTGGAAGCAGGAATCAAAATATATGAAAAATTCATCTAAGTTACTGAGACACAAACCAGCAGTCAAGTGATGGATGTAACTAGGCCAGTGTGCTACCTTCCCTTTGTAATTGCACAACTGATTTCTTGCATGTTTTTCTCATTTCATACAGCTCTGACTGCTCTTTGTTTATGATTAAATGTATTTGTCAGCATGCACACAGGTCTCACATTCTGTATCATTTTATTGTCGATGTGAAAGATTGATGTTAAGAAAAATGGAAATTTATTTTCCCATTCTCTTTGGGTGAGCCTCTGCTGCAGCTTACTCAAAGTGAAGGAATTTTTTGTTTTGCTTTAAAAAAAGAACTTCTGCCCTTTGAGAGATTGTGAAATTGTTCTATCCTGCTGCTGTCTTTAAATAAAGAACCTAGGTGATACCCAAACAAAGCACTACAGTAAGTCTCTTTTCAAAAAGTGGTTTCAGTAAAATTTCCCAAATCAGCTTTTTAATTTGACAGCTTATCAGGTCTTTCTGTCAGAAAATGCAATATAATAATGCTTCTCTGAGTCTGCATACAGATTTTTTTTTCCCCCCTTTATTTTTCATCTTGGATATCCCGGTGAAATACAAAGGCTCATCCCTTCTTAGGCTTGTTAGATCCTGTAATTAAATTCAGATCTTGATAAAATGTGTGGCACAGTTGTCATTACTTGATCACAGAAGGTATAACACCTTTCAGTTAGATATGGCAAGGTGGCACAATGGAAGGAGAAAGAAAATGTCAAATGAGCAGTGATTCAGAAAAGTGTTTTTAAAATACTGAAAGAAACAGAAATGTGCTCTTTTCGTGTCTTTTGGCAGAGGATGGGCCAAAATGCCTGCTTTCCATAATTAGGCACAGGGTGATATGGAAATGGAATTTCTGAAGACAACAAGCTCCAGGGATTCAAGTTAGAGGAATAAAATGGGAATGAAAACAGACCTAAGAATGAGACATTGCAAATCTGTCTCAGCTGGTCCCTTTCACCCCTTCAGGAAAGCCTTATCTATTAACAATTCCTAAAAGTCAGGTCACAAAAGATGAAATATTGCCAATACTTAGAGGTTCTTTTACAAACTTGTATTTGTCCTGACCTAGGCTTTCTGGCTAACCTGCAGTATCATACTTTCCCAATCTAGTAGGGTAAGTTAGAAATGGAGGATTAGCATCTTGTCAGTCAAGAAGAGAACAATTTACTCCAACTCTTCCCCAAGGAATTTTAGCTGCATAGTTTCCTTAACAATATAATGCTGGTATCTCTGATGGCATCAATGATTTAAAAGAAATTCGTCATTCTTCTTTTTCTTTCCCAGGGGCAGGACTGTGTTGTCAGTGCAGAGATTTGAACAGATTCCTTTGTTTCTCTCTCCTTCCAGCCCCCAGTGGGTTTGTACCTACCTCATTACACAGGACTTTATATAACGTGTCACTCGCTGGGCCGAACCAATGATTCCCTCACCCCACTGAAAGGATTTCTGTGTAACACTGAAGTTGGTGTGTTTGTGACAGTGCCCCTGTCCTGAGATGCCTCTCTGGATGAGCACACTCATGTGCCAGCTCTGAGGCTCCCACTGAAGCTGCCAGTGGCTGGTTGAGCATGCAGGAGCAGAGTACAACGCTGTGTGCTTCTCCTGCAGTGCGCTCTATTTCCATTACCTTCTGGGGCAAGCCTGGAGTCAGTCTGCAGTGGGAGCCTTTCTCAGGACAGAGAAAATCAATGTGGTGTTGAGCCTTCCAACCAGACAATCTATCATATGGAAAACAAAATTAATTTCTCTGCAGTGCTGTTGTGTTTCAGGTGCTCTCAGAAGATGAGGTATTTTTTTATTTGGGGCACATTTGTGCATGTGTCCCCAGTATATTTTACTGGTGGCATGAGGTGTGACAGCAGTATAGTACTTTATGTCTGCAGGATAAGAACTTCCATTAAACTAACTAATTCAGGGATAGTCACTATAATTCATACTCCAGCAGGGAAAACAACAACTTGCTCTGGTCTGGATATATTTTCCAGAGAGAGAACTGCATTAAGCAGGTATCCAGAAGGATGGAAATCATTGCTTCCTGGAACACATGAGCATGCACATTCTTTAGACTCTCTTTCTCCCCTTTGTGCCTTATGAAGATGGGAGAGAAGCTGTACACCCATCTCTTCGTCTTGTGGTGTGATTAGATTTCTTCAGTCTTAAGCCCTGCTATTAAAAACAAACAAACAAACAAAAAACATCTTCCAACTGCAGCATCTACACTGTCAAAATATTTCTTTTATTTAATACTTTGGATTTGAGATTAACGTTGCACCTTAATGTTGTTGTTAATGTTGCACCTTAGTTGCAACAATACAAATTCTGTTGTATTATAGCATGCATATACAATTAAGTTCAGTGTGTTCCAGGAGTTTCAAAGAGCTACCTTGACCCTAGCAGTGTATAGCTAAGCCAAAGTATAGTTGGTTTTTTGTTGTTTTCTTTTTCTTAGTCTATCCTACCTGTCAAAAAAGAAAACCTTGTATGATTTATATAACCTAGAACTATTGTGAGCTTCACAAGAGGAAGGTTGTGTAGTATACAGCATTTCAAATAAATTTGAAGCAGAAATTTAATATCCCTCAGTGTTTCAGAAGCATTGAAACATTGTAAAGGACATCCTAATTTCAGCCCCTTATGCAGATATTAACTGAATTAAAGGCAGTGAAATTATGCTCTTAGAAATTGGTTTAATTGAGATGTGAATGGTTTATTTTCCTCAGTGAACTATTTCTAAGGCATTAAATGGCTTTTCTGGTGCAGCATCGGGTATAGTGGACGTTAAAAAATGAATGAAACACGGTATCATCAAGGTTAAGTATATATAAAGACAATTTTGATTTTCCTGTTTTACAGATCTGATGGGCATTAATAGAGGAGAGGTTTAAAATTTTTAAATTACAGTTTATACAATAGGGAGAGAATAATAAATATGTCCTTTGCAAAAGAACAAATGGTGCTAAAAATATAACTGTAACTGGGTACAGGGCTCAATCTTGAAAGCATAATCTCATTTTCAGAGCTTGGTAATTGCCTCATAGCAATTTTTAACCAAAGGATTCTTTAGCATCTCACTTTAGGGCCCCAGTCCTGGGGCTTCTTTCGTGTAAATTCAAGTGAGTTTATGTTTGAACTAAACTGCAAACTCAGTTATGGCTGCACTGTCAGTTCCAGAAAGCTGTGGTGGATAGGGTACACATGAAGATTTGGGCAGAAGGGTTTCAGACTCAGTTTCAGCATTCCTCCTCTCCTTTTATTTTAAATTCTCCGGTGCTCATTGGTATCCTATGTGTAAAAAATCATCCTCCAAGAGCCAAATTAGAATCGGAGAGGAGCAACACTGCAGAGGGCATTATGGCAGTGACTTTGGGGATCCTGCAAATCACAGCCACACATCTCATTTTCAATCCCAAAGTTAGTGGATATTCCTCATCCAATCGTGAGCAGTGAATATAGTTAATTTTTCATTAGTCAGCCTGAGGTAATAAGCTCAGTATTTCATACAACCGATGGTTCTCAGAGAGGGGCACTCACTGTCTGGAACTTCCCCCAACCATGGGGTTCTCTACTGGCTCTAAAAAGCTTATGGCAATGCAAACAGTGTCCTGGAGAAATAGAATTCCAAGAAGACTCTTGTGGTGGGGTCTCATCTTCCAGGTTTCTCCACGTGAAACACCACACTAGGCTGTGAAAAAGGAGTTCATGGAAATGGCTTTGTGGGCACAAAAGGCTAAAACATTAAGAATTGGGGAGGATTTTACCACCTTTTGCAGCACTTTGAAACAAGCTCTGGAAGAAGTATCAAAGTCTGTACCTGGGGTCTTTGGTTCTATAGAAGAAAACAAGTTGCTGTGTGTGTGTAATGAGAACCCCAGAGAGGCAAAATCTTAAGTGATTTATACTGTCAAAAAGAAAACCATGCAGTGACTTGATTACAGTCTGAGTGCTTTCAGGAGGAAAAAACCAGTAGATGCTTACAGTGCTCTTTAGCTGTTCCTAGAAAGCTGTAACCAGAGCTAAGAAATTCATGGAAGAAATGAGCACAGAATTTCAACAGTGAGCCTTGGTACTCACTTCTGAGAGATTTACCTCATGGTGTGTCATCACATCAGGAGAAGGTGGCTCCCTGGAAATCCTGATTGAGCTGGTTATAAATTAACCAAAGAATAGTTTCATGGCTGAATAGCTGCTTTAGTCATATCCTTTGATGTGCAGTTGGCATTAGTGCTATGTCTTAGGAGTGTACTATCAATACACTCCTAAGAATATTGCTATGGCACCACTGTGTTCATAATGCTGATATAGCAATAACTTTCCAGGAATTAAAGTCAGAGTAGGAAAAAAAATAAAAGTTCCCAGGCATCATTTCTATACCCAGAAACATTACTGTACTAATCAAAAGCTATAATACCTTAAATATGTCAGTCCTATTGCATCAAACTTGCAAAAGAGCAGAAAGAGAATACTGGCAATATTTCTTAAACCTTAATAAAACACTTATCTTTCTCTTTCCCAGCTTTGTATATTTATACATCCATAAACCCTGATAAATTCCTGTAAGGAATGATTTTTAGTTAACTGCTTGCTTATCCATCCCATCTGATAGCTCACAGTTTGTTGCATGTAATTTTTGCAGTAGCTGACTTTAGTTAAAGAGCATTGCACAGAGTAAGCCTGCATGCAGCTTTTCCAGCTGAGTTGGAGAGATGAGCCGTGCTGCAGGAGTGTGTCAAAAATAATCTGCTGCCTGTACACTTCCCTTATCTGTCATAGCTCTGTGGATGCAAGCACCATGGGTGTTCTGTGCAGAAAACAAAATGGCTTGTTACTCCAGTCCTTGTCAGAAACCCGTTTTAGCCTTGTACTTTATTGGTGGTAACAACCCACCCTGGCAGTTAGACATATTTCAGTGTTAATTGAATGTACTTCAGCCTCATACTTTCTAAGTTTCAGTGCTCTGCTTTAGAAGCAGTGCCAAAGCTGTGAACATAGAAATAAAAGCAAGGACAGGAGGCAGCTTCCTTTTGCCATGGAATCTACTGAGTCCATGGCAATACTTTCAAGGGTGATGATGAACAGTAGATTGATGGACTGATGTAGTCCTTCCTGCTCAGAGGCCTGAATTTTGTCTTGAAATGTGCTTATTAAACTGAAATGAATTAATATTTTATTAGTAAGTCATCTGCACATTTTAGCTGTTAGTGTATTATCTGCTTTGAATTAGATGCTTATTTAATACTTCACTTTGCTCAGTACCATCATTTAGAAATAAAAATAATTTAAATAGCATAATACATTATATTTAATAATGCATTAGGGCTTCATGTTAGAGAAGCTACAAGAGTTCATAAAGCTGGAAAGATGATAATAGCCCTATTTAATTTCAACATGGTGGGTTTCAGTATGTTTTTAAAAGGTCAAGTGGTTCCATGAGAAAAAGTAGATGTGTAAATTGTGCTAGCAGAGCTATTTTCTTTTAAAGTTGATCTATTTCCCATTTAACATTTCATAAGTGTTTCAAAGTAGAATTCAGGTCTGCACTGTGGGTATTGCATCACCAGATGGATTTTTGTAAAACAAAATGAAAAATTAAACATATTGACAGCGGAATAGTGATAATCTATTTCCTTGTAAATTCATACATGCTTAAATAGTTCAATACTGATTGTTTCTGCATTCTGGTGTTTCAGCTCAGATTTGCTCTGAAAATCAAGCCAATAAATTTAGACCTACATGAAAGTTAGCTGCTGGCTTTGCACTGCCCATCCAAAATGTGTCCTAGTTAGCTTTTAACACAGAGCAGCTCCTCATATCAAAGTGTGTCCTGGGCAAGAGCTTAAAGCACAGGGATGTCTTGGTTTAGCTGGTGCAGGATCCACACGTGTTAGGACTGGCTTTGGAGTCACTGGCTTTTTCTTCTGGAGGCCCAAGGCTTCCTTGACACCATCTGTCACCTGGAAACATGCCAGGAGAGACCTGCTCAAAGATGTCTTCAGGCCATGATTTAGGAAGGCACCAGAGAATTGCTTCTGTGCTCAATGCTCACTCAGTGTGCCTTCATGGACTTTTGAAGAATAGGGTGCACTCAAATGGACTCTCCATGGATGTGGTTTGTGCCAACACTGGCAGCCCTTCTCCTGCCTACTCCCCACACAGGGTCTTTACCCAGCAGTGGGGCTTTGTCCCATTTTAAACAGAGAGTATGAGAAGTCAGGAAGCAGAGCTATCAGGAGAGTGATAAATGTGTTATGGTAACCAGGCTTTCTCGTCCTTGACAACTTCCTAAACCATACAAGAAGGAAAGTATAGAAGAGTTTTGAATAGAGAAATTCAGAGTATCTGAGCACTGAAATGTTCTTCAAAATTGCCATCTCAAAACAAAATCAAATATTCTGCAGTAGTTCGTAGTATTCTAGGCTGTACTACACCAAAAAAACCCCAAACATATATACATATTTACTTATTTATTTATATATGCATATTTACATACACACATACATATATATGTGTATATATATATATAAAATCAGTCACAAGAGAAAAAACCTTAGCTAACTGGAAATATGTTGCAGATTATTAGAAAACGAGCTGCATTTTATAAAATGTTGAAATGATATGCAACATCTTAGTTTACAGGGGAATTATTAGTGATTTTTTTAAAAAAAAGATATCATAAATAGGAAATCAGAATATTTCAATTTTTAACAGATAAGATTAAACCTCTTCTGGGAGTCTACTCACAGCCATTATTCTTTTCCATGGTGGTGGTCTCATTGTAGTTCTGCAGTCCTAAAGCACTCCTTTGCTTTTATCTCAGTGAGCATCTGTTTCTATTATTTACAGTTTCTGTTTCTGTGTCTTGCCAAAAGCATTATATGTGCAAGTTTAAACTTTTCCATTTGAAATAGATTATTCTTTTATAGTAAAATGTCTGCAAGGTTTAAATACACAAATTGAAATGCCACTTTTGGACAGAACTGAAAGTCTCAAGCTTGCTTTAGCCAAGGGCTAGGTTTTTTTTCTTTTTTTTTTCTTTTTTTTCCTTTTTGCCCTCACTGCTGACACAGAACAGATTTTTATCTCTTAAATGCCATTTTCTGTCTATATGGGCACATTTGGTTTTTTTCTGCTAGGCAAAATCTGGTCCAAATAGTGACATCTGTTTTCCTCCTGTTGGATGGTGTGTAATTATGCTTGTCCCTAGGAGAACAAGCTGATACAGCCTGGGCAGGTGCAGCAAGTGTGACAAAGCACCTGTATGTCCCAGGATTTGGGGACATAGGGGTTAACTCCAGCATCTTCATGTTTTGTCAAAGAACACAAAATCAACATCTTTAAAATTTATGCTGCAGTGGAATTTGTGTGGTGTTGATGAATGTTGATGCCGAGTGCTTTGGATTTCATACAGTGTTTATGAATCTGGTCATGTAATGAGCATGACTTTATCTGTACCCTGCACTGAACAGTCTGCTAAAGCAGTCCAACTTCAGCAGATTTGGAGATCACAACTGAAGGCCAATACTCTATTTTCTCTTATCAGCCACATAACCAAGAGCAAGATTTAACTCCAGAAGATTTTTCCAATTGTTTCAGATAAGTTTTCATGTTGCAAATTGTCCACAAATAACTTATGGGAAAAATAGATTTTTCCAAAGCCTTTCACTGATTACAATAAAATGCAAGGATATGAGCAATGACCTTTTGCAGTTTGTCCTTATTCTGATCTCAGAATTTATGTGGTGATTAAATTTAATTAGGAGACTTACCACACAGTTATTAAGTCCTTTCTTATTGATGGCTTCTACCTGAATACTGGATATTCATGGAGTTACAGCCCAGTGGGAATTTAAAATGAGAGCTGAGCACAGTGTTTTCCATTTGCCATTGTTCATTTATGTAATGTATTGTTTCTGTCAAGAGACATTCTATAAGCACCTCTTTTCTAGCATGAAATGAAGATCATCTAGATTGCTACTTAGAAAAAAGTCAGTAGAGCACCCTCAGTAGCTGCTATCTCAGATCTAGCTAATTTTCAATGCAATAGGCTTGAAACATTCTCCATTTTTCAGTTGTTGAAAATCTATGGAATAAGAAACTGCTTACAGTCAACTTTTGGTTAAATTCTTATAGAAAAGGTAACCTTAAATGCTGTGACATTATGATTTAGAAACAGTTCAGAGTCCTTTTACCTTGGAGAACTGCAAAATGTCACTCTTGGGGTAATGTGGGATATGGTACCATACTTACAACAATTCATTCCTCTTCAATGATTTCTATCAATTTTCCTGCCTATTTTAGCAGCAACCCTATAATATTAGCTCCTTTAATACTACGCAGGCAGTACAAAGGATCTTTGTAAAACTCCAGATAACAAAATATGACCTTTAATTTATCAAACAAGTCTTATGTTTTCTTATCTGCTTCTTGTTGCTTTTCATCTTCTCTTGCTTGTTTTTGATATAATACATCAATCTCTCAAAATAAGCCATCCAACACTGCACAAACTGAGACACTGCATTATAGCGAGGAAGTGAGAGTCAGGAAGAGCACACTCTTCATTTAATTAGTAATTAATCTAGTGAAAAATAATCAAAAACAAAAACAGGGCAGAAGGTAGTTGATTTGAAGTAAAGGTTCTTCTCCCCCTGAGAGGTTAATGAGAGTTCACAGTTTAATCCTGTAGAAAGTTGTAAAAATATTATTTACTTTGTTTAATACTCAAGCATGAAATAAGGAGCTTACAGGTGAATAGAAGATGTTTTGGTACAGTCTGTAAGATAAATGGACATCTTTCAATAGATGTGGTAATTGTAATCTTAAAGGCAAACCTAAGTTCTACTTTGTTTTTAGCAGTGCTATACACCCCTAGTGAGAGATTTTACTCTTCTATGAAGACTGCTCTCAGTCATTCTGTGGGCAAATAGTCTCTATGGATGCTTAATAGTCATTATAAAGGATTTGGGAGTTCCTGTAGGGTGTAAAGGGTCATACTATATTATGCTCATTTAGTATGAACTTGCCAGGTTTGGCACTTCAAAATTTAAAGTGGTACTTCACGGTGGTTTCTCTCTTTATAGGTTAAATTTTCTTGAGAAGGTAAGGCAATGAAGAGCTGCACTCTTACTTATTTGCTACAGGTTCTTTCTCTAATTTAAGAGCTTCTTTTCACTTTTACCTTCTCACTGAGCTGATGGTAAGGTTTGTTCAAAATATTCACATTCTGCAACTCTGTGTCTACCTTCCCTCCAAGCACTGGAGGAAGCCCAAATCAGCCTTCTGGGTATGTAACTCCTCATACAACATCTTCAGGACTGACCCCTCCATCCTCCTGTGTCTCTCCCCACTCCCTGTTACAAGGAGAGCTGACATTTTTCAGCAGCAGGAAAGGACATACACCTTCATCTGGTCCATCCAGAGCTCACTCCTGGGTCCAACACTGGCTAGACAAGTCTGTTAGCACTCAGCAAAAACAGAGGTCAGAGCAGTGTCCCTCACCTGACACAGTGACTTCCTGAGCTGAACTTGGACCTCTTGCCTACCCCATGCAACCCATATTTTCGTACCATCTGTTTCCATTATTGTGCACACATATTGTGCAATGTGTGCACAACAATGGAAACAGATGGTATGAAAGAACTTTAGTATAGGACATTACTGAGATTGGGATTTCATTTCCTGCCTATGTGAGACTGTTTGTGAACTGTTTGCCCCCATATCCCACCCTGAGCTGCTTTGACTTCCTCTCATGCCATGCAATTGATGTTTCAGTCGGATTTCATCCCTAACTGCATCTGGAGGAGTGATGTGGTCTCTGCCTTCCTCTCGAAGATGTCAGGGGAGCCATGATTCAGAAAGAGCGGTGTCAAGATCATGATGAGCAAAACCAGGGAGAGAGAGTTGTTTATAAATGGAGAGAGACCTTGCTTTCATCACTTTGTTATTTATTTCCCTAACAGATCACTGGGACTAACAATGTGAATTTGTAATCTGTTAAAGGGTTTGTTTCAAAGAAAATGCTCTCTAGTCTAGCTTGCTCTTCACACACTCACGATTTTCAACCTTCTTACTTATTCCCTTTCAAGGATGCTGCTATTTCACATCAATAACTGACACCTTTATTTCAGAGCACAAAATAGAATTACACTCCAGCCCTGACAATATAATAAATCAGGAGGGATAAAATACATATTAGTGAAGTTCACATAGTTGGTTTGTCCCAGCTGACCTATAGATATAAAGGTATGATTAAAGTTTTTTTGGACTGCTTCTTCTCAGTTGTGACACAAGATTTAACTCTGACTCAAAGATTTGACCTTTGCTGCTCTTCTCTGCTTACCTTGATTCTTTGGAATTATTGTTATTCCCTTGAAGCCTTTCTGCCAGTATGGAATTAACACTCTGTTGTGACAAAATATTGTGTATTTGGCAGAAGAATGGAGCCATCTAGAATTCAATCAGGTTAGACAATGTCATGGTGCACATCCTGAATGAATCATTTCCACCCAGCTTTTTTAATCAAAGAAATCTTGGCCATATAACCTAGAAGAGTAATGCTGGATAGTCACATAGCTGTCTACAATTAAAGTTTAGGCACATCAGGGGTTTCTTTTATGAATTACGATTGAAAGGGTGCCTGCCAGAGCACTTAATCTTTCAGATGGGTAACAGAATAAAATCTCAAAGCCACAGGTTTATTTAGAGCATGAAAAAATTTATT
Organism: Agelaius phoeniceus; assembly: GCF_051311805.1. Taxonomy (NCBI): domain Eukaryota; kingdom Metazoa; phylum Chordata; class Aves; order Passeriformes; family Icteridae; genus Agelaius; species Agelaius phoeniceus. The sequence goes on along the minus strand of NC_135267.1, from coordinate 105,040,850 downwards.
AACCTTCTTGGAAATGTTTTTACTGAAGAAGTTCCTTGTGGTTCACCATATTGGTAAAAACAAGCATAAATAAAGGAAGGTAGAAATACGTGAACTGAATACTCCTGAGGAAAATAGTCTGTGGTATTTATGATTTCTCTACTGGGGATGAGATTATAAGATGAGGGAAATGCATCCAGTTTTACTGGGTCTATCCAGATTTGTTGTATGACCCAACCAGATGTTTGGGAAGAATCAGTTATTAAAACTAAATGTGTTTTTTGTTACGCAGTAAATAGGATTTTCGTTGCTTCTAATGGATTTTCTGTTATTTTCAATTCTGTGAATATTTTTTTTTCATGTAGTTGTTATGTGTCTACTGGTTTCATCATTACTAAATCCATGTGTTCTCCTTGAAACTAAATCCAGATAAGTTCCACACCATTTCCCTCTAACCTTTCCATTTATATTATATACTAGAAGAATTTAAGCTAACGTAATAGTATCAAATTGAGATGTATTTCACAGTGCACTTCTCCTCTGATGAGGAATGGGCTAATGTAATCAGCAATTATTTTTTGTGTGACCTTTACAAATCAAATTGTTATTTTCTTGCTTTTCATTTGAATTTTGCTCCCAGTGGTGCAGGACTGCTGCAGCTAGTATGAAACACAATTTATTGACAGAATCACATTATAATAGTCTCAGAAATCATACATATTGTATGTTTTAATGAAATAATTCAAAGAAATGTATAAGCTGGCCAAGATTAAATTTATGCTGTTAGTTCACAGAGGAGTTTCCAGGATCACCATAGAGATGTTCTGGAGGAGCTGCAGGATAGAGAGAGTGGACCTTGTCTAGGATAGATCCCGTGTTAGTCATGGAATTACAACAGAGAGTTGCAGTAGTACTGAGGATCCCGTCTGGGGGCTGCAGGGGCTCCTCTTACTACATGTTCCTGATCTGCACCCACTGGGTGAATTAGCACAGTTTAATGCCTCCCCACTACAGGCAGTTGTGAACACTTAGCCATGACTTCCTGGTTCTTTCGGGAGCTAGAGAATGTTTGCTCTTGAAAGGCGTCCAGTGAGTAATGGTGCGGGAAGCTGATGAGTGAATGATGATCTCTACCCATGAGACTTATTTCCATTATGTTAATGTATTCCTTATGCCCACAGACCCCTTCTGAACAACTTAGCCTTTCTTATAAATGACACAGAAGAATTTCACCCACTCCCCCATTTTTTTTTAAATATAGATAAGCCAAAAAAAAAGGGTACCCAACACTAACTAAAACTCATGATTCATTAACTGTAAGTTAAGGAAACCATTTAGAAATAGGATGTTCTCTCACTTATTCAGTGACTCAAGTGATAAAGCCTCAATAGAAACTGTCGAAACATCTCATTGAAAAGATAAATGTGTTAAAAGTAACTGACTATCTGAAAATATAAATTGTTACCTCACTGGTTTAGGTATACATATATACACACATATTTTGATGGAAGATACAAATCCAGAACAGAAACATGTAAGATCATACTTTTTTATTTCCTTTTCATTTTTTGGTTTTGTTTGTTTGTTTGTTTGTTGTTTTTTGTTTTGGGTTAGTTTTTTTGGTTTTTGGGGGTTTTTTTGGGGTTGCTTTGTTGGTCACGCGTCATTTTTATGGGGTTTTTTTTTCTGGTACTTCTCAAATTTCCATTCAGTCACAGGAAGTTTGTTGTAAGAAAAAGAGGCCAAGATGAAGAGAAGCAATTTTAAAGATCAAAATAGAAAAAAAAAATTAAAACTTTCTGTATTCTCACATCATCAGAGTGGTTGTGGTGTGATGTGTTTAATTCTAAATTTTCACTTTCTGGGAGAAGTACAAAAGGGAAAGTTTCCATAAAACGTTTGATGTTCAGTTTTAGTCCTGTTTTATGGAAAATACATATAAAAACTGAGAACAGAGAGAAATGTACATAATGTGTATATTTTATATATATGCATATATGTCCATGTACTTTTTAATATGACATGCACTCAGATGTTCACATAGTGTATTTACTCAGTATATTTACTCAGAGGAATTGTGAAACCATCCTCTGTGGTAATCTAAAGAATTTGTGGATGCCCCATCATTGGAAGGGCTCAAGGTCAGGTCAAATGGGCTTTGAGCAACCTGATCTAGTGAAAGGTGTCTTTACTCATAGCAGGGGGGAGGGAAGAGATGATCTTCAAATGTCCATTGCAATGATGTCAACCCAAACCATTTTATGATTAGAAATTGGGAAGGGAAGGGACAGGAAAAGGCCATCTCCTCAAAAGCAAATAGGTCAGCTTCTGGAATGGTGAATGACGTCCATGCTAAACCAAATGAGGGATGCATGAAACATGGAAAATAGCAGTTCTCAGCACTGTAGAATAAATATCTGCATAAAACCACCATGGTTTCATTTGCAGTCCTTGGGGGCTATTGTAGATTCTTCCCTGCAAGCCTGTTATGGCTTGTAATTTTGTGACAAACTGGAACACTGATCTCCTGAATTTGGATAATATTTCTGTTTAACAGTTAGCAGTAGGGTCCTTCTAGCTCAAGAACATATCTTTCTGAGCACTATGTGGGCTTACTACAGTGTGTGCTTACATTGCCACTGCAGATACAGGACTTGGCTTCTTGGTTGGTTTGGTGGGTTTTGAAGTCAAAGAAAATATGCACGTTTGAGCCAGTAAGATTGACTTTGTATTTGAACATGATTTATGAATGACTGCCTTTTACCCATCTTGCCCTTCTTATCTCTCAGATTCTTTACTAATATGAACCAATAGAATGAAAGAAAAAGATACTGTTGGTCTAAAACTCTGCTGCCTCCAAAAGCCTACACATTGAAGGAAATATTTAGGTTTGCCATTCTCCGAAGTAGCTTTCTAAGTGGTATTCTGAGGGATCACAGCTATATCACCCAAACACAAAAAACTATAATTGCAAATAAATATTTAAAGTGTTTCACTAATTATTCCTCATCTGCTATTTTTCTGAGTGTATCAGTCTTATTTTATCTCACTGTTTTAGTTAAAGAAGTCAGAGATCTCTGCACTGACTGAGAATAGATACAGTTGGCAAATATGAGAAGTTTGTCCATTGCATTGCTGGGTTCTGGTTAGTTCTTAACTTATGAAACCCCACCACAGATGGCCTCTTGCTAAATTTTAAAGCACTTGCACGTTTCAGAACCAGGCTACCTTTCAGCAAGTCACTTTTGTCAAAGCCTTGGTGTTCCTTCAAGACATTGTCAAGGAGTCTTAAGAAAATGTACAAACTGTGAATGCCCTGGTCTGTTCTGTACCATGTATTTGAATCTCTGAATTTTATTTAAATGAAGCAAAGAAATGTGTATTTTTTCTGCTTAGGAATAAGTTACAGCAGGACTATTATTAGACAGAAGAAGTAAGTGTGCCTTAGATGGTGATTAAGAGTTGTGTTCTTCTTCTTTAAATGACTAACCTGGAGTGAGAGGTTGGATGTCTTTTGAAAACTTAAACCTGTTTCACCTGAACATGTTTAACTAGTTAATAAGAAACATCAAAAAAGACAAAACCCTGAGGTCAACTATCATTTTTTTGTAAAGCCATTCGATGATGTTTAAATTTGTTTTTTGGGTCTGTCTATAACATAAGTTTAATAACCTAGCTCAAATGCAGATTTCTAATTTTCAATTAACATAGGAATAATTTTGTTTGCTAAAATAAAATAAATGAATGAATGAACAGTCTGAACCATGAAATGTTCTAGGTAGCACTTTTTAAAATTCCAAATTTCAAAAAATCATGTGGCAACTGTATAGCTCAAGCTTTAAGTATTAACTTTTAACCTTTGACCTTACAGATTTTAACCAATGAAATGTCTCTTTAAACTTTAAAGGAAACAATGATAACGAGCGCCTGGCGATTGCTAGACAGCGAATTCCATATCGACTTGGTCGAGTAGTTGATGAATGGCTACTCGACAAAGGTAAAAAACATTGATTAAAACTTCAAATAAAAAAATAATTTGAACATAACCAAGTAGTGCTTCATTGTAACACTAATAAACATAAAAAATAAATTTCAGTAAAACTAAATTAAAACAAATTTTAAAAAGTAAAATATAGAGTAATATTTGCATACCTTGTATAATAATTTCTATACATTTCTAGAAGTACCAGCTGTTTAATAATCTTACCCTGTTAACTTAAGGTTAAAGGGACTGTTAAATATAATCCACTAACTCAATCTATGAAGGTACTCATAGCAAACATTAACCAAAAATTATAAATCATTCATAGATTATATTACATGTTCCAGCATCTAAATTATTAACTAAAAATATCTGTAGTTATGATATCTTCATTATGGTCCTGAAAAAAAATTTGTTTAAACTGTAGGTGTCTTAAATAGTGGGCAATATGAATTGCCAATCAAAATGAAGTCCCTTTAACGTTTGCAATCTTCTAAGGGGATTTTGGAACAAACACTAATTAAAACAGATCTTAAAGTTGTGTGCATGCTTTTTGTGAGCAGAAACCAAATAGTCACTAAAGTGACTATTCTATTTACTAAGAGTGGTACTGTTGCTGAGGATTTCTCTGTTTTAATGGAAATGTGCCATGATTTCTCCATCGGTATGTGTATCATTTCTGAAGCCGCTTTTACATCTAAAATATTTTATTTTAATTGATAGCCTTGCTGAAAGCCAATCAGACATCTATTTCTGAATCTGCTTCTGAGATACTTAGTGTAAACCATGTGTTTCTTTTCAGTGTGTATGTTGAAGGAAAATAAAACATTAAACTACAAAAATGAAATATTTAATTAAAAATGTAAATATTCACTTACATAGAGATGCAACAAATTACCGCATAAATTCTTTAAAACTCACTTGACCTAGTGACTTGATGGCATATATATAAACTTTGTGTGTATATACATATTTGTATATGTCTATACATACATAAACTCATTTGTACATAAAGCTATAGGCTCTATGCTGCAATGTGTGGAAAAAAACCCAAACTTTTAAATGTTGGCAGACTTGAAGAAAAAGTTATTTTAAGGAATTAGAGAACCTGTCATTCTTGAGACACACCAAAAGGTTAACACTGCTTTCAGGTAGAAGGGAGAGGGGTATATCTTGTAGTGCCAAACACATTTGCAAATATATTTGATTGGCCTTTTAGCAAAAAACATATAAATCTCAAAACGCCGTAAATTAAGAAAAATGCAAACGCTCTCAAAATTTATGCATTTCATGGACACCTCATTAAAAGCAATGAATTATGAGTCAAATCCTTTTCTTATAGTTTATTGCTCTCATTTTTCACCCCATGACAATCTGTTATCACTCGTGTAGAGTACAGCGTTCACAGTCAACATTTTTGCATGTATATAATATTATCTTCGCAGGGCGTCAGCTCACAATCTTCAATAGCCAAGCAACCATAAAAATTGGAGGCAAGGAACGTGGCCACCCTTTCCAAGGCCAGCTCTCTGGTCTTTACTACAATGGCTTGAAAGTTCTGAATATGGCAGCAGAAAATGATGCCAACATCATGATAGAAGGGAATGTGAGACTTGTTGGTGAAGTGCCTTCCTCTATGACAACTGAGTCCACAGCCACCGCCATGCAGTCGGAGATGTCCACGTCAGTCATGGAAACCACCACCACCTTGGCCACCAGCACCGCCAGAAGAGGAAAGGCTCCGACCAAAGAACCCATTGGTCAGGTTAGTCAGCTTCCTCACCTTTTGCAAATATCTTCCCACCTCTGAGTGTGGCTTCCTTTGTCCCATTCCCTCTGCTGATGAAATTGTTCCCCCTTAAAGAAATGCATGAGTTCCTGTTGAAAGTTCTGTACCGTACACGTCTCACGGATGTGATGTTCACCAGCATTTTGAGGGAAAGTAAGGGCTTTGCTTTTCTTCTAAATTAGGCAAACCTACCAGTTCAGATTGTTCTGGTGCTGAGTTACATTGCTCTGTCATCCATCTTCATAGTGGTGCATATTTTTAAGTACCCTTTCTTCCTTTGATGGCTTACATTGATTACTTTCAGTGCAGGAATGCAGGATGTCTGGAATTAGAGATAATGAAATGAAGTGGTGACTTTATCCATGAGATAGAGAAAAGAGACCCAGTTTTAAGAGAGAACAGGAAGGAGGTGTGAAGACAAAAAGTTGCAAGAGGCTGGAAAAGAGGGAATTAGCACTTTCTCTAGTCCCACGATTGATCATCCTCTCTGGCAGTATTCCTCACAAGAGGCAATGGCAGCAGAGGGAATTAAGAGCACTCTGCACCATGGGAGATTCAGGCTCCAAGTCATGGACTGTTGTTTATTGTTTGTGGAGGTTATTTGCATCTCATGAATTTGGTGATATATGAAGTAGCTTTCAGGTTTTGTCAGGATCTCTGTATAATATGTGGAGGAATTTACTTATTGGGAAAGGAGGGAAGAAAAGAATGTGAATGAATTAACCTTCATCTTGTGTATTTCCTTGAGTAACAGCAGTCAGACATTGTGCTTTAAAAACCTAAAACTTCTTTTATATTTATTCTTTCTTAAAAAAAACCCACGAAAAACCAAACAAAAACCGGACAAAAAACAAACAAAAAACCCTCAACCAAACCAAGAAAAAAAAAAAGTAGACTGCTAAAAGCTTTTCTCATGTCCTTTTTGTTCACATGCTTGTGTGCCCACTGTGGCACCAAGCCATGACAGACAGCTACACTCCTGAGATCCAGAAGTAGGACAAGGAACACAGAAAGCACCATGAGGGAGAGACAGGGTGTGCTGAATAAGGTTCATTTGCTCAGGAATGAAGCACATGCAGGTTAGACAGAGGCTGAGGTCAGGTTGCCTGTTTTCTGTGTAAAACCTCAAGTCACAGAGTGAATTGGGGCATCAAATTTGACACTTCAGCTTTTCTGTCTGTAGTATTTTTGTACGCTTTGTACTATGGATCAAAAACTATGGTAAAGTAAATGTAAAAACTGTTACTTAACAAACTTGAAGCAGTACATTTAAGTTAAAAATGAGCCTTAAAACAAAAGCATTTTGACTTGCAGGTTGCAGGAGGTTTTAAATAATTATTGTTACAGAGTTTTAATAAATAGCAATAGATTTTCTTTGTTCTTAATTCTGTTTTGAATAGTATCTTGCACTCTATTATCCAACGAGTCTGACCTCAGTATTTGCAGCAACAAAATCTAAGACTTTACCAAATTTATTGAAGGGAAGATACGTCTCTAAAATGTAGAACACCCTCATGGTGTGAAATAATTTGAGCTAAATTAATGTTACTAAATTAAAATTAAACAAAGTTAAGCTGTTCCACTTCCCAGCGTACTGTTGGCCTCTCCCACTCTTTCATGTTACTCCCAGGCACAATTTTGGAGGAAAAATGTCAGAGGGGCCATTCTCAGTTGTCACCTTGCATGATCTGTAGGCAGCAGGAATTTACTGGTATAATTGCTTCGCCAGTTGGCCTCAGTTTCTGGGAGTATTCCCCAGTATAATTTGCACACTATTTGCATGTTTAGCCACTAAGACTTTTTATTTTTGAGGTTTTCCAGCGGGATATTTTTGGAAGAAAATTTTCTTAAGCTAACAACTGTGGTGAGGTGTAAATTTTTCTGAAGAGGGGAAACAAAACGATTTGGGCAAAATGATTTTCCAAAGCTTTTCTGTTTCTAGGCCTGAAATAAGATATGGCCCTTTTTGACTCTGTCAGAACATCTACTCAAGTTTTTAGAGAAGCTTGCTGCCGCTGGGGCTGAGTGGCCTCAAGGCAGTTGTGCCATTTCCTCATCCCTTTCTGGCTGAAGTGTCTCTGCCAAAATGCCATGAGCTCCTTGATACCCCACCCTGAGGAGCTTCCAGAAGGCTCCAGGACCACCCAGAGGTGCAGAGCATGGCTGCAAACCAAGTTTTGAGTGTGAAAGTTTTGATCAGCCTCTCTCACCTGGTAGCCTGGCTGGAGCAAGGGCTTCACGCATCTGATGGGAAACCCCGGATTAAGGAGCCTGAAAGCAACATTTGTGAGGAAAGCATTCCATGGTAACATCACTGCAGCACTTGGGGCATCCTGAGTGTATAAATAAGCCCTTCTTGACTTCATCTATGTCTGAATGTCCCGCCTGTAGAATCCCTGTGTGTCATTTCATACACTTAATTAGTCAGGGACTGCACTGGAGCACAGTTTGCCATCAGGCCTTGATTTGATTTTGGGAGATTGATAACATCCTAAAGTCAGAGCTGAAATTTGTCTGCAGGATGCTATGCTATTCATGCAACAAAGACCTAGGAAGATACTGAATCACCTTAGGGACATAATTTCTTCTCTTCGTTCTACCTGGTTCTTATTCTACCTGGATATAAAAATTTCTGAGCTTGTGACCCATAGGGCTCCCTTGGGTCTGTCCTGCAGGGCACTGAGTAATCACTTTCCACCTTAATTTCACTGGAGATGAAGATGCTCACCATGTCATGAAAAAAAAATCCACCTTTGATTTCTTCATTCTCTTTCATTTTTGTCCTTTACATTTTTTTCCCTGATTTTTGCTTATATATAACCTCTGCAATGGTGTAAAATACACTGGCATATGGTAATGCACAAGAAGAAAAGTTACCTTTCCAGCATTAATTAGGTTACTGAGGAAAATATGCAGCTGAACAGCAATTGCTAATGAAACAACCTTACATTACTGCAAACCAGTGCATGGCTGAAATAGAATAGAAGCAAATGATCTAATCTGTCAGAGATTGTTTGCTCCATTTGCAGAGGTATTGAATTCAATTAAAGATTGCAATACTTTAAGAAGATCATTTAAATCTCTATTTATAGGAGAGGTTCTTTTAAAAAACCTACAGTGTTTAATTGATGGAGTCTCTGCTCCCTCACAGATATTAACAAAAGCAATATATGATGCAAGATCCACATGGGACTTGCAGAAAGTGTGTTGAATACTGTCGTGCATGATTTTAGATGAAGGAGGTCTTAGTGCTTCTGAGAAAGAAATGCTTTTTGCTGAAGACTCTAAATGAAGGTTTTCCCAGCTTGGAAATATTTTAACAATGGATGTTTTGGTGATGACAGACATCTTAATTATTGCACTGGAAAATGTAAATTTTTCTAAGGGGAGAAAGGTACTCAAAGCTTATTGAATGCCAGTAGTAGGTGAATGCCTGATTTTCCTTAGTGCCTTAAATCCTCCCCTCTACTCCCCCTTTGATTGTAATGGCATTCAAGTTGTCAGCTTCCATACAGGCCACTGGGTAAACACAGAGGAAGTGAGTCCCTGCCTCCAGTATCTCATAGAATAAACAAAAGGTATCAGGTAAGGAGGAGGAAAAAAAAGAGGAAATCAGGAGGCAGGAGGAAGAGGGAGATGAAGCAAGCATTGTGTTGTTTCAGTGTTAACAAGTGTGCAGATTTGCAGCCATTGTGGGAGGGACACTTTACTGCCCTGCGGGGTTTTTTTGATCCAGGCTTTTCAGAGAGCTGTAGGATCAGCACAGAGCTGCAGCAGGTTCTGCATCAGGCAGCTGGGCTGCCTGGCCAAGCAGTTGGTGCAGAACTGGCACCAGCTGGGTGGACAGTGAGATGTTTCCTGTGCTTCACACTTTGCCATTTACCTGGGGGAAGCTGTAGGCATTGGCAGGGGAGCTGAGGAACGATCACTGCATGGAAGGAGGCTCAACATTTTGCATAACTTTATAAGCATGGAAAGAAAACCCCCAGCTTAATTTTTGCAAGAACAGGACTTGTGTTACGTGAAAATATGTGTTGTTAACTTTTAGGGAACATTAAGTGTGCCCTCAGGCTCAGAAATCATTAATTTATTTTAAGAATATCACCTTTTTATGAAGTTATTCAGCAAAATGATAAAGTTAAGTTCTTCCTTCTCTTTGCCTTTTATTTTTAACACTTTAAAAAAGTCTAATTTGCAAGTTTTTCTGTTAAGTCATGAAGGTGATAAACATCTTTTAAAACTCAAAATAAAGATTCTCATGTTGTAGAACTCCAGGAGCCGAAATGTTAAGCTAAACACTGAGTACTGCAAGGCTTGCAATAAAAATTGCAAGAGTTGGCAGAAGCCTGAAAGGCTTCAAAAGGACTTAGAGAATGGGTTTTGCTTGAATTAGGAAAGCCCAATCAGGCCTTTAGTATCTCTTTGGCAAGGCTTTGTGAATCTGTATTAACTGGAAATCATAAATGAAGTGATAGTAAATCAAGAATAATATGCTCATTTCTCATCCCTTTCTAAGGATTTGATTATGACAGCCTATCCACAGACCAGCCTCTACTCTCATGCACTGGAAACCATTTCTGAAAATTGTGTGCAAAATAGCTTTTTTTAATTTTCCATAACATATTCTGGCAGTCCTCCTTGTTCTTATCAACAACACTAAGCCACTTATCCAGCAATTGCTCTATACTGTGAGATGATTACATGTTTGGGAACAATAGGCACTGATTTTTGGTCAGGCAGAACCAAATCAATGAACTGAAATTTGGTCAGTTGCCTTGGAGGGCATACATCAGGTGAAGGGTATGTTTCTTTACATATATTGAAGCAGCAGATTTAAATAGCATTCATTGTAGCATGGACAATGACAGGCTTGGCTCAGAGACTTCACCTGCCAAATAAAAACAAGCACTGGAGAAAGCAGGGCAGTTATCCATGGAAAGAGTTCAATTTTAAGAATGGTTGTTGAACACCTGACCTCTACACAGGCCAGCAAATGTGAGCATGTTTTTTGGAGATTCACTGATCATTAAATGAATGAAGAGAACGTTAATAGGAAGATGAGTTTTTGCCGCCCACTTTGGTTTAAAATTGTGTGCTGCATGGTTTGCAAAGTCCTGTTTCTATACACGAGTGTGTTCTTTTCATGTGCCTGCTTCCACTTCTTTCCCTGGATGGTCACACCAGCTTTCAAAGTTCATCAGCCCCAGCAGGCAAAGGGCCCTGATAAATCATGAGGATTTGACTCAACAGATGCTCACTAGTGCAAAGTGAATCCCACAGCTCCCAGTGTCCCAGTGCTCAGCATCCAGACATGTCCCTTAGCTGACAGAGCCTGGGGAATTTGAGGGTTCAGGACAAATCTCATTTGCAGTAGGATCTCTGTGCAAAATGGTAGTGGTGAAGGTATCAATTGCAGGTACACAGAAATTTAGCTAGGTGCATGAACACTTCCACTTTTCCTTGCATTTTTTGGTTTTGAGGGTTTTTTTGTTTTAGTTTTTTTGTTGGTTGGTTGGTTTTTTTTGTTTAAAATGTCATATTAAGAATTTTAAGATTCTTCTAGTGATTTTTGATAATTTGATTAATTGTTTTAAAACATAATTGTCAACATCACTGACACTCAAGATGTCTAAAAAATTGAAAAGAGGACACTGAACATTAAATTTCCCTATCTTTGTTTTAATATTTGCTACCTGATCACATTAGATTTTCCCATTCTACTGCAAAATATTTGCATATTGAATATTGTTTTTTCAGCTGGAGTGGAGTTCTGTAAATAGGGTGGCTTTAGAAAATTCAGTACAACTGCCTCTTGAACTGGCTTGTAGTTTTGTTGTCTTCAAGTATTACTTATATGGTCTCATGGTTGTCTGTCTGTCCCTCTCAATGAATATTGCATTCCTTGACCAATTCAGTCAAATCTGGTTCAGCATAAAGATCTCAAGGATATTAAACTCCCAGAGAAGCTAAATTGTGTCAGTTCTGGCACTCATCCTGGTCTCCTGTTGCATATTGCAGGGTCTGCTTTGTGTTTAAAAAGCAAAGATGAACAAAGAAGAACAAAGCGTATGTGTGTGCTTAGGATGAGTTTCTCAGAAGCTCCTCAAACTCATTAATGTTTTTATATTCCATCAATGATTTTGAAAATCTTATCCTATAACACCTTAATATATAAATACTCTAACAGTGCACTTTATTGTGCCAAGCTCAGAGAATAAGATTTGCTGTTTGCTGTTGTTGGCATTTGTTGGAGAGGAATAGTTCATAGAGGCTCCTTGGAGCACAGTGGAGCACCAAAGGCAAATCCCAACCAGTTGTATGGAAAACTACAGGCACAGAAACATCTGAACAGGGTCAGCAATGCTATTCCATTCCTACTGCACTGCACAATCCAGAAAAGACTTCTGGTTTGTCATTGGCTCTGTTGTGGATTTACTTCATGAGGTACCATCCAGGTGGGATGGGTTTCCAGCCCTTCCAAAAGGAAGCCAAACCACTGAATTTCTGTTCAGCCAGTGGGGTATATCTAAGACTTGTGCACTGCTTTGAAACTACCCCCTATGGTGTGTACACACAGGGGAAAAAATCTGCTTGTAAATGAAATTACAGCAGCGTTAATAATCCAAAGAATGGCAAGATGCTTGCATAAATTGCTGATTAATTAGTTGCAAAAAAAATTCTTTTTAAGTTCAGTTGGAGAGAAAAGGATCTCAGGCCACTTGCTGCTTTAATTTTGTTGTTCTTTCATGTTTAAATGACCAAGTTAATTTATAACAATTTGCTTTATTATGTTTTTTTTTTTAACCCAGATTAATTTTATGCAGTCTCAAATTCTGACACATTACCATTTTTAAATGCAGTGAAATTTAGTAGAGCAGACATCTTAGTACCAATGTTTTTCATAGAAAATTTTCTTTATTCCTAGTAAGTTGCTCATGTCATGGTAGGACAGTAATATTTCTAAACTATCCCTTTGCATAACATGGGACAGCATAAACATATTGCTGAGCAAACAACAAATTTAACAGTGATTTGTTGCTTGTGAAATATTTCCCTCACAATTACAGCTCTTTATGTCAACCTCTTTTCTTAGGAAGGGTCCTCACAGGAAGAAATGCTTGGTTCTCTCTCAAACTCTTCAGTTTGAGAGTTTGAGGAACAGTGCCTTCCACTGTTCCTTCTCAGTGCCTGCCAGCACACTAAATAAACATTAGGATTACACAGAGATGGGATTGTTTCACCAAGGTGGAACAAAAGGTTGTTGCTGAGCTGGTGACCCTTAACTGTACCATCACATGGCCATAATACGGTTTTCTGCACTTGGGGTGGCTGAAAAAGGCTGGGTGTGTTGCAGTCACTGGTTCTAAGAAGCCTTGAAGGATAGAAATCCTTGTATTGTGTCTCAGATCTTCTGTTCTCCCATGAAAAGAAAGCGAGAGTCGTTCAGTCCCCTTATCGCTTTCTGGAGCCGTGCTAAGCCTGAAGATCTCGTTAACCACTTCCTTTGGTGCATTTTTATGATTGAAGTGCTGTGTGTTTTACAAGCTCGGCTCACGCAATTTCCTTTCAGAAAGCGTGGAATAATACATTCTATTTCTTTTGTGTGTGCTTCCCGAGAGCTGAGGGAAAGAAAAGCAAATTGAGTCAGGGTGTGGCCTTCTTCTCTCCATGGTGAGAGCCCAGAGCAGGCACCCTGCCCTGATAAAGCTTCCACTTGCAGCCCCCCCAGTCCTGCTGCTGCAGCCAGCCAATGGATTCCAAGTGTTTCCACAGCACATGGAGCGCTGGGAGATGAATTTTCTTTCCATATCTAATTAATCAGGCTAATTGCTGCAAGTTGCAGTGTGCAACCTGCTTTTATGTGTGGCTGGCAAGGACCTGATTACAAGACTCTGTTGTGTGATGTTTTGCTGAACATCAAGCATGTATCAGAGCTCTTCAAAATGTAGGTGAAACAACTGTATTAAATACTGAAAATTTCTTCTAAACACAACAGTGACAGCAACGTGAGAAACCTTTCTGCTCACTTACAGTTATTAAGACCAAATCTTCATTCACAGGCATGCCTGCTTCACAGGCTGCAGATCATTTTCTTTAATCAAACAATTCTTGGGACATTCAGTAAATAAATTAATATAGAAGGTTTCTTCAAAACCCTATTTTTCCCCATGTGGGTAGTATCAACATCCTATGTCTATCCTGAATAACTCAATAAGTACTTTGTGATTTATTGATTTATTTAATTTAATCTGTTAGCTAAACTTGTCCTTAAATATTTGTTTTCATTCAGTAATCAACAGTTGATTCGAGCAGCTGAAACTTATGTTTTGTTTATATGCTGGCATTACTTCAGAGTTAGATACTTCCTAAGTGTTATGTCTTGATGCTCTTTGCCTAGAACATCTGCAATTCTGTTATGAATAACTTTGCATGCAGTGTTTATTTCTTTGCACAGTTTTCCTTTCACTTAATGAACGTCTGTTGAAATGTCTCTTTTTTGCAGTATGGTTTTGCAAGCACACACATATATTTATACACACACAGACATACAAATTTTTTAAAGCCAGGTGAAGTTATTAGATTGGAATTTTTTTTACTGTGAAGGGGAGCAGTAAAGTCTCCATAGGGACTTAAGGAAGATAGCTATGAGACTTGCCAGTTTCTCCAAAGAGGGAACATAAATGATGGGCAGTGATGTCTGCATTAAGGAAGAGAAGAACTGAAATTTTTCCTTGGATCCAACTATACCACTCTCTCCTTGAAGTGCATAGGAGCATGGGGTGAGAAAAAGGAACCATTTTCTTAAAGTCCACTCCAGAAGATCTGATGATATGTTCCTCTCCATTAATAAATAACCAAGCACTTCCCCGCTGTGAGATGATGATGGGCTGAGGATCAAATCCATTCCTGAAAATATTTGATATGTTCAGATACATCATCACTTCAGATTGTGTCTGTCTCTAAAAACACAGTGGTGCAAGTACCAGGTTTTGGGAGAACAGGTAGAGGTAGTTCTGGAAAGGGCAGAAACCATGGGGGAGGAAGCCTGAGTGAAGAGATTCCATGGCGCTGATATTCCCTCAGATCCCAGAGGAAAGAGGCTCACGAGGGGAACAAAACACTTGAAGGTTCTGTGTTATCTTGTTAGGTCTTTAAATCCAGCCACATATTTAATGTCTGGGGCTTTGTGGGTGGATCCTGTGTAGAGGAAGGACTGAAGAGGTCAACAGGGCTTTTGAAATGGCCGTCAGCTTGCAGGTTTTTCTCAGCTCCCAGCATAACACTATAAATACAGAGACGATTCTGACATGTTCATGAATTAGGAAAAAAAGGACGAAGTCAAAAAAAATGGCCTTAGACATTTTTTCAAATCTTATGTGACAGTTAGATATTATTTTCAGGTTTTTAAACAGGACATCATTATCTGTGCAGAGTGATGCTGTGAGGGTGCTGGGAACAGCACGAGTGAGGTTCTGATGTCCATGTAGCCGTAGCCAATTCCACTGACTAATAGATAATTTGCTTTTCTCTTCCTATCCAGATTCTCTTGTGATTTTCACAAATGTGTTAGCATTAATAAATTCCAAAGAGAAATATTCCCCCTTCTTTATGTCTATTTCAGGTCATATTTTGGAAAATTAGTGTAGATCCTGTCTCCATGTTTCATGAGGCCACAAATTCACTAAAATTAAGTGTCTGAGAATTTTACTGAATACTTTAGGGACATCCATCTAGTCTTAATGCCTTCAGAAAAGCTGATAATTCCTTACATTAATACGAAGACTTAGCTGCTTAATTCCAGGCTCTCAGAGTTATTAAACATGACAGATTGAATGCATTTTCTGTAGGTGTGGTGGACTTGGTAATTAACTGATGTAATCCATACCAAAGCATTATCAATACCTTCATATCCCACAGGGTAGGATGGCAGTGGTAGCTAGATATGTGTTGCCTTCTAAAAATTAAGTATTTGCATATGTATTTGAGTGTATAAACATTTTTATTTTCATTACATTTTTGTGGTGAAGTGAAGTCCAATTGCAACTAGGATTGCATGAATGCTTAAAATATTTCCCTGATAATGATATTAACATTTTTTGTCCCTGGGGTGGGTGATGGTTGCTTATGTCACCATACACAGGAATAATCTTAGAAATAATATTTTCTAAAGCAATTAAAATGGCCAAATATTATAGTTAAATGAGGCATAAAGGCAGTTGTGGTATTTTCCTTATGAAATGCCAGTCATGATTAAAAGCACATGCAGGAGAGAAGGGGTCAGGATGTGCTTATTGCTTTCCCCAGTGATTGATGGAAGAATCATTTTTGATGATCAAAAATAGTTTTTCAATTTTTATCAGCAACATACCGAGAATAAAAAAGACTTCTGTTCAAACCTATTTCTGTGTGATTCTTTAAGATTATTATTCCTTATAGTTAAGTACAGGCTAATTTAAAAAAACAAAAGAGAAAGTTTTAAAATGAAAATCAAAATAAGACCAGTGTTTGCAAAGTGTTTTGTGTGTATTATATTCATCTAATTAGGCATAAACCTGTAAATGGCTGAGATCAGCCCAATGTTTTCAGTCAACTGTGTGAAAAGCTTTGCAAATCTGTTGAGGCAGTGCCTCCTCTGCAATCTTAACTGACTTCAGTATGCAAAATTTTGCAATAATTTTTGTGATGCTGAGTCCACACAGAAATAGAGAATATTATCTATGCTTTTAGTGTTATACAGGTAAGCCTCTAAAGAAAATCCTACAGTTAATTTAATCCTATACTTAACATCTTTGTATAATAAATATCTTTATAAATTAAGAATAGCTATCAGCTTGCTTAGTCTGTGAATAGACTGAAGTTTTTTTTTTTTTTTTTTCCATAAGAGGGAGGTAACAGATGTCTGACATGATAATTCCACCATATGGCAATTCCATTTTCTTTCTAGTGCAATATTAAAATAATAATGATGAACACTGAGCAACATTGTTAATCCTAGTAGGTGGAAGTTTCAGCATTGTTGAGGAAACAACTAGGTTTGATTTTAGCTTAGTGTTGAACATTAGAGAAGGTGTATTGTTGTTTTCCCTCTAGAGTTCTGGGTTGGTAGTAAAATGAGCTGGATAACTCAACAAGAATGATTTTGTAACACAATGTGCCTTCTTTTATTTATTTATTTTTTTATTTCTGCTGTTCTGAATATATAACTGTTCATATTTCAGCTCATGCTCAGAGTTTAAGCACACGTTGTCCACAGAATTATTACTTGCAAATTTTGCTCATGCATTTGCTCATGCAAATTTTGCTCATGCATTTGCTCATCAAATTTTCCTCATTACATTGCAAATTTTGCTCATGTTCAGGTGTCTAGCAAACCAAACCAAATGGCAAGTTTTCTTTTTGGCAAGGCAAGGTCATCAGTAAAAAACTGTACTCACTTGACCTAGGTAGATGGAGCTAAAGGGGTTTTCCCCCTTGAAGAAAGAAAAATAGATAAATATTACAGGAAGTGTATTCAGGTGTTTCAGTCAGGGAAAAAGGAGAGTCCATATTCCCATAGGAGAAAATAGGAATTTAGAGTAAAACTCCTTGCTGGCATTCCTTGGTCAAAGAAGAGAAAAATGCAGTGGCAGAGGTGAAAGTCACAGTGTGAGCACAATTTTATTTAGAAATACTAACAGTAAGATAGAACTGTAATGGTGCATTTCCTGACTATTGGCTGTAATCATGGAAATTGCTTTATTTTTTCCTGTAGTATAAAAGGAAATTTTATAAAAATCTATTGTTGATGAGTAAGGTACATGAGATTTTTCAGATAATGCTTGTGCAGCTTCAGTATGCAGAGGAATTCCAGTTCAAGATAGTATTTAAATGTATGTGTTTTCTTTAAACATGTTCTTAAGTAAATGCTGGGATTGGAAGGGATTTAAACATGTGCTTTTCAAGTCTTTTCTTGAATCAGGTAGTTCCTTGAAATTAGAAATAATTATGTCTGTTCTGGTGCCATCTTAACTTAGGTCTAAGCTAAAGGTAAAATCTCAGTCAGTTCTCATTCACTCCCTACAGGAGAAGTTCTGTTTTCTTTCATCTCTCTAATTAAGATGTGCCATGAGGAGTGATTCTGATATCTGAGCCACTGTTCTGTAACAGTGAAAATTTGAAATGAATGAAATGTTTTATTTCTATCCAAGCAGAGCACCTGTGAATTACATTCTACAAAATCTCACCCACAGGTGATAGGGCATGTAAAGTGTACTCTGATTTGCAGGTTTTAAATGGCTCATTAATTATCAATGTCAGCATTCTCTTAATTGTGGCTCTTTGTGGCCAGCAGAGCATTTACTGGTGATCTTTAGAAAAGATGGCTCATTATTCTGTCAGCTCTCCTCCTCTTGTTTCCACTTGCTGTACCACCCTACTGACAGTTAAAAATACATGAATAATTGACAGATTGTTTTCCTACATAATCTGCTGTCATATTTGCCTCAAGAGCCTGTATTTAACTTCCTGTGGGAGAGAAGTGATCTGTGGAATCTTGAATAGAAGGTATATAAGGGCTGTGAGGCCTTTCTTTGTAAAGATGAAGTTTGGACAATGAAGACCCTGAGAAGTTAGATAGGAGTAATTAATCTTCTTAGAGTATCCCATAGTTATAAGAGTTTTGGTGAAGCTTAAGAAGATTCAGAGTGCTGGCACATAAAACATGAATACACATAATCATAAACAAAAGCAGACCTCAGATATGTCAATATTTTAGCATAATATAAATTTTGGTCTAACTTTCTCCAGTACAAACTTCGATGGCACTCTCCAAGCTTTCATCCCTGACTTTGACAAAGAAGAGCTGGGATAAGTGTGGTTGATGCTACTAATGATGCCAGTCCTTTTCTGGCCAGGCTGGCAGCAAATCTCTCATTTAATGCTGGCTTTCACTTGTGCTCTGGGAACTGGAGGGCGAAGGTCCATTGAAAGCACAGAGGGTTGCAGCAGGTATTGGGTGGAACAACTTGCAGCCACTCTTGACCAAAAGGAAACAGCAAATAGTGAACTAGAGAGGAAATGCCCTGGGCTGTGCTGACAATTTTCTTAGTATTGTCATAGCACCTAAATGTTTGTTTCTCTAAGGACAAAAAGCTATTAGTACCACTAAAAGCAGCCAAATAGCTAATTCTTAATTTTCTTTTTCTTTTTTTTCTTTTTTTTTTTCCCCTTACAAATGAATATGCTCTGAGAGTTGGATCAGAAATGTGTATTATCCTGGCATACTGTGTATTATCATGGGCAGAAAGTAAATGGTAACAGATCCTTGACTTTGGCAAATAAAAAAACCTGTTTGATAACTGTTTCATACACCAAGCCAAATTCTCAGTCACTGTGGTACAACTCCATTGATTTCAGTTATGGGCATCAGTGTAGCTGAGAGGAGAATGTGAGTTACAAAATTCTTATTTTCTTGTTGTGCACAAAAAAAAAAAAAAAAAAAAAAAAGATGCAAGAGCTCTTGGGATGAGGATTTAAAATGAAAAATAGGCAAAGAGACAGTGAACCACCTGAGTTTGCAGTCCATCCTTAACCACCAGCTAGTCAGGTAGATCCCAATATTGTGTGATATCTATGGCATCTGCAAATGATCAAAGATTTAGGCCCAAAGTTAGTGTTCATTAATACAGGACAAATTAAGAGCAATAGATCTGTGCTTGGATAAGACTCTCTTTTCCTGAATACTATCCTACCATCTCAGGCAGTGCATTTAATTTGCTGAACAAATGTTCTGATTCAGATATTGTTGGAACTTGAACATTGTTTGAAGTCATGTGGGACTCGACACAGTTGCCTACACAGAGGCCTATAATGCCAATTTGGCTGCTTTTGTGGTAGGATCTCAAAACTTTGGAGGACCCTCCCTCCAAATTTTCTGTTCTTTTGCTCAAAAGAGGATGAAACTCCTAACATAATGTCAATAATTCTAATATTTAACTTCTAACTTCTCCTTTACCATCAGAGTGTCACTTTGACTTTTGCTAAGGAGAAGGTATTGCTCTGCTTGTTTTGTCCAAGTGACCAGTTCAAATTCAGCAATCAGCAGAGACAGGCCACGGGAGAGCTTGGGTCCCAGCTGAGTTTTACCATATGAAAAAAGTCAGCAAATGGTTACAGGTTTACAACACACACAGCCCTGAACTGCATTAATCAGGCTTTTCATTAAAAAAAAAAAAATCATACAGCTGAACGCAAGAAAGTATTTCAGGTTAAGCTGCAGTCCTAGTTTTTCAAACAAACAGGTTTTTTTTCTTCTCTCATATGAGGAGGGTAAAAAAGGTAATTGTATTTTGTATGGTGATAGAGAATTTGTGCTGGTTTCAACCAGCTGCTGAAATCAGTGATAAGAGGCACTGGCCTCCCCCACTACTGCTGGATAAAAAGCTGCTGCTGAGTCTATTTCTCAAGCTTAAGCCAAATTGCTTTGAAAGCTTGTGAAATTCAATTTGCAAGAGAATGGAGGATCCTCTCCATGTAATTTCAAAATGTGAAAAATAGTAATTGCTTTTACTTCATTCAGACTATCTGTGTAGGTAAAATGGCTGCAATCCTTTGGGCTCCAGCCTCCTCTGCCACTGGAATCAGGAGGAGGTTGAACCCACACCAAAGAGTGGGAGATGCTGGACCCACATCTTTTTGTCATGTCCTCTCCCTTTGGAGGGCAGGCACATCTGCTGAATGGCTGTGCCTTCCTGTCTGCTCAAGGCTTTGTATCTGGACAAATCACACAAAAAAAGAGTTTGTTGTGATAGCTCTGTCTTTAATTGAGCATGTTGGTGTTTGTTTCTTCGGTGTGGAGGATAATCCTGTGTATGAATAATCTGGCTTGATCTCAGATTTATAAAGTGTTTCGATTTCTTCCCTTTGGTAGTGAACATAAGTATTAGGGGATTTTTTACAAGCCTCCTGTTAGGAGCCATCCTTGATCCTATGGCTGGCTTGCCTGCTGGTAATCTTTCTCCGTGCTTGAAGAGCTGACAAAAGCATCTGGGTCTCCCTGGCAGTAATTAGGGCAAGCTAACTGCCTGCTGTGCTGGAAAGTAGCTCTGAGTTTGGATGAAATGCAAATACAAACTGCAAGCTGGTTGGTTACCCATGCATTGTTTCCTTTGTGCAGGTCTGTACCTTTACACAGAGGAACCACTGCAGTTCCTTGTGTTTAACTGAGACTCTTATCTCGTGGGATTTCTTTAACTCAGAAATTCCACTGAACTCTGGTGTTATCTCAAGAACGCCAAGCTCAGAGTGAGGCATTGTTTTTTTCCTTTTTCCTTCTCTTGCACAGCTGTAAATGTAGAATTGCCTTTACAAATTAATCAACAGCTCCAGTTTTCAACCACTGAGCTTCAAAAAGCTAATGGAGGAACCTTCCTCTACCCCAAAAAACTTCATAAGACATAGAGCAGCAGTTCTCTCCATGTCAAGTCATTGAGTGTTAAGTATTGATGAAGTTTCCTCCAAAGTAAGACATATAACCCTGTAGGTGGAAAAAAGATATCCTCAGGCTGCATTTTAGTAATTTTGTATCCAGGAAGCCTACCTCTCCTAAAAGTCATTGAACAGAAGCAGGAGAAGGGATGCTTAGGATATATTTTACTCATACTCACAGCATCCACTGTGCATTTGTGCTCACAGGCTCGAACAGCTTTGTTTGCCATGGAGATGATTTGTAAACTAAGGATGTAAGTGGTGTGTTGTCAATGACCACATGCCCAGCAAAAAATTGTGGGGAGCAGCAGCTAGTTATGAAAATGTATCTATTTGGATTTGGAGAGTTTTGTTTGTTGTGTGTTGGGGTTTTTTCTGTTTGTTTGGTTTTTTTTTTTTTTTTTTTGTTTTGTTTGCTTTTTTTTCCTTCTGTTGGAGAGAGTAATGGTTTAATTTGTGAGTAAAATCCTGCCTGGCTCCTCTTAACTTAGGGGAAAGTAGTCCTAGGGTCTGAAGATGCCCTGAGATCCTGCTTTGTCTACAGTTCTGTCTCTGTGACAATGTTTATTGGTCTTGACACTCCTTTCTTTGATATTCATTACAGTGCCATTACAAGGGTTCTGTTCTTCTCCTAAGAGATAAAGCATCATCTTCTGATTTAAATGATAAGAAATAGAAGTCTTGTATTATAAAAGAAGAGATTTTGTTTTCTGTAAATCACCTGAAGGCTTTTTTTTTAAATCTTTGTCTTATTTTATTACTTCCTGATTATCAGATCATCTTCTTGCGTTTCTTCTCATGTTGTATCATCATCATTTCTTCGATCTCTGAAGGAAACAGAGCATCCCCTCCCTCATCATAAGCATTAGCACTCCACTGTAGACTGACTACAGCAGATGCTATTAAGTCCTGCAGTATTTTTCTTTTCTTTTCAGAGGTAATTATAAACAAATGCTGATTAATTTCTTTTTAAGATCATAAATGCATTTGCCACAGCACTGCACCTTTGCTGTCACTCATGCTCAGTTCCACCATGGTGTGCCCTGAGTCTGTTTTGTGATACATGACACTATTATATCTCAGGGAGATTTGCTCTTCCCTTCCCTATGTAGTATGATTAATTTATATGCAGTCAATCCATGCTTGGAATGAAATAAGTTTTTCATCTTTCTGCCTTTTTTCGTGTTTTTGTGCTCAGTGGTTTATTTTTTTAAATTTTTTTTCCTGAGAGGAAGGTTTCTGCAAAGCTGTTTTGGCATTTATTTTCACTGAGAAGCTTAGTTAAATAATCGAAACAGCCAAGAAATGGCTTAGAAAAGGGACAAAATGTATTTTCTTGTTTTGCTTCATGAGCAACTGAGTTTGAATACCGATGCAGACACTAAAGTAAATTAGATTATCTCAGTTCAGTATTCTGCACCACAGTTCCAATCCCCATCATTGTCCCAATCCCCACATCTACGAGATGGAAAGATTAAGTCATAATGAAGACATGTCACTGCACCTGCTTTCACAGTATCAGGCTACACAGGGTAAATTCATCCATAGTTTTGCTTGTCCCCCCTCTGGCATTATGTGTTGTTCCCAGCTCCCAGATGAGGGCTCAATCGAGATCCCCACAGACTCTACAAACACATTTCTAATCGTTAGCTGTTCATGTTTGCCTACAGATTTTGAAAACAAGCTGCTTTTAAAGGTCTCTCTACATAAAGTAAACTGTAAGCATCTGAGTTGATGTGTGGTTTCATTTGTTAGCACACCACTAAACTGTAACACTGGTGAAATGTTGAACATCTGGCACATAAGGCAGTTTAGCGGCTACAGTGCTGCGGCTGGCACAGGCATTTTCTCAAAGGGTGTTTTGGAAAGGGTAAGAGCTCACCATAACAAGGATTTCAGCCCCTTGTGTAGCCTCTGAGTCCTCCAGAGTCACCCCACAGCAGATTGTGTGCTACCCAGTCCAGGTTGTCTTGCAGTTTCTGGGCTTGCCTGTGGCATCCTTTGCCCACCCAGCTCAGCACAGCCCTTGGCTCCTGCTGGCACAACTTTGACTTTCCCAATGCCTTCTAAGGATAGGTGAGCTGAACATATGATGGATGATGTGGTAACAAGGGAAATAAACTCAGGAAAAAGCAGCAAGTCCATAAAAAAGGATAAAGCTCTGATCCCCTACATTGCTTTGCCCTCTGAATAAATTACAGCCATGTCACAGCTTTGTTGTGCTTTGGCACTGGCATGGCCTTTGGCTTTTAGTCTCTTTCCTCATTCCAGCTATTTTTTTTTTCTCTTTAAATTCTTCCTCCTTTATCAGTCAGTATTGTTGAGGTAAGCTTTATATTTTTTTACATGGTTTTTTCTGCTTCAATGTTCTGCACTGTGATGATGCTCCCCTTCGCTGTCCTCCAGCTGTTTTGATTTTGGCTGGTTTTGTTGTTTTGGAATTTTTTTTTTTTTAATATCAAATGGCTCCTTGTTGTTAAGGTCATGTGCCATCAACCTCACTGAGAGAGTCTGAGTTCCATGGCAGCCATGTAATTGACTGGATATCATCTCACTGAAAGGTCACAGTATGCTTTAGAGGGTGCTTTTCCCTTGTCTTAGCAGCATTTTGGATAGGTTGTTTTGCTTTGTGCAATTCCAGACTCTTGGTTTGAACTTACAGTTTTTCTTATTCTGTAAGTGGCAACTATATTTCATATTAAGCATAATTTATTACACTCAACAGCTGCTGTTATGATGCATCAGAAATGGCCTGTCATGATTGATATGTTTACACTGAACCACAGCATCTGGAATGATTTCCCCGTGCATTTCTGTCCTCATCTGCTCAGGTCTGAAGCTTTGGGATACCAAGACACGCGAGATGAGGAGATAGGGAGTGGGAGGGAAGAATCCTACAGACCCTGTAGCTCTTCCTGACTTCTGCTGATACTTCTACTAATGCCAGGCGAGCTCTGCAGATGAAAAACAGGGCAGGATGTCCCTGGAGATTAAAATTCAGTTTGAGTGCTGAAATCAGCTCATGTCCCCTGTTGCTCTGCAGTGGCCTAGACACGGAGTTATCCTTTGGCTTGGTGCTGATTTGTGCAGTGGCAGCAGTGAGAATGTCTCCTGCTGTTTCCAAGAAAAGGACCAAATATCAGCCCTTCTCTATACATCAGTAGTCCAGGCATTAGATTTTTTGCTGGCTCTTCTGCAGCAAGTCCCTGTCTTTTTAAGTGATGTAAAAAAAACATGAATAATAGAAGTATTTTAAGTGCCATTAAAAGCTAGGCACAACCCTTGTAGTGTTGCCATAAGTTCCTCATTTTGCAACCCAGAGTTCAAACTCTCAGGTTCCACTCTGCAGACCAGAGAGCTAGAAATGCATATTTTTAAAACCTGAAGTGAAATTTTGATATCTGCATTTGCAGTTCTGGAGTGTAGGGAACAGTGACTGATACTGTTAAGACATGAAGATCTTACAGTGAAAACTGGCCACATGTATATGTGCCAGAAAATAACAAACCAAGTGTTTTGTAGGAGTGTCACCTTAACATTTTATTAATACACTAATTTATTAACGATATACATTAGTGTATTAATAAACTTCAGAAATGGCTGGTACTTTCATCTAGAATACTTGTTGTAATAGGAGGCTTCCTAGGTCATTTTTATTGCTCTCCTGTGGGGCTGAAGGTGTTCTGGTACAATGGAGTTTGTATATTCAAGGCACTTTTAGGCTTATGGGAAGGTCATTTGTTAAAGACAATCTGTAGGCAATGGTGAGTCTGAACAGCTCTGCTACCCTCTGTTTTATAGCTTGTCTTTGAACATAAATGGAAGCTTCAAAAGAATAATAATGCCCAAGATGGTAAATAATATATGTCATCCTTGCTAATCTAGAAAAACTTTGCATGCCACTTCAGCCTGTAGATATGACCTCCCTTTATTGTCTGAGCAGAGACCTCTGTAAATCATTTGCCCCATTTAATAGATTACGAATCAATTGCTGTGAATTGGGCAGTTTTGGTGACTTCTGTTTTATTGGATGTAATCTTTCTCCTGTCATGAGTGTTCCAGAGAATCAGGTTGTTATGACCCACTGTTGATGGCAGAGATGTTATTCCCTTGCAGGAGAACTTCTCCTACAAGCTGTAAATTGAAGTTGAGAACTAAATTTATTCTGCCTAATACCTCATGCTGAATGGCTGAATTTCGAACCAGTCCCGTAGTATCAACTTTGGTATAAATTTCACAACTGTGCATTTCCAGTATTTATCTGAGTTGTATAATTTAATACAAAATATTGCAACTGTTTTTCTGCATGTACTGTGCTTTACATAATTCAAGTATTTTATTAGCTATCAAGTAGTTTGTATGACAATTGGTGTTTTGAGGTTTGCCCAACATATTTTATGGTTGCATTGTACACAGTTTGAATGTTTGTGCATTGTTGATGCTCAATCTTTTTCATATCATTCATGATACGGTTTTCAGACAACACCAAGAGGTGCCTTGATTTTATCAAACAAGGAGAGTGCATTTGGATAATAATCAGATTGAGAAATGAGAAAAACCTGAATTTAGCAACCCCAGGCATTTAAGTATCTTCACCTTTAAATAATGCCTTACAATTTTTGCAGATGGCAGAGAAGTCTAGTGAGTTTAAATATCAAGAAAACTGTAGTAATCTTTTTTTTGACAGATTTGGGGTTGTCATTTACTTTTTCCAGATGAGCAGATGCCCTTATATTTACAGCACAAAATGCAGAAGGAAAATCAACATATATTTTTTAAATGTGGCTAGCTCAGTTCTATTTATATTAATGTATATTGATATTAATGGCTGTGGACACTGAAAGTGCTTTCTTATGAGAGGTTGCAAAGAGCAATTGTGACTCAAGCCTGATTTCCTATGTGCCTCCTATGCCTGTTTCCTGGAAAGTAGACACTCAGGATCACATGGGACCAGAATCTGACTCTGTTGAATCACAGAGCCATAAATTTGAGTAGCCGTGTGTGGAGGCATCCAGGATAAAACTGCATGGGAAAAATGCAAGTGGAAACCTTGGTCAGTCTCCTTAGTTATATGGAGAGATAAAGTAACCATTGAAAGTCCTTTTAGCCACTTCACAAGATACTTGTGAAGGCTTCTTTTTGAACTTCCCTTCTTTGACTTCTACTGTATATTTCTCCTTTCAGGATCAAGCATTTTTTGTGTCTCTGGTCTGTCTTTGACAAGTCTATTCTTCTAACCAGCTGCGTCAGGCTTCAGAGATGCTTTTAGAAACACCTGGCCTGTGGTATAGAAGCTTGACAGTCATTCAATTGATATCTTTTGCTAGTAGTTCACAAAATTCAAGTGTAGAATCAGAGCCAACATGTTTCTTCATTTTTTTTTTCTAGCATTGCTGCCAATCAATGTTAAAATAGAAACATTCTCCAAGAGGATCAAAATTAGTGCCCAGAGAGGTGTGTTAATTGTGCAGAAAGCTGAAACATGAACCTTTCAACTTGCCTCACCATCCTTCTCCTGTGCCCAGCTGCTAAACCTTTCAATTTCTGGGCATATTTTGCTCTTCACCTTTTCTTCCCATTGGACTCATAACAGGGCACTGTATTTCTCCCAGTAGTTCCTACCCCAAGGCATAAACCCAGCTAATGAATGGTCTTGTCTCTGTGCTTGCTCTACTTCTCAAATAATCTCTTTATATCCCACATGGATGAGAAGAGTTGCCTTCACACAGGAATTTTTTTTTCTTTTCTTTTGGTTCACAACCAGTAATGAGATTTTGAGTTCTGGAGATACCAAAGAGGTGGCCCTTGGGGGCAAAGCCATCAATGTGCTGATGCCATGGCTGGGTCAGCAGGTGATCAGAGCTGCCCCATGGTCCATCCACATGAACCACTGGCCACAAGATCTGTAGTCCCTCAAATGTGCAGGAGGGCAGGTGTTCTCCATTGCCAATTATCCACAAAGAATAGACCTCATTTTAGAGTGTCCTGTCCCTCGGCTGGGAAATAGATGTAATTTTTATTCCTCTGTGTTGGTGATGCTTAAAAGGTTTTGTGAACATGTAAAATAAATCCATTTGGGATTTTGAGGTCTGATTGGCGGATTTTTTCCCTTCAAATATCCTGGAGCTAGTATTCTCTTTGATGCCTTAAATTGTAACCATATAGGTTCAGTTTTAGCCTCCACATGAAATAAATAGGATGAAAGTAGGATTAGCTGAGCAGGAAGTCTTTTTAAGTAAGCTAAAGAAAACAGTACTTTCAATTTTTTTTTTTTTTTGTCTGAAAGATTGGTAGAAGTTTTGGAAAATTGTCCTGAAATGCTTCACTCATTTTCTCTATCTGGATGAGAAGGAGCACTATACCACACATCATCAAGATGTCTTGTGATTGTCTTCCCATTATAAAATAATGTAATAAAATAACACTGAAAATGAAACAGAAAATGAAAAATTTGAGACTGTACAGGAAAAAGGGCTTTTAATGTTTGATAGCTACCACTAAAGACCCTAATTCAGGCTACCAGTTCTGATGCTTCTGTAAGTAAGATGAGGTGTAAAACATTGTTTAAAACATATGTGCTGTGAGGCTGGGTTGTGCTTTGTGTTTCATGATTGATAAGGTATTGTCCCTAAATAAATCTTGCAATTCTAGCTGCAGTGACACAAATAATAGAACATGAAGGTATGAAAGAAAATGGCCAATTTGAGTGATAGGAAAAGAAGCTATGCTTCATTTGGTCTTCAAAAATAAGGCACAGTGAAGATATGATTGCCTTTCTTGAAAGGTTGTATAGGATTTCAACCATATAAACCTCTCCCTGCTTACTTTCTTTTTTGAGTGACTCAATGATTTGTGCACATTGTCGTTTTTGAGAGGTGTGTTAAGGAATGGTTCTGTAAAATTTTGAACAGTGTCATCAGATTCTGATTTGTTTGCAAATTCTGTATTGATGTGTAAGGGTGGCAAAACCAGGCAGAGCACTGATCCTGAGAAAGACTGCAGCTCACAGAAGCAGTTGTCATTTTGTTTTTCTAATGGTCCATTTTTAATAGGCAAGCATCCAGCACCAGGCACTTAGAAGAAATTTATTCTTCTATGTTTGAAAAATAATATGAGCCTGAGTTACACTTACTGGACCTCTCCTACCCTTTAGCATGCTTTAGCTGTCTGATGTTATTTATACTTCAAAATTATTTTCAACCTTTAGCCTAATGAAAGAAAAAAGTATGCTTGTTTCTTTATAGCAAATACGTAAGTAGCAAACAGATTAAAAACACATTTACAGACAAAATATATCTTGACTATACAGCAAAGACAGATTGACAAACACAATTGGCTTCTTGTGTTCATTTCAAGTGGGGTTTAGCTAGTGCCTGTGTGGTTGTAATCTCTGTGAGGTTACTTTATTAACCAGAACACATGTTTTCAAGTGGCAGTCAAAAAGATGAGGGCTTGAGGTTAAAAGACTTTGAGGCATAATAATTCTTAATCAAAATCTCATTTGGAAAAAAATGGCACCTGGATTAAGCACAGCACCGGGAGTCTTCCAGGGAGTGTACAGCAGCCTGTCTTGACAGTGATTTATGTTCTTTTCTGCCTGCCATGCCCAAGTATATTATCTAGGTTGACATGCATATGTACACATATCAAGCAAGGTCTCAGCACCTGCTACAATGCCTGCACTGGATTTATCCTTGTTGATACCTCAGAATATTGGTGGAGAGCAAAGGGCGAGGTCCCTTGACACATATCAGTGAGACGTGGCACGACACCATTTCAGCACAAGCTGGGCATATATTTAGACTCAGCAGAAGTAATTAAGAGTGGAGTTTGATTGTCATCTGGCCTTGCAGTTGTTCTTGCCATGTGAGTCTGACAACCTGTAACCTCACAAGTCAACAAGAAACCACCCAGCTCCCGTATTCTTTGACATTTCAGGGACTATTTCTGTGTAGACACGAAACAAGCACTCTGTGGGAAAAATATTACCATAATAGATGTGACTCCTGAAATCTTGACAAGTGCAGAATAATTTAGATTGTTCTGAAAATCTCGTGCATACATTTTCCTAAATTAAAAGTGTGCTGCACTATTTGAAAAATACATACCCTGAGTATTGCTTCCTTAAGCGCTATGAAAAGGTCACTATATAATTTACTCAAAAATTATAACCTTCCAATAGGTTTTGAACCATCCTGTAAATTTAACTAGAAATACAGCATTCTGGTTTGGTGTTTTCTGAGGCACCACTGAAGCAAAACCAAAAAATATTTACAAGTTAAATTTGATAGAATAATCTTTATATAATTGTCAAGTATCACTGCAACTATATTAGATGGAATTTATTAGTAGAAATTATTTATGCTCTAGTTTGTCTTGTCTTAATGTCCTCTCTCTCCTCTACTCTCAATGCAGAGGCAATCCTTTTCCACCTTGTTTTTTCTCTACATGCCCTTGTAAAAAGTCCCTCTCCACCTTTCTTGTAGGCCACATTTAGGTACTGAAAGATGTACCTAAGATAAGGTACATCACAATAAGATGTCTTTGGAGCCTTCTCCAGGCTGAATAACCCCAATTATCTCAGCCTGTTCTCATAGGAGAGGTGCTCCAGCCCTCTGGTCATCTTTGGGGCCCTCCTCTGGATGTCCAACAGGTTGATGTCCTTCTAATGTTGCGGGCCCCAGGAGGGCTCTCACCAGACAGAGAATGACCAGCAGAGGGGCAGAATCCCCTCCCTCACCCTGCTGGCCATGCTGCCTTGGATGCAGCCCAGGATCTGGTTGGCTTTCTGGGCTGCAAGTGCACTTTGCTGGGTCATACCGAGCTTCTCATCAACCAACATCTCAAGTTCTTCTCCTCAGGGCTGCTCTCAATCCATTCTCCACCCAGCCTGTATTTGTGCTTAGGGTCGCCCTAACCCATGGGCAGGACCTTGCATTTGGCCTTGTTGAACTTCATGAGATTTGCCTGAGCCCAGCTTTCAATTCCATCCCTGTGGATAGCATCCCTTCCCTCCAGCCTGTTGACTCCACCACACAGCTCGGTGTTGTCAGCAAACCTGCTGAGGGTGTGCTCGATCCCACTGTCCATGGCACTGACAAAGATGTTAAACAGACTTCAGGCAATAGTTTTATCTTTTTTTAAAAAAGTAATCTAAAGCTCCTCTACTTGACAAAAGCTTCTGTGCACCTAAATTAATTTTTCTTTGAAATCTCAGTGGCAGAGTTCTCGAGCTTGTATTTTTTTCCCTGTCAAACCAGACATGAAGTTTAGCTGCATCTGAGTAATTTCAACAATTCTCCACTAAGGAAGGTGCTTTTTTTCTGGATTGCATCTGAACCTCCTGTCACTGAAGAGTTTATTCAGAATTTCTGTCTGATGGTATAATGTAGCTTTGTAACTTTGGTCAATTTTCTGAATTTATATGGGAGTTGTCAGGTTCTAACCCTGCAATGGTGCACCAGAAAGAGGAGATTTTACACAAGTCCTATTCTCTGCCTTGTTCAGGGGAATAATCAAGTTATTATAATCTAATTATTGCATGGAACATTTAATGGAATATGTGTTATAATTATGAATTTGACCAGGAGACCTTAAGGAAAAATCTTAGTATTTGATCAAGCGAACAGATCATACTTCAGAGGATGAGTGAGGTATTTTCAGGAGTAATTTGTAGAAGTGGAGAGTTCAGCCTGGTTTCATGAAGTGCACAAGGCATATTACAAAGCCAGTTTGAAGGGTGGTATCCTAAAGTGATGAGGACACCTGGGAGAGGTTCAACAGTGAAAGAAACAGTGGCTAAAAATCACAAAAGGCCTGGTCTTTGGTTGAAGATGTGAATTAATAGGAAGGCTATGAAATTTGCATCTGATTCTTGTTCAGGTTTAAGTATCTCTGTGGCAAAACCTCAAATCACAGGCACACCTCTGTGGTTATTTTTTGCACTATACTCTGCCATATAGTGAATACCCCCAAAAGAGGTTTTTTGTGGGGGAAAAGCAGAGGTGTGAATACACCTGTGCTTACAGTGTTGAAGGTCCAGATTATTTTAACACAGTGAAGAAGCCTGACTCCATTAGAACATCCTTTGGATCCGAGAAAGAAGTAAACTGCAAGAGTTTATAAGTGAAAATTTTTTTCATCAGTATAACTGTGTTATTTGGGAAGACATATATGTTGCAAAGAATATATGTAAGTAAATAAGCCAATTTACTCAGGATTTTAGTGAAATTTTTATGCCAAGCAATCTGAAGCTTCTCTTCTTCTAAAAGAATTGTAGGTTAGGGGCTACAGAGACGACAGAATTCTTTCAGAGGAGACATTTTGTGCTTTTGCATTATCCACTGATTAAGCAATATGAAATGTGTCCATTTTCCTCTGATTACTTAGAACCCCTTATAGAAACATGGAGTGTGTGCATGTGTATGGGACTGATTGTGAAACAGACATTTCTCAGTGTTTCATCTCCCTGAGCTTCTGCTGTGAAGAGGTGGGTGAACAGAGCACATTCAAAATGCATTTAGCAAATACAAACAAATGCACTTGAAGACACAGTCAGCAGTGCATGACATTGCCTCTCTGATGGTGCTCTGGCTAGAGAAGAGGGTTTTTGTCTGCAGTGGAAAAGACTATGATGAGAAATGTGAGTTTGCACACTAGGGAAAAAGAAAACCCAAACCAAACAGATGAGGTAATGTTTTGCAAGAGTTTGAAAAGCAAAGGGACATGGGCAAATAAAAAAAACTTTAGTAGCATAATATATCTGATGTTGTTGTCTTTCTCTGTATTCACTCTCACCCACACAACAGACCATTTCTTGATTTTTCCATATGTGCTTCCTTTGTATTTTTCATTAATTGTCCTATTTTTCATTATTAGTTGTATACTTCTAGATTTTTTCCCGTCCTGAAAAATTCTGCTTGATTGCACTCTGTATCCTTCCTCCCTTTTTCTTAGCTTATTTAATCATTACTATTTCTCTCTCTCCAAACCTATTCCCCTTTTTTGTTTTTTCTGAAGCAACAACATTTCTCAAGCTGCCATTTCTCATTGAACTTTAGCAGCATCCTTGCAACTGCTGTATCCCCATGGGTCTGTTGTTCTCTTGCAGTAATAAAAGCCTTTTTTCCCCCTTCCTGGGAACACTGAGATGACTGATTTCAGCAGTGAAACATTTCAAAGCAAGTTTCTAAGTCAGCATATGTAGAAGTGGGATTCTCCTGCCAATGCTATGAGTATCTGTCTTTTTGAATGGATTATTTTTATATGGTGCATGCAAGAGTGGGTGCAGGAGGAGGCTTTATTGCTCTGGGCAGATCATGTGTGTCATGAGCTAGTCAATACCAGCAACCTAACAGTGCCAATGGAAGTCTCTGAATGCTGAACCTCTCAATCATCTAAGCCAAAACTCCAGCCTAGTTAGGCTGTTCATTTGATGAGCCCTTCTGTGATTGCCAGGGAAAAGGAGGAAGGATCTCAGAAAAGTTTGATGTGTGGTTTTCTGGTGAAAGTAAATTCATGTGGAATGTGTCTTCTTTTGTATTTGTCCATATATTTCTGCTTTAAGAAGGTTTCCAATCTGCAGTGCCATTTTCTGCCAAAAACTATATAATCTCTTTCTTTCCTTCTTTCTTTTGTTTGCTTTTATTTCTTTTACTCTGTTTAAAAATATAGGAGGAAGGGGAGAAAGGGGTCAAGAACAGAAGAGTCTATAAGCTTTTGAGTGAAAGTAAATATAAAATATTCACTTACTTAAAAGAATCACAAAGATCATCCTTTGTCTCACTGAAAAGTTAAGGCTTTTTTTATGAGTTTTTTTTGTGATTTAGTCACCTGTCACAGATGAACCAGATTTGCTTAGAGCAAATTTATTTGGGGGAGGTGTTTTTTATTTAGTATAAAAAACCCCAACACTCAAAGCTTCTAATTATGGCAAGAAGGAAAGGCATTGGGTACCATTTCCTGTTGATGCCATAGGTGGAATGACATGTCTCAGACCTGGGATAGGTCAGCTAATTTTAGACTGTTGAGTCACCATTCAGTCACTTGGTCATGGCACAGGTCTACCCTGAAATAAAAACATGGTGTGGTCTTTGCTAAGAAGACGTAGTAATTGCCTCTGAGAAAGGTGTCTTCTTCTTTCTAGCAAAGAATGTGTTACACCTCTCAAATTTCAGCACAGGAACTGTAACTAGTCCAGGTATTTTTTGGGTTTCAGCTGTGACAGTGTTCATGAGAAGCCATTGCTTGTAAGAAGAAAAGATGCATGAACGTAACCCTGTGTGCCACTATAAAATTACTATCTTTTTGCTTCTTAGACTGAAATAAGCCTATTTTGTAGGCTTTTGGGATAGGAATTTCCTTAGAGACCAGGATGTTTAACCACACATAAAATTACATACCTTTGCAAATAGATCATCTTATTCCTCAAGAGCTTACTAGTTTACAGTGCCTCTTGAAAAACTCTCCTCCTATGGTCCAGCTATCAGGGAGTTTGGCTATTTCATTTTTAAAATGTTTCTTTTCTGAATGTTGTACTCAGTGCGTCTAAAAGAACATTACTTTTGTCACAGAAGTTGCAGGTTTTCCTGTAATAAACCAGCAGTGACAGTACTGTGGGTTTGTGTAGCCCTTTCCTAACAGAAGACTTCTGATGTCAAAAAGGGCATGATCATTTTATCATATGCAGGGTTTTATCTTCATAGCCTGTCCTTGTCAGAGGATAAATGCTCTCAGAATGATCATCTTGTGCTTGAAAGGTCACAACTCCCACAAATTTATGAGGTCATGATCCTTAGTGCTGTCTCATTCATCAATCTCAATGAAATTATGGGAAGAAGTTTTCTGGCCAAAGTGGGTTGTGCCATTGCCTCATCTTGCTGCATGCCTTGACTGGAATCAAATTGCTGAATATCTCCAGAACTTCTGGACCAAGTTGCATGGTCCCTTTGGAACTGGATGTCAGTGTGTTAATTGCTGGGATTAACTCTTCCAAAGGTACCTGGGAAGGGATTGTCTTTAATAAGCAGAAATTGTTCCCATGAAGGCAAGAAGAGAGAGGAAGTTTATCTGCCAATACTTACACTTCCAAAAACAAAAGCCCTTAGTCAGAAGTTGATTTTTTGGCTCTTTGTGTGAGCACATGCTTAAGGCATCTGTGTGGAGTGATTTGCCAGCAGGCCGTTAGCCACAGTACGTTCTGTCAGGAAGGGCTCTGGGAGATACAAAATTTTGGTATATTCAAAACAATTATGCAGAATAGGAAGAGGTTTTTATTAGTTCTGTGACACATTTATTGGGATTGGAGAGCTGAGACAGGCTGGCAAACATTAGGCAGACATCTCTAAGAAATGGTAAAAATTGTTTTTGCAATCAATACAAGTTGTTTTAAAAATTTCATCCTTCAGTTGCCTCCTTATTTCTAGCTACTAAATCCCATGAAAAAGACATATCATTATCCTCTGCTCCACCAGTTCAGACGTTCAGAGCCCTTGATAAATTAACAGACTGGTTATTGAGAAAAATAAAATTACAGTTCTGGATTGGATTTATGATTCTTATGCAAATGTAACTGCCACATTCTGTGCAGAAAACACATTTACACATTTAAAAGCCTGAAAATAGCAATAATCCTGTTCAGGAGCTACTCCAGTTAATACTTTCCTATATAGATTTGAGTATTCATTAATAACTTCTGGATTGTTATTAGAATTGTTTTATTGTAACATGTAATTTGCTTGAACTGACTACGTTTTTCTCAAAATGGTTTTAATTACAGAAATAAATGACAAAGCTTAGTGGAGATGCTTATACAACAGTGCAGTCATTTTCTGTGTGCCAACTGGAAACTCATTTTTCACAGATGGAATTTACCAGTCTGCAAAGAAGGAACACAAGGCCTTAAAACTTTACTTTGTCTGCCTGAAAAAATATTAATATGGTGTCATACAAGCTATTTCTTCTTGGCTTGTGCAATATTAATCAATTATCTGTTACAGCTGTAGAAGAAACCCAAAGAGTTGTTCATTTTACTGAGGATGCATTTTGCTATTAGGATCAATTTTATATGTATGTCAACAAGATATACCATTGTGGGTTAGAATAATGGTATGATTCCAAATATTTCCTTTTATCTGAGGGGACTGAGACATTTATCATTCTTCCTTCTGGTGGTATGGACAGTGCTGTTGCAGATTATTTTGGCATCATCGTCCTGTCTTTTTTTTTTTTTTGCTAGCTTTTTTTTGCCTGACTGTTTTTGTAGCTCTTGTTTTCCTTATAAATCAGTAGCTATAACCTTCTCCCAGATTCTGATTCGGGATAAAGGCTGTAGGTAGCTACAAGATGAAGCCAGGACTTCAGATGTGACCTACCAGGAATAGAAAACCAGCATTTTGCTTCTAGTTGATGAGCTGGTTGATTGCAAGTCTTGTCTCTTCTTTTGAGACTCACTAATGAACAGCAGTAAAAATGTAGCCCAGGAGTAACTCAGAAAGCAGAGCTACTGATTAGATATGACAGAAAGAAACAGGAATCACCAGGATGGTGAAAATGAGGGTGTGGAGCTGGATGACCCTGTGGACTGGGGTAGGAGTAGAGAGATGAATTCATCAGGACCACGTGCAAAATCACACCCTTCAGAATAACAAAGTATTGAGCTACAAGTTAATTGTTCATCAGTTAGAAATGAAAGAGGAGCAAAAAGCATGGGGAGTTCTAAATAAAAACAGGATGAGTAAGCTATGGTGGTGTGGCCATGGAAAAGGCAAATGTACTGCTGGCCCCTCTCAAGGGAGGGAGAATTGCCAAAGAGCTTGTTTTAAAAGATCAAAAAAAATCTATTTCTGCACCAGCCAACTACCCCAGCTTTTTGTGGCACTTGCAGCACACCAGTACCCTGCATCTAATGGAAATGTGTGTCTTTATCCCATTGTATTTCAAAACCACACAGTATTAAGATAATTACTATAGAGTGTAAGAATTGCTGAGACTTTACATCCTGCTTGTCTGATAAGATGTAGTTCACATTTCCATCTTCTACAAGAATGTAGCTTGTGCTGCATCCAGCTCTGGGGTGCCCAGCACAGGAAGGACATGGACCTGTTGGAGTGAGTCCAGAGCAGGGACACCAAGGTGATCAGAGGGATGGAGCCACTCTCCAACGAGGAAAGGCTGAGAGAGCTGGGATGATTTGGTCTGGAAAGGAGGAGTCAGGGTGACCTAATTGCAGCTTTCCTGTTCCAGGAGGGACACTACAAGAAAGCTAAAGAGGGACTTTTTACAAGGACATGCAGTGACAGGACAAGGGGAGTGATTTCAAACTGAAAAAAAGGAAGGTTTAGATCAGACATTTAGAAAAGATTCTTCCCTGTGAAGGTGTTGAGGCAGTGGAACAGGAGAAGCTGTGGATTCTCCATCCCTGGAAGCATTCAAGGCCAGGTTGGATGGGGCTCTGAGCAACCTGGTCTAGTAAGAGGTGTCCCTGCCCATGGCAGAGGTTGGAACAAGATGATCTTTAGGGTCCCTTCCAACCTAAACCATTCCATGATTCTATGAAAACAGTGACTAGAAATAAAAATAAATTAAAGAGTGAGGGGAGAAAACAATTTAGGCCAAAGTATTGAGGTGCCCTGAGAGGAAACGAGCCCACAGACAAAACTGAGTTGGGATTAATAAGAGGATACTGAGAGAGTTGTGTTCCAGTAGCTTGGTGTCAAACAGTGAAAAGTGAACTGGTATGGTCAGTTGGAAAAAGTCCCGTGCTGGTTGAGCCAAGAGGATTTCTCCAGCTCTGCCTTCCTAGGAAGAGGAGTCCTGGGGAGGGGTCTGCTCCAACTGCTCCTGCTCAGAGCAGTTATCCTATTGAGAGGGAGACCCAATCCAGAATGACCTGGCATGGCATATGGCAAAAATATCTAAATATTTTAAAAATAAATAAATGTTAGGTCAGTAACCTGTACTCAGAGAACTTTTTTCCTAGTGGAATTTTGACTTTGAAGGGATGTTAAGTCTTTCCTATGGACCTGTTAGACCTCAGGCTCCTCAGGGCTGACATTGTGCTTATACTTCGCAGTAATAAAGCATTTAGAAATATTTTCATAAATTAAATTAAATGGATCATAAGTCATGGACTCCACAGCAAAATAAGTTGAACATGAGAATGTTATCAATTAGAAACGCACTGGCTTTTGATTTTTTTGTTATATATACACATGCATTTGCATCTGTATCCTGTTTCAGTTTTTTTTTTCCTAAGCCTACTCCCATCCTTCCATGTCTTATTTGATGATTTATGTATTTGCTACAGAGATATTTTGTTAAATATTGAGAAGTTTCTGATTTGAACTTGACTGTGATTTGAGCTGTAAATATTTCTTATGGACCTAAAAGCTTAAATTTAACATTAGGCTGATTTTATTTATCTTTATTGTTTTAATGTTGTAGTGAGACCAAGCAAGGAGAGACTTAGTTCATTAACAATGAATGAGGAAGTAGCACAGCTATGCTGTCAAGGAAATGAAAGTGCATATAAAATATGTTCAGGACTTTTTAATTAAGGGTTTTACTCTGCATTGTCCTACTTTTTATTCTTTAGTCTTCTTTAAAGCACAGAAAACATTTTTGATCGACAAAGAATAATTATCCTGGTTGCTTTCAATTAAATAAGTATACACTTCTAAAATGCCAAATAAAATCCACTGATATTGTTTGAAAAAAAAATAGAGGGGGGTGGTCTGAGCAGATAACTCTCTGTTTCTGTAATCTGTGAATATATTAATATTGTGGCAGACAGGATGTTCCTGGTTCTTTATTTTTAGAGTTAAGGTGACAAATCCACTCCTACAGTGGCATAAAGAAGGGGACTTTTATGGCAGCTGGGGAGCAGCTGGCTTTGCTGCCCAGGGATGTTGCTGGTCGGGCAGAGCTGTGCTGGGACTTTTGCACAAAGCTTCAGTGGAGAAACCTAAAGCTGCTGGGGAGCCCTGAGGGAGGACAACGCAGTCCTTCCCTCCCTTTCTTTGAGCAAAAAATTCCCTTCCTGTGGCCATGGAGCTCTCCCTGGCTCAGGCAGAGGTGCCACCTCCAGCTGCCAGAGCTGACTGACCTCCAGGGCTTAGCTGGGCAAAGCAGCTGTGAATTTTACTGCAAAGAAAAGAAGGAAAACCAGATTTGCATTAGGCTTGTTTTGATTCCGCTACTTAAAACTAATCTCCGGTAGCTTTTTTATTTTCTTGAAAGCTGCTTTGTACTGACTAGCCCTTGGTATTTGTCAGATTCTTTGTTTTCACTGCATATTCCCTGCTGGCCTGCTCAGAAGCTCGTTAAATTATGAGGATTATTCAGAGCTGAACTGGATAATAAAATGGTCTATTGATTAGTACAGTTCTAATTAGTTGTCTCTTAGCATGAAAGAGAAATAAGATTTGATAGTAAACAAAGCAGAAAACAAATAGGGTGTTTCCAACATGTAGGATGTACATGCTTGTGTGTGGCCTTGTACATGAGTATTGTAATTTCCAGTTTATCATCACAAGCCTATTTCACTGCTTACAGAACTGTGACCTGCACAAGCAAACTCTCTGACAGATAATCAGACAAAAAATAAAACTCAATTATTTTTTCTTCCAGTATGTACTGGAAGAATGACATCATGATAAGCAATATGCTTTTGATTTTTCATGTCTTGTCATGGTAAAATAAAAGTTATGGCAAATTTGTTTTAACCAGGTTTGTAGTGATAGGAATGAATATAAATAGTGTGTCAGAGTTTTAGCTTGAATGGTGAACACCAGTAATTAGTGAAACCTTTCTAATTGCATCGCATGCCTCCATACTGGTTCAATGTATAAAAATGACCTGTGGTCTTCTTTAAAAATGATGTGGATTGGTGTATTCAACCTTCTAAACAGTTTCCCTAACAGTGCATGTTTTTAAGGTGTGTGTGCAAACCTACAAGCCTTGAGTAGGAGTAAAGCAGTGCTGACATCCTCTGCCCCTTCCTTCAGTCACGCTGTCTGGCGAGGTGAGAGTGACCCTGCTTGCAAAAGGGCTTCTCACTGAGCTTCCCAAAGAGGGAGAAAAGCAGAGGACAGACCATAGGATGTTTCGAAAAATAAGGATTGAAATCCTGGCAGAATTGCTGTTGATTTCTGTAGGAAGAGGGTTTTTCACCAGCCCTTGAATGCCTTTTCCATGATCCACAAAACTCTTGTTGTGAATTTCTATATCCTCTGCATGCTTGCCTTGTTTGGGCGCGGGGAGAGTGTTTATTTATTTTTTTTTCCTAAGCTCTTTCTTTAAATGTAATTCACTTCAGACAAAAAGCAACTAATTACCCACACCTCCCCCCAACTCTGTGTAGTTTTTCCCCACTGCAAAATGGCAGAGCGAAAAGCATAATATATTAAAGTGTGAAAATCATTTAATTCTCATGAAGTGTTCAAATTCCAGTTTTGTTGAGAATGGTTTTGGTTTTTTTTGTTAGACCTGTTCAGGTATCAAGGGCTCAGTTTCATGTTGGTATGCCCTTTTAGAGAATATGAGTTTCTCATTCATCAATTAAGTCTTTCCCATTGTTTTTAGTTGTGTCTGTGGGTTGAGTTGACTGTGGTGTATTTTGCATGGCTCTTCTCCTTTTCCTCCCTGGTAAAAAAACCCTTCCCTTTTAAACCTGGCTGCTGGGAGAGAGGCAGCTGAGCAGCCCTCTGCTTTTCAAAGGCAAGTAGTCTTGTCAGCCCATCAGTCTCCTCATTTCCCATCACCTGGAGGTTCATGTCATAGCAAGATATTCTCTCCAAAAGGTGAATTTCTTCATTACTTTCACAGTCTTCCTCTAGGCCTGTAATTAGAGCCCTCCTGATAACCAGCACACAGCTGCACCCATTAATTAGCTCTTCATTTGAAGATTTCTCTCTTGGTGTTCCCATCCTTGTCAGCTTACAGCAGGTTCAGCTGCCTCCAGCTATTCTTTGGATCCGTTATCCACGTCAGGCATCCTTCCCACAAAAAAACCCAGCCACAGGATCAAGGAAGCCCTGAGCACCACTGTGACCAGGGGAGAGCCACCCTCCTCTCACACAAGGCAGAGCAGCCAAGATCTCACCATGTGAGCTTTTGTGAG
Source organism: Agelaius phoeniceus (assembly GCF_051311805.1). Classification (NCBI taxonomy): domain Eukaryota; kingdom Metazoa; phylum Chordata; class Aves; order Passeriformes; family Icteridae; genus Agelaius; species Agelaius phoeniceus. The sequence continues at coordinate 105,000,515 of NC_135267.1, read as the reverse complement.
TGTCTGCAGGTATCCCACAGCTGATTTAGTTTGCTGTGGAGCACTCAAAAGAGACACGGCCCAGGCTGTGCTGTTTACCTGATGGAACAATCAAAACATCTTCTGAATAAAGCAGACACCCAGTCTCTGTGGGCTTCTCCATGTTAGGGGATAATGGAAGCATTTACTAACAGCCAAAGAAATTATTTATTAGGATATGAAACCTTTAATTTAGAAGGAAGGCTTCATTTTGTCTTTTTTTCCCCTTACACTCCCACTCTACAAATGTAGCAAGGCCAAAATTTAGTGCATTTGCACATCTATTTCTGAGCTATGTGGGTGTCTCTCAAAAGGTATGATTTTGAAGTAGAACAAACAATATATTCGTAGCAATCTTCTTTGAACCAACAAGGTTTTAGAAACCCAAAGATCCAGATCAATCAATCCCAGTATATTACATTCTCTACTCTGTTGGGTTTAGATTTAAACTCTTTTATAGATGTTGAAATTGCAAGAAGGATTCCCCAGCTGCCAAAAATGGCTCTGATGGAGCAGGACAAAATTACACATGGAGAAAAAACACTGGAAACTGAGACTTCATCTTTCTTTCTATCTGCTCCCCTAACTACAGGTACTGCAAGTTTGTCTTATGGTATGGATTTCATCATCCTGTATACATTTTGGTGTAGGCAGTTTCCCCTGTTATCCGTACAGGAGGCTGACACAAGGGGACAAAACCTTTCCTGACCCTGCCAAAGGTGATGAGAGAATCTAAACATTTGTGAAATACACAATCATATTGAAACATCAAATGTTGACAGAAGTATGAAATGGTATAAATAGCTTTATTGTTTACAGCATATCCTCGACTACAGTTGCTCCCAGCTTATTTATTTGTGCACACACAGATGTGCTTTATGTACCCAGGAGGAAAGAACACAAAGACTTTCATTTTTAATTCTTTTCCTTGTTCTTGTTTGGGGGAAGAAAACGTGATCTCTGACATGCTCTCTCACAACAAAGAGCAAAAGGCAGATGTGGGTCTCTCTCTTCAGACACCACTTCCCCCCCAGCTTCTGTTTTCATGTTTACAGCTTCATGTGCTTCTCCTGCAAAGCACACATTGTTGAGGTGCTGCTGCAGGTACTGGAGTTCATTTTCCTCTCTTGTCTGGATCATGTTGCTGTTTGCAGGAAAAGAAAAAACTTTAGGTAATTTAAAAGTTTTCTCTTAGCTGTGCTAAGCTTGACCCTGTCTCTCAGGCTGACACTGCTGAGCCTCTGGAGATATTTCAGGTTCCCTAATAAACCCCTGAACTGACACTCACTGAAATGAGAATAACACCTGTATTACCACTAAAATAACAAATCAAGAAGGTTTGTTGACAAAGAGATTGTCAACAGTCCATTGTTGCTCTGTGGTTCCTTTGTCCCCCTATAAACAAGAAGTAGGGGCTTCCCATGTGAATCATCTGTGGGGATTTAGGGCTAGTTTATTTAGGACTTTGTGGCCTGTACAGAGGGGCACTGGCTGCAGAAAGCAAGGCACATGATGTATTTCCAATTCTTTTAGACAGTGGACACTCATGTAAGGCAGCCTCAATACTCTCTAGACTGAAACAGGGGGGTAAAGCCCCTTTTCCCAGCCAGGAGATCATACCAAGGGTGAATACATTCTGCATGCGACACCTGGCATCCTTTGTGTAGCTACAGGGGCAAAATGGAACCATGTGAATAATAAGACACTGTAATTCTGGATTATTTTTAATTAGAAAATCATGGGCAATGTACCTGAAAATTTCACGATGCTGCTCTGAATTTATCTTTTCTGTGGTTATTTTTTTCCCCCACAGAAGGGTATCATACATTGTTTCTTTGTGTCTGCTTTTGTGGCAGTCGGGGAGAAAAATTTCATTCTCTTTGTTCTACAGGCATTCAGCTTTAAACATGCTGCAACAAATGTTTGATTTTGCCATTTCAAAAATAGAGGTTTGCAGTTGTTCACTCTTAATCATCCTTGGAAAAGATTTTGATACAAAGCCATGACTTCTTTCCCCTTCCTACATCTGTATCTGTGTATCTTCCCATGCAATTTCCCCCCCTCTAACCTAGAAAAGGCAATGAGTACTCATGACTAAACCAGATAGGTATGAGCAATCAAGTAGTGCTAATATTTGCATGGGTAAGAAACATCATTTATGAAGACAATTGAGACAAAATAAAGGTGCTCTATATAATTAGGATAATAGCTGCATGTCATCATTTTCCCTGTGTATTATTATGACACTGTTGATTAACCAGGTGTAGAAGGATTTGGAAAGGCCAGAAAAAAAATGTTAGAGAATCACAGTAGGAGGTAAGATGAAGTGAGAATGAAAATATATGTGTGCCCAGAAAAAAAGAGTACATGTGATCTGTTTCTTGACAGTATAGAGTTGGGGACTAAAGTCTGATGGCAGCTGTTAGTTCCAAACAGGTAGGATTGATCTAAATTATGGTTTCTTGAGGGAGTAATTTTTTTTCCACTGACAGTTTTTCTGCTTCCATTTGCTTAAAGAAGGAGGAGGAGGATCCTGACCTTTTAAGCAGTGGAGGGCAGCTCTCTTGAAGATTTTCATCACTATTAAGCTTGTTTTCCTGTGATCCATGGGAATGGAGGCGTCTGCAAGCCAGCCTGATGGGTGCAGCCTGGCTGACAGCATGATGGGAAAGTTCAGAGCTCTGGGAAGGAGATTACAGACTTCCTGCCAGAAGGGGGTAATTTTGCCACAGGTGCAAGTACACTAAGTGTCACAGAGATGACACAGAGTGCTGACAATGATGCTCATTTCCCAGAGCTCAGTAGTTCAGCAGGGTGGAGTATTGCAGGAGTCCCCAGGCGCAAAGCGAAGGTGTCACGGTGATGAAATCCCAAATACTGTCCCAGATGTGCCATGAAAACAGTTAAGGCTTCCTCCTCAGCACCAGCTCTCACTGGATGGGAATGAGATTGTGCACAAGTAATTACAAAATTAAATCTCACTCAGCAAACCCACATACACCTCAAAGTTGTTAAATATGTTTCCCAAGGACAATACTGAGGGACTTGCAGGGGACAGGGCATCAGTGGAGGCCCACCTTGGCCACAAGAGAGATGTGACTCAAGCTGAAGTGGCAAATTAATCCCTAAGGATGCACAGACATTTATATTTAAAGCTCACATAACTTTCACATTCATTAAGCACATTTGAAGTGGTGGATAGTATATAAAATATCTCATTCTCATTTCAAGCAGCTTAATTTGTGCTTTCCCTTAGGCTGAAGTGTAAGAACTCAAGGCTTCCACCTGTGTCTAAATTGCACATGCAAATTTTTTTGATAAAATGGTATCTAAAAAAGACAATATAAAATAATTGGGGGCTTTTTTGTTCTTGAGTAGACCTTTTTCCTAGATAAATTACAATAATTTTTAAAAACTGCCTATTCAGTGCACTAGCAAGGATTTTAATGATGATATGTCTGTACAGTTCCTGTTTATTTAATGAAATTTGTAGCATATTTAGATCTAAATCAAATCACAAGTTTGGCTTCTCCTGTTCTCAGTTGTGTATGGTGGGTTTAACATAATTTTTTTGTCTATGTTTTTCAAGCATAATGCTGTTTCTGCATTTTAGTAACTGTAGAGATTTGTCTTTGTGATATTTACTACAGTGTCCCTTGATGTGAAATATATGCTATCCAACTCATTTCCTATTGCTCACTGCATTGACAAGCAAATTTTCAAGTGATATTTTATATATATTTGGCAAAATTTATATTCAGCAAAACTCTCGTCTACAGCTCAAGAGTGTGTAGTCAAGCAAATTCAGGTTCATTGCTTTTCTGCATTTAGTTTTATTTTTTGTATACTTGGACTTGATTCAACAAAGCACTCAGGAGTTTACTTAAATGCAAAGTTGCAAGTACTTAAGTGTAAAGTCAGATCATTTCTCACTGCTTTGCCACACTAAGCCCATAAGTGCCTTCACATCCTTTGGGTAAAATTTATCCCAGCCACACTGTCTGTTGTATTTCCACATCACACCATAGCCCATCACACATGATACACAGACAGCTGCATCTCCATGAAAGGCAAAAAATCCCCCTGAACTTGGTTAGATGGAGGGCTGTTCCCCAACAGAAGGAATTCTCTTGCAAGCTGTTTTCTGCTGGACAGCCAGAATCTGTAGGATGAGGCTTTCTGACCTAGCACAGCTCACAGCAAGCTGTGCTCTGCAGCATTTCCCCCTGGCACTTCAAGGCAAGGCTTCTCCAACAGCATTTCATCCTGACAGGCATCTGCTCAGCGTTTGAGAGGAGTTAGGGCTCTGTCATCCATCTTTATACAATTCCTTTTATTGCTGCTTTAGTTAGTGCCCTGAATAACAGGACACATGACAGTCCATTACTGTTAATGGTGTTGTTGTAGAATCACACTTCTGAAAAATACTGCCTCAAGCAAAATATTAGAGATAATTTGGTACTGTCTTTCAGGAAGGGACATGCTGGGGTTAATGAAGTCTGACTTAGCGAACGTGAAAGGACCACATTGTTTGATCTGCTTGAAATGGTATTTATTATTCTCATTTAGATAATTTTCTTAATTAAAATAGGAGTGTTTTTCTTATTTCTTCTGCCCCCCAAATGAACTCCTTTTGTTGAGGACACAGCCCCTGCAGGAGCTGCTGTCAGGCAACCCAGGGAAATGGATGCTGATGCCACAAGGGCAGGGAGAGCACAGCTGCTGAGCATGGACCATGGGCATTGCCCTTCCTGTCCTCTGTGCTGGTCCCTGAGCAGGGATGGGAAAACAAGGCTTGAAGGTTTGACCATTGCCACAAAACACTGGACAAGGAAACACATAATTATGGCCTGATGGTGTCCTCTGCCATCTTCCAAAAGGGGAAAGGTGCTGAGTCAAGGTTGGGGATTTCTAGGGTGGCCTCAGAGGGTCAGGAATTGCTTTGAATGAAAAAGCTAAGATCTTTCCAGCTGTGAGAACTATCAAAATACAATGTTCAGCTCCAGCTTTTAATTTTGCTGGCCCACATTTAGAAAACAATGTGTGGAACAGGAGAGCACAGTGCTTTCTGCTCCATCCACCAGCACACTGCCTTAAAGTTTGCCAGCTTCAGGGCCAGGAGTCAGGTTCCAGCATAAATCGAGTGCAAGAGCCTCAGGGCAATGACTTTCCTCTAATTAGCGCCACGTGGCACAGACAGACATTTAACAAATGGGAATGCCACTTCCAACAAGCAGCGAAGTGTTTCCTTCAGCATTAACTGTTTTGGCCGTGGCTGAGTTGCAGCCAAATGAATGTACATGGGAGAGCCCCTGTGTCCAGCAAGCAGCCCTGCTGCTGTCCGTGGGCTGTTATTTTTCAATTTACCAGGAAAAGAACACGGTAGATAGACACCTTTTACACACACTTATAATTTAATAACTGAATATTAAAAATCCAGGCACGCTATGCAAATTTACTGAGCCACACAACCTCTGGTCGAGCCTGGCTCTGTTTAGAGGAGGGAGATGTTTTTCATGCAGAGTAGATCTTTCCAATCCATTTCAATTTATTTTTCATGAAGAAGGGTATCAAGACACTGCCCATCAGCTTTGCTTTACTGCCACGCGCTTTGGCCATTAGCTGTAACATGCAGAGGTGTCATTTACGAAACGGTGTTGCAAGTTCAATATCCCTCTTGAAAAAGGTAACATGCTGCCACTGAAATGGGTGGGTTGAGGGTGCGTCAGGGCAAGTTTTTATCATCTCCGAGCTCCTGTCAGGGGAAATGCAAAGTTGGCATCACCTGACTTTTTTGTATCTCACTTGTCGTTTTCCTCAGCATAGACATTCATTATTCAAAGTCGATTTTGAGGGCTTCTGGAAAAGCCAAAAGGTGGGCGCTTGCTATGTTATGACTGTCGGGATTCGTGAAAACTGTTAAGAGAAAATAAAATAAAAATAAAAAAAAAAAGGAAAAAAATTCTCTCTGGGCCAAATAAAAAGAAATGGTGTTGCTGTAAAAGGAATCTGTTGGCCAGACGCTGCGGCTGGATTTTGGGTGACTAGCTTGACAAACCTCTTCTCAGCAGTCGCTTGGTCGAGCTCGCTCCAGCACCTCTGCAGCGCTGGGCTCTGTGCGCAGCCAAGGAGAGGCAGATGTGCTTGGCGGGTTCCCACGCGGCATCCCGGCCGTGCCGTGCCGTGCCGTGCCGTGCCGTGCCGTGCCGTGCCGTGCCGTGCCGTGCCGTGCCCGCTGGCTTCCCAGAGGGAAGCGCCGCGTTGGAGCGAGGGGCGGGGGCGGCTCCAGCACGAGGGCGCGCGATCCCATTCCGCGGCGATTGTGGAATTCTGCCGGATGATTATGGCTGGCTTGTTTGTAGGGGTTTTTTTGGTGGTTTTTTGTTTGTTTGTTTGTTTTTTGTTTTTTTTTTTTTTAAAGCGGTAACGCCGCCGAGGCGCCGGGGTCGGTGTCGCCCCGCTGCCCGCGGGTGTGGCAGGCGGCGGGGCGCCGCTCCTCCCTCCCTCCCTCCCTCCGCCGCATCCCGGCGCATCCCGGCGCTCCGGCGCGGTTCCGCAGCGCCGTGCGGCGTCCCCGGTGTCCCCGCGGCGGCGGCGGGCGCGGCCAGGGGCGGGCGGAGCGCCGGGCACTGATAGGCCGGGCGGATGCGCAGGCAATTTATCATCCCCGGCTCCCGCGGAGGCAGGCAGCGCGCCTGTCACCAGTATTGATTTCAGAGGATGGACTCAATTTCCTAGGATTTCCATTAAGAATTAAGCGGGGAGGAGGAGGAGGAGGGGAGGGGGAGAGAGAGAGAGAGAGAGAGAGAGAGAGGAAGGGAAGGAAGGGGGAAAAGAAAAAGAAAAAAAAAAAAAAAGCCGTAAGCACGCAGGGTAGCCAGGCAGACATGGATATGAGATGGCACTGTGAAAACTCGCAGGTAGCTTCTTCTCTCACAGCCGATGCAGCGCACAGGCGAAGCACTGCCGCATGCAGGGTTTAAGATACCTTTAGGCTGACAGCAAGGAGGAGAAAGAAAAAAAAAAAAAACAACCAAAAAAAACCAAACCAAAAAAAAAGGCATTTGCACCGATTTACTGAAAATTACCTTTTTTTTTAACTAAAAAAAAATTAGAATATGTCTCCTTGGAGATTTCATGTCATTAATATCAAGATCAAATTTCTGCACGATATCGGTTTTAAATCTAGAAAAGCTTCTAAATTGTATTTTTTTTTCTTTTCTGCTCCAAGAAAATAACGCTTTGGTACCCAGAGCATGGATGCTGCTGTTTTTAAATTTTTCTCATCTGCTTTTTTTTAAACAATAGGCTTTTTTTTCTTTTTTTTGAGCATGTTTGCTACAAATGAGTCTAAAAGGAAAGGAAAATCGAGAAGAATCAAATAAAAGCATGAATAAAACCTGCTTCAAATAGTTGCCAGGCTGCTTTCTTTTTAACAATCTAGCAATTATTTTGGCTTAAATTATGCTTAAACCCTGGCCATGCATGCTTTTCATCTTGGCTTAGAATATGTGTGTACGTGTGTGTGTACGTACGTGTGTACTTGTTTTGATTTGATTTTTTTGCAGTGAGCATTTGCACAACGGGAATTCCTGTGAGTTATATGCATGCTTTGATAAGAAAAATTGCATATCAATGAATGACTGTATCTGATGGACTAAAATGTGGTGATATATGATGCAAAGTAGCTTCATTTTTAAATGAGTTGCTTCTAATCTTTTGGGGGAGGGTAAATCGCTGCATGCTGATGACAATGAAAGTGTTTGTGTATTTTCTCAAAGGTTGATTGTTTATTTGCTTGTTTCTAACACGAAGAGTGAGTTGTTTCCTTTTATTTATTTATTTGTTTGTTTTTCAAATAACAAACCTGCAAGGCATCTGATTTAAACGAGCACGGGCTACAAAGCTTTCCCCGTTACCTGAAAACGAGCAGAAGGGTGTGTGTTTGCGTGAGTGCCCAGCTCCTCTGGGGAGGTTGATGATCTTTTCAGCTCCTTATTCTCCCCAAGAAGAGTTAAAATGCCGTGGCTGTCTGGCGCCTGCGTGCACCATGGGAATTCTGCTGGCAAAGCCAGGGCTGGCATCAGGTGGGACAGGTGTATCGTGATAGTGGAGAAAGGCAAAGGTGCGGCTGAGGGCTGCCACAAGAGGTTAAAGGGTTTCTAAAGCAAGGAATCAGCAGCTTCCATCTGTACAGAAATCTCATTTTCCTCCAGTAGCTAGAAAGGCAAGGGGAAAAGGTTTTTTTTTGGTGTGTTTGTTTTCTTTCAAATGAGTCAGAGGAGAATAAAGCGGGAGAGACGGTTCAGTTTTATTCTGGTTTACAGGTTGTAACAATGTGTTGAGAGAGAAGTTATGGTTTGGGAGGCTTTTTTCATGATTGTGAAAAGGCTGAACTGGATCCAAACTATCTGACCTCATTCATTGCTGCAGTTGTGGGGCTGAGCATCAAACCTTCTCTCCTTTGGTGGACAGGGTGTATTGTGTAATGCTGTTTGCATTTGCTAGCTGGGCTTCCTCAGAGTTCTGCCATTAAGCCTTTTGGGGTTTTTTATTGTATTCATTTAAATCACTTAATGTGCCATTCTCTACAGCAGCTCTTCTCTTACTGCTCTGGGCTAATCAATACCTGATTTTGCTCTTCCCATTAGCAGCTCACCCCAGGAAAAAAAAAATAAAAATGGGTGGTTGTAACCATGCCAAATGGCTCTGGCCTGTTGGTATCTTAGGCCCCTCTTCAAGTTCAGGCTGAAAACTTTGTGAATTGAGTTTACTATTTCCAACTCTCTTCTTAATAATCCTCCACAGCACCTAGGCATCATATATAATTTGACACAGCTGACAGCATCCACTTAGGGGAAGCTTAGGGCCGAGCCAAAATGGAAATTGAATTGCATCTCAACTCCCTAATATTAATGATCCTTCCAGGTCAGCAGAGGAGTAATTGCCAGGGAAGCCTGAGGAATTGTCCATTAAACCTGCCTAGATGGCAGCTCACCTGTGGAGAGATGCATCTAGATGGCGTGTACAAAATGAATTCCATTTGCTTAATGTAAGGTCTGCTGGACTTATGAATATCTCAAAAGCCAGCATGTGGTCCCAAGTTTAATACCAAGTAATTTTTCTGATATTTTAAGATTTCTTATAACTAAGGCTTGGCCAAATTGCCTTAGATGTGACTGAAAAAGAAAATTCACAGAAAAATCTGGTTGGTGATTGTATCTTGAAGGGCAAGCCTGTATTTCTGTAAAGGTGTAGTTTGATCTGAAACCTTGTGGCATGAGGCAAGAGAAGAAAAGTTCATGTTGTCCATGTTCTTTAGTCCTTGAGGTAGATGCGCATTTAGAATAACCCATTAATCAGTCAAAGTTGGTATACACAACCTGATTAGGTGGGCAGCTGGACCTTTAAATCCCAAATCAATATTCAACAGGAATTCAGAGGAGACAAACAGCCTAAGGACAATGTTTAGAAACTCAACTGTGCTTTATGTCTTGGTGTAATGCTGATTTAGCAAGAAATCCCAGTCACAGTGTGAGAGGATTTATTTTTTGACCTTGTTCATTTGAGATGACAGAGAAAGTTAAGAGTTGTCAGCATGGCTTTACTGCAAGGGGGAAATGCAGAGGGGGTTCAACCATCCCTGTTGCCATTACAGAAGGTGGAGCAGCAGAGAACAGAGGTGCACAGAGCAAACCTTCAGACTGAAAAATCACATTCTTCTGAACTTTGCCAGGTTGATGATTTATGATAGTCTGGAGTGTGATAGTCTGGAGACACAGATGAGGGAACACCTAACTTGCTGCAATCATAGTGGGATACATCCTCTAGGAAATCTTGGACCACTAGCTGTTTATCTGTCCTCTCTCTCATCACAGCTACTCAAAATCATGGTGGGTTTTTCTTTTAACAGCCGTGTCAACTATAGCAGCTGTGTGTAGTAAAAGGATTTCTGACTGCTGACACCCTTCTGCCCTGAGTCACCCATTGCCACTGCTTAGAGGAGTTGTTTCCTCTCCTCAGAGCTCCTTGTCTTCACACTGCTGGAGATGGTGTCACAGCTTGGCTGGGTTCTGTGTACATACACACGAAAAAGCCTTTCAAGATAAAAAGTTGAAGAAAGCACAAAATTCATTCTTAGCCAAGGAGAAGCTTGACAGACAGAACTTGTTGGTGAAGAGTAAATGATTTTCATACTTCTTGGTTGACATGTTCAGTAGCTTGAAATATTTTATAATTAGTTTTAGTTGTGTGTATTGCCACAAAGTTTTGTCACTCTATTGCTAAATTTTATGAATTAGCTGTTTTTCAGCTTTTCTGACACAAAAATTAATTTTACACTTGTTTTGCACATTCAGACAGTAATGATTTTAATTTCTGGATTTATTGTTCTCTCTGTTTTTTTTATATTTTTGATATGCTTTTTCAATCCATAGAGTGTTTTGCCCTGCTCTTGCAAGTTGCTGTGACCAGCAGATCTAGGAGAAGTCTGTTAAAGTCACGAGAAGTCCCTCTTGTGGGGTAGCTTGTATGATTACAGTCTTTTGCTATGCTTTTCCACACTGGCTTTCTCTTTTTGTCTATATCTGAACTGTACTTCATTTTTTGCCAGCGGAGTGAATAATTAGATTCAGCTGTATAATCACATGCCATTAATAAGGGCTAATCCCTTTTTCTCAGATCCTATCTTTCAATCCCTTTTTGGGTGAAACTTCAGGTAATGCCTCCAATGTAAGTACCAGATCAAGATGAGACAGAGTAGGGGCTGAGGGCAAAACTTAGAGGCAGCAGCTATCTGAAACAATTTGGGGTACCTCAGGAGGCAGCCAACAAAACCCTTACAGTTCCTCTGAAAAAGTACTTGTTGGGACTGCTTCTGTGCATTTGACTGCATTGCTAGAGAATGGTAATTCTAGAGAATGCCCTTCTCTACTAAAGAAAGGAAAAAATGTGTAATCTCTGAAAAAAAACTGGAAGGATGGAAGGATAAGGATTAGAAAGTGTGTTCTGTACATGCAGGAAATTTGAGTATTTTGGACCCTCCAGTTAGCCCTGTGCAGCAGTTTGTCTGGGTTTCCATAAAAGGTGGATTAAGGTGAAATTCTACCATCTCTGAGGTCAATAGAAATTCTGTCAGTGACTTCACTGTCACTGACATTCTACCCCTGGCAGAAGTCCGAACAGCACAGAGTGTGAAGTCTAAGTATGTAAGGACATATGCATTGATTTCTAAACCCAGCTATCTTGGATGATTGTTGCTTAAAGTAAATCAAAAGTTAAATGGGAAATGAGCAAGATGGCATTTTCACCAGAATGATTCATTTTAAATTCCATCCCACGAACTAAATGATTCCTTGCCAGAGAAGACCTGGGAAGTTTTCAGGTGATGAGGCATTTCTCACGCTGCGAGTCTGTAATGTCCAGGACCTTGGAACACCTTCTGGTTTGAGCCTGGCCATATGTTTTTGGCCCAAATCCAGAAATTGATATAGTAAGTTGTGGACTTTAGAACTGAGTAAATTGCATTTCTTGGCTCCAATAATGTTAGTGCCTTGTTCACCGGTTTCTCTAAATTGGTTGTGGTATGGCTGCATGCCAATACTAAATCATATGAAGACTTAAATTATTTTCCTTGAGTTTCCACAAGTTGTGTATTTGTTCTTCCTTTTAGTTCCTTTGATTTCTCTTATTCCCTTTCCTATCTATTTCAAAATTCCCATGCTAGATCACTCTCATTGTGAAGACTACACTTCTATATCTGCTGTTATTGTATTTTTTCCATACTGGAGGCTGGGGAGAATGCCTTGCTTTTCTGTGGTGGTTTTAGTGCTGCTCCACTCTAGTCATTCAGGAGTTTTGTTGGAATTTCAATTTTTTTCTTTTTTAATTATTTCAGCTGTTAAGGACATGCATTAGGTTACCAAAGTTGTTGAGCAAGTTTATTGAGAAAAAGGGTGATTAGAGTGTCCAGGGCTGTATGTCAGCACTATGACTGCTACCAATTTTTACTGCTCCCTCAAAGCAGTAAAAAGAGGTGAAAACCAAAAGCCATTGTCCACTTCTTCAATGCAGTTGTACACCTGGGGCACAACTGCACTGAAGAAGTGGACAATGGCTTTTGGTTTTCACCTCTTTTATCATGCTTTACCAAAAGATCTTTAGGAAAGCAGCTGCACAGAGACTAGTCATACAAATACACGTTATTTCTGTAGGTTGTATTGTACAGTAGAAGGAAGAAATGAAGTTTATATGGCATTTGGGAGCAAAGCATATTTTTGAGTTCCTAATTGGTGTTAGAATTGCTTAATAAAAGGGATATGGCAGTGAATGAAAAGTCACAATTTTGCTTTACAATAACACAGGTATATATACAATGGTATTAAGCGTCAGTAATGCACCAAACCTGGGGAAGCTGAGGAATGAATACATGGACAAAGCACAAACCTCTTCCATGTTTTAGAGCTGTGAGGTGGCAGCAAGGAAGGGGTTGGAGGTCCCCCAGCCAAAATCAGAGCAGGCCAGTAAAAATATCCCTTCCGGTGAGCTGCGCTGCCAAATGCAAATCTGTTCTGTGAGGTTGATGTCAACGTCAGCCGCCGCGTCCTGGGGAAGCTCACTTCCCCTGGCCCGTGCCAGCTCCACGGAGGCTTGCAAAGCCAAGCTGAGCAGTGCAGCTTGTGGTTTCCTAGAGGATGTCCATCTGCCCTGAACAGCCTGAGCAGCCCCGGGCCCTGGCTGGCAACCGCGCCGGCGGAACGTCCCGCGTGAGCAGCGCTGCCCGGCTCCAGCGCGCGCGGCAACAGCGCCAGGAATAACTCTCCTCTTGGCCAAGGGCACAGCGCTGGGGTGCTGCACCCCCATTCCTCTTTGTGCTGAAGCCTGAGAAACACAGTTTGGATCTTTGAAGAGAGTTTAAACTCAGTCTGGACCAGTGGGAGTCCCCTCTTTTCAGGTTATGTTGAATGATGGTTGCCTTGTTCGTTTTTGGTTAGGAAGAGACTTTACAGGAGAGGATTTCTGATACTCTTCTTTCTATCTATTTTTAGTCATTCTAACTAACTGAACAGACAGTAGGATGTTTCTGCTAACTCTTGGAAGGGTCAGGGTGCATGAAACAGCTAAGAGAAAATCAGCATAATTTGGGTTTTTTTCTACCAGTATCTTAAGTGCTAGGTTGCCAGATGCACCATCTTTACCTAGAGGCATGAGCAAGGACCCCAGTTTTTCCATAAGCTACATTGACCATTGCCAACTTCACCAGCCCTCAATCTTCCCTTTGCAGCTTTACCTGTGCAGCAAGTTTCTAATGCTACGTATTTCCCCTTTCTAGTGGGGATATCTAGGCAATAAAGCAAGTAAAGTGGTAGCAGAGGCATCTGAAAAGGCTGCAAAGGTGACCTTTGCAAAATACTCCTTCAGGGTTACTGGGGAGGACGTGTGACATTCAAGTCTCACAGTTTTTGTGCACCACACAGTTACAAAGGCAATAATAGCAACTTTTAAGCTCATAAGAATGTATCTGTCACTTTGTCTAATCTTTGCTTTCTGGCAGCCTAAAATAGGTGACTGAGATGGTAACCTAGCCCTGAAAAAGACCAAGACAATTTCCCTGTGTCCAAACCGTCTGTACTATCTGTTCCCCATTGCTATTTAGGTGACTTATCTGAAGCAGGAATGAGCAGCAGCTTTCATGAGAGTGGAGACATTCTTCCAGTGTGCAGCCACTGCAGGATAAGGAGCTCTGGCAGCTGATCTGTGACCCCTGCTCCTGCCTTGCATTGTGCTGAGACTGACTGGAGTGCTCTAGTAGACTTTGCTTTACTCTTTTTATAGCCAGGTATCCAGATGGCTTCAAGGATTTAAGTCAGCTTATCAACTTCAGGTATTGCTCTACTTGGAAACAGGAAAACTGAAAGTAACCTGAGTAAATATATAGTGGGGAAGTGACTAATTCCTTTTGGAAGCCTACCTCAACTGTAATTCATTTTGGTTCCAAAAGAAGATTCTCACTTATTTGTGATTAATTAGATAGAACTACCTTGAGATCACTAAATAATAAGACAACACCAGAAAAAAATGGTTTTCCCCTTGAATGAACTATAAGCAGCTTCAGTAGTTTCTCAGACTGTCAGTGCATGGTGTATGCCTGGACTGCTGCAGAGCTGTGGAGAGCAAAATGGAAAGATGTTGCCTTAGTTGTGTTGATAACCAGAGTAAGAGCTGTGAAAAATGTTAGTCAAACAATGTTCTCACAGTGGTGTCATTCAGAGCCTGAATAAAACCTGCATCTCTCTTTGCTGAGGGCTTGGCACTGTGGGTCCTGTTCTTTCTGGTCCTACTTCCTTGCCCAATCAGTCTGTGGCATTATCTCTGTTTCTACCTTGACTGCAGAAAATCCTGATCTTTCATGTATTTCTGGGAAGTTCATGTTCCTTATTCATTTATGGATATGCCAGATAATGTCTTGATTTTAACTGAATTTGATGCTTGAAGAAAGAATTGGACAAAACAGGTATTAATCCCATTATTCTGCCATTTCAGAGAAGATTTGTCTCATTGTTAAACTAGCACCCATTCAATTAATGGTGAGCTTTACAAACTCCCTTTTATTTCATGTAGTCTTACATTAAAACATTACTTCCATTATTTTCAGATATTAAAAGTAATTTTCCCTTCCTTTCGATATTCTCTTCTGGGCTTTTCCTCAAGTGTCAGCATCCCAGAATAGGACATCCACCTCATAGACAGCACTGGGAATTACAAATAAATTGTGTTTTGAGTTGAAAATATCCTGAATGTTAAAGGTGTCTGTCTAATGATTGTGTTAGAAAAAGCATAATTTTGTTTGCATTTTCCAGGTGCCTTTTGTATTACTCTTGATTCAATGTTTTGCATTAAGTGTATGGACTGAAATTTGCCAAAAAGTCATTGAGCTGCTTCTTTTGGGTCAGCTGGACTTCTTCCTCCAGTGACTGTTTGCTAATTTTGAGATGACATTTCTTCCTCCTGGGAATGGTTTTGCATGAATGTATGCTTAATTGTATTAATGCTAATAACTGGGATGGGGGAGTGATTTCTTGGAGGAAAGGAAGGGCAGGAATAACCTGTGAGCCCTGTAAAATAATTGGGAGTGGGAGTTAGGGAAACTACCACATGTTCTACATATCCTGGGTTTTGTCCCTGACCTCAGAGGTCCTATAACTCAGACATGGGTGCCAAATGTGGTGCTCAAATGGTGAGCTCAGCAGTCAAAAGAAGCTCGGGGTTTTCCCTTCGTCTTTGTAAATTCATACTGACCTTTTGAAAATGTTGGGAGCTGCATAAATTGCTGGATCTGATTTCCATGTAAGGTGTTAGGGCTCTGGAATACTGGAAGGGATGTTCTGTTCAGCAGATGCTCTTGGTTTCCAGATAACAGAGGAATTATACAGGGGTGGTACCTTCAAGGTGCAGGAGCACTGATGCTCACCCTTGTGCTGGTGGCCTGATTTTGGGCTGCCAGCATGGGGTGTGTGCCCAATCCACAATTTTTCCATCTGAGGAAACCAGCCAGGTCTGGATGCTGAATGGAGCAAAACACTGGCTCCATTCCAAGGATCTCTAATTTTACTGGCTTGTCTATGTAAAGCTGGTGGCTGATTGAGTACCAGATAATTTTAAGTCTTTATCAGTGAAGTTTTGTTTATCTCGCACTGCAGAGGTCAAATCAGGGGAAAGAGTGGTGCTCTCCTTACCGTCAATTTCATGCCAATTAAAATCTCCAAATAAGTCTTGTAACTGTCTCTCCTGCCCTTGGTATCACATTCTCTTCTTCATTTCACTTTTTAACCTGATTTGCAGTGGAAGACTGAGTGTTATACTCTCATTTCAGGACCAGCACCTCCCTCCCCGCTTTGAAATTTCTGGGAGCAATACTTGCTTCTTATTACTGTTCTGTCTGGCTGAAAATTCAGCTGAGCATCATTGCATCTGCCCTTGCTCCACACCTCATCCTCTGGCACTGTAAATTTTGCCAGGAGCTCACATGCTGTGGTTCCACTTGGAGCCATATCAGTATATAGAGGAAGGGGTCTCAGTGCTTTAAGAGTATTTTTGAAAACAAAGCAGCTGATATTCTATCCTGCCTGCCACCAGGATCCCACAAGCCTGCTGGCTTTGATTCCTGTCTTTGCGCACTGTGCCCATGCAGAAGGCACCCTTTCCAAGGTCACCCACCAGCTTTTGTGCTCAAAAAAGTGATGAGGGGTTATCCAGAACAACAAAGTGAAAAGTCTCTGAAAGGATTCATACCTCAGCAGGTACTTTGAATGTTGCATGCAGCTGTGGGCTACAGCTGTGGAAGTCACAGAGAGTTATAAATTAGCCTTGTGGGGAAAGCTAATTGGCAGCTTCTCCTTCAAAACAAGACCCTTTTGTGCAGTGAGAGTGTGTGTGCACGTTTCCATGCTCAGGTGGAGATGTAAAAATATTTAGTACATGATCTCCTATTTTTCCTGCTGTGACTCAGCTGTGGAGGATACCTTATGCATTTGAGAGTGATCACAGGTAGCTTTCAGCCCTGATACAAAGAGAAAAGATTGTATTGGAGTAAACTGATTTCAAACAGACACTCTTCTTTGGACAGATGTGCTACTCCCAACTTCTCAAGTGATACCATCCTCAAGAGCACCTGAGCATAGTAAACACTGATTACTGGATAGGAGGTGATGAAAAAGAGGATTAATTAAACTGTAGAACATTATAATGTTTAGTATATGAGCAGGTGATTGGGAAACCAGTCTTGAAAAAGATCCTGTAGCCCCTTTAAAAAAAACAAACCCAAGAAGACTAAGGCATCTTAATTTACAGAAAGAGAAATCTCTTCAGACACTTTACAGTTTATTCTTGTGGTATTTTGTGACATGAGAAGGATATCAAAATACCATTGCCAAAGAGTGAGGGTAACACATGGATGCACAGCAAGAGGATTCAGGCTGCAGAAGGCAACAGGGAAGTTTTATTTTCTTTGTGTTTTACATTTATGAAAAATTCAATTCCAGCAAGACCTGAATAGAGAGTAGATGCAGGCAGGCATTGACTCCATGGATTACAGCAGACATTCCATGACATTTACTGTCCATCTTTTTATCACCATGAGGTTTGCCAAAATGAAGCATTAAACAGAGAAGCAGTTTGTGGCAATCTGCAAAGTCTCACAGTAGTGTGTTTATCCCCAGGAAGGGCTGTAGTGATGCTGAAAAAGGCTGTTAAGACCTGTTTGTGTTTTCCCAAAGCCGTAACAAGAGAGAACACAAGCAGGTGTGAGTTGGGCTGGTCTGAGGAGGGATGAAAGCAGCCTGGAGAGCTGGCAAGTAGCTGAATCTGCAGTTGGTTGATGCCAAAGTTCACCAGAGAACACAAAGGCAAGGCAGGGTGGGATTGCTTCAGCTGATGCTCCTGATACATCTGGCATTTACCTGTCAGGTGCTGTTGTGCTGCTGGAAGCAATCAGGTGGCAGCAATGCCTGATTGGATATTTCACAAAATGGAGGTTTCCCACCTGGGAACAAATGGGCAGCAGAAGAGGAGAGTTTGCTATCACAGCTGAGCATGGAAAAGTGTGAGGAATATCAAGCTCAAAACAAAGCAACTGAGATCCAAATTTCCCAATAGCAAGAGATCCATTCAACCAGATAAGTGGAAAAAATGGCTTTCATTCAGAGTGGTTTCTTTTATCTGTAGATGTTTTTTCAGCCAACCTTTGGAAGGTGCATGAGA
Source organism: Agelaius phoeniceus (assembly GCF_051311805.1). Lineage (NCBI taxonomy): Eukaryota > Metazoa > Chordata > Aves > Passeriformes > Icteridae > Agelaius > Agelaius phoeniceus. The sequence goes on along the minus strand of NC_135267.1, from coordinate 104,982,740 downwards.
AAACCTTTTCTGTGTGTGGCTCTTGAGTTGCATCAGTTAACATAAGGCATTGGGGGAGAGTTTGGGGATTTTAAAATGAAGTTAGACTTTGGCAAAGTTTAATAAAATAGATATCCCTACTGCTTTGCTCACCCAATGTAACCATTAGGAGAGAGGTGTTTATACCAAGTGTGAAAATTATGTGGTAGAACCTGAAATGTGCAACTAAACTATTGCAGAGCCTAATTTCATAAACTTTCCATGTCCAAAGTAACATTCCAAAGAAAATGATGCCTGGTAGACTGGGACATGTATAGCTTAGCAGGATCTTCAAACTTTTTTTATAGGAGACTTTGTGGAAAGAGAAAAACATAGGCTGAAAAGCAAATCACAGTGGGAATTTGGTTTTCTGGATGTGGAGGAGGACAGCAGGCTGGAATGGTTGCAAAATCTCCCTGATATTCTGTGATTAGAGAGCACTTTTCAAGTGTTGCCTGAAAAGGAAAGAGGGAAACTGGAAGAGAATGAGGTTGGGGCCAGGTTTTCTTCAGACCGTCACCTGCAAACAGATTTGTGGTCAGACCAGTGTCTGGAAACTGCACATCTGTGAAAGTCCCTGGGGAGGTCACGTTTTGAGATGTGCATTGATAAAATGGCCAGGCACAATGTCACAAGAAAGGCAGCTGCCAGAAAGAGGAGTGATCTTTGCACGTGTTCTGACATCTGCCACTAAACAGCAGCAGGATTCAAGTGTAGGTGGGAGGGAGGTGCTGCTGTACCTGGAGGGCTGTGCACTGTCAATGTGGTGCCACACACCAAAATCCTGTGCTGAGAAGAAAAAATCTCATTCCACTTCCACCTTGAGGAACTTAGAGGTGAGAATTTGCTCACCTAAATCAGTGTTGCGTTTTTTATTGTCTGTTTTTGCTTTTGGGGAGAGAGTCTTATTGGTTCCAAATATTGGATATCAAACAAATTTAGCCTTGCTATTTCTAAACCAGAAAGTTACTTTATTCAATCTCTTCATATGTAGAAAGAGTCTCCACCCATCACTAGCATGGGAGAAATGTCAGGGCCTTTTCCAGCAAAATTTCAGTTCAGTTAAGAGACATCTCTGGCTGAAGGCAGGAAAGCCTGGAAGAAGTTAGGAAGACACAAATTTTACAGAAAACTCCTAGTTGTTCATTCACCCACACAGGAACTTACTCATAGTTACCTAAGAGAGCATAAGACTGAAAAAGAATTTCTGGGTCATGAAGTCCAGTCTGTTCCCAAAGTTCTCCAGCATTACAGTGTTAGATGGACCTTTCTAGCAGTGAAAATGTATTAGACAGCTTCAGGCAGGAAAAAATGCCCAGCACTGCAAATTTGGACCTTTAAATTAGTTGTTTAGAAATGCTGAACAGTGAATACATTTTTCTGTTTTATTTTGCTGTCATTTCACTAGGCATTGTTTTAATGTAGAAAGACCCGAACAAAACATAAGCATAAACATTGTTGTATTACTGTAATGAGAACTTGCATTACCAGTCCTGACTGAGCCTAAAGTAGATTATTGTTATTGGTTGTTCTTCAGATGTTTCTTTCCTGACACCAGCAGTTTTCAGGTCACTGATCCTTCTTCAGCGTTGGTGTATTTTAAAAGTCATCACCATTTTGTGGTTATTATAATAACAAGAATAAAACTTTTTGGGGGGTTCATGATGAATTCTGATTCTACATATCTGTGTTTTAAAATGTTTACAGAGATTGTTTGACCCAGGCAATGTCTCATGGCCTCTGGGCTGGCCTTTCACAGTCATCCTGAGGAAGACATCCATTAGCTGAGAAATATTTCTGTGTATGAACCGAAGTAGCCTGTTAGCAACAGCACATTTATTTAAGAAGACATCTCAGTAATAGTGGAACAACTGGGCAAATAATCTGGATCCAGGGGCTTCTCTCCTAATGATCTGAAATTCTGCAGAAGTGTCTGTTAAGGACATAGAGGCTGGTGGATACACTGGTCTTTATCCCAGGAAAATTCCCTCTGGCAGCAGTGGGGGTAATGGCCTGCAAGACCTCAACACTCTGTCAGTGGAATTACACCAGAGGAATTCATCCCTGCTTATGAAAACTTCTGCTTAAATCCAGCTGACATTATGGGAGGGGAGCAAAAGTGGGAGGTGAATTTAAAGAGCAATTAGGGAAAGAATTTTCTTGTAAAGCAATTCTGCCTTTTGCTGTTTGCTTTTGGAATTATTTTAATTATCTTTCATTTAGGAAAGTGGAACCTTTAACGAAAACAAAAAATTAGATGCTGCCATCAGAGGGAAATTGCACTTATGACAGAGAGCAGACTTGGATGCAGGAGTTGGTGCACAATGCTGAAGCCACTTTTTAAGGAGTTGATTAGAATGGTTCTTGCATTTGTGAGCACCTGTGCACTTTATTCCTTCGTCTCATTTCTTTCTTAAATGTCCTTGTGCTTTAATATCTCTCGTGTGATGAGCAGCAAAAGTGGTGTAGGTCAGATAAAGGAATTCCTATCTGAAATCCATAAATTTTTCAATGTCCAGTACAGCTTAGCTTTCAACAGAGATGACTGTAGGTGTTGGCACTTCTAAAGCATCACAGGACTGCTGTGGGAGAGGTAAAGAAGTCAAAAAACCACAACAAAATGAAAGCTCCTGTTTTACCTAAATGTCTCTATGCTTTGGCTCTCCACAGTATAAATCATATCATGAAATATGGATTTGTTGCAAGACATGGTTTTGTAGCTCATTTGCGTAACTTCTGCAGTATTGTAATGAAAATCCAATGTGATTTTGACAGGTTAGGGCTGTAGTATTAAAGCCAAAGTGGCAGATTTGTAGATAGTGATTCCTTGAAGAGTGATTATAGAGACAGTTGCTTATATAATTACTGCATTATATGTATGTTACCAGTGTTACATGACATTAAAATCAGTCATTAATCCTCTTTTATCATCCCCAGTAGCTAAAAACTCTGGGAAAAAGAAAAGTAGAGCAATCACCATGAGAAAGAGAACGAGTCCTCAGAGGAGGTCCCGATTGCTTAAGAAAATGTGGTACCATGTCTGATAAGGTTCTGTTCATGTACTTCAGAGATTCTGTCATTCCACTTTGCAGATAATTTTCTTATCTAGAGCAATTAGGGCTATTTGTTGCTTGCGTGGTTCTGTGTTTTAATGCTGAGCAGCTGCTGCTGTCACTAAAGGGATGTTTTTCTCTTGGGTATTCCCAGTACCAGCCCCAGCTCTCAGCTGTGCACTGAAGCATTGCAGCTCTTGCTTCTCCAGGCTAAAGTGGCTCCCTCACCACATCAGGCAGAGCAGGAGGAGCTAAAAGGAAGGCTCTTGGAGGTCATGGGTGTCTGCCTGTGGAAAAAGAAGCAGGGAGCTGTAACTTGATTTTATTTTGCAAAGCATAAGGATGCATAAGTGGGAGGGGAGCTGATCTAAGTGCTTGGACTTGGGACAGGTGTAATGAGTTCCCTGAATCTCTAGAGCTTCTAAATGTGTATAGTTCTTTGCAAGTGAAAGTGGGAAGGTGAAAACCATTGCTTGCAGGGCATGGCATCTCCAGAACTAGATCCTTCTTGATGTGGGAAAGGCAGGGCAAACTCTGAGGGTCTGTAGTTGAATGTAACTATTCATCAGTCTTAGAATTGATATTTTAATGTGGCTTAGAGTCATAAAGCAGACACCTATGTGAAGCAGCTATGAAATAGTGATTGTATCTCTCTAAGCATTATGAACTGCAGGGATTAAACAGAATCTCCCCCAAACACACACATGCTCATTCTGCCCATTTCCCACTTCACTCTGTACAAAAGAATTAAATATTTAGTCTTTTGCTTGTCTGCAGGTAAGATTATGCTTTCTTTTAAAGAATTCTCTTTTAATTACTGGTTCAGGTGCTGGAAAATAAAAGGGCACTTGTGGGTTCAACGTTTTATCTGCAAGGCTAAGCCTTTTCTGTGCAGGCAAACCTCATCATTTGGGCAGGGTATTGTTTGAACCAAGCAAGTTTCAGCCACTGTTAATTAGTCTTGTCTTTTTTTTTTTTCTTTTTTTTTTCCCCAATAATTTCTCTGGCGTTTGCTCTGTGCTTAGCCTGGTAAAGTAAACATTAAATCTCAATTAAGATTGCTATACTCATCAAACAGAAATTCTCAGTTGTATTCAATTCCACTGCTTTGGGGAAAGCAAAGCTGTTGTTTTGAGCAAGATGGATGCCTTCTATACCTACAGAGAGTGGACAATGGGCTTTTAGGGTCCCTTGAACATGGTGAAATATGCTGCAACATATGTGCCTGTGAATAAAATATTGTAGTGAATTAATGGCAGGCCTGCTGGGGTTGGGTGTGTTGTGTGATGTCAAGGCATGTCCTTAGCACAGGGAACAGGTTTTCTGGGAAGTATCCTGAGAAAGGGTGGAGAGCCAGGCCCAGCCTCCTGCAGCATGGATGCAGTAACAGCTGGTACCTCGGTGCATTCACACAAACCCCACTGAGAGTGAAAAACCTGAGTGCTGGGAGGGGATTAGTGTATCATACTGGAATTCACTCTTTTAAAAACACAAATATGGTACAACAGTGGAAAGGTAAGGGTTTTCTTTTACAGTTGAACCCTCCAACATCCATAAAAACTGGGAATTGTAGTGACCCCTCTCTTGCTAGCAAAGGGTTGCAGCTCTGCCAGTGCCCTCTCCCCTACATCATGGTGTCAAAGTCCTGGCTCTTGATCACCATCTGCAACTGGGACATCCACCTAGACCAGAATGTGTGGGAGTAGTGGTGGATTTCTTGGTGCTTCCCTTGAAACAGCCCCAATGAGTGTAGTTTTGTCAGGGGTCGCACTGACACTGATGGTGGGGTGGGACAGTGGCTCTGTGTGTCTCTGCCTTTCTCCAGAGCTGGTGCAAAGCACTGTGCTGTGTTTCCCTGGAGAATTCATGCCTCTCTGAGTAGTGCTGAGAAAGTGTTTGTCACTGCTTTAATTTGCCAGGAAAGAGGGCTGCCTTGCCATTTGCATTACGGAGAAGAACCCTGGCTGATTTATATGCAAGCAGCCAAGCCCAGGGAATTTTCAGCATCCCATGAATCACTCTGGGGGATGCCTGGCCCAAAACAGCATCTCTGCATTTCATGCTGAAGCTTGACCAGAAATATGTGATGTGTGTCAGGCAAAGAGTAATTAAATTTGTTCTCAAATAAAAGATAAATAGACAGAAACACACAAGCTTGTTCACCTGGGTCTCTGAATATTTTTTGGACCACAGTTTTTGCCGTGGAACCTTGAAGAAGTAAAAAAATTATATAATTTTGTCTGTTCAGGGAGCTGAATTATTCATATGAAATGAAAATATTTTATAGTCGTGTTTCAGAAAATAAGTGTGATTTCTAGGCAACTATGCCTAATAAGAACCCTGTGGTATGAAATCTAGTCTATGACTGCTAAATAGTTCTCCATCTTAAAGCTGTGCTGGGCTATGTGTATTTTTAGGCATCCTAGCAATAAATATTTTATAAAGTGCTGCAGACAGTCAAGGGAGGAAATGTTCTGTTGCAGAGGAATCCAATTTCAGGTTCCCCATAAAATGATGTGGTTTATAGGGTTTGATATCAGATACAAAAACAAGGATGTTATATAAAATGTATCAGATGTTATCACTGAAGAAACCCCGCAGTGTTGTGAATAATTTGTGATCCTTCAAAGAAAACTAGAAGGGCTCCAAGCAGGCCATGTAGTGATAAATATCAATCTACATGTGTTCCCATATTGATGAAAAAAGCTATTCCTTACCTTTATTAACAGCGAGGTCAGATTGGCAGTAAAAGAAGACAAACAATCTTTATTGATACTTACACTACATGTTTAATGGAGAATAAATATTGCAAATGCTCACCATAACTGCATATGCCGTGGAGAGAAGCCTGCCACCTCCAAGTCAGTATTTGAGGATTATGATCCCCTGTTGGAGGCTTTGCTCCAGCATTTCCAGAACTCCTGCTCTGCAGCATCGTGCGCTGCTGGCATTTGCTGTATGTGCATTTTCCTTGCGCATGAAAACCTTAACACTCACTCAGTCTGCTCCCATTAAGTTGGTGCAGGGGAGAACAGCCTTCCTCAAGCACAAATTGGCACATACAGCTGAGATTTAGCTATTAGCATCATGTTATAATGGCACATTTAGCTTTCAGAGCAGAATGAGTGGAAACACCCCGTCTGCCAGCATTTGCTGCTCCCTGTTGGGCTGGGGGAGCAGCCTCTCGTGGAGCAGAGACAGCAGTAGGGGCAGTGGGCTGGTGGGGCTCTGCTTCCTGCCCACTGGCAAGTGGGAGCTGCTGGCTGGGCCCCCTGTCCTGTTGTAGGAAGCAAAATGCTCACTCTTCCCTGACTGACAGCTTGGAGACTGCCAGCCACCCCTTTCTTCATGGTGGGTGGGTGCCTGCCTTTTCCTTGAGGTGCTTTCCATGTAAAGCCATCTTGGTGTTGCTCAATCAAAACTGAGCCATGGGCGCAGAAGATTTCAGGAGGAAGGAGCCATTTGCTTTTTGTCCTGCTATTTTAAGTGGAAGCTGTTGCATAAAGCTACAAGTGCAGAGCTATGCACACCTAGGTGGTAATTTCTCCTGAAGGAAATCCATAATCAGAAAAGGATTTAAGACTGCAGGGAAGGCTTTCATTTCCTTTGCTTTTCCAGTGCTAAACCCCATATGAATTAGGAAAATAGCAGCCATCTAATGGAAAATGTGTATTTCCCATTGCCATTACAGAAACAGAGATTTCCTGAGTTCTGTGTTGGTTTAAAAAGCTAGGACTGGGGGGCATTTGGAGATTTTGTGTGTTTGCAAGCAAATGGTAGGAAAGGAGAGGACATCCCAGCAGGCTTTTGCTTGGGTCCACAGCACTACAGCCACCTGGCATTGTGACTAATAAAGAAAATAGGAGACGAGTTTCAAGACTGCAAAAGAAGAAAGAATCATTTGGTGTGAGAGTGTGCCCCCATATTACAGGGTGGGAGTTACAGATGAGTTTTCTAGACATGTTTTCCCCAGCCAGTAAAGCCTCTGGGATTGTAGGTGTCCATGTTTGTCGCTCATTAAAAGAACTTTACTTTTAAAGGTTAACCTCATCTTCTCCTCATCTCTTTGTAATGTGGAGAATGGGGTAGGGAAATTAAAGAGCAGCTCTATACACACTTGCTGATTATTGAAATCAGTTGCCACTTGTTTTATTGTCTGGAGTTCTGAAAAAGAAAAAAAATTTATTAAAAAGTGCTAGGGGTTAACAGGACAGCATGTATGCTCTGAAAACTGAGTAGGTACTTCCAGACTGAGCATTAGCATGTGTCAAGTGTGTTTTAGAAAATGCCTTTGCTCTATTACCTTTAAAAATACAACAGGGAGTTACTAGCCTACTACACTTATTGATGGATGAGGTTAAGTATGACTTTCTAGTGTTGAAAAGGGCTGGTGCATTTTATTTCCAGAAAAAAAAAAAAAGCTAAAAGATAAGTGATTGCTTTGCTCCAAAAATACTCAGGCACAGGGTTTTTTGCTAGGATTTTCAGCCTCCCAAATATCTGAGAATAATTTGCTTAAGTAGATATTCCAGAGCTACTTTAATTCAGCCGTTGCTACGGAAGGCTGCAAAGAACAAAGAGGGAGGCTGCAACGTTTCAGTGTGCTGAAGCAAAATATTAAGACATGCTGAAATATGTGTATGCTAAGTTGATAGGCTGCAGATACTGGGGAGGAAGTCTGAAGGAACTGCCTCACTGTGTATCTGGTGGAGTTTAGTGAGAGGCTGTCATTTGGGGAAGCAGAACACGGCCAGCTCCTCTGTGGCCTTGTTTTATGTAGGGCATTCAGTTTGTAGCATGATGGATCTTTCATTACCAAAGTCTTCATTGTGAAATTAAGCATCACGCCCTCCTAGGACCCATCCTCTTCTGGCTGCTGATGCAGTTTTAAAGTATAAGATCAATTAATAAAGTTAATTGGGGATTAAAGTACAGTAGGTTGAAGAAAGTGCTTGTAGCTGGCTAAGTATATGACTCGAGCACCCCAAAGAGTCTGGTCTGCAGAGGTAGTTTGTCCATTGTCTGTGACTTTTATGTTCATAGATTGCTGTACAAAACTGAACTAGCTTCAGACCTCAACCCTTCCAACATATGGTTTTGATTTCAGGCCTGAAGCTGCCCATTAATATCACAAGTGTCGCATGATTGCATTTATTTTTAATGAATATATCCGGGAAAATTTAGTTTAGCTGAGCAGTGAAGTATTATTAAATGGACTAAATACAAGCAAGGGTGATTCAGATATTTCTGCTTTATCTGCTGCTTGGGATTTTGAGAATACTGGAACATTGCATTTTCACACCCTTTGTTTATGCTGAATCGTTATAAAATTTTGCCTCAATACAACTTTTCCTTCCTTTGCTTCCAAATATTAACCTGATCTTAAATAACCACTATTCAAAGCCGACCCCATTTGAATAATATATTATGCACAATAATTCAGGAAATGTAATTGATTGCTTTTAAACTATATTTATATGACTTTGCCTTCTCAGAAAGAGCAGTTGGAATATCTAACTGAATGCACAGATATAAAGGGTTTTTCTGAGCATGATTAAGTGTTAGTAACAAAACTATTCTTCCATTCCTAGTTGTTGGAAGTACATCACTGTAAGCAATTTACAAATCTTATTAGGATACAATGAGCACCAGGCAGTTTATATTCTGGTTAAGAACAGCATGCATGAGCTGAGCAGTAGGTTTGAGAGCTGAGCTGCCACCAATGCACGTTCCCACAAATAATTGCTATAGCAACATTGTCATAATGTCTGAGATCTGCCTCCCTTGGGTTTGCACATGAAGTTTTCTTTATGGTGAAACAAAATACCTTCTCAAGTTGAAAATGCACTGTAACGGTGAGGCTATTGATGGCTTTTGCCTTTTTAATTTTTTTTCTTCAAGTAATTAAATTTCAAATGTTGAGAAGCATAATGGAACATTAGAGGAAATCATTTGCTGTCATAGTGTCCATTCATCATGAAATTCAGCATTATGTGGCTCCTTCCATACAATGAATCTCTGCAAATTGGTGTGATCAGGTGGAGAAATTCACTGTGGGCAGTCTCACTTAATTTGTGGAGTTTTTTCTTTTCTTCACCTGAGTGCTTAGATGCTCCATTTATGTTCTGTAGAAATCAATCAAAATAAGGTTCCAGAGTTATTATTTCTTTCATTTCAAATTGCTGCACATTGTGATACAGGTTGTGTTTCTGCACATTAGGAAATCTTTGACCTACAGCACTGAAAGCAGGGTTTTGCACACACCAGCATCCTTCAGAGACCCTACTAATGCAACTTGAATTTATGCAGTGTTTTTTGGCCAGATTCTGAATCCCAGTTCTTGCTTTGTGGTGCTGGATAAAACTAGCAAGGCTGCCCTGAATGGCAAAGGCTGCACAGCAGAGCAGCCAAGGAGTATTTGCCTGTTTGGTGCCATAGTGAAAAATGTTCACATGTGCCTGAGGACTTCTTTTCTGATAGCTGATCTAGGAGGAGAGGAGTGGAACACTGCTTTGCAGGCAGCTCCTGTGCCCTCCTCCCTTCCAAGCAGCTCAAAATCTGTCCCTTGGAGTTGAAGCGTTATTACAGATAATAAAGTTCATGATACATGGGTAACATTAAGTGAAGACTGTTACTCCATTATCATTATGATGATCAGAGAGCAACAGATGAAATAATTTCAGCCAGGCTCTCGGACTGGTGCAGTGGAGTCTGAACAATGACTGCAAAAGGGAGAGCACTGAGGGCAGCAGAGGACTTCGATCATCCGAGCAGGCTAATTAGAAATCTTTCAGCAGGGACACAAAGGTGAGCAGAGGTTATAAAAAATAGATTTTGCAGAGATATTAGGGAGAAGAGAGAGGTCCCATGCTCCAAAGGACAGACCTCAGGAGAACAGCAGGGGAGGAGGAGGTTGAGTCCCTTGCACGAGACCATAGAATACTAAAGACAGGAGAAATCAATAACAGGCAATGTGCGAAGGTAGTTTTATAGCTTTTTTCAGATCTAAGGAATCTGGGTAATCTAAGATATCTGGGGAGTCTAGTGATTGCATGTTGTTGTAAAGATGTTTAAAAAAGGGGGGAAAGCAGAAAAAAAACCACCTTTGGGTATGAAGGTGCTGTGCTGCAATGCTGAAAGGAGACAGTATTGAAGTTTTCTTAGACTCATAAAAGCTTAAGAGACTTGAGTGTAGGCTGGAATGTGACCCTTGGACTGCTGTCCAACAGGAGGAACCCAGGGCATGCCAACAGTGACAAACTGCCTGGGTATCTCATGGTGTAGCACCCAGGGAGTGAAGGCCTGCAATGGTCTGATGGAATTCAGATTCTCTCACACGCTTGCCTGCATCGTTTTGGTTGCACAGTTTGCTCTCCTGACAGCAGAGCATGGCTGTGAGAGGCAGGAGAGCAAAATCTGAGGAGCTGCAGTGTAGTGGAGTTTGCTCTGCAGTCAGACACAGTGAGATTTGAGTGTGAGTGTAACAGCTTGTTCCCGTGAAGGGTCTGACACATCCCACTGCTGCCAGAACACGGGGACAGATGAACCCATGCAGCTCCACCTCCCCCTCTGCATGCTCTGAGCAAACCCATGGGCTGGCTGGAGGTGCCTTCCCTGCCCTCCAAAGCTAGGCACAAAACATTGGGTCTTTTCCCAGCAAAATTTATGCACCTGGGAGTTATACCAGTTTTAATTAAATTCATTTATATCACAGTGTAACATTCCAGTATAGACAAGAGTGACAGACTCAGGGAGTTTAATTATAGCCTTTCCTGACATAGCAGGCCTATTTAGGGAGTCAGCTGAATGTTTTAGTTGCAACAGCAAGAACTTCTAGGCATCCATCAGAGTTTGAGCCTGGATCTTATGAAATTCTTTTTACTTTAAAGAGGAATCTTACACTATCTTGCTGTTTGCACTCCAGTCAAATGAAATTTCCTTGCTTTTGTATTTGTATTTTCCTTCCTGTATTTCAACAGCTATAAGGTGTTATGAAAAGCAATTTTAACAGATAACTGATAGGTTCCTGCCAGGAAATGGGAAGACCTTGTTAAAATACAGTGCCATACAGAATAATTGGGGTGTGCATAGATGGTTAATTTCTCATTTTAAATGAGAATCCTCTTTTAAATTCTCTGCCATATTCCTAGCTATTGCACATAATGTAATAATGAAGGTCAAAAATCCAGACTTTATGTGACTTAATAATTTTAACTTATATTTTTTTTTGATTACCTCACAGCAAACCTGTCTTTGCAGTATGACTCAGAAGCGTGCCATGCTGCAGTAAGAACAGCGATTAGTACGTAGCCTTAGGCATACTCAAGTTTAAGATAATTCCCTATGGGCTTGGGCTCTCAGTTTTAAACAATATCACAAGAAATTTTGGGCCAGATGCACAACTGAAGTGTGAACATTTTGTTTCTCTAGAGCTGTGTGGCTTTACACCAGCTGACATTCAAATGTGTTATTATTAATCTGTACCAGCATTTTATTTAAGATGGCATCAGATTGTGCAGACATAAGCCATGTGAATTAAGGCTTTGTGTCAGACTTGAGTTCTGGCATCTCTTAATTGCTGGGTGTTCATTCCCTTTCACACTTAAAATTTTCCAAATCAAATGTTTTGTATCGTGGTTTTCCGAGTTCCTTTCAAAACAAACACCAGAAACCTGTTCTGCTATGCACCACAGAACTGACACCCTGAAATGGACTCTGGAGCCTGTGGATTCACCTGGCAGATCTCTGCCTTACACTTATGTCTTTTAAATGATGGATCCCAGTGGGCCAGACATCTGCTGGAAAATTGAAGTCTTTGCTAGAGTGATTAGCAGATTATGATTGACAGTGAAAGGAAAGCTGAAATCTTGGTGCCGGCCCCAATGGCTACAAGTCTGTAATTTTTCCAATCTGTAATAATTCCAACAACTGGTCCAGCATGCTTTGTCCTTATCCCAAACTTCCCCCACCCACAGTTCTCCATGGCTCTCCATGTGCCACTTTGCTGATTTACTGTAGCTCTTTTTCCCCTCATCCTCTCTTCCCTTTGTAATGGTCTGTGTTCCTCCAGACTTACAGCCGGAGCACAATTTCATTTCTCCTCCCAAATCCTCCAACAGCTTACCTCAGTTACTTTTCACATTTTCCTGGCCCTTCATCTCAGTATCCCATCTTGCCATTGTTCTGAGCCTGATTTTTCTCTCCTTCCTACTCAAGTCTAGCCTATTCCTCCACACCACCCAAATGCCATCAGCAGCAGTATGGACAGCTGGACAGAAAGTGTCTTCCAGGCCTCAGCTCCTCTCTTTGGTACTGGAAGGCCACTACTTATCCTTTAAAGCAGGACCATATTTTTAGGTCCCAAACCCAACTACCTCCTGTGCGAGACGCAGTTTTTCTTAACCTGCACAGATTTCCACACATGTGATGAAAAAGGAGGTCCCTGGTCAACAATTTGGTTATAAATAACATCTGCTTGTAAATAATATCACAGCAATCACCTGGAGCATCTCCCAGCTGTGCAAAGCCTGCTGCTTTCCTGGAGTGTGTTTCTCACCTGAATTTTGACTGCTCTTATGAAATAAAAGCATCATTAACAAACCCAAACACCTCTGTGATAAATGTACAGTTTCAGAAACTGTGTAATTAATAGTATCTCTAAAACAGTGGCTTTAATGAAACATGTTTTAATTGAAAGGCAATTAGGCATTGTCTTTTTCCAGAGCATGTGTAGCTAACTAATTCTTGTTAGTATTACCAAGTTGTACTTGCAGAATGCAGCTCCTCTGTAGAACATTTCTCATCTCAGCAGAACTAGTAGGTTATTTCCTCAGTATATTCCCTGGTCCTGCCATTACTGTCTGAGTTTTTTTAATTAAAACATTAAGATAAGGAAATGTGGGGATTTTTTAGCAGTAGAACTGAGCGCTTTACATTTGAAAAAGGCTGTGCTTCAAAGAGAGATTAGTGCAGAAAACAGATTCAGTTTTGCTTTCCCTGCTCTGGGTAAATATGTGAAAACTGGTGATAATTAGGGATAAAATGTGGCAAAGGATCTAATATCTGGGGAGGAACAGTGTGCCCTCTTGGACCCTGAAGTTTAGATTTATTCTTTATTGTAAAACTTGAGGAGGGACAGTGTTGGCAGTTGGACTGGGGCCCATTTTCCTTCAGTAGAGGAAAACTGGACTTGAGAGAGGGATATTAGCAGATTCTTTCCTGATCTGACTGACTTAAAATAATTTGCCTTGAGCCTGAGATGTGCTCAAATGAACTTGATGAAGATGGTATGCGTAGGTCAGTGTTGAATAGAACACCCCATGTCTCCTCTATTGTCTCAATCTCTCACTTGTCTCTGGAGCAAGATGAGATGGCTGGTTTACCTAAATGGCTAAAAAGCAGTCTAGTAGTTTAAGCAGTTGCTGACAAGTTAAGAAAGCTTTTTCCACCCTGAAGACATGCTAAGTGAGAACAGAGACTCCATGTGAGTTTCAGAAATTATTCCTTCTGAAGGGCTTTCCTTGCCTTCCCCTCTTTTGAGACTTGTAAAAAAATTCCCATGGATATCAGTAGACCAAGATGTTCTTGTGTGACACAATTTAACAGTCAGGGAGACTCACAGTGAGTAAAACTGGCAGTACTGTAACTGTAAAAAAAAGATGGAAGTGCAGTGCATAGTTAGTGCCTTTCTAACTTTGCTGTATATTGTCATAACTCAGTGAACCATAGAATTACAGAATACCAGGTTGAAAGAGACTTCAAGGATCAACCAGCCCAGCTGAGTCTTAAAAGTGTCCAATGTTGATTTCAGTCATTTCTCTGACTTACTAAAGTTTTGCTAAGAATGGTCCTAAAACTTGTGATTAAATTGCAAAAAAACCCAAAGCTTCACAACAACAACAAAAAAGGCTACACTGGCAGCTCAATGGTCAATTAAAAGCAACCCCACTTCCCTGACAAAAACTCAAATTCTCAATTTTGAAGGCTTTAATAATGCTATGCCTGAGTTTTCTGAGATAAATACAAATGCAGCAAGAGTCATATTCCAAAAATTCGACAATCTCTGTACATGTGATTGGTAATACAGGGATATAAATTAAAAGATTTGCTATCACTGTTGTAATGTTGCCATTTAATAAGCAGAGTCTCTCTCTGAGTTAATACAAAACTGTCTCCTCTGTGTTTTGTGAGTTCAGAATTAATGGAGACCAAAATGTTTACTTCAGCAAAAGAGATGGCTAAAAATAAAATGATAGCAGAAAATAAAAGCATAATGCCCAGAAACATTTTCCTCGTACTTAGAGGCAAAATAATTTTCTCGCCTAGGAGAAAATAATAGGATTGCATTTCATCAACCACATTCTATTCCATATATTTTAGGCTCAGTGCAAATGTAAAAACAAAGCAAAAATCAAAGTGTATTTTTGTTGTTCTTGCTCTGGAATGAGCTATGGTGTTTATGAGAGAGGAATATGGATGTTCTGGAAAGGATCTTGGAAAGAAAGCACAAGAGACTTTTAAAGAACTCACAGATTATCTGTCTCTTGTTTTCAACCTATTTTCATTACCTGGGGGAAATAAGGGTGAAACAGGTAAGTTGAAAAGTAGCACAGCTTCTTCTGATCAGTATGATCCATGGCAGAACTATTTGTAATTGCAGAATGAAAATCAGCCAACAAAACTATTTCTGGAACCAGAAATGTTACACCACTGTGAATCTAAAAGTTAGATGAGAAAGGAGTAAGGCAGTGACTCATTTGTTCTTCATCCAAGCAGCCATGACAGCTTTCACAAATGGCACAGTATAAATAATAGGCATTATGCAATTAGGTGCCCATGGTTTTGGTAACTGGCATGTTGCATAGCAGTGCCTGCTTTCAAGAGATAAAATCCAGTTTTGTGCCACATCTCTCCATCTGTGGTTTTTTGGTTTGTTTTTTTTTTTTGATCGAGCATGAGAGAAAAATTAGCTTTGGGCTAGTTGTGCCTGTGTCTTCATGTGGATTGCTCTGGGCTCTGGGTCAGACCAAGCTGAGGGGTCAGCCAGCAGTTCCCAAGGGCCCTGAGAGCAGGGAGTGAGCTCCTGCTTCCATCAGCCCCACTGCAGGAGGGAGGGAGAGGGCAAGGTGGAGCAAAGGGAACAGGGAACCCATGGTAGAGAGCTCATTCCTTGCTCATTCCCAGCCAGCCATCCCCAATGCTGTCAGATAGAAGCAGTTTTGTCTTTTTACTGTACCTATATTCCTGAACCAGTCAGAAGCAAGACAACGCCAAACTGGTTTTTTTGGAAAGGAAATCAAACCCTGGTCTGTTCATCTGGCACTGCACAACAAATTTAGGCCTTAATCAATGCAAAGATATTCATGATGCTGACATGACTCCTCGTGCTCAGGGGGTTATGGCATGAGTTGGCCTTGATGTGATGGGTGTGGGAGATGGACAACTCACTCTTGATTGCAGCCAGCACTGCTTTGAGCATTAGTCCAACATTCATGGTAAATACCAGTCGTTCCTTGATGCAAATATCAAATTACCTCAAAAAAATAAAACTCCTTCTCCCATTCTTGGTACTCTGTGTGGCTGCTGCTTGCTCTGCTTCCAAGAGCCACAGCTAGTGCAGGATCAGCTTGTTTCAAGAAGAGAAGTCCAAAGTGCCCATGTTGTTAAACACTGAATGTTCTATTAAGTATCTCCTTGTAAAGCCTTTAAATATGGAAGAGTGGCCAGGGAAAAATGTATTATTGGAGATGCGTGCATTTTCATTTGTTACCCAGCTGGGAGAGAAACACAGAAGAAAAACAATGGGATCATTTTCTAGGCATCAAATCCAAAAAGTTTCAAAAGGGGACAAGAAATGTGATATTTTTAAATAAAATTAATATAGAAATTGCTTTTGGTCTACATCTGTGAAACTAACTTAATCCATATGTTGCAGGAGGTAAGGAACATGACCTAAGAAAATGTTTGGATTATTTTCTTATTTTTTAATTAGTAACACTTTAATTTTTGAAGATTAGTGCAGAGTGCTGCCTGGCTGTCCAGGTAAAATGTTGTACCTTTGCCAGCATGTGGATCTCTCAGCTCTGCTTCTGCTTCTTTACAGATGAGATGAGTGACTCTGACAAAGGCAATTAAATTCAAATTCCGAGCTTAAAGGCACACAGTTTTGTTGACATTATTTTACTATAAATCCGTTTCTCAAATATATTCCCATTATTTGTGGCAATTTTGCCCATGAGAATTTAGATGTTTGTGTGGAGGAGGGCGGCTGGAGAAATAATACAAAAGTCTTTCTGCATGGAATGAATACCATGGATTTTAAGGTTATTGTGGTTATTGTGGGAAAGATAAAGTGTCTGTATGTGGAGAGGTGGAGGCTAGAATTGAGGTGACTCCGTTTTGCTGTGTGGAGCAGGTGTGTTCCCCTCACTGCTGGGATTTGGGGACAGAGGCTGAAGGTGCCCTGCAGGGTATCTGAGGCATCATCTTGAGCTTTTCACCTACACCTCTGAGTTTAATTTCTACAGCACTCATTCCACTGACTGAAAGGCCTTATTTTATTTGGTTGCTATATCCTCAAGGTTTCTTTTCTTTTTTTTTTCTCCTGTGTGAGGAACTTATTAATCAGGGCTTTTGCTTTCTCCCAGCGTCAAACACTGACAATTCAAGAAATAACATGGTAGTATTAATTAGATCACAGCCAGTTTTGAGAAAGTGTTTCGATTTTCAGTTACTGTATTTTCACATTACAGGGTAATAACATGTCAGCAGTTAGCAAAAGATTTAATAAATATTGTGCATGTGCTTGAAATATTTGCATTTTAATACCCATGTCCAGAAATAACGTTTTTCAGCAGCACAGTGCTGAGAAAGTACTTTTTGGATGTGGGTGGACGAGCAGCAATTGATGCCCATGTACTTGTTTGACCTATAGCAGGTTAAATAAAATGTTCCAGGCAGTTGTCTAAACAGCAAATCATCTAGAGCTGATATTACTGTTACATCACTATTGCCTCTCTCCCTGCAAACTGCCTCATGCAGTGGCAGGTTATTAACACCAGATGAGGAGTACACCTGATTAATGTGACATATTCGAGTTTCTTTCCACAAGTGTCTCAAGGACCAGTCACGAAGATCTGCTTCTTACACCGAGAATTAAATTCAAATTATGCAGTCTCGGCTAGAAGATTGTGCAGTTAATCCCATCCTGGAAAGATGAAATCTGAGTTTTTCCACATGAAGTCTTTTGTGATGTTTCATACCGTGTTGGTTTCTGCCAGCACTCCCATTGATGTAGGTTACTTTATTTGTCCATTTAAAGGGGAAAAACGGGGGAAAAGGAATATATGCAAGGGATTAGTTTTTGGGAAATTCCCTTTCTGCATCAGAAATTAATGTGTGCAGTACAAAAGTACAAAAAGGACTGCTCTGAGTTCCATTATGTAGGTGTTGCATGAACCATGTTTTTCAAGGAAAGTTTGCCAAAGCTAATGAGGAAGACAGTAGAGTTTATCTGTTGGTTATCCAAAACCTTTCTTTATACAGTGGTTGTAGCTACATAGGCTTTTGCCAAATTGAAGCAGATCTTTATGTTTAAAAATCACTTGTAGCTGATTCTCTCTGAAATAAATCGCAATTATTCTAATAAGCTTTGTTTTCAGGAGGAAAAATGAAGCAAGCAGAGACGATAATTAAGCATTATAGAAAAGGGGAAAAGGAGAATGAGAGGTTTAATTTCCTTGTCTACATCTGAAAGTATGTTTTCAGACAGTCATTTGCTAACAGTCATTGGATTCTTACCCATTAGTCTTCACATAATCGCATCTCTTGATATCACCTCCCTTGTGTCCTTTTGCCACCTTGTCTCCTTTGCTCTTGTGACCTCACCAATAATTTTTCACTTCCTTTGTTAGTTCCCCTCCCAAAAAACCATGCTCCATCTTCCCCTGCCTTGGCCATGCCCTCGGTCCTATCCATGGATGCTGCCTGCCTGTGTGTGTGCCACCCTGCCTGTCCTCATCTCCACACTCACCAGAGCCTCCAAACAGGCGGAGTTTCCTCGGAGAGGCTCCGCAGCCTCGGCAGTGCTCACCAGGCACCATCTGTTCCCAGCACCTCCTTGGCCAGCCACAGGCTCCTGCCTGGCTTTCCCGTGCCTGCTTTCTTTCTGACCTTCCTTCCTGCTCTATGGGAGCATAATTTTGGGAAATGTGCTAGATCAGACCCGCTGTGTAACTGCCAGCGCCTCTCAGTAGCATCCTCACCTGACCCTTCTCATCCTCTGCTCCCTCTCCCACTCATTTGCTGTCCAAAGTCAATCTCAAAGCTCCTCAGAGCAGAACCTTTGCTTTCCAGCTGCCTTTGGCACCAGGCACAACAGCACTGGTCTCTGCTGGCATTCAGCACCAGAGCTGTACAAATAAATAAGAGTAATTCTGAGTTACGCAGCTGAAGTTCTCATCTGAAATAATTTAAAGAGTAGTCATAAGGGGTTGTGCTGCTTATAATTCATATAATAATTTAGGACTGCTAGTTTTTAGCTATTGTGTAATTTGGATTTGCTTGCAGTTCTCATTGGATAAAGTATATTATTGAACAAGAAAGGAATAAACTATATTCAGAGTAGCTGTAGGGTGCTATGATTTAAAGGAGAGCTGGTGCCATACTACAGCAGAAAATATGCAGGATCCATTATACTGTTAATGAATGCACAGCCCAGATTGCTGATTTAATTTTTAGGTCATATTTCTCTCATACCCTCAGGTATAGTAGACTTCATACATAAAAACGGAGTAAGTTGGTGTGTATTTAATCTCAGTCATGCAAAAAAATGAGTAATAATAAAAAATTACTTTCCTGTATTGTTTATTCATTTCCAATTATTTCTTTTAATGACATAGCATTCAGAGATCACTATTAGAAGGGCACAGACATTTTTTGGTACTAGTTTTGAACCAGGGATAGTAACCTTTGAGGCAGCTTGATATTTATCCATAGCTACAGATTGTCACTGCATTTAAGCCATGACTACAGCATCATTTTTTCATCTGGCCAGAAGCTTTCTTGAAATAGTCACCATTTCCTTCCTCAGGCAAGGTGGCAGATTGGTGGTATTTTAAACTGTCTCTTGGCTGAGAGACAAATCCCAATTTCTTTATTTTTGCAAGCAGACGTAGCTGATGTAAGCAAGACCTATTCCTGCAGGGGCCACACCCCTGAATATTTGTCAGAACCAACATTCTGCAATGAATTCTAGTTTTACTAAATTTGGGAATTTTTTGGCTCCATTTTTTCATTGCCATGTTAATGGTAAGCTTTTTTTGATATGTGTACAGATGTCCAACTTTCTGAGAATCCACATTTTACAGTGGACTGCATTTTAAATCCTACAGTCATAGCTGCAAATTGAATCTGAAAAATCTCTGAAAATGCACAAAGAAAAGAAGAAGCAATTAAAAGAAATTCTGCCTGACTTTTTACACTGCACACCTGCTATTTTAATTATTTTTAAAATTTCTTACAACTGGAGTATCACCTTTTAAATGAATTTGAACAACCCACCCAAGACACATTCTAATCCAATCGTGTATGTTGATGATACCAGTTGGATGTTATCCTATTAGGCACTCACTGTAAACAAGGGATTTTCCACTGACTTTTAAATCCTTGATTAATGAGAATGCTTGAAGCAGTGTCCTGTAAATTAGCCATAATGCTAGCAACAATGGCAATTCACTTAGGAGAACTGATTTGTTTTAAATCTTCCCATCCAAATTAAAAAGCATGAGGAAAAGATAATGTCAACTCAGTAAAACACATTAATTTATCTTGCATTATTGATCTGCACCCCATGTCTGTCTGACACTCTCAGGTCTAAATTCTGCTCTCTCTTCAGGTAAATTCGCATCAATTAGAGCTCTTCTGCAGAAATAACTCCAGAAAGTAACTGGCCCACAGTGTTTAATTTATGTATTCTCTATATTCTCTAGTGTTTTAGCTAATTCTGAATCCCATTTTGAATTCTGTCAGGCAGACCAATAGCTTTCATTTGTAGTTTGGTCAGTGCTAGCTCACCTGCCTTTCACAGCTCCTTTGCCCTTTTCTCTGAAAATATGAATGAGTAGCAGCAAAGGGCTGTTTGGATTTGGGGAAAAGGGTGAATAGGGGCAGGTTGTGACACGTCCTTTAATTGGTACTAAAACTCGAATTCTTCTTCAGATATTTTTCTGAAGAAAAACACTTTTCACATCATCTTATCACTTTGCTTCTTATTCAGCTACTGATACTTGATTATTGCTTGCAAGAAAATGAGTTTTATACCAAGTCTTGACTTTGAAACACACATTACTTCTTTTAATACGCTGAGACATTAATGAAGTCTTTCTCAACATTCTATATTTGCATTTATTTAAGGTATTATTCATTTCTGTACCCATAATATGCATGCATTTTTATCATTCAAGAACAACCCTTTCTTCTTGTAGAAGGATGAATACTCTTTCTATAGATTGGAATTAGTGTCACTTTATGAAGACAGTTTTGATGTTCTCTTATAAGTAGCTGAGCAAAGTATCCCTCAGACATGAAAATACTTTAAGTGCATTATTTTTCTGGTGATTTTGAATTACCAGAATTTTGAACGTACCACAAATTGTACAAAGAAGTAGAATTACCTAAAGTCTTACCATGCTGTCCTATATCAAGAGTAATCAGAAACAGTGCAATAATCCCATAAATCTGTCTGATCATTTCTTCTTGGGTCACTCAGGTTACAAGAGTGACTCATCTGTACAAGGGCCAAAGCACCCCTCATCAAAATTCCAGTCAGACCATTAGGTCTGAGACCATTTCTTGATGTCACTGTTGGGTATGCATGTGATCCTCTCTGTTTAATGGTATTTGTGTAGAGCTCCTCAGGCTCCTCAGTGATCTATTGATAAATATTCAGAATTCTGGCTACAGGTCATAAAATTATTGTCTTGTCCAGTGTTGTGGGCAAAAGGAAAAATTTGAACCTGCTGCTTCACTTACCAAGTTGAAACTCTTCGGAAGATGCATGGTACTTTATGTACTTATGTTTTTATATCTAATGGTTGTGGGGTTTACAGTACAGAGATATTTTCTTATGGGCAGGCTTTGTTGGTTACTTGGTTATTTTTTTTATATGAAAAAAAATAGGTAATTTTTCTCAAAGAGACCAAGCTACTGGTTTTCAAGCTTTAATGGTTGTCATCTGGGGAAAAGAAATGGACATTGGAAATTCAAGAAGGTGTTTGTAGTTGGCTTTTGTTCCAACTTTGGTTTTCTACGTGGTAGAAATGAAGGACAACTAGAAAGCTTTTTTTGGGGTGTTTTGTGTTTTTTAAATCTTGCAAATCTGCCACCCAATTTTGGCAGTATTTCAGGTTTACAGTTGTTTCCTCTAGCTACACATTTTCTCAGCTATAAGAAAAGATAATTTTTGTGATTATGGCATCCAAACATAGCTGTTTTCTATAGCCTTTTTGATTACCTTCAGCAAGTTACTTCATTCCGTTATGCCTCAGTCTTTTACCTCTAAAATATATTATTATTATTATTATTATTATGGGCTTTTCTTTGTTATGCCTCACATATTAATGAATGTATTCCTGTATCACTTTCCTGCTTCAGAGAAGTGCTGAAAGCTTATATTCATTAATATTCTTGAAGCATGACAAAGTAAAGCCCATTACTGTAATATGCTTCGCTTTAAAACTCTGGTTAGAATAATAATGATAAACAGCATTGCTTAGCCTTTGGCCCTGCTGCACAGCTATAAAATTTTTACATCTTCAGATTTAAACTGATGAAGGAAAACTTTCATGCATTTTATGTCCCTCCTCTATGCCCATGGAGAGATAAAGGAAGAAAGTTTTGCATTCACTGAAATGGGCTGTTGGCATATTTATCATACATGAATCCAAGAATGGCTTTTTGCCTGCTACATCCTGAGCCTCTTGTTTGAATATGATGTAGTATTTTATTCTCTCCATGTACTTCCTTCAGTGAGGTGAACAGAAGTTTGAAATGGACAGTTATGAAACGCCTCAACCATAGGAAAAGCATCTTCCTAACCTCTTTGGTAATTTCTTCAGTAATGGCCAGGTGCATGACAGTTTATATTTCCCTCCTATTATTTCCCTGAATTACTGTAGACGTTCTTATCACATTTCTAAATGACTGTTCTCAGAGGTGGCTTGAAAAGATATTCATTTCTTCATGTTGACTGATTGATTGTCTCAGTGTTTCATTGAATATCTCCTTGTTCTTGCACTGTAAGAAGCAGTAGATAGGAATTCCCCTGTTCATTTTTGAACTTTTGTGGTCTGTTTTACCATACATCCACTGGTTTGTCTCCTTTGTCTTGATCTATATAATTTCTTTATACAAAAAATTGTCCAAATGCATTTTGGCTCTGGTACCTAATCATAGCACTCATGCTGTGCTTCACTTATTTAAGAAAATAAGAGGTTTTCACTTATTTAAGAAAATACCATAATAATTTCTAGCATATATGCATTTATTATTGTTTTCATTCCTTGAGTTTCTTTTCATTAAATAGTTTTCAGCTCAGTGAGAGATATGTTTGCTTCTATTCCTTTTTCTTTGACTCTACATCTGAGAAAGCAAGTGCAGTTAATGGAGAAAACATCACCACATTTATAATAATTTTAACAGCTGCACTGCAGGCAGTTCATTATTTTGACTTGTATTTTAATGCCTTCAGTGTTCTCAGTAATATCATAGTAGAGATATTGGAGATAAAGAGGGAAGACCAGCAGCCTCAATATACATATTCTGTCCTTCTACTTTCTGTCCTTATTACAAAAAAAAAAAAAAAAAAAAAAAAATTAAAATGTGTAAGTACCCACACTGGATATCTAATGCAATTCTAAATCCTGACAAGTGCAAATTGAAAAGCAAAGTCCCATTAATACAGAGTTGGAGAGTGTCACTGCACCATTACACTTTAAGTCTGAAATGCTCTGGGCCTTGCATAAATTCCAAAAATAAAAGAAAAAAAAAGAAGAAGACGTGCTGGTGAGAAACTTACAACATGTTCAGCCAATTCAAGTACATCTATTTGACTCTTATTTTCTTTGCAGACTTCAGATGACATCCTGGTGGCCTCGGCTGAATGTCCTAGCGATGATGAGGACATCGATCCCTGTGAGCCGAGCTCAGGTGGGTTAGGTTAGTCAACTTTTTTTATTACTTTCTTTTCTTTCATATTTGCATGCCCCAGTGCCCAGAGACCCAGCTAGCAGGACAGTCCTTTTGTGCATGGCAAGGAGAGGTTGAATTGGGCCCTTTCTACACGTGGGGGTGATAGCAGAGAGGAAGAGCCAGCTCCAAGACATCAGATGGGAGCACATGTCATGTTCTGAGCAAAGTTATGGCTTGGCTGAGGACCTGAGGCTGGACTAGGAAGGGCATTCTAGGGCCTCTGCAGCTGTGTAGTGATAAAGAAAGTGCAGCTTCATTTAGCAGGAAGGTATTGCTATTGTTTGTGCCTCAAGCATTGCCCTCAATAAGATAAACATATCATATTGAAAATGTCGTTATGTCATGGAATCATAGAATGGCCTGGGTTGGAAGGGACCTTAAAGACCATCTAGTTCCAATCTTCCTGATGTGGTCAAGGACACTTTTCACTAGACCAGGTTGCTCAAAACTCCATCCAACCTGGCCCTGAACACTTCCATGGATGGGACATCCACAGCTTCTCTGGCAAACCTGTTCCAATGCCTCACCACCCTCACAGGGAAGAATTCTTTCCTAATATCTAATCTAAACCTAGCGTACTTCAGTTTGAATCCATTTCTCTATGTCCTGTCAGGTCCTGTAAAAAGTCCCTCTCCATTTTTCTTATAGGCTGCCTTCATGCACTGGAAGATAGGGTTGAATTTATTTTTACTTCTGTTAGTGGCATGAAATTTTGTGTAGATAGATAAAGCCTGAAGACATAGTCTACAACAGTCTCAAATTTCTTTTTTTTTTTTTTTTGACAAGACAAGCCTATTCAGAGTGTATGTTTTAGTTGTAACCAGAAACAAGATATTTTGATATTCTAGTATTTGCCATGAAACAAAAAATTGACAGTGTTTTGGCCGTGTATTTCCTATTCTGCTGAATAGTGGAGATTTGGTAGTAATTCTCCTCTGTGAAATAATGGGAAAACTTGGGTTGGAAGAGGTCTTTAACTATATCTAGTCCCAAACCCCTGCCATGGGCAGGATCACCTGCCACTAGACCTGGTTGCTCAAAACCCCATCCAGCTTGGTCTTGGACACTTCAGGGGATGGAGCACCCACAACTTCTGTGGGCAATCTGTTCCAAAGGTTCAATTATCCTCAGTTAGGTTTAGTTAAATACTATGTGCCATCTCTAAAAATCCCAACGTTTATCATTGAAGTGAAGGACTGCAAAACTTCCTATGCTTTAAACTAATCTTAGATAGTCCAATGAATTATTTCTGCTTCTTTGTTGGTTTGGTTTAGGTTTTATATTTCCTGAGTGAACAGCCATATAGATATATCTCAGTTTTCCTCAGAATTTTCCCCAGAATTCCCTTGAATTCTGTGCTGTTTGGTAGCACGCCCACTGCTAGTTGTCTGAGGTAATTTGGTAATCTTTGGTGCTTGCTACTTCACTTAATAGTAAAAGAATTAAGATCTATTTATTGTGCAGTAACATATTTAGCTTGAGTAGAAATCAATTTAATTTTAGATTAATATATTCATGCAAATAGCAACTAAGAGCCATCTTAGTATGATGCCAAAATCTGGGGCAGGAGAAATGTCTATATAGCCCTAAGACAAATTAAATTTTTCTTCATATGCAAATGCATGGTTCCTATTTTAAGTCACAAAACTCGATACCCACATGCAAGAATTATTTACTTAAACTGAAGTAAAGGCATATATGACTTGTCTTAGTGTCTGACAGACCTGCAGGATGGCACTTGAGCCCTTCCAAGAACCAATTTACAGATCTGATGATGATACTTCAGGATTATTTTCTTTTGTTTTACAATTAAAGGATTTCAGGGTAATTTTCAAAATTCCATTAAATTGAATGATTGTTCTTAAAACTGAGCAGCAACAGTTACACTCACACAGTTTTGTACCTCTTAGGGAGATATTTCACTCACAGAAGTCTCAGACATTTGGATCAAGATATTCAGGGATATTTGTTTTTCCTGCACCTTCATTCTCATTTACAAATTCTTGAGTTAAGCAAGACTGTCCTGTCCAGTATGAGTCAGTGCAGTAGCTCTTATGACTCTGAGCTCATTCATGCCAGTTGCTGTAGTTAACTCAGGCACTGCTGTTCAGTAGACAAATTGACATTTAAGGGGGTGTTATTTTATTTTATAAGGTAATTTTAAAGCAATATATTGGTTACATAGCTCTAAATAATTTTCCAAATCACCTGGGTATTAAAGCTGTATTTATATTTTCTCAGGCTTACAGCTCACTGAAAGCCAATGAAATTTTAGAATAATTCTTCTCTGAGGTAGTTTGAGCTCTGAGGCTGCAATGTTTGGTAGTCCTGAGCCGTGCAGAGTCATTTAGCTGGTGGGTGCAAGAATGGGAGAGGTGAAATGAAACTTTCTGACAGCTTATTTTTTCTGTCCAAGCTATGGTTCAGGAAAGGGATGTGAATGTTAGTTTTTCAGCAAGAAATTTTCATTAGCTTTACATGCTGGTGTTCAGCTTTCCTGTTTTATCTTAGCATTCATCACATAGCTACACTCCTCATTTTTGTTTATTTGAGAACAGTTTTACTGTTTCATTTGTCAGATCCCAACTGCTACTGCTTTTTTTAAAAAAAAAACTTTGGATTGGCACAGGAATTATGTTCTGCATAATCCCAATTGTCTGGATCATTTTATGTGTCATTCTTCTCATCAAAATGTCATTCATCCTCCCACTCTCAACTTTTAAAAGCTGTTAATTTTCCTTCATCAGCCTTGTCATTTTATCATACTTGAAAATACCTGAGCCAAAGGGGTTACTGAAGTTGTAACTTCTGGCATATCAGTCTCTCTGTTTTAGTCTTAGTCACTTACTGTTATGAATAACCCTTTTCCATGAATAGTCAGGTAGGCATTGCTCAATCTCCATAATACTGCAGTCTCCATGTGGATTTGAGCTGCTCCGAACACTAGGCTGGAATTCAAGGAGAGAAGCACAGTGCTGTTGGCAGTGAGTCTGATGATTGTTTTTCTTTTCAGTTGGAGTAGGAGATACAGAAGGATATGTCCCTCCATTTAAAATATCCCCATGGTTCAGTTCAGCTTTTTCCCCTTAACCCTTTTCACAAACCAGACTGGCTTCTCTACAGCTACTCCTCAACGTCCTCACTAATGATGGTGAAACTTACCCATTCTAACAAGTAATTCTAGGAGGCTGAAAATGCAATGATTAGGGCTGTTTTACTTTTGTGTTTTCACTTCAGAGACTGTAGTCTGGGATTCTTCAGCAAAGGAATCCATCTCATGGCAAGAGATGATGCGCTCAGGGCTGTGTGGTCAACACTTTTCTACCAAGAATTCAAACAAGGGATGGCCAAAGCCCATGCAGTTATATTAACAGAGCCATAACTCAATATTTCTGTGATGACTGGCCATAATATGCCTGTTTCTAAGCAATGTTCTCAGCTCCAAATGAGAGCCTATTCAACAAACAGTTTGAATATGGTACGCCTATATCTCATAGAAAATACTGCTTATCCAGATTTTACTAATTAGTGAGATTTATGCATAAAATAGGGCTTTTTTCCTAGTGCAAATATGTTGCAGTTTGTAGTGGCTAACAAGCCCCACTCTGCCACCACCAGCTTTGCTTTCTGTGCACCTGTCTGCTAAATAATAAATGGAAAGATGCAATTTGCCACAAATTTCATATAGGACATAAAAATGTAAACCCGATTAGGAGCTGCTGAGCAGCAATCCCATCATCTTGTCTGGAACATAAAGTCACAGAAATTATAATTGCAGATTTCATTGTGGTATACAAACTGCTAAATGTGCCATAATTGGATGAAGTCATAACAAATTTATTAGCATGCAAAACTTAGTCAACATAGTTTTTTTGCAGTATGTTTCGTGTAGTAAGGCAACAAGTATTGCTTTCACAGTCTCTCCACCTTCCCCTAAATACCAGCAACAACATGAATATTGAGGATGATGATAATAACAATAATAATAAAAAAACTGTTTATATGTCCTTAACTTCATGTTATGGAGGACATAATAAAACCTTTTTCATTTTGTAGACAAGTTACAATAAAATTTAGTGGTAACCTATCCAAAAAAAAAAAAAAAAAAAAGAATCTGGGACAATTTACTGATTTTACATGAGGAGTTATAAAACTGCAGGTGGACAAATTGCCATTCTTCACATCAGGACTGGTGTTCCAGCCGTGCTGAGCTCTGTATAGAGCTCTGATTTCTGCTGAGTTTCAGTGAGCATTTGTGCTACACAGCTTATTTGTTCCAGTTACTCTGGGCTGGTATTTTATTTGTTAGCTATTATCTAACCACTTCTGTAGCTATTGAAATGTTCCAAAAGGCAGAGAGGTCTGAGCTGGGTCAAATGAAGTGAAATGACTGAGTTTAATGGCAGGGAAATCTCAACCAGGAAAAAAGTCTTACAGTTTTAGACAAACACACAAACAGTTCTTTTTCTGCAAATGAATTTTAAATCTTTCTCAAATTTGTGACTCAAAAGAGGTTTAAGCTCACAATTAGGTTGAAAGCTTCTCTTACAGCCCCAGCTGAAATGGGATAAGTAGAGGTTTTGGTGGTCTTAAAGTCAGTATATTCACTGGTATTGGGAATTTTAGCAGAAGGTAACCTCCAAAGTGAAAGAGGGCTTTTTCTTCAGGTTCAAACAAGTGTCTTTCAACCAGTGGAACTTCACATGCTGCAATCAAAGAAAATTCTCCTTCATCTCCTGATTTGGCAGTTTTTGGCTTCCACTTCCCAGGGCAATGTTTGATTGGTGGCAGATCTTCTCCTTTTCCATTCTGTGGATAAAAAGGACAGAGTTCAGTCAGGTATGGTAGCTAGTAGCGCTGGTTAGCTTTCTTAACCCTCATTCTTAATTCAGAGGGATAAATGAAGTAATTTATTTTCCTATATTATTAGGAAAGAATGGCTAATAGGATAGGCGCTTCTGGACTGATCTTTGAGCATGTTTTTAATTTTTCCTATATATTGACCAGACTAATTGCATTGCAGAAAACAACTGGCGACATCCAGAAATCTCCAAAGCACCAGTTTAGCCTAGAGAGTGAACAAGCCACTGCTGCAGATGACTCTTAGAGAGTAGTCATGGCTTTGGGGAAGGCTTAATCCTGTGAGCAGAACAGTGTGGGGCTTTACATGCAAACTTCTTCCTACACACATGTCCCCTTCTCTGTGACAGCATGCTGGACAGATGAGATGGCTCAGAACCCTGTATTCTCAGCCACCTTGTGATGGTTTAGGTTTGGTCCCACCATTGATGCCTGTTTTTCTAACAGGCAGAGCTGTGAAATATGGATTTGTGAGTGTTTTATGCTCATTACTAGAAGTTTTGCTTTCTTTTCCTGTCATGAATTACTGCACTGTATTCCTGGTGCATCTGGCAGCAAGATAACATTGCAGTAGGAGGTGAAGTGACTCCTATAATTTATACATCACTGCAAGTGCCCTGTTTAATGCTCTTCATGGAATTCATTGTGCAAGAAGCTGAAACAAAGAAAAATAAAATTACAGTTAGTTCATAGGGTTACTGTGTTCATTATGGCTTGAGACATAAAGGGAATATTTGTGCCTCAGTCCAATTATCCTGTAGTTCTATATGCATTTCCAGTGCCAGAAAGATCACTGGGTTGTCTTGAATTAGACTTTTAAAGTGCTTAGATGTGATACCCATAGTCATCTCTGTATAAACTACTACAGGGTAAAAATTATGCTTTATTTACAAACTTTCCAAGTGTTAGCACTTGCCATGGCTATGCATAAAAGAACTGAGGGGATTAAGATATAGATTAATCTTCCTTCAATTAAAGATAAAATACTTTTAAAGCTTATTTAATTTTTTCTAAATAAATCATAAAGCCTTCTCCAGAGGAACAGAAATTAAATGCTGCATTTTTTCAAATTATTTTATTGTTAACTGAACTACTTCTTTGTCAACAGACTGAGGTCCTAGTGCCTGTCGTAGTGAATTACAAATATGGCATTTCTAATTTGAATTGTATCAAAAAGATTTTTTTTCCTAATTATCTGAAGAAGTGAGGTTAAAAATCATGATTGATCCATTGTGCCACTCTTTGCCAGCCATGCCATTGAAACTTGGGAATACTGAGTAGAACTTCTAGCCACTCCTTGGGATTTTCATACATTCCTAGTGTCAGGCAGAGGAATATAGATGGATACAGGGGAGGTGGCGTTTTCCCTGCACACAGTGGTTTTCTGGCAGGGCAATACCAGCAGCTCAGTGTTCTCTGTGGTAAGAAATATTGACAGCAGACTGCTGTAAATCACACCAGGCTCTGTTAACTCACACAAAAGCCTCTCCGCCGGTGCGTAAATGATGAACGGTTTTCCTCGGGTGTGAACTTTGAGGGTGCATTCATATCCCATGCCTATCCTTGCTAAAGCTGGGTCTTCTCACTTCTATCAAACATAGAACAGTTAAATAAGAATGGCTGCTGAGGTTTAATCCCAGCTAGCAAACATTCAGGGTGCAAACACTGGCGTTATTATTTGTGTGGAAACACAAATCTTGATTTCATGCTTCAGACATACACGGACAACACGAAGAAGCAACTCTTGTGCAGAGAAGTTTACTAAGTGGCAGTTGTCAGTCCTGCTGTTACATGTTCAGTGGTTTGGAGTTAGACATCTCCACAGAACGGGCAAAATTGAGTGGCATCATTTTGAGTAGTTCCAAGAAATGTTCTCTTTATGAACAATAATTCAATAAAAATGGGCACGTTACTCAATGTGCCCGAAGGAGTGTCCAAAGAAAGAGGGGTCTGTTATTTTTCTTTCTTTTAAAGATGTAAAGGACAGCTAGTGAGTCAGTTCTGAAGGTATTTGCAGGCAAAGCTGCAGCACAAGATGCTGCTGTGATACCAGGACTGGAGAAGCAAACCAGGCCCTCCACATCACCCATTCACAAATCCACTGACTTCAGTGGAATTCCTTCGATTTTTCAGTACTAGGAAATTCCCCAGATATTTCAGTGATATGTCCATGAATATCACATCCTTTAAATCAAATTAATTGAGGACTTACTTTCCTGATTTTCTCTAGAAAATTTGGAGGAGATACTGTTGCTTGTATATGAGCAGTTGCTTGGCCTATTCTTTTTTGATATTCTCCAAAAAAGAACCTGTCTTACAGATAAGGTATTCCATAGACCTTAAAAATTAATTGTCTTTGAATGCAGTTGCTTTGTCTGAAAGGCAAAAATGAAATTACATCTATGTCCATGCTCTCTTCAATAAAGCAGACATGGCTTTCAAGCCTGGTATTCAAAATTTTCAGTAATAAAACACATTAAGCTCCAGTGACTGTGCATGTGTCATTAGTAAATGAAAATAGGTTCTAGACACTTCTCAATCTTTTGTTATTCTTTGTTGTTAGCCACAGAAATAAGGTGTTCTTTGACACCCTCCACTATGAGAAGTTTCCACCATTTTCAAAAACAGTGTAGGTCTTTTTAATCTGGAACCAGAGAGTCACTGAATTGAAAAACAGCCTGTAAACCACATTATATTTACTGAAAACAATGAAATAAGGCCAAATATAGATTATGTGTACTTTCAAAAACATTTTCCACAGGTGAACTTCACACTCGGGAGGAAAAATGCAGAAAATAAGTGAGATAATTGTAAAATGGAGGTTTTCAGAAACAGGCAAGTAGTTTATTGACTTGTCTGAGACTCTTTTTTCTAATTCAATAAGGAATTTTGGAAAGAGAGAGGATTTACTTACACAAGGATGAAGTAGAGACATGATTGAATCTAGAACAAGTTCCATTAATTTTCATGTTGATCTGCTTAAAAATCATAAAGTGTATAATCCTAAAAATTTGTCCTTTAAATCAAGTTTAAAGTTAGGATCAAGAGTGTACAGAGATTATTTAATAAATAAATGAGTTCTAGTTTGTTTGAAATTAGTCCTTGTGTTACTGGTGCCTTGATTGATGAAACCTCATTGTTTTCCTTGAGCTACACTTCATTCTGATTTTATTTGCTACCTCTAGTGCTTATATTTTCTTGCAGACTGTGGACACTATACTGAAACTGTTTTCTGTAGCTTTGTAATGCATATGCATTGAATTTCTTCTTTTTTGTGAAGGAAACTCACTTTTCCACAGTACTATTTTTCATGAGAAAGGTAGAAGAAAGGCAATATTTTGCAGAGGTAGGAGAAGGTTTATAGCCAAAATATTGGCCTGAATTAGTAGCATTGTATTGCTCAGTTGCTATGCCAAGGCTTTCTTAGACCAAACTTGAGCAATAAGATGTTAAATCAGGTCTTTACAACTCTACAGGAAATTTCTAATACCTGATAAATTCAATTAATATGACATTCTAAAGTAGTTGGTGCCTGCCAGCATCAAGTTCTCCAACCAGTAACCATCATACCAGACTGCTGGCAGTGAACTGGTTTGCTGACCCCTCTGCCAGACAAGGGAAGCAAGAACAAACTGTAAACTTGCTGATGTTTTCTAGCAGCCAGTAGAGTGTGAGCACCCATTAGCTCTTGCCCACCTGGTACTAAGGATGCTGCTAGTAATTTTCAACCCCTTGCTCACAGCTAATTTAAACCTGTGCCAGAAGCACTGGGGTATTGTGGTGTGTGAGTTGTGTCATTTGACAGCCTGCAAAGTGGTAGGAGAATGCTGACAAGTTTGAGAACTAGGTATTCTCCAAGGATGTTGCTCATAAATGGAAGCAGGAAAAATTCAAGGCAAAAGTAACCTATAATGAGGGTGCATGTACCTGAAATAGTCTAACCTTAGGCTATCTCCTTCTGACTATATAAAGAACTGAATGAAACACCTTCTTCTGCTGTGTTGACATGCTATTCTATATAGGTTTCAAAACCAGCACTTCTCCTGAGGTTAAGGGCTATGGTCTAGATCTGGGACTTTGATGGTTTAAATGTGAACTGGCTTAAACAGTAGCTTCAGATCTAGAATACATTATATGTTGTGAATGTACCCTTTAAAAAGTTTCAGAAAAGGGAAAAATGAAAGATTAAAGAAGTGAGAACACAAGAATTATATTCTGAAATGAAACAAAGCTTTATAGATATCTCAAACTTTTTTCCCTTGTGCCAACATCAGAGACACCAGAATTGTTTTATAGACTATGATGAGAAAAGCAAAGAAAAACAAGGCAGTCTTATTAATTTTAATAATTGTATCAGGAGAAAAAGAACATTAATTACATCAAATGTAGCTTATATCCATCCTGAGTTCCATTTGTCTTTATCTTCCCATTCCCAGAGAAGCATATATGGTTTAGGCAGTGATAGGATTCAGGCTGAACAAGTGTAGCTGCTGAATCTGAGCCTTTGGGTAGCAGGAGTAGCTCAGTATTTATAGCAGCTGCACCCCCAGTGTGTGTGCAAGGATATTCTGGATGTCTTGAAAGCCTGGCCCCTTCTTCTTCTCCCAGGCATATTATCAGCTTTGTCAGTAATGGGTCTGACTTGATGACAGTGCTTGAACAAATTGAATGCTGTGCTTTCTGCTTCAACATTCAAGCCATATATATATATATATATAATGTTTGTGGCATAGACATTTATCTCTTCATGTAGTAGCTGCTTAGTGAAGGAGGAAAATCAGGGAATCACCCACAGTTGTGAGATGAATGTGGGTGTCTGCACCTCCAGCTCATTTCATGAGCAAGAATCATTCCACGCTCTGCAGGCCAAGCCAGCAGATTCCTCATGCTTTACAACTACATTTTGGTATTCTGCTCAAAACTGGTTCCTAGATAAGGAGGCTTGGAATTTTTTGCCTTTTTTTAAAAACGAGATGACAATGTTAAAAATAGCAAGCAATGAAACCTTGATCTGGCAAAGCTCATAGCAAAACTTTTCCTGAAGTCAGTGGAGCCCAAATGTCACAGTTTTGGTTCAATGCAGCCAATCTTACTGTTAGCTGCCACCAAAAATTTATGTTTCCAGTGCCCCTGCTCTTTTCTTGCTTTAACACTGAGTCTTCAGGGAGCAGGAGCAGCAGGCAACTCACTGAGCAAATGATCCCAGTTCAGCTGTCTGAACTGGTGGTCCACAGTTGCAGCAGCTTAGGTCTAGAATGAAAACATGCTGTCAGAAATGTAATATTTCTCTTTTGTCTTCCTTATGTTATCTTATTTGCAAAATCTTCCCCCCCTGCCCACTTAGGAATACTTCAATTTAAAATACAGACTAATACTGACTCTGCTAGTCAGTCAAAACTTCTGAAACAAATTACCAAGTTCCCAATGATTTCTCAGAATGCGCACAAAACCAGGAAAATAACTTCACATAGAAAATAAATAAGGAGAGATACAAAGCTGAATGACAAATATAGAAGTGGGGAGAGGTAGGACACCTGGAGGGGTAAGAGAAGATAGAATCCTTATTTGGAGGGAAGGAATACTAAAAGAGAAGCAATGCAACTGAAATGTTAAAATATACTAATAAAAAGGGCAAAACCACAGGGATGAAGGCTGTTAAAAACATTAAGTGATATATTGGTTTACATTCTCGATTTTGGCTAAAATTAAATTTAGTTTTGTGGAAAATATTTTCACAAAACCTTCTTATAAAACTGTGAAATAGTCCCTCCAGCTCTGCAAAACATAGTAACTCCTAAACACCACTGATTTGGTATGCTCCATCAATTGGCACTGTACAACCAACTATCCTATCTCCCTTTAGACTTGTGATGACATTTTAAAAGGTTGAGAAAACAACCTTCCACCTCTCAGCCACAGGGGAAAAAGAAGTTACTTGCAAAACCTGCAGTGCTAAGGAGCTGGCAGGATTTGTAAATGATTTGAAGTCGATATATGACAAATCATTACACTTGGAAATCAGCACTCTGCTCAGTGCAGAGAGAATGTTTAGCTCCTTAGCAAACCAATCTTTTTAGCTGTGGATGCTGTTCCACTGATGGACTATTTTTATAACAAGCTAAGTTAGCTGATGTCACTTTAGAGGTATCTTAAGGCATTATATCCTAGGTTTGCACACCAAAGAGTAGAACAGATACCTTAAAAATTTTCCTTTGAACACAAGTCTACAGCAGACCTTCATGCTGGTTTTGAAGCTGGGCTGCATCTCCCCCAGTTCTGCAGGGGAAGTGCTGGGCTTTGTTTTTCAGAGGTGCTGAATTTGCAGCGAGCTCAGAAACCAGCTCACCAGAATCCAACAATGCTGCAGAAAATCGACCACAAACAGGTCTGCAATGACAGCACACAGAGTGAAAATTAATATGTGTCCCGTAAATAATTGCCTTCATGCCTCATTGCAAATGCAGTAGTTAAACATTTCTGTCTTGTGAGTAATTTCCTATTCACAGTTTGTGGGAAGGCATAAATGTAAAGAAAACAGGTTTGGTGTCCTTTTGTCTTTTTTTGTTTTGTTTTGTTTTTCAATCTGCTAATTTCAATTCACAAACACCATGGGAACCTGCAATTCCAATTTTCTTTTCACAGTATTAATGAAAACTGGGCACTGAAAATAGTTAGATTTCTTTCCCTCTAAATCTTAAACCACTTAGAAATACAGTCAAGAATAATAACTTTCTAATCCATTATTACACAATGTAAAACTGCTCAATTGTTATTATTTCATGCAAAGATTTTCATAAGTGGTAGAAGAGGCTTTTAGAACTCAGTTTCTTCTAAGCTGGTCTTTGAGGCAGTACAAAAATGCTGGTTGTGTGCTGTTGAGAGGAAGAGCTGTGCATCAGAGAAGTTGTTTTAAGAAGGAATTCTTGCACCACAAGATGACAATCATTTCCTCTCACTGTTATGGCAAGGTTTGAGCACATTTACTGCCTTTATGATTTTGTCTTGTTCCTAATCAAACCAACCTCAAGTTGTTGTTTTAATAAATAGATAGTTTCAGGGTTTGGGCTTTGGGTATATTTTTGAGACAACTGTTTACTCTTAAAATCAGAGTAATATTTTATGTAATTTTATCTTAACATACTCCAATGAGGTGTTTCAGTTCTCATTTACAGTAAGATGTCTAGGATGAAGTTAATATCTTTTTCATGCTGCAGACACTAAGAGTGACTGCAGCTGAGTAGCAGACAAGGTTACCTGCAGACACACCTCTGCTGATGTGCCAGGAGCCAATGGCTCTGCCTGGTCCAGCTACCAAGATGCTGGGATGAAAACTGCATCCAGTGTTTCCCAAAGAGCTGGGAAGCAAAGAGCACGATTTCTGTAAATTTATAATCTTCGTTTGCTCTCCACTGACATCATCTGCCATCCCTTGCAATCGTTCCTGTCTTGCAGGGGAAAAATATATAGGTAAATTCCCCTTGGAATTGACTCCAGTCTTAGTCAAACAAAGGTATTGCTTAAATAGAAGGCAGCTGTTTCAGCAATGTTAGGGATGTGGAATTATTTATTTATATAGATTTCAGAAGAAATTAAGGTTGGCTTTTTTCCAGTGGCCCTTTCCTCCCTGTCTCAGAATAGGACTCTTGCTGTGTTGTGTACTCCATTAGCTGTTCCTATATAATATGGTCACAGAGAAATCTATGTACTGTGTAAAACTTTTCTATTTCCTCCTCCTTCATTTGTCTGGAGAGGCCCTACTAGGTTAAAAGCATATTTTAATGTAAATGGAACAAAAATAGCAAGTCCTTTTCCTTGCTGAATTTCTCCTTTTCCAGATGTCCAAACAAATGCAACAACAGATGCTTTGAAATGTTATAAGTTTAAATAACATCAGTGTAGTTGGTTGAATATTTCTCAGGCAGATGGGTTAAATGAGACAATTTGAAAACATTCTTAAAATAAAAGGAAGCCATCAGGTGAGAGGCAGGAATTTAGGTAACATTGAAAAATATACCTTAGATGTTTCTTTTAGGTTGCAATATTAGAATGTTTTCCTCTGAGCAAGCTGTTAACTGTCATTTAGTAGGCATTAATTGTAAAGTTAGCTGACAGTATTTGGCCCAAATGTATGTCTCTTAAAGGGGAAGAGCAGCTGTTAATCCACCAGGTATTGACAGTGTATTCAGTGGCTTCTATTATTTCTCAGACAGAAATTAATTTCCTGAAATCACATACAGTAAGATAAGACTCTGTCTCATTTTCACTCACTATGGAAATACTCAGTCTTTGTTCTGCACACAATGCATTGTCTCTTGTAAAACAGTAAATGACACCCTAGGTGTAAAAGAATTTCCATTTCTACAATAGCTACAATGAACAAACAGGATCTAAACCAGTCACTGACTACTTTGGAGCAGGGCACCTTTCTTAGTAGGGTGGCATCTGCCCTGAAATGACAAAAATATCTTAAAACCTTCAAGATCTCTTGTGTTGCCATAGAAAGTACCAACTGCACCAACTCATAACAAGTAAGAACTTTCAGAAGGATACAAAAAGTTAAAATACTATTTGATATGTTTTTGGTTTTTTTTTTTTTTTTAATTTTACAGTTTTCCCTCTGTTCTTTCAGCTGAACAAAATGTCAGCTCCTTTAAACCTGTTTGAAATAACTGCCAGGAGGAAGTGTTTCAGCAGTAAGAACACAGATTCCCAATAAGTAAATGATGGGTAATACCAGAGTGGAGAAGGAACTTATTCTTTTGGGGAGTTGTGGCATTTTTGCTACGTTTTATTATTCATAGGCCAATTGTAGATGTCTGTAGCTGGTGGCTGCTTTCAATTCTGGTAGTCCAACCTTGTTGCAATTTTTTGGCCAGTATTGATATTTTGACTGGCATTACCTTTAATGTAGCATCCTTAAAATCATCCTCTTCCTATTATGCCTTTACAGTGCTTAAAAAAGTGACTATGGAGCATAGTGTGCTTTTGTGGACTTTGAGCAAGACACTTTTCTAACACACCTCAGAACAATGCTACCTGTAGGCACACCCCAATAAAGTTAACATCATGAATATATTGTAAAGCTAGCATTTAGTACTTTAGTTAGCATCTGTATTTTACTGATTGAATTTTTAGCCATGCATAATGATGCATAAATGCAGTTTCTCCAAGCCAGCCTGGCTCTCCTGAGTTCAGCCAAGGCTGGCAGTGCTGAGGATACACAGCCTCCCAGAAGTTTGGAAATGCTGGTATAATCAGAGGAATACTGCAGAAACCCAGATAACTTCATTTCTGTCCATGACACTTGTTAGGCTAGAGAGGATCCATCTCAGCTATCATCACTCTAAGTGATTCTATCCAAAAATCTGCCTCCCCTCCTGCTGCAAAATTCAACAAAGAAAGGAGATCATGGAAAACACAAAAGCACTGTGTGTGCTGAGAGCATTTAAACTAAAAATTCCTCCTGGAATTAGGAGGAATTTTCATTCCTCATGGCTGTGCAAGGGGACAAAATATGCCAGACTACACAATAGTTCCTATGAAGAAGATTTTCCAGTGTGAAGACATAGGTCAGTTCTATTCATATCACAGCTGAAAAGACCAGAGTCTGGCCTCAGAGGTGGGTTCTTAGGAGGCTGAGTCCTTGCTCTGTGCAATTTGGGAGGTTTTCTTGGGGCAGAAAGCAATCCTTAAAGGAACATCTGATAATGGCATCAATGATGAAAAGATGGAATGGGGGAAGTGAGTGAAAAAGTTCTCTGAAGTGTAGCCATATCCAAGGAGGACTCCAAAGTAGAAAATAGGAGATAGGGTTGGATAGCTCTCTAAAAGCAATAAGAATAAATATAATTAATTTTAAAAAAGAAAACAAAATATTAGAAGGAAAGGAGAAACTGAGAAGCTTGGTGAGGGAAGTGTACAGGAGAGCTGAGGATACCTTATTTGTAGTGAATTTATTGGCTGCTATCAGCCATTTTAATTTTTTTTAACCCTCCATTCTGTCTTATTGTCACTGCCTTCTCAATAAATAGTATGGTGTCACTTTTTGTTCCTGACAGAAAGAGAGGGAAAGGGAGAGGGAAATCCTTTCCTCTGAGATGTTCATGTCCTGCATTTAAATTGTGGCACGTCTGTTATTTCAGATTATTTAGGCATTATTTGCTTAACAACATACTAGGACAAATTATACCCTTGAAGGCTAGAATGAGATGTTCTTTGCTGTCCTTTTACTTGTTTAAAAGCCTGAAAAAGGGATGGGCTGCAACCCTAACTGGTTTTGGACTAGTAGATGGGGAACACTGATGCCTTGTGAAGGCTGACCTAGAACAGAGACTGGATGGAGCTAAGGAATAGGGATTTATTAGAAGGCCTCAATAGATCCACCTTGGGCAGCACAACCCAAAATGGCCAAAAAAAAAAATATGGACCACACATGACAGGGTCTCACACTTTTATAAGTTTTGGTCCCTTAGCATATTGAAGCTGATTGTCCAATTACAGCTTTAGGCCATGAAGTCCCATCTTTCTTGTTTTCTCTCTTCATTTCACCATTGTTTATGCTCTTGGGCATGAGATGTGGACAGGATGTCCTTGGGTCCCCAGCTAGAGAAGGAATGGTTTTGTCTCCCTGCTCTGTGAAGAGAGCTTACTATCCCCTAATATGAAGCCCAGACTTACACACTAAAGCAGAACAGAATCTGAAAAATAAAAAACCTAAAACCTGAGGCATCAGCGCATCTCTAGGCTGTCCTGGCCCATGGGTGCGGCTAGAAGGACACGTGACGGTAGCAGCAGGCATGACTGACTCCTCCATGTCCAAACTCAAGGATAACCTCTCCTTTCTTTCCCTATCTACCCACAGCAAACCCCACCAGGGCAGGAGGAGGACGGGAGTACCCCGGCTCGTCCGAGGTGATCCGTGAATCCAGCAGCACGACGGGCATGGTGGTCGGGATCGTGGCGGCGGCGGCGCTGTGCATCCTCATCCTCCTGTATGCCATGTACAAGTACAGGAATCGAGACGAAGGCTCCTACCACGTGGACGAGAGTCGAAACTACATCAGTAACTCAGCACAATCCAACGGGGCTGTGATCAAGGAGAAGCAGCCCAACAGCGCTAAAAGTTCCAACAAAAACAAGAAAAATAAGGATAAGGAGTACTATGTCTGATCTCAACATCTAAAAGAACGCTTGTATAGAAATAGTCTTCATTTTATCTGAGACATAATACAAACTTATTTACTTTACTTTTTATGAAGCACATTCAAAAACAAACAAACAGAAAAGACAGGGAATGCAATCAGAAAGGAAAGACTGTTTTTAAAAACAAGCATTTCATGCTCTTGTTTTTCAGAAACAGGAGCTGATAAATTCCCTAACATCCACAGTGTTTTCATTTACTCTGCCTGTCTTTATGTTGCTGGAACGTTTCTGAAAGACAATGATGACACCACGCACTCATAAAGCAAGGAGTATTACTACAACATCGAGGCACAATATGAAAAAAAAATCAAATTTAAAAAAAAACAAAACAGGAAAAAAAAAAAGAAAAAAGAAGCTACCTATGATTCTGGATTTAGCCAAAGTGCTAGCGCTTTCTTGAGAAGTAAGTTAGTCTTATTGTCAGAGAAGACTGTCATTATATATGGTGACTCAACAAGCAAACATAAAGAGTTTGCCGTCTGGTGCAGTGAAGCAGTGATTGGAAACTTGCATTTTGAAACAAAGTGCTGGCTTTTCTGAAGACTTATGTAGAAATACTTTCAAAAAGCCCCTTTCTGGTTGTGAGGAAAATAGTATGGAGGCCTTATTTTCAAAAACAAAAACAAAAATCTGGAATATAAGGCACATTTCCACAAAAATATTAAAAAAAAAAAAAGAAAAAAAAAAGAAAAACAAGAGGGCATAGATGCAATCATTGGGAAATTTTCATGCACGCTTAATATGTTATTACATATGTTTATATAAAAACACATCTATATGTGCTTTCTGGACTGTGATAAGTGATGTTTTATAGCCTGTTGTATAGAAAATGCAAACTATATCTGCTCTTCAGCCATTTTTGGTAAACTCAATGTTATAAGTGTTGCTAGGTATAGAGAGTTTTATGACATCTGGAGCAACAGACATTCTTCAGTTTTTTTGCAGCCATTATAAATTGTCCCAGACTTTTTCCCCTTTTTTTTTTTGATTTTTAATTTACAGTGTAGTGGTTATACAAAGGGGGATGTGTATGAATGTATATAAGAGTCAGCTAATTTTTTTCTTACCTGTACAGCTCTATTATGTTGCAATTAAGTTTCAGTAGTTTGTATGAAAGAAGTGGACTAGAAAGCAAAAATATATCTCTACTGTAATTTGTCTTCTCCCTCCTATCCCCATCTCTTGCTCCTGATATGCATCAATGAAGTTGATCAGAATGGCCAATTTTCCTAGAAATATACATTCATTAATTAGCTAAATATTTAGTGACTTAAACTGGCCTTTGGCTTCCAGTCAAAGCTTCACTATTGGAGAGCATGGTTTGCCTTACAGAAACCTTGTTCTTAGAAATTATGAGAATGATGAGTTTCTTGAGAATCTTAGGAAGTATCATATAGTGTTTATCTGGCATTCATATGAAGAACAGCTACTACAGCACTAGGTGGTAAAAGATCTAAAAATACCCATTGTAATTATCCAGGCTGATTCTATTGCAGAATTTATCCCTTTCTCCAAAAAGGAAATACTCTTGAGGTGCACGATAGTATTTTTCAATGGTGGGCATTTTGACATATGAAAAAGTATTTTTAGCTAAGTTGATTGTGTAGTATTGCAAGACATCATAACCAGACAGATATAAGTTCATTATGTTTTAAAGTGACACAGCTTATCTTGCATATATAAAACATTAATGCATTTTAGTTAAACACATGAAACGTAATGCTGTAATTTACACGTTAAGTTTGGAATTTTTTTCTAGTAATATTTCATTAGTTTCACAGCAATAAATCATAGCATAACATTTTATTTACACAGAAGTTCAAAGGGAATGCATTAGACAGAAAGAGGGTAGTTCAATAGAAATCAACCAAATCATCAGAAGGCCTCCTGGGAGGGATATAGATATTCACACTTTACAGACAGGAAGGAGAAATTTAAAATTAGCTTTAAACAGCAGACACAAAACATTTTGTTGCGTGTTACTCACTGTAGCTGATGAAATAAAGTTGGGAACTGGTACAGCTATCTATCTGGGAGTCAGAGCACTTTAAAAATACATGTAGCTGACATGGAAACACCTCTCTTGAAGTTTGCCAACCACATCAAGGTGTGACATGTTGCATTTGTGAAACGACTTTTTATTTTCATTAGCATTTACGCAAAAAATGAAGGGAAAAAAACCACTCACAAAAACCACAAAATCCATCTGATGTTCATTTCTTAGATTGTTGTTCACCTGTGGCACTCATCATTTCTCCCACCTTTACAAGACAGCTGTACTCAGGGAATGGCAGGGGCAAGGGTGACTGGAGATCATTGCTGGAAGCAAGAGACTCCAGCTGGAGGGGGGAAAGAAGTTGAAAGCCAGGTGGTGTTCAGATTTTAGTGCTTGAAGGTACCTAGAAGAACAAGAATAATCTGTTGACAGGAGACTGGGCATGACAGAATATGATTTGGGTGAGATGAAATGGTCTTTTCTGCTTGGTATTGATTGCATTAATGAAATAGCATTGTCAGGCCAATTTCCAGGCAGTTTGGTAGATCAATCTTTAACTAAATCCATACATCAAGGACAAAAAGAAAAAAAAAGATCTCCTACTATTAAAATAAGAAAACACAATTTTAACACTGTTTCTGAAGGTTCTCCTTTTTCCTCTTTAATTTCATAATTTAACAAAAAAATAAAAATTATGGATGTATCAGAAATGCCAGCAAGTGGATTTAAATTTCTTTTTTTTTTAAAGCAGCAGCAACAACAAACAGACATAAACCAACTACCTAACATAAAATTGGATCCTTTCTCTATAATAACCTAATTTGTTTGACTGAGATGGCTTCATTTCTATGACTGTATTGTGTTGCCTTTTTTAACAAAACACTAAATAACGTGTGAAACTTTCAACCCTAAGACATCAAAGAGAGGCCCAATGCCCCTAACCTTATAGTGCTTTCTGTGATAGATATTTACAATTTTTTTATTTGTTGCAAGGCCAATTTATTCATTATTGGAAATGCTAAGCAAGTGGAATTTACTGTTTTGTTAATAAAAATGTTTCTTAATACAAATGCTGCCTTGTTTCTTGTCTTGTTCCTAGATTGTGAGTACCTCTTCATCCTGAGGCTGTGAAAAAAATTGGTAAATTGGCATCAAGTTACAAACATTAATGTCAGGAAAAAGTAAACTCAGAGCTCTTTATACATTTCAGTAAAAACCTTCAAGTCTTGTGTTCAACTGGCCCACTTACAAAAGTATTAATAACATCAATTAATTGGTTTTTGCAGAGACTTGCTTAATTTGAAATTTTCTAGTATTTTTTTTAATCAAAAAATTAAAACGTGATGTTCTCTTCCCCATCTGTATGAAAAAAGAACTCTCCTTTTTGCCACTTTTTGATTTCTGTAGTGGAAATAAGGTGGAGGAGAGTAAGGTAATGGGATGAAAAGTTAAAACATTTGTTAAAAGTGAAAACATTTTCTCTTGTCTAGAAGATGATTTAAAAATTAATGGGAAAATGAATGTATTTCAGGTCCTTAAAAACATTTCTAGATAATAATTACAAAATTTCAACCGGAGCTAATTCATTACATAAGTGCTTTCCTACTTAGCATGGCATTTAAATTCATGGGCAACTTCAAGAAAACATCTAATCCTATTGATTTAAGCAAGTGTCTAAACTTGCCTAAATGTACTGCTGAATGGGGATGGAGTTAAGCTTTTGGATCTAAGCTCCAAATAGAATTTAATTTTGTATCATCTTAAATCACATCAGCAGCTTTTAGACTTCAGTGAGGTTTATTCATCTGCTTAATTACGTATAGACTGAAGTATTTTAGATAATTGAAGCTCAGGAATATCTGGAGAAAAACAGTCCCTATCTTCCATTGGTATAAAACACTTTGAAAGTTCTAAACTGCTTTATACTGAGATTAGGTCTTGTGAGTGTACTTAAATAAATACTGAATATTCCATTTAGGAAAATGCTTTATACACATTTGATGGAGCTATAACAATAGTGATTTTTGTCCTACTACTACTACTACAAAGAAAACCCCCAATCAAAACCAAAAACAATTCACATTTTATTATTTTTGTTCTACGATGTAGCTGTTGCTTTTTTTTTTTAACATCTATACTGTGTATAATGTTCCTTTTTTACATCTATACTGTGTATACTATTCCCTTTTACCAAAATCCTAATGGCCTCTCACTGCCTACATTATTCATTATCTGGCCACCATAAGTGGTGGCCTCCATCATCAGTTACCACTGTGGTCAAGCAGTTAAAAAGCTTTTACAAGATGATGAAAAAAGAGAAAAAAACTAAACAACACCCCCAAATGTGACTTAGAATAAGGCAAATAAAGCTCACATAGGCTGTAAATGGCAACTGTGTTTGTTAATTCCTCCTATGTGACTTCTTTATAGTTCAATGAAGCAGTTTTAAATTGGGGTTCTGGATCTCATTTTCATTTTGTTTATAGAAGTTTGCTTTTAAGTACAGTATAGGCCTGTTCAGAGGTGCTTAAAACTATTTTGCTGGGTCAGGCACTCTTGTCAGTATAATTTTATTTGAAATGCAGGCTATTTGGTTTATTTTAAACCCCCCACTTTTAAAAATCCATAAGTATTTCAATGTTAAAATGTTTCTGGCTCTCGTGGGAATGGAAAGAAAGAGAAGTCCACGCTGCATTTAATTCAATTTATAAATTGATAAATGCTTGGGAATAATAAAACTGCTTGCCTGCCAGCCTCTGATTCATCTGGATGGACTGCAAGTGATTTGGTTGGTCACTGCTCTTCATGAAACCAGAAGCATCCCCCACGGGTTAAGCTTTGAACCAGAAATTCCAGAAAAGATAGAGATGAGCTCAATTTCGTGAGACACAGGGCCAGAACTGAACCAGTCCTTTACCCATTTACTTTGGACGTTCCTTCCTACTGGAGGTCTTTGACAGACTTCAGCCACCAACTCTAACTTCTGTCAGAGAAAGTCTGGCCCCTTGCTTTTTTTCTTAGTCACTCGCTGCTACACCAATATCTTAATTTCACAAAATCACAGAATCAGCTGTGTTGGAAGGGACCCATCAGGATCATCCAGGCCTGCTCCCAGCCCTGCACAGGACACCCCAAGAGTCACAACAAGTGCCTGAGAACTCTGTCCAAATGCTTCTTCAACTCTGTCAGGCTTGGTGCTGTGAGCACTGCCCTGGGGAGCCTGTTGCAGGGCCCAAGAACCCTCTGGGTGAAAAACTTTTTCCTGATATCCAAACTAAACCTCCCCTAACACAGCTTCAGGCCATTCCCTTGGATCCCTTCTCTGG
Source organism: Agelaius phoeniceus (assembly GCF_051311805.1). NCBI lineage: Eukaryota > Metazoa > Chordata > Aves > Passeriformes > Icteridae > Agelaius > Agelaius phoeniceus. Next base: position 104,938,038 of record NC_135267.1, on the reverse strand, counting down.
TCAGCAGAGAGAAGAGATCAGATTCCACCCCTCTGCTTCCCTTCATGAGGGAGCTTTAGACTACTGTGTTCAGAACAAACAGATTTCCATATGACATTGCTCCTCCAGTTGTACTTGACTGTGGTAGACAATCTTTAAAAAACTGAGGGTTTTTTAAAGAAAAAAGGTGACACGAGGGGTAGAGTTATTTCAAAGGATGTGGGATTTTCAGTGAGTAAATTGCCTTTAAGAACAGAAATTTCATGCTGGCATACACTTGAGAGATTTAGAAATCCAGGTCAGTAATCCTCAAAAACATCCTTTTGGTAAACAATAAAGGCATAAGCTTGTTTGTCAGCAAGCACAGGGACCAACAGCAAGGCTATCAAAATAGGAATGTGTCAGTCTGGTTGCAGCAAATAACACAGGGAAATGGAATTTGGGCAGCTAAAAATAACTGTTGGCACGCTGGCTGGGCTCTTACGAGTGAGTCCAACTACAAGCCAGTGAGCATTTATTGGATGATAAACAGCAAAATACTCCTATTATAGTCACAGTTTGGGATGCAGCTGACAGAACAGAGGCACAGGCTGTGGGGCTGCAGTGGCTTTTCCAGGACCAGCAGCCAGGTTGCTGTTCAGGTGTCCTCCAAGCTGGGGAGCTGGGCAGGCTCCACACAACCACCTGCTGCACGACAGCTGATCAGCTGTTTCCAAAAAAACCTCCCTGTTCCCTTTGAAATTGAGATTCATTTTCTAGGAAGAGTGCAGCAGCTTGCTCTGTGGAACACACTGAGGGCTCCCAAAACATGTGCCACTACAGCCAGCATCATCTCAAAGAGAAACTGTGGCTGCAGGTCCAGGTGAGAAACCTTCACTCTGTCCAGGATTGCCTTGGCCTCAGGACCCCCTCAGGATGGGCAGGATGTGAGAGCTGCAGGCACTGGGCTGGTGTGGCTACAGAAATGGGGGGCAAATTCAGCCACCAGGGTCTCACAACCAGGACTGCTTGGGGAACTTGCCCCAGGGCTCGTGGCTTGGCAAAGCTAGAGAAGGCACAGGCTTTCCTTAGTAACCAAATGCCTCAAAGGAAAACAAAATGCTTCTCATAAAGGTGGTGGCATAGAGAGTTCAGGAATTTCATTAGGAGTTACATCAGTGTTCCTTTAGCACTTTGCCTGCCTGTGCTTCACACCAGAGAGGAGAAGCTCAGGCCTCCTGGGGAAGGAGGCCAGGCAGAGAAAACCTCCCACAGGCATTAAACTCACCCCACAAGCATATGGGATCCCTGGCTTTCTAGGACACCAGGTCTCAAAGGTTTGGACCAGGAAATTGACTCAGGATGATATCCAGACTTTATTAAACCATAGGGACAGAGACAAGTTTCAGCAGAAGATGTTAAAATATTAAAGGAAATGATAATGCAGATGCACACCCCTGAGAAATCTTACCCCATCTGCCACTGTCTTCTAATCAGCCTTTCAGGTGGTTTAATTCCTCACTGTTTACACCTGCAGAGGGAGCTGATTTGTTAAATCATCCCACCTGCTAGAAGGCTTGTCCTGCTAGCAAGCACAGAGCTCAAGGCAGCTGCTAGACCCTTCACTTTACATGTGAGATAGTTGTACAAAGATTTTCCTTTAGACTCAGCATTGCTACCAATTGCAACCAATACAGAGATGGATATTTAGTGACTTATATTTGATTTATGGGCAGGTCCAGGGAGCAGGAAAAGAACATCATCCAATGAGAGAAATGAAGAAAAAAACCCCTAAAACCAAGCAGGGTTCATCTCGTGCTTACCAGCAAATCTCCATATTTCAAGCAGAGGAATTTCAGGTAATTAGTTTAAGTCCTGGTTTGTTGCTGGATGGTGCTTGGGAAAGGCAAGTTTGTGTTCAGTTTTCCTTAAGGCTAAATTTGTTTGGAAGCTCATTTATACCTGTCTTCAGGCTCTTTTTAGGGAAGTCTTTCAAAATGTTGATAATACAAGTATAACAGTCATCACCTACAGCAGTGTCTCATCTATTTTAAGAGCTTTGTCTAAGTATGGGTTGCTGGATTTGACTCATAGGTTAGAGTACATCTGCACTAGCAAGAATAGTAGGAATAAATTTGTAGGTCATGGTATCTGGTGCTGTGGACCTGATGTCCATGTCATATTTTAGGATTTTCTTTGAACCAGTTGTAGTCTGGTCACCTAGGCTGAGTGCCAATCAGTGGTTAGGTTTGTTTAATTAATGTATTTAATTGAATCTGCAAAGTGTCCATTCCTTCTTGCAGAGTGCTCTGTGAAGTTAATTGTAGGCAGTGGTAACAGCTGAGTTGTTTTGGAGCTGTACTCCTGATCTTAAACAAAACTTCGGTGTTGAAAGCATCTTTTGGGCCTTGGCATATTCCAGTGTGCTTGTAACAACTCACTGCAAGAAAAGAAAAGTAGGGTATTTTTAGTACCCAGCCCCAAATGACAATTGCTGTTTGACATAAAGGCCTCCCCTGCATTTTCACAAGACTCGGTGTCTTTAATTCTGGCCCTCATCTTCCTCTTTAACCACCACACTGCTACATAGCATCCCCTCAACCCTTTTGTTAAAACCTAAAGAAATCACAGTTTAAAAGGCTTGTTTCCTTTGAATAGGTTGAGATAAATATGGAAGTATTTTTAGGTGGGCACTGTCTGAGGGAGCCATGTCACCAACACTGAGACCAGCAATTATGCAATTGTGACTTGGAGAAGTATTGTGGAAGCAAACTGGAGCTGCTGGAGTGGGTGAACTGGGAGAAAGGGCTGGGGCAGATGGATTCAGCCACTGCTCAGAAGAGGAACCACAGTGAATAAATCCAGTCTTTTGGAAACTCTGCATCCGGATTTTTCAAGACAGGTCCACTTTTAAACAAAGTTTTTAAAGTCTTCTCTAACAGAGTTCTCACCAAAATAAATTCATTCCTGTATGGGAATTAATTGCAATACATTTCCCACTGTAGTCAGTGTTAAAAATATCATGGGAAGCCACAAGAGATTGGGCTACATTTTGAGATCTTTTCTTGTAACTGCTGCAGACAGGAAAGCTGCCATTTCCATTAAGATTGAGACTTCATTGCTGCTTTTAACTTCAGAGTGATTACACTTCCCCCTGGCACACTGCATATTATTATGAACATTTTATACAAGTATTCTGAATAGTCATCATTAATTCTTTTAGTTTTCTAAGTGTTAGGCATCAAAGACTGATGCTAGAAAATTTTTCAAATCTGAGTTCTTGTAAATGACCATATTTGTGTGTAAGTAGCTGCCTATAAGTTTTGCCTAAGTTCTAAAAAGCATCTTGAGAAGTCTATTTTTATTATTAAGTTTTGCCAAAAGTTGATAATTATAGAAAGAAAAATTCTCTGTTAACATAAGTTTTTTTTTTGTTCAGAAAGAGTTCCATTTAATTTGAGAACAGTTCAATTCAGCAACGGGAATATGAATTTATAGTTTTTAGACATATTGAGATTTTTCTATCATCTAAGCCAATTTAGAATTTTAGAGACTTCAAAGATAAACTTGAATTATTGTTCATCTAATTCTTGGTGGCAGTTACCACATAACCTGAGTGAAGGTTTCAGTGCTTGTGAGCAAAGTTGTGGCAATAATCTGGTGTCTTTGTGGGGGGCAGTTTTGCCAGACTTGAATGTGAGCACATCTTTGCATCTTATGCATCTGCTGCCCACTGAAAACTTCCAGTGATTACTAATCCCTGGGGCCTATTGCACAGGCCCTGCTGCACACTAGCAAAGCCCCTGTCTCAAAAGCAGAACTTGGCACTAATACATAATTTGAGGCAAAATTCCCATTCATTTCAATGAGAGGAGGGATTTCTTCTTTTTCTTCTCTCTGGGAGTCCATAGCACCTGAAATAAATCAGTATATTAGAAAGTGCTACAGAGAGCAGATTGAGAGGGAGGCTACATCCCTGACCAGACATCCTGAACCCTGAATAAAGAAAAGCCAATCCAAACACCCTAAAACCCATATGACTTCTTAAGATGGACAATAGACTAGTGTGGCTACATAACTTTTGCAGTCCTCAGTGGCCTTTCATAATTTGCTTTTAGTTTGGCAGATTGGTGAGATGTGAAAATCCTGAAGTTACAGCCACAAATAATGCAGACTAACAACATGGAGACTGTACAAACAGGACACTTTGGTTTTCAAAATTGTTTTAAAAAACTCCACAATGCTATGTGTGGTGTGACAGCCTAGGACTGGGGGGGTAGCCCTGAGCTCAGTGCAGGTTGGACAGCCCAGCTTTTCTCACAGCTCTGGTTTCTGCAGCAGGGAGAGAGACACAGCACCTCTAGAAGCAATGGCAAAGCACCTGCAATTTCATTTTTAGGGGCGTGTTCAGTCTCCACTACAGGGTGATCCCAGGGCTCCACTTGAATCTGATTCATTCACTTCTTTCAGTGTATTGAACACTGTCAGCTGGAGCTCCTTCAAGGAACAACCACATCTCCTCAGAACTCCCACTATCATCCACCAGGAATTTCTGGAGTCAGAGAATTGCTTATGTCACTGCATATGCTTTTCCTGTATGTGTGGCTTTTTGGGGTTTTTTTTTTTGCTTTGATTTTTACCTAATGCTGGGAAAGAACAATCAAATTATAATCAATTTTGGGGTAAATCATAATCATCTTTCAGTCTCTTATATGATGTAACAGGTTTCATATAATTGAGCATTAGGATAGTAAGTAATTCTAATTGGAGTTTTAAAGTAATCTGAGAAAACTTACACCAAAGGCCCATAAAAAAGCAAAGCCAACAAGGAATCCATTAATACTGTCCAGTCATTTTTTCTGTTGCTACAGTGGTGTCCATTTCAAGCACTCCAAATACATGACTCAGACTGCAAAGCCCAAGGCTTTCATTAAAATAACAATATTTGCAACACGTGAAATGTTACTGTAAGGGAAAGAGAGTCACTTCTTCTAAGGTTTTTATCCTAGATAAAATTAAATAATTGTCCATTGAATTTTATTCACCAGTGTATTGCCATTATTGAGTACATTTAGAGAGCATTAATTTTCCTAATATACCTACACCCATGTAAGGATAAATGTGGACAGGAATAATAATTTCTGCAGCATCTACTGCTCAGTCTGATCTTGCTGCTTGTATGAGCATGTGTTTGTCCAGGCACAGACACTTGTGCCTACAAGTACAGCTGTAACCCTGCTGGTGTTCAGTGGGACAAAGGAGACAGAAATACACATTGCAGCAAACATTTAAGGTGCTACTTAAAATTTATGTTTGAATCAGCACTGGTCAGGAATAGGTATCTTCTTGATTATCCAGTTTTCCAGTGTATGCAGTGGGAAATGAAAGCAGGAATGAAAGGAAGATGTTCTTGGTTAACAAGGCTCCTGCTGCAAGCAAAGGTTTTTATCCACCACCAAACATTGGAGCCATTCCAGAGGTAGAGTTATGTTTTCTGGGTGGGCCAGAATATATCTTCAGTTTGGCCCACAGGAACAGCCAACGCAACTTTACAGAAGTTAGATGCTTGATTCCAGCCTTGCTCAGAGGATTTTATATCAGCATAACTCTTTAGACTTCATTACAATTTTTTGTGACTGTACCAGCATGAAACTGAGCCCAGCAATACATGTCCGTGTCCCAGGGATTTAAAGTTGAGAAGACCTCCCTTCAACCTCACACAATGGACAAAGTCCTGTTTTCTCTTTCTTTCCTTTTTATTTCAAGGGGAACATTAAAGTTCCATTGTTACAGGACTGCAACACAAAGAATGATAGATGTAATCAAAGGGTATTTTATCTTCCTTTTTTTTTTTCCTTATTAGAAAAGTCAGCAGTTCTGCAGCACTGATTCCTGAAGGTGTATAGCACTACTGTGTTACTACAGCAACAGACAGCACTGACAGGACCAAGTTATAGATGAACTGGGTCCTTTTGCAAGATCACAACCAAAATGGTGGCAATAAATCTGCTGAATGTAAAGTTGGTGGGATTAAAAGGTTAACAGGATAAATACAATATAGGAAAGCTTCTTATTTTACAGAGAATCTTCTGCAGTGCTTTACAGCCCCTCAAGTCAAAGCAGGTGGGAGAAATTAAATCAGTCCTTCTAGTTTTGTTTTGCACTGTCTCTCAAAGGCTTTTCCCAACTCCTGTTTAGGGACTGAGGCAGATCTCTGAGCAGGTAACTATTCCACAGGAGCAGAAAGGGATATGTCTGAGGGAAGGACAGGAATTCCAAATAAGAGGTAATGCAAACTGCCTCATCTTGGATCAGCTGCTTCCTGCCAAATCAGACTGCTCTGCTTTGTTCTCCACCTCCTTAGAGGATATATAGAGCAGACACTTGGGGGAAAGAGGGAAATCTCATCTTCCTTTTCCCTCCCTGCCCTTCATTCCTCTTCCTCCATGAGAGACACAGGATCTCTATTCTTGCTCAAGCACCTTCACAATGAATATTAGATTTGTTTCAAACCCTGAGCCCATATAGACACCTTAATGCAGTCCAGCTTTCAAAAGCACACAGTAAAGCGAGCCATTATGATCTGAGCTCTTTGGGAAGGCTGATTGTAAGTTCTATTTACTAGTACCCAGTCCATGCTAGTGTTTATGATGCAGAAATACTGTAAAAATTGTGCCAACACATTTACTAGCAGAAAAGCTGCTTAGACTGGGCAAAACTTCCTTGTAGCAAGAGAGGTGAGGAAGAAATGAGGGATAAAATAACAAGCACAAAGCATTATGTCAGTGTAACTGTATCTAATTTAGCTCCAATTACTGATATTGGGGCTTCTTCTCTTCTGCCTTCTTCTGTACAGGGTGGGAGAGGAGCATACCCTAGAACAATAGTGCTGCCAGGGACACTTTGGCTTTGCCTCATCAAAGGCAAGATGAAAGCCAGCAGAGTGGCTATGAAGACCTAAATTTCTGAAGAACAATGGCAGCCTGTGTTGAATTAGGGTCGTAGACTTGAATTCTGGAAGCTCTTTAAAGTTATTATGCATTAACTGAGCCACTGTATCTGCATGTGATACAGTGCTTGGAGATTGCCTCAGGAGCTCTGTGTCTGAGCTTAAGCAATAATGAATGAGGTTGAGGCTCATGCATTTTGCCTTGACTTTGAGAGGGGAAAAAAATCCCAGCCTGTGATGGAGAATGGTGTCAGCTGAGGAGATTGGTGGTAACTTGTTAAGCCTTTCTGACTCATCTGTGTTAAATCTCCTCCCTGTGACCTTAGCTGCAGCTAACTGGACTTTAAGGCAGATACAGAAATAAATGCAGAGACTGAGAAAAAAAAAAAAAAAATAGCCAGCTCTCCAAACACACTTGGCTACTCAAAAACATGCCTGGAAAAAAAAAAATGCTCAGTTAAGAGAGACACCTAAATAATTCACCAACTTTTTAAAGTTTTACACTCTCTGTCATTGATTTTTGACTCTGGCATATTCATCATTATATGGCATGTTATTGAATTACTGACTCTCACCAAACTGAAACAAACTGGTCAATTCTTTATGTTCTTAGGAGAAACAGAAAATCAGAGAGAGGCTGAACTCTGCATTATCCCAGTTCAACCCTGTTTATCTTGTTCTTTCAAACTGTTGCATGTTATTCAAATGAATATTTAGGTGTTGAATAACTCCAGCTTTCATTTAGGTGTCAAAGGACTGACCTGGTTAAACCTTTCCATAACTTAAAGTCCTTAAAAATATGGGTATAAACACAGTGACTCTTGGAAAGTAGAATAGGATTCACTTCACAGAAATTCACTGTATATTTAACTATCTCCATGATAAAAGTCTAATCTAGATAATTCTATAGTTATCTGATAAAAATAAGCCTTTTCAGAGGGTAATGTATAAATCATTTCAGATATTTGTGTGAAAAAACATAAATGCTCTCCCCTTCCTCTTGAGAGTCTAGACAGCTCACATTACAGTTTTTTTTCCTTTCTTTGAATTAAAAAGCCTTACTTAAATTGTGGCAAGACTTTGCATATATTCATCATTTTCCATCCGGAAAGTCTTCCATTATTAATACATAACCTGAGCTCAAGTAGAAAAATACATTTTCTCCTATTTTATGTGAGGCACAAAGGCTTCTTTCTGAAGATACATTCATCAAAGGTGTATTCCCTTAATGAAATGCTAGTCTTGTGAATATCCCCTGCTCCCTTGTCCCCCTGTGTGACCAGAGTGTGCTTCACTGGAGGGCACTGCCTGATTTGATGGGTGTCCAGGAGCCTCTCTCTGCACAGGTTCTGGTGGCTCCCCATTCCCAGGCTCTTGGCCTCTTGCTGATCCTCCTGCCCTCCAACTGTGCCTCATGAGAGAGCTCTTGGGTACTGGCTGTGGTTGGCGGTGCTGCTGTCAGGGCTGAAAGAAACCATTCACCAGCTGTGGGAAAAGATTCCAGAGCCCAGAAAAGGTGTCCTCAATGTGTCATCATGTTCTGGTTGAAAAAAGCCTTTTGCAGAGCTGGGCATCACATGCAAATTTCCTGAGCTTTAATCTCAATTCCATAAATCTTCCCCAATTAATGATCTTATGTACAGAACAATAGCCAGTCTTCTGGACAGTAGAGAGACAACAAAATGGCAAGTCTGTTTCTTGTGCATGGCAACTGTGAGCACTCACAGAGCCTGTAATACAAAGATTTATTTAAACTGGGAAGTTCATAAGGACTTGATCAAAACAAACATAATTTCATTCATTGAGCAGTATCACTAGGGTGCACTGAACTGATATTCACCTGATTATGGCAGCATCTGGATTAAACATTCTGATCTTGAAGATTTAGGATGTTAGAGATGGAGGAAAAAAGCAGAGACAAGACCCAGTAGTATCCAGAGTGCTGGATAGCTTTTTGTATTCTCCTCTTTTCCTCCCTTTTTTAAAGCTTCTTCCCTTCTGAACTGAAATATTAAAGACTACAAGCTGTTCTGCATAACTGGAAACCTGCAGACACAAAACAATGTAGATATGCTTGTGTCAGTTATACCTTGCTCCACTTATTAAAATACTGTTTTAAGTATATCTGGTTTAAATGCACCTTTCATTATTTAGTTTTGTTTTTTTTTTTTCACTTGGGTTTAAGCATGCCTGTATTATAGAGCAACCTTGTGTTTTTCTGTGCTATAAATACCTCATTTATGTCTTCACATTATCTATTACTGTTTATCTCCTAAAGAGGGAAAATGGAACAGATCTAGTGAAACATACAGTTGCAGGGTAAATAAACATTTATTGTGCATTTCTTCCTCAAACTTTATGAGCTGCTTCAATGTAATTAGTATATAAGCTAACTTTAAAGGTCTTGGTTTAAAAAAATCCAAAAAATAATAAGCTTGACAGTTGCATTCAGAGAAAGATGAGAATTATAATTTTCTACAACCCTTCTCAATAATAGACTATGAAGATAAGTGTATTCAGAATTTACTGGTAGCATAAGATGATTAGTAACATCCTTTAAACTTCCAGCTATAAAAAGCCAAATGGCATAAGTGAATTCTCACAATACCTCCTGGAGGAGAAAGGTCTTAGGTCTCCCCTCCTGAATGCAGACTACACAGATCCAGCTTTGATTTTATTCTGCTGTGGAGCACCAGATCACCTTTCCAAGGCAGCTCATACTTGTGTCTCACCACCCCTACCCTGCCTGGCCATTTCAAGCTCCTTTGCCATTTCTGGATCCCCAAAAACTCAAATCATGTGGTGCCCTGGCCACCTTGGCCTCTCCTGCCCTGGTATCCCTCCTGCATCTGCTCCTGTCCCAGTGCCCACCCAGCACCGCCCTGTTGCCCCTTGCTCTCCTGAAACTTTTGACATACAGGAACTGCAGGGAAATCACTGAGTGATGGTGCTCCCCAAAAGTATCTACCCAAAGACTCCTAGAGATCTGCCCCTTTCTTTACTATTCCAGAGATGATATCTGATTCAGCTGGTGAACAAATGAGCTCACTGAATTTTGAAACCAATTTTGGCTCCAGTTCTCCCTGCAGCCTCTCGTCTCTTGACTGATTGATTGATTGAGTCATCATTAACAGCCTGAACCTTTGAATGAAACCTGTGGGAGTCTTACCACTTTTACCAGCAAGAACAGGCTGCTGCACAAGTTTCCCACATGAAAGTACAATTCACTAACACATAAAGAAAAAAAAAATCCAAAAGACTGAGATCACAGCTCATAAGTCAGTTTAGTATAGAAATCTTTCACTGAGGCAACCATTTGAGTACAATAAAAGAAATCTGTGGATGGTCTTTCTGTTTGTTTTATGCCCTGATTTTAGCTTGTATGACTTCATCTTTTTGCTTAAAATGCTTCATCTTTTTGTGTGTGGACAGAGGCAGGGTCCTTTTAGTCTGCCTTGAGAACTACCTCATTCCCTCATTTTTTTTCTTCTCTCCTTTCTCATCCTTCTCACCACCTCATGCAGCACCATTTTTCTTGGGACCACTGAGGACAGGACATGTTCCCAGGGAGCCATCAGCACTCTGATTTCATTGCCAGTCTGTGGCATACCTGTGGACAGAGATGTGGTGCGTGGCAGCAAACACTGGGTCATTTTCAGAATCCTTGAAAATATAACCTGAACCTGTTGCCTAGCAGATAAAAGGACCCACCACCAAGTTACTGAGGCAGGCTAAAGAACCTTATATATATATTTTAACACCCCAAAATCCCAGGCTGGATTTGAACACAGAAGCAGACTTTTACAAAGGCCTTTTGGAGTACCCTTGATCTCATCTGTTATACTTCAGTGACCATTGTCATTTCTTGGTCATAATGTCAAGGAAAGATATAATTAGATTTATATTTATGTGCTTTGTGCAATATTGAGGGTTATTTTCTGTTTATGCTATTGCTGCTTTGGGAGTACAAACAAAACTGATGAGCACATTATTACACCTTTATGAGGGCAAGTTATTCAGTGCATGAACACTGGTGACACTTTCAGTGCTGTGCTCACGATGCTTATTCTGATCAGAATGGTTTAAATAATACATGAACTCATGCATATACATATTGCAGCTCATCTCTTTCATTAGGCACCTTGCTAAATTCTCTCAGCTAGTTCTCCTGAGCACTCACATGTTTGCAGGGTGAAAGTCCTTTTATTTGTGGCAGACAGGTTGCAAAATCTTGCTGAGATATCATTTTAAATTTGTTTGGCTGTGCAACCTAGTTTAACAAGGGTGGATTGCAGCCTTTGCTTTTCCTATTCTTCCTGGGGGAAAACAAAAAAAAAGGAGAGAGCTTATGTGAAGTGTTTTAATGTATGAAGAAAAAAACGTATGAAAGGAGAAGTGGAAAATTGGATTTGGTAATTAAGATTTTGTGTTGGGACCGCAGTGCTCCCAGTTCAGTCCCCTCCAGGTTCTCCATGACCTTGGGCAAGTCATGCTAACAGTCTTAAATCTCTGTAAAATGGGGTCCCTCTTTTCTTTCCCCCATGTCTTGTCTGTTTCACTCAGGTACAGATTCTTTTTCAGTGTCTTTACATCCATGGCTCCAAACATATTCAGGAATTTTTATACAAACCAAGTTCTGGTAAAGCAAATACTTTCAAATTTATATACTTGGTGCTCCATTTCAGGATAATAATTTTAAACAAATATGTTGAAGCAAGTATCTTTAGAAAGAAAGCTCCTGCTTCAAGAGATTTTGGGAAGAAAAGTAAGATGCTGTGTTGAGAGCAGGATGGTATCTGTGCATTAAATAGTACTGGCACAGAGGAATGAATCCATCTCTTACATCTGCTCTAGCTCTGTTTCTCAGGAGAGCACCTGCCCTCAGTGTCTGCAGTGCTTCCACACTGAATTAAGTAGATGGCTTTGCACTGGAATGGCTGTGAGAATTCCTCTGTCCTTCCTGCCACCCACTGCCTGCTCTTTCTGCTGAGATAAAATGCAGGTGCCTGAAACAAACCAAACACTGCCCCCCACCCCAGCCAAATCAAATTACTGTAATTAAATAGAATTTTAAAGCATGAATCATATACCAGGAGCTAACAAACCAGGACACTGGGGCCTGCTAATGGGGTACTGCTGTTCATCACCTGGTGTGAGTGCCCAGCTTCTCCAGTTTGAGGTGGTCCAGGCCCATCACTTCCATAGATGCTGATCTCAAAGTCCTCTGGGCTCTGCAGCTGCACCTGGGGGTCATTCACAAAAAAGGTGAATGTGTGTGAGAGCACAGGGCACAACATGGTCCTGTGTCCATGGAAGTGTCCCTGGTTCATGAGCTACATGAGGCACACCCATCCCCACTCTGCATCCTCCAGGCCAGGGTGACCTCCCTGACCAGCAGCAACCATTGGTCACTCTGCTCTAAAGAGAAGTGGATGGGGCAGCTCAGCCAGGTTGCTCATCATTTTTAGTGTCTTTTTTGTGGCTGTTCTGTGTCATAAACCATGCTTTTCCTCAAGAATTTGCTGCTTCAGAGCTGCAGTGGCTTGAACAAAAATGGGGACTAGTCCTGTAACTCAGGAATTTCCAGTCTCTGTTTTCTCTGGTCACCCCATTGGAAATGGTACAAAATCTGAAGGAAAAGGTTAAAACAGATCTATCTGGCAGATTCCTTGCCAAGTCCATGAAGTTTTCATGTATTTAAGAGCATCATTGGCACTGAGACTTTGGTGAGAAAAATTTCTGTATCCAATCTGTGCTCAGGATTCTGTTACACTGAGGTACCCCAGGAATGAAATGCAATCCTGCAATCCCCTGCATCAAAGGTTCTGTGAACTAGTGAATGCCTTAAGGCTCTGCTTGATGCCCAAAATGACCCAATGTTTGGCCACTTGCAGTGTTCAGCGAGTTCAGAAGGGCTCTAGACCAGGAAATGTTCCCTTGGGTGATTATATTTTTATTTTTAATCATGTGTGTTGTCCTGGTGAGGTTCACACAAGTATTTACCTGCACGTTAAAGTGCTCCAAAGAGCTTTCAATAAAGAGTTTCCTATTTCTAGAAACAGCAAAGGAGCTGGAGAGGAAACATGAAGACTTTGCCTGGCATTGTTATGCTCAGCACAGGGAGGCTGCTCTAGCTGTGAGAATTTCAGAGCAGGTTTTGCTCAGGACAGCCTGGCAGGGAGAGAGACAAAACTGATCAAAGAAAAAAGCCAAGCAGTTGTTTGTATGGAGCTTCTCCTTCTTATCCTTGTTGGTTGTGGGTCTGCTTGTGCCACTTGAAGCTGATAGCAAGACATGAGTGTGAGAAAAGTGAGAAGTGACAGAAGACACTAAACAAGAGTACCTGTCTCATATCTTTTTATCTTTGTAACTAATTCCAAAGAGTCTGAGGTAGATGATCACCCCAGGCTATTTTCTAGCTACCTTCCTACCCTCCCTCTCTGTGCAGGTAATGTTCAGGAAGCTTGTAATGTAACAGAGGCTCTGCCATCCAGCCTGCTGTTGCTTCATGTCATCCTCTTCAGGATTTTATGTTATAAACATTTCTTTCTAATACCTCAAAGAGAAGTACTCTACTAATTATAGCAGCAATTTCCTTCCTTAGCTTTACTGTTTCTTCTCTCCTGTGCAGATTATTTCATTTAAGCTGATATCCTGAGCAATTATAGTACAACATCATTTGAGACGTAATCACCTCTGGCTAACCTCCTCAGGATCCTTTGGATATAAATGTGTTGATGTCTAAGCATCCCAGTGAAAACATTTCAGTGAGAAAAAAAACAATATGAAACCTAATATTTCCCAAAAAACTTGGTCAGGAACAGAGCAGAACAAGTGCTCCCTGTTAGTGGGGGGAAGGAATATCAGAAGAAGATATTTCATTGATCTTCTGGTCAGAAAGAATAACTGTGATCATCTATTCCCATCACCTGCAAAACACAGGCCAAGAATTTGGCTGCAGCCAGCACTACTGGCTGTAATGAGCCTCATCCAAAACCCTGTGCAGTCACTGGGAAAAATGCTGGAATGGAATGGCTGCAGTGAGAGCTTTGGATGATGATCAGTGTGAGCAGAAGCCCAGCAGTGCAGCACAGCTGTGGGGAAATCCCTGGAACACATTGAGCACTGATCATCTGCCAGTAAACAGGGAGCATCAGTGCCTTCCTGGGGGCAGGACATTGCCTCTTCCAGCATTTCTCCCTGTCTCTGTGGCTGTTCTCACTGGGATTTGAAGGAAACTGGGGGGAAATGGCCAGGGAAGAATCACTTTTCCCTGCTTTCCTGCTCTGTCTGGAGCCACTGCTTCTGGGACTACTCTCAGCAGCAGCTCCTGTCTCTGCTGAACACCTGCACAGAGTAACTCCCCTGCTCCCTGTCATGGCTGATATTACAAAGACAGCTGGAGTCTGGTGTTCTCATTTAATGTTTTGAAAAAAGAAAATTAAAAAAAAGAGCTATTTAATTATTCAGTTTAGAAATATCTTAACAAAAGTTGAAAAATTTAGAGGTGTTTGTGAGCGGGTGTAGGTCATTTGACAAAAGAAAAAAAATCAACAGCAACAAATTGCTCTATCAGGAATGTATTAGATCTATCTGGCTAGTCTTGAGGAAAAATGCTAGCAATCTAAAATAGAAAAAGTACTCAGAAGTGTTCCTCTGGGGCTCCTTTGGGGCTTCAAAGTGCAGTAATTCAGAAATACTGCATTTGGTGACAAAATTGCAGTTTGCATTTTAACAGTGGCAAAACTCACCATAAATGTATAATCAATGTTTCCCACTCCTAAAAAGAAAAACCCCAAAAACAAAACCAGACTCAGATTCTGAAGGAGATGGTACAACAGGATAATTCCCAGTGGTGATGTAAAACCTCTCTTTTCCACTGTTACGGCTGCTCTGCTGTGCATGCTCCCAGCACTGCTCTTTGCAGGAGCAGGGAAGCTGAGTGGAAGCCTGCAGGATGTGGCATTTTGCATAAAAATATTCATTTTCAGACCGCAGTTTAATTCCATCCCAGGTGGCTAATAACTAAAAAGTGTTGGTTGGGGTGATACAGAGGCCACTGAGTGCTGCTGCTGTCCCTGATGCACAAACCCAGCCAGGCTGCCAGCTGACCTCTTCAGCTGAGGCAGCAGCTGCTGCAGTGGTCACTGAGAGGCAAAAGCTCTCATTTGGAGGATGCTCCCTCACAAGAACATCCTCTCTGCATGGCCTGGAGCTATGACAAGGCTCCCTTACAAACAGGCTAAATAAGAGCCTCCTCTTTCCCTTCCCCTCCAGTCTCCTCATAAATAAGCACGGGATATTTAAGAATACTTTCCTTTTTTTTTCCTCCCTCTTTCACTTTATGCGCTTTTGCTGTAAAACTGTCAAGCAAGTTGACCAAGGCAGAATTTAAAGTCTGAATTTCTATTGGTGAAATTACCTCAAGGACACTCACAACTGAAAATTCCGCATTGCTGGGCAGCAGGACAAGTGTCTAGTACCAATTTAAATGCCTTCAGCACCCTGACTTCCAGATGCCTCTTTTTTTCCAGGCAAAGGAGACTGGACCAGGTCAGGCCACATATAAAATCTGCCTCTTCTAGAAATACAGCTTGTCTGCAGCTGCTTGTTTCACTTGACATGCAGCAGCCAGAGAAAAGACAGGACAGCCCTTTTTGGGCAGAAGGAGTGCCTGCTGCTCTTAGAAGCAGCTTTGTGGGCTCTCATTGGCATTTGGGGGCAGGTTTACTTCTTTCTGATGAGTTTTGAGCAAACACCAGCATGGGGTTATTAGCAGCACCCCTATTATGTTTCTAACAGTCTTGTTAACATGCAGGAAATCGATGCCAGGGAATGTTAAGGAGTGTACAGAGGAAAGTTAGTGCAGTGTGCTTGGAGGCCCATCCAGATTTTGTCAACAATCATTGCTCTTCTCCAGAGATCATGGTTTTTCTCTCTGTCCTGGGCAAGAACTAGACAATAATTGACACTGCTTGAGCTCTTTGCCTCTTTTTCAGTTATCTGTGGTCAAAATGTCCCAGCAACTGGAACCTCACAGTGTTCTCTTAGGAGCAGCATTCCTGTATGGAAGTGAAGAACTCAAGGTGGTAAAGAGAATTATTGGAGATCCAATAACAAAAAAAAAGTCCCAATAGAAAATGAATTAGCATTCACATTTCAGAAATGTGACCCTTTTTTTTGACTCTTTCTACATTGCAGGCTTCCTCTAAGGCTCTTCATCCATTTGTTTCACTTCTGCTCCCGTGCTGTTAAAAGTGGACAGTAGTCCTCTGCCACACAGAACTATTGCAAGGTACTCAGGTTTTTAGGAGCTGAATGCCACTCAAGAATATTAGTGGAGTTTCCTCCTGTAGTCTGCATCCCTGTTCCTTTGGACTCACTCACAAAGGGCCTCCCCCATCTAACTTTAACATGGAAGGTTCAGAAAGCCTCTCTGGCCTCAGGGAGGGAAAATTCCTGCTGCTGTATCCCTGGAGATTCAGGCAGAGATACATCCAACACTGAACAGTAGAATCCTTACATGTGTGCACTCAGTGCAGAAATATTAAGTACCACTTCTCCCAGCATTCCTATTCAGAAGGCATTCACGAGGCAGGTGTCTGCATTTTCTGAGTATATAAGGGACTCTGCAATACCTTGTAGCAACACTGCAAAACCCCAGAAGGGCTGTCTGTAACCCCCCTGTTAGCACTAAAAGGGGTAGAGCTGAGGAAGGACAAAGCTCAGGGCACAGGTGTAGTGAGTGCAGTGCTGGGTGTGCTGCTCCTCTCCTGTTTTCCTTGCCCCACTGCTGCCTCATGGAACAATCGCTTCATCTTTTGTGCTGAAGAAAAGGAAATGCGACACTGTTGATCAGCACTGCTTCTGCAGTTGGAATAAAATGAAATGAGATCCAATGTACTCAGCTGATATCTGAGCAAGTCAGACTTGCTGACCTTCACTGTGACTACTAATGTGCAAAACCCTCTGTCTTCCAGCTGTGAAAGCCAATTCTCATTTCTGAAGTGAGAACAAGGAAAGGAAAGAAGACAGAAGAATAGAATTTTACACATCTGATGCCCCTACCTCCTTTTTTTTTTTAACTAACAGTGAGTATTTTACCTCAGTCACAGGCATCACCTAATTCACATTCCCACAGGACAAAGAAAGCCTTGCTGTTTGCACATTGCAGTCCTTCGTACCCAAATAACTTCTCGCAGACACTAAAATACCTCTGTATTTTCAGTCAGAACCAGTGTTTCTCTAACAACCACGAGCCATCCATGATTTATCAGCCTGCCAGGTGGGCTCTGCCCTGTGCTCACACAGAACAAGCAGTTCTGGGGCACAAGAGTGCAGTGGGATGAGCAGCATTTGGGCTGGTGGGAGAAGCCTCCTGAATGGAGGCACAGCTCACTGCCCAACGTCCTCCTTCTCCCCAGAGATGGTAATGAGGCTTGCCCACCATTTCATGAAAATGTCATTGCTGCACACAGGGCTCCCTGACAGAAGGAGCTCTGGTGAATCTTGCAGAGGTGGTTTCAGCACTTACAGCCTCCTGCTATGTGCTCCCTCTGTCCATGAGGGTTCTCATCCTCGTAGCTGGATAAAAAAGGGGCATGAACCCTGCTGGCAGCAGCCCCAGGTCTAATGTGTTGTATTGTACTGTCAATGAAGGTGATGTGCACAGGGAGGGGGTCACACCATGATCACACCCTCACTCTGCTCCAAGTCAAAGGGGAGAGAAAGGGGCTCCCCTTCCCTGAGACAGAAATGAAAATTGCTGCTGAGTCACAAGAAAACCCAGAAACTGAATTATTGGTTTCAAAAGTATTATTACTTTTAACAGCATGTTCTTGTATGTGTCAAGGGAAACTGTGAAAAAACAGAAAGGCTCACAGATCCACAAATAAACTCCAAGGGTAATATTTCAATAATTTCCTTGAAGACCAGGAACTCCACTTCCATTCTGGAAATCAGCTTGAGTGGCTCAGGCCTCTCAGAACAGCTCACCTTGGAACAGTCTCCTTCAGTCATCAAAATCAGAAGAGTCAGGAAATCAGAAAGAACAGCAGAACCACAAACAATTATCCTGGCTCTTTCATTAGCTGAAACTGCTGAGTTAAGTAACAATTAGAGCTTTATCCTCTGTGGTGCATGATCCATTACAGACAGCTGCATGTTGACTGTGCCTGCCCAGTGCAGGCATTTCAGCTGCTGCCCAGGCTAATGTGTTTTAAACCCAGCCTTGCTGCTGTGGCTTAGAAGATGTTTAAAGCTGACTGGGAGCCTAACATCTGGCTGAGAGCCTATTACTGACTCTGGAGCTCCTGCAGAGGCTGTAGCCAGGTGGTCCTGGTTAAACATGGGTGCCTCATGAGGACCAGCATCCTATGCAGCTGTCCCTGCTAGGCAGGAGAAGTCTGCTAGGAAAGAGGGCTGAGAGCAGGAAACATTCCAGGTGTCTGATCCACACCTGTCACATGGCATCTGAGCTCAGCTGGATGAACAGAGGTGACATCTTCAGGGACAGATGATAAGATTACTACCTGTAGTTTTATCTCCGAGACACCTGGACACCCGGGGAGCAGCTCCTGAGCCACTGCAGTTTGCAATGCTTCAAGGAAATCAAAGTTACTGACAGTCTCTGATAGATCATGTGGTTGGAAGAGCTAATTGGCATCCAGTGGGGTTAATCACACCTCCACTCCAATAAAATGGCTCTCTTGGGCACTAGTAGCAGTGAAGCTGTGAGCTATGTGCCTGGCAGTACGAGGCTGCCTGCACATCTACCTAGCCATGAATGCAGTTATCTCCCCAGAAGTGAATTGGAAGTGTCATTTAAGCTCCAACCAATTCCTTACAGAATGATGCCAAAAGTTATGTGTCAAGTTTATAAAATCAGATTAAAAGCATCCATATTGTGCTTTGTTCCTGCTTAACTATGTTGGTAACTGCTCTGGGAAAGTGGTGCAGTGTTGAATATCTTTCTGTAATAATTACAATTGGGTATGAAAATGAGCTACAAAACAGGGAAGTGCTTTTATCCTGATTTCACAGATGGAGAGCTGAAACACTAAAGGCCAAATCTAATAAAGAATTACAGTGCTGCAGAACCTGCCTTGCAGTCATCTGGTGCCCATATGGGATGCTGAACACTGTTAGACACCTAGTCCCCATTTAGTGGAGCCTCTGTTTATAGGACAGGCTCATCCTCTCTAAATGGGAGCCAAAATAACCAACTTACTGAGAAAGAACTGTCTTAAATGACTGCTCTTGTGCATCTCTCATCTGAGCTGTCCAGCTCAGAAGTGTTATGAGCAAGAGGAGGTGTCAGACTGCACATCTTGATTACCTCATCTGGGTTTTCTGGGAGTTTTAGCTTATCTATGTCCTCCTCTAGATAAGTGTCCCAAAGAGTTCCCAGTGCTTGGTAGACTTCCCTCATCTCTTTCAAAAATAAAAGGAGACCTCTCCTTCTTCAAAGTGCATTTAGTGCCCATTTTAGTGGTCTGCTAAGGCAAGTTTAATCTCCCTTTTCCTTCCTTTCTTCCCACACTGAACTTGCTGCTCACACCAGAAGCAATCTGAGAGCAAGACAAGCAGCAGGAGGGAGTTTAGCTCTGCAATGTGCTACCTGGGGATAATGTTTGGGGAATATCATGCACTCTGGGTATGAACCAGGACCCACTTTGGTGCATCCTGATGAATTCCCCAGCTACAGTGGCATGGATACGTTCTCCTTACACACAATTTCCAAAATAATTTTGGCACAATGATGCAGCTGTGAGGATCCCCTTCTTCAGTCCCTCTGGAAAGAGACAGTTCAGATGCTCCTGTGAGGTGGCAAATGTGTCTTTATCCCTAAGCAGGTGCAGAAACTGGATCTGGGAAGCTGGGTCCTTCCATGACTGATATTTTGGTGCCTCTCCAAGTTTGATAACAAGGAATGTGAATTGTTTGCATGTAAGCTTTTTCCAGATTCCAGTTCTGCCTCCTCCTCTCTTGTAGGTGCCTGTATCCCATTTTGGATCTGACCTTGAGTAGCTTAATTAGGTACCCAGGCAGAATCTGTGGCAGAACAGAGTCAAACCCAGCCTCAAAAGTCATGATGGATCTTTGGATCTGTCTTTCACATCTGATTTAAATGAAGCCTTAGTTTTACTCACTACTTGCCCAAGCAGAGATTCTCTTGATTTTAAACTGATGGCCACATATTAATTGGAGGTCTAGAGACAGGAAAACAGGCCAATTATTGTCCATAAGACAAAACCAAAAGTACATTGAGGGAAATCTTTCCACAGAAGATGCTTTAGTTGTTGTTCTCATCTAGCGCCACAAATCCAACTATGGCAGCCCCCAGCAGTCAGATGCACACAATAACAGCTGCCACTTTTACTGGCTGATAAAAGCAGGACCAACACCTCAAAGGAAAGACATTTAGCTGGGGAAACCTCTAAATAAAAAATTCTGCAGGACATTGCAAAACAAGGGGACACCCTCTGAGCCTCATTTAGCAAGGCCCCCCATCACTGAGGCTGTGCCCAGCCCACCCCTGGGTAAAATATTCCTGACTCTATGCACAATATCAACATTACAAAGGCCTTGGAGACAAATACTGCTTGAAGCTACAATCCTTAGGGCTTTCCAGAAGGGGGACTGATTAAACCAGATGGGGAGAATTTAGCCACAGCAGGCCAGATTCTCAGCTAATGTAAATCAGCTTCACTCTGCAGATGATTTGCAGCAGCTGGAACCTGTAGCTTCAAAGGATCAAGTTGCAGTCTCCTGAGCAATTGAGTCTGCATAGATTTTTACCAGTAAAATTAACAAGACCAATGTGTGTTGTGGGGGAGAACTAATCCTTAAATTAACAGAAATTGTTGAGAGTTAAATAGTAATTTCTCTAGTTAGAGACTCACCAGGTTTTTCTCTTAGCTTCTCAGACCTTTTTTCCCTGAACCTCACAATATAATCAATACTGAAACAACACATCTGAATGGCCTTGGATGGTAGCAAGCCATAAAAGCTTGTGAAAGCTGTTAAAATTAAAATGTCCCTTTTTAAGTGGAAGGAGTTTTTAAGGACAAGACAGCAGCTGCTTTGAAATGTCTGTGAATTCTTTTCTCCTTGCAATTAGTAGCAAACAATAAAGGCCTCTTTTTAGAGCACTGATGGCATTTCCTTGGCTTTGGCAGCTTTTGTCTTTTCTAAATGATAATAACTGTGAGTGTTTGTTTCTGTTTAGGAGGGAACATGTAGCCCTGTAAAGCACACTGGTTCCACACAGTAGCTGTAGGCACCTTCTTCTGAGAAACTCTTTCAAGCCTGGGCCCCTGTAATTAGTATTTTTAGTGATACATAACATAAACCTAATAGTGCTGTTATGCCTAGCTTACCCAAAATTGGTAAGCAGTGAAATTTCTCACTTGCCCAGCTGTTCAGCAGTTGTCTCTCAGTCCCCCATGCCCTGCAGAGCTTTGTGCTTCTACTAGCAACAAAATTTGCTTTGTATAAGTGAAGTAGAGGCACAGAGGAAAGGTTTGTTTGGCTGCTTTCAATCGTTTTTTGCTGTTTAAATTATTTCAGGAGGCTCTGAATGGAAAATCTCCAGTGAATTTAATTGTATCTCCCTTTGCTGGGGATAACAGGGCATTAGGTGGCAACTTAGGGAATTGCAGTGTGTGCCAAGCTGTGCACAGACCCAGTGTAAAGAGCTGCCTGTTCACCTGATGAGGTTCACAGCCAAAATCCTTTCCTTACTGATCATAGTGCTTTAACAAGTTCAGCTGTGAGCTGCAGCTGACAGGTGTTTGTAATCTGCAGAGTCCTGAGCTGGGAAAAAGCTCAGGGACCCCTGACTGGTTTCAAATGTGCCTGTGTCCCCTAGCCTGGGCCAGGAGTCCTTTTCTGAGGAGCATGTTCCTGCTTTTGTTCTCTGGGAATAGTGTCCACCTTCTGTAGCTGGTGGGGTGCTCTCAGGAAGGTAAGGCTAGGCATTGCATTTTGAGTTCATGTTGTTTGTAGAGTTATTACATATTAATCCTTGAATGTTTCTGGGGAGTGTCCTGCCTGGCTTCATCTGGCCTCGCTGCTGGACCAAAGGCGGCAGCTGTGGCGTTTTTCACCCCAGAGATGCCTTTGGCCGGCTGGGTGCTGCAGCTGAGCGCTCAGAACAAGTCCAGGCAAAATAGGAACTCAGTTTACCTTTGGTGGAAAAGGTTCAGGCAACGGTGAAGAGAAAAGGAGCGGGTTCTGCCGAGGAGCTTAGATCCAGAGTTTATTGTAGCATGGTAGATTTCTGAATCTGGCAACAGCTCCAGACAGACAGACAGAGACAGAACCATGGCAGAGACCCCGGCCGCGTGGTCTCGTGTCCTTTTTAAGCCCCGGGGACAGGTGAGGGCCAAGCAGGTGTGAGCAGGGGAAGGCTCAGGGGATGTGGACGCTGGGACAAACCAATGAGCCCAGGCCTGGGGGGCATCTGCCAATCACACGAGGCCTTGCTGGAAGGTGCCAGGCAGGAGGGCAAAGGGGGGGGGAAAGGTTGGCACACCTGAGGGGGATGGGATAGGTGAGACAGGAAATGGCGACACACTGCAACAAAGAGTTTTCTTTGTTTGAGTCTTGCTCTTTGGAAGTGAGATTGTTGAAACTGGAGAGGTTTTCAGCTGGTCTCTTGAAATGTGTTTCACATAAAAATGGAGAGGGGCTCTCCTTTTAGCATTTCTACCTCTTTAGAAAGTGAGGTCAAGAGGAATTTCTGCTTCAGAGCTTGGCTGCTGAAGGCTGAGTTTGCAGGGTTTGATTAGAAGCTCCTCCTGTGTTCTTGGAGATGATGGCAACTTCCAGCAGGAGGAGATTCCTCCTCTCCAGTCAGCAGTGGTGATCTTCCAGTCCCATGCATTCAGGTCTGTGATTCAGCTGTCTAAAATCATGAAACAATTCTACATCTGAGGCTGCATTTTTGTGGTGCTTGGGTCATGTGCCCAACTTTTATTGCTTACCATGAGGGCCAGAGTGCCTCTATAGGCTGAGTTTTTTTTTTTTTTTTTGTTCTCCTTTGATTCTAGGACTTGGGACTTTAATTAAAAGTGTCAAGCAGTTAGAGACACACACTAGAAGCATGAGGTTGCAACCTTGGACTTAAGGGAGAAGTAGAATTTTTCAGAGTGTATAAAGGCTACAAAGGCCACTTGTTCAATTTTAACAGGGTTGGGTTGGTTTTGTGGCATGCTTTTTTTCCAGTAAGAATCTCCTCTAGGAAATCTGAGGGAAGCAGAGAAATTGAAATGATTTCGAGATGGTCTGAAAACAAAATCTGTGAAGAAAAACATTCATTTTGAGCACTTAGATGAAGATAGGAAATGCATTTAGCTGAGGAGCTTGAGCAAATACTAAATAAGGACAGAACAAAGCATAAAGTAGTGTAGTTTGCAAAGAGAGCACAGCAATGAAGGAAATAATGTGTTTCTGCACAAATTAGATTTCCATTTGTAAGGACACATGTCACAGAGCAATTTCTGAGATGGGTATTCCCAGATATTCTGTCATTTGAAATATTTGTACCAAAAGTGAGCATCTTTTTAAGGGAAATATTCCAGCTTAAGCAGAGCTTGAGGCAAAGACACAGGTAAAGTCTCCATGCTGTGTTATGCAGGTTGGACTTTGTGCTTCTTTTGGTCTTAGCATCTATGAATCAGTTTCTGGGCACTTGCAATATTATGTACACATTTTTGTTATCTCCTTGGGAAGACTGATCCAAGGAAGGGGCCTAAAGTTCTCTTTGGTTACAGCTGTGGACTGCTTTAGGCTTTAGTGCAAACTGCCATCAAAATTTGTCTCATTTGCACAAGACACAGATACTGCAAAGAGGTGAATAGCACACATGAGAGGACAAAGTGAATGTCCTTGAGTGACTTTAAATATACATTTCTATGCAAATAGATGTTTTGGTGCATTCTGGGATTTTGTTTGTTGGGGATTTTGTTTTGGCTTGGTTTTGTTTGTTTTTGCTATAATCTGAACTTCCAATTCTCAGTACTATTTTTAATGGTTTTAGATAAAACTCCAGTATTATCTTAAGGTTTTTCCCTTCAGCAGCAAGCAGCTGTTTAGAAGCTTTGCTTTAATGAAAGCTGTTTTGGATGGGAATTTCCTTTAGGCCTTGCCGACCAGTCTGTTGTCAGCACCATTTAGCACAGAGATGGGGAAGAGACCAAAGCACTCCTTGTTTTTAGGGTTTTGTCAGTGGGATAAATTCACCTGTCAGCTGCTCTGCTGGCACCTCTGCTACCCAGGGGCTGGGTTTGGAGCTTGCTCTGCCGTTCAGACAGAAGCAGGGGTGAGGAGTGAGGGTGAAAGCAGCATTTTGAACCCGTTCCAGCTGGCACAGCTTGGTGCAGGAGCTGCTTTCCAGTGCCCGAGGCAGTGCGAGCAGGCTCCATCATGGTCTTTGCAAAGGCAGTCACAATGGAGACTTGCAGAGCTCAGAGGGAAGAGAAATCAAGCTCCTCTTGACTCTTCACCTTACAGGACAGATGCAGTTGCTGGCTCTTAGAGCCATGAAGATAAATCATGAAGGGTTTTTTTGGTGTTTTTTTTCCCCCCCAGGACAGCTGAGGGGTTTGTTCATCAGTGTGCTGGATGAGGTGTATGTTTTCCCAAAAAAACGTGCTTGTTTCACTGTTCATTTATTATAGGAAATAACAGCACTCACGTGCTACTTTTCTTCTATTTGAATCTAATTTCATTAATCTCTGCAGAAAGCTAAATATACCTATTCAATTTACACTTAGGAAGGATATTGCTGCATTTATAAATAATCTCATCTTTTCTCTGCAACAATACAGATATTTTTCTTCTGGAATTAAAATTCATCCTAATATTTTGCTGTTTTGCAAAGCTTTGAGCATTCTCCCTGATATTAACAAGATGGATTTTTTTCTATGTTAGTTGTAGGCCAGGATCTGGATTTACTCTCAAGGAATCCTTCATGACCCTGTTAAGCTACAGTAAAAATATCTATTTAATATTTTTCCCTTTTTTTTTTATTTGTCACAAAATTTTTGAGCATGCTTCATAAATCTACCAAATGGCTGTTCTGCCAGCTGATGACTCATCAGCTTTTAGAGACACAAAAGAGAAAGATGAGCTATTTAGGCAGGTGTAAAAGTGTGTAAGGAACAGAGTGGGCATAATGCTTCCTTGGGGGATGTCAAGCAAAGGTGTGAAAAGGAAATTTTAAGCCCTCAAAAGGCAGCCATTTGTTCTAGCTCCTTTTTTTTTCTTGCCTAGAAAAATATGTATCACACAATTTTTAATATTCCAGGTAGTTTAGTAAAATCTTCCTGTGAAAAATAGGAAAACAAATGTCCTTTAATGTCATATGAGCCTAATGTGCACATTCCACAATGGAATTTAACTCCATTTTTTTGTATTTTTCCTTCTTTTCTGCGTGCCAGGATTTGCTTCTGTTCTCATTGTGTAATACACAGGTATGGTTACTGAGGTAGAGAGTAAGTGTAATAAACAAAAACCAGATCTGCTTAAGGCACCACTGACAGTTTTTGCTTTGCTCTATACTAAAAACCAGAAGCATGATCTTTGAAGAACTATTGCAATATTCATATACTTATTTAAAGCAAGAATATTCAGCAAAGTTACTAGAAAAAAGTTAACTGCTGTAATGGAAACTTGTGCTTTTATTTTAAGTCCTTCAGCATCAGTGTTTCTCTTGTGTTTTCAGCTCCTCGAGTCAGGTGATTTCAAAATTATTTTTCTGAATATATGAATATATGTGCTCCTGTGTGTGCAAGTTTGCTTTTCCACACCAGTGGAGAAAGCTATGAAAATATGATGTAGTTCCTAAAGCCTCAGAAATGAGAAGGCAAAAAGGAATTCAGATGTTTTTGTTTTAAACAGGATTATTTCTTTTAGAAATATCTCCTGATTATTGTTTTAGGCCTTTTTTTTTTTACCCTGTTAACATTCAGAGTTGGAAATACTTGGGCTGCATGTTGTTTCCAATTACATCTGTCCCATACACAGCAATCTGTCACAGTGGCTTTTGATCTAGAGCAACATAACTGAGAGGAAAATTCTCCCTTCAAATGGACTTCATTTTCTCAAATGCTGGCAGCATTTAAAAGTGATCTTCACTGCCTCACTTTGCTTTATATTCAGTTCAATTTTAGGTGTTTGTTTTCATCCACCCCTTTATTTTATTTACTGCTCTCTTGAGCAAAGGAATACATATTTCTTTCTCAGCAGAGGAACAAACTGTGCTGGTTTCCAAGGTATTTTTGGAGACAAGCAAGCCGTGGCTGCTTGCAGGAGTACATAAGAGGAGACTCAGCTACATCCTAATCTGGAAATGTCTGTGCTTATTAATTTAAGGTGCATCAGCGACATGCTTAATTGAGAAGTTCAAAAGGGAGAAGAGAGAGGCTCCTGCTTCATTCATGCTGTAGTTTCATCCAATGAACAGCTTGGGAATAAACCCAGCATTGTCCAGCATTGCTGGCTGGAAATCACTATGAGTGCAGGCAGGATTTGCTATGAATGGTGTGTTCACTGGATGGGTGTCATTATGGGGAAGAATAGCATAATAGAAAGGAAAAAAAGGTAGTAACTTGCAGGTAATTACTTGCTATCTATAACTTAGTGCAAGTATGGGAAAAAACCCTGCTTTTGGCCCACGTGGAGTGCTTTGTTTAGTAATTTAACCATCAGCCTTTTGATGTACATTGTGTGCCTCTAGCAAGGTGTTCTAGCCTCCTATTTGCCTCCTTTGTTAATGCAGCTGCACATCAGGCTGAATGCTTCAGGAGCCTTTCTGAAATACCCACTAAATCTCTTTCTTGGACAGGATGTTGTAACATCTCTCTCTTTAGAGTATAATACCCAGTTGGAGTCGTTGCTACAAATCTCATTATTTTCTAAGCCTTCACTGGCTGTGTGTGGCATTGCTTTAAGTAGGTGATGTTTCAGTAGTTCCTCCCTCTGAGCTTTTTTCCTTCTGCTGGATATAGCTTCTCTGTACAGTATATAAACAGAGATTATCACCGTGTCTTTTTCTTTCCTTATCTGACGCATGCAGCAGAAACAGAGGTGTCTGGAGAGCTAAAAATTAACAGAGACATGGGAAAGACTTCCATAAGATGACAGCAAGAGGAGATTAATACTTCTTAATGTAGAGACACAAGGCCATGCAATACCTCTGCCAAATAATCAGTGCTACAGCAAAGGCAAATTGTGCATTTTGCTTCTCTCTAAGTGAGAGCAAAAGGATTTAATGCAACTGTCAAATTACAATGGAATACACGTAAAAATGCAAAGCCATCCCTTCACAAAGAATGAGAATCAGGGAAACTCGATGCTGTGAGGCAGTAGTGACTCCCTGTTCTACTTTACACCGTGTGGAGGGCCTGGTTTATTAAATGTGTTGCATTTATTTAATTGCCACATGTGCAAGGCCGATTAAAATGTGTGGTTTATTAAATTGCCGTGTGCTGCAAGTCCAATGGGAATGGGGTAAGTGAGGCAGCAGGGTGCTGCTGGGTGAGCTGTGGGAGGAACTTTGTCTTCCTGGAAGGTGCTGTGCAGCAAACACTCAGATGGATGGCATCCTGGAGTGTTCCTGCAGGACCTGTACAAACGAGTCATGCACACCCATATCTTCATCAGCTTTGAGGGACTTCATGACACAGCCAAAGCTTCCATACTGAATGGTCCAGGGTGCTGTTCCCAAAATGAAACAGCTCCACCCCCAGTATGTAACCATGTTTGGGGTCACAGCCCTGGCAGTGCATCTCGTGATCTGCACCAAAGTGAGGAGGTTGTGTGGTGGTGTTTGCAGGGGTCCCAGGATGAGGGAAGAGACAAGAATCTTGACTCCATGTTTCAGAAGGCTGACTTATTATTTTATTATATATATTATATTAAAAAAAATTATATGTTAGAACTACATCAAAGAAAAGAAGAAAGGATTTCATCAGAAGGCTAGCAAGGAATAGAAAGGAATGGAATGATAATAAAATCTTTTGACTTACCAGAGAGTGTGAGACAGCTGGACTGTGATTGGCCATTAATTAAAAACAACCACATAAGACCAATTAAAGATCCAACTGTTGCATTCCACAGCAGCAGATAATTATTGTTTACATTTGGTCCTGAGGCCTCTCAGCTTCTCAAGAGAAAAAATCCTAATGAAAGGATTTTTCATAAAATATGTCCATGACAAGGTTGTTTCCCGGTGACTCCAGCAAGACACCAGCTGTGTCCAGAGAGCAGGTTTGGGTTGGTGACCTAAAGGGTGGGCAGGCTTTGAAGTGCTGCTGACTGGCTCTTTCCAGAGGCAGGGGCTCTGGTATGGGTGGATGGAACAGCAGGGACACACTTGTTGTGATTGTTCTTCAGAAAATATTCTTCAAAAAAAAAAACCCCAGGCATGAAGAAACCAGGTGTCACTTCAGTGTCCCACTCATAGTGCTGCTACAGCCTGGCTCCACTGGAATTTTTGATGCATGTCTTTTGTCAGGGCAGAGGCAAATTTCCTGGAATGTTCCTGTTGCTGAAAAATCTTTGGATCCTAGAGTTAGCCAGCTTGCCACATTGCCTGCATGGTTCTGCAAAATCTTTTTGGAAATCTGGTGGCAAATGGACTTACTCCTGGCTTTGTTCTATGTTGCTGCTTTGTGGTCTGCAATTATGTCACAGAAGTCATTAGTGTTGCGAGTTCTGGGATATCCTGTTAGGTTTTTGCATGGTGAAGAATTAAAAATAAGCTTGTCCTCCTCACGTGCTGTTTTCCACCACTTTTATATGCTGCAGCAGGGGGTCCATGGTACATAGTGTTTGCATTTCATTGAGGACTCTTGAATGTAGAAACCTACAGAGGCTTAGCTTTGGACATGAGGGGGAGGAATTAGAATTGCATGCAATCTGCAGGGTTTTCTTTCTCACTATTATCTAAATTAACAGTTTACTGTTTTCTTTGTGTCCCTTTTATTATAGGCTTAAGTGCTTAATCTAAAGCTTAAGGGCCTTACTATGAACAAATTGAGAAAAGTCCATAAGGAAATACAGCTCTGGTTCCAGGAAAGGAGCAGGATTTAAAGGACCAAACACCCAGAGCTCCCACCATGCCATTTTCCATTTTCTGTCGCAGGGAGTGGCCTGGCCACACGTGGCTCTGTGCTCCTGGCACACTGGGGAAGGTGGGAGGATCACTGGAGGGAGGGAGCTGTGGTTGGAAAGCCTGGTGGTCCTGGGAGCTGTGGGGAAAACAGCCCAGGGCTGGTGGGGAGCTGACATAAGTTAAATCCACGTTAAATCCAGATCCCTCACCCCACTCCAGAGCTGTAAAGGCTGTGCACTCTCAAATACTCACCTGCAGAGAGCCACCAAATGCTGCTGAAGGAGAAATATCCCACCTCTTTCAAAAGGACTGTGGACAGAGGACACCAAGGACCTGCAGCTCAGGAACAGTCACTTAGAAACCTTGAATGATTTTATCCCTAGCAGACCTCAGGGTACCTCATATCAAAAGCTTTTAAGAGTGGGGTTTCTAAATTTTATTTTATTATTTTTTTGTTTCTGGTTCCTGGTCTTGATGAATAAGCATATTGCCTTGTTTGTTTCAACATTACCAGCTATTTTCAGTTTTTGTTAAGGTGCAGGAAGATTTCCGAGCTTGGTCAGCCATTAATTATAATTTATTTTAATTAGTGCTTGAATCCCTGAGGAAATTAAATACAAACCACATGCAGCTTAGCTACAGAGCTGGCCTGCAAATACACAGAAACTCTGGATGATAAAGCTTTGGATTTGTGCTTCCTTCTTCTTGTTAGGCTTTTCCTAGCTGAGCTCCAGATATTCATGCACCAAGCCCAGTCTAGGGAATATATTAATGGTGAGGTGGGCAGAAAATGCTTCTGGATCATCATTGCATGTGTTGGTGACACTAATTTGCCCAACAATACCATGTAGTTACTTAAATAATGTTGGGTACACCAGCTGTTTTGTAATTTTTCAGGTGAGAGGTATTTGTAACAGCAACATAGGGTAATCACCTTGGGGTCATGAAAGACATGAAAAAAGACATGAGACATTAAAAGACATATAAGAAAAAATTCTTTACCAGACAGTGCCAAGCTGCCATTAGAGGAATCTGATAGAGACAAAGTACCATGATAATGCTGATATCAATCAAATTTAGAGCCTTGGGAGATTCATGGGAGGCATGAGAAGGTTTCCCATGTGAGAGGCCCTTTCCCTTTCTCTGGAAATGGTGCTCTAGACCTGTATGCCAGGGGGGAGGTTTCCATGGTTGTAGGGATTTATCTTACTTCATCAGTAGTCTTGCTGATGAAGTAAGACTGTTATCAACACTTCTGCCTCCTCAATGATGTTTCATTAGACAGGCTTTGTTGAAAGAAAGCTTTATCTTGTAAAATGTGTCATTATATCTTAACTTTTTTTTTTCCCCGTAGCTTAGAGTGTGTTTTTTGTTTGTTTGTTTTCAGTTCAAGCTTTGGAAAATAGCTCTGCTTTCTGAAATGTCACACAATCCTCCCTCAGAAAGTATTCTCTTCAGATCATATTGTACTTCAATTTTTCAAATCTATATTGACCTGAAATTTAATGCCATTGAACATTTTAAATTCACTTCATGTAATAAAGACTTTTTAGTTCTGGTAGAAAATGTCTATAAAATAGTGCAAGTACTTGATATAAAAAAATCCTTCTGTAGTCAACCTGAGATTTTCTATAGCAAACAAACTATAAAGTTTGAAGTGATGATGCCCCACATACTATGAC
Organism: Agelaius phoeniceus; assembly: GCF_051311805.1. NCBI lineage: Eukaryota > Metazoa > Chordata > Aves > Passeriformes > Icteridae > Agelaius > Agelaius phoeniceus. The sequence goes on along the minus strand of NC_135267.1, from coordinate 104,907,326 downwards.
TGACAGCTGAAAGGTTAGCAAAAAGTGTTTAAATGCTTTTTGGGTCAAAATTCTATTTGAGTATGCCCTTAGACCTGTCATTGAAAAGAAGACTGAAAAAGAAACAGTGTTGGAACAAGGAACAAAAAGATGCTGTCATCAAAAGAATACAGACACCCATTGCCCAAGCCATTCTCATGTTCTTTCTTTCTGGTATTATCATAAGAGGCAAGCATCTCAGATAACAGGTCACTGTGGCCAGCTCCTAAACTGTGACACCACAACTGTATCTGGGTCAATCTGGGAGGGAAAATAAAGTTGCTAAAGGTTTGTTGGGTTTTTTTAATGCTGCTGCTATGGGGCCTATTGTTTGTTTTCAATTCAAGCTTTAGTTCCAGTGCTGAAGGTATGAGAAGGTGACTGTCTAATCTGTTTATCAAGTTTTACCAGCAGTGTGAAGAGGAAAGTAGAGGAAGAGAAGTGTTCCTTAGGTAAAACAGTCAGGAATTGCACCACTTCTTTGGGAAATGTGATGGAATGGCTGTTCTGTATGCACAGTGTCTGTATGAGGCACTTGGGAAGAGTTATTCAAAGGAGAAGAGCTCACCCTTGCTCATATTTGTAAGGAAATGTATCTGGATTTTACCACCATGGGTAAGTTTAGAATACAAGTTAGAACTTTGGTGATTTTTGGAGAAGTGATATTTTTCCTACCAGTCTATTTCCCCAAAATTACCTAGTTTTAAGGGACAATAGAAATTTATGAAAAGGATTTTACAGTATGATGCAAAGAGATGATTCTCAAGTGTCCTCTGGCTCTGTTTCTGTAAATCTCAAGATCTTTGTGTAAGGGATTCTAGAGAAACACTTCTTTGGATGGTGCTTATCTTTCCTGCCCACTTATGATTTTTGAGCCTTCTTCCATTGCACTAAAGCCCATTATTCCAGCACCTTCCTGAAATCTGAAGTTCTTACAGATTTTCTGTCCCATTGTGGCTTTCCTCCAGCAGAAGGGGAGCTGCTTGCAGTGCATATCACCCACCTGTGCCAGAGTTGCACAGGGATCAGCCCTGTACCCTGGGGCTTCTGCTGCTTCTGCAGGTCAAGATAAACTCTCAGCTGGGAAGCAATGGGATTCCTCAAAACCAAAAGCATGTGTTTTCCAGGCTGGAATTGAGCTTCTCAGTGAGACAGCATTTCCTTCAAGCCCTTGAAGAACTTAAATCTTCACATTTCTGACATCTTTATGTATAAAAGAGTTATTTTTAGTCAGTTTTAATGGTTTTCTATGATTCCCTCTGAGCTCTCCATAGCTGGTAATTACACACCTGCTCTTGCAGGCAAATAGGAATATGAAAGAGCTTCAAAATATTTTTTAAACTCTCTTGGATTTCCATCAACAAATTGTGTGGATTATTTTCTCTTTTTTGGATAATATGTCTCCTCCTTAAAATATGTGATGGTGGAGACACTGAAGAAAAAACATTTTTGGCGTTTTTTAGGTACCCTGAAAATGCATATCTAGATGTGACAGATTTTTCTCTATCAAAACCTTTCCACAGGATTGTCTTGGCTTCATTCAATGAGTCACAAGCACTAATGAGGGGTTTTAAGGTCCTTATCTCCAGGGAAGTGAGCAAAGCCCTTCCAGATAGCAGATCAGTGAGGGGGAAATACGAAAGCAAGAAGAGAATGGCTTTCAATAAGGTTTTACTTACCCAGCTGTACTCATATTTAATGTTAGAGCTGGGGGAGGCTTTTGTGCATTTGCTGTTCTGTCCTGACAGCACAGACACCTCTGAGTGGTGTTTCTCCAGCTCTGGGCCCCTTCAATACCTCCCAGTTAGTCCCTGTGTGCTCTGTTCTTGGTGCCTTAACTTGTCCAAATGGGGGACAGGCCAAGGAGCCACAAGGAAGGGGACAGAAGAAAATGTTGCTCTTTCTCCATTTTTTCCCCTCCTTTCTGTCTCCATTTTCCCCCTCCCCACTTTCTTTTTCCAGTTCCCCCCCTTTTTTTTCCAGTTCCCTCCCCATTCTTTTCCAATTCCCCCCCCCTTCTCCATTTTCCCCACCTCTCTTTTCCATTTCCATTTTTCCCCCTTTCTTTTCCATTTCCCCACCCTTCTTTTCCTTCTTTTTTTTTTCAGTTTTCCCCTGTTGGTTTTTTTTTTTTTTTTTTTTTTTGAGGGGGGGGTGGATTTGGAGGTTTTGGGGATTTTTTGGGGTTTGTGTTTCGTTTGTTTGGGGTTTTGTTTGATTTTGTTTGCTTGTTTGTTTTTGGAGTTTTGTTTTGTTTTGGTTGCTTTGTTTGTTTTCCTTCAATCTCTAGGCTCTTCTCTCTGTTCTATTCTAGTTTCCAAACAATCTAGGGGAGAATGTAAGAGGCGTGCAGGATTGAAAACCTTGTGGGGAATATGTGAGGCTACTTTGAGTGGAGTCTACACAGTCTTTGTGGCTTTTTGCACCAAACCATGCATGGGCAGAGTGGGGTGGGGGGTTCCCTTAAGAATTGGGCAGAGTCAGTCCTATCCTTTTTTTATGTATCCTTAAGAGATGCAGCTCCAAGGCTGACAGGGATCATGCAAAAGGCCTGGAATTCCAATAAAAAGCAGAAGTGACTGCATGGGAGCCAATAAGTGCTGCAATAAAAGTACTATTTAACCTGCTGGCTAATACAAAAGTGTTATTTCTACAGCAACTGGTGAGAAAATATATTTAGAAATTAAATTAATCCAAACAAATAGAGAATTTAACCCCATTGTCCTGGCTAAATTCCAGCTTAAATAATTACATTCTGGCTACCTGCATTCCCTCTGGAGTCTCTGCTGGGTAAGTCACAGCTTTCACTGTGTACCTCCCCTGCTCAGAACAGTTGTGTGGCACGTCAGCATCTGGGAAATCCTATCTGGCAAAAAAAAATAGAGGTAAAAACATTTCAGGGGAGGTCAGGAGCAACTGCTCTGTCACAGTTAATTTGTTAGCAGGATTGGTAGATGCAAATCTGACACTGAGTGCTGCCCATAATGTAAACCAGCAGTGGTTGGGCACACACACAGGCTGGATTAGCACTTTGTCTTCTCCACATCCTTCCTGTGTTAGACATTCCTGGGCATCCTCCTGAAGCTGAACCTCTGTTCCAAAGCCAGGTGGAAGTGGCTGCCTGCGCTGTTGCTGCCAGTTCATCCTCCTGGTTCAGAGCATCAGCTGAGCGGTGGCACAGGGGGAACTGGGAGGTGGCACTGGGGACAGGAAAGGGCCTGGGTAAACCAGCATCCCTTCCCAGTGGCACGTGTGCTCCTGCAGCCCTTTGGGAGGTTCAGCTGAGGCTGCCCCATTTCTAAAGCCCTGCTGGGGAGATGCAGTGAAACACTGAATTCAGATCTAGCTCAGCACCCCCTCCTCAGCCTGGTACAGAGCAGTGTCTGTCTGTGGCTTTGATGCCATTTTGAAGGGTCATGAAAACACCACAGTAATTCAATTAATTGTGTTGATTATAAGCTCATTTGGAGAGGACCTTCCCTTTGAATCTGAAATGTGAAAGCATGATTTGAGGGTGATGTACTGCCTTATCCATGATTTTCTGTTTTCTTTTCCTGTTCCACTTCAGAAAACAGGGCACACTGGGAGCTGACAAGATGATTAAGCTGTAGGCAGCATACAGTGGGCAGGTCAGGCAGTCCTTTCCCCCCTCTGCTTTTTGTTGGAATTCTAAAGAAGGCTCATCTTTCCAAACATGAGGCACTAAGAATACAAGTGGTTAAATCCACTGGTGTTTGGATATGAAACACCAGAAAAACTCAGAACCACCAGCTATTTTAATAGTGGCTTTGGGACAGCTTTGTCAAAATGCAGGCAACTTGTTAACATAACCTGGATTTGGCAGCTATTTCTTCATGGTACTGCTTGGAAAAAGTGAGGACACATTTGGCTCCTGCTGAGAGCTGAAATGACCCAAAAGTTTGGCACGTGCACACCACCCCATGAGGAATTTCTGAGGGCACTCCTTACATGTAATAGAGTGAATTGACAGGAATAACAACATCTGAGGCAAAGAAAGGGCTCCTTTTACCTGGACAAATGTTCTGGCAGCTGTGCAAACAGATTCCTTGGGAAAATTCATTAATAGAAATGAACACTGGCAAGCAGGTTGTAATGAGGATTGCTTTTGATCAAAAAGATCTTCTGGTGATTAAATCCAAAATCTGCAAATTTTAAAAATTGTTTTTATTTGTTTATCAAAGGAAACCATTTTCAGCAGGATAAACAGAAAACATATTTAGCAGCTTTTGGCTCTCCTTAACATTCTCTTAAATGATTCAGACGTTACCATTTCTCCACAATAGATATTTTGTTGGGGAAACTAATTTGAATGTGCATGATAGATGAACTGCATTGAAAACATCAATGTTTATCAGCTCTAACCCTTGATCTTAATTAACTTCATATCTGTTTCTCCAGAAACCAGCAATGCAATCAATAAGCTTGTACCGAAGAAGTCTGCAGCAAAAAAATAATTTCAGCTCTTTGCTTCTGGCCAGTTTGTGGATACAACAGCAAAAGGGCTCTACTGCCTTCAAATTCTGGCTGATCTTTGGAGGGCCTGATCCTTGCTAGAGAGAAGGACATCATGTAGTGAAATTCCCTTTGCTGCACACATAGGTGAGAGAGGTACCCCACTTATTTGTCTTTCTTCTCATCCATTGACAGTGGTTCTGGTGGGAACAATGGAAGGAACCACTTCCAACACTTTTTCACACAGAGAGAGGATTAGCACCTAACACCTATTCCATGGGAGAAACTCGAGTGGCTGATCCTGTGTCCTCAGGAAAAGGTCAAGGCAAAATGAAGGGTACAGCTGCTGTGTCCTTGGGAATACATCTGGATAATGTTCTCAGCTGCCTGAGTGCACTAGCAGCACTGGCAACACTATATAGGTTTTTGCCAAACCCTATTTTACAGTGCTTAGACCCTGTGCTAAACTCTTGGAGGGTCAAAAGCAGTAAATCCTTAGAATTCAACTCCTCCAGCAATCCTTGTAAGCCAAGTGTGTTGCTATGCCATGTGATTTTCAGCCTTCGCAGGAATGCACTTGAAGTCTGTCAGTGGGCACTCTGGTACCTTGCTGCTGTTCAAGTCTAAGGTTGCAGAAATAGAGCTGACCCTAAGTTAATCATGGGTTAGGAAATGTATCCTTGGCTTCTGAAAAGCCATTTCTCAGAAAGGTTATGTAGAAAGGAGATATGCTCTGTTCTGGTATGAAAGGTTTATGGGACTTGGCATGTTGTCATGGTGGAATGCAGGATAAAACAGATGCAGAGACATAATTTTATCATTTAGTGACAGAATCTGAAGTATATTTACTAAGTTGGACAGGCCTGGAGAGCAGATAACAATTTTTAAAGTAAGATTTCTGTTCAAGAACCCTTGTATGTGACACACTCTTGCCAGTCAAGGCCCCAGCCCCTCTGTTCCAGGTTGAACCAGAACCCAGGGGACAGAAATGCTCATCTGTGACGGTGTTCACAGGGGTCTTGGGTTGAGGGAAGAGATGAGGATCTGACTCCATGTTTCAGAAGGCTTGATTTATTATTTTATGGTATATATTACATTAAAACTATACTAAAAGAACAGAAGAAAGGATTTCATCAGAAGGCTAGCTAAGCTAAGAATAGAAGGAATGATAACAAAGGCTTGTGGCTCAGCTCTCTGTCTGAGCCAGCTGGGCTGTGATTGGCCATTAATTAGAAACATCCAACATGGGCCAATCACAGATCCACCTGTTGCATTCCACAGCAGCAGATAATCAGTGTTTACATTTTGTTCCTGAGGCCTCTCAGCTTCTCAGGAGGAAAAATCCTAAGGAAAGGATTTTTCATAAAAGATGTCTGCAATGCTCATCCTGACTGGCTTAGCTAGGTCCTGGCTTGCAGCTGCTGCACATAACATTCCAACCTCCTGCTCAGCCTCCTGCATGGCATCAGACAGCTGTGGCCACTCAAGCTCCAAACCCATTAGGATCCCATCTACTCCACTGTGGCTGATTATTTGTAATCCAATTTCAGCTGCATAGCTGGTGTGACTGTGCTGTCTGTAATTGTGTCTATCTATATTTTAATGCATTTTTGTATAAAGCATAATAAGCAGCTGACATGCTTTATGCATTTTTAATGCCTTGAAGTGCTCCATGTTTAGAGGTAGGCAGTGCCTCCTTGGACAGAAGGAATGTTTTACTGCTCAGGGAGTTAACAATTGGCTCAGTCAAGCACAAAAGAGGGCTGCATCCAGCCTCTCAGACATACGGATGTTTCCAAAGAGGTGAGAGTAGTTAATAGTCTGATAAGAAATGTCAAATTATTCTATAGAGAAGGATAGAGAAATGAGACTGAAACTCAGAAACTCAATGAATCCTCAAGGAAGCTCCCTCCTAGAAGTGAAAAACCCAGCCTAATTTCCTAGACCAAGAGTCTTCTGTGACTGTAACTCAGAGGTAAAGCATTAATAGTGAACTGCAGCCTCTGCTGGAAGTCAGAGAATGTCCAGTGACCTGAGAAGCTGACATGATAAGAGACTTTTTTCCCTAGAAAAAAATACACACATGCTTCGTAATGGTCTTTATAGGCTTTGTATTTTTGTGAATTAATACTTACCTTTGAAGTAATTTTAATCTGACTTGCATTCTGAGGGGTTTCAAGAGTTTTAGCATCAAGGTATCCTATTTCTGTTAGAGGGAGAGTGGTTGGTTTTTGTTTACCATGATGGATGATGCATGAATTTTATTCGTTGGGATATTGGTTAGTATTTTGTTTTGTTTCTTTCCTACAGTAATTCTCCTAGATTTCTCCAAGATAACCAAAGAGTAACATCTCCAGTCTATAGGGTGACTTGGGATGCAGGGTGTGGATGGAAAAAATGTCCAATGGGTACAGCTGTCATTCAAGTCAGTATCCTGCTGTATTGAAATATAACAGTGAAAGAAGCCTGAAGGTCCTGAGGGAGTCTGACACTGATAGATATTGGGTTTGATCTCATCTTTGTGAAAAAACACCAAAAACAACAAGGAAAAAACCAACCCAAAACCTCCCTAAATACATAAGCATACAAACACTTGGCAACAGGCTCCATGCTGTGTTGCCCTGGGTGTTGGTGACAGTGCCCTGAAGTTTGGGGAATGTGATCAAGGCCACCTGGGTCTTTCACAATACTGATCCAAATTTAAGTCTCATTTTTTGTAAAATATTTTATTACTGTTAATGGATGGTATGTGGGAGTCAGGGATGCAGTTACAGTGGCACAGAGGGTGCAGACAGATTTTAAGATGTGTGTTGTAATTACCACCAGGGTACCAGCAGGAAACACTCTCAGTAATGCATTTAGAAATTCAGCACTACTGTGGTGTTGATAGTTTCTCCACCACTAACAAGAGCTAACTCATTTTTTCAAAAGCTGTGAGAGGACTCAGTGTTTGGAATATGCATTTGAGGAAGGATGCAATAAATTGCCCAGAAAACTTAGGGATTTTTTTTTCCCCACTTTGCGTATTTTCCCTTAAAGAATTCCCCTGGGTGTTGTTATTTAAGCAAATGAAAATCTAAGGACATTTGAATATGTTCATGTTTCTCTAAGTGCATGAGTCTACTTATTAGATTCTTTTTTTTCTGTGTCATGGAGTTAGTCATAAGAAGTTTATGTGTGTCCATTCATGTATTACAGGTAGGGCTGATAAGAGTTTCTGTAACTAAGGTGTTCAAGCACTTCTTCTTATTAAGAGAAACTGAAAAAAAAAGGTGTTATAGCTCTTCAAAACATTAATTTGAGAGCAGACTTTTCTATAACAGGATCATGTAAATTTTATTTACATATATATATATAACTCTTAACAAGAATGTTTGGTGTTTTTACAACTAAAATATGATAAAGCAGGTTTCTTTTTATTATTTTAAAGACAAGGTGAGTGGGTCATCAAAACACTCTACTATTCGCACTTTGAGTGAAGCTTTGAAATTTGAATGGAGCATGGAGTTGCTGTTAGGACTGCTCCTATAATGCCTATTTTAAAAAGCTCCAAGTCTTTGAAAATATCTGGTTTGCTGGAGTTCAACAAAGTTCATCATTTTGACTGCGAAGTTTTCTAAAGCTTCTGCTCAGATGGGGCATGGTTTAGCACAGGACTGAAAAACCTGTCTGGTTATTATATGTCATGTCAGTGCTAGCAACAATAAAAGAAGAAAGTTATTTCCATCTTCCAAGAAGAAAAGCCCCTCCTGGGGCTTTTTCCTCCTGGTCACAGGAGTGAGAGCTGAAATTTGCAGAGGAGGCAGGCGTATGCTGGTGACAACGTGAAATAGGGGGAAAGGACAAAACCTTGAAGTGTAGAGGTGGTGGACAAAAAAGAATAGGAAAAAAAGTCTGAAAGCTATGAGCTGAAAGTTGTAAAACAGGGATAGTTCCATCTCCTCACCTCTGAAAAATGGTGGGAAGATAAATTGAATGATCTTTATGAAGCACTCACATAGACTAATGATAAGCAGCACAGAAACACCCAGGAGGATATTAATAATTCTGTCTTCAAAACCACATTTGTAAATATGCAGTAAATAAGGCCTGGGGCAAAACATTGAACAACAGGCAGAAAAAGAAATATTGAATTGCTGCTCACTTAGTGAGTGCAGTCCATTCTATGCCCAAAAAGAGACAGGAAAAATGCTGTGAAAAAATATGCTTGAATTATCAAAGGTTATATCATAATCAGCACAGAAAAGGGAAACTGAGCTGAGGCAGATCCAGCAGCTTTAATTCTTTCCTCATCTAAGAGAGTTTGTCTTTATGATCTTAATACAGTCCTTTTAGTATTTTTGTGTTTGTGAAGCTGTAGATATGTAGCACAAAATATTATCTCATGAAGCTTGAAAAGGCACAGCAAAGCAACAGGGTTTCAAGAACAGATTTCTGTTCAAGTAGCACAAAAACAATTTCACTATTGGAATGAGGTTGGAGATATGTAATTGCATGCTATCTGGCATGGGTGTGCTTATAATGGTGATATAAATGTCCTAACCATGCTTTTCATGCCCATCCAGCATTCTCTAGCTCACTATTCTACGGTGAATTTAAAAGCAGCTCTAACTTGCTGGAAGGAATGAGACAGAATATTCATGACAATTGGGATGTTTTCTCCTGCTAAGATGTGTTTTGTTTGTAGGTAAACATGGACTAGAAAGGGCCCCTTCTCCAGAAGGAGTGTTTGCAGTTCCACAGGTATTGACTTAGCAGCGCTGCATTGCCTGGCTGAGTGAGCTGGATTGCTCTGAATAAGCACATGAAATGTGTACCTGGTGTTCTCATTAAAGCCAAGGGCCATTCATCTCTCTAATTGCAGCAATGCCCTCCAGCATAATTTCATCCCAAATGTACCATTCCTCTTCTGCCTGAACAAGTGACTTAAAAACCATCTGGAGCCTTGCCAAGCACGAACAGGAAAAAAATTCACTGGCTGTGATATCACACCAGGATATTACAAGATGAAAAATGGAAGAGGTCAGGCAAGGTGGTGGGACTTTTCTGTCAGGCTTCTGGAAGTATTGACATGTAGTGCCTGAACATTACCAGTCATATAATCTAATATTCCCCACAAACTAGTTGGAGTCATCGCTTAATAAGTAAAGATTTTCTAAAATGCTGTGTTAACCTTTGGGGCTGCCAAGCTTTTTTCTTCTTGAGGAAGAAAAGGCAAGAGAATCAGGCCTGGGAGCAGGATGGGCAATCGGGAGAAAGCTGCAGCATGAACTCTGTGGAGCTCTCTGAGCACGTATGATGAGCCTCAGGAAATGGGTTCCTTTCTAAACCAGGCAAGCCAGTGAGCAGAAATTAGTATTATTTGGGCTGGGTTTACAGACTCTCCAGACCTGGAATTTATTTGCACTTTGTAGGACATAACACAACAGTCTTGGAAGGAAAAGACTGGTGTTTTTTGGTTCTTTGCAGGTTGAGTTCATCACTGTCAACTATAGTTTGCATGTCTGATTGATTCATTTTAGCCCTGGGCTACCTGCAATAGATTTTCACCACTGAAGATTAAGAAGTAACACTAAATATTATTTACTTGGCCTAAGGACATGTACTAAGATGCTTCTTTTCCTTTTCAATGGGCAAGAATCACTCCATTAGCTTCAACATTTATCTCATGTGTTCTCTGAAGTGAGAATTTTCCTTCTGTGGTCTACCAAGCTATTAGAAACAGTGCATAAAATATTAGAATGGAGATTACTAGAACTAAAGAGCTTTAAGGCCTTAGTGAGAGAAACTGCATTTTATAATATGTGAACCCGATGTTTCTCTGTCATGTGCTTTCTGCCTCAACTGTTTATGCACTACTGCACCAACATGTGAAAGAGCTGATCTGAGGCACAAATCCTAAAAGAGTGATAACATCTACCACTCCCTGATTTTACTAAAATTTCCTGAATTTACTCAAATTTTCACCCTTTGGGTAGTGATTTTTTTAACTGATAACACCTACCTTTAAAATACTGGAAATGCTGGAATGCAAATACAGTATTTTTTAATGCAATTTAGTGAGTTGTATTAAAACGATAGAAAAAGAACCCTTGGTCCCCTGAATTCTGGAATTTCTTTTTTTTATTTTTTCCTGTGAAAACTCCCAAATGGATCCTATACTACCAGAAGCCAGATCCTCTCTCTCTTAGAAATCAATTTGTGCCTCATGGCACCATATGACATGACAGACGGGACCAGACATAAATGAATACAAACCCAGGTGCATCTTCATAAGAGCTCCTCTCCCTTTTCCTATCCTTTTCCCCCTCATTGTTTTCATTCCTTAACAGCTGAAGCTTGAAAAACAGTTTTCAAACCAGTCTTCCTTTTCCTGAATACATGGAAAATCAGTTGTTTGCATTGATCAACCTCTTTTACACTGGAAATATGATTTGGTTTTGTTGTTGCTAAGACATGGAGATGACTCAAAAAGCCCCATTGATATGTGGGGGGGCTAAATTTCACTATGTTTTTGGATTATTGTGTGTCCCCAGTACCCAGGGAGATGGAGCTGGTGTAATTTCAAGACTCATTAGGTAATTAGGCAGTAGGATGCCACCCTGCATGCATTAGTAGTGGCAAAGGTCTTAACTAATATTTGCTCAATAGGTATTAGTGGTTGCTGTATAATTGTACTCAAGACCCCGGCTGCAGTCTCTGATACTCTCTGCACTGTGAGTGTTTGATAGTGGAATAGTGAAACTTTTTATCTTTGGGCAAATTTCAAGAGCAAGCTTTGGGTAAACTGCAGTGTCTTTTAATGGAATCTCTGAATTGTCTAGGAAGGTACATATGAGCCTGTAAATATACAAGGTGGAAACAACACATGACATTCATTATAACTAGAATATCTTTCCTTAAGTTACCCTTTCAGAGCTCTCATCATTTGCTCAAAGGTTCAAGCCAAAGCAGGGTCAAAGCATTTCATGAGTCAGACATGGGGCCAGCTGGAGCAGAGAAGGGTTTACAGCTGGCACAGAGCACTCACATTGTCTTTGCTGGTGAATATGTTGCTGCCACTATTTCCACCACAATGTCTGGGGAAGGATTGTGTCCATATCTTGTTGATAAAACATTTGCTATTTTACTGCTGATTCCCCCTTGACTTGCTTTGTCATTACCTTCCTCCTTTCAGAGGAGGGGAGAAGAAAGATGTTTGTTTCTTCTTTCCTCCTCCTCACCACAAATGAACTTGTTGCTGGATTCCATTTAGGATAATCTGGTGCCATTGCCAGAGCATGTGCTTGCCATCCACTTGTGTCCAAGTATAACTGTATTGTATGTAGCATTCTTTTCTGAAGAGATGATGTATTTGCAATGATCAACCCTGTGTACGTTGGAAATATGATTTCATTTTGTTGTAGATGTATTCTCCTTTTTCTCTGCTAAAATACAGGAAGATAACAGTTCTTTCCTTTGTGGTTTTGTATGATCTCCTGCTCTGCATGGACAGAGATCACTTGTGTGGGAGAAAGAGCAATTGTTTATTGATGTAATGGAAGCAAATGAAGGCAATATAAAGGGCAGGTAAATGGCAGCATCTTTTTGAAAGATATGCAGAGTGTCTCCTGCTTCTTTTGAAGTACTGTCAAGTCTGGCCAGTTCCTTGCCCTAAGGGGAATCTGAAATGCACCACTAGAGTGAAAGTTCAGAGTATGAGTAATTAAGGAAGTCCTTATCCCTGGTCTCGTTTTATCTCTCTTCTCTTTCAGTGGTGTTTGTTTCCTTTCCACAAAGACAACAACAGCTCTGAGAGCTGATAAAACAAAGCTTGGCACTTTCCCAAGCCAAGGTATCTTGCTCTGAGGCTCCATCAGCCTGAGCTTCTCACTTATACTGCAGTTGTGTGATGATTTTTTCATAGTCTGGATTGGCCACCTTTGCTAAGAAGGAATTGGGATTGCTAATTGTGGTTGTGCCTGTGTTTGGATACCAATATTAAATATATTTAAAAGGTCTTTTGTGGGCAGACATGAGCTCATTCTGCCTGTGCTCCAAGCCCACATATTAGTCTGCTAATGTAGGGAAAGAGTTTTTCATCTCAGGCTGGTGCCCTATCAGCTGTGGCTACAAGGTCTCAGCTGGGTGTGAAGAGCAGACAAAGTCACCTGCTGCACAAGCTCAGCCTTAAGTGCTCAGGATCACATCCTTCAGCATGGCAGTTTCCCTGTGTAGAGGGAGTGACTATGGATTATCCCCACATTTTTGTCCCATTTCCAACCTGAGATACTTGTGTGCTACCAGTCCCCAGATCCCTTCTGAAGAGGGATCTTTCTCCTCAGTCAGAGGACAGCCTTAGCCTGAGCTGCACTTGAGTTCAGCCCAACACTCTCAATCACAGAAGTTACTAGCTGCAGTTTCAGGTTTTGTCAAATGGACTCATTGGTGATGATTTATCATATGAGGTGAGTTATTTTTATAGTACAACCAAGAAAATATTAATCTTTGTTTATATACACAGCATTGCAGTGCTGATTGTATAGCTTTGTTAATAAAGGAATTTCTAAGATAATATCAATATTCAAGAGAATATTGATAAAATATTGAATTGAAAATTCAAGAAATTTTCAAGAGAGTATCCAAGTAGCTAATAGGTAGTGCCTTCTCACCCACTAAAAAAAATAAATTCCTCTGAGATCTGATAGGTGTAAAATATTATTGTATAACACCTTATTTTTATACATTTAAAGGAAAACACAAAAAAGAGACATGTGCCTCAGTCATGAGACTGGATCTAATAAACCAAATACTTCTAGTGTTGAAAAAGACAGAAAAGGATCTAGAAGGCCCTGTAGGAATTTTTGCAGAGAAGGAAAAGAAATCCAAGCATCCCATGTCTAGTCTCATATAGTTTTGATAAAATGAATACTGTTTCATTTTTTATTGCCATGGCCTATACTGCACTGTTTGCAATATGTTTCTGCACATGGTTTTATATATGATTTCCTCTACAACTTCTGTATAAATCACAATGTTCATCTCCTCCATCCCTTTCTCCTTTCAGATCCATCTTTAGATATCCAGCAGGAATGCTCAGTAACTTTGTATTTTGACTTTTCTGCAAGTGTCCTTCAAGAAAGCACATGCCCCTCTGAGGCATCCTGACAGCAGCTGAATCATGTTCTGCCCTCACGTTGCACTGAATCATTTGTAAAGCACAAGTCATTGTTCATTTTAAAAAGTTATTTAAAAAACCCAGGAACCTCCAAACCAACCCAGAACAGGTCTGCCAAGCAGAGGGTATACCCAGGAATACAAAACTGAAGTACTGACCAAACTGTTTGTGTTTGATAATTGGGAGTGAAAGCCATGCACTGCTCTTCCTCTCATACATTTGTTACATGCAGAGTCTCTGTCTAATAGGTTTCTTTAGAATCAATATTTACAACAAAAGCTCATTCATGTGTTGTTTTCCAGTCCTTGACAAGATGACAAAAACATTTAAAATACAGCATTAAGGAATGCAAAGTGTCAGAGCCTTTTTAAATCAATAAGATTCCTTGGTAAAGTGCATTGATGCTTTGGGGCACGCTGGTTTTATAAATACTGAGCATTAGTCTGACATCCCAACAGTGCAACTCCAGTTGTGTTTGGCAGCAGACTTGTGGAACATTTGTATTCCCCAAAAAGATATTTATAAAAGAGAATTAAAACCAGGTTGAGACACCTGGAATTTGGAGTACTCAGTGCATAATATAGAGACTGCAAACTCAAGGCTGTTTATTACAGTGTTTCTGTTGGCTGATGCTTAAACAATTCTTTAAATTGTCATTACTGATGGCTCTGGTAATAAGATATCACAGAAAGCAGATGCTGTAAGAACTGGGGCAGACCAAAGCAGAATACATAGTTCCAATATGATAGTCAAGATTTGTCTCCAGAATGCACAAATGACTTCAGAGAATCCATTAACATTATCTCTGTGCATCCTACATGCAAAGTACAATGATTATAAATCCAGCAAAGCACAAAAACTGAAGCATTCTTTCCTGTTGGATTTTAAACTGGACTCTCACTCCTTGGAAAATCTCTGTGCTCTAAATAGCACACTGTCTCCATGGCAATGTGCAGTTCAGTTTTTAACTTTTCAGCACATAAAAATGGTAATTTATTTGTTTTAAGAACTCCTGCAGTTGTCACAGCTATGAAAGCCTCGGGACTGGGCACTTTCCAAGAGCAGCCAAGCCACCAGGTTAAAGACTGGGTTAACTGCCAGGAAGTGCCTGACCTGAAGGTCATTGTTGTCTAATTATATTATTATTTCCTGTCAGCTCAGCTTATGAAGTGGCACTCCAAGCATTAGGCAGTCAGCACACTCAGAGCATTCACAGAAATTTTGTTTCTTTCGTTCTTGACGTTAAGGACTTCTTTGTAAATGAATGCAGCCTGTGATGAAGTAGAAGCATAATAAATCCTGTGCCCAGAGTGCCTGACTTTCACAGCTGCTATGGTTACAACCTTTTTTTTTCATATTTAATTTGTGATAAGGGTACACATTGTCATCTCCTTGAGGAAGCAAGGCAATAAGTTTGTGGTTTTAGCATTCTTTCTGTATTGTTTAATCCTTTGATGGCTTGGCTGTCTGCTGTAAAAATCATTGGCCTTGAGACTGTCAGAGCCCTGCCTGGTGAAGTGCTAAGCATTTTGGTTTCAATCCAACAGAGCACTCAGGCAGATGTTCAGCTTCAAGTATGCAGGTAATTTTACTGGGGACTAGGAAAAAAATCTCTTGTCCTAACCTCAGAGCCTTTTGTGATTTTCTTGACTAGAACTGGAGAATTCAGTACCAATGGGATTTAACCTATGGATCAGTAATTCCTCAATCTTGAGCTCTGAAAAGAGCTTGAAGGAAATTCAGCTTTTCTTGGTATTTTGGCTAGTATTGGGTCGACAACCCTTACAAATAAATCTTTTAATACAACAGAAATTAGGGTTCTGCCATGATGCATACTGCCATGAAGAAAAGGAAGTGGGAATGATGTGTGCAAATTCTATTAAGCTTAGGACCAGTATCTAAGATGTACAAGTTGTGGATAAGAGGATGAATTTCTCCAAACTACAATGACCTGCATGAGCACAACACTTCTTCCCATCTCTCCTCAACTGCACTGGGATGACACCCACTAATATGTCTAGGCCATAACAGTGAATTTGTTCAAAGTCTGAGTTTGAATTATCCTTGATTGTCTTCCCAAATCCCACATAAAACCTTGGATTGTGTGGTACCGTGGCTTACTTTCAAAACATTTAAAGAATTTGTAGATTACCGGGTATAGTTAAGGGAAGTTTGGAACTGAGATGGGAAAGTTATTATTCTGTCACAGATTCCTGTAGGTTTCTGTGGATGGGATTCTCCAACTGAGATTCACAAAACAAGACCTCTTCTCTTGTGGGCAAAATTTGCTTGGAAAATTAAGATGTGGGACACTGAGGTGAGGAAGGACTGGTAGTAGTGCTGATTGTTGGTACCAATAGCACCAACCATAAATAAACAGATTACAGCACTGAGGGACAAGGGATCTCCATGGAGTTCAGTGATTCCCCATCCACTGCCATGGCATCATGCACTGTTTGTTATTCTCCCTTAGGCATTCCATCTGCACAGATCAGGATCATACATCTTTGGGAGATAAAGAACACAACAGAATTTTGAGCAAACTGAACCTGGAAATGCTTCTTGCTCAGCTAAACAGAATGACGTGGTGGCCTTGGAAAATGACACACTGCAGGCTGGCACTGTGGAAAATGCAAATGCAGAATCAGAAGGTGCTTGAAAATGTGGGGAAAATGATGGAGAACCAGCTTCAAAATGCTTACTCATCTCCTTCAAATCTTCATGCTGGAAAACAAGGATATGTATATGTGCTGTAAAAAAAGGTACGTCCCAGAGAGTAAGTTTACCTTTATTTTTATAATTAGCCGCATTGGAGCCTCATCCACTTCTGGATTTGGATGCAGGCTGGGCATCACAACTGACTAAAACAATGATTCATATTTATTCCAATACTTGCTCATAATGTAGATCCCAGCATGGATAAAGACAGAGTAGAACTCAGTTCAATCTTGAGGCTTTTATTTACATATCTCCTCCTAAGCAGAAACTGTAAAACCTTCTCATGAGGCTGGGAGGGGCATTTGCAGTCTATTCTCAACAAAGGAATATCTGCCCAAAGCCACAACATTTCCCAGATCATTTTTTTTTTACCGTATTTCTAGAGAAAGGTTGTAAAAATCCTAGAATAAAATAACTGATCATGGATTCTCTGGAAATGATGATGGGGAGGGGGGGGAGAAGTTGGGAATTTATGAGTTCAGCCAGTTTGTTTGCTTTTTAAGCAGTGATGTTGTCAATAAGTATCTTGACACCAAACATCTTGGCTAGTATTTTTTCCTACTTTGTCAACTTGTTCTATTAAAATACTTAGGGAAACTGAGGCCATCCCTTTCTTTTCCCAAAGGTTATATTTTTCAGTTTAGTAGTGCCTACATTTGTTATAATGCTATGAAACAAGACTGAGGAGCTTTGCAAAGATGTTAAAACTGGTACAAGTCACTCTCTTGCCTACAATGAGATCAGAATCTGGCATTTAATCCATTGGAATACCATATACCATCGAGGATCTCTCTGAGTACAGACTCTCTGGTCTCTACCATTTCTAAATAAAGAGAAGTAAAAGGACATGTATGCAAGAAAATCTAGAAAACTCCAGAAACAGGCTACATATTTTAAAGTTATTCTCTGGATTTAAAAGGTTATGGGTAGATCATACTAAAATATGGGAATGAACAGAATAGAGATAGAGCAACATCAACACAGAAAAATGTTTAGACCACGTTTTTACAGAAAGATAACTTTCCTGTACTTCCAGTCCTCAGCAGCTGTGAACAAAATTGAATTTCTATAGAAATAGGCATCATTTTCAATTTAAGAAAAATTGCAAGGAAGCATCTCTGGAGGCTTCACCCCACATTCCCCACACCCATACTGGTAGCTTTGTGCCTTGTGCTCATAATTAAATCTCATCTATAGAATGGTAGAGGTATGAAACCCAGTTTCTGGTTATCTGTCACTGTTCCTCGTGGCACTTGTGGGAACACCTCTATCTTCTCCCTCCTTGGCCCACACTGCAGTATGCTCTCATATTCACCAGCCAGAGAAGAACTTGTGATGAGCCCATGCCAAGATGTCAGTCAAGGACCTGGGAAAACAGCCAGAAAAACCTGTCCTTGTGTTAGGCTAATTAACTCTTGGCATATTTGTAATTGTTCCTATTAGTTAGGGCCACTTGCACTAAAAAGATGGTGGCAGGGAACCAGATGAAAGGGAACTTTAGGGACCTCCTGTGTTTGAAAGAGCAATAAAAAGTATTAACCAGGACTGCAGCAAACTTGGCAGGGCACTCAGAGGAGTCCAACCTGGGCGTTTAGCATCACTTCAAGTTACTGCTATGTGCAAGATTGAGCAGCTGGCAGGATTGTGAGTGTGGCCCTCCCTTGCCTCCCCCAGCTCTCTGTGTGGTGCCAGAGAACATATGCTGGAACATCATGGGATTCCCCAGCAAGATGTGCCCTCAAGGTCCAGGCAACTGTTAGTGGCAGTTGTAAAAAGGGCATCACCATCACTTCAGTGTCCTGACCTGGCACAAATGCTAATGG
Organism: Agelaius phoeniceus; assembly: GCF_051311805.1. Lineage (NCBI taxonomy): Eukaryota > Metazoa > Chordata > Aves > Passeriformes > Icteridae > Agelaius > Agelaius phoeniceus. Next base: position 104,889,137 of record NC_135267.1, on the reverse strand, counting down.
CAGATGCTGGTGGCCCCTCCAGTAAGGAAATAGCTGTTTGTTCTGGAAAAATTTCCTGGAAAAGAAAAGGAGCATCAAATTCATTTCCTACTGATGTGTGTGAACCCATTCCAATCCCCATAAAGCAAAAGGAAATGGGCTATGAACATGGTAAATCAACATTTCAGCTTATAAGACACCAAAATGATCACAAATCATTATGATGGCTCTTTGCCCTTCATAATTGCAGTCGTGAGTTTGATTCAGGCCTCAGTGAAGTCAAAGCAAGGCATACATTGATTTCAGTGTGCTCTGGATAGGATGAAAGATAAAATAATCTTGTGTATATCCACAAAGCAAAATGTATAATATGTCCCAAGAGCTTTCACATGAAACATTAATGCCTGTGAGTTACTCCTATCACATAGACAGTTCCCCTATATGAAGACATTCTCCTGCATGCTCTACCCATCCCTTACAGCACCAGCCCAGATCCTGCTCCTTGAATCTCATCTTTGGCTATTTGTTTGTAGCTTGAAAAGTAATGCAAGTATTAATATAGAGTGCAGGCAGAAATGAGGCAATTCACAAATTACTCCCTTCTCTGAATGTTACCCAGAAATGTATAACTTAAGGCACTGCAGCCAGGGAACTGAAATTAACTGCCCACTTGTGTGAGTCACTGAACATATTTCCACAAAAGTAATACATATTCATCTTTCACTCATTACAACATATTTTTTCTGAAGGTATGTGTTCCCTGCTTAGGCCTTGCTCAGTGTTGAGCCCACCTTCACAAGCATATTATGCTCAGTACCTTGCTGCTGACTCCCCAAAGGCAGGTTTTCATGGATTTTTTTTTTCAAGGCCTGACCAAAATGTTGCATGTTTGTTACATTTTCAGCAGGGTCAGAATTCCAGCAGGTACAGCACTGACATTAGAAATGCCAACAAAATTGAAATGAAGGAACAAATATTCTTGTACGAGGAGTCAGTCCTAGCATTAAGTTCTTTTGCATATTCATTCAAAAATGATAACTCACCACACACAGAGAATATAATATTACTTTCATGAACCATGGAAACAGGAGTAATCACAGAGGGGTCTGTTATTGCCCTGCATGCAGATAAGGATCTAGCAGAACATTTGCAGTAAATCCTCTTGTTTCTTTAGTGGGTGACCTTTCTTTAAGAATCTCTGGTTTGTTTCTCCTTCATTTCCTTCAAGACATGGCTCAAATTTTATAGCTCAGGAATAGCAGATTATGATTAAATTTGTATATACTGATTTTAAAATATGAGATTTAAAAAACAAAACCAAAAACCAACAAACAAACAAAAAAAAACCCCAAAAGTACATAAATATAATATTTTTTCCCCTTCTCCTGTTCCATGACTCAGATTTATAATTCTCAATCACCTCCATCAGCAAAAGACTGATGGCTATGCCATGGTGTGTTACAGGTAGATAAGAGATGCACTGTTGTCATTGTGTTTAAGATGTCAGGATTATCAGGAGCCACAGAGATTAAATTTCACCCTTTCTACAGTGGCTTGACTGCTATACAACTTGATGCTTAGATTATTTGCATATGCAGTAGATACATATCAAACCTTTTGCCACAGAATTAAGCCTGAATTGTGACAACTTAGAATTCTGAGCGATTTGCCTCACCCATTCAAACCCTGCACTAATTAGGCTTAAACCAGCTCTCATGATTTGAGAATGCAATATGTTCATTGAAATCACTTTTCTCAAGTCAGTGTTTTACTTCTTGGTGTCTCCAATTAGTATTAAAAAAAAAAAAAAAGTTAAAAAAGGACTTTTAGTAAATGGGTACTTTCCTCTGAAATATGTATGCTTATGATAGAAAATTCCATATCTTTCAGATAGAACTGAGGTTCATTGTAAAGCATTCTATATATAGATATATAGAACAGAATTTGGAGTTTTTTGTACAAGCTGCAGACAGTAGAAATACAACATAATCACCTTATTTGCTTTTCTATTTTACCAAAAAAATTGTTCCTTGATCCCTAGGTTGGGTTTTTTTCTTTGACTCCAGTCTCACTCATGCAGTTCCTGTGGTCAGTCCCACATCCTGCAGGAGGAGAAGCAGTGACAGAGCTGGAAACACCTCTGAGGCCTCCAAAGTGGATCCATAGCACAGGTGGGGCATCCTGCTCTACCAAAACTTTTAGAAGCACTTCTGTCCCACATCTGAGTATTTGGGCACAGCTGAGCCACTGTGAGTGGAATCTGGGCTGGGAATATTGAGTTTCTACTGATTTCAAAGGAGCCCAGCTTTCAAGCAGATGAAAGACAGAAGACCTGGAGGTCCCCTGGGTCATGACAAAATGATACTGCCCAAACCTATTTCTGGGGAGGAATAGGGAAGCCGTTGGAGAAGCAGGGTTTTATGGTGCTATTTTTCATGTAGCTGGGAAAAATTCCTGCCACATGAGTCCTATAAAGATTTACTCAAAGTTATGTGATTAAATCTTCCTGCAGAGGCTTCGAAACTCAGTAATTTCATGACACCTTCTTGAAGTCTTCTGTGGTTTAGCTGGGTGTTTATAGGTAATGGGAGAAAGCTGCTTCATTAAGTCACCCAAGCCTTGTGAAGTGTTACAGCACAAGCAGAGCAGCCACAACCCTGCTGTGACAAATCAAACCTAAGGAGTGAACAAAAGCATTACAGGTGTGTTCCAAACTTGGGTAAATCATAATAAGAGCTGTCCAGCTTACACAGTAGTGCTCTGTCCCTCTTTGCAGGGTCTGATTTCTTTAATGAAGATGACTTAATTGTGGTCTTCCAGTACCTGAAGACAAGATGGAAAGAGACTTTTGACAAGGGCTTGTAGTGACAGGACAATGGAGAATGGATTCAAGCTGAAAAAGAGTAGGTTTAGGATAGATATTAGGAAGAAATTCTTTACTGTGAGAGTGGTGAGGCCATAGCAGAGGCTGTCCAGAGAAGTTGCAGGTGCCTCATCCCTGGAAGTGTTCAGGGCCAGGTTGGATGGGGATCTGAGCAACCTGATTAGTGGAAGGTGTCCTTGTCCATGGCAGGGAAATTGGGAGTAGATGATCTTTAAGGTCCCTTCCAACCTAAACCATTTTGTGATTCTATGAAAAAAAAGTCTTCATTTTAATGACAAAAGGTCAGGTTGTGCCATCAGTTTATAAGTGGATTTGGCTGTGGCCACTTTAACCTTCATTAGTAATAGGAAAGGCAGATTTAGGCTGATTTTTATAATTCTTAAAATTCATAAACAGAGAAGGAAAAGGTTTCTGCTATAGGTCAGTGGAAATTAGTGAGGTCCTTGATCCAAGGCACAGCTTAAGGAAGACTACCCGAAAAGCTCTCCCTTTGAGAGGAAAAAGGAAACAAGCTAATAAAAATGTGCTTGATGTTTTTGAAGTTCAAAACCTCACTGCTTGTAGGAAGCTTTTAACTTTCTCTTTTGTTGCCAAATGCCAGCAGGCAGCCATAGCTATCAATTCCTTTGCATCCTATACAGTTGCATTATGTATAATTAGAGGAGAGTGGCAGTTAAGGGGTTTGTTATCCCCTGGGACACTTCAATGGGAGTACAGGCTCCCCTGATTTGTGTTTCATCCTTAATTGCTTCTGAAATTACTTTGATGTGTGTAAAACTATCTGTTTCATGTGTCATGGAATCATATTCTTGCTCAATGTATTGCTTCTTATTTTTGGACATAGAGCAGTGAAATTTTGCATACAGAGTTATCTTGCCAAAAGGTAAAAAAAAAAAAAGAAATCTTTAAGAATTACAGGGGAATATGTTTTTTCTAGTTAGCAGCGCACAACTGAATTGCAGAATTGCCACAGTGAAGTAACTAAATAACTGCTATAAAGGAAGAAAATAATCTAAGACCTCTGCCTTGTTGTCCCTCAACAAACTTCTTTTAAACTAAAAATAGTCCATTTGAAATTATTTCTGTTGTTGAGGTACAATGCAGAGAGACCTATTTTAGGAAATTAAACAGTTAAAGTGACTTGTGAGTTGTCAACACAGTCCACCACAGCTTGCAGGTGATGAATCCCTGGGCACAGTCCAAGCTTTCAGTACTTTTGGTAGAGCAGGGTTTTTCTGGGCGCAGGCTGCAGTCAGGGGGGAATCAGGACTAGCTGCAGATGATCTCCTTTTTGGACAGCTGCAGTCCTGTGCTGTTAATTCCTGCCATGGAGCAGGGAGGCTGGCATGGCTCAGGTGAGGCTGCAGTGCCCTGTTGTGCTCCTGCACCTTTGGTGATGTATTTGTGCACAGCCTCTCTCCTGGTGAATCACCGTGCTGCAGGAGCACTCCTATCACTGCCAAGTGTAGAATCCCCACAGGGACCAGAACAGCATGGCAGTAATACCTAATTAAAACTGCAATGAAGTAGGTCAGCTAATACTTCACAAACAACAGCAAGTGTTCTGATTGTTAATAGTTCAGAGCCTCTGTATTTACTCTCAGCAACAACAACAATAAAAAAAAAATATGTTGCCTAGAAATGTAATGAAAGCACAGGTTGAAAAAGCTTGCCACAGTGGATTACAACTGTAAATATTCAAGGCCTCCAATGAGAGCTGTGCCTTAACTCCTGCCAATACCTTCAGCAGTGGATTAATGCTGTTATCCCCCTCCTTCCTCAGGATTGCAGGAGGATTGCCACAGGAGGGTTAAGTAGCTCCAGGTGAAGGAGCAGATGAGAAAGCCCTGCTTTCAGCCACAAAAATTCAGGCTATAGTCAGGAAAGGTAATCCCATCTCAGATGCCACAATTGCTTACAATGTCATAGGACTGTTTTCAGAAGTCCCAGATTCAGATTTCAGCCAAATCTCCTGGGTCTTACTGGCCTGCAAATGTAAGTGAGATCTGATCCTTTTCTCTGAAATTCATCACCTTTTTGACTTAGGGTGGAAGTAGCAAGAAAAGTAGCAGCATTTTCAATTTCAGAAGCTCAGCAACTGATGAAAACTTGTAATAATAGTATTCAAAATGTTAATATTTTTAAACTCTCAGAACAAACATTCAGTATTTGATTAATTGTGTGCTATGATTAGTAAAACAAAGAAATATCTAGAGGCTTCCCAGTTGCAGAGGACCACATGAAGCTGGAACACAGCACTCTGCATTTGACCATCTCTTCCCAAAAGTCTTGCAACTTATCCAAGAGTATTTCACATGGGAAGCAGGTTCCATCACTTACAGCTGCTATTATAAGCCCATGTTTCAGAGAAGAGCTCTATTTGAGCAGAGCACAAGTATTTGTTGTGAAAATAATGCCCAAATATTTATTTTCATTTATAAATACTAACAAATCAGTCTAGGATGAAACACCATAAACTCTATTCATCAATTTTTATACATCTGTATTCATATTCATAGGAAGGAGGAGACAAGAGGCTTCTGGAGTCTTGGTTAACCTCTGCCTTTTTAGATGGGTAAGTGGGTAACTTAATTTTGCTGAGTTGTTGCATGTAAGAGCAGCTCCTTCAGGCATTTTGAAGAACCTCCTCACTTTTCTTCACAGGAGATTTTTAAGCCTCTCTTCAAACCTGTTGCTTTTGTTAAAATGTGAGTTTTTGGAGCCTTATTAGCATACTGGCCTGATTTTGTGATTGGGTTTAGAGTTTTTTGAAACAAAAAAATCCAAACAGACAAAAAAGAGTTGCCTGTGCTACCTCAAAGAAGGCAGGACTTTGGTCTCTGTACTGCTTGGTGCTTGCTTGGTCTGCTCAAATGGTGCAAATTCCCTTTGGAAGGAAATGGGAATTGAGTCTGAAAGAAGCCACGGCATGCTGGAGCTTATTTCATTCTGAAGGTGGAGGGATCCTGCATTGTACCAAATCCACACCTTACCCTGCAGGGACTGTGCTGATGGGGCAGCCCTTGGAGGGGGACTGAAGGTCCCAGCAGGTGGCCTGAGGGTGAGTTTCAAGTTAAAAGCAGTAAAAGAGTCTGTGCTGTGAGGAGGGGTGATGTAATGTTCCCCCTCCTCCCTGTAGATTTTCGTAGTGCTGATCTGGTGGGCTGTTCTCCACATTTGGTGGAATGAGTGGCACTTTATTTCATGAGGTGATATAATTGAAGTAAATGTGGCATGAGTCATCCTAGTGGTTATGTATGCAGAGGAGGAAGACTTTAAAATTAAGTCTGTGAAGGAAAGACCTACAAGGAATGCAGAAGATTTTTAGCATTGCCTCTTTTATTTATTTTTTTTTTTTTATATGGAGAAATCCTTATCAGGAAAAAGGGAATTTTGCTAGAAGTCATTCAAGGGATTTTCCCTCCCTAAGTTTGGACATTCTCCATTCATGCAATATGTGGGCTAGAAAAATAAGGAGGTTCTTAATGAAAGAGGGGAAAGCAATTTAGAGTTGGGTTAGATTACCTATCAAAGGCAGAGGCTGACCGTGCCCTCACATGTAGGAACTGAGTTGTTCTTGCTGTCAAAAGACACAGGTTATTTCTCCAGGACTGGCAGAATTCCTTTACTTGTGATGTACTGGCCCTGTCCCTGCAAAACTCATACAAGATTGCAAAGGGGGCATCAGAGGATCCAATGCCACAGAGAATTTACCCTGAAAAAAAAATAAATTCTCTGAAACATGACAGGGACAAAGTAGGAGTCACATGCCAAAATAGCTCCATCCAAGCAGCAGTCCAAGCAGGTGCTAAACACAGCATCACCAGCATCTAGGAACTTCTGATTGCTCATATAAATACAACACCAGCTCTTGCAGGGTCTCAGGGCTGAAGTGTTTCTATTTAGTTAAAATGACCCACATTTAAAGTGAACAGGATGGAGCTTTTCACACACTAATGAGAAGAAATGGCCTTGGCCAATCGCAGTGTGCCAGCCATAGTGCCTGCTTTATAAATGAGATTAATGACTCAATTTGCAGTAAATGCTTCAGCAAAGAGAAACTTATTTTGTTATACTAATTGTGTCACATATGTGCCTCCAAACAGCAACTGTGTGGAGCTGGATTTCCCTGTGGTGCACAGGATGACTGGGCTCTGTGGGTTTATTAATGCCATTGCCCTGAATTCTGTGCTGCAGCTGATCATTTTGATCTTTGTGTTCTGTGCTGCAGCAGAAATGCTGGTGATGGCAGAAATTATTGTGTGGTATAATCCTGCCCATTAGTGAAAGGCACAAGAGTCTGTCTCTAATATAAGCTGTTCAAACCTATTTTCCCTGCTATCATGAACAAAACTCTAACGTTATTTACTTAGGCTTTCAATTAGTTTTTAATTGTAGTGAAATGATGAATAATTGCCAGGGCCTCTAATTTGCTCAATAGCTACTGTGATTTTAATGGCTTTTTACGAACCTAAAGGTTGTCCATTTATAGGGCATACCATATTACTTTAATGGAGTAAATGAATTCAGAGTTTCATCAAATTAATCATTCCACTTACTTTTGCATTTGTTCCCATGTTACTAACAGGTTTGTTAATGTAAGTGTGAGAAAACAGGATTTGCTGACAATGGACCAACATCCACAGGGGGTGTAAATTAACCTTGCCACACTGAAATCTGCAACTTGCTTTACACCACCTAAAATTCTGCCTCAGTTTGTTCATTATTCATCCTGTTATTCTGGTTTTGATATCGGATACAATTGTCCTCACATTTTTCATGCTTTTACACCACTGTAGTTTTGATGTTAGTGGAATTACTCAAAACTTACTGTGGGGCTAGTAAGAGAATTGTATCTTAGGACACCATGAAGGGGGTTTCTTTCCAAATTTAATTTTTATGGAAAATTTCAAATTCCCTCCCCCCAACTTTTGTATCCAAATATATTCGGTGAGAAGTATAGTGTAGGTCTGAATAGTTTGTTTGGCTGTGAAATTATCTTTATAAGTTTGTTTCCATGCTTCATGCCTTGTTAAATGTGCTTCTGATTTCAGCTGAAACTATTAGCAGTTGCTGTAAACAGAGCCTCTCTGTGAACTCTCTGCCCATTTACGGTGAGAAAGGATGGGGTTAATTTTATTTAGTATCTTCACAAAATACTGAAATGAGGAGTGCTGTCCCATTGTCTGGGGAGCATTTGCATTTCCAAAGTGGTCTATTTAAAATCCAAAGTGCACACTTGTGCCTTTGAAGCCTACAAAGCAACACACAGTTAAAGTGCAGCCACTTTGTGCAGCCCATCCCGAAAAACACTGAAATATTGCGTCAGGTTCTTTATTGAAAGTTAGCATGCCCCTCAGCTTCATCCTCCCCTCCTGAGCTCAGCCTGGTGACAGCAGTAAAAATGATTGGTTTGTGCTCTGTTATATTTAGGTGACAGTCCTGGACAATAAACCGCGTGTTACCGAGTTCAGGGGCTTTCACCAGCCGTGATGGACGGCCTGCAGATGGCCCTGGAGATGGGGCAGGGACAATTCCCTCCTGCAGCATGCTTTATGCCTGAAGCACAGTTTCAGGGGTGTACCTGGCTGGAAGCAGAGCTGTGGGGGTGTCCCTGGCTGTGCTCCTGTGCCCGTGTCACGCGGAGCAGTGACGCAGAAAACATGGAATGCTCTCAGGGGCTGCAGTGTGAGCCCTCTGCAGCCTCACCGTGACCATCTCTGCAGCAAAGAGGGTATGGAATTTTGGGATCTGGTGAGCCTCTGTGTGTGCAAAACCCTGGTTGTGATACGTAGCACGTTGCCTTGCTTTATGGAAGAGTCTGGAATATTACACTCTCCAATTTATAATACTCTACTGTGCATGGTTAATAAGTAGGTTTCTCCTGCTTTAGGAAGCCTCCCTGAAGGAAGAACAAACAGCATTAAAATGAACCCCAGACTCCGACAGGGGCAGCGTGGCACCAGGTGAAAAGGTTTCCCAGAGAGGCAATATACTGCAAGTGTAATATTCGGACTTCTTACAGTGAAGGCTTCTGACTGAAAGGTTTTCCTTGTCAGGGAGGATATGTTTGTGTTCTGACCTAAAAGCTCTCTGGTGGTAGAGGGAGGTCTCAGAATATAAAGAGAGCTTAAAAAAAATCATATGATACAGTGATTATTGTGCACAAATTTTTGAACTCTTGACTCAAAACACTTGGTGTGAAGAGAGCTGAATGCCAGTTTGTGTAAAAGAGGGATTCTACAATGTAGAAGTAAGGATTTACTAAAAGGATTTGGGTAAGTTCCTCCTAGTATTCTACCTCAGTAGCTCCCATCTCTGGCTTCTGTGCTGTGGTGTGAAAAGATCTGCATCCCCAGATCAGCATATGGATTTTTATTCCAATGCTTCAATCTCTTATGTTAATGGCAAGGAGATGGAGATAAAATATGGTGCTGTGCTGAGCTGAGAAGAGTGTATTTAGTGCTCTATACGCTGCCTTATGCAATAGATTTTTTTCTACCATGTAACCCTGTCCTGGGGGAGGTGATTTGATTGGAAGCGTGGTTGCAATTAACTCCAGAAAGTGTCCTGGACAAGGCTAATCTTGTTAACACCATACTACTGGAAGGTGCTAGTTAATATCATGCTAAAAGCAATGTAAGAACTAAGATCTTTGATTAAAAGTTTGTATATTTTATATTATTACTGCATGAGAAATCTTAGGTTGTACCTCTTTTTAAAAATGAAGGCTTGGCAACAATGTCCCTTTTTATTTACATAGAAATACAGATGTACAGCATAAACAAATACACCAGGCTTGTAATTCTGCAAAGTTCTCTGGTCCTTGTGTTCTTTTGTAGACTATCAGGGGAGAAAAGAACCAAAACCCAAGTGAATTGATCATCCCTTTACTCTCTGAATAATTTCAGTTAAGCACTATGTTATTTTTCCTACCAGGTTTTCAGCCAAAGCTGGCAGGCTTCTTTCTGTTAATCTCCGTGGTTTGCTCTCCTATTTCCAATACATTTTTTAGCTGCTGGGTGGATGCTATTATGGCACATCCAACCTTTGGTATAAATAATTTATTCTGAAAGTTCAGTATGTTATAACGTGCATGAAGCATCTTGCATTTATTTTTAATGCTTTTGCTTTCCTGAGAGCTTTCCACATCCAAAGCTACTGCCAGAGAAAACTGTCAATCTTCAAGCAGAAGGGAGAAACTTTTAGACCATATCATTCTATTTTTCTAGCTGTAAATCATATGCTTCTGGTGAAGAGTGGAGCAAATGGTTATTATTTACCATTTTGAAGAACCTGGCTTGGATGATGTGAAAATGTCTGTTTGCATTTGGTGTGAAGTCTCTGTAAGCAGCTCCCTGTGCTCACAAGCTTGTGAGCTGTGTGCTGGTCCCCTGTGGGAAGCCAGTGGAATTATGCAACTGTTGAAGGGCAGTTGAGTGACTGATAGATGTGAGTGCTAAAAACATAAAAAAGAGGTGTAGCTGGGGCAGCAGTAGCCAGGAGTGCCTTGGAACTAGAGCACAACCAGGGGATGAACCCATCCCATATGACAGATGGAAAAACAGCTCACTTCAGTGGGGAAAGGTGAGCTGATCCCTCCAGGCAGTGGGGAGAATGGTCATAGGAATAATATTTTAGCTATTTTAGGCATTATTTAATGAAAAAATTATTGTTGGTGGGAGGCTGTTCATTTTTTTTGGGGGAGGGGGTTGGGGAGAGTGAGATGAAGGGGTTGGCAGGTTTTTTTAGATCTTAAAACTTTGTTTGACATACTATCCTTGAATTTATGCTGACTTAGCCATAAAACTGTATTATGATTTAAAACTAAGCCAATTTGCCTTATGTGAGATGTATAAAACATCAAATTAATATCTTCCTTGTCTGCAGATAGCACAGAGAATGGCACAACAGGAGTGCAAGAGACGCTGTCTCTGGAGGCTTCCCCCGAAAACTGGAGCCTGCTGCTGCTCAGAGTTTCTATTGCCATGCTAGGCTGTGACTTGCAGAGTTTCTCAGAAAAGAGGGCTGGTAATAGAGCGAGGAATGTCCAAGGGAGATTGAAAGAGGATGTGAAACTTCAGGAGTGAAATCAATGGACAGATTCAACAATGATAAAAGGAAATGGTCCGTGCACGCTCGTTTAGCATGCACAGGGATTTAACTATTTGTTGGCCTTTTAAGAGGCTTGTGCAATATGATGCAGTGCAATTGGAACTGAACCCATGGCTGCAGCAGTTTTCCACAGACGTTTGAACCATCTGCATGCTCAAGACTCTTCAATAACAACATTAGAGGGGCACGTTGTGGCTGAAAATCAGTACTGAGACATGGAAAGTGCTATGACAGCAGCTGTTACAAGGCACATCACAGCTCAGTGGCTGGAAGGGGAGGTTGAACTAATTCAGTTTCTGCATAAGAAAGTGCCACAAGTTCCAGGCAAAAGGGAGGAGCAGGAACAAAGGAGGCTTGCCACAGGAATAGGATAATTAAATGCTGAGATAATTTACCTGGTGAGTGGACACAAGGAGTCTTTCAAATTCATTCCAAGGAGTATTTTTGTCTTCTCTGACTCTGTAGATGAGTAAGGAAGATAAAATTTTCAGCTTCAGCATCAGTGTATTTTGTTTTTATGTTCAGCTAGTTACCATATCTTATACTTCAGCCAATTGTCTGCAGGCCTAAAGAGGGCGGTTTAATTTTTTTCCAATTTTAATTTTTTTTCCTCCTTAAATTCAAGAATGGAGGGAAGCAATCAGAGCTGGAAAGAGAACAGAACTCAAAACATGATGGTAATGGATTGGTGCTGCTCAGTCCATTCTCTGATTCATAATTCTTAACTACCTGAGAATGATGATATTTCTCTCACATGCTCAAGATCAAATTCTAATCTCTTTTAATGAGAGGTTTTGTCTCAGTGAATGGGCTGTGCTTTTCAGCAGATCAAACTCTATAATGTAATGGTCTTTTCTGGTCTTAGCATTAACAAATAGAGCTAATTCAGTCTCTACCAAATACTGCTGTGCTGGTGTTGTTAAATTGCATTGGCTTGTACCAATACATTTCATGAAAATGCCAGTGCTGAGCAGTACTATGAGCTAATGGAGTTGCATTGAAATTAAAGGTAAATCCCAACTCACTTAAATTAGTTGGGAATTTGGTCTGCAGCATATGATATCTAACACAGTATTGAAAAAACTGAAATCCCCAAACAGCAAGTGCTCTCAGGTCTCAGCTGAGCTCCCTCTAAAACAACAAATTCAAGTACTGTGCCGTGGCTCCTGAAAAAAAACCCTAAATTTTGACACAGAACAGAAATATATCATGATTTCTGTAATTGTTTTTGCCAATGGTGTTCTTGCCTTGGCTTGATTGAACCAGCAAATTAAAGCTGGACTATTTTTTTTTTTTCTTAAACCTTTCAGTAGATCAGATCTAATTCATACTTTTATTGCTTTGTTTCTATACTAACTTTAGTTAATTTATTCTAGATTTGTGCTGGACCTAGTGGAAGCAGAATGAAGTCTGTAGATTTAGGCTTGATTTCTGGATTTTGTAGTTGCTTACAAGAAAATCAGACAAAATTAAGAGAATGATATTAGAAAATGTGGAATTACTTTCAGGTTTTTTTTTTTCTTTTTTTCAGTATTGTTTCCAGGAGATCAATCTTTTCATTACCCTGTGATTTCATCCCAGTGATGAGAATGGATCACAGTAAGCCCAATAGCACTGGCTATTGCCTCCTCTGCAAAATGTGGATGCCATGAAATGTGCTGATTCCAATATGTGAGGCTTTTATTCACAGCCTTCATGCTTCTCTAGGTGTACCATTACTTTCTAAATATGCCATACCACTTACCACATGGGAAACCATTTCCCTCTGCCTGTCCCATTTGTACAAGTTGACACAAGCAGCAAATGCCACTAGCAGTCTGACTAAAATGAGCTATTCTGGTAGGTCTTTGCTTTCTGTGTATTTGCTGTGCTTTACTTGCCTCTGGCAAGTTACAAATGGGAGTAAGAAACATGACTTTTTGAGAGAAAACAAGCCTGAGTCTTATAAGAAAAGGAGGAATGAATAATCTGGGTAAATATTCCTTGCCATGCAGAATTAACTAGACCTACAGAAGAATCCTGCAGAAGCCATTTGTGGCACAATATGGGTCTGATTTTTCCTTCTCCATGCTGCAGTGACTTCACTGAAGTCCATGGGCCTGTTTTTCCAGAACATAAATCTCCAAGTCTGCCTGTGAGCTGCCTGCCAGCTTTGATTTGGGAGCTGCTGAGACATCAGGGCATGCCCAGTAGCTGTCAATGAACACTCCTGCCTAAAAACTCTATCACTGGGGCAGAACTTATGCTCTGTCACTGGCATACAGTGTGTGAGCTTCACTGGTGCCTTGTGCAAGGATAGCTATGGAGGTAAACACTGATAAATCCAAGCCACTCCTTCATATCCATGCCTTTATGGATACCAAAGCTGTTATGGATAGCACAGGTGATATGAGCAGCCATACACAGTGGTGCAGCACAAACCTGCTGGGTAGCTGCTGGCTGAGGTGGAGTTGAGCTTCTGGAAAGGAGCCTTTTTAGGAAATAATTGATATTCAACAGGCTTGCCTGCATGACAAGTGTTTGAAGTGCAGAAGCTGTGAGCACATCGCAGGAACAACCAGGAAGCAAAGAGTTTTTGAAGGAATCTGACCTTGTATCACACATAGGTAAGTCTTCCTGACATAAGAGAAATCTAGATCCTAGAGAAATCCCTGGAGGAAGCTGTGGTTAAATCAGCAGAATTTACATGCAGATAAAAATTGCTTAGCCAGCTGCACCATTCCTCCAGCAGCACCAGCCTGGTCCTTGAAGTTTATTGCCTACTGCTGTGTGTGGAGTTCCAATTGTCAGATGGATGTAGTTTTACTGCAGTCAGGCTCCTGCATCCCTGTTTCAAAGGCAGCTGGTAGTTTTCCTTTCACTGCTTTTTTGGAAGAGACAATACACATATATACTGCCTGAACTTTTATGGTCCTCTGTACTGCTCATAAATCACTTCTGAGCCTGTAGAGGGTTGGATAAGCTCAGACAAGCCCCCAGTCTAGCTGTGGGCCTAAATACAGTGCTGGGGTCCATCCCAGGGGGATTGCCACACACCCCATGGTATCTGTGCCCCCAGGGACGAGGAAGATTTTGCACTGAAATCCTGGTGACAACACCCAGCCCGTATCATTAGCTGGGCAGGAAAGGCAGCTGGCTCTGCAGACATCCTACAACAACTAACCCAGACCCCAAAGAGGTCTTGCTCAGCAGCAGACTGTGCTTGAGTTGTCTGTTCTCCAGCCAGCAGAGCTGTGGAGATGGAGGTGCAGAACAGCCCCATGCCTTGTGTTCAGCACTGCCATGCTAGACAGGACAGAAACCTCAGGACATTTTTTCTATCCATTTGTCATTTAACAGGATGTGAGCCAGCTGGCATCTCTCCTCTGTGGCCTTGTCAGCAAGCCTCCTGTTCCATCCTGAATCTATTATGGCCCATTTTCCCTTGACTGCATGTTCAGTTTGCTGCTCCTGTTGCTGTGCCTCAGCACATCACTCCTCTGATTTTCTGGATAACCTTTTCCTCTGTCAGTACCCCTATGAAGGGGGTGTCTTCATCATTCCAATGGCCTTTGATGGCAGCAGGCTTTATTTACCATACTAAACCCATGTAATACAAATTTTAAGTCTCATAAACCCCTGCTTTTCTGCATACCACTTGGGCAGAGTGCCCACTAAAAGTTTTTTCTCCCATGTCATATTATTATTTGAGCTGCTACATCTTATTCCTTCTTTGAAGTCCTATTCATGACCACCTTTGCCTCTGAAACTGCTGTCCTTAAAGTTTCTGATGTCCCTTCTAACCTAGCAAAGCATAAGTGGGAAGAAAGGGGTTTGTCCCAATTTCTGTTTCAAAGAATCCAATCTTGCAGGAAAAGAAACTGAGCTCTGTTTACAGAAGCCCCAGATCAAACTCCTCTGATTGTTGCTAGATCAAGGATTTCAGGTCAGGTTTATCCCTTTGCTAATGATTTTGTTATTGATGAGGGCGTTGATTCAGTGAGTCTCTAATGTTTTTTGGCCATCAATTATCTCTCCATGGCTTGCTTTCTTTCAGCCTCGGAACAGAAATTCCCCAGACACCAGATGACTCATGGACACCTGTAGACAGCTGTAAGTCTAACTTAGCACTGCCATCGTTTGCTGTTAGGGCCCCGACCATCTGTGTGTGTAAAATGCCACCAGCGTAAAGAGCAGAGCAACCTAAGTACAGGCTCTGAGAACATGAGAGCAATAAGAAAGTCATTTATTCCTGGGAACCTCTACCATTTTGGCTGCACCAATGCATCCCCAGTCCCTTATTTAAAGCAGGTGGTGCAAGCTACAGGAATTAGGTGGGGATCCTGGGCTGTCTGTCACAGTCACATCCTCACCTGGAGCGTGAGGATCCCTGCAATGAGGACCAAGCTCCTGACCCAGCCAGCCAAGCCTCAGTGCCAAGAGCTGGGAGGCAATGAGGCAGCAGCCAGAGCTGTCTGCCCTTTGTCTCTCTTACAGCTAACAGCTTTTATGCCTGAGGAAGGAATGAGAAAGCACTTTATTTAAATAGTGTGTTACATAGCCTGCTGCGTGTGTACATGCTTTCCCAGATGTGGGGAGGGCAGCTTCAGGGGGAAGTTGTTTTCACTTCTGGTGAATGTGTGTCAATAAGTTTAACAAATTGTTAACTAAAACAGAATCCAGTCTATATAGAAGACTGCTGGTACTTAAAAAAAATGTAGCTCTTCAGCAGCCCATCTCATGTACACATGTCTTTGAGGCACAAGAGAGGTAAAGCAATTCCCATCTTGCCCTGGTTTGTTGCATTAAGGGACCTTGAGAACAAGAAATGGCTTCTAGAAATGTGGAGCTCTCCAAGAGACAGACTATCCCATTAATGTCAATGAAATGATTTCTAGTTTCATAATAAACCCCCACTGCATAATTCTTCCACTCTTTATATATCCCATAAAGATTCTGCCTGCATGGAACGAAAGGCAAAAGGGGAGAGATGGGGAAAAAAAGTCGGAAAGGAGAGAGGGGGAAAAAATCCCAAACAAAATTAATCAGATTACTTGTAGACTGGGAAACTTAGAATGAGTGTTCCCTGCCCTAGAAAAGAAATGGTTGAAACCACATCATATTTATTTCAGCAGTGTGGATGAGAGATGGTGTGTTGTATTATGTTCTCTACTTCATATTCCATTTTCTCCCTCTGCTGGCAGCCGGAGACAGTGAAGTTGCAGCTAATAGAAAACAACAAAACTCTCAAAAGGCTGAAGCATTCAGGAATCTCAAAACTCTGCAGTATATGCAGAGAAATTAGGTCGTACCATACTTGAGTCCAATTAGTGCTGGAAATGGCTGACAGTCTTCCCCTGCACGGAGCAGAATCATTCCTAGAGAAGATTAGTGCAGCTAAATGCAACCCTCTTTCCTTTAGAAAGACAGTGCATGATCTCACAAGTTCATGTTACAGTAAATATTGGCTGCACAATCAAACCTGGAAATTACTTAGATGTATATATATTTTTAATTTTATTTTTTTAAAGACCCACTTCAGATCTGTAAGTTTAGAAATAGTGTTTCTTGTCTTTAGGTCATAATGATGTTGTCTGTACTTCTATGGGCTGCTGATTCTTCGCTTTGTTTTTGGTTTTGGTTTTTTTTTTTTTTTTAACTTTCTTTTGAAAATGTTTTTTTATAATATACAGACCTAAGGGAAAACCTTGCTAAAACAGCTGTAAGAAAAAGATTCTGTAGTATGTATTTAAAAAAAAAGGATTAATTTTATTCCATAGAAGTTCTTTAAAACAGTGGGCTTTTAGATAAATTAAAGCTTACTGGCAGTACATATTTATTAATAATACTGCCCTATAGGAGAAAATAAGCATTACAGGCTTACTTAAAAGGAATAGCTAGCAAGAAAGAATAGAATCTTGCCTATAATGCAGATACTACCTTCTGCTCTATAGGGCTGGGGTATTAACCTTGCAAATAATGTTATACTAATGACTACAAACCATAAACTATAAATCTTATAACTATATATCGACCTGGTATGGAAGTGTTTATACAGTCTCTGTAGCAAGACAGAATCAGTAGTATTGAATTAATAGCATTAAGCTTTTTAACTGTTCTTTGAGATACTGTAGTGCATATTTTAAGCATTTTATGGTTGAATAAATGGAGGCAGAAAAGAGTTTGTTTAACAGCCCAGAAGTGCAGATTTCTAATCCTCCTTTTATTGATACACCTATTAAAGACAGGTGGAGATTTTTTTTTTTCTCTTGGAGGGATGCATTTAGAGCAATAGCTGCTGAGGCTTAGAGAAGTAAAGTACATTTAGTAGGAATTTAGCTAGGGGAAAATGCTGGCAGATGCTAAGGAATATTCAAGTTAAACAAAGACATCTGTAAGCAGTGGCAGTGCCGGGAGAATAATTCTGTAGTCAGCAGTAAAGGAGACCTGAGTTAGAGCTGCCGTGGCAGGCACAGGCTGGGGCTGGGATGTGAGGAAGATTCCACAGAAGTTTTGTAGTTCAGCTGAGGGAGCCAGACAAAACCACTGGAAGTTTATAAATAAGCAAAGCTTGAAAACAAAGCATTAATAGTGTAGAAAGTCTAGGAATAAGAACATCTTGAAATCTTTTTCATCTTTTCATACCTTCTTACCACTGCTCAGTTGCTTGCCCAAACCTGGAACATCTCTATGAGTGGTGCTTCTTGAGCACAGCTGCTTTCCTGCCACGGGCAGCTGCTCTGTGGAGATGGGCAGAGATGCTTCTCCTCTGTCCTAGAGCTGCACAGGGTCTTCCATCCATTTCTTAGCTCTCTGCCCTGGTCAGCACCAAAGCAGAGGTCCAGCTCCTTCATTTTATTAACTGTCCTGCTATAGAAAAGTGAATACCTTGTTTTGTTGTTTTGATGAGGAATCACCTTTATTGCAACAATTAAACCTTACAGAGGTTCAATGCGTACAAAGGTGTTCCAGGCAATGGATGGCAAAGGTTCACACAGAGATTTAATACCTTTGCATTATTACAACTGTGTACAACAATAATTAACTCCCTTCGCTCTTTCAGAGACTCTTGCTGTGGCCTCAGCTTGCCCACAGCAGCACAGGCTGGGAGTTTGTAGAAATGCCTCTTCTCTGTAACTGTGTGTGCAGTAGCTACATTAAATCTGCATTTTTGTCTAGCCTAGATGGAAAGATCAGTTAAAAAGTAATTGCCACTTCCTTTTCTCCCACTGTGATTGCATACAATGAAATCATGTGTGAGAATCAGGGCTCTTTCCCTGCTGCTCTAAAGATCTCAAACTAGTGGTCCTGTTGCCCAAATATTGTAGCATCTTCCTGACTTTAGTCTTCAGACTTTATCTGTGTGGGTTTTTTTGAAGATGAACTGGTAAAACATTGGCATACAATGAGAAATATTACATGCAAGTTCCTGTTCATAGATTGATTATTGCTTTCTTTGGGAACTTCACATAAAGCTTCATGATGATTTGACAAGTGGGAGACTTCCAGAAGGGGTTTTCAGAGTGGGCATGCAAGGCAATAGGATATTGTTATGGCTGGATACATAAATCCTACACATTGAGGGGTGTGGTAGTGCCTAAGAAATGCCTCTTAAATTGTGAATGGAGGGTCCTGGGCACAGTTCCACAAGACTTAGAGGGAAGATTCCCAGTAGAGTGTTCTGGAAAGATGTGGTTGGATATGCTCTGAGTTGTGACTTCTGCATGAAACCATAAAACAAGCCTGATAATAAATCAGCCATGTCCTCTGAAAGGATTTCTTTAACTGCTTTAAAACTTTACATAACACAGAGATGTTATTTGCTTTTATGTAGATGCTTAAATATATACAAAGTTATTTGTGAACCACTACTATTTATGTAGTATATGTTGTTAGTCTTTCTTGTCAAGGGAACAGGTGTTTTATTCCTATTAAAATTCACCATAAATGAGTCCCAGCCTGCTTTGAAACAGACAAAACATTTTGGACTGGGTCTTGATTTGGGTTTGTATCAGTGACCTTTTCTTTGCAGGTCATACATCTGTTGTTTTTGGTCATGTTCCCCCTCCAGAGCAGAAGACAAAGCCTGGTTGTTCAGCAGAGCCAGTGTGAGCTCAGAAAACTAAACAGGGAGAAAATTTGGACTTTTAAATCAATATTGTATGTCTAAATTCAACTTTTTCCTAAATCATCTATTTACCTCCAATTCACTTCTGTAGCTCTTGTGGAGTGTGTTGCAGCAGGCTGAGTTGTTTTCTGTCTTACTCAAGCTGCAAGTGGAAATGGTGAGCTAAACAGGCTCTGAAGTTTGTCTCTAATTTGTGTTTATCAGTTAGCTGTGGTTACTACTGCCAGCTCCAAAATACTAATGTTGCAATTAGCACCATTTTCTGCTGTGTGCTAGAAAATACATGCTGCAAATAGTAAGATTTGAGGAGTGTACTGAAGTAATAAGACTGGGCCAAAGGGATGTCAAATGCTTTCGGCTTCCATTGGCCTCTGAGATTTTGGAACTCAGTGATTTTCAACCTCAGGCCTTTAGAAAGGATTTCTTTTTCTTTTCATTATGCTCTCAGAGATTTGGGGGTTTGTGCTTCTTTCCCCCTTCACCTCTCCCCTCCCAGAACATTATGGAGGAACAGTTTTGATTTCCTTGGTCATAATAACAGTTCCCTCATTCCATGCCCTGTGGTCAAATGTAGCTTCATGTGTTGGACAGCTGATTGCAAGGATTTCCTTCACAAAAAGTATGTCAGCAAGCAGGATATGTCCTGCAGCACCCTGCAGTGTGCTAGGTGTGTAAATGACAACAGTCAGATGTGCAGTTAAGCAGGAACTAACAGGAATTCAGAAAAACAAGCAAAGAAAGCAATTTTGGAACATCTCGAGACAGTTCGTATATGGCATTTAGATAAATGGGCAAAAATGCCTTGCAAAGGAACCTCTCATCTGATCAAAAAGACCTTTTGCTTCTCTGTGTATATTTCTGAGGGGCATATAAATGTGGTAAATAAACACTTTGATAGCAAAATCAAGAGGGAAATGTAGCCGTACCTACTGGGATATGTGTGTAAGACTGGTAGATCTGATATGTATTTGCCATTAAAAGGAAATATGTCTGTACATATTGCTGCCAAGCTCCTAACAGTGCTTTTTATTTTCCTCCTACTACATGGACAGTGTCATCTTCCTTCCTTAAATATTATTCTTACAGGAGCAAAAGCCTTACAGCACAAAATCTCAATATATTGAAGATTTGAGTGCAGGAGGTAAGCACAGATTTCTTAAAAACATTCTTATTGTTTTTGCTTTTGAATATTAAAAATATTGAAATAATTATTTATTTCCTCCAACATCCATACAGGTCATGCACTATAACCTTCTACATATGTGGTCAAGTAGATCAGCAGCTAACTTTAGCAATTTTTCCAGTTTTTCCAAACAAAAGGAGGTTTTGCTTGTGCATTGAGTATGTCTGCTCCCATGGATAGTTCTGAATCCCTTTTAGGCACTTGAAAATAATGGGCCACTAATTTATGGGTGGAATTTTTGGTTTTAGCCTAGCTTGCTGCTGCTAGTGCCAAAGAATTTAGTTGCTGAAAGACCAAAAATATGGTAAGGGCTAAAATCCAGGGTTAAATGTTGATATCTTTTCTATGTCTACTTGTGTTGCTCTATGTTAATGGTGCTTTTTCATGGATTGTGGTGCACTCTGTGTTCATGCTGACCCAGCAATTCTGGGTCATGGAAGATGTTGGGCATGTATTGGGCAAGTAAGATGTTGTAGCAGGTGGATTTCATCTTAATAACAAGTAAATTTTATCCAGAGAAAGAGAAAAAAATGTCACTTTGCCACATACCAAAGTAGAAGAGTTCTCCCTTGCTTTTCTGGTGCTAGCAGGTCGAGATAGTTATAGGAAACTGGTTATTATTTCATATTTTAGTGCATGGTGTTCACTGTGGCCTTAATCATGTGTAAAGGAAGATGTGCCACATCTGACCTTAACAAACAAACAAAAAGTGTGATCTGAGACAACCTGCAAGTGGAGGAAGGGAGGGATGAGAATGATGGGAGGGAAACACCATAAAATTATTCAAATGTTCCCTGTACAAACAGTGAAGAACTGTGAGAGTTATCATTGGTTGCACTTGCCTCGGCCATGAAGAGTTTCACTTGTACTTTAACTGGGTTCCACCTCTTTTCCTTTTCCCCCTCTAGTTTGGCTCATGTCCTGCTATACAGATATGCTGCATTAGCAGTCCAAATTTGGTGTTTTCCTGCTAGGTCAGGTAGATATTTTTCCCATTTGTCATGGAATAGCCTAACTCAGGATGTGCTTCATGTGCTTCAGCACATGTGCAATGAAGGCCAGGAAATGCCACATTTCCACAGCATTGGGTGTGCTTGCTCTATTATGAGTCAGGAAGATTTGAGAAATTGATGTAATACACTAAATAAATTATGCATCATTCAGTGATTATTTCTGATTTTCATTTTTATTTTCCCCCAAGAATTCCTAAACCATGCCATATATTATCAGCAAGTCAACATGTTATTAAACCAAATTCTTCAATGAATTTTTTGCAGAAATGTGTGGGCAACTAAGTTTTATTGAGAAATTTTTACCAAAACGAAACTGCAGTTTACCCACTGCTTGCTGTCAAGTACAGAAATTGTGTATTGCAGAAGGAGGAAAAACACAGGATGTGATGTGGTTCCTGTCATCTGTTGGAAAGGATTATGAGTAACCAGTAAATTTGAAATTTAGCATCTGAACATAAATTATCAGCTGAAAATCTTGGATGTATGTTAGGTAAAGGATCACTTATATATTTCTGCAAATATGAGCATGGTGGTTTTTCTGTTTAGTCCTTTCCAGGTAGCAGCACAATGCAAAGTTATTAGGTAATAGGCTTAGAATAAGTTGGTCTCCTAAAGCAAATTGCATCTCTGTCAGAGTCCTACAAGGGAAAGTGAAACAAATGAAAAAAATTTGGTGTTCTCAGATACAGTGTGGGAAGAAAGGAAAGCAGAAGAATCCTATAATTTTCTGGAATTTATATGCATACATACTTTTAAAATTAACTTTCTTTTTAAAAGAAATAGAGGGAAATTTAGCTTGTTCTGATTCTCTAAAGCTGTGGGAAAGAAATTCATGCTTTGCATTGAATTTATATTGTTAGATTCAGCAACTGCATACAGTAATTACAGCATTATCTGTCATGGTGCTTCTGTACTAAATATGCTTCACATTCAGCATCTTTCATTATTTTTGTCAATCCATTCAGCCAATTTGTCATAGATAAAGTCACTTGAAAATCTAGATAATCTTCTCTGCTTGGCATCTATGGGAAGTGGTAAATGCTATGGCGTTCACATTAGAAGCAATTACATTCTCTACTTCTGTCCTTAGCCTTATTTACAGTCATTGATAGTCTTGGTATTTCAAAACATTTTGTTAGACTACTTTCACACTAATTTTTTCCTACTGTCTTTATAATATTTTTTTTTTGCAAGTTCCCTGAGAACAAAATTTCTGTCTTGGAACTAGAGACACTGCACAAGGGAAGGTGCTGTTGCAAGCATTATTGTTCTGGAGAAAGAGTTGCTTCCTATGGCTAGGACCTCTCCTAGTACAAAGGAGAGGGTGGGAGAGGAAATCTGGATTCAGAAGGGGATGCTCTGCACTTTTGCAAGCTGGCAGCCTTGAAGCTCCCATTGCCTGTGATTGCCCATGGCACAGAAGTGAAAAGAAACATTACAGAACTGAGGGGAGGAAAAAAGAAACAAAACCAAAGTGGGAATGGGGTTTAATGCACAGTGATTCACCTAGAGGGCAGAAAAATGGGAAGGGTCAAACAAAGGTTCTGTGTCATCAATGGCCATCAATGTTCACCTGTAATTCAGCTTGGGCCTCCAAAGGGGCAAAGCTTGAAGAAAATGGTCCAAGTTTTGTGATTTATTACAGCCTTTGTCCTTGCTGGACAGAAGGTGTCCATGTCACCTGCATTTAGGGGTATTGAACTGTCCTGTGGAGGCTGGTGTCTCTTGCTATTGCCTGTTTAAGGAGTGAGAAAGATTAGTCTCCCAAGAAAGGGGTCTAAAAAGCTTGTTCACAACTGAAGGCCCTTCCCCCAGCACAATTTCCTTTTAAGCCATTTTCCACTGTGAGAGTTCAGAACAGAAATATTTTGTCTAGTTTCTCCCTTAAAGTTATATTTGGAGACTGCTGTACAAGGAAAAAAAAAACCTCTGCAAACTGATGCAGAGTATTATTAATTTTTACCCTCATTATTTTTTACTTGCCTTGGCTTATTTTTGTAGTTCTGCCTTTCTTCCTCCTCACCAGATTGTTTATACTTAAAAAGAAATAAGCCTTCTGCTTGTTGCAGAGTCAGTTCTCTTTACATTTTTTCTGAAGTTAACATTGGTTTCTGTTGTCCTTTTCCATGTTTAGACATAGCCAGGATAAATTTCAATGACAGCCTTTCCAACTGTTTCTAAATATTTCTCATTTTTCTTGCCGACCAATTTCCATATGCTGCAGGATTCAAAGCGAAATCCCATAAGGCATGCTCTGCATCCCTCCAGCCATCCTCCAAAGGATGCTCTGCATCCCTCCAGCCATCCTCCAAAGGATGCTCTGCATCCCTCCAGCCCCTCCCAAGAGTGGAGGGGCTCCATGGGCTCAGGTGGAGCTCAGTTTCCACACTCCCAGCACCAGCAGGTCTGCTGGGAGTGGGAGGACAGTGGAGCAGCCACTCAGAGCCACCTGGGCTGCCAGAGAGCCCAGAGCCCTGCCAGACCTGTGCCAAGGCACCAGATTGGGGTGGGAATCTTCAGGAGGCATGGATGAGCAGGAGATGCTTTACATTTCTCTCTCTTGCTCTCTCCTTGGTAACCTTTGCTGGCAAAGTAAAAGCCTGGTGTTGTTTTTTATTTTTGGCAGGTTTTTTTTTTTATTTTTAAAGTCTCCTTCGTGGCAAATTACTTGCTTGTTTTACCTACTGACTCTGTTCTTTCAGATTAGTTTTCTAATCTGAAAATTGTGTGACACAGGTAGGGTATAATCCCCTCCTCAGTAAACTATTTAGCAGTGTGTGCACAGCCTTGCTATTTAAATAATAGCATCTGTATTGGAGGTGTCACTTTCAGGAGAGGAGGCTTCATCACTTCTACTAGGACATCATTTTTATGTAGACAAGGCCTTAAGCAAAGTCTTATCAGGTACTTTTCTAGAAAAAAGAAAACAACCCACAAATGGCATCAAACCAAAAACAACCCATCCCACCAGAAAAAGCTCACCAAGAGGCCCCCAAAGCACCCCCTCTGTCCAAGAAAAGCCCACCCTTCAAGTCTCATGAATGAAAACCAGAAGCTGCAGGCTCATTTTGCCATAGAAGCACCTAAGCAGCATCAGCAGGTAAATGTGGCTATTCAGCTGTGCTGCCTGCAGACACTGCAGCTTTGCTGCAGCTCAGCCTCTCTGATCTCTTAACAGGGACTCAATGGGACAGGGAGAGACATGCCAGACCAGCTCCAGCCCTGCATCAGGAAATCTGGCCATGCATTATTGCAACCGTGGTGGTTCAAACTGGAAACTGTGAGTAGTCCTCAAGGAGTTATCCTGGCATCCCCTCTCACTCACTGGGAATTGTGTAGTCTCTCATGGAAGACAGTGAGGCTCAGAAGATAGAAATTAGGTCACTGATGGCTGTTGTTTTAATATTAGCTGAGCTTACTTCTCAGTTATCTCTCAAGTTAATTGCAATTCCATGAATTAAGTCCCCTGTAATGGCATCATTATTGATTCCCCAAACCTACAGTATTGTATAATGCCAGGATCTAATCAAAAATCTGCTGGCTAAATACAGATTGCCCCCTGTCTGTACTGGGAGAAAGCAGGGCAGCCTCCAGTACCTCTCCCACAGCATGTTGGGCTGTGGACACCTAAACTTGCCTAGAGGTTCAGGGTGGCCTGGAACACTCTGAAAGTGCCCTGTGGGTTGAGTACTAAGCTCAGTTCTCCTGTAGTTATCTCAAAAAGCCCAGCTGATACTGTCTCTCTTTGTCCCTTTAACATTGTTCATTCCATTTTAACTTTTTTTCCCCCGTTTTAAAAGCATCCACTTTGCTCTGTGACTCTTTAAAGCTGTGAGTATTGTCATGTGGGCCATGACTGCTATGTCTGGGACAGCCCTTCTAGCCTTGCACATCCTAGCTGTACTTTTGTCCTTTGGATTAGACCTCATGTCTGCAGCTGATTCAGCAAAGAAACTTTCATGTGAGCCAAAAACTCCTGCAGGATCAAGCAGCACTGGATGCAGGGGCAGTGAAGTGATGCAAGGCACTCATCAGCCACCTGACTGAAGCTGGGAAGGTAACTGTGGATTTTCAGGTGTTTCTGCAGTGTTTACCTGATCTCTTAGGAATCCTGAGCTGGGGGGAAGGAGTTGGGATACACATTTCACCATGCAGACAAGGGTGTCTTTAGAAGGAATAGGGTGGTGGATGTATTGCAGAACAGCCTGTGCTCACCCTCAAAGTACTTTATGATGACACAGCCAGTGAACTCAAACAGGTCCTTTCCATAGACTTTGAGAGAAAGGCCATAATTCTCTTACTGTCTTTGTGGAGGAAAGGAGTTGGTAATAATCCTTATCTTAAATTTCACAAATTTTTATTTTTATTTTCTGGCTTGATTTCTTTACAAGTTAGCTAAAAGAGGTTTCTGCCTAAAAAAAATAAAAAAACCAAAAAACCTTATAAGTATCCCTTAAGAGCTTTTAAAATACTTGTATTTAAAAACATAAAAAGTGGTAGTGAAGAGACCACTGTCTTAGCATAAGATATACAGTACCTAAAGAATAACATGGATTTATATTAGGCTGTAAAGATAATAATGTTGAGGGGTTTACAATCCCTCAGTTTCCCAAGGATGTCTGGTAATGATGTGATCATTTCACAGTGTCTCCTATTTTCTCTACTTTCCTTGTCACATAAATAAGGAGTCAAAGTTTTAATACCTTGTAAATAGTATTCTCTAAGTTATAGTAATGTAATATACTACTTTGACCTTTTCAATATTGTGTGATTTGGTTGGTTGGTCTCTCTATTTATAGCTGTGCTGAGTGGTATGGCATGAGTGAGTGGATACCAGCTAATGAAAATATAAAATACTGGAGAAGCCAAGTGAACATACAAAATGTATGGCATTAAGTATTGAAATTCTGATAAATCATCCTTGTGACAAAAGGTATAATGAGATTAGAAATTGCAACGAAAAAATTAATCTTTTCTAATGACATAGATTGTGCCTAGGCGGGTAAATGGTGTGAATTTAACTTGATCTCATTATAGTCCTAAATTTGTAATCTCATTTTCCTCCTCAGATGCTTCACTTAAAGAAGGCAGCAGTGTGTGTGTGTGTGTGATTGGGTGTGATGCATTCTATATTTGGGAAAAGTTACTTAATCCTTCAACTTCAGCGCACCAGGAAGTGAATAATGCTCGAATCAGAGGGAAACTTCCCTCCAAAGATTCAAATAGTCCTTTGGTTCTTATTCAAAGTTCTGCAGAATGCAACCAGCATTGACTGACTCCATAAATCTTCCCCATTCCA
Source organism: Agelaius phoeniceus (assembly GCF_051311805.1). Classification (NCBI taxonomy): domain Eukaryota; kingdom Metazoa; phylum Chordata; class Aves; order Passeriformes; family Icteridae; genus Agelaius; species Agelaius phoeniceus. Next base: position 104,862,557 of record NC_135267.1, on the reverse strand, counting down.
GTGGTCTCAGGCCTTTGAAAACTGTTCCAGGCTGGTAGGAGAGACAAATGCAGAATAATTAGAGCAGAGAACTCCACAGCCAAGCCATAGATTACAAAGATGAGGATTCAGCTGTCAGTGCTGAGCAAGAGCTATGTTTTGAAGCATGGCAGGCCTGCAGTGGACCTGGGAGCCTCTCTTAGCCAGCCATTACCCTCTGGATCATGATTTTTTACTCACTTGCTCCATGAAGCAGATGACTAAGGGGGAGGTGGGAGGGAAATGAAGAATGCTATTTCTTTGAGCAAGTTTGTGTCTTTTCTCTTTCCCTATATACCATATTCTTTCAGCTGTGCTGTCTAGGTACTAAATGTTGCACTCAAGGCTCTGACAGATTTTAGCTGTGCTCATTTGTCCTGAGAAGGTAGAGGACATAAGAATTATCTGCTTATTCCTGTGCATCCATAACCAGAAATGTGAGCACATGCAGGAGCATCCTTCCCAACAAGTGGGTGCATAACTGAAGTTACAGCCTGAGGTCTCCTGCCTCCTCACTGAGAAAGAAAGAATGTAGAATCCAGGCTTTGAGTTGCTGTCAGGACTGGATATGCAGTGATTTCTTTCTCAACCTTGGACTAGGAATATGCATGAGCAAGTAATGAGACATTTAGGAGCCCAAATTAGTCTTTTCTCTTAGCAACTTCCTTCTTCCCACACCTCAAAACACTCTAACCAGTCCTTCCCTCTTTATAATCCACCTCCAGCATTTAAGCAACAAAAAAGCTTCCCAAATGCAAGTGCTTTCCACAGGAATGCATCTAACAGAGGCATCTGGGCAGAGAGGGGGGATGTTGGGAGAGCTGGATGGGAGAGCAAGCCTGTGTCCCCATTAACAGTCCCTGCCCATCTGTTTTGTTACTGCTGACAGGGGGATCTCTCTGTTTTCCTTGCTTCCCACTGCCCCAGTTGAGCAAAAATCTGAGCAGAAGATGAAATCTCCCCTGCCAATCTTGTGCCCACAGACTCAGTCACAGTAGCCCTGGGACCTGAGATGATAAACTGTAAGTAGGTTAAGAATAAGCATCTTGATAGGGAGGGTAAGGCAAAAAAACCCACAAAATCTTTTAAGGTCGTTGATGTGGTACATATTTTTACTAATAGAGCAATGTCAGTATTTTGAACACAGAAAAATCCTACCTCCTGCCATATTTCAGATCCCCTCATCAAAGCATAGCATGGATAACTGAATTTTTTTTCAATTCATCATTTACAATTTCTTCTAATCTGGGCAAAGCTCTGTGGGTGCAGGGTGTGTTGTGTTTGTACTCTACAGAGCTAATTAACATGAGGCAGACAGTGGCACAGAACACAAGTTTGGCAAAGCCATTGGCAGCTGAAAGCACATCCAAAATGGAGAGTGTTGGCCAACCTCAGTATGATGCAGAATTAAGAGTCATGCCTGCACTAAATAACTTATTAATAGACAGAGTGGCTGGAAACTGCATTGAAGGATATGTATGACTGAGGGTTATGCAGAGTCAGAAAGCTTCTTGATCAGTGACAATTGCTACCTCTACAATTCTCTGTGTCTGCAAGGTTACCAAATGTGAGAGGATTGTGCTCTGCTCCTACAGGTGACACGAGGCTGCAGATTTCCCTTCCCCACCCTCAGTTTCTGTAAGCTTCATGATTTTTAATTGCTGATGATTTGGAAATCAGTAAGAGAAAATATTTCTCTTTTTTGTTAGATATATTTGGATTAAAAAAGAAAAAAAAAGTTGCCACATTGTCTCATCATAAATAAGTCTATGAAGGAAAAACTCTTCTGTGAGGGTGAGGAGAAGCTGCACCATGGGAATCTGTATTGCCTGTATCAGGGAAAAAAAATGTAAATGGATTTTAACTAGCTAACTGGAGTGATAGAAGCAAGTGACTCCTGTGAGGAAATTGAGGAAATATGGTCTTTTGTTCTCCTTTTCTTCCACTTGTGCAAAGCTGCCACATGTAGGCTGCCCTTCATGACTGTCCTCCTCTGAGGATGGGCACAGATATCATGCATGCATCTATTCTTGGGTTTGTGTACTCAACACAGAATTCTGCCAAGCAGAGAAGAGGTCAGTCTTTCTACAAAAGGGTGGGTTTTTCTTGATAGAGAAGTTCAAAAAAGCCAAAGGTTCCAATGTCCCCATATTCCAGTATCTACAGGATGGCTACAGAGCAAGTGGAAGCTCCCTTTTTACAGAGGGGCAGTGGGTACAAGTTACTCCAGAGGATTCTGCTTGGAAATAAAGATAACTTTTCCCAATGAGAACAATGAGGAATAATCTCCCTAGGGAAGTGGTAGATTCTCCAGTGTTGAACATTTGAGTGCCTGGACAGGGTGCTGGGCCATCTTGTCTACACTTTGCCAAGAAAGGTTTGACCAGATGATCCTTGAGGTCTCTTTCAACCCGATATTCTATAGTTTTATAAAATGTATTTTTAAAATGTATTTTCATTTTGCCTCTTGTCTGCCAAACATAAATCTGACTTGTTCCCTGTCCAGTCCCTCATGGCCTAGTTAGGCCTAGGTCTTGAGGGAGTGGCTCACTATACCCAAACCATGCAGCTTTGTAAGCTCACAGCTTTCACTTTTCTCCTCCTGCAGCCTCTTTCTCCCAAAGGAAAAATTTCCTAAAGCCATTTTCACTCTGAGCTGCCCAATTCCTTCTGCTGACTGAGCCAGGAGGCTTAATGTACCAGCAGAGTGGGACCCTGAGCCAGGGGCAATGCTGAACAGCCAGGGTGCTGGGACAGACTTTCTGTTGCCAAAGCACTGTCCCTTCAAGCAAGCATTACTGGAAATATTTGCATTTTCCAGGTCTTGTTTTACAAAACCCCCAAGGAGAACAAAGCAGCTTTAAAAGCAAAGATAGTGTTTTTGAGGACAGTTCTTGTTTTATGTTGCCTTTTGTTTTCCTTTTTACTTCACCTCTTGCAAGGTGAATCCTTTTTTGCCTGTTTTGTAATAAAAGTTGTCTGAACAGAAAGCAACTCAGAAAGCCACCGTGGTATAGGGCATTCAAGCCCACAGTAAAAAATGCCACTTTTCTACCTGCAAGAGTTGATCTTTGCAAGAGTCTTTGCTCTGTCTGCACTTGAGGTGCTGGAGTTGAAAGGCTGAGCCCTGTTTGCCTAGTTCTCTTCCTTCTGTACCTTTGAGCCCCAGTAATTCTCCCTCTGCCAAACCTACCCTTTTCCACCACAGGATCACATTTGGTAAGGGCTTGTGAAGCAACCACATCTGTAGCTTGTGTGAAGTCTTCCACCTCTTGTCTCACATACATGATGAAATACCATAATTACCACCCTTGATTGTGGTGTCTTGCTGTTCAGATGGAACAGAAAGATATCCAGAAACTCCACAATTGCAAGAGATGTGCATGTCACAAAAAGAAAGGTAAAAGGGAAATGTATCAAAATATCTGAAAAAATTCTAGTTTCTGTTTTAAGGAAAACTGCTGGTGGTGGGCAACAGGGTGGGGTTTGGGTTGAATTGGGTGGAAATGGAATGTATATTGTGCTACAAGCACAGTCTCAGTATTCCCCCGTGTGCACTCACAGTTATCTCTGTGTTTAAAGGGAAATTTGCTTTTTGCAGCAAAGCTATCATTTAACCCACACAGAATAAAATGGAACATTAAGAGTTTTAAGTTAATATCATGTTTGTTATCTGTCCTTTTCCTGCATTTATGGGATCAGTGATGGTTTGATTTCTCTTCCATGCTGTTCCATTTCCCCTCTCTCTATTTGAGCCATTTTGGCAATATTCATCCCTAACTCGATAAATGTACTCACAAGCTTTTGTTTCAATGCACTTTCATATGCTGATTAAGTAGTTCTCTGACAGCATTATGTCTCCTAATATATATATATTACTAATATTACTACACCAAAATAAAAAGCAATAAACAGTGCTAAATGACTTTTTGAACCGTTATCATTGTATAAAAATACCAAAGTACAATTTTGAACTGTCTGCAAAATCGTTAGAGGATGTAAAGGTCTGTTGCTTTGGAAGAGTTCTAAAATTTTGGACCAAATTCAATACCTGCACTGACAGGTGACAGTGATTTGGTGCTCTAAAAGCAATGAGCCTGCTTTTCTTTGCTCTGAAAGCTATTGCAACAGGCAATATATCCTGTCAAAAATCCCTCTCTTTTGTCAGATCATTTGACTGTCTTAATGATGTTTGACCATAGCATATACTTAGTGAATTTTTAAAACACTCTTGAACTGAAGCCCTTCCTAATTTGCCAGACACTTAAACAATAAAAACGAATGCAGTGACAGAATTCATTCTGTGGCAGTGACCTTGAGCTGCTGGCAAAGATCTGAAAGCATCACCTGGTGCTCTTCACCCAAGACCAGTTGCAACTGTGCCCTTCAAACCTGCACTCTATCGTGAAGGTTTTATTCCCTGTAAACCAGACACGTTCACCTCACTTACTCTGGTCAGAGCAGTCCTTCATCCTCTGTTTCAGAAAGAGGATGACCTGCTCAGTTATCCAAGTTCATATTCAATTAGCAGCTAAGGATTCCTAATTTAAATACCCCTAGGGAAAACATAAGCTTTTTAGAAGAGATACTTGGACAAGTTAAGTGTGATTCATATTAGCAGCAATTTGTAAAAGCTGGGTCTCACTGAAGATTACATCTGTTGTTAAGAAGTGTTAACTAGAACAGGCAGAGACTGTGGTGATTACGTGCATTATCTACACCCTGGGGGAGCTGTGTTGTTATTTGAGGGAAGTTCATGCTGTACTACTGAATTTGGATGGGAAAACATTCCAAAAATATGGCAGTGTTTACTTGGAGCGCCAGGGTTTCGACAATTTCTAAATCAGGCTTGAAGTCTTCTGCAAAAGATGCTGTGGGGTCTTTGGTCCTTCTTCTTCTAGGGGGAGGGTCTGTGGACAGCTTAAATAAAAACTGCAAAACCTGGGCCATACCTTAAATTAAACTTATTAGCCTGTAAAATTTTCTACACTGAGGCATGGCAATGGTTTCTAAAACACCTTTTATTTTGCTTGAAAGAGCACATCTTTCAAAACCTGGAAATTGATGTTGACATAAACCTTTAGGATCCAAGCCAAACCCAGCTTGTGTGGGTGCTAGGAAGACAATGCTGCTGAGCACTGGGGAGCTGCTGATCCCTGGCAGACCAAACAGGGCACTGCTCTGTGGCAGGGTTTTGGCTTGGGAATTTCCCTCTCTTTTCCAGGTATGGATCCTATTTCCCACCTGTGCTGCAGGGCTCCACACTACCAAAGAAATAGGAAAAAAAAATAAGCAGGACAGACTCAGGCTCAGTACACCTACTGTGGTTAGAAAATGCTTAGTTTTGCCAGTGGTTGCTTTTATTTAAGAAAAAATAAAGTATCACTAAGCAAAATCTGAGCCTTGAAAGCTTTCCATAGTATATTGAAGTGTTATAGCTCTGGTGTGTGGTTCATTATTTTCCCTTGAACCACAGGACTCTGACTGGAGTTCTTGCCAGGGAGCCACCACAAACTCCCATGTGTGATGGGATGTAGTGTTCCACTGGGAACCTCACTGCAGGGGCATAGATGGAAAAGAAATATGAACTATCTGAAATATAACTTCTAAGAGGTATTGCAATAACTCATGTTTTGAAAATCCTTTTCATTTTTTGCATAGTCGTTTTTTTTTTTCATCTTCCCATCTTTATACATTTCATATTAGAAAAATATCCACTCTCTTCCATGGAAAGCAAAAACTCCTAAGAGAAAGGGTTAGTTGAATAGTTTTCTTGTGAAGTTTCACAAGAAACTTTTCAGCCATTCATGGTGTTAAAATTTCAAATTTTTTCTTTTCCTCCCTCTTATAAAAATATATTTTACTATTTGTTAATAAATGCAAAGGATCAATGTGGGGAATGATGTAGTAACAAAATAAAATTAGTTTAAGAAAACCATATCCTTATTTTTCCATAATTTCCCTTGCTATGGGTATATTACATTGTGCTGTCCTTTATCAATGTGGCCCTGTGCTGTAAAATTAAATCAATAACCACCAACAATTGAACTGTGAGGGGTAAGGAAACCAACACCTCACACTATCATTATTTTTTCTTTCCTTTATTATTTATTTCCCCTTGTCTTTGGGTAGTAACCTATGTTCTGAACAAGCACCACTGGATAGAACACAATATCACATAAATTATGTGATGCTGTACAGCTACTTTGCACTCAGAAGGTACTGTTGGAAAGGTTGAAACAATTCTAAGTGATTTCAAATTTGCATCTTTTTTCATCAAAAATTACGGACCGTGACTATGACGTGATTTGCTGTGAGGATGAAAGGTGCGGTTGTGGTGAGAGAAAGAAAAAAAATGCAACAGAAAAAAATGCAACAGAATTTCCTAACTTTTGTCCTTACCTTGTTTTCTAGGACGTGGACAAGTGTATGAATTTGCAAAGGAAAGGAAATACTGAGGGCATTTGTACAGTCAGCAGCACCACAGGCGAGGTGTGAGGTGAGCGAGCCCCTGTGTGAACGTTCTGGCTTTGCCCATGGGCTGGGGAAGTGCTGCTGGAACTTGCAGGGAGGTTCCCCATGCCCAGGGTCTGAAGTGCCCATTCCAGGGTCCAATCTCAGCAGGCTCACATGCCCAGCAGATTGGATGTGTCCTGGCTGCAGTCTACCCTGCACATGCCAACTTCTCTGCAGTAGCATGGTCCTCTTCTTGCTACCAAGAGGATTTTTCGCTTACAAAAACTTGAGGCTTTGCTTTGACAAAAATTCAGTTGGACAGGAACACATGTAAAACAAAACAAAAGTATGGAAAACCTTATAAATTACTGTGTCTGCTGCATATCATGTTCCAAAACATTAAAGACTCCACAGGAACAAGAGTTCACAGCACACACAGTGGTGTTTTGGGTTTTAGATTTTTTTCACGGTCTCCTGTTATTTATTTCTGTTAGAAGTTACTCTGAAGCTGACTAAAATGAATTATTAAGCAACCTTGTGTAACTGCTGTTTGTGCACTGAATTTATAGACTGTTGTGATTGTTGTGTTTGTTTACTTTGTCTTATTGACACAGTTAACAAGTTAGTAGTAATAAAAATAATAGTAATAAAAATAATCATCACTATGAGTTTACACTGCACAGAAGCTGACATTCTCTTTTTTTTTGTTTTTTCCTCCTCCCCCTTTTACTTGCCTTCCTGACCTGGACTTCACACCCATGAGGTTTTCTTTGCAAACAGTGCAGAATGAGCTGGATGGAGGGGAGGGTGCTGCCCTAGCCAGGGATTTTTTTGCAGGTGGGCCACCCCAGCAAGCAGTCAGCACTCTCTATGCACACTTCACCTCCTGCAATGAGAATTATCCCTGGATCCTGTCCCCTGTTCCAGTCATGGCCACCTGCATATCAGAGCATTTTCATAGTGGTGCTGTGCTCCCCCTGTGCAGTGCAGCTGGTGCATGGGGGCATGAAGGGAGTTCAATAATTGCGTGTCAGTGGGTAAGGTTCCAGTCTTGCTTTCAGTGAAGTGAGCTCCTGCTGTGTCCATCCAAAATTATATCCTTTGGGGCTTTTATTTATTGCCAGCAGGAAAGAAAGAACAGCAACAACAACAACAACAAAAAATAAACTGCAGCAGTCTGTGTCCCTGAATCTAGTTGTTCCTAGACCTGTGTGTATGACCTGGAGGTCAGGCACCTTATACCCTCCTAACCAGTGCATTAGAAATGTACTTTTCCCAGCTTTTCAGCATACACTGAACCCCCAAAATAGGCTGAAACATAGAAAACGTTTAATTTGTGTAACTGGATTGAGGAGTGTCTGCATTTGCAGTTGCACTGATGCATCCATGGCAGCTTCCAGTATGATAAAAAAACCACAGAGGAGGATGGGGGACAAATATGTCAGTGGCAGCAGAAACAGGACACGTGTCTACAGCCTTCCTCCATAAATTGTCTCAACTTCAGTTTGAATTTTTCTGGTGACTCACGAGCTGCACACTGTAGTAAATGTGAAGCTTTTTGCAAATCTCCATGGACAGAGCTCCTCCAGCCTCTCGAGGCACTTGCTTCAGTGGTGGACCAGCTTGATGGTGAAGAACATCTTTCTTTGCAGTCCCTTGTAGCTGCCCTTGCTCCATTGCAGTCATTACCTCTCATCCTCTCAGTGTGAGATGCAGAGAAGTCTGGCTCCCTTATCTACAACCCCTAAAGGTAGCTGAAGACAAAAACTGACTCCCTTCAGCCTTCACTTCTCCAGACTGGAAAACCCAGCTCCTTCTACCTCATATTCACATTTAGTACACATGCTCTTAGATCTGGAATAATTATGTTCACATAATTTCTTATTTTAAATAATTGGCTAGAATTTTAAAATGCTCTTTTTTTTTTTCCTTCTTTTTTAAACTGGATTTGGTCACTTCCTTGAGTCCTTTTGTTCCTGAGGCCAAAAAATGGCCTCACTCATTTGAGTCCATCTTCTGTCTAAGCAAACCCAAAATATAACCAGCAGAAGACATATAAAGGCCATTTTCTGTGGTTAACTCCTGTCCTCCTGCTGAGTCTAAGCTCAAAGAGTCTGAGCTTAATGGGCAGAAGTCAAAGGCTCTGAGACCTTCCTTTTTCTCTCCTTCTTTTCCAGCTTCCTAAAGGCTTTCAAAGAATGCTGTTACTGCCAGTCCCAGTCCCTGCAGCCCTGCCTGGGAGTCCTGATGCTTGTCCATGAAAATCTCGGAGCTCTGCTGATTCATCTGCTGCTCTTGAGGAGCCTGACCTCAGGTCTTGGAGGATGCTCTCCTGGTGAGTCAGTGCTTCTGCTTTTAGGCACTCTGCACTCCTCCTGCTCTGTGTGCACTGCTCCCAACTTCCTTTTCTCCTTGCCATAACCACAAGATAAGATTTCATCTTCTCCTTTAGCTAATAAAGATGCTTAGAGGTCTTTTAAAAGTTGGTACCTTTATGCATTATTTTTCATACTGGCAGCCTTGTTTAGGGCCTCAGCTCCAGTGGTTTGTTCAGTCCTACTGTCCAAGTAAAGGTGAGTATTTTATTTCCTGTGTTGCTGCTGTTCTGTACAATATTGATGGGCATCATGAGGTGTAAATCTGGCTGAACTTCATGGGTGTGCTTCTTGTCATTTCTTAAGGCTAAGTGGAAAAAAAAAGTGAGGCCATGTAGGCAGTGAGAGCTGAAAGAGAAGTTGCTGTACAAGACAATAATTAGTAGTTAACCTGACAACCTCTAGCAAAAATCAAATCTTTATGGCCCTGTGGTTTTTTTAGTGATTGGGTGTAAACAAAAAAGCTGGGTCACTTGATACTGCTGTGTGGGCTTCAGGGCAGGAAACAGTCAGGGAGTGGAGAGAGGTAGCAGACCAAAACAAAGTTTAGCTTTAAGAGGAAGCAGAGACATCCCAGCTCCAGGTGCTGAACTCAACAAAAGCAGGTCTGAAATTTGTAGCCAGACAACTTGTTTCTGTATCTATTCCTCAAAGGACACCATTTTATGTAAATTGAAAATGCACATGGTTGTGCCAAAGAAATGCTGAACTTTCTGAAGTTCTTCACAGAGGACTCTGGTAATGCATGTACTCTTTGCTAAATGTTCCAAACTGAGTCCAACATATCTGTCTTTCTTCAGTAATCTTGCAGTGCAACTTGCCTGTGAACTGAGCCAAAACTTCACCCCAAATTTTGTTGTGTTCTTTTAAGAGCTGGGATAATGGAACTCCTTGTTTTGCTTTGGGTGGAAAGGCTGTTGACAATGGGGGCACATAGGCCTCAATAGATCCACCTTGGGCAGCACAACCCAAAATGGCCCCAAAATGGATGACAGGTCACAGGGTCTCTCACTTTTATAAGTTTTGGTCCATTAGCATATTGGAGTTGATTGTCCAATTACAGCTTTAGCCCATGAAGTCCCATCCTTGTTTTCTCTTCATTCCACCATTGTTTATGCTCTTGAGCCTGAGATCTGGATTGGCTGTCCTTGGGTCCCCAACTAGAGAAGAAATGGTTTTGTCTCCCTGCTCTGTGAAGAGAGCTTACTATCCCCTAATATGAAGCCCAGACTCACACACTAAAGCAGAACAGACTCTGAAAAATATAAAAGCTAAAACCTGAGGCACCAGCAGCACTGTGAAAGAACCAGATGTGCTTGTGGCAAGCTCTTTATAGGGATGTCATTGTTTTGCTTTGGGTGGAAAGGCTGATGACAGGGAGGGCAATGGGGCTCCAGCCTGTCTCCAGGGTGGTTAAGTTCACCCTTGTGAATGGTATTTAAGAATGGTATTTCCCAATTTAGTGTTCCCACTGAAACACCCCCGACCATGTGCTGCCCACTCACTTCCACCCCACCTTTCCCTGAGACAGGATGGAGAGGAGAACTGGGGCTATAAAAAGGCAAAGATCACATGCTGAGACAAGAACAATGCACTGGAAACAGCAATGAGATAAGAAAGCAAGCAGTAACAGCAACAATCCAAATACCAGAGTGCACCAGACAGGCAAACCATCCACATGTGATTGCTCACCACATGGAATCTGGCACTACATCACTGCACACACCAGAAAACCAGGGAAACACCACCACCCTCCCTTCCCCTGCCATGGAGTGAGGTGATATGGAATAATCCCAGGGTCCTGGCCTTTCCCCTCCTGGCTGCTGCAAAAGTTAACTCTGTCTTGCCTGGAACCAGGACACACACCTAGAGAGAAAACCTGTGCCCTGGCTCTTCATGGCCATGCAGCAGGCTGCTGGTACTGGTTAAATAATGACAATTCCAGGGCTTGATTTCTGCTCACAATGAAGTTGTGAGGTGACTCTGGGCTTAAAGTCTGGCCACAGTGCGTGTCCCAAATGCATTCAGGTTTTGTACTCCAAAAAATTCCAGCTTTAGACATTAAATTTGTCATTTTCCTATTGATAACTCCAATACAATTGTATGTACTTCCCCTTTTGTCTGCTTTTTAAACCTGTCTCTTCATTTGACTATTGTCTTTTATCTGGAGTGTATACAGTGCCTCTTCTGTGTTTTCCTGTTCTCTGTCTTTCAAGAGACATTCTGGCTTTTATTATGTTCACATAAAAGTCTTAGAAGTGTTTCCTCTCTGAAAACTACAAGTCATCAGGACAGCAGCAACTGGTGTATGTATATAATTATTATCTTTATCTTGTATAGGAGTATAGCAGGTACTCTGAGTCTGGACTGTAGTACAGTGAAATCAATAGGAAATGATCCTTAATTAATTTGGCTTCTGTTCCTAAAGTAATTCAGTGCTTCCACTGAGAATTAGCTCATCAGCTTCTCTTGCTAAGTAAACATCACAATAAATAATACAAACTGTTGCTTTCAGAATGTTTTGTTTTCCAGCAACTCAAAAGGAGCTTTTGTTTAAAGTTTAAAATTTTTATGGATCTATGCCTCTGGGCATTTTAGACATTAGATGAATAAAAAATGATCTAGGGTTTTATTTAGAAAACCATTCCTGTGCATATATAGGCTTGTCATTTTGAAATGAAATTTTCATACAAACTTTCAGCCCAAGGGACCAAGTGTAATCTTCAGATTTAACAATTTATAAGTATTCTGCCACTCAATGGATCAAAACAATATGTCCACACCAAACAATTCCCGTGCACTTTGAGTTTTTGATATTTACTGGGAGTTAGCACAGTGTGTCTTTACATCACTTTCTGCAATATGCAATTAATCCAGCAAAACTAGGCAACTTCACAGACTGCTAAAAGCTACTAATTAATTCTAACTTCAAACACCCATAAAGACACACTCCATCTGACCACAATGAATCTTACAGCTAGGATTGCTATTTGTCAGAGGAAAAACAACTTCCAAATTGTCACGTCTCTCCAACAACGTGGTTCCTTCCCGAATTGTCAGTGCTGTGCTCTTTTCAGGCTGCCAGGTAGGAGTAAATGAGCTGGCTCACACACCCAGCCCCAGCCTGTTTCTCCCTTGCAGCCCATCCCTGGAAAGCCAGCGTGATTGTGTAAGGATCTGGGCGCGCACAGCATCCGAGATGCGCTTTGCTCTCACCTCCCTCCTTCATCCCCTTCCTGCGGGTCCTGCTTTGTCATTTGTGACAGCGTGCTTAGGTTGTGTGGGATGCCAGAGACGGGGGAGGAGGCCCGGAGAGAAATCCCAGAGGTAACTTTGCACATCGGCTGCCACCCCATGAGCACCATCTAGCTGACTCCTGCCACAACAGCACGGCAGGCTGAGCAGGGGCAGCTGCTGGGACCCACTGAAGCAACTTTGCCTTGCTATGGCTTGGTGGTGTGAGCTGTGAAATACTGGGAAGCACCTGGGAGCCTGACATCCCTGTAAACTGCTTCCCACAAGCACATCTGGCTCTTTCATGGTGCTGCTGGTGCCTCAGGTTTTAGCTTTTATATTTTTCAGATTCTGTTCTGCTTTAGTGTGTAAGTCTAGGCTTCATATTAGGGGATAGTAAGCTCTCTTCACAGAGCAGGGAGACAAAACAATTCCTTTTCTAGCTGGGGACCCAAGGACATCCTATCCAAGAGGACATCCTATCCAAGAGGACATCCTCTCAAGAGCATGAACAACAATTGACCAAAGAGAGAAAACAAGAAAGATGGGACCTCATGGGCTAAAGCTGTAATTGGACAATCAGCTCCAATATGCAAATGGACCAAAACTTATAAAAGTGTGAGACCCTGGGACCTGTCATCCATTTTGTGGCCATTTTGGGTTGTGCTGCCCAAGGTGGATCTATTGAGGCCTCTTAATAAATCCAGACTTTATTCTTTAGCTCCATCCAGTCTCTGTTCTAGGTCAGCCTTCACAAGGCATCACAGTGACGTGGCATAAGTATCTCCTGCTCTGGGGTGCTGGCACAAAGCAGGTCTCACAGGTCTGAGGATCAGAGGTTCTCACCTTTTGTACTCCATAAATATCAAGGGTATTGCTCTGCATTTGTTTTCAGCTGATCAGTTCTCTGAAGGAGAAGCACTGAGCTGAAACCCAAAACCTTCCTTTGCCTGAATATGCTGTGTGACTCTTCACTGAGAAACAGGATTGAGAAACTATTTATATAGTTCTTCAAAAGCATTCTGTAAAGATGACTTCATTGTTTCTTGCATAGTCATTTGGAAATGGAAAATTCTGTCATGTTCAGAACTAGGAAGGGCTTTTACTCCCTTCTGAAGGAAAACAGTAGTTCTCTGGGTCATGGGGTCCTTTGTGGAGGGGCATGGTTTTTGTGGTTGGGGTTTTGTGTACTTGTTGCAGATTTTACCTTTCCAAACCTGATGTAAAAAGTCTTGCTGAAGAATTTCCTGGAGTGATGACAGCCTACCATTATAGAGGCACTGCTTGTTGTGTCCTTGCACAGCTACACAGGGGGGATGATTTGCATTGTGGAAATGGTGAGATCAGGGATCAACTGCACTTGAGTGTGACTGTGAACTATGAAACTGTGTTTTCTCTGTGTCTTCCAGTAGCTGTTCATTCCTTTCTTTATATCCATAGCCCATGGGTTCATCTTTTCTCAGGCAAAGAAAAAATTCCTGGCTTTCCTTACATGTGTTCCACTTGGCAGTATTCAGTGCAGAATGGTGTGGAGAGGGAAGAGGCTGAGTGGGAATTGGGGGAACGCTGCAAGGAGGTGTGAAAGGATTGTATTTGTTATTCAGCATATGAAGAGCAGCTTCCAGTCTGACTATTCATTTATATGTTAGAAAAATCCTGATCACATTATGCATTTCCCTATGAAAATTCACATTTGAAATGAACAAAAAAACATTGGGCAGTGTAGCAGACACCCAGTCATATGGACATTTGGTAGATAAAATTAAAGAATCGCTTATGTGTTCTACATTGATGGGCTCTGTGGACAGTGCAGCTTGAAAATGTTTTTGTTATTAAACCCAGGAGAAGATAGAGTCACCTGAAAAAGTACATAGTTTCAGCTCACACATCCTCAGGTGCACAAATGTCACTCTCTAAAGCTGGTTGGAAGCTGATAGTGATAGACTGAACCACTGGCAGTGACATTCAAATCTGTGGGGTGTTTTTAGGCTGCCTCAATGTTTCTGAAGAAAGGTTGATAAAATGTCTCAGAAAAATTGATAGGCTTTTGAATGATGGCACTAGCTTTTACCTGATAGGGGAGCATGGTTGTGCCTTTGATGGTGCAGTGAAAAGCTGTCTGTCCTGACAAGCCTGCCCTGGGTGCAGCTGCTCCAGTTCCTGATCTCTGCATGGTGCTGCTGGTGAATTTATGGCTTGGCCAGTGCCTGCAGCCAGCCTAAACTGTTCCTCTATTCTCTGGCCTATCAAAATCAATTTGGTGAACTGTGCTTCATTTGAGGGTTGCTCTGGTTCATGTAGTAGTGGCTGCCTGCCAGCTGGTTTGAAGTGATTTTGGCAATTGTCTCCTTGCTCTGGCCAGTGTCATCGAGGCTGTAAGAGCTGGGTGTGAGTCAGTAGGCTCATCCACTGTGCTCAACTCCAGCAGACTATTTAATTTAAATCAAGCAGAGATTCTTCAGAGCTAGGTGGTATGAGTGTTAGCACCCCCAGCAAATGCATGGAGCTTGTGTTACCTTCCTTATCCCAAAATCATGTCAGCAAAGCAGGCTTCTTGGGAACGGCAAGCTTCTACCATCAAGAACATGATTCTGCAACCTGCAGGAGAGTTACTACAGGGTTGCCAAAGCAGGCTAGAAAAACTTATTTTTTAAAGTTAATAAATGATAATTTATAGATGTATTCATGGTGGAATTGATGTCTTCTTTCTCTGAGAAAAATGAATGGTGTTTCTTCCTTCACTGCTTTCTCCGAATGCCTGCTTTAAAAACAAATTCCTTCATCGCCAGCCATCCCTTAAGTTTTCTTTTAAACTGAGTTGTTGTAAGCATAAAAAAATTGTGTGAAAGCCTGCAGGTGATCCTCATATTGAAAGACTGATGTGATTTTTATATTCTGGAATTCATTCTCCTAACGCCTCACCTGCAGTGTTGAATTTTTCCATGCAGGGGAAAAGAAGCAGCAGTCCTTTATAAATTGTTCTGCCTCCAGTGAACAAACTATAAGCTGCATACACTCAGGTATGGTGTACCTAAAAATGTAAATAAATGCTTAAGATAACGTTTCCTCTGACTTCATTTTGGTATGTGTTGATCTGGGAATTAACATAGACATTGTTCCCAATCTCCCCATCCTTTCATAATGTTCCATCCCCTATGAAAGGTTTGAGTATAACTTGAGGGCTGGTGCAGGAAAACTGCATTTCTCTCCTTATTTACATGTTGTATTCCCTGTCTGGCCTTTGGGAAGTCTAATGATTTCCCCTGACTCTGAGCACGATTAAAGAGAGAGGGGTAATGCTGTCTGTGTGACATGGAGAAAAGTACTGATATTTTTAAGTAGACAAATACAAGGACTGGGGCATGTAAACTCTTTTCTCCTAGAGGGCAGTCACTTATACACATTTAGGGAGCAAAAACTTGGTAAAATATGAAACCTCTTTGAATTTATTCCTTTTAAATGTATTCCATATTGTATTTTTGAGTACCTTCTTGTAAAATGGTGCATAATCTTTAATGAATACAAGACTAAAATTCTCCTTTGGATTTATATTCTAAGTATTTGCATAAATTTACCTCCATAAAATTATTTTATTGGCAAATCAAAATGCACACACAGATGTACCTTTCAGAGCTTAATTTTATAAACAAGGCATCATACCACAATCTCAATGAAGCTGACATAACTCTGTGGTAACATCAGTAGATTTATTTGAGATTTCAAATTGGGTAACTGAGAGCTGCCTTTGACCTAAAGACTCCAGAGTGAGAAACATGTTATTAGTTATCTGCACAGTGAGTGCAGGCTACCCAGAATATCTACAACTTGTGGAAAACTTTTGTGCCAATCAATTTTTAGTCTGCTTTAACATCTGCAGTTTTCACCCCTAGCTCATTCTTTTGTTACTTAAATAAGATTTTTTTTTTTTCTTGTATGCACATGAGGGAGCTCAGACTCTTGCTTTTTTCAGGTACAAAGTCTTAGTGCTATTTTTATGTGGACAAAACAAAGCACCATCCATTTAGTTTAGTAGGAGATTATCTGCAGACAGAGAAATGGTCTGATCAGGGTCTCAAGGGCTCTGAAATATTAGACTAGATTTCAGTCCCAAGTTATTCTGTTATCCGCTTCTCTGATAAGAACATGTTGAGTGAAAGGAAGACCTTATAAATGGCTTCAGTTTTAAGATTACTACAAATATTCCCAGCTGATAAATAGTGCCTTGTGACTGCCAGTCAACTGCAAAAGACTATGTACACATATCCCACATGGCCCTAACCTGAATATATGGTAAGGAACTCCTTCCCTTTGTGCCTGGCAGAGAGATTTCTGTTGTTCAAGCTGCAGAATGCAGTCACCTGCCACAGACTGGGGCTAAGGTACCTACCACTCTTTAATCATTTGCTAGCTCTGGCTGCCTAACATTATTCAATTTTTCTTCCAACAACATAGGCTGGTACTTAGATTTTTAATTTATTTCAGGCACTGAAACAAATATACTGAAGGGACACAAAATTTTAAATTTCAAATTATATGTATGGGCTAGAGGTCAAATCGTAAAACTGTTTTGAAAACTTCAAGATGAAATCCTCTGAGTGTTTTGTTAAAATATATAGAGGCTACTACAGGCTCATGAAAACATGCTTTAAGTGACTACCAAGAACCCTAGGTGGAATAAGTGTTATAGCCTCATGTTCTGAAATTTAGAGTCGTTACAGAGCCATGACAAGCACAGTGCATTAGCACATCCAGAGCTAATGGTGACTTTTGCTTTAAACACTGCTGGCTGAATTTGAAATAACATTTCTGGTGGGAAACAGACTGCTTTTCTTACAGGGAGGAAGGACACACAGGCACAGGAAGGTGGGTGCCCACCTTTGCTGCCAGGGCTGGTTGTAGAAAAGGCAACAGATCCTGAGAGTTAAGCCAGGATCTTACCTGGGGCAGTTTTTGGCTCAAGATTTTTTGAGTGCTTTCCATCAATCAGGCATTCTAAAAGAAGTATAAGAGGGAAAAAAAATTAATGACAAAAGGAGACAAGCACTATGCATAGACCAGGCACTGAACTTAGAGTTGATATCTTTGGCACATTTTGCATTCAGTGTTGTCCTTCACAATTTTTGTATGGGAGTTTGAGCCTGTGTTCAGAGTTAACCTCAAGCATTTCCCATTCTAAACACTGGGGTTCACACTGGAGAATGTTGGTACCAAAAGTGGCTCCTCAGTGGATTTCTTATACTTTTCTTTTTTTTTTTAATTTTGGTGCTTTTAAGGTAACTCTTCAGCTTGGGCAGTTCCAGGAAAATGCAGCACAGGAAAAGCCCTGGGGTCATCTGGGATCTCCTAGCAAGTGTGAGGTCAGTGCCAAGACAAAGATCCCAAGGATCCCTCTCTCCTGCAGCAGCCTGTCCCTGCCTGCTCCAAGTTAAAACAAGGAGAAATTGTTGAGGACCAGCACTCAGAACATCAGGTGCATTGTCTCAAAGTGAGCTTCTCTTACCAGTGCCCCCAGCTGTCTCAGTCTGCAGGCTTCTCACTTCTTACATCCACAGCACTTGCCTGGCATCAAAGGTGAGTGGAAGACTCTATCTTATTTTTTGTTTCTGCAGGGCCTGAGTCCTCCCCTGTTGTTTAACCTGTGGAATCAGCAGGAGTCCGTGGCAGGGGATGTTTTGGAGGCTGGCAGAAGCCCAAAAGAGCCACACAGGCTGTGATTTGAGAGCAGAGCAGCAAATGCTGTGCTGGAATTAGGCTGGGTTTCTTGAGAAATAATAATATTTGGTCACAATTAGCATCCTGTACACCTTTGATTTGAAAAATAAAAGAAGCTGGAGGGGAAAGGGAGAAAAAGAGGGAACACTTCACTGCTACACTTAAGCTGTGGTATGATGGCTCAGCTTTCAATCTGTCCTGTGATAATAACTTCTGAAAAGGAGAAAAACACTGTAAAAATGATTGGACAAAGCGTGTGTATTGCTTGTTACACAAAGGGCTATTATTTCTCACGGCATGTGTACTTACCATTAGAAAAGTTTTAAGGATAATATAAAAAAAAAAACCAGATGACAGCTGCCAAAGGCATTTTAAGATTAACTAGCAATTATTGTACTTCCAGATGGAGGCAAGTTCAGAAACAGCTTGATATTCACTGAGCTTAGGGAGGTGAAGGTGATGTTTTCAGACCCTGAAAGAGGAATTTACTTCTTCCTTCAGTAAGTGTATCTTTAATCCTTCCCCTCTCACCAGTTGATTGCTGCAGCAGTGGCACTGGCCTGGCATCTGGAGGGAGCTGTTTTGGGAAGATAAGGTTGCATTGTGGAGGATGCTGAGCAGGGCAGGGAAATCGAGGCAAGGCAGTGGGGCAGCAGGTACAAATAAAGAGGTGAGCACAAGCACTTGCTTCTTAAATGAATCTTTATGTTTGCAAACTGATTAAAAACTCAGCTGTCTTCTTTATTGAGATGAGGAGCAGGGCAGACTGGGACTCCACTGAAGATGATAAGGAGCAGTACCTTTTTGGATAGCCAGGGGTTTAGATATGATTATTCTGCTGGGAGAAGCTTTTCTGGTAACTGTGGGATGGTGGAATCCCATCCTCAAAAATCCCTTCTGTGTTGCCTGTTTATCCTTTCAGATAAAAGGCTCTTCTTCATTTCCAAAGAAAGCCCCTGTTCCCTCTTGACATACAATTATCCTGATTGCTTGCAAGTAGCCTGTTTTTAAGGACAGAGCCTTTGATCAACTCTGTGTGAGCAACCCAAAGATTAAATTAATTCCTGGCCACTTAGCATCAGATATTTAAGTAATTTTTGAGATGAAGCAGTGCTGGTGCCTTAGTGTCCCTGTTGCACTTATTCTGCCCTGCCTTTTGCCTTCAAGGAGGGCAGTACTGGCTGCTCTCTTGCAGTTCTTCACCAGCATCCTGCATCAGGTGCCAGGGATGAACAGGAGCAGGCACAAGGAGCAGTGGGATTTACCTCCCCAGTTATGGTGAACTCTCCCCTACTGAGATCAGTATTTCTTCTGCAGTGATAAGATCTCAAAGAAGCATTATTTGTGGATATCCTGCTGCATTCTTGAAAGTTACATCAGTGCTCCAGTTCTCTGAAAATATAATTAGTTAGGACTTGAAGGGATCTGCACTCATGAAGCTGTACCTTCTGGAATAAGATAAATAGGTACAGAATATACATTCATGCACATGGCTTCTAAATGGTTTATGTTTTTCATCAGTGTGTTGTGGAAACTGCTCTGCTGACAGAACTTCCTGCTCTGCTCTCTGTATCTCATGGACAAAAGGGAGCATGTCTTTGGATGTTCTCAAAATGTCAGGGAAGAGAAACATAAGGATCTCATTAACCTCCAATAAGTAATGATCAAAAATAGAAGATTTTTTTAAGTAGCATAGCACTGGAAAATAATACACATTTCATATTTCAAGAAGCCAAGCACTCTGTAATTCTTTCTTTTGAGTATGAGTTTTACTTTTGAAGTATTACAACCAGTTATATAGCATTAAGCAGTGGTAAAAACAAGCAGCTTGAACACAATGGAAGTCTTAGAGCTTCCTGTAGGCATTGTAGATATTAGGCTATAGAAGCATAATGGCAACCCTCTAAAGAAGTATATATTTATAAATCTATAAAGTTTTAAATTGCTATTTTAGACTTTGCACAGACACCAAGAAATGTTTTGTTGTAATACTTAAATTCCTTGAATAATATAACAGAAACAAAACCTACAGTATAATTTTGAGCTGGTATTCAAATCTCCCACTAAGGCAAATGCATTTGACTTTGAGTTGTATGTTTTTTTAGTCTTTTGGGGGGTTTTTGTAGACTTGCAAGGTTTTTGATGAAAAGAAAACAGATATCCTTAAAATACAAAATTTTGGTGCAAGGTGGACTCCAGCATCACCTCTGTCTGCTGTGAATTGTGCATCTCTTAAGGATCCTTAGTGTGATTCTATAAGAAACTTATTAGGGGATGTGGCCATCTGAAAGATACTGCATAAAACATTAGCAACAATAGGAATTGTCAATTGCACTGATCTTGTCCTATATTCTGATTTTGATTTTATGATGAAGATGCACATCTTTATAGCTATGTTGTGGATATATTTAATCACAAACTACAATGTTTTCAAAGATTAAAGATATTTCTAAATCTTTTATAAAGCACCTTTGAAAAAAGGCATCAATGAACTTGATGAATAGTGAATATCTGAATCTATAATGTATTTCTAAAAATTACAATACCATTATGGTATTAGTGTCTTTTGACAAAGCATAAGACAAAATCTGAATATTATTTTAATTTTATTCTTCAATTAAAATATTCATGATCACCTTTCATTATTTCAACTCCCTGATCATTACAAAAAAAATGTAAATTATTTCGATTCCCTCAGTCAGATTACGCAAAAGAAGGAAAAATTATTGAATCTTGCAGTGTACTGAGTGGCCACAGACAATTTTCATAGGAGTGTAGTCCCAGCCAGGGTTCTAAATTTGGCTTCAGACTTCTAATTAAAATGGGTAGACTTTCCTACCCAACAAAATGGCAAGGGCCAGAATCCTCGTGTATGGCTTATCCTCAAAATGAGAATTGTTGTGACCGTGTTCCACATTTTATAGGGTGTTCATTTATTCCACTATATTACAACCCTCACAGATCTACATCTCATCTTTATGAAGTTTTATGAGCTGTATCATATGCATGACCCTAGATTTCATTCCCTAGTTCTCACTGTGTTTAGAGAAAAGCTAAAAAATGCTGTTCATACATAGGGCTGGTGGGACTGTTAAAGCTTTTTTTGGACTGAATTTGCTCTTTGCAAATGACTTTTGCTTTCTGCTGCTGTGTCCATTGCTTACTCATTTTCAATTTTCATGCTTTCCAGCTCTCTTCTACCCAATCCATCTTTCAACCTCTATGATTATTCTTTTTCTTTGCCTTTTGAGGACTTTTTTCTGTCACCATCCTGGCCTTTCTACCCTCCAAAGCTGCTCTCCTGACTCTACAGATCTGGATCTTCCCACTTGTTTCTCTTCATTTCGTTCCTGTGCTTTCTCTTTCTTCTGCAGGGAAGCAGAGCAGCTCCCTGTGCACCCATACCACACCTCAGAGAGCATGAGGAGCTGAGCCTGTGCTGAGCCCACCACAACAGGGCTGATGCTGTGTGCACTCCTGTCCCCAGCAAGCTGGCTGAGGTGCTCTGAGGAGGAGAAAGCTTTCAGAGAGGTACCTGCAGGTTTTCTGCCACTGTCTCTCATCTGGAAACATTAAGGTACACAGAATAGCAAAGAGGTAAAGAGTAATTGGTTTGTGTATTTGGCTCACTTGTGGTATAGGATTCCTTGGGAAGCTGCCCTTAGGGACAAGATTTTTTAGGGATGTTTTCCATAGAGTTCAAAAGCTGTTGATCCCCAGGTGTAAGGAATCAGGAAAGGAAGGTAAGAGACCTGCTGGGTTGGGACTAAAGGGCAGGATGGAAATGCACAGGCTGTGGAAGCAGGGCCAGGTGACCTGGGAAGAGTCCAGAGACACTGTCCAGTTGTGTAGGGATGGGGTCAGGAAGGCCAGGGCATGGATGGAGCTGAACCAGGTGAGGCATGCAAGGAATGACAGGTATGTCTTTCAGAAAAAGAGAGTGTCAAAAAGAGCAACTTCCCACTTCTCCCAAAATGAACAACACAGGTAACAAGATATGAGGAGAAGACAAATATATTTTGCTCAGTCAAATATATTTTGTTCAGGCCACCTCTCTTCCTGGGGGGGAAGGCAGGGCAGAGCAGGGGGAGGGAGAGATGTGTCCCAGCCTGGGAATTGGGACACCAAGAATCTCAGCATCCAGAAGATGCTGAGGTGTAAGGCTTGAGTGGCTTTTGCTTTTTCATAGAGACAGAAGGTAGAGGCCTGGGCAGGAGAGATGGAATCACTGATCCAGGATGTGGAAAGCTTTTAGCAGCTGTGACCATCCTTGAAGCAACTGTGCCACGTGCATCCATTTCTCCTAAAAACCCTTCTCCTAGAAGAGGATGCTTTCTCCTAGGAAAAACCTTTCCTGGGAAACAGGTACCAGTGAGTGTTTGAGAGGGAAGAAAACTTCACATAGTGCAGGGAAACAGATGTACAACAAATTTTTTTTCTTGTTTAACTTTCCTGTGTTTAATTTGTTTAATTGAGGAAGGGGGTGGAGGAAGGGACAGGAAGGATTTATCTTCATAACTCCTAAAACATGCATTCCAGCACTCAAGATGGAAAATGCCACTTGGGGAAACAACATTCCTAAGTCTATGGAACCTGATGAGGCCTGAGGGAATTGGCTGATGTAAGGTCCAAGGCACTCTCCATGACATGGGAAAAGTGATGGCAGTCAGGTGAAGTCCCTGGTGTGTGGGAAAAGGGAAACATTGCACCCATTTTCAATAAAGGGCAGAAAGGAGGACCCTGGCAGGGACTGACCTGTCAGCCTCACCTCTGTGCCTGGGAAGATCATGGAACAGCTCCTCCTGGAAGCTGTGCCAAGGCCCTCAGGGAGGTGACTGGGGACAGCCAGGACAGATTGACCAAGGACAAGTCCTGCCTGACCAGCTTCAGTGGGGAAAGGAAGGGCTATGGATGTCATTTATGTGGACTCCTGTAAGGCCTTGGCAGATTCCCCTATAACATCCTTTTCTCTAAACTGGAGAGAAGTGGATTTGATGCAGGGATGAAGAATTGGTTGGATAGTTCCATGCAGAGGATAGCAGTCAATGGCTCCATGTCCAGCCAACGATCAGTGGAAGGTGGTGTCTCTCAGGGGTTCACACTGGGACCAGGACTGTTTAATGTCTTTATCAATGACATAGAGAGTGGATTTGAGTGCACTTGATGACATTCAAATGTCCTTTCCAACCCAAACTATTCTGTGATTCTATGACTGATACCATTGGACAATGTACCCAACTCAGAGGAACACACCAGACACCCTGCAAACTACTGTGCAAAAATTCAGGGTTTACAATTTCCTTTCCTGAGAAGAGAGAGTTTACCAGCTAAAGCTGTGCTAAATTATGGAAGAGAAAATCAAGTGCTATAATTGTGGGTGTTTATCACAGTTACAGTTTTTTTCTATTCATAGAAATTTGATTTGAACAGGGTAAATCTGTGCCCACAATACAAATGAGATCATCTTCAAACAAAGTAAATGAAAGAGGCACTTTTTATGGCTTTATTTTATAACTGTTCTGCTTGAGGAGTTAGTCTTTCATTTTTTCTCTTATACCTTCATGTTAAATCAAACACAAAAAACTCTCCAATTAGAACAGGGGTTTTGGGTTTTTTCAGTAGGAAAACATGATAGAAAAACTTGACTGACCACTAGTCATGGTAACTGATTTGTGGAACAGGTAGGAAAAACATTGAAGGGTGGTGTAATTCCAGCTAATGTCTGTGATGGCATTCTGTCATTGATACAATGAGAAGTCCCTGCAGTTTAATTTGTGCTGTGCTAGTACAACAAAAGTACTTCTCAGAAAGGCCAAGCACCTTTACACCACTTGAATAACATCCTTTTTAAAGAGCTGCACTTCTCCATCTGTCTGTTTCCCAGTGAGGGAAGCTCTTAAATGGGAGAGAGCTGATGTACAAACCCATGCTTGGCCTGCTGTGCCCTGACTGGTGGATGGATATCCAATCTGTCAAAACCATGCATACCAGGGAAAGAACTGGGCTAAAATGTGATGTAAATAACCTATATTCCACTGAAAGGTGAGACTAGGGTCTGTTAGCTTCCTCTGGGGATGGGAAATCTGTAATTAAAGCTATTGAACTATTAGAACCCTTGCTGTCTTCCCCAGGTGCTGGTGGCAGCTAGACAGCAGCTTGGCAGGCAAAGGCAACTGGAAGAAGCTGGTGGCAGGCATGTGGAGTCACCTCACCAAGCCCCTTACTCTTTCCCCTTTTTCCCTGCTCAGAATGTAACTTACATAAATGTAAACATTTATGCAAGCTCAGTCTTCTGGGATTGGGAAACAGTTCCCAGCTGGGTAGGAACTTGCTAAGCCTTCAGGAGGAAGGCAGCGTGTGCTCAGTTTCTAAGCAAAGCCAGTTTCATCATTTTAGGGTAAATGGACACAGGCAAGAGACTCTTTGCAAAACTCTTTTTGTTGTGTGGTAGCTTGAACCCAAAACATTGCTGCTGGACTGCCTATGGTTTATTTGTCTGGCCCAAATTGGAGCTCCCCAGCCACTTCTGACCTACCTTGAGGAAGAACAGGGGTTTCATCATGATGCCCCAAACACTGAGGATGCTGGGAACCAGCAGAAATCTGTGAGAGCATCACAGCTCTGGGAAAGCAGGGCTCTGGGAAAGCCCTGTGTTCAGTCAGTCCCTTGAATACCCTCCCAGAGAATCAGCATGGGCAAAAACTCTTTGGAACAACTCCCCAGCACAATTCTCATTTTAAGATGATTACCCAAAAGAGCAGGAGGTGATAATAGCTAGGTGACAAATGAAAAAGAAATAAAAGTTTCATGGGGCCAGGGGAAGCTGAAAATAGAGCATGACTGTAATCCCTGGGCACTCCTATTCACAATTGCAAATAGGAGGTGGCAGCCCTCGATTTTCTGGACCTTGATCTCTCCCCAGTTTGTGCATTTATGTTGTGGAGAAATTAAGCTCCATTATCACCTGGATGTGCCACTGTTTTGCTGTAGCCTGTAAAACTGGCTACAGTGTACATGAGGACAGCTTTACCTACTGGGTTTCAGTTGTCTGAGATTAGAAGGTTGCAGGTTCCCTTTCAGTC
Source organism: Agelaius phoeniceus (assembly GCF_051311805.1). Lineage (NCBI taxonomy): Eukaryota > Metazoa > Chordata > Aves > Passeriformes > Icteridae > Agelaius > Agelaius phoeniceus. The sequence continues at coordinate 104,837,680 of NC_135267.1, read as the reverse complement.
CACCACAAGAAATTTGCAGTGTTTGGTGCCTCAGGCTGAGGAGAGCAGTGGTTGCAGGAGTGCACATCTGCCTCCTCTCTGCCCTCTCCCACCCCAGGAGCTGCTGTCTGCTCTGTGCTGATTCTTGCTGGCAGGACTTTAACCCAAGGTGACCTCTGCTGTCTGAGGGAAACTCCAGTGTTGCTTTTGTCTGTTTGTTTTTCACAGAGGGTAAACATCTAAAATGTACCATTATAGGATTTTGGAAATCACTTGTATGCTCAGTTGTTAGTCACTCATATTTTCTTGTTCTCACTATTATGTGATACAATGTCTTGTTTAAGAATGTTAGAGGTGGAACCTAATGAGAAGAAACTGTATTTTAGAATGAAGATAACTTGCTGCTTAGTCTGGTAGGATGGGAGCCTAAAACACTCCTTCTGTTAAAAAAAATGCCTTTCATACAAATAAGGAAACTTATTCAGTTTTCTTTTCTGCAGAATGTCCTGGCTGACCCATGCTGCTATGCTTTTGTTATAAATCATAGCCAGAGTGGGAAATCAAACTGTGATATACAGCTCTATTCAAATCACACTCGCTTTTCTACTTCTGAGGAGCTTGCTTGTTAGGGAGACATGTGAGTTATAAATAGGACAACATATAACAAGGTTCCTTGCAAAGATATGCCAGAAAATATTTTTGCTCTGGGGAGAGAATCTTTTAAAAGAGCCTTTTGATTTTTCTCCATTCCTTCTGCATTTTCCAGACCTGAGTATGCAAAGATTCCACCAAGGCAGTAGGAATCAACTTTTCTGGACTTGCTGCTTCTTTGCCCTGACCTTAATGCAGCATTTCAGTTTGCTCACCTGCAGAAGGAGTTTGTCTCAACCTAGATTATGATTTGAGGCTCTATTCAGATCCAGCATTACCACACTAGTAATGGCAGACAAGGACAAGAACAGGACAAAGGCTGTCTCCATCAGCATAAAGCATCTTTGGAGGCATTTGAAGCTTCATCATTCCAGAAGCAGAGGAGAAAACTTGTGACTTGAAGTTAAATTCTTCAACCAATCTTCTCTTTCTCCAGATATCCTGTGTAATAATTTTGGAGGTCGAAATTTGTCCATTTTATAATCCCCCTTTTCTCTGTGTGACTGGCACCACAGTCTGAGCCACAAAGAAAGGAGGGAAGGGAAATTTGGTCTTAGTGCCTGACTAAGGGTGAATGAAGCACGGGTACAGCTGTCACCTGGGACAGTTTAGCTGTCACACTGAACTCTGGCACAAACCAGCCTCTCTGCAAACATAGTCCACCTTAAGGTTTGAGGCAATCACAATGCACAAGAACAGTAAAATTAGCTTTATAAGCAGATTTATTAGATGATGGACAGTGAGAGGGTATGGTAATGTCATTGCCACTGGTTTGCTGAGTGATCTTGAACTTGTTACCTTTTTTCTCTGGGGAAGTTTCCCCCTCATTGTCTGCATTTTGTGAATCTTGACAAAGGAAGGGTGACCTCTTGCTCTGTGTTGGCATTGTGTCGGTCTTAACTGCTGTCTTACCTGTGGTGTCCCAGTGCTGCCATAGTCTTCTAATTCCTCATATTTATAGCAATCCTGCTGCTGTTGAATGCAAAACTGTATCATTCTATTACAACTAATAGATCATTCACAATATTGTTTTTCTGAGTTTTTGAAAATTTTGGTGTGAAGCAGTAAATAGGAGAAGGGAACTACTGAAAGTTCTCTAGATCGTCTGGAGATGTGAAGGAAGTAAAGATAAATCATGGAGCAATAAAATCTTAATTTTAATGCTTTTCCTTTTCCTGCTTTAGTGATGGATTTTATTCCTTCTCCTTAAAGTTCTTGTGGCAGTCAGCTATTACACACAGCCTCCATTAGGAGAACATACTTTGTTGCTATAGCAATTCTTCTCACAGATATTTTATTGCACTTAGATTCTGCTGGGGAAAAAAAAAAAAGAAAAAAGGCAAAAAGGCAAAACCAAGGCACAACAGAAAAAAAACAAACATTGCTGAAATGGTCAGCCTACCTGATCTTTTATTTCTGAGCAACTTTTGACTGTATCTCAGAGCAATCTATATTCTGGTAAACACTTTGTGAGGCACTATCTGGGAAGGTTTATTGTTGCTTTATAAGTGGCATACGGCACGCAGCAGGACACACTGCAGCACGGTGTCTGATATAGCAGCTGTAGATTACTGGGAAGATAAATCCATCCTTTTTGATCTGAGCATTTCACCAGCTCCCATTTGAAGTCCTGATATCACCCTGTCAACCAAAGGGGATGTTTTTAAGTAAGGGAAGAGTTATCAAAGGTTTACTCAAAGTTCCTTTTAGAATGGCTTCTCCAGGACACAGATATGTATTTACTGTGGGTGAATGTAGGACTCATCAAAATTATTGGACTAAAATCCCTGTAAACATAAGGCCTCTGTTCAGTGCCAGATACTGAACAGCAGCTTCGAGTTTTATCTCTTCTGTCAAAACCAGATGCCTAAACATTCAACTAATGAGGTAAAAAAGGCCATTAACTCTGTCTCCTGCTGGCTGCAGGAGGCTGAGCTCTCCCACCCACAATGGTGGCATCTTCCTCCTGGGAATAGTCATTTGTTTGGAGTCAGAGCTGCCTGCACACCCCTCTAATTCAGACTGGGAGCCAGAGAGAAGGAAATTCCATGGCAGGAAAATGGAGAGCAGCTAAGGACATCTGTGGTGGTGTTCACAGGAGTCCCAGGATGCGGGAAGAGATGAGAATCTTGACTCCGTGTTTCAGAAGGCTGATTTATTATTTTATGATATATATTATATTAAAAGAAAATGATATATTAAAACTATACTAAAAGAATAGAAGAAAGGATTTCATCAGAAGGCTTGAAAAGAATGGAAAAGAATGGAATGATAATAAAATCTTGTGACTGACCAGAGAATCCGAGACAGCTGGACTATGATTGGCCATCAATTAAAAACAACCACATGAGACCAATCAAAGATGGTCTGTTGCATTCCACAGCAGCAGATAATTATTGTTTACATTTTGTTTCTGAGGCCTCTCAGCTTCTCAGGAGAAAAAAATCCTAGCAAAAGGATTTTTCATAAAATATGTGAAGGGAGCATCATTCTGATGGATAAGGCTCTGCCTAGAGATGATTGTGTCCAGTGTGTTGTGGCCAGCACATTCCTGCTGCCAGAGGAAGCACAGAATACAAGGTGAGTGGAGGTGGGAGATACTGCTCCCCTTCCCTCAGCTGCCTGGGTGGGCAGAGGAAATGGGATGGGAGGGAGCAGGAGAGGTGATCCCACATGTGGAGCACTGTCCTCACCAGGGCCTTGAGAGTCCTGCTTCCAGAGAGCATTCTGAACACCAAAAAGAGATATCTGCACCAGTGTGCAGCAGCTCCTGGTTTTCTCCTTATTTCGTGTGTCCTTGTGATATTCTGACATTTGACTGGGACTGGACATGGCCCTGCTCCTTCTACTCCTCTGCATGGCTGCTGGGAAACACTTCCATCAGAATGGACAGGACAGCAAGCACAGCTCTCACCAACACCAGCACAGCCTCTTGCCTCCTCTCTTCTCCTGTATCACAGCTCATCAAGGAGGCAAAAGGAAAAAGGAGCTATTTCACAGTCCAGTGGCTGTGAGACTGTGCTGCCAGAGGGCAAGGTGGGAGGGTGTGATGGGGAGGGCAGCATGCCAAGCTCCAAGTCTGAAAGGCAGGGAGGAGAGGCCAGTGCTGCCCGTACCTCACACTGTGCTCTCACTGCACCAGCCCTGTCTGGCCAGGGACCTGCTGTGCATCCCCGAGCACAGTCCAGGGGCAGGATAACCTGTTTGGAGGAAATCAGGAGCAAATGTGCTGGGATTGCACAACAGCACTGTGGAGGGTATTGCAGAGGAACTCTGCAGGCTTTCAAATGGAGCCCTTGGTGCTGGCACAGCCACCTCCATGCTGGGCATCACTGTGCTTTTGGAAACCAGCTAGGACTCACTGATCCATTCATTGCACGAGGAGCAACTCAGAAGCATTCAGCAGTAAACCAAAAGTTAAGGCAAGGCTTGAGGCTTGTCTAGATTTGAGTCATTCATTGGCACATGGCCAGTTCTCATCACCCAGGTCCATTAAATCGAAGTGTTAGAATTTCACCTTCCATTTTCAGCCTGAGGTTTTAATTGTCTTCATTTTGTCAGTGTTCATATATTTACAAAAGAAGAATTTGTAACTAACTCTGTTTTCTTGCTGTTTATAGCACAGATAGGTGTAGGCTGCATCATTACCACAACAAAGCCCTTATTAATAAGGTGATTACAAATTTGGCAAATACTTGCAGGATGAAATTTTGCATGCTTGGACTCAGTCCACAGGCAGAGCTTTGGAAGCTAGAAGTAAAATGATCTTTGAATTTTATGTGCTTCAGTGGCAGATATCCACCCAAAAACAGCATGTTGTTGTTTATTCTTGAAGTAACATGAGAATGGGTGAGCTGAGTCACTTAAACTGTCTTGTTTCATAAATCTTATAAAGATTTACAAATAGAACTAAAAGTGGTGCAATTTTGAAATAAACTCCTTGCCATGCTAAAACAACATATCTCTTTCCAGATTTTTCTCTCACACATACACAGGAGAGTGAGAGTGACTTAATGGCTTAAAATAGCCAGGCCTTGCTGATGTGATTTGATGTCCTATTAATTTATTTGAAATTGCAAAAATTGCTGGTGTTACCTAACTAGCAGCCATACAGCTCTTTAGGGGACTCTTTCCCAAAGAAAACAAGTGTCCATGCTGTTGGGCTCCCTGTTGTGGGATCTCTTCTTTCCCAGCAGGCTTGTCTGGCACTTGCCATTCAAGATGCTGGGTGTCAAAGCCTTGAGGGGAGAGGTTTCTAACAAAGCTGCAGCTTGTTCAATCTTTTCCAGCTGGTAAAAGAGTGGAACTCCTGCTACTGTTTGTTATTCATAAGGGTGGATTACGGTCTCCCATTGAACAAACCCTACTGGGAGCTTGGAAAGCTCCAGCCAAGTTGTGCTTCTGGCTCACCAGCACGTGGTTGAAGGGAAGAACAGGTGACCATGGTCCCTGAGCAGAGCTCTGCTCCCACCTCCCACCCTGGCTGGCTCCCTCACACATTTCTTCTTGCCTAGGATGATGCATCTTGAGTTTTATCCACTTCCTCACACAAAGTAAGTAAATAGAATTACTCCTGCTTTACAGAGAGTGACTGCAGCTTGCCCAAGGCCCCCTTTACAAGAGGGAAGGGAGATTGTGAAGGGCTAGGGCTGAGCTTTCAGCCTGCATTCAGGTTATTTGATTTCAGCATTAGTGTTGGCTTTTTGCTGCACTCTGCAAAGAATTGCAGCTATATTTTTTTTTTTCAGGTGAATTTCAACTGAAATATGTAAGGAAAGTTAACCTCCCACCAAGATTTTAGATGGCAGCCATATAAAATAACAATACTGCCTGGCAGGAAAGGATGTCTACAGTAATCTGCTGGGTAAGGATTGTGAGAGCTGCATTTTTTTAAGCAGCTGGAAAGAATGGACTTTTAAATTCTTTTTTTTTTTGTGTACAAGTTTATTTACATACCTTCTTAGAATTGCCAGAAATCTTATTGTCATGGATTGCCATGAGGAATTTCATCAACAAAACCCCAAACAAACAACTATTTGCGATACTAAACCAAAAGCTGTGCAGTTTCAATTTCATACATTTGTTGTCCAGCAGGGACACACAAATTAGTGAATATTAATGACTGCCTACATCCAGCTGTGCTACCACTTATGGTGTCAAAGTTCTCTGGACACACACCTTGCTCACCTGTGGTCAGTACCTAACTGGGAATCTTCACTGCTGTACTCAGAGCAAGGAACCTCTCCAAAGAATATAATTTTCCCCAGGTCCTTCCAGTCTGATTCAGTGTCAAGTGCCAGGATTTGTTAACAGTCAGGGATGCTATCCCACATGCAGCTCCTCTGGCTTTGTTCACACCACAGAACACCATCCTTGGAAACTTTCTGCTTCCAATCTTCCATCAGGTGTGCTGTAGGAGGGAATGAAACGAGGTCCATTTGTATGAAAAGCACAACAAAGGTTGTGTAAAATCAACCATTAGCTGGCTAAAAGGGAAAAAAGTTCAAGGGAGAAACATAAATTGCAACAAACACTAAGGCAAAGCTCCTTAATAAATGACATGCCACAACTGCTAAACAGCAAGTGCCCAGCTGCCAATGGGTTTCATGCTAGATAATGTAGAGTTGATAAACTGATCTTAATGCCTAAGTAATTAACAGTCAATTATTTTAATATGACAACTAAAGCTGAGCAATGACTACTGCTGCAGCACTAACAGCTGAGCTGCTGTATCATTATCTGTGTCTTTGCCTGTGTAATCATTTTAGTGGGAAATGTCTTTAATTTTAGTTTGCTGAAATAGCTCTGAAGGGGCAAAGGAGTCAGCAGACATAAAATATCCACAAGCTTATGGAATGTGTGCTTCCATTTATCCGTGGTGGGGCAGGAAGAACAATGGCCTCAATTGCTTGAGGTGAGTTATGTGCTGCAGTTTTTCACTCTGTGTTCCAGAAACAACAACTGTATCTGTGTCCAAACCCTGGAATATCCCTTTGTAGGAAAAGCAGGAAGAAATAACAGGGAGTGTTTCATCTTACAGCAGCCTGATGTATTGGGTATGTGGAGAGTGCTTTGAAATGATGCTTGCATGATATGAGGCTGTGTTTACATCTGAGTACAGTCCAACCAAAAAGCTCTCTGTTCAGAAAACATGATTTTAGCTGATTATTTAGAAGGCAGCTCCTTAAGACCACATTTCTGTTTTAAGTTCTTGTGAAATAAAGGCGGGTAAAAGGTGCAGTTTTGAGGTTTGAAAGGATGTATTAATTTAATATATCCTGCACTCAAATCATTTCTGTTAAACGTTCAGGAGCATCAACATGCAGAAATTCAGGGAACAGTAACACGCAATGATGTAGTTGCTCTGGGCTAGCATTTATGCTGCTGTGTTGTTATCTATGACATTATGAACCATCAGTTTCCATCAGAACATAAATACCTGGTGCTGCAGCAACAAAGGAGCCAAGTGGATTATGTTTCTCTGTTCCAACATTTTTCTTGTTTTCTGGGGATTTGGAGCGCAGTTTGTCTTGGTTTAATTTTTAAGAGAGCTTTGGGGTTTTTGTCTCACTTGGCACAGTGAGGTATGGCAAAATTTCATTTAGGATTGTATACCCTATGTTTTTAGAGAAAATATGGCAGAAATAAAAAACCTATTTTATGATGGGCTCCCTTTCTGCATGTGCAGCACATAAACTGAGGTTCCCTGAACACCAAGCTCAGAGGTTCAGCTCAAACCCTGTTTTTTCTCTGGGGGCTGCAAAAACTGATGGTTAGAAAATCTGTGATTTGACCTCCTCAGGGCCATGAATTACTTACCTGGGTATTCATGAGTTTGAATGGCATAAATATAGATGTGAGAGGTGTCAAATTTTCCATATTGATCAAACAGAAGACAGTAGGATTTGGATGAGACTCCACTTAGCTGTAGTAGCTGGGTAGGTCTAGCACAGGAGACTTTTAGAGGTACTAAGGCAGGACTGAAGGAACTTTGCATCCCCATCCCCTAGTGTTTATCTGGGACAGATGCCTGACCCCTCATTTCTTAAACCAAAACCTTCTTCTTCCATTCTTCCATACTTTTCCAGTGATAGTCGTATGTCCAGACACTGTAATCTTCTGTAGCTCTTGGACTAAAGAATACATAAAAGATGGAAGCAAAAGAGGCTCATCTTCCCTTTACAACTTTTTATCCATGGAATTGAGATGGACATAAAATATATTGTGAATTGACTCTCATATCTGTTGTGACCTTGTCTCCCATAGTAAACTTTGGAGAATTCCTTGTTCTGAATGTGCTCCTTCATTGCTTCATTTTATAAATACATCTTCAAATATAGGTGATAAAAACTAGAAGCAATACCAGAGTTATTGAGATTCCTGAAGGCAGAAATAGCAGGCAGGGAGAGAAGTGAGAAAGAAAATTGAGAAATGCTGGAGTGATGCCTGTGAACATTTAACTGATCTGTAGCTGGGCCATTTATTGGAAAATATGTGGTTTGAGCAATCAGTTTTCTACTTCAGGGGATGAAATGAAACTTTTGCTCTAAAACTATGCATAAAATGTTTCCTTATGTTGAATCCTACTAAGTATGTAATTAAAAAAAAAAATAGAACTGTTTGCAGTGCTTGTCCTAGGGTCTTCCTGTAATTGCCCTTCATTGCTACCACCAGTGGAGAATCATTGTTGTGTCTGTTGGCCCTTTCATTGGAGATTACAGGCATCCCTGCAATAGCCACCTGTTTTCTCATCCAAGACAAGAGGCAGAATGTGGACTTTGAGGCAGCAAAAGCTTAGTTTCAGTGGGCAGCTCCCAGTTGCTGTGATTGTGATCAGTGCTCATGAATAGCAGGGCCAAGCTATCTGAGATGTGATACCAAAGAGCTGAGGCAACAGAAACGAAAAGCAATACTGGAAATCTGTGCCTAATTAATTTTTATGAAAGCAAAGCTCATTGTAGAGGTATGACATAGTCTGCATACCCCAGATAATAATTTTGAACGTGACCTACATTTTCTGCTACATTCCTGTACCTAGTGCTTCCTCTTTGTTTTGTGTTATGAATGTGTGCCTGGGAAAATCTTTGCAATTCCTAGAGCAGCACAATATGTAAAGAGACAGAAAATGTCTTTAAAAAAGCTGAACTCACAGTCAGTCAGTGAGAAACAAATCCTGTCTGGAGTTGCTGTCTCACAGGCTTTTTGTCCCATTTGCAATTCCCGTGTCATTTCTGTGAAAGGACATCCTGCAACAGAGGGTGGCTCTGACAGGTCTCCTGTCCTGGTAATATTTCTCTTGATGCCTTACATGACCAGCTGGAAACCATATCCAGTATTCAGTGCTGAGATGGGCTCTTGCTGAGCTTATTGAGAACTGCAGGAACTGGAGGGTGAGCTCACTAGGATCACTTAGCCACTTGCTGGTTTGCTGTTTGGGTGTTTTTAAGCTTAAAAGCAAAACAAAAGAGACAGGAATCCCAATGACAAATGTTTCCCTGGAATTGGCAAGTTTTCCAGTGTGATGAGCTTAATTAAAACTAACAGGATATATTAGTTGTGTTGTAGCCTTTTTCTCTAATGTGTTACCCTTGCCACCTGCCTCAAACAGAGCCATGTGGTGTATTTTGGAGTCAAATTTGAGCTGGCCTGCAGGCAGTGGTGCATGGCTATCAAATGGGTGTTTGACACACTGCTGCAAGCTAAAGAGAGAACAGCTATTTCCTCTTGTTGCTGCCCCTGTATGGGCTCATCCATCTTCTAGGAGCAGTGTGATAACCTCTCTGCATGGGCTTAGCAGAAACCTACAGGTGCCATCAGACCTCCCCAGCCTGCCCAGGCCGGGGAAGGGCCCCACACTTCCCTTGTCCATCACTGTGATCTCCAGGAATGAGCAGCTTTGGTCTTCAGGAGGCCTGGGCTATCTCCCTTGCTAACAAGTGCTCTGTGTAATGCTGCCTCTGTGATGTTCACACCTCTGAGCACTTTGCTCAGCAAATGACAGAGCTCTGGGTGTTTCCTGCTGGCAGCCAGGACTTGCCACCATGGATGGGGTATTTTGTAAGCAGTGTGCCCAGATTCTTTTCATCCAGTGCTGCTGCACAGACTTTGAACTGAATGTGCTCACTCTCATCTTCTCAGAGAGCTACATGGTACATGACTGGGTTTAGGGCAATAACATGCCCATCATGATGAGGTATTTACTCCACTTCATAAGCAAGCCAATTAAAGCATAAACTATTTACAGCTTCCACCATGCCAGTGCTGAACCTGCTATCCTGAGATGCACTTTGCCTTCTTCATCTCATGCTCTTGAGCATCCCAGCAGGCTCAGCATTCCATCCATTCTTTTTCTTGCCTATAGCTCGGCACATGCCTCCTGTTGGAACCCAGGACATCTTCTCTGGCTGCCCTGGATGGCTCAAGCCCCTGGCTGGGGGGCTCAGAAGCCTTGGTACAAAGCCAAAGACACCTGTGCTTTTGATTTTAACCCATGGAGAAAATTACCAGCATCACGTGAAGATTTACAAGCCACAAAAGTTTAAGTAGAATGATAGTTAGTTTGCCACAGGGTGAAAAAGAAGAATTTTGGGGTGTTTACAATGGGGGTTCAGAAGCCAAGATAGAAGGATTTGGGCATGCCTTGCCCTTCTTCTTCCTTCTTCTTAGCCTCCATCTTCTGGGTGATGGTGGCACTTTTGGATTGGTTTAGAGTGGAAACTCACTGTCCAACATAGGTGATAGGTATTGGGAAATTATTGTAAATAACGTACACGCAGTTTTTAGTATAAAAAGATAACACTGAAGGTGGCCAGTGTGCCATGGAACGACTTGCTAGACAGACCTCAGCAGGTCAGGAAACGAATGTTATAGATAACAGAAAATAAATAACCTTGAGAACCAGAACAGAAGAATCCTGACTCCTTCTTCGAGTGCTGGGCTGGGAAAAAGAGACTTTCAAACACCTCGGGGTCATCTCGACCACAGAAAGTCCAAGAACCTCCAAGTCGGGCTGACTCTGGTGATTGACAAAGAGTGCCAGATGTTTTTTTGACATTAGATGTGAGGCTGTGAGTGGAGCTGTGCAAAACAGGTCCTGTTACGTTTGTCTGACAGCCACTGTGAATGCTGCTGTCAGCTTGCTGTGCTGTGTCCTAGTGTGGGCCTTGGCACTGAGAATTGTCCCTTTGCTCTTGATGGTCCTGTCACCAGATTTGCAGAAAGCACAGGTAGAGGCCATTGGTGCTATGATTCAGAGCCCTGGTGAACTAGGGGTTTAATCTGAGTTTTCTGGGGGCAGACTCTTCCTCACAAGTGGAGGAAGAGAGAGACAGGGGATTTATGTCTATGTCACCTAATCTTAACACTAAATTGAGATATAGAGGTGAAAGGGCTTGGTGGATTATCCCTCTCCTGTATTTTGCTTTCAGTATGAGTTCTGGGTGTTGACAAGATTAAAAAAAAATTTGAAATGACTGCTTGCATCTGCCTTTCACTGTCTTCTTTGGATGCCCTGAGAGGTGAGTGATGCCATCACCAAGGGCTGGAAATCCTGCCTGGATAACTGCAGTGCTATGCTCAGCCCCTGGCAGAGCAGTCAGTTGCTTTCCCACAGGGAGAGGGAGAGCAAACCAGTTGGAGTGAAGTGGTTGTAATGAACCTAATCTCATTAAGCAGAGTGTTAGTGGAACTGGAGATGCTGTTGATTGCTAGCACCTGCCTGATGGCCTTCCCAGGATACACATCAGGGCTCTTTAAATTCCTTGGGGAAGGGCAGGGGCCCTTCTGCTTCTTATCTCCTCTGAGGTAGGTGCAAAGTCATGAGTACCCTCCTATTCCCAAAATGCAGAGTATGTTTTTGTGTCCTGGCACCTGCTCACTGGCAGGTTGCTTGGCAGACCTCAAGCCAAGGGTTGTGTGTTTCTGTAGGAATTGCTGTTGATTTACAAGTGTGATTTCTTTTGTTGTGTTTGGCCCCCCTTGTTGGGTGCAAGTTTTCGGTGAAAAGACTTAATTGTGCATCTGGCTACTGTCCTCTTGCACTGAAAAAATGCATGATGGTCATTTTCTGCTGATTAAGGAGCTCAGATTTGTGAGACATTGCTGCCCTTGTCCCAGCATTTTTTTATGCTTTACCTTCCCTATTACACTTGTTTTGTGCCCATGATGAGTGACTGCATAGTAGAAACCATAAACTCTGGGGGGAAGGTGTGGGCCCTTAAAAGACTCTCTGCTTAGATTGTCTTTTTGCCCCAAAGCCCCAGATTACCTCCTCTAATGATAAAAGTGGCACTAAATATGCATTATACTTGTGAATGGGCTATTGGACACTGTTTAAATACCAGCTTGTTAGCAATCTGTGATGAGAGTATGGCAGAGAATATGTCAAGCTAGATATGGAAAATGAAGTGTGTTTTGTGATGGCTTTTCCTGGCAGGAGGTAGGAGACTTGCCTGTCTCCTTTAGTTCTTGTGTCTGTTTTCTTGTGCCCTCACCTAAGTTAGCAGGGAGGGAGTTTGTCCTGGGAGCAGCATCACTGTTCTGGATTAAAAAGTGATTAAGTTTTTATTTCTCCAAAGCCTTATACCTAAAACACAGCTCTCCAGTTTCATTTGGGTAGTAAAGCATTTGCATGTGCATTATTATGGCTGGCAGGTACCTGGTTTGAATTGTTGTTTTTACCACAAAGGCTTGCCAGTGTTTTCCTAGCAGGCCCTCCCCCAGTGGGCAAAGCTCATAATAATATAATATTTATTCTGTTGAAAAAAAATTGAAAATTCTGCTGTTTGAAAAAATGTTCCCTTTGAGTAATTTTTTTCCTCTGTTGCTTTTCCATGTATGTACATGCCTATCTTCAGCTAGAGATCTGACCTTGGAGTTTCAGAGCTGATGCACCTCTGTGCAGCTAATACAGCACACTTCCCTTCCACTGGGCAGGTGTCTGTAAAACAACTTTATGGCAGTGTTTGAGCCTTGGCTACTAAACCCCTTGCCCTGTGTGTCAGTGAGCAGCTGCTGCTAAGCCAACCAGCAGATGTGAGTCAAACCTGGAAGCATCTCCGTGGGGTTCAGGGCCAAAATTCCACTTCTGTTCCTGTCTGGGAGAAGCTGCTCCTGCTGCTTCCCCCAGGTGATTCTGAAATGGGTCTGCAGCAAGCAGAGATGAGGAAGACAAGGCAGGCCCTGGCCCCAGAGGTGGTTTCACAGCAATTATTTGGTCTTGTGAAATCTTTCAGGGAGCCATTGGGGTTTTATATCTTGAGCTAAGGGACCCTGCCATAAAAAAAAAAGGAAGATTTTTGTAATGTGGGTGGAGAGCACAAGTGGAATCCCCTGCTTGGGTTTACTCTGCATGGCAAACCTAGTCTTATTTCCCTTTTATCCACTCTGATCCCTGCCAGCTAGCCAGGAAGCTACCTGCTGCTGCTTCTAGTCAGCTCACGCTGGGATGATTGTTGGCTTAGCAGGATGCACATTAAGTGGCACTAAAAATAAATAGGAAATTGGGTTTTCTGGCTCTCTTTTTGATTTTCCTCCTTTAAATGAAAGAAATTGTTAAGCTCTCAGGATTGTTAAAACAGAAACAAAAGGAAGAATCCCCCTGCATTGGGAACACTTTTGGAAAAGAGGGCTACATCAGAAGGAGCTGCCATCCCTGGTGAGTGCTGCAGCAGAGGCTTCTCCCAGATGAGCTGTTACACTCCCACAAGGAGCTCCACCAAGTGCTGCCTCTTCCCTGTGCAGACCCCACCAAGCTGCTCCTACAAGCACCTTCACTAATAACATCTTTCCAGAGGCTCCCCAAAGCCTAGGGTGGGTCAACACAGGATTCAGTTTTGAATGACCCATTGGAAGGAGACAAATGAGACCATCCTGAGTCCCTCTTTTCTTCCCCCAAATGCTGTAGCAGTACAGCAGTTGTGCCAGACTAAATGTTGACAGTCTTTAACGTAATTTGTCTGTACTAAAGTTAATGCTGCACTTCATGTACTATATTTATATCCATCTATTCCCTTTCATGTCAGATAAGTTCTAGAGTGTGGGATGCATAATGAGATTGACTGAAAAATAATTTTTAACCCTGTGAGTTCCACAGCTTCTTGCAGGTAGAGAAGGTTGAGGTTATTTTCTTATTAGATAGTCATGGTGTGATTTACTTTTTTTTTTCCCCTGACTCTTCATTACTTTCTGCTATTATGAAACTACAGTGTGGAAGTTCGAAAAACCTTGGTTGTGAGGTTTATATGCAGGGCAGCAATGCATAACTTAGAGTATTGTGAGGGCTGCTTGGAACTTTGCTGAAGAAGTGGCTTGGGAAACCCTCCCAGCTGTGAAGGAGGTTTATCCCTAGCCTGTAGCACTCCTACTTAGCTGCTCTGACACTCTTGCTAAAAAGAGGCTCCTACTAAACCTACCCAGGGAGGACATCTGAAGTCCTGCTGTGGTTATAGTCCAGGATAAATTTCTGTCCATACTTGGGAGGTAATTGGATCAAGTTTCTCTTCTCTGGTGGGTGAATTATAGTGTGGAGATGCCTCTTCAAACATTCCCCCTTCCTGCCTGTATAGAGAAGCTTGTAAGGTTCAGCATTGTCCTCACTGCTCCTGTGAAAGGTGTTTGTCACCCTCTCTTTTTAGAGTGTGGGACAAATGTTAAACACCTCTAAAATGTTATTTTTTTAATGTATTCATGTTGTTTCAGAGATGTTTCTTTAGGTTTATGCTGTATAAGGTAAAGGGCAGCAGAGGCAGTGAGCAGGAGAGTAAAGATTGACAGGTTCATATCTACAGATCTGTTCTCAAGCAGACAAGGAGCAGATTTGAGTCATTGCCTGGCTTTGATTTCTCCAGACCAAGTTGTACTTTAATGTCCCCCTGACCCTAAAGCCAAATCCCTTCTCATTTGCCTGCCTTGGTAAGTGCTGTAAATAATCTCAGCTCTGACGTCAGGGCTGTTACAACAATTGACATCAGCTGAAGACGTGTCTATGACTAAGCATAAGCCACAGGTAGTAATGCATGATTTACAGAGGCTCTTAGCACTGTAAACCATATGTTTTATAGCTGCTGAGGAGGAGAAGAAAGTGTCTGAAAACAAGCAAAGGCATATTTAGTAGCATTTTTATATGGTTGAAATTGCCCAGTTAGGGGTTTTTAGGAAATACATTTGATGTGATACACAGCACCACGTAGTTCAAGCACATAGGACCCCAGGCATTCAATTTATCACAATCTATCATGTTAACTTGGTTAATTTGATACTCTTTCCTGCTGAAATGCTCTCAGACAGTTCTGCATTTTCTGCTAATCTCCATGACATGAGACCCTGTGGGAAGGACCCTAAAGAAAAGCAGAACTCAGTGTTATGGATTTGAGGGAAGGGAGAAGAGCAGATCTCGGTAGTTCATGGAATCATAGAACATCCTGACTTGAAAGAGACCCACAAGGATCATCAAAGTTCAAGTCCTTTGATGACAGCCCCAAGAGTCACACCTTTTGCCCAAGAAAATAATCCAAAATTTTCTTGAAGCTCTGTCAGGCTTGGTGCTGTGAGCACTGCCCTGGGGACCCTGTTCCAGTGCCCAGCCACCCTCTGGGTGAAGAAACTTTTCCTGATTTCCAACCTCAACCTCCTCTGACAACTTCATGCCATTCCTCATGTCCTCTCACTGATCACCAGAGAGAAGAGTATTCATTATAATTATTATGCTATAATATGATATAAATAATGTCTACAATGCAACATATTATTATTATAGTAATTCATTCGTATTTCTTGTAATTCACCTAATTTTTGAAAACAGCTGTAGTGAAATACTGCTCCTCCCATAGTGTGAGTAAATCACAACAAATTTCAACTAAACATGCCTTGAGGGAAGATGGTTCTCTGAAGTCTTGCCGTGGAAGAGGTGGATAATGCACTGAAAAGCAGCAAGGAGAGAGAGGGTGTGTCATGGATATATTTTATGAAAAATCCTTTTGTTATGATTTTTTCTCCTGAGAAGCTGAGAGGCCTCAGAAACAAAATATAAACAAAGATTATCTGCTCTGTGGAATGCAACAGGTGGATCTGTGATTGGTCTCACGTGGTTGTTTTTAATTAAGGGCCAATCACAGTCCAGCTGTCTCAGACTCTCTCATCAGTCACAAGATTTTATTATCATTCCATTCTTTCCTTTCCTTTGCTAGCCTTCTGATGTCTCCTTTCTCTTTTCTTTTAGTATAGTTTTAATATATAATTTTCTTTTAATATAATATATATCATAAAATAATAAATCAGCCTTCTGAAACATGGAGTCAAGATTCTCATCTCTTTCCATGTCGAGGTTGCCTGCTAATTCAACAAGAGTGCATCTCCTGGAGAGAAAGGATTCTGCTCAAAGGTCTGAAGCCTCTCTCTGGGCAGCTCCTTGCTGAGCAGAAACAGGCAACTGAAGCAATGCAGTGGAGTCTCTTGCAGCCCCCAGCAGTGACTTCAGGGTTTCCCAGCACTTGATAACTGATCTGGAGGCTGTGTTAGTGCAGAGCTGCTAGGGAGTGAGGGAAAACATTGCCTGCCCAAACTGCTATTCCTGAACGTGCACCAGCCTGAGCTTGGCGTGTGTCATCAGAGCTCCTGCATCCTCCTGAGCTGCAATTCCTCACAGTTTGTGTGAGAGAGGGTGCTAACCCAGCCTGGACTGTGCAGGGATAGATCTGGAGAGGAGAAAATAGAGAGGTGCCATCAGAATGAGTGACCCTGCTGTGGTACAGCAGGCACGGGTCAGGGTGTAGCTGCTGATAAGGAGGAATGTCATCTCCAATGCTGCGTGTCCTGGTTTCCCCCTGAACTGGAAATGTTTCTGTCATCCTGGAGCCCCTGTCAACATATTGTGACTGTGCAGAAGTGAAAGGAAATGTGTAGTTAGGCTTTAACTTCATAAGTCTCAGCTGTTGATTTATATGTTGATTATATCGACTTATATGAGCTAAACATTGAAGGACAGAAAGGTATGTAAGGAGGAAAAGCCTTTTTTATTTAGGCTGCTTGAGCTTGGATATCTTCATTGTTAAACACTTGCAAAGACAGCTGAGGAGCCAAAGGAGATTATTTTGTCTATTAATAACTAGCTGCTGAACATTGATACTTTTGTTCAGCTAATTGAACTAATTGATACTATATTGTCTTTCATTAATAAACATTACCAGAGTTTATGCAAAATTAGCACTTGTGAGTATTACCTGTTTAAATGGACTCCCAAGTATAGATGAGTAGTAATTTGCTTTTGTAAGTTTAAGTAGTAAAATTGGAGTGTTTACAGCCACTGATTTCTGGCAAAAAATTAATGCCACCTTGCATCAATATATCTACAGCAAAATCCAATATATAGGCATGTCCATTTGGTATATTAACACATAAATGGTTTTACAGTGACATTGAAAACTTCTGACAAAACCCAGGGTTGTAACACCCAGATCTGAACTTAGACTGGGTGTCTGAGGCAAAATTTGCAGGATCTTTATTTCTAAGGTTTCTATTGTGAACATGCACAAAGCTCTACCAGTAACTGAGCTGAAAGAAATCCACTTTTTAATTATAAAATTATAAAATTTTATAATTATATTTAATTATAAATTAATTATTAAATTATAAACATTTAATTATTTAATTATTAAAAAGCCAGATTTTCATTACTGAGCTATAAGCAGAAAAATGAATGGAGCCAGGGATAAATACTGAAGCAGTGATACTGGAGGCACATGTCCCTGTAAGAAATCCCTCTCTGCACTGGATGTAAGTGCAGAAGCTGTGTAATGCCCTGGTTTTATATTGCCTGCAATAATGGAGCAAACCAAATTTGTCATAACCAGCAGGTGCCTTGTACCCAGCAATTTCACATCAGTTTGCTCACAATTTACCTTGTCAGAAGCACAGGTCTGCTGATGCATCCCCACTCTCCTGCCTGAGGGTCAGACTAAGGGATCCAGGGACCACTGCGTGTTTTCAGGGCAGTTTCTGTCCCTGCTGTTGGTGGTGTTAGCAAGGAAAGCAGAAAAAGTACTTGGAGCACAGCAGAATTACTCCTTGCTTGGCATTAATTAGTTGGCTGGGGGTCCATTTATAGAGCTGGATTGAGGGGCAGTGCCAAGGAAATGTGTGTGCCTTCTGGGGTGTATTTTTAGCCTGTAAATTAGTGGGTTTGTTTACATAGTTGATATACAAAGTTCCCAGGTAAGCATCCTCTGGGACAGATGAGTGCAATTTGAAGCATGTAGACACAGTAGAAAGGTTGCATGACTTTGTGTTTGGAAAACAAAACCAAACACCCAAATCCACCCACACAGATTTCAGATGCAAGTCATAATTCTAGGTATTTTGTTTAAAAGTATCTAATGTTTTCTCCTGCATTTAAGACAGTGGATGTATAAAAAAGTTAAAAAGAAACAAAACTAAGCTTATCCTGTTGAAGCCTTGCTCCTGAGACCTCAGCTACCTGTGTTCAGGGCTGTAGGTTTGGTTTTGTTTTGCTTTGTTTTATTGTGAGATTCTAGAGGCTTCTGAAAACACAAACACAATACATCTTGTGCAAACTGTTCTGCTTCTTGTAATGTTCCTAAGTGTGGAAGATATACTGCAGGAGGCTGTCGTGTGAGCCACCTGTGGCAGGCCGCCATAGATGGCAGAATGAAGCATTGATTTACCATTTCTCTCCTGCCAGAAAATAACAGTCCCTGTTGTGACCTCAGGCTCCTGTTGCACTGCAGTTGTGGACTTTTATGCTCTCACCTTCCTGCTTGCTCTTGCTCTTTCTGTCTGCCTTCAGCTCCTGGTACCAGCTGATATTCCCACAGACCCTTAACTCCTGTTTCTAACATCCCCATGTCTGCATGGGGAGTGCTGGAGAACGTGCAGAATATCCTCCCTGCTCTGGATCAAGTCCACCTCCAGCAGGCAGGAGCAGTGTTTGCAGGATAAATCATGCTCACCCCTGGAAACCTGTCCAGGGGAAGGCTGTTTGTGAGCAGCAGGGCTGGCACAGAGTGGTGATGGGCAAGGGGAGCAGGGTCAGCACAGCTGGCAGATCCCCGCCATCCAAACTCCACCAGGCTTTCAGCTTTCACTCAGAGCTTCTCAGTGGATCATTTAAATTCACTTTGGTTTTCTTAGCCAAAAAAAAAAAAAAGAAAAAGAAATTCAGAGCAAGCCAGAACAGCTGACACTATTCTTTCATGCTGCTAGATGGTCTGGCCAGACCCGACTTGTATCCTGTCATCTCACTACATACTGAGCTTTCTCTCACCCTTGAAATATCTTCAAACTGGGGAGTAGCACCTGAGTTCCCACTTCAGGGAGTGGGCAGTGACTAGTTTTGCAGCAAAACAGGTGAGAGGTGCTGCATGGTCTATTAGGATGAAACCAGCCAAGAAGGAAAAGCCAGTAAAAAAAAGTGGGAAGAGGTATACAGGCTTTCAGAAAGATCTCCAGATAATTGGAGTGTGTTTTGTATTATTTAAGATATCACCTTAGAACAGCCCATTAAACAAGAATTATTATTTCTTTTTAATATACCACAAAGGCAAAACTTGTGTGGAAAACTTGTCCATACATATTTAGAATAAAGAACTTCTGTCTTAGTGCCAAATTTAGAGGTTTAATTTCTTCTTTACTGTGAAGATATATGTCCTGCATACACCTGTTAGTGGCAAATTTTGGCAGCTGTTGTCTAATAAGTAAATTTATCTGCTGCTATTGTACTTTGAGACTTATTAATTTAGAAAAATGTTGAAAAGAAAGGTGTAAGGGATGCTGCTTTCCTCTGAGACACAAATACACATGGCTAAAATGAAGACAAGTTGATGTGAAATGCCTCTGTTATCCAAATGCCACATTTTAGGTTATTATACTTCTACAAATATTGTTGTGGCAGAACAGCTGTAAGAAAGGTGATGCAGGGAGAATGCTAAACAAGAGAAATGATGCCTCTATCCTGCAGTTGCTATGCATTGGGAAGAGGGATGTCTGTGGCAGGGGAGCACCCAGGAGCTGGAGGCAGGAGCTGAGGAAAGGCTGCCCTGAGAGAAGCTGAAGTTACTGCTGAGCCTTTGTGACGACTTTGAAGGTGGAATAAATTTATATTGTAGGTAGAGGTGAAATCTGCATTCCACAGGGTTCAGCTGTGAAACTCATGCTAAGATCAGTCACAACAAAACGGGGGGGGAGTTGGTTCTTCCTCAACTTGAATCTCCCAGCAGTCGCCTGGCAGGATTTTAAAATAGAAATAAAGTAATTAAAGGCAGACTTGCAAGGATCAAGGAAGCTCTCTGCTTTGCAAATAGTACCTGCTGGTGGAGCAGGAGCAGGAACCAAGAGAGGGAAAGAGCAGAGCAACCTTGTTAACATCAATAAGAAAATAATGTCTTCTGAACACAAACCCTGAGGACCAAAGGTCCATCCCCTTGGCCAGATGATGTATTGAAATAAAATAATGGCTCTGCCAGCAGATGCTACAAGTTAAGCAACATTTCCATGCCAGCAATCTATGTAAAGAGCAATCATTCAAATGCAGTAGAAGAGTGAAAATTAAATAGCTGGAGATGGAGTAGTCAGAGAGCACCAAGGATGCAGAACAGCTAAAGATAATTAAATTACATAGAAATAAATTAGTTAGCATAATGGTCAGATTAGGAAATAAAACACAGAAGCATAATCTTGCCAAGCATTTGAGTAGAGCAGCAGAACTGGAACATAACTGAACTGACAAATGAGAGAGAGAGTTATAGCTCTTGCCTAAATTTACAAACAGCTATGAGCATTCAAATTTTGCTGTCACATCTGAAAGCAATCGAAACTCATCCTGCCTGGACCTTGTTAAAATCCTAAATTTAGTTATTTTCTATAAGGCTTCAAGGCAATCTTAGTTGATGGCTTTGACTGATTTGTCAGACCTGATAGGTTTTTTTTTTTGAGTCCACTTTGCATCTCGTGCAAATTTATGCTCAAAAGAAGATAGAATTGGAAATATGAGAGATAAACCCTTGCTTATTGCAACACCTGTGAGCCAGTTTGGTGTCACTTGCATGGCTTTGGTAATAACAAACTCCACCTTTTTGTGGAATTGGAGGGATCCCTGTTTTCCAGGCACAGATGAGAGTGGGACTGTCTCACCATTTTTGGGCAGAGAATAATCTATAGTCACCCCAGGATTTGCTCAGCCTGTAGCCCTGCTCCAGAGCATCCCAGAGTGGGGATCCAGCTCATCCTGTAGCCCTGCTCCAGATCATCCCCTGGGAGTGGGTGGCTCTGGGAGCTGCTCCCATGGTGTGATCCACAGCGGATCATTGTTATCTCCAGCTTTTCATGGGTGGCAGTGCTGAATTGCTCAGCAGATAAACGTGGAGCAGGCTGAATTAGCAGGGTGGTGAGGGGATAAGCAGGGTCCTGAGACCATGTTTTACTGGGGTACCCTGCACCCCTCTGTCATCAGCAGCCCAGGCTGGGATGTGCCAGGTGGGACAGGAGCCTGCTGAGGTTTCTGTGTGTCACTGCTGAGTTATAGTTGCGCTCCTCACATGGACATGAACATCTAAGGAATCATAGAGTAGGTTCTTTTTTTCTTTTTTTAATTTGGTTTGAGAACTGTGTTGACCTTTCAGTGTGGTTCCATTAGCATTCCTGCTCCTACTGTTTGAAGCTCCTTTCTAGGCTGCTCTGTGTGCATATCAGTCTGTCTTTCATGGTGACTTTGGACTGACTGGAAACAAATCTTTCTTTTCTTTTTTTTTTTTTTTTTTTTTTTTTATTTTTAATAGTAAGACTCCATGAGGTACATTTTGACCTTGCAGGGGAGAAAATATGAAGCAGTAGTAGCAACTGATGTATGGGAAAATTCTGGATGTTAATATATACAGCAATCCCAATGAGGCTAGAGCAACACAAAGAGATTGATGTTTTTTCTCAGGTCACAGATTTGCCTCTGGCAGTATTAGCATGAATGCCATTTAGTCATCAGTGTGATTTTGTTTACAAAGGCAGATGTATTCCCACCTTCTTTATTATATTTTGAGCATTTCTTTTTCCCTCAGCTTAGAGCTTGAGGGCTGATAATTTTACCGTGAGGCTGCTGGTACTTGTTCATTTTTCAAGGGTGATCAAGAAATGAAGAACCTTTGATTCTCACAGTAACTAAGTAGGATGGCCCACAATGGAAGAAGTATAGGAATGATTAAGCTTGGTCTTTCTGGACTTTGATACTCAGCCTCACAGAAACACTGCACAATCATTCATGATTTTCTGTCTGCTTTCCATTTTTCTTATTGTCATGAATCAAGTGAGAATGCCCTGCATTCATAACGAAAATCATTTTAATGGTTAGGGTAATGGGGATGCTCAATGTTATGAGGGAACAGTATTTTTAAGAATACTTCAAATAATATATTTAAGCAAACAGTTGGGCAGTCAGCACCTCCCACAGGTATGAAATTATCTCTAGCTTCCGAGAAGGGGGAAAATTTAATAATTTCACTTCTTTCATGATTTTTATTTATTGAAGTAGTTAACATTTGTCTTCTCATGGAAATTGCTGACTTTTTTAAGGCTCTGGCTTTTAAAAAAATGACAGAAAGAACAAAACCAACCAAGGCTCCAAAGTATGTTCAGCAGACAGAAAAAAAAAAAAAAAGGTGTGAAAGTCAGTCTTTTAAATCACTTTTCAATAAATGCAAATTAAAGGCCAATTTTACTGTGCTAGGACATAAATGCCAGTTGAAGCAAGCCAAGACATCAGCTGTAATGACATTTCCACTGCAGCTGGCCCATCATCACAAATGGCTTTAGTGGGTTGTGTTTCCAGCTTTGGAGCTCTCAATCTACCCAAGGTGATGCTGCCTGTGAACATGTTAAGGAAACAGAATTGATGTTCCAGTGATCACCCTCCAGAAAGGCTTCTTGTGATCCATCTTTGCAAGAACTTGGTCCTTCCTAGGCAGCTTTTGGATCCTCCTCACCTTTGGGAGTGTGCACACCACTTCCAGGTTAATTTTGCAGCCTCTGTGATGCCTTTTTCTCTCCCAGCCTCAGAATCCTCAGGTAACAGAAGCCTGGATGCCCCTTGCAGCCCTCTCCAAGTGGCAGGAGCAGGATGCATCCTGGCAGATGGGCTGTAGTGAGTGAGTCAGAGCTGTTGCATAAGCTGCAAGGGGGTAAACTTGGCTTACCAGGCACATTCCCAAATCAGAAGTCTTCTCCCCCCCACCCCAAAAACCCCAGGCAGGAAAGATCCAAAGATTGCCCTCATCTTGGGTTGGTTTTGGTATTTTGGGATGAACAGAGTTTGCAGTTCCAGGAGGATCCATAATCTCCAGAGCTGGGGATGCAATTAAAAGGAAAGATGTGTTTGTATGTGTGGGTGGGTGTGTAATATTCTCAGGCTTGTGGCCTGGAGAGGAAACAGTAAATAGCACATGAAACTCCATGAAACGGTGAGCATTGGCAGCTTTGTTCCTCCAGGATTATGCTCCAGCCTATAGAAGTAAAACTGTGTTACCTAATAGGATAGACAGGATCTTGGCAAGGGTGAGACTGGCTGGTACTACGCATGGGCAGAGCATGGTGATCCTCATGTTTGGTAGGATTCAAGCTTTTTTTTGCTAGAAGTTATGTGATGAGACATTTTGAGCTGGGAATTCTCTTCGTTATTTGCAGAGATTGTAAAAAATGGAAGCTTTCTCCCAAAACCAGTAAGGAGCAAATATTACTTTTCTTCAATTGCACAAATTCTGCCCTCTTACCCCTCCCAAAAATAGTAGATAAATTAGAGTTGAATATATAAAATCTATTCTACTCAGGAACAAGCTACACCAATAAATCAGTACTTTCTTGCTACGTGTGCAATATATAAATGGCACATTCACAGATGTCAGATAAGTTTCCCTAACTAAGGAAACTGCTCAACACACTTCAGATCTTCATAGCAACGCCTAAAGTACCACCCTAATAGCATCAGTGGAGTAGGAACTGTTTAGCAGAATAGCACAGACTTTATATAGGGTCTTCCTTAGGCTGATATTTTTAGTCTTCAGGCTTCACTTATTCTTGCTGAATTAGTAGAACCTTTCAGAATATGTGTTTTATTTCAAATCTGCAATCTTGACAGCAGGTTTTCAGCTAGTTCTCTGTCCTATTGGAATCTTACCTGTTTCTTTTATATAGCAAATACAGAGGGAAGATAAAGCATAGAGGATTTGGCCACACTTTCATAAATTCATGGAAAATGGCATTTCTTGCTGTGAGAAAAACAGCTAAATGATTGCTGCTTTATCTAGTAAAACAAATGTATCCTGTCCAACAGAGATGATAATTCTTACTGACCTGAATGCTTATAGATTTTACCCCTAAATATCTGATTTTCAGAAGAGCTCAGATCCTACTTCAGCATTTAAATGAAACTCTCATGGCTTCCAGCTGCTCTTTCCAAGGACTAGATGCCCAAATGAATCTATCACTCGCACACACCTTGGTGCCTAAATCAGGATATTTAGGTGCTGGGCTCATTCAAAGATTAAGATCTTTGAACAAATAATGCTAAGCTGCACTTAGAGTTGCTGAAAAGCCTGGTGCTAACTACAAAATGGAGTGGCAGCTTTTTAATGCTGCCACTTTACAAAGTCAGTATCTACAATTAGCCCCATAAGTTCTTATTTGGATACCCTGCTTTAAATCACATGCCTATAGTTGCAGATGGAGATACCACACTCATACATACCCATTTTAGATTAACATGGCATAACAGCCAGCGTGGTTAATACCAGGTAACACTAAATAATAAGCTCTTTCCACTAAATTGCTGCAGAACTGCTGCATTGAGAGGTGGATATGAGCACTGGGAGACAGTGCACAGATTCTTTTGTGCTATTAAGTGAATGATAAAAAAATTAGTTGAAAAAACAAATGCTGGTGTACCAGGTTTTTGGTGTAAAAACTCTCCTTTTGATGGAAATGACAAGATCTTGTGTGGTAAAGGCACAGCTGGTGCTCATATCTGGCCTAGGAAAAAAGGGCCAGTGATGAAGAGTTGCAGCAGAAATGAGGGTCTTCCAAGGGAAAAAAGTAGAATATTTAGTGTTGTGGAAAGCCCTCTTGTATGTATAATTGGTACTCTTCACTGAAGAATATGAGTAGAAAATGAGGGGACTCTAGGATCATACAGCAGTTCTGTGATTCTGTAAGCATCAAGGACAGGGATTTAAATCTTTTATCTTTTATGGGATCCCTTGGCTCAAATGGAGAGGTTTTTATGAGACTCCATGCTCTTGTACAACTGTCTGTGAGGATATTTTGCCTAAAAGGGCCTGTTTTGGTCAGTGTTGAGGACAAGGTGTCTGACTGCATGGACTGCTGCTCCCAGCCACGCTGGCAGCTTGTGTGGTCACTCTGTGGCCCTGACTCTCAAATAATCAAGTAGGTACTTGTGAGATCTTTTCAGCTTAGCACTCCACTTCTGCTTCTGAAAAGAGCTGAGCTCCAGGTCAGCACTGAAAAAATCTGAAGTAGATGAAAGTCAGTGAGGAAGAGTGAAAAGAAAGAGAAAACAGCTATTTATAATTACCTTATAGCTTGGTTAATTTTGGGGAGCATGCCTAAAGACCTATTTGGATCTTTTGTGATGGGACATGTGCTTAGCTTGGAGTAGGAGGCAATTATACTGTGAGAAAACTCAGCAGAGCATATATGTTTGATATGATCTGCATAATAACATAAATCTAGCATCTATGTGAAGATGATTTCAGCTGTCTCATACAGAAAGGCAGCTGGATTTTGGGATGAGGCCACCCACTGCCAGGAGAAAAATGCTTGCATCTTCAATACCTTTGATTCACGGGCTTTAGGAGGTGAGAATCATACTGTCACAGCATGTGCCTGGGAAGCATGTTAAATTTCCTACGCCTTGTCCTCTCCCCATCTTTCACAGTCAGCTTCTAAATTGAACTCTCTGCAGATGAAACTTTAACTTTCTGATACCTCTACATAAATCCCATTTTCCATTTTGACAGAAATTTTACTGAAGGAAAAAAAAAAGGGGGTTTTTTTTCTCCCCTTGTCTCTGCAGTGCTGACAGTTTTGTGCTTGTCCTTTCTTGAAATATCTAAGTTAATTTTACAGCTATCGAGGAGCACGGTGTAAACACAGCTTTACAACCTTTAACCACAACACCCTCCTCTCTGGAATCTCCACCTCCTGTACCTATTCTTGCAAACCACCTGGAGCAATGTCTCTGCCTCATAAATCTGAGCCTTCAAGAAGGGCAGCATTGCATGCACTTCTCTAGCTGAAGTAGTCTACCTGGCTGATTTTTCTGATAATGCCTTTTTGATGTGTTGCTGGTAAATGGCTTTATTTGTTAGAGATTACAGTCACGGCAAAAAAATCCCAATAGTGACAAAAATAACTGTTCTGGGCAACGCTGGATTTTCCACTCATTTGTGGTTTACCTTTAGCCTTCAGTTAAGCTCGTTGCCAATTATTTTTATTTTGGTGCCTGCTATACACAGACCACAGAGGGTTTTTTTCTTCCTCTGTCTAAAGTCCCACACCATCAATTAGGACAGGAAGAAGGGATCCTCTGTGGTATTTGAATCCAAGCAAACCTAAAACAAGCAATGTTTTGCTAATCTTTACATGCACCTGCAGAACAACAGAGACTGCACCTGGGTGGAAAAAAGTTACCAGTAGCTTTTCATGTGCAAAGCTCTTAAATGTAGCAATTACACAAGGCAAAATGTGAGGGGGGTATGGTTTATTGGTGACTGCTTTTATTGTACCTTATCATATGCAGAAAGTGAATCATCTGATACAGAAATGGCTCTTTAGGGATCAACATATGCACCTGAGCCTAGATCTGCATTTAAAAGATATGAAAGAGATCTCTTACAATGTAGCTGGATGAATAATATTGCAAATCCGTGGGGTTTTGACAGGTAATTAATAAAAAAATCCATATTTAGATACTTAGGTGCTAGGCACCAAGAAAGAAGTCTGCCTTTTCTGTATAGTAACTCTGAGAGCTGCACATTTTTAACACATCTAAAAATCAGGCTGCTGAAGTTGATGCCTATGTTTATCTCCAGGGTCTGTGTAGCTGGATGAGGCATAGCATAATGGTGGAAGCCCTCTTTCTGTTTTTCTGTACAGAAGGAAACAGTGGTTGTGTAGTGGCAGCAGCCAGGTCTGTGCTGGCACGTGGACCCACACTGTCACATGGATATGGCAAAATAGCTGTCAGAGCCTCTGAGAAATCCTGATCCAGCTGAAGACTGGGGGCCTAGCTGTGTCCCTGTGTGTTTAGTGCACAGCTTCAGAGTTTTCTGGCACAGAGCAGCTTGCTTTTCAAAGCAGGCTAATTAATCATGGCCACCAAGGGAGCAGGAATGGCCATTCGGGGTTAATGAGAGCGTGACAGCAGTGAAGCTGTGCACGTGTGTTGGTGGGAACTGGCCCTAGGAAGGGGTGCTGTGGATGTAAACATCCCTCACTCTGCACATTGTATAATTGTATGAGCAGAGTACTGCTTGGTGTGTCCCTTTAATTTCACATTGAGGAAAAACTGGGGTTTTTTTAAATAGTAATTTTGGAATATTGACATCACCAACACTTTATATGTCCCTTTCAGTCATGGTATGAGTAGTTCATAGCTGTGTCCTCTGGCTCTCATTGTCCTGAATAACCTGTTGCTCAGGACTGTAACATTTCCTTCCCTGCACATGAGATGCTGTGTCTTGTGCCAGTGTGTGCACAGTGCCAGCATAGCTGTGCTCATCAGTCAGCCCAGAAGTTTTGGCAGCAGAGTTTAATGACAAGCATGATGCTCGCATCAGAAGGGATGGTGGCTGTCTCAGAGATATTTGCAGCTCATTTTGAAGCAGGAGCGGTGGCTTGTGTCTGCATGCATTGGAGATCCTTGAATTCCAGGTGTGAGAAGACTCCATTTGCAGAACACTTTCCTGTGCTTGCCTCCACATTTTCCTGAAATATTTTCACCCAGTTCAGGGGAGGTTTTCATTTCGAAAGTTTTGTGACACTGATCTGTGACTGCTCTGTTGTCTTCTATACAGCCTGCCTCTGCCACAGAGACAGTGCACTTCCACCCCCAACCAAGCCAAACTGAAAGATTAGGACTTGAAAATGCCTTATGCCATGTCACTGGGCATTATTAAGAGAATGAGGTTAGGATAAGGTTCTGCTCCACTCTTGATGACTTGTCTCCTTAAGATAGCTCCAGACTTCCAGCTGAGCTGTGTTTTCACATCTCCTTGCTCTGTGCTCTATCTCTGTCATTAAGAGCTCCATTTCTGCTGCATTTCACAATGTTTGAACAGAGGTGACATCCAAACCTCTTACTCCCATCCTTGCTGGAAGATGACAGGCAACCAGAAAGAAACACAGTTGAGAGGGAAAATATCCCAAATTACTCTCCTGTTCCTAGTGCTGGAGCGTGAGAAGGAAAGGCAGAGAACGCAGCACAGTCATCTACAAATCATTTTGTCACTCAGAGATGGAATAACTTAATGACAAAGTTATCCCTGCCAAGTTCTGATGGCTTCTTACCTTCACAACATCTGCACTAATTAGTAACTTCACTTGGAAGCTGCTTGTGCTGGGTATTGTTCTGCTGCCAGTCATCAGGCAGTGATACCTTGCTGCAGGAGAGAAGGAGCCTCCTGCTCTGCAGTTTGTGCAGTGATCGAGTTAAACGCGCGTCTGTGCTGCTTGGAACGCAGCTCAGGTGCATCAGTTACCAGTCCTTTGGGTGGCCACAGGATTGCCATGCCCTAATAACACTGAACTGAGTGCAAAAATGACAAATGTGACTGGAGGATGTGTCAGGAGAAGCTTTTCCAACCTGCGGTGTTGGAGTATTGCGTGAAGCTCATTAGGAGCGTTCGTTAAAAACACTCAGGCAGTCATGATGGAAAAGAAAAGGAAAGGAAAGAAAAGCTAAGCTTGTGGAAATGGAGAACTCTTTAGTAGGAGAGTAAAAATGCTTTCCATGTTTCACACTGCAAAGCAAGACCTGAGGAGCAGCGTGAGTGGGAGAAAGAACAATTATTTAGGGAAATTATGTCTCAAACCTGCTGGAGAGCCTGCAGCTGGAGTAGTAAAGGGGGGAAAAAGAAGGTGAACTCTGATAGAAGACTGATTAATTTTATCTGGCCATTCCAAATTTTTAACAGTAATTTAACTATATCATAGCTTGTCTTAAATTAACATTTACTACCTGATTTGATAATTCTGACTAATTTTTTTGTTGTTGTTGATTTGGGTTTTTTTAAACTCATCATTTCCTCTACAGTTTCTTGGGATGTTTAACACAGTAAAAAACACCAAGACCACCCCACCTCCTAAAAAGAATGTCAAAAACTCTTCCCCTCTAAGTATAGCTCTTAAAACCCTAAAGAAGATAACCATTCTTCATTGTTTTCTTCTTTTCATTATTTAATAATTCTGCTTTAGAAAGCATTTATGCTAAAGAAAAATGTGAGAGAAAAAAATAGGATTATGGCCCTATTTTAAACATTTCTGCATTTTTTCATAAGGAATTAAGTTTGTAGCACTCTTCCTCCTCCTGGTATTATAGAATTTGGACAGACAAAGGAGTGTTCCAGGGAAATTGGGCACTTTCATGGAACTGCTAAATACAAATGGAGCAAGCACCCAATGAAGGAACTCCCTTGAGTAGTATTGTCATAGTCTTTTCCTTATGCATCTTTCTTTTCTGAATGTAACTAGTTTGTATATCCTTCCTAGAATTTCTACAACCCCCTCCTTTCTGTGCATAGTAATGATAACATATCCCATGACATGTTGCTTAATTTATTAAAGGTAGAGAGTTTGTAGGAAATTCACCAGCATTTGGCAGGGGGGAGCAGGGATTTAGGAAGAAGGAAATCTGGCAAAGCAGATAAATTGAATCAGTGTGGGGAAGCAGGGGCATTCCAGCCTGGCTTTCTTGTGTTCCTTGTGTGTTATTTGGGCAGCTTATGGAAACTGAGAGGTGCTTTGGAGAGCACAGTGTGTCTGAGGTAAGGCGCAGCTGAAGGTTATCAGTACATCACTGCAGACATGGTTTTGGGTGGAATAAGACAAATCTCTCTGGTTTCACACTGATTGCTAAAGACTTTGTGGCTGATGACCAGCCCAGTGCTGTCTCTGTTAATGTTGACAATGTCCTGAATGATCACTTTCTTAGGATGTTTTCTTTCTTGTTGAATGTATTTTTAAATTCTAGAATATTTACTCAAGACTGAATGCTGTCAAATATTTAGATAACCAAATTATCTAAAGCAAGTTGTGTCACTGACTAATCCAGATATTCTGTGTGCAGGATTTTTTCCAGATGTTAGCTCAGACTAGGTTCTCTTTTTCTCTTTTAATTTTATTCTCTCTAAAGCCTTTTTTTTTGCTTTTTTGTCATTTTTTTTAGTACTACTAGCTTACAATTCACAAATCCTCTTTAAAATAATTGAATACTGATGATCAGCTAATACATCAAAGAATGCTGATGCAAAGTTTTTTCTGTAATTTCCACTATGCCAGTGGCAAATGCAGTGAATCAACTGTTTTATCCATCTTCCCCTTTAATATCAAGCATATATAATTTTACAGACTAACTGAAATAAAAATAAATGACAAGGAAAACCACTTTATGTTGCTGAAAATGCGTGCTGAGTGGATTTCAGAACTTTGTGATAGCTCATAACTTCTTGTGCAGAACAGCAAAGTATTGACATTGCAAGTGAACAATGAATTATTTCAATTGCATTCAAAAATCACAGTGGATCCAAGTTATATAAATGTAACAGTAATTCTTGTGGACTTCACAATTATGCAAAAAACCCTTGGTATTCAGGGATTGGTTTTCTTTTTTTTTTTATCTCATGCAGAGGGAGCTCAGTAATTCACAGTATAATTTAAGGAGAAATTTTCTCATGAAGTATATAGAATATTGTCAACATATCTGTATAGGTTTTTACATCTGTGAAGACCAAATACAGAAAAGTAATTGAGTTTACCATATACCAGTATTGTATCAAGCATCTCATGTTCTCTATGAAATAAGTTGCCCTTTCATGTTCTAATTACATACATTTTAACTAAATTTACCTCCTGAAATATTTTCCTTAAAAACAGGTTTTCAGATGAGGTGTTCACACATCAGTTGCCTCACACGCAGGGTTTACAGCTCAATAGCTCTGAAAACAATGACAGTGAAATTGCATTAGTGGACCTTTTTTCTTTGTGAGTGCTTAAAGATCAGTCAGACAACTTAAGCAGGGTGTTTCTGGAGAAGCAAGAGATGTTATGCATCCATACTGTAACAAAAGAACTGCTGTTGAGGTATTTTTAATGTATTGATAAGCCATCAAGTGCTTGGATATCTGAGCATCAGTTGATAAGCAAGGCTCAGTTATTCCAGCAAAACATACCAAGACTTTCTCAATCATACCTTTTTTTTTTCCCTCCTTTTATACTTTAAGTATTCCAGACTGGCAGGAGATAGAAAAATGAGTGCTCAAAAATGTCCATTGAAAAAATTTGCACTGAGCAAAAAAAGGTAGCTGAAACATTTGGACTTGGAGTGCCACCAATATTCTGATTCTTACTGATAAACAAGCTCTGACCACTAATTTTCCACTCCTCAAAATGAGGGTGAACATGACATTAAAATAATAGACTTGTCTTTTCAGATGACATTTGTCTTGTTTTGTTGGCCTTCATGCTTTTTTATATTCCAGTCACCACAATCTTCTTCCTGGTCTATTTCCTTTCACAGATTTCAAGCTTTTCTGTGAGATGGAATCCTCCAGCTTCTCCACAGAAGAGCCTTTCTGGACACTGGTGAGCTAAACCCAAGTGTTACTCCTCTTTTAAGATCAAACCCAAATACTGGTCAGGCTTCCCATTTTTGTTTT
Source organism: Agelaius phoeniceus (assembly GCF_051311805.1). Classification (NCBI taxonomy): domain Eukaryota; kingdom Metazoa; phylum Chordata; class Aves; order Passeriformes; family Icteridae; genus Agelaius; species Agelaius phoeniceus. The sequence continues at coordinate 104,806,109 of NC_135267.1, read as the reverse complement.
GTAACACCAGCAGGATGGTTGCCTTTTTCCCAAAAGGAAGTCAAATATTTCCCTGCATGAGTTGTGCATGTGCAGAAAGCCCAGAGCTACATCCAGAACTCAAAGACCCTCTCCAAAACAAGCATGGCTTTGAGTTCCCGCTGCTTCCTGCCAGTTCTGGTGTTCTTGGATAGCGTTTCGTGAAAATTCAGTATGCCCAAAACAAAATTCAGTGGCTGTACTTCAAGTCACTTAGGCTGCTTGTACTGTGAAAAGATGTTGGTGTGAGGCAGGTTGTTGTCAGAAACATTTTTTTTTAAATCATCTGTTGTTGAGGTTGAGTCTTAAGTTACTAAAAACCCTTGCAGGTGGTGTAGGTGAGAGGATCAGTGAGAACACTTGTGAGCAGTGCACAGCAGTGCTCTCTTCTAGAGATCCCTTTCAATACATTGAATGTTTCATTGTCTTTAAGTTGGTGATCTATTCCTTGCCTCTTGCTTGTCTACTTTCTAAAAAGACAGGAATAATATGGCTGTCCTAATAGGATATTCCTCAGCAAGAAAACTAATCTCCTGTGTAGCCAAAATCTCTCAGCAACTTGAGAGCCATACAAGGCCACTTTTGAGTAAAAACATTTTTGTCCTTGGATGTATACAGACAGTATTGAGTGAAGTGCTTGGAAACCAAGGCGGACCTTTGTAGCAGAAAGAGTGGAGATTTGTAGAAGATTATGGCTAGAATAGAAAAAACAGTCTCTTCTTTTCCCCCCTTTATAATTGGTGCAACAATGTGGCAGTGGGGAAGCACAAGCAAATATACAATTTGTACCATGCAGGAGGGCTATAAATGAAAAAAGAGAGGAAGAAACAGAGGGAGGGAGAGATGGCTGTTATTATTTTTTTTTTCCTTAAACAAGCAGACAAGGAAGCCCTTTACTTCCCTTTAAAAGTAGCCCTTCTTCTACAAGCACATTGCTGGACAGCAACATAGGGAAGAGAAGGGAAAAGAGGATTTTTCCTGTTATATCCCATTCTGCTTTTTTTTCTTCCCAGCTTAGTCCTTAGCAAAGCAACTTGCACAGACCAAAAATATGGTCACTGCAGAGCTGACCACTTACTGTGAATTAGGTAATTATCAGCAGAAATATTTAATCCTAACTCTCTCATTGAAAATGGGAATTTTGTGAGATTTAGTTTGTACCTTAAATAAGACATCTGTGTGTTTCTAGCTGCTTGCTATAAACTGACCTGTAGGACTACAAACTAAAGAAAAATCCTTTTCTTCAACTAAGAAATTAAAAAGCAATAACTGAAAATGTAAGTGCTATTGGCAGGAATGTGCTTTTTAGAGCAATGGGCTTGTGTTTGTGTGTGTATGTCCTCAGTAGCCCAAGCTGCAGTTTTCTGAAGAGCCTTGAGCACTGATGCAGCTGACAGTAGTACTGATTGCTGAGGGTAACACCAAGTGTGGGTTTAAAGTTTCTGTTGGTATTGCAAACATGTGACATTTTCTCTCCATTGACACTAGATGACATACTGTTTGCACTGTCCCAGTTTCTGAGACCCTCTCATCAAAGGAAGTGGGAATTAGTTAATTGGGCATCTTCGAACATGAGGAATAACTGATAAGAAATTTATACCACCACGTTTCCCAGGGTCTCTCTCTCCAACATTCACATGAGTTTAAAATAAATAAAGCAAGCCTATAAGATTGTAGCTCATATCTTCTGGTAGCTGGTACCTGTGTTAAAATGATAACTGTTGAGCTCAAATTATGATGTCTCTGAGGACAAGCTAAAAGATTGCCTCATCTTAATATTGCTGAAAACAAGTGAGTAATGTTTTTAAAACTTTGTATTGAGAAATGCCTTTACCCCACTACAAGGCAATATCTTGGCTCCCAGTTTTGCAGGTTCAGGCTGAATTTTTGTCTAGGTGCCATATTATGGCTATAATGTATAAATTACAGGGTACAGAACTGGTTATACTTATTTCTGTAACACAAGCACCACTGGTGCACGTTGTTTTTTATGGCATGTTACTGTTTTGAATGAATTGAGATTATCTTCTATGGAAGGTCAGCAATTTCAACGTCTTTCTCATGACAGGAGCTAGACAGTATTATCAGTTGTAATTTTCAGCTCATAAAGTAAACTGCTGCACAACATAACATGCTCCTGTGGGTTGCACCTGAGGTAGCTGGGTGTTATTCATTTGCTAAATGATCCTTAGGTGTAGTGTGAGCATTTTCATCTGAAAGCTTCTGACTCACAGAGCGCACAGGCACTTGTTTGACTGGAGATGCTGGCAGAGAAGGCTGCTCAGCTCTCTTGGGACCAAGCACTGGAATAGGGACAAAGGTTGTAATCTGGGATGTCTTGGATGCACCTCATCCCTTATTCTTGGTTTAGTAGGAACTACTCAATGGTTCTGTGTGCTTTCCTGTGAAGTGCAAAAGGTTTGGTGGTTTGGTTTTTTATTGTTGGCACCTGCTGAGACCTTCACTTTATTTGCCATGGATGCAGTCATTCAATATCTGTCTCAGGGTTGCACTCTTAGAACTGAGTGCCATAATAAAGCACCCAGGCCAAAGATGCTTCCTTGGAACAGAAGATCTAGATAAGGAAGCCAAAGTCCTTCTCTATGTATTGTATAAAAGTCCAGTTTGGGCATTTGGCTCTGTCTGGCAGTATGCAATCTGGTGAAGGCCGTCATAAGTCCAAAACAGGGATTTTAAACAGAATTAATCAAAAGATACAGTGCACACATCTTGGGGCACAAGAATAAGAACTTTGTGTCTTCCTGTACAAACAGTAATGTGCCCAAAATGCAGTAGAGCATTTGGAGGGTGTTTGTAAGAAAATTGTCAACTGAGCAGGTAGATGATGCAAACTTCTATTATATTTGCTAAGATCCAACTGGGTATTGTGACTGTTCATAAATGAGCTTTAATATTCCCCTTTTCTCAGCTGCAAATGACAATGCCTATTTTATTCCTCAGTAGTTCATAGAAAGCCAAATCTCTGTAAGCTCCCAACATATGCAGAGGGTTGGCCTTGTGTGTGACCTGTCTCACCTCTCGAACTGTGCTGCAAAACTGCAGACCTGGATCCACAGCCTTGTGGGTTTCTGATGCTGTCATCTGTGTTCATTGTCAGGGGAAAAAAATATGAGGGAAATGAATGTTCAGAGAGCAGAGTGTCACTGTGGGATCAAATGCAAGAAATAATGCATGGGCAGGATTGTAAAAGAGATGTTTGCTGTGGCTTCTGTAGTAAACAGTGTTCTTCTCCAGCCTTAATGAAGCCCACAGACCAGCAAGTAAAGGGCACATCATCAGTGCTAATTTACTTGAATCTCCCAGCGGAGGACCAATATGAAATATTAATCCCTGAGAGAGAGAAATTACTGATGTGACCTTTGACCATGTCAGAAGTGAGCCCACATGCAGGACTCTCCTGGTGGTTTGTTGACAGTTTGGAGTACAGGCAGTACAGACCCTACAGCTGTGAAGTCAGCCTGCATCTTCATCAGAGAAGCTCCTTCCTTTTTGTTTCCTTCCAAAATGGCATTATTATTACGGGATTTTTCAGCTTCTCAATGGCAGCTGCTCAGGCAGAGACCATGAGTTATATCCTGAACTAGGCAAGTTCAGAAGTTTGCTGCAAATATGATTTGCACCAATGAATACTTGGGGAGAAGGGATAAACAAAGAGAGGCTGCTGACGTGCAAGTGGGATGCAGTGTTTCTGACAAAGTCCAGCAGAGGAGCAAGTGGGGAAAGTGGCACAAAAGGAACAAATGTAATGTTTAGCAAGTATCATTTGCCTGCTCAGGGTGATTTATATGACTAACCAAGTCAGCAAGCGGTGAGTGTTGATAATTAATGGTATGGCAATGATTTATGGATCAAGGACTACTTGCTCTAAGCATAGCCTCATAATTCTAAATAATAAATAAACTAAAAATTGATTCATTTTGGGAGCAGCAAAAGTGAAGAGAATTCTTCCCATTGTTATTTGATGCATATTCTTTGCTCAGGTGTGTTTAGTTGCTTACACACTATCTTGGCAGGGAGGAGAAGAACCTTGTGTAGGTGATAGCGTAAATAACATTTTTGTTGTTCTGTCTGAATGCTTAAAGATGGATGAAATCTTTCATCTGTTTTAACATGGCTATGGGTGTTCCCCTAAAGACTGATTTCCTGGCAGGTTTCCACAACATGGACTTTTCTCCTACTTCTTTCTCAGATTAAAATCCTGTCACGTTTTATGCAGATTCCCTGGTCAAAGCAGGTGCAATTGGATGCTGACTGTGCAGCCAATACCAGCACACTTCAGCATGCCCCAGAAACCTGAGGCAAAGCTGAGAGAGGAGAAAAAACCCAAAACATAACAGATGTTGCCATCATTGTCCTTTTAATCACTGCCAAATTTGCTACCTGTGGGCTTCGCTTGTACTGTGGGCTGTATGAATTGGTGTGACTAGAGGCTAGAAGATAAAAGCTTTCATAAATTGTAGATAAGCAGGAAAGTGGCAGTAGCTGCTTTTTGCCTCACCATCACCTGAACCCTTCTGCAAGCCTGTCAGCTCTGGGAGGGCAGAGGCTATTGAGCACTGCTTTTATTTGTACAGTTCCCAATACAATGAGACTTTAACCCCAAATGAGATTTCAAAGTGTGACTAAATATTGTATAATAAATAATACAAAGGCTTAACATATGCAAATTCATGCAGCTACAGCACATGCCTTCCTATTACCCCAGAGAATTAGGAGAGGGCAATGTGGTGGGAGTAGAGAGGCGTAGTTCATTCAGCAGTTGCCCAAACAAGGAAGATTTTTTTTTCTTTTTTTGTTATTATTCTCTGTGGGATTTTCTTTGTTATTCCTTGTCATTCTCTTGTAGTATTACTGCATGTAGGAGATCCACTTGTCCAGTCTGCTGTCTACCTGCACTTCTCCAGGTAGCACAGACAGTGGTCAAGCTTCACTTTCTTTCTCATTACCTATGGATATTTTGGCTCATTGATAAGTGGTTGTTTTTCCTGTGGTTCATCTGCAATAGACACTAAAAATATTTCAGGATTTTTATTGCTTTAGTGGTGACATTATGCCAGCACTGTCACCTAGGTAATGGAGCTAATTGCCATAGCAACAAGGCTTTATAATTCAGCAGCCCCAACATTTTTGACATATGGGAGAAACTAAAGATTTGAAGTAGGACACAAATGAAATGTATCTGATTGGGCTAAGTCACATTAATAGTCATAAACAGGAATCTTCTGTGCAGAGTAAATCAAATCAGAGTAAACAATATATCTTTTAGAGGCCCATTTACTTCAAACTAAATTGTTTAATGTAAGAATGACTTTCTTCCTCTGGGGAAAAAAATAGCGGCATTTAATTAAGACAAGCAGATAATAAACCTGATTGTTTAAGTGTTATTGTACAGCCCCTGGGTATTGCTCCCATTCTCGGCATTGAGACTAAGGAAATGACAAAGTACTTCTAAAAGGTTTCAGGTGAGCATTCTCTCACTTCAGGGTTAGTTATATACCTTGCCAAATTGTGATTGCAGTGAGAGTGCTGGAACTGGTGGCAAAGTTCCCTGAGCCATGCCCTGGGGAGCTCTAACCTGCTTGCCTATTTTCAGCTGAGCTGGCTCTGCCTCAGCCTTTTTTTTGGGGAGGGCAGAACCTCCACATACACCTGGCACAGTCTAATCCAGCTAGGATGTGGTGTTTGTGAGGTCCCCAGGATGAGGGGAGAGATGAGAATTCGACTCCATGTTCTCAGAAAGCTGATTTATTTTTTTATGATATTATTTTATGATATATTAAAGAATGCTATACTAAAACTATACTAAAGAGAAAGGATACATCAGAAAGCTTAACAAGAATGAATAATAAAAACTTGTGACTGACTCAGAAAGTCCAACACAGCTGGCTGTGATTGGCCATTAAGAAAAAGCAATTCACATGGAACCAATCAAACATTCACCTGTTGGTAAACAATGTCCAGACCACATTCCAAAGCAGCAAACAGAGGAGCAGCAATCAGATAATTATTGTTTTCATTCCTCTCTGAGGCTTCTCAGCTTCCCAGGAGAAGAATCCTGGGCAAAGAGGATGTTTCAGAAAACATCATGGTGACACTGGGATTAGGCCCAAAATTATAAAAGGGCAGAGTGAAATTTTCCCTCGTTCAAGTCAATGGAACTTTTGCTGTAGAATCAGTAGCCAAAAGATATTTTTGACCATTTGATGGAGAAAGAGGTTGGAAATACCACTTTTTAGACTCTATCTAGAGTACTGCACCCAAACTGGGCCCTGCCAAGCATTAGTGAACTGGAGAAAGTTTAGGGGATGTGGCCAATATGGTTAGGGCAGGATCATTTTCCCTGTAAATGTGGACAAAAAATCTGCAAGAGGCTGCACAGAGAGGTCACAGTGATGCCATCCTTGGAGGCTTTCAAGCTCTGATTGGTCAAAGCCCAGAGCAACCTGTTCAGAATTCAGAGTTGATCCTGCTTTGAGCAAGAATTTAGGCTAAATGTGTTCCAGCTCTCTTCCAACAGGAGTTATTCTGTGCCTTTGTGATTTTACCAGAAGATACAATTCCTCTTTATTCCTCCTAATCTTCCTATCTATATCTAATCTCTAAAAAGCTGCATCCCTATGGTGTCCTGTGAAGCAACAACAATAAAAATACTGGAGAGATTCTTTTCTGTAACAAATGGGAATGTATTTAGGTAAAAAGTAGCTAATCACTGAATATAGTCTTTAATTTAGTGTATGTTATACTTGCCTGTACTGAGGTAAGTGTTACCATTTCAATCAGCACGACTATTTTGGTTCAGGCAGAAGCAGTGAACAAATTGTCAGATAAAGAACAGTGACTCACTCACTTTCTGCCTCCAACATAAATATTAGCTGCTCTCCAGTAAATGTAACTCATCTGTGCTTAGAAATGCATTACTCTGCTGATAAAATGCTCCTTCTTCCAATTATTTACCCATATTATACAGGCTCAGCATTAACTTAAGCTTTTCACTCTGGTGGAATTAGACACAATAATTGCTTTTAACATATTGTCTGACTGTTTTCCTTATCAGGAGTTCAGGTTTGCATTCCCACCTTTAGTCTCAAACTCTGTCTAATAAAAGAAGAGAATTTGGGCAATTAGGCTGGAGGGTCAAAATAATCCTGACAATTACTTTTCATTCTAATAGAGATTGTAAAGCTTTAAGAATTTCTCTCTGCATCTTGTAAGTTTTTCTCATCATCACCCTTCCAGGCACACTTAGAAATAGATGCCTTGTGGTTTATGTTCTATAACCTCAGCGGCTTTGCGGTCTTGAAAGCCAATTTTAAAGGCTCAGAAAAATCACAGCAAAACAGCTGCTTGGTTTTATGAAATATAAATGGTATCATTGAAAATGCACAGATGGCTTCTTGGTGATGCATTTCACAAACATGCTTAGATGTTGTTCAAAATATGAATTTGAATAAATCTGTGATTAATAATTTTCTAGTTGGTGACAGCAGCTACTGGGGTGAGAGCAGGTAGTTAGATACCATAGGCTTATTTTTCTTTTTTTTTCTCTATTTCTTTTTTTTTTTTTTTGCATTTGTTAAGGCTAAAATCGCTTTCTAGTTAGCTTGTAATCAACATTCAGTCTCAAATATGGTTTTACTTTGGCTTTCAATAGTGTGAAAACATGGGATGGAGGATTACCACTGCTAGAAACAAAAATGTAGATTCATTGCAGCTGAACAACTGCATTCTTTGTATGAAGAGAGTGTGTTTGTGTAGGTTTTATCTTACTACAGTGTGCTACACTCATGAGAAAAGAAGAAAGAGGAAGATATGTTACCCCTTTCACAACATGTGCAGAATAATTTTGAGTCATGGACATTTGAGTGAAAAATACCCAGAATTTTTTAATATGTCTGAACAATAATTGCCTTTAGAGGAGAAAAAAAGAACCTTCATTGAGTGCTGGTAGGGATTTCTTCTGTGATTTAAGCACTCTCTGAAAGGAGGTTGTTTATTTTGGCTACGCTGCATGTCAAGAATGGTTTGAAAGAAGCAATCGAATGCTTTTCCTTGCATACAGATCATTCATTATATAGCTATCAATAACTGCCTAATAAAACTAGTCCAAAATAAATCATGCTTTCTTAACTGCTTGGTAAACGTTGGCCAACACTTCAAGGCACTTCTCAATACAGTAGCACTTTACAAAAGCAATCTATACTCTAAGCACCCATTACTGTTACCAATTCATTAAAATGTTAAGTAAATGTATTCAGGCTCCTTCATTGGGAAGTGAAAGGCAGCAACAAAGCCAACAAAGATGCATGTGTCTGATTATACTATGCCAGAAGTAAATAATAGAGTGTTATTCAATTCATAGCACAAGTAATGGATTTTGGATAGCAGCACACATCCATTTAAAAAATGATGGACATGTCAAAATGAAGTATGCCATAGGCAAAAAGTACAACTTCTCAAATAGATGATGATAAGTTCAAGACCTGGGCCTGAAATTTTGAGGCTCAAATAAGTCTTATTTGTTTCTTTAAAAGATAAATTAAACTGACCAGCAACCACATTTTATTTAATTAAAATGTGCAATGTTTAGTGAAACGTTCACAGGATTTTTCAGCATATGCCTTGTACCTGTAAAACTTAGAACCACTGGAGGCATGTATTGGAACTGAGGCAGTACTGACAGGAAAGAACATGTGTTTAAAATACTTTGCATGAATTAGAAATATTCAACTTGGCACTGAAGCTTCAGGCATGTTTGGGATAGGTTTTATTGAAAATAACAGGTAATTACTAAAATTCAGTCCTTCTAAACATTCAAGCCTGGCAATCTCAGTGCAGGCATCTGAAATCAATGAATGAAAATTCTGTATGGAAGTGTTGGTACTGAAATCCAATACAGAAGCCCATATTCCCCTAATAGTGTTTTAGCTGTAGTAAAACCTGGACATAAAGTGCATTAGCTGAGTAAATCTGCTTGATAAACAAAGAGCATGGGGTCTGTCCTGTTCCTTTGCAGCAATGAGGATGTGATGACTTGCATTTGAGTGTCATGAGTAGGTCTGACTCTTTGCTCATTGGAGAGCTGCATGCATTGGGCAGACCCAGAGCAGCTTCAGCCAGTGCTGTGGAATTAAGAGATTTTGCTGCCCCTTTCATGGGTATCAGTGGAGTTTGCTTTTCAAAGCATGATTTTCCATGACTTAAGGGAGCCCTCTGGGATCCAACTCTAACTCATTTATCTGCTGCCTCAGCATCACCTGTTCTGCTTGCCATCACAGTGAGGAGGGTGAAGGAAATGCAGTGCGATCGACTGGAGCTGAGTTTCAGCTGCATGAGAGGGCTACATCACTGTGTTGCTGTGGCACTGAGGGACATGGTTTAGAGGGGGACTTGTTGATTTTACATTTGCAGCTGGACTTGATGATCTTAGAGTTCTTTTCCAGACTAAAGTGAGGGGAAATCAGAAATTCAAGCAATCCACCTCCTTACCAGCCAGACCCAATCACAGCCACCCCTGTGGCTCAGAGTAGGTGTTTAACCCAGCCTGGGGGGGAATTTTGATGGACTGCTGACTATTTAAAGGTTCCAGGTGTTGCTTGGCATGTCCTAGTTGGTGAAACATGTCCCAGGGACTGGTTCATCCCTTGTCAAGCACATACAGCTTGTGTGGAGGTGAAAGAACATGTAAAGGCCTGCTAAAGAGAGGGGGTTAATGTAGCACGAAGAAAACTGTGGTACACCTAAAATCTGCTGAAGGGATTACAATAGATGGGTAAAGGAAAGGATGCTGGTGGGAATTGCTGGAGGAAGGAGCTATGGAAGTGTGGCAGAACTTTCATCAGGGGAGAGGAGCTGCACACATGGGGCATGTAATGGATGCTGAGGGAAGGAGTCTGGAGCAAGAAAGTATGAGAGAGAAAAAGTGATTTTTATCTTCTATGGGTAAATTGGAGTTTTAAATGGACAACTTATCTGAATCTGTTACTAAAGATCTTCCGAGACGGAATTTCTAAAAACTCCATAGATAATTAAGTATCTTTACTGTTGAAAGCTTTTCCTAATATCTACTCTTGCTGTAGTTGAAGTTCATTAGCTTTCTCCTGTCTTCCTTTGTCATGGGTAAGAGCTTTTTACAGTGCTCTTTGCACAGATGAACACTCTTCTATGCTGCCTCTTAGCATTTTCCTTAAATCAAACTAGCCCCAATTTTTGCAGAAAACTGGGATCTTTTTGTCACTCTCTACTTCTCTCCAAGTGTTCCATACTTGCCCAGCAGCATGCTGGCCAAAAACCAAATGCACTATTCTCACACAGTCCTTGTGAGCCCCGAGGGGAAGGGAAAGATTACCTTACGTAATGGCTTTATTAATGTAAAACTATGCCTTTTTCTCTTATCTAATACATTTGCAGACCTGTCAGTTTAACACACATCCTATATTTTATCATCTGGGTCAGACACAAATCATGGAGAGAGACTGCATCCCTCCACAGAGAGGCATTGCTGGGGATTGTCCTCTGGCAATGCAAGCTCTCTGGATGTTTTTCAGGACGCTTTGGATTCCATTCTCTAATTTCTTTTACACTCTGTTTCTTAGGTTTCTTATGAGTATGTTCTAGGAGATAAGATCAGAAACCTTACTCAAGTCAAGATATCTGATATTTATTGCAACACCTCTCTAAATGCAAGCTGTTTACCCTGCCAAGGAAAGCAACTAAATTGGTCTTACAGCATTCGTTCCTAGTGACTACTTATTGGCTGTTTCTAGTCTTTCTTATTTTTCTTTTAATTGCCTATACATTCTTCAACTGTTTTGGTTTCTTTTCACAATTCTTTCAAGAGCTGAAATTGTGTTATCTGTAATATTCTTTTTTCTACCTTACTGTACGGGAGCATTGTTTTTATCCCTCTGCAGTCTTTTGGGTCTCCACTTATTTTTCAGAAATTCTCAAAGATAATCACTAGGAAATCTGAGACCACGTTAGCCAGTTCTGCAAAAATATTTTACAAGAAATTTAATCAGGCCCAGCCACTTGGAAAACATCTAGCTTATCTTTATCTCAGTGTTCATGGCACTGCTCTGAGAGATCATTCATCCTTATCTATAGGTGTTTAAATAAGTAAGCACCTTAATTACAGCTGACCTTTTTAATAAAGAATGAAATGAAAAAGGCACTGATGTTGAGATTAAGTTCACCATCTCAGCTTTCTCTGTTACTTCTTGTGTTAGAGTCTATATTATGCTAAAAACTGCATTGTCCATAAAACAAAGAGGAGGAAAGGACTTTCCAGACTCCCTGGACCCATGGCAATTAAAAACCCATCCTATCACAGTTTGGATCAAATTTTGCTGGAGGCACAACAAATATGGCTGGGATGTGTTCAAGTACTTTGTATTATTTTGAGTCATCCTTGACAGGAAGGGTAAAAGAGGAATATGGGAATGTTTGCAAAGTGTCAGTCGTGTCCCCAGTGGTGAAAGTAATGTGAGACTGGCACCAGCCTCCAAAAGTCTCAACTGCAAATGGCTCTAAAAAACCTGCTAGTCTGCCTTGAACAAAAAAAGTAATCTCTTTTTTATGCCATCTTTTTAAAGGTTTTTCATGTCATGCTCTGACATAAGAGAACATTAGCTACAATAGAGAATATCAGTAAGCCTGAGTCCTGGGTGGGAATGTGATAGGAGCATAAAACAAGACTCCATAAATCTTAAATGTTTTGGCAAATGAAAATCAGCACTCACAAACTCTGTAGTTCGCTGGATGAGCAGCATACAACAAGAGTTTTTTCCTGATGCGCTTGCAGCGCTGAGCCCATTATTTTTCCCTTTCACATCCACACTGCTCTGCAAGTACAGATTTTGATAAAAGCCTAAAGGAGCGTGAATTTACACACTATTTACTACTATTTACAAATTTACTACCGTTTACAGAAAGGCCAAGACATTCAACAGTTTTGTTTCTGACTCATGCATGGATATGCCTTTTATTGCCAAGGGTAAGGTATGTGGTCATCAGGTCAAATGGGAAAATCTCACAGGATTTGTGTAATACCAGAGGAAAACAGCACAAAGGGCAAGTATTAGCTCTGACATTTCCTTAAGAAAAAAAGAAAGGCAAAAAGGCCTGCAAAGGCTTTTAACATGACTTTATCATCTTGAATAGATCCTACAATAGTCTGGACTTCTTAGGAGGCTGCAAGAAAGCTGCAAGCACTGAAGGAATTGAGAGCAGTGTAGCATTTGGGACTTTACTGCATTGGTGCTGAACCAATAATTTTAAAGAGTACTGTTTCTGTAATTTCTATTGTGTAAAATAAGAAAGATGTTTTAAAAACACATATATATATGTATGCATGGGGAGAAATCCTGTTTCTGCTGAACTCCTTAATCTCTTGTCCTTTCTGGAAAAATTGATTTTAGGGAAGGAATGTTCAAAGGCATCTTCTTGCAGTGATGTCTGTTGTGAGGGAAAAGGGAATAGGGCAAGATTTCCCTCACAACCTCGTGATGTGGGATGCTGAGAAGGCTGAATTTCAAACCTGGTGGATGCCCTGAGTCTCTGGTTGCCCAGAGAAAAGCAGTGCTTTGGTCTTCTCAGCCTCCTGCCCCTGAGCTGCTGCATCCTCCTGGTGGTGGAGCTCCAACACGTCTGTAGGATTGCAGGCTACTCAGCCCTGGCTCACTCCTCACCATTTGTAGGGCATGGAATAGCTGAGGGGGAGGGAAAAAAAAAGTACACATGTAAGCAATATTCCAAGCTTCTGTAAAATGTCTATGTTGTGCCAGATGGGAAAATATTAGATAAACTTACAGTAATTTAATTAAATTAGGATGAACTTAGGAAAATTATGAAGTGATGGTGAAAGATGGCCCAGAAGAAGCTGGCAAGAGGCCATGCTGAAAAGGAAACTCTTATGGAGTGTCTAGCAAAGTACAATTATCATATTATGGCATAATAATCCAAGAAATAAATAAATAATCATAATAATGATTTAAAATTTTCATCAATGACCTCAGTACCAAAAGAGTAGGAGAGAATTAATGTGGTTTTCTTTTTTTTTTTCCTGGTGGTGCAGATGTGGGACACATTAACAATAAAAATGTGAATTACCATATTATATCGAAATAATTAGATGACCTTGAGATCAGGAACCATTTAAATATGATGGAACACTATAGTACAAAATGCAAAGATATGCACTTTGGGACCATGAACAAGAATTTCAGGCATTAACTGGTGCTTGAGCTGGGAGCAGCAAGGGAGCCAGGTCATGTGTTTTAGTCAGCTGCAGACATAGTTATGAAAAAGCTCATTGGGGTCATAAGTTATTAAATTCTTCCTTTAGTGTAGTGACTTCCATGCTGTGTACAAAGCTGTATCTGAAATACCATGTGCATCTCTTTGTATAATCCCACAAAAATTAATTTAAGATGGAATGAGTGAGACGGGCACAACAGTCACAGCAAGCTGTTTTATGAAAGGAAATCAAAAGTGTGGTTTCTTCAGGCAGGAAAAAACCAAGGCTGAGAGAGGATATGACTGATATTTACAGATTTACCAGAGGAGGGGACACTAAGGAGGGAGGAGAGGAAAATAGTTCTTTGAGCAGACAGCATGGACAGAAGAGCACTCTCATATGCAAAAACAGGCAGAGCAATTATGAGTTTTCCCATGGTACAGATGACATGACTCTTGCAATTTGTTTTTAAGATAGGAATTGATGAGTTTTAATTAAGATTTTATGAGGTGATGTTACCTAGGACAGCAGAAGGCTGCAGGCAGATGTCCATCTCACTCCTGTGCTCAAAGCTTCATTGTGGACACCCCCATTCTCTCCACCCTCCTGATCCCCCTCTTTTTTTGTTTCTTCCTGCTTTCTCCCATCTCCAAAGCTGCCCAGATAGATCTTATTTCTTTTACTTGCATCACTTATTTTGCACATGGTTTGAGGACTTTTTTCCTGAGATAAACTTGCCTTAGAGAGGGAACAAAGATTCCTGCACTTCACTCAGCCCTGTAGAGACGTGCAAGAGCTGCACTCACTGTGTTGCCTGCTTTTCTGATGGAAAAGAAATTCTCCTTCACACTGGGTCTGCCTTTTCAGTTCACTGGCAAGAGGAGGGAGAGGCACTGAATGTTTGAAGCAGAATTTAGAAATCATACTATTCAATTACTAGGAACTCTGATGGTTTTGCCTAACATCAGAGAAAAGCTCCTTGTTTTAATATTCAGATAGGTCCATAAAGTAGTTATTGTTTTCCTGGCCATACAAAGTATGCTGCCATATGTTCACAGTCAGAAATGGCATGAGGTACTAGTCATAATGGTTTTTATTTATGACAGTTTCTGGGATCCAGGGCTTTAGCAATAATGGCTCAGCAGGTTTCCACAGCTCAGCTGTGAGTAGACCTAATTCTGATTCATTCAGAGTGTTCCTTCAGTCAGAGGCAGGAGCAAATAGAAAAGATACTGCTGATAAATTGCAGATAGAAAAAAATTTAAATCAATATAACAATTACAGTTGATCCAATCAGAAACAAGTAGAGAAATTAAGAGAAGTTCAAGAAAGAACAAGGGGATGAAATCCACCGTGATTAGTACTAAGTGTGTAGTGCTTATCACAAGATTCAGATACTTTGATATTATGCAGCAGAATAAAGAATACAGGGGAAAATTCTGCTGAGGAGGAAACTATGTAGACTCAAGGATAAGTGGTTTGCAGAGACATGAGTGGTTTTTAAAAGTACCACCCATGGCATCATATTCAGCTCTGTCTTGCACCACTTTTCCCTTTCCCACTGATACTCCTGTGGGATTTTTTTCAGTCAATTGCAAACTCAGTAGTTAAAAAGATAGAGACTACTAAGAGGTTTTGCTCTGCCCAAAAGGAGCATCTGCTGCAGGCTTGCCAGGTTATAGAATGCAGAGCAGCCCATTCAGTGCTGTGCTGGAATGGCCAGAAGCCCTTGCTACTTTCATGATCTCTGCATGGGGCAAAAGAGTATTTCTTGTTTCTGCCAAGAGTTTAGCAAGTCCTGTTTAAAATTTAGTGTCACTTTGCAGGAAGAACTGCAGCCTCTCAGGAGTTATAGGTGGGGGAAATGAGGAGTTCTGTTGCACCATGTGATGGCATCCCCCATCAGCAGGGCAAAGGCTTGAGGGATAGTGGGAGAAAATTATGCTAAAGGGAAGAGCGTGTTCCCTCTTGAATGTTTTTTCAGGAAGATTTAAAAACTAACATATTTGTAATATGTTTAACTCATATTCATTCCTTTTTGACTGTGTAGTTATGTTTACTTGAGCAATCTTTTACCTAGAAGAGGGGAAATCACAGCTCACCAGCAGCAGCCTGCTCAGAAGCCCAGTGAGCTTGCTGGGATCTATAGGAACTAAGTTGAGATGGCGCCCAAGAATATGCTGCTCACATCTCAGCCCATGTCCTGTCTCTTCTGTTCCTTGCTCCTGGTTGTTTTCCTGTCTGTCAGAAGGAAGGATTAGCCCTTGCCTAGCTCAAGCCTGTGGCCTCTTGGCACAATCACAGGTTTTTTTGGGCGGAACCCCAAGTGCCCAGGGTTTACGATGAACCAGGGTGTAGTTCCCATTCAGATGGACACAGACCTTCCTCCTCCCACTCAAATCTAAGTGAAAGCACTCAGTTTAGGATGTGTTCTCCAGGACTCTGAGCCAGGGGAAGCCACAGACTCGGTGGAAGTCAGACTATGTTGTTTGCTCCCTCCATTGTGTAAACTGGGATCCAGTCACCCACCTTGGATACAGCTCGACTCCCTGCTGGGGCAAAACCTGTGTGTGCAGCATCCCTTTCCCACAGTGACTTCCAAGGAGGGGGGAAAAAAATAAGTCTAAATGCAGAGAGTGTGAGTGCATTCTACAGGTCCAAAATAGCACCTCTGAGTTTAGGGCTGGCTGTTGACAGCCCTTGACTGCTGGACACTGGCTGTTAATACAGCAGGTCCTCACTTCAATTCTCAAATTGGTATTTGAGCAGAAGCAGTAAGCAGGCAGATATTCACCCCTTCTTCTCTCACTGACATGTGTGCTGTAGGTGGTTTGAGACTGTGACAGTTTTCCCTGCTGGTCACCCTGGAGGGTAATTAATAGCCAGGATGCCAGTTTGACTCCTGATCTACTACAGGGCTTTCTTAAATAATAAACTGTCCCTTCCTTGGGTTTTGCAAAAAGGCCAGAATTTAGCAATTGCTCTTGAATGTAAGATACTGCTTCTTTTCAATGGGCACTTGAATTTAGCTGAGCTCAACCTAACGTGGCACTTTACTGTAATCCAGTTGTGATAGCCAGGAATTAATTTTGTCTGTGCTGCCTGCCATGTAAAAGTAAACTTTAACAAGTCACAGATGCCTCATTCTATAAATTCATCACTGACTTTGTGTGAGACCTGAAGTGACTGAAACAAAACAGAAATATTTATGGGTGTCTGAAATCTGTTTGATAAACTGGGATTGTAGAGTCATTGCTTCCCTGCAGGAAATGTCCCATTCCCTGTATCAGCAGCCAAGTGTAGTTGAATGCAATTTGTGTAAGGAAAAAAAAAAGTCTATGGGACACATACAGCTTTTTTTGGTTAAATTCTGATGAAGTATTACTGTGGATTTTTTTTTCCCCAGGCTGCTGGTGGAGAGGCATATACCCTCTAATTTCTAGAGCAGAACTAGATCTCGTGGGAGCCTGCATTTTTATTGCCATGTAACTCATGTTGTCGGCTCTTCTGCCAATCTACCAACACAAACAATAAGATTATCAAATATAGCATGGTTTTTTGCTGCCTCTTGAAAATAATTGAAATAAGGACTAGCTTTACTAGCTTTTTCTTCCATTAGCAAAATGGAGGAAAAAATTGACTCAAATCTAAAAATCTAGTAGTTCATAGTTTGTGCTTAAATTCACAGAACTAAGTGACACACACCCTGGACTGGGTTATTCCTCACAGGAAGACAGCAGGTGCCATTTCCATGTATTCTGCAGGCACTACTCCTTGAATTTTGGATGAGGGAAATGAGGGATTCCTCTTCATCCGCCTCCAGGTGTCAGCTCCTCCAAGAGGGAAGAGGCAGAAAAGCAGTGATGGAGACTTGGCTCCCAATGCTTGCCAAGCACAGAGAAAGAGCAGGATGCACCCCCTTTGCTCCAGGAAAACCTGTCAGGCAGGGCTGCCTTCAGACAGGAGCCATTCCCAGACTCCCTCAGGACCAAAGAGTTTTTTGGGTTTTTTTGGGTTTTTTTTTTTTGTCCCACACTGTGGGCTGCAATGTGAAAGCTACACCCAGGGCTCAATCTGCTTACTTCAAACATCCAATATCCTCACTGCTTTGCCAGGAAGGATTATACATTTTTCACAAAGTGAGCAAGTATGCTTTCAGAGAAAAAAATATTTCCATGGCTACAGATCCTTCTCACACCGTAGAATTGCTTATGCAGCTCAGCTAGCACAGAGCTAATGAAATGAGAGGAAGTAATTAAATGAAAGGATGGCTGGGTGTTTGATGTCAAATTTCTGTTTTACACCTGAGACCCTAGGGAACTGTCTCAGGTGGCCAGGAATGCTGTCAAAGTTTGTATTTTGCATGAAGATTACACACCATTTTTGATCCTGTGGGTTTTTGCTGCTGCATTGTGCACAGAAGTGGCCCTTGTGCAGTTTTGTAATTGCAGTTAGTCCATATGCTGTGCTGTGCACTCATCTCACATGGAGGGAAACATACCTGTTATGCAAACAGGAATTTGACTCACATTGCTGGTATGAAAGTGTAAAATTGTAGAGGATCTGAATAGCCCTAAAATACCAAAAGGCATTTATCTCCTTGTGCAATACTTTTGCAATGTGAAGTATTGGAATTTAAATGTCCCTGGCATCAACAGATGATGGTGCAGGGAATATCTGGCAGATAGTTTTTGCCTGTAGGGCACATCCTCTTGATGCCTAGGCTTCCATATTTTCTCTGAGATTTTCTGCAAAATGGATCATGAGAGCAACATAAAATTTCCTTTTTTCTCCCTAAGCTAAATAGTGGTTAATTAACAGGTAAAGTATACCAGGTCAATATAAAGGACTGTGAGACTCTAAGTGGGTTCTTAAGTGTCAAATTCTTGTTGTTGGTTTATCTTTAATCACTTTTTAAAATTGCTTTCATAGCTATGCAGACTAGGTTAGTAGGAGGAAGTGCTCAGAATTTCTGTTCATCTCTAAAACCCTGTCAAATACTTTTTAAATACCTCCGATCATTTTCCTTAATCCTGCCATTGTAATGAACCTAAGATGGTTCTCCATTTAATTCAACGAGGTGAAGGCATTTCTTAAGGATTAGATATTAGTGTGACATCCATTTGTAACTTTAAAAATATCTGGCAAGCTAGAAAAAAATTCTGTGTTAATTGAAGGACAGCTTCAGTAAAGATAAAATGAAAGATTCCTTCTAATGGTGTAAGCATGCACCAAAACAGATGGAAGAGACATTTCACTAACATCTTCCAAGTACAAATAAGTAAATGTGACAATATTAATTTGAGGGAAAGGACATGATTAGTACCCTTTGACTTTTTTTGTGGCAGCTGAGTCTAATGTATCCTATTTATATGACTGTGAAGAGCTTGCAGTCATATTGTAAAGATTTCTAAGGGCCAATTTGAAAGAGATTGCACTATGAGTGTCAAGTTGACAGGCTCACATCCTCTCCTTGATGTGAAGTGCTAAGTTCATGAAGATGTCAATGCGTTGCCTTGCCAAGTCTCCCAGCTGGAGAGTAATACTGCATAATAGTCATGAGACTTTAGATCCAGCATTATCAGCTCAACCATTGCAGGGTTTCACAGGGAAAACCACAGCACAAGAAAGTAATTTTCAGATAAGTTACATTCAATGGCAGTATCAGAATTGATTTCACATCGCTGGGCAGATGCACAAAATTCACGCTTGCTCTTTCAAGTCAAATAATGTTCCTGGTAACAGTCAGTGGAAGCTTTGCCTGGGCTGGCAAAAAAATCATGAACTCAAAGCAATTTCAGGCTGTTTCAGGAGATGTGCATACATTAGCACATATGAGTAGCATAGCTATCTACATTGAAGTTCTAACATTCTCCTGGTTTTCTTACAATATTAGTCTGAGCTGTGATCAGCAGGGGTTATCTGAATTGGAAGCTCCTTGATTAAAATGAATAAGGAAAGATGGGCCAAGCACTGCTGTAATTTGAAAGCTCTTGACGCCTGGTCTGAAAATGCCTCCTCTCTTCTGTGTCTGAGCAAAACATTGAGCCAGGGCACATTGTGAAGTCAAGGCACACTATGGGATTCAGTCTTTTCTCTCAAAAGAGTCCCTGAAATTAGTGGGACAGTATGGAAGTGATAACTGAAAGGGTTTGGAGCTTATGTGATTGGATTTACTTGTGATGGGATGTCTTTAATTTGTATGGTTGCTTTCAAGATATGCTCTGAAGCTGTGCTGAGTGTGCCTATCCTTGTGAACAGGAGCCCTCACCCTCTTAATAGCACTTCTATCCATCTAATGAATCAATCAATCAATACCAGCTTAAAGAGCTGTGCTCTGAATGCTAACCAGTTGGGATATTTTTTCTTGCTTCACAGTGAGTGTTTTCTGTATGAAACTTTTGCCATAATTTTTAATTTGTACTTGCTACAATACAAATTCTGCTGAAGTGCACACCTCACAATAGTCAGCTTGAAAGTTTTCACCAGGCTTGCTTCTCTCTGAGGCACTGTTTGATAAGCAGAGGAAATTGTCCAGCTTGTCAATGCCAAGGTAATAAAACAATGTAGGTAAAGTCCAGAATATGACTTTTGTCTCCCTTGGGTAGTGACCTTAAAGTGTCTGATCTGTTCCACATCATATTCATGTCTAGAAAGGAGGCTTTGACTGCTGCAGTGTAACTCTATTTTATCCTTTATCCAAAAAAGAATATAGGGATGGCGTTTTCCATGCTGATTAGGCCAACAAGAGTCATTCCCAGATCTTCTGGGGTAACCATTGCAAAGGCAGTGCTAGACTGTGGTGCAAAGGCTCTCTCCTTTCAACAAGAGCAAAGGAGAGAGCCTTTTTTCTGTGCTTCTGTGAGAACTCATTAAAAATCCTCTACCACTTTGCAGTCCTGTCTTTTGGGACAGAAAGGGACAAACACAGGGATTCTTTGAGTAGGGTAGCGAATACTTCTCTTGAATTCTCACATTTCAGCTTCTTGCTTTTCCCAACAAGCAGCCTTTGGGAGCCACCAGATTTCCCCTCAGGGTTGGATGTAGGCATCTTTGCAATGTTTCTGGGAGGGGCAGAAGTGTTGGCTCCACCACAAGAGTCTAAACTTTGTCACACTCAGGGCTTCAATGCCTAAATGATTGATGTCCACAACCTTCCACCCAGCAGTACTCCTTGTGTACTGGCATTCCATCAGTGAAAAGTCCTTATGCTAGAATTATGGGCTGTCTAAGAAACCAAAACACCTTAGCAGATGAAGACTTTTCTGGTTGCCTTGTAACTCTGAGAGTCCTGAGACCTTGAAATGTGTAATGCTTTATAATTGTACTTTAACCAAGCAACCATCCAGCCTCTTCTGCATCTAGCAAGGAATTTACCCTGGTTAAGGCCTTTGAGAGACTGTGTAGAATTATCTGCTCCTAACTTTGCTAATGTACCAGGAGACCTCCTTTCATGAGATTTTCCTCTCACTCTAGTCATTTGTCTTCTCTGTAGCTTTTGGACTTTTGCTGGAGCAAACAAAACAGGTAACACGATCTTTGACACAACTCCTATAATGCTTTGAAGATTCTTGTCTAATGTGCTGGAGACATTTTAAAAAACAAGGAATAAATAATTAAGGAAAATGCATAGTTACTTGTCCTCATGCAGACATCAGATAAAAATACTGAGCATTATTTCACTGGAACGTGTTTTCCTTTGTTTGCTTGTAAAATATTCCAGGCAAATAAATTTGATAAGCTGTACTCAGGGTTGGTGAGTTATGAGAATGGAAGCATCATTGCTGTCCTGGTCCCAGAAGACAGTATCTTTATTACCTTTTTGGCTCAGATTCTGGGCATAATATTATGTTTAAAAACATAGATCAAGCAGAAAGGCAATAGTTTTTATGTAAAGTGTGCTGCTTTTAAAAGATGTAGGAAACAGAGTTGTTTTTCTTCATATGGATATGAAAACCCATTAGAAAAATTGGAATGATTCACTTTCTGTGCATTAAACCCTTGCTGCACCTTGCTGTGACACTTCACACTAGAAGACTCACGTTTATGTGACCCATAAGTTTTCTAAACCACCTGCATTAGAGTGGTTATTCTAACCAACACATGCAGGGTCTCAATTTTTGTCTTCTCATGAGCAGCACCCAGGGTGGCTGGAAGATGCCCATTAGCCAGCCCCTAAGCTGGAATGATGAATTCCCTCCCTCCTGAAATCACCCACAACCCCACCTCAGAGCCATTTGTGAGAGCACCAGATGAATGCACACACATTAAATCCTTCTGCACCTTACAAGGCACTGACTTCCTAATGGAAACTGTTTTCCAACATGAGCAAAAGCTAATCCATAACTTACATACTTGGGAAAATCAGTCAATAAACACGCCTGTGACAATGGGATTTTTGACAAGAAGCACTGCAAAATCTTATTTACCTCCCCTGAACAGCCAGCAAATACACACCAGGGAAACTTACTTTTGATGTAGACATATAACTTAAATAATGCTCAAATGACTGGTGCAGGCTACAGAGGATAAAAAAGAAAGCTGGATTAACTAAAAATAGTTGTATTAAAAATCAGTGCATTTTCTTCCTTGAGGAGAGGAGGGAGAAAAAAAATCAACCCACAACTCTAATCTTGGACTAGAAGACTACAGGTAGAAAAGTTCAGGTCTTGCCCTTCTCATTTTTGAAAGACACTTTTCTAGTTCAAAGGGGCTTTGGTTTAGCTTCAGGGGAAATATCAAGGATTATAATTGGAAGACTTTTCTAGTTTTTCCTAGCTGGATTTCAGAAATACCTTATGTACTTAACAAAGCCACACACAGAAAAAAAGAACAGAGCAACTTTGAAATAAGCCTTCCATTCCTCCTGCTGCCATGCAGTCTACACTGTCACCATGCATTTTCCCTGAGAGGGAGGAGCATGGAACAAGGGATGAAAGCCACTGGAAAATGGAGAAGTGCAAGATTAAAAATAAATCAAAAAAGAGAAGGCATGTCAAGAAAGGTGAATTTACAGCAGCTACTAAATTCTTCTCTTAAATGGATACATCTGGAAAGATTTAGCTGTATTTAGTGGGATATTTCTGCAATTAATTACAGTGCAATTGATTAGGACTTTTTGTGGAGATCATGAGAGGATGGACACCAGAAACAGCTAATTTTAACAATCTGCCAACCTTTCTCACTGAAAGCCCTGGGAAATGAAATGCTGGCCCTACTGCAGTCAGGGGAGAGGTGTGGCTGGCTTTGGGGATAGCAGTGGCAGAATTTCACCCTAGGAAAAACACAGTTTTGACATTAATGACTGTCTAAACATTTGTGCCTATGCTTTCAGTTTGGGGAGCTGCTAACTTTTGTCCTTTTCTCTTTTTTTTAGCAAATAATATATTTTCTTTCTCCTGTCTTTTCTTGGTGCATAATTTGCTTATGTTCTGATTAGGCCTGGTCACCTGGGTACAGGAGATTAAATATTGATAATGAATTATTTCATTAATTATGCAGTTAAGGTATATTAAGACTTAATAAAGAACACACCTTCTTTATTTAAATCCCTAGGCTAGAAACTTATTTTGAAAACAGCATTTTGAATGGTGCAGCTTGCAGTAATTTAACCACTTTACATATTAAGAATGAGAATTTTTTGTGTTTAGATTTTTTTAGATCTCCTAACAAAGAAGACTCTTGCTATTTTTTGAAATTGTTTCTGAATTGCACAATAGCTGAAGACACACAAATCATTTCAGTATTAAAAATGCCTGAAAAGGTTGGTAACTACTACCAATGATCACCCAGAACCACTTACTCACACTTTAGTAGTTGCTAGAAAAGTGTTTTCTTAAATGTATTTTCATCTGCTTGGTGTTCAGAGTTAAAAAAGAGGTTTTAAAATCTCATGATCCTGTACAGTATTCCTGAGTTGTGAGGATGGAGGGGAGTGATCAGCTGCTCCTTTCTGTCAGGTTAGTTGTCAAAAATATATCAGCCAGAGTCCTTGACTATTTCACAGCTGGTCACTTCTGTAAACCTTCCAACTCCAGTGGTATTCCTCCTGCTGAAAAACTTCAACATTTTAATGACACAAACCTTATGTTTGGTGGTAAACTTTGGATTGCCTGACAGTTTGACTCCAGCTTTGTGTTCTTCTGCGAGACCACTTAGTGTCAGAGGTTTGTGAATTGTTGGGATCTCGTCACTCCAAAGAGTTTTGACAATGACATCCATACACAAGCAGCTTTAATGTCTGAGAATCAGTTTGTCTGATGTTAAGGGTAGTGGGAGCCAGGGCTTGTGGCTTTTATTCCCTTCTCCACCACTGATTTGTTATTTCTGCAGGCACAGAGAACCTTGTTGACAAGGCTCAGGGTGTTTTGTGCTTTATTCTGAAAGCACTGGCTCCCACAGACACTTTACAGGGCATCTCAGCTTGCCATTGTTGACAAGAGGAGAAGAAAGAAAGGAGCCATTTTCTATTCACCTTGTTGGGAAGAGCCAGAAAAAGTAACTTATGAAAATACTCTTTCTTTAGAGGTTGTTTTAAAATATCAAAATAATTGCTTCTATCTCCAAAACCAATACTGGATCCAAGCATGACTACTGCATGCTGTCAAATTCTGGATTCTGGCTTATGCTCAGACCTTTCTGTACTGACTAAACTCAAAGCAGTGTTTGATTTTATCTTCCTCTGCTTTAGGAAGTGTTCTCTTGCAGACTCCTGGCAATAATCTGAATATTAAACTTTAGTAATGATAGAAGTCTTTATGCTGACAGTGCTGACAGTGCTTTGAGAAAACTTGTGCTGCCTTCATTCTCCTTTTCCTTTTTTTTGAGATTTGAAAATTGTCATTGTTTTACCCAAGAACATGAAAAGGATCTCAAGGTCAGGCTCTGTTACCAGTTTCCCAGTGAGAACTACAAGAAGTCAGTGTTTCTGTTCTCCAGAATACAGGATGCAATGGTCAATTCCACTCTGTGGCCAGTGTCTGCAATTAGGGGGCTTCACTTTGAAGGGGAAAACATGATTAGAACAGATGGACACAAAGTGGTAAAGGCAATGAAGGAAGGTATAATATGATTAGACTGGAAATCCCTATGAGAATGTGACAAAAGTGGCTTTTCTTCTCTTCTGGTTTTTCTGGAATAAAACTTTTTTCATAGGCTCATTCCACAATGCTAGTACAGTCTATAGTGAAATTTGAGACTCTGGCCACTTGCTCTTTATGCTCATTCCTATCATATCAGGAATTCCTGATGTGTGGAGCACAATGGACAGGTCCTTGCAAGCCATGGGTCATGGAGTTGTGGGTATCATGGTTATCTCATACTGTTTATAACAAAAGAAATTACACATTTGGAAATGAATCTAGGTAGAAATTATACAGTTAGAGGTTATAAGATGTAAAAAGGCAAAACAAGCTAGAAAGTAACAAAAAAAAGAACACCTACCCACCAGCTGTAAATCCATTTTGTGCTTTTCTAACAATGACCAATTTTTAGCTGTGTTTCTCTCTCAGGAGAACATCACAAAGCCTGAATACATAGGTGAGATGTGACTGTGGGGAGAAAAAGGCTGCTTCCTCCCCAAAACAGCAAGAAAAATGTACATCTGAGGGAGAGAGGAAGCTTTAAATCCCTCTCAGACCAAGGAGGTGACTGAGCTGAAGAAACCATGGAGTGCAGCTCTGCCATTCTGCAAAGCATGGGATGGAGGGAATGTTTTCCTCACAGTGGGCTGTGAATTTAAAAAGTGCTGCTAGGTCTATTTTTTATAAAGCCCAGGAGAACAGGCATGCAGCAAGCCTTGGCAGTTCCTGGGCCCTGGGGGACAAGACCATGACATTATTTTGTGAAGAAATTCTCAGAAAACTGAGAATGAAAGTGAGCTACTCAGCTCATTTCCAGTCTGAGATTTTCCTGGGCACATGCTAGAGACACCAAATTCAAAAGCTTATAGTGACCAATGGCCTTGGATATTTGCATGATTGTGCAGGGGCTGGTTCAGGAAGTCCACAAAATGATCCTATTGTGAAGAAAAGTTCAGTGGGATGTGACACATTACTTTTAGATTTTGTTATTGATTATGCTGCAGAGACTGACTCTTGTTTGCCTTACACTTTTCCATCTCCCAGCAAAGTACAGGCTGTCTGTAGGGCTGGAGCTGTTCAAAGAGGCCTCTCTTGGCTCTTCTAGCTCAGATCCTGATTGTAGATACATCTGAGTCCAAGTCTCTGAGTTATTCTTCATCTTACCTTGACAAAGTAGGTAAGCTTGGAGGTGGGGAGTGCATTTGATGGAATTAAGGGGAACAAAAGGGCAGCTTTGATATCATAGCTTTTGACAAGGAGAAGAACTAAAGAGAATTACAGTGACCTCAAGTTGCCACAGAGTCTGCTTTAGCTTGGATTTTGTTTAGCAGGCAGGCTGGGGGAAAAAAAATCAATATTCTATTCTAGGTGGCAAATACATGTTTTTGCCATATCTGTTATTTCTAAGGCATGAAATCAGCATCTAATGACACACCCTATGTATTGAAAACATAAATTTTTGAAGAAAGTTTCTCTCTTGTGAAGAAAAGGGGGAAAATGCAATTTCCCTTCTAGTTTTCTATTATTGCTCTCCCCTGCCTTCCATTCCAGGATTTGAAGGATTCCACCCCATAGGAATGGCTTTTACTATTTCACTTAATTTGCCTGGTGATTGTAATGTTCTGTGACTTTTTCCATAACTGTTCTATTGGAGAGGATTCCTCAGCACCCTCCCAAGACATTACTGGGAAAGGAAGGTGGGAGGAACAGCAAAGGTTAAGCTGACTTCAGGACTGATGTGATCCTGCAGTTGACAGTGGGAGGCTTTTTTGCTCCTTTTTCAATAACATTTGCTGCTGTTGGAACTGTCAGTAAAGTGGGGAAAAGCAATTAATATTTTCACCTCTGTCTTTCACAAAATCCTTACTTTTCTGCAAGCAAAGCTCTTGAAAGAAATCATAGTTCACCTTGAGGAACAATAGGAGAAAAAAGAACTATAAGAACTCTCTACGTGTCCTTTGCTCATTAGCAATGACAGACTGTGGAGGAAAGATATCCCACAGCACAAGTTTTGTAAATACAATTCCAATAAAATCTAATTTCAGGAAGAATAAAAATCAGAAAAGGAAGTTAATTGGACATTTCTTTTGAAAGCTGCTTTTTCTTCAACTTTTCGTATTACCAAGTTCAGCCAAAATTTTTGACAGCCTGAAAGTGCAACACAGAGAGGAATCATTATACTTTTTGCCCATTAGGTGGAATGGTTTTTTAACAAAATATGCATGCCACTTTTGCAGAATTTGCTGAGGAAGGTGGAAATCTGCCCCTGTGAGTGATTCACCAAAGTCCCACGAGCAGTGCATTTATTCTGTTCTGTGCACCACTGATGTCCTGAGCCAAAAGGGAAGCAGCAGGAAACCACGACCTGTGCTCTGAGCAGTCAGACCAAATCAGGCAGTTTGATTTTCACAAGGTGATGAGCTGCTGCTTTGGCTGCCACTGGAACCCCCAGCTGCCTTCCTCTAGGGCACTGTGCATCCACGTAGACAGGAGACTGCTGCCCTCAGCAAAATCCCTCACTGGGTGTCCTGGGAACAAATGCTTTTCCAAGCACTTCCAAGCTTTGCCAAGCTTTCCCAAGCATTCCATTTTCCAACATTTCCAGGTATCTGCTGGTCCTGAGTCTCCACTTGATGCTGGGATTGGGTGACCCTAAAAAGCTTTTAGAAACTCACAAAGATATTTGTAGGGGTTTGCTTTTAATTTTCCTCTTCAGTGAAATTGCAAAAAGCAAAACTCACACTGATGCAACCAGATTTGGTGTTTCATTCCTATTTTGAAACCTTCAATCTCTACTGAATTAAATCTACTTTACATCTGAATTATTTTTCAATGTAAATAATTAAAGCACATAAAGGGCAGTGCCTGAAAAACCAAGCTGTATTCATGGTCTGATTTTTTGAAGCACTAAGTAATGAAAATGCAGCTCTCCTTGGGTTGCGTAGGTGCTCAGTAAGACTCCCTGAATTCATTACAGATGATGCACAATGCCTGATTCATTTACAAGAGTGTTAAAGTTCCTATGTAAATGTCTTTGAAATGAGAGTGTGCCTTAAAAATGTTTAAGTCCTTGGGATGGTTCATAAGAAGCAAATGTCTTTGAGATGCAAATATTTCCTTTTTTCAGTGAAAGGCCAGCTGTACCCAAAAAGTCTGTGCGTGGGATGGATAATGGTGCTTAAAAGCTTCAACAGAGTGTTAATAAAAGGAAAGAATTTTCTCTGGCTTGCAGGTTTTGTTCAATATCTGCAACCAAGTCCAGCCTGTGTAAACCCTGACCTTAGAAATGAATCATCAGGCACAAATGGATGGAACAACAAGGTTTAGGGGAGCCAGAGGGTTTTATCCCAGCAAATATTGATGTGTAGCTGAGTAACAGGTATCTCTATTTCTTTTTTCCTCAAAACCCCACTTACAAAAAAAGTTGTAAAGGGTTAAAATATATTTCTGACAAGAATTTTTAGGTGGTTTGATAAAGTCAAAAAAAGATCATGATTTAAAAGTAGGAGAAAATTGCTGAAAACCCTGTTGCATGTCTGTTGCTGAGAAATTCCTTGATAATTTGTAGAGAAATGAGTTATGGCAAGGAATTGAAGAAAGGCAGCTTGCCTTTTTCATCTGGCTCTAATCAAAATTCTGCTCAGATGTTTTTCATGGGTTCCTCAGTCTGCCAAACTTGCAGATTTCGAAGTGGAGAGGTTTAATAGAGGTTTAATCCGGTTCCTGTTTTCCCACTGAATTGTTACCACTTTAACTGTTCTTTGCAGCGCCTGCTCTTTGTTTCCTGCTGTCTGATTACAAACCTGTGTGCAGGTGGAGCTGCTCGCTCTGTGCTGCTCCTCCAGCCTGCCCAGGGCTGGGGATGCTGGGCAGGGCAGCTCCAGTGAGGCTTGGTGGGGCTCCTGCCCTCCTGCCTGAGCCGCCCAGGGGCAGGGGGAGCTGCCCTGCGCTGCTGGGGAATGCCAGAGCTGCATTGCTCTGCGCAAGAGCCAGGGGGAAGAAGCATGGAAGGAATTGTAATTTGGAGAGTTTTGCTGGCAGCACGGATTAGACCTGTGCTCTGGGCTGTGCCTAAGCAGTAGCTGTCTTTTCTTTCCATCAGGGGCAGAGCTTTCGTGTAATGCCTGCTTTAATTGAATTATGGATCTCTTGCTTGCCACGCTCCCTGAGTGACCCTCTTGGTATCACACACAGATATTGAAGGAAGGTTGTTTTGCTCAATATTCTGTAGCATTTGTGGCTACATATGTGGGGTTTATAGGTATAGCTCAAAAGAAGCTACTGGCTTCATTGACTTTTTCTTGCCTGAGTAAGGAAGTTTCTGTACAAGTTGTGCAGACTGGATGTGAGTTTTCTTCTACTTCTGCATTGTGTAAATTTGACCCTGAGACCTAGAGACCTGTATTCCAGGAGAACCTACCTTATTTGTCACAAGACAACTCAGTTCTGTCATTTTCACCACTAATGGGATTTTGTGACCTTGTTAATACAGCAATATGTTGCCCATCATATCATCAGTAATGATGTTCCAAATAATAAAAGAGGGGGTAAAATGCCAGCTGAAAAATGGTGGAGAAAAAAATTACACTAGCTTCTTTATATACTTTTCCAGGAGAGAAAAAAAAGCTCCATTATCTTAAAAGAATTATATTACTTTAGAATCCTACTTAATGTGATAAAATAGTTAAAGCACTGCTCTGCTCTAGTACAATTTGACAAAATAGCTCTTTAAAGATCTTCTTAGGGAAAGGAGGACATAAATATGGAGTGGATCTTTACAACATAGCAAAGCCCATCCTTAGATTGGGAGAATATTATGACACCAGATACCAAGAGAAAAATTTTTGTGAATGGACTTTATGATGTATCACAGCTTTACTTCAGATGTTTATCTCCTAACATGACTTAGTTCAGAATATTTTGCCATCTTAATGATAAATATCATTCTTATTGAAGTAATACCAAGTCTGACTATTTTATCTATGTAAAGCTGATAAGCACAGTACATAGTTAGGAGTGACCTGATGACATAAGTAATGAATAAATAATAGGTATAGGGAAATGAAGTGACAATCAAGTCTCCTGAGTTCCTGTTCAGTGCTGCATTCACCAGACCACACTGCCTCTTGATTTACAACTAAAATCTCCAAGGAAAGTTTATATTGCTGCCTGTCAGAAGGATATATGAAATGAGGTTGGAATTGCATTCATCACCACTCCATGCTTGGCACAGTGAAAGAAGAAGTGAAGATCTGTGGATCTGGGCAGGATCATACAAAAAGAACTGAAAAGAAGGACTTGAAGATTCTTCTAATTATCACTCTCTTGTAACAAGCTAAGAGCAAGATCTTCAGAAAACCAGCAGACTAATTCAAAGGCAGGTTTTCAGGAGAGGAGGCATCAGGGTTTCTGGATTCGTGGCTGTGGAGGAGTGCCAGGGTCAATGAGCAAGTCTCCACCGCCCAGTGGAGCATCGTGCTGATCACTCAGGCTGGAGCTTTCCTGTGCTGAGCCTGCTCAGTGTCACAGTGCAGTGTCAGGCTGAGCCACAGCTCTGATCAAAGAGCAGCACAGCAGCACTGCTGCCTGCCAAAGATGCTGCTGTGCTGCTTCCTGCACCTGTGGGCATGTCAGAAAAAAATAACGTTGTAATCTCCAAGGCAGTACTTGCTGTTGGGTTCCAAACCCCTTGGGGTGCCAGAGCCTTTTTCTGGCCCATGGAGGTGTTGTGGGTTTTATCAGAAACAAAGGTGGTGTACTGAGGATTTTTTTACATTACTGGGCATTTCAAAAGTGAGCAAGTTTGAATCCTAGCTAAATTCCTGCCTGGTGTGAAAATATCCTGCCTAGTTAGTTTGAGTTTTCTGCTGGGTATAGTACTTAGTTGAGTTTTCTGCTGGGTATAGTAGAGCTGTTTACACATAATTAGCAGCAATTCAAGGAATGAATAACTTTTTTGATAGCATTTATTGCTGTACCATCTTTTATATGTACTGGCCATTCTTATGTAGGAATTAATGTCAAATTATAATCCACTGATCAGTGTCCATGAAACTCCTGGACAAGCATTAAAAATAATAGCTGAACAAGTAACAGTGAGCAAGCTTTGGATGAATCCTTTCTATATTCCATATTAATTGTCTTGAAGAGCAAATAGTCTTTAAAGGAGTCCTGGAGCACAGTGCCTAGGGAGTGTGGGGAGTCTCCATCCTTGGAGATGTTCAGAACCTGACAGCTCTAGCTGTGAGCTTTGCTGTGAGCAGGAGGAGTGGAACCGATGATTTCCAGAGGTGAAAATTTATCGGCCATTCTACGACTCTGAGTGTATTCAAGGTTTCATCCTCCATGGAAAATGGCAGATGTGAAATAAGGAAACAAAAAATAGCTCAATATATTGACTGATTCTCTGGGCAAGCCACAGTCTAATGCAGTATTAAATTTATGCATGCTTGTTGTGTAGCCCATGAAACAGGCTTGCCACTTAGCCTTTAAGTAAATGGGTTGCTTATACTTGAATCTAACATCCTTAATTGCTTTGCTGAAACCCAAGAAAGAAAATAAGAAATCTTTTTTAGGAAACTTACAAATTTTCCCCAAATTAAATATGTATGTTAAGCATTGCTTGAATAGATATAAGTAAATGTTAGACTAAATTTATGCAGAAGTTACTATAATGTTACTAAAGTGTGGGGTTTTTTACTAAAAAGAAAATTGAGGAAAGAAAGCCTGCAATCCTGAATGTCCATAAAAAAGATTTTAAAATTAGAATTTATAGGCTAAGTCCTGATAAAATCTGGACTCTGTAAAGGTTTTTTTGGGGGGAAGTGGGGTGGGGGGCTATGTGGAAAGGTGGCTATTTCTTTATCTATTTTCTTAAATCAAAATAGTTCATGATAAACAACTTCTATTGTCAGCCATCCTTTGAGCCAGGGATTGGTGTCAAATGGGGTTGTTTAATGCACAGGGCCTGCCAAGTATGCATCTTTCTTAGCAGACAGCTCTAATCCTTCATGGTCCACCAACTCTACCTTTATGAGTTCTTTTGATTGGTAATTGAGAGAATAAATCTTTGAAGAACTTACATAAATGCAAAAAAGAAACCCCATTAAGATTCAAGCAGTAAAATGCCTACTGGCATATTTTATATGGTGCCTTTTCAGTCCTTTGCCATTTAAATTAATTTTGCCAGACAAGGATTTGAGATTGGCATCCATTATGGATTTTGTTTTCTTATGCATTGTCATCTGCACCCTCTATATTTTAACTTTTAATACCAGCACAGTGAGTGAAGTGTTCTGAGAGCTGGATTGTTCTGAAGCATTTTGCAGTACTGGAGATGCAGAGCAGAATAAAGAATTCAGTCTGTTGAGAGACTTTATCCCCCCTGCCCCTATTTCAGGTATACAGATCATCCATTTTCAACTTTTCAGTGAAATGACCACAAATATCCTGGCAAAGGGTGACTCAACCAAGGGAAAATTCCATCTGAAACCCCTCAAAGTTATATTGACCATTTTCAAAACCAAACATTTCTCTGAAGGCTGTAGTAGAGCTCAGCCCCTATAGGTTTACTTACTTACCCTCTAAGGAAGAGGAATTATTTCAACATGGCTTGTTAAGTTAAATGTGACCTCATACAGAGCATAACAGAAGTTAAATTTGGAGATCTCTTGACTTTGTGTTGCTTTAGTTATCAACTTATAATTCCTCCTGCTCCATGTCTCTGTTGTAAGAGGAGCAGGATCACATACCAAAGTGGAAAATAGAGAATGTTTGGTGGAAGAATGTAAGGGATTCATCAAAAAACTGGACCATTTGCATTGTTTATATATTTGGGTAACAGTTCTAGTAGCAGTACTGTAGCAATTTACCCAGGATATTGTATATTTAAAAGGCTGTATCAAAAGAGATATCCCATAGAAACATAAAAAATTCTAATTTCATGGCAGACACACTGCTTATCCTGTGGGATCATGGCTGTAAAACTTGCACAAACTGCATATTGGCTTTGCAAAGAGATAAGTTTCATTTTTACAGGCTAATTGACTCAGTCTTCTAACATGCAAGGTTAGCTACAACTTCTGTAGAAGCACCTTGTTTGTGATGTACAATCCATTCTGCATTGTCTTTAATATTGAATAGGTCAGAATTTCTTTGTAGGGTGGGTGAAATATGAGTAGAAGGCCTTTTTTTATCTGCTGGTACTGTAGGCAGCATTGAACAAAATGCAGATGCAACCACTGTGACAAGATTTTCATGTTCCAAACCTAAGATCTTTAAAAAATTAAAATAAAATTTCAAAGCTGAAACTTAGAAGGGGAAATATTTGTTCCTACTTCTCTGCATGAAAGTCCAGGCATGAACTAGGAAGAAAATTTCATGGTAAATACTTCAGTAATTAGATAAGCAGTAACTGGTAGCAGTTATTAAGCTCTTTTATCAAAAACCCCATGATGAGTTCATAGAACTTGGGTGTTCAGTGTTTCATAAATCAAAAGCTAGAAAAAAAAGTCCTGCCTTAAACTTTAATTCATAGAAAACAATGGTACCAAAATGGTACCAAACCCAAATATGTCTTTCTATCAATACAGGCTGGGGAGAAGGGAGGACAGAGAAGTAGTTTTATTTCTCCTTCTTGTGGAATTTAATTCCCCCTGAAGTTTTCACATTGGTAGTCCCAAAGACCAGAAGTTTTTATCAGGCCCAATTCAGCTTATGCAGCACTAGAGCAAATATTGCTGTGCTGCCACATCCAGCCTGCTGCTCTGCAGGGAGGGCAGAGCATCAGGGGGTGTTTGCAGGGTGTGACCTGGCTGTCAGCCTGATTTGGTGTGTCCTCTCTCGTGGACAAAAGCTGCAGCCAGCAGCGATTTGGTGAGATGGAGCTGGCTTTAAGGAGAGGACCATCCCAAACCCTAAATATTACAAAAACAAGATGACAGCCAAAGCCTTTATCCGATCCTCTGTGTTAGTAACTTTCATTCTAAATGAATGTTATTTGACCATATTTGGCTTAAAATTTTCTGTTCTTTCTCATGTTGGAGTACTGTTCTATTCCCTGCCTCATAATTTTTCTATGTGATATCAGGTGTCAGAGTTGTGGGCTATAACCCATCTGTAAATTGCTTTATCTGCCCACACTGACAGCAGTCATAGTGACCCTTCTTCTTCCTGTAGTCTTAACTCACCTGCAGTGCTTTGTAGAGCAGCTCTGAATCCAAAACTGATCCACTGACTCTACCAAAAACCTCACACATGTCATGAAAGTCTACTTAATTCTGTCCATACCAAGAATTTGTAGAGAGTAAGGGTATCATGAGATGATGTTAATCAGAAAACTGTGGAGTTTTCTGATTAAGTCTCTAAATGAGAGCTGTAGTGGGCTCTTGAAGACCTTTATGCCTCCCTTGCCAGTGCTCTATGAAAATTTGTCTGAAGCTGATACTTTTGGAAAACACCAGTTTTAGCTATATTTAACATTTAAATTAGATTATTTTTAAATAAGTAGTATTATTATTTCACTTTGCCTAATCTCTGTGTCTGCCCTGATTTCATGTTCCTGTCACTGTCTACACTTTTCTTCCCCTTCAGCCTGAATGTTTCCTTGCTTTTCTGTCTCAACCATGATTCCTTCTCTTCCATTCCTATTTCCCCTGGAAATGTAGTACAGCTACACTATTTTTTCTGTCTCTGTTAGCCATAAAGTGCTTCCTTACTCTCTGCCAAGCTGAGCACTCCCATGTGCTGCTGTCTAGATGTGACATGGGTGATTCCAGTTCCTGTTTCCTTAACTTGTAAGCAGCATTCCTTAACAGAGGCAGCTGGAATAGCTCTTCCATTTTGGATTAAATTCTTTTTTAATAAGGTTGGCTATGCTGGTAAGCTTTGTTCTGCACAGAAATATATGCACAGTTAACAGAATATATTTCAGAGAAATCTTCAGATTGCCATTAGAGACCTGACAGCCTCACAGTAGCTGTTCCTACTGTCCCTAAACAGGGATTTAAAAGATCAGCAGCTTTTTAAGAAATTCCTTTCTAGTGAAGGGCAATATTCCTCAGATTGCTGTGTATTTAAAATTTATATGTTTTGTATTAGAAGTTAAATTATAGATAAGTGCAGCAGCATCGGTATTGCATTCATTTCTGGGTATACCTAAGATAAAGGGGGGTAGATGCTGTCAGCTTTAGATACCCTTGCCATTTAAGCTGTAAAGGTAAAACTAGTCAGAATAAACTTTAATTTCAAGATTCTTTCATCTCACCTGTTCCTTAACCCTTAAATCCTACCATGTTGGCCCTATTTGCATCGTGGCTTGCTTTGAATTCGGTAACTTGGATGATTCTGGGCTGGAACTGAGGAAGAGGCAGGTTAGGTTGTTTGGGTAGCACTCGTGCCCCTTCCCCACTCAAGAGGTGGTGGTGGCTGGAGTGAAGCTCCCCCCAGGATTTATCTGGGCAGAGGAGCAGTTATCTGTGAGGGCTGGAAATCCAGACTGCCTGTGCCCTTCCCTGCCTGCTGCACTGTCTGTCACAGGGACCCCAGCTGCCCACCAGCCTAGTTCAGCTCAGAATTAATGTCCCCTGTGCTGTCCCTGGAGCACTTTGGGCACTGTGGCTCCAGGCACATGCACATTTGGACAGGCATCACCACAGCCATTATACTTGGGCAACCTGTTGAGCTTTCCTTAATTTAATTTAATTTTTAATAGAGCTTGACATATTTCCAAAGTATAATCAATGCAGTGACATCTGCTTGAGTCCTGGCTCCACAGGTCCTGTCTAGCTCGAGGTCTTATTCCCAACCTTCATTTAGCTAACTACTCTGCATATTTAATGATGTGCACGCAGTTTCCTGATCTTGGAATGTGGTATCATGTCTGGCTGGACTGATTTCAAGTCATTATTGTCTTGTTTCTGTCTTGGGCATGATTCAAGACCCTCTGCTGCTGCCTGTTAATTTTCCACTGGCCCTGAACTCTGAGAAAAACCATTAATATTTTTATTTACAAGTGTAAATGAAACATTTCTGGGAGAAATAAAATAACAGCTTAAAGCTGTCATAGTCTGTAACCTTCTCCATGTCAGGTACATATTTTCCCTTTCCTCTAAGATCACCAATTATGCTGACTGGAAGGTGAGAATGGATTTCGTCTTGTTGTTAACGTTTTTTTTTTTTTCTCTTTCACATTAAATCAGATATTAGATCCAACAGTTATATATAAAGTGTTGTGGGGAATTTTCCAGATCTCTTTTCCCTCATCCCCTGATAATTGCTATAACAGTTGATTCCATAGGAACAATTTCCCTGGAGTGCATGTAACAATACTGACAGACACTGCCTGCTTGGTTTGCTGACTATTTACTTTATTCTTTAATAATTACTTCATTTAACACCTTAATGAAAATAATGTAGGAGATAAAACTTTAAGTCAGAGCTAAAGTGTTCCTGTACTATAATTACCTAATTCCTGTACTATAATGACCTTACCAATTAAATGTAATAAGAATTAAAAATTTATGTATTTTAATTGTACATTTAGTAAGTGAAGAATACAGCTTGTCTTACAAACATATAAAGATTTGT
Source organism: Agelaius phoeniceus (assembly GCF_051311805.1). Classification (NCBI taxonomy): domain Eukaryota; kingdom Metazoa; phylum Chordata; class Aves; order Passeriformes; family Icteridae; genus Agelaius; species Agelaius phoeniceus. The sequence goes on along the minus strand of NC_135267.1, from coordinate 104,770,169 downwards.
TTAGTTATTGGATTAAGTCCTTAATTTTGTGGAATTCAATTGCAAGCATGGGGAGAAATATGATATTAAGGCAAAAAAAGAAAATTGCAAGTACTATTTCTTAACCATTTTCCTTTCAATAATGAAAACTCCAATCATAAAAATATTTGTCAGCTCAAAACTTTTATCTATCCCATTCCACTAAAAGCATGTGGAGGAATTCTATACCTTCCAGGTGGTGTGCTTAGGTAATTTTTTTTAATTTTCTCTGGCATTCCACATAAACCCATTGCAGCTAACCAGAAATAATTAATTTTGATGCTCCTGATGGAGTCTGAGCACAAGGTTTGAATAATGTTTTGTATCAGAAGCTCCATTTTTCTTTGGAAAAATGAGCCTATTCCCTTTCTGGTATTCCCAAATCTCACTGCCCATTCAATACACTCATAAAAAGGAAGTGTTAGTGTGGAACACCAATCAACTTTTTGACAAGAAACAAGAAACTCAGCTTGATGGCAATCTGAGCCATGACCTTTTCCAGAGGGAGAAGGCTGTTTCTATACATTTAGGAAAACTTTTGCTCTTGAGGTGCACTTCTGGAAACCAGTGTTCTCCCTCCTCCTGTTCAGGCAGCTGCAAGGTGCCAGATGAGCACAGCACCCATCCTCTCTGTCTTGGACCTTTTGCATTTCTCACAGGACTGCTGAGAGACTTTGGCACTCTGTGCTCCCAAAATTCAGCAGCAAGCACCATTGGGACTGTATGATGGTAGTGTTCTGTAGGAGGGAACCCAAAAGGCAGCAAATTGGAGCAGCTTTTTTAAAAGAAGGGAAGAATTGATATGTGAGTCTCGTGCCTTTTCAATTTCATGTTGCCTGCCAGTCTGCCTAGAGGGAAAAACAGACTGTGGCTGTGCTTCCAATTAGCAATTCCCACAGCAAATTTTGACCTGACATAAATAACGTGGCACAATATGCAATCCATGTCAGGCAACTTCATTTACAAACAGATTCCAGGATACTGAATGATGATTCATGATCAGGACACTGGGGGAAATCTCTGTCAAATGCAATATGGCAAGTCCGAGGAATGAAGATGGCAAGTTTGGAGCACAGAACATCTGGGAAAACACAGAGGAAACCTTTGCCATGGTGACAGGAGCAGGAATTCTGCCCTTGGTTTCCATGGGACAAGGGTTTTACTCTGACTTTTACAGGCAAGAGATAGAAATAATAACAATAATCGGAGAACTCATTCATGGAAAAGGGAATTTGGCTTTTCCCTAGACCAGAAGACACACATTGTGTCTCCTCTCTAAATCTGCAATTGGATGGGCCAAAACACTCCTGCCAAAATGATGTTGTGAAAGCAAGCCAAGCAGAGCCTCAGCAAGGGCAGCACGGTGACACTCCTGCCCAATGGCTGTCTCTGCACATGACAGTGAGACAGAAGCACCAGAAGTGTGTCTGTGTGAGTTAAGGACTCCCAGGCAAGTGTTTCCCTGGCACTGTGTGCTTTCCAAGCCATCCTGGGCTGGTCTCAGCAGCCATGCCAAGTGCAGGATCAAAGTGGACTTGCCATGAAAAGCTCTGTGAATTGTGTTGGAATATTTCAGTCTCTGGAGTAGATGCTGGGTTCTATGGGGGTTAGGAGCTGCCAAAAGGGCCAGATTAGTTATGTCCAGAAAGCCCAGGTGGTATAATGCCTAAGAGCAGTTGTAACATCTCTAGGGACTGCATCCTTCCCAGGAAATGTTTGAGTTTAGGAATCCACTGGAAAAATGATCCTTCTGGAAGATTCCCTGGTTCCAGAGGGGTTATCTCCCACATCTTTCCAGCTTTGAGCCAAAGCCAAACTCTGAACCAGCTTTTCTGTCCTGGTCCTCCTCCTAGCTAGCAATGCAGTTGCCTTTGTCTGATGGAGCAAAAACAATCTTAGTGTCATACTTCCTTCCCTTTCACTATCAATGTCTTTTCTGATTGCACAAAGTTCTTTATTTCACCCTTGAGCAGAGCCACAGCTCTGCTCCCAATCTTTGTTCTGTGGCTGTGCCCATCCCTAAAGGCAGGCCTGCTGCACAGCACACCTGCCATCCCTGCTGTTTAGGGAATTTCTGGTGCTTGGTGGTGCTCACTTTCCCACCTGGTGTGTGGAAAATGTCTGCACTATTCCCACATCTGGGCCTTGGAAAATGCTTCCAAACCAGTTTAAGTGGACAGAGTTTCTTGATTTCTGTCACGCTCCCTGTTGGCCTTGATTTCACCTGTATTCACAGGAAATAAAAGCCTCTTTCAATGGAAAGCCTTCAAACTGCCCCTCTCCTGCCCATGGGAGCAGTGACCCTCTAGAGTGTGTTTAGTGGACTTCTCATCTGACACACTCAGGGATCATAATGCACTTAACCCTCCTGGGGTTAAGATGTGAGGGCTGAGTATTATTCATCCTTCCCAGCCTCTGAGGCCTAATCATCCCAGGGAAATCCATTGTTTCTTTTGCCTCTTGCAGCCTCCAGCTTCAGCTGGACAATTGTGCAGTGCTGCTTTTAAATTCGAGGGCCATTGAAATTCAATGGCTCCCAAAGTGTTACAGACACAGCCTGAAAAGACAAAGGGTGAGGGGAAGCCTCTGGAATCAGCGTGGTTTGGTAATCCTTATAAAATTAGGTTGGATATTAAGACTCTTTTATCACAGGGTTTCTGCACTGCTAAATCAATCCCCTCAATAACAATAGATCCTTGTCATACTCCTTGGGATATTTTTATTATTTAGGTTGGGAGCTGTGCAATGACTTCTCTAAGGATTTAAAAGACAATTGGCATTTTGCCCAATAACTAGATAATATCTTGCAAGGTGGAAAAACACATGCATGGGGCTTGAAATGAGGAAAAGGGTGGCAATCTGCACTGAGTATTTGCTGTCTGCTGACAGGTTGGCAAATCTGCCTTTGCACCTGAGCCATTATAACAATAACATTCACCTTGTTTTGAAAAGGAGGGGCTATCCCATCTTTTTTTAAATTTTTTTTTTGTCCCCTTTGCTGACTATATGATAGTGGAAAGATGAGAGATGAAACAGAAAAAACAGGAAAACAGGTGGGTTTTATTTTTTTATGTGACAGGGTTTGTCTATAAAGAATTAGGAAAGCAGCTGATGATGGCTGCTGGTATATATCAGTGTATAGCTAGAAAATGCTACTGTTGGAGGCACTGTAGTATATTACAAACTAATCTTCCTCTACTTGCTTATATTTTATAGAGTGATGGCCTCACCTTTTTCCCACATCACCTTTCCTAGAGGTTTAAAAAATAAGAAACCTCAAAAAGGCACCTTTATAATTTTTTGCCCATTATTAATTCCCATCTTGAACTACCACAGATGAAGTGCTGCTCTCCCTTGCTTCTCTAAAAAACAAGTGGGGCTGGTTGGACAAGGGGAATTGGCCCCTGCATCTCTCAGGGGCAGTGCCCACCCTTGGTTCTTCCCTCACAATTGCATAAAGGAGAGCTTGGAGCAGGTCTTCTTGGTGTAATGGGAATTCTTGAGAGTGCAGAAGGGCTAGAATGGAGGTCCAAGCTGCTGGAGAGTGAGCTTTGGAGGTCTGCAGGTGGGGTAAGAGCAGCAGATGGGCAGTGGCAGGAGCTTGGTGGCTTCTTGCAGGGAAAATAAAGAGTTTTTTCAAATGTATGAATGGCAAAAGGCATCATAAAAATATCATTAGCCCATTAGAGGGTGCAGATGGTCACCTCACAAACAGGGACAGGGAGAAGGCAGAAGTTTCTAATGCATGCTTCACCTCTGCCTTCAGCATGGCTGAGGACAATGTCTCGGTGCCCTGAGCTGGAGGACTGTGACTAAGAGAAAAATCAACTCCCAGTCAACCCTGAAATTGTGTGGGGTCTGTGCTCCAGCTGGATCCTTACAAATATATGGGGCCTGATGGGACTCATCCAAGAACCCTCATCAGTGGGGGTTTTGGATGAATCCCACCAGGCCCCAGGAGCTGCTGATGTCATCTCAGTCTACAACTTCCTCTCGAGGGGCAGGCACTGATCTTTTCTCTGTGGTGACCGGTGACAGGACCTGAGGGAATGGCCTGAAGCTGTGTCAGGGGAGGTTTAGTTGGATGTTAAAGAGAGGCTCTTCACCCAGAGGGAGGTTGGGCCCTGGAACAGTAAGACCAAGGTGGCTCAGGGATGCGTTCCCTCTGAGTGTATGAAAATAATGCCTGTGTATATTCATCACAATGAGCCTTGCCTCCTCTCTGGCTCTGGATTTATTCATTCTGCATTTGGGCTTCTGATCAAAATCACCACTGGCACCCAATTGCATAATAGGTGAAGTGTGCTTAACCCAAGGTTTATTTGGCAGCCATTTGCCTATGCAGTTTTATTTATAGTGCTTATTTCAAAGATTGATGGCAGCTGACAGGAGGTACTGAAACAATTGATAAAGGCAACTGACATTTTGTCAGCTGTCTGGGTGACAGGAATATATTACTTGCATTTAAACAGTTTTGTGTGAATAAGTCATCATTCATGCCAAAATTCACCTTTGGCCCTTTCCAAATGGTTCTTGAAAAGTGGCTGGGAAAGGTGTTTCCTTAAGCAGTGAGCAACTTGCAGTAAGGAGCAGATGCTTACCCTCAATGAAATTTTTCTTAGCAATACTATTTAAATATTTAAAGCATTATAGAAATAGTTGATTGAATTCTGTTCATGGCAAAGTTAAAGACAACATACTATTCTGCTCTTTGAAAGCTCTATGAAAAAAACCCAACAATTTGGTGAAACCTTGTCAGGCAACTTAATATGGATGAGAAGGAAGCCTCTGTGCAGTGTACTTCAGCCATCATTTTCTCTTTGAAATGGTGCTAGCAGTCTGAAAGGACTGAAGTCTTACACCTGCCAATGTTTCCCAGCTGTCTGTGATTTTCCAAGTGATGCATATTCCAGTCCCACAGTGTCATGGAAGTGATCTGTTTGATGAGCTTTGATCTCTTTGTTTCTTCACTGCACCTCTAAGTCATCATAAAACACCTAAATGGCAAAGTTCTCATGGATAAATATTGCACAGCAAATGGCATAAGGGGTTTGCCTTATGTGGGAATGCAGAAACTGAGATGAAGGGAATCATTCAGAATGACAGAGGTCCTGTACTACCCTTCAGAAAATGCCTTCTGCTGTTACAAATGTCCTGTCTGCAGGGGTATTAATTGCTGCCTTGTTTCCCAGAGCAGGGCAGTAGTTGAGCCAAGGATAGATGTGATGGAGTGCTCCTCCCCTGGCCCTGCACAGCTGCTTGTCTCCATAAGACACCAAGGACATGGCTGAAAGTGATGGGACACAGCTGAGTCCTTTATCAAACTCTTCCAATGAGGAATGGGGGAGGTCTTTTCCAACACTTGATAATTTAGTTGCACGTGTTGGAGTTTTTCACATCATAAGAATATCACTGTTACTCTGATTGCCTGCACATGCACTGACAGGGCCAGTGAGCCCAGATGCTTTGCAGGTTCATTTGTTGTTCAGTTCCCTTGCTTCCTGGCATAATTTTCTCTTCTTGGTACCTTTCTCTCCATCTGAACCTGATGCTGTCATGGAGCAATAAGAAGGCACCTCTCAGAAATGTGAATTCAGAAAGAGACTGAATCAGTTCAGCTCCTCAGGCTAGATTTTGGGTAGGCTGCACGAAGGTAGATGGAGCTGAAAAGTCATACCCAAACACAGTGTTCATCATTGAAGATTGTGACTAGGATGTACCCAAAAAAATCCTTGGTGCTAATGGAGCAACAGCAATGAGTAACAGAAACTGGGGTGGAGGAGAAGAGAATGCTCATTTTGAGCTTAAATACAGCTGTATCCATTGCCACATTTATTGCAGACCTGCATGGGATGATTTTAACAGTCTTGGAAATAAATTCATCCAAGATAATTAAGTTTTCCTAATTCATAGGGTCTCTACATCATGCTTAACAGCTCTGGACATGAATGCCAATAGATGTCTGCTTTTGCAGAATGTGCCCCCTGATTTTTTTTTCCTGTCTCTCTCTGAAACGCCACAGCTCTTCATGACTGGTATTTCTGCAGAGCTGCAGGATAAATCCCCATCTGGGTCTTGCTGTGCACCAGCACATGCAGTGTATTTATTGAAAATGGCTTGGCATTTAGACTTTTTCCATTGGCACTAATATGCACCATGTCAGGTTGCATCAGGCTGTGTTACAACATGGGACTTGATGGGACTTGACATGACCTGACATGGCACAATGTATGTGTCTCCTTACATCAGAGACCAACAGAAATACATCCTAATAAAGAGTAATATTGCACAAAATACAAAGGCTTTATTGCTGCCTCTCATCAGAGGCAGGTAGCACATGTTAGGTTTCTGGCACACATTTAATTGTGAGGTTATTGCAGTAAACTCCATCCTGATATATGTAGCCTTATGTAACTACAGATCTGCTGCTGGGTTAAAGACCACTTCTTATTTTGCAAATGTGTTGAGAATGCAATTATGTAATAGTTCAGGCATTTTGCCATCCTAAGTGATTCAGTTTATCATTCTGGCCCCTAATGTTCTCATTTGCCCCTTCCGATTTCTTAATTTGTAGTATTGCAAAAAGTGTTGTATTTCAGCTTCTGTTTTCAAAGTTTCTCTTTGCATCTCTAATGCTATGCTCTATCTGCTCTGCCATCTTCTTGTAATCTAGTCACAGCTCAGTACTTCATTAAAAATGTTACTTAGGTATGATTGAGTGACCTTTTCTGAAACTATCAGTAACTCCTTTTGAGTTCTGTATTTTTAGTAAAGCCTTGCAAAAGCATTGCTTTGAAAAGTGAAATTCTGAAAGAAAGCTATGCTGATGACTCACAGAGAAACCCTCCATTGCTTTTCTGGAAGAAAATACTACCAAGATGTCATTTCCTAGAGGAATTTTGGGACAGAAAGAAAGGGAAGTCCTTCAGCTCTGTAAATGATGCAGTTAGGCTTTTGTCCCTGGGGATGCAGCTGCTTTTGATGCTGAAGGCCTGCTTGCCTTCTTCCACTGCAGTTATCTGTGGGTGTCACACATTTTCACCACCATTAGGCACACACCAGAAACAGGAGTGCATATAACATAAAGAAACAGACATTAAATGGATGGCCACAAATCACAAATTAAGCTGATTCAAAGTTTTTGTTCCTTTGGTGGTGTTTTTTTGTTTGCTGATTGGGTTTTATTGTTCTAAAATATATATGTGAGATTTTTTAAGAAAGTTTGAGCTGGATCTGCTCTTCTAACCTGGAGCTTTTGAAACTCCTGCTTGGTGTTGCAGCTATTTTGGCAATGAGCTCATCACTTCAAATTTTCATCCAAGGTAACTGTGCCCTTCGCTTAAATTCAGTTCAAATCACATAATTTGAAGAACTAATATATCACAGCAAATATATTTCAAGAAATGCTAATAAAAGACACAAAACCATCATTGCCACTGAACATTTGGGGGGAAACATAACCACAAAAAGTTGAGTGATGACTGTAGGTGTGGCAGTGGCAGATTAAGTGTAGTGTCTACAAGTACTGATGTGTGAATGAATGGATAAAAATTCTAGCTGCATCTCATGAATAAAGTCTGAGGCTGTCTGAACTGCTTAAATATATTCTTCATGTGAGTATAAAACCCCCAAATATTACCATTTTCAATTTATGAATTTTAAATGAACCCTAAAATTAACACTTGTATCACAGGGGGAAAAGAAATCCATGTTTCAAAGAATCAAAGGAAGAAAACGTGAAACTGATCTTATTGACTGCTTCATAAAGAAATTGAGCAACTCACTTTACATCACTCTTTGACATCTTTAAATGCTAATTTCATCTTTCAAATGTCTTTTCATTCTGTGTCTTCATCTCTCTTCTTCAAAACTCCCTTTCAAGCTCCTGAAGGTATGGCACTTTTCTTTAGTATCAGGGAAAGGAGTTTGGAGAATTATCAGTTACTACATGGAAGTCAGGCTTCCTCTCAAGCTACAGGCATGCAAGCAGGGAAAAACATTCAAAGTCAACTACAGCAAAATGATTTTAATCTGACACTTTGGCAGTCTGAAATTCTGTTATTTTACCCATGTGATTCTTTAAGTCTTCTTGTGCTATTTCTTATAAATATGGCGCAGCATAAGGGGGACTTCTGAACTATTCTTCATTTTAAGAAAATTAACTGTTTCTGCCTGCCAAGTATTTAAGGCTGCTTCTTCTAAAATTAATTTCAAAGGGGAATTTTAATCTGGCTTTTCACTCCAAAGAAAGTGTGAAGCTCCTGACAATAGCCTTTTCCTCCAGAAGGACTGGTATCCAAAAAGGCAGCAACCAGCTCTGGGAAACATCTGAGTGCTGAAGCCTACAGCAATTATGCAAAAGGATTTCCATTCTTCCAAACACATGTGTTGGATTTCAGATTATATTCCTTTGAAATTCCTGTAGCCTTCTGCATTAGAGTCTGGTTGCTTCATCATAATCTTCTCTTAAAGCCTGCACACAGGAAAGCCAAGTATGGAGGGGAGCAGGTAACCCACCCCTCTGTGCACTCCAAAGGTCTGCTCTGGCAGTTGCCCCTTCTCACCTGCTTCCTTAAGGTTATCCTTCTGTGATGAACCATGTAGGAAAAAGTGACATTTTTCCTCTGATGTGACAGGGTAAAGGGCACCTGTGAAAATCAGAAAATAGTCTGAGCTATTTGGTGGTAGGGGAGTATTTTGGGTAATTGCAGTACCAGCCACTAGACTATGCCATACCAGCTGTGGGATATGGACTCTGGAAATTTCGAGGCAGGTACTGTTGTCATCTGAAATCAGAAAAGCTGCAATTATGTTGTGACAAGTGATAAAGATTTTCTATTTCAGGAAACATTTGCTTACACTTGGGATGTGTTGATCAAAAGCTCTGGCGTGATTCACAGTCTTCCTTCAGGAAGAATTTTTGTCTAGACAGCAGGGTATTATTATTCCTTGTGCCCCTAGTGAGTACTGCAACTTCAATATTACCAATTCTGAATTAAAATGAATGGTTCAATTTATAATTATTGATGCAGTGTTCTTCCTTGTTTGAATAAACATTATGCTATTGCCTGTCTAGAGTATATCTTAATTGTAGAAACTCTTTATTCTATTAATCTTAATTACCTCTGCCTCAATACTTGAAGGCTGGGGATGGAGTCAAAATAAAAGCCTTCAAGAAGATCTAATTGTTTCTAATTGTCAAATGGCAGTGGCTTCTATGGAGGTACACAGCTGCCCTGTGGAATGTATAGAATTGGGGAACAAAGAGCTTGTGGAGGTTTTAATGGGATGTTTTTCCCTAGAGTTAGCTAAAATATTGACCCACCTTTTCCCAGTGTTAATGAAATGGGCTGTTCATATCTCATGTGCTGGGTCAAGATGTGTGTGTGAGAAAGACAAATCATAATTATTGTCTCAGAGTAACTTTTTTAAAAACATCCTCAGTTATCGTTAAGAGTAATGTTAATTTAAAGGGAACCTTACACTTTCTGTCAGCATCCAGCAGGAAACTATGCCCCTGTCCAAGCAGGTATCTCCCTCTACACTGACTTGACCCATCCCAAATTGTATTTCTGTCAATCAGCACCTGTCCTCTAATTTCCTGTGACCTGGTTCCAGCATTTCTGTCCTACCTTGTCATGGCTTATGAACACATGTCCCATTCTATCTGTGCAATACCCATCTGCGAAACAGAAATTACATAATGGGGGTAAATTCATCTTCCCATTGGCTTTCATCAGTTGCAAGGAGTCATCTCTTTTTGTTTGAAACTTCTAGCTCTGCCTGGATCTATAAAGTGGTACAGTGATAAACATTATTAATATTCAGGATAAGTCACACTACATCCTTGCGTGATAATTTAATTTCAATAAAGAGCCTTACAGAGCTGTGGGGTAAAGAGGGCCATCATTTATTCCAGTCATATAAAACTCTTTTGTTCAAATTTTTCTTTTTCCTTATATTTTTTTAATCTTCTGCTTTTGGAAAAAAGCCCCAAAAACAACAAAACCACCTGCTGTTGTAGCTAGCAGTCTCATCTACCAGAAGTATTACACTACTGCATTTCATAGATTATTATATCTCTTATTTCTGATAACATCACATTAACATAGCACTATTGTGCTAAGAAAAATGTCCTGCACATGAACAAAGCTAGGAGAGCAGTGCCATATGTCATTCCAGCTCGGAATGAGTGTCTGTTTTCACTGGTGGTAATAAATGTAGAGCCTGCTCAGTCTGCATCCCAGGATTGTAGCTGTAAAGGAAGAAGCAGCTTTGTAAATGCTGTGAAATGGTTTCTGATTCTTTCCAGTGAATTGCACTGGAAATGAAGACACAGGTTTGTGACTCTGCTGCTCTGAGGACATCCCACAGGAAACCATGAAGAAAAATCCTAATAAATTTACCAGCAGATTTTTTTGTTTTAAATGGGTTTCATCAGTAGTCATTGGGTCAGCCCCTAAAACCGAGTTTTCTTTTCCTGGGGAAAACAATTTCTTGAACACAACATGGCTCTGTCAGCTCTTTGCTAGCATTAGTTATTCTTGTTTTAAAGTTTAAGGTAATAAAGTAGATTGGGGGTTAGGACTGTATCTGCTCAATCTATTTCATAATGAATTTTAAAATAATTTGGAGTGCTACAATGACAAATACTTTACCCCTTCAGAGAGACCTAGCCTAATGTACTTTTCAGGATTGATAAATAGAGCTTGCACTTTTTGACATCAGCCTATTCCCTTGAGTGAAATTTAAGTTGCATTGTATTCACTATGGGGCCATCTTCTGGTCAGTTTGCTGCTATAAATAAGCACACTATTTATAACTGTATGGAAGAGAAAATCTGCATTAGAAACATTTATGGTATCTACTGGAAGTGCTAATTAAATTATATGGTGAATACGTGCCTCACTGATTTGAATATGTTGAACAGTTCACATTATTTTAAATAAATGAACATATGCTCTCTTCTCCCTTGCTACCACTCTTTCTCATTATCCAGTTTAACACCTTAATTTCAATTGACTCCTCCGCAAAAGCAAACAAAAATATCAAAATTCAAAGCTCCATAAAGAATCTGTGGCACTCCAGAAGCAAATACCATCTTCTGTAGTTTCTTTTTTCTTGATCAGTTTTTTCCCTTCGCAAAAAACCCCATGGTACGTACAAAGCAAACAGTGAAAGATCACGTATTAAATGTATTAAATGACTGATTTTTCTCCCCTTGTCTACCTGGTTTTTCTTTTAGTTTTCATGCATGGAGAGCCAGTTAACAAAATGAAGCTATTTCTATGATACTCTACAGCGAAGAATGCTCCCTTGGTCTTAAGAGCTACTTTCAAACTTTTAGAGGTCACAAACATGTCAGTCACAATCCATTACCTGTCTTTATTATCCATGAAAGCTGTCTAAGTAAAAAGTTACTTTCAGTCTTGTAATATGTCCTATGTTATGTTCAGTCTGATTTTTACCCTACAACTATTGTTTTCTGTTTCTAAAACCAGCAGTGAATGATATTGCAAACCTCCAAAGGCAGGGTCTAGATTGAGGTATTCATATCTCTTGAAGGCATATTTTTTATCCAAGCATGTGCAATAACTACAGCCTATTCTTTACTCCTGTATGTGTTCATCTGTGCAGTTTCAGCAGAATAATCTTTTTTTCTGCATGACAGCTCTTTAAGAGTTAAGATGTTTATTAACAGCATTCTCCAAAACTTGCACAGGAGTCAAAGCATAAAACACTGGATGGAGTGATTCCTGCCCAACCTGTGCTTTGGGTTCAGCCTAAAATAACTGGGAGAAGTTTAGGATAGAGGCTGGTTACCTAGGCAAATGGCCTCAAGGTCATGATGATGGTGGGTTATGATTATGATGATGACGATGATGATTATTATTATTACCTGTAATTACAAGTGTTAAATCAGCAGTGATATTTCAGGTGACATGCCCTGCCCTTGGCCCAGAAAACTACAAGATAGAGCACAAAGAGTAAATTCCCATCAGTCATTGTTTGGAGAAAGGCATCAAAATGAGATGGATTCCAAACATTCAGCCCTGCTCACAGGGGAGGTGCTGCCATCAAAGCCAACAGGGAAATCACTATGGATTGGGGTTTGTAGCTTGGCTGAGGAATCCTTTAACTACAGGCTTGCTGTAGGGGGCAGAAGGTGACAAAACCCTCCGCAGGTGAATAAGGACCACCTAGATTTGAACTTTGTGATCTTCTGTCCCTCTTACCATCTATTTTCCTTTACAGTCCTGAATTGTGTAATCCTGAAGTGTGTAATGTCTTGGTTGCTCCTTTTTTTTGGTTGTTTGTTGGTTTGTTTGGTTTTTTTTTTTGGTTGGTTGGTTTGTTTTTTGGGGGTTTTTTTGCAGCTTATAGCAATCATTTTGCAGGGATAAAAAAAATAAATTATAGCATACCTGCTTTCACCTGCTTTCATTTCCTCATGGTGTTCTGTAGGTTGTGTGTGAGAAGTACCAGTGATCACATTATCTGTTAGGATAAATTAGCACAACAGCTGTGTTCCAAAATAAACAAGAAAAAACTGCTGTACTTGATAATGCATTAGTGAAAGAAGACTGTGGAGGTGCAGATTATAATAATCAGGATGATTGGAAAATTAGGGGGATCATGGTTGGTTTGAAGTGTCTGTATAGATTTCCAGTTCACAATGTTATTTTTTTTGTGCTCCATTCTTATTTTGGATGAGCTTGAGATATATCACTGAATTCAGTTCTGCATTTGGGATTTCTTTCAGACTCCAAGTCATTTGTTCCTTCTTTTTTTCTCTTGATTTTTCGGTGTTGCAGCTGAATTGTTGTTTCTAGAAAGATTTTTTACCTGTTGCAAAGGAAACTGTTGCCAACACAAGCATAAAGTGAGGTTTTGGGCATTTACTGAACAAAACATGGAGAGGTTTTTTTTTTATCCCACAAAGCAGAGGAGAAAATTTGTGTACAGGTAAAACACTTGCAGAATATCTGAGGGATAGATGAAGTTCTAAAGACATTTGTTACAGAGTGCCTGGAGGCAAATGAGAAGGTGAGGAAAGGAAAGAGAATTGAAGTTCCCAAAGCAGTGGCAGTTCTGATGCTTTTTAGCTAGCACACATCACTATAAAAAACTTAGTGCTGTATTTGTGTGCATGCATGCACACATGGAGGAGCTGCAATGGAGATTTAAGCAAACAGTATTGTACAAAACAGTAGCATAGGTTATTGATTGCTGGATAACACTAAAGAAGCATCTTTACTTATTAAATTTTGAAAAAAAATAAAGAAGAAAAAAGAGCCTTTAACTCAAAAAGGAAATTGTAATTTTCTCTTTTCACATACAGCTCCATGTCCCTCCTTGAAATTTTGGGGATAGCCTGGGAAACTGTCTATGGTGGACAGTGAGCCTTCTCTTTTGGTGTCTTGTGTCAGGCTTGGTGCCAGCACAGTCACTGTTAGCACAAGAGGGGGAAAATTGTTATACAGTGGGGTATGATGGACCCAAAATCTTGTAGATTTAATATCCTCTAGGTTGTAGCCCCTCATCTCTGAGGAGTAGTGTTGACAGTGTAAACAATGTCTGTATGGAGCTAAAAGCAATAAGGGGGAATGATGCTAACCCATTATTCTGTGGGGGTTTTGGTTGTTTGTGTTTGGGTTGGGCTTTTTGGTTGCTTTTTTTTTTTTCCTGGCTAGAATCACACAATGGTATGAAATTTAAAAATTATTTATTTTTATGAATTTCACACTCCTACATCAAGAATGCTCTAAACTATGATATTTGTAGTTTGCAGCAGGTCCCTCCCAAAAATTGTGTTTGAACTGCTCTCTTCTGGTAATCAGAACATCTGGTCCATTAACATCTAAAAATCTAAAAATCTATTCTATAAATCACTGTCCATGACCCACTGGAAAACTCCTGGCTTATCCCAATTCATCCCTGATGAATCCAGTTTAGGGACACTTGCTCTTAAGTGCTCAGGGGCCATATCTGCTAACAGAATTAAACAAGTATGGATCATAAAGAAGTCAGATATTCAGCTGAACAAAACCACGTGGAGTTCCAAGATTGGAAAAAAAAAATATGAGATTACAGTGTTCAATATTTAATTGATGGTCTTTTTAATAAAAAAAGAGACTTTTGTCCTTTATATCTGCATGGAAGCCACAAAGGTTGAAAATCATAGAAGAAAATTGTAGATGTAGATTGTTTCCATGCTGGTATCTCCCTTTTCCTCCAAACCTGGCTGAAAACATATGGGTGAGTGGTGCTGTGTTTTTCATTTTCTCCACAGAAGTCAAATTCTGGGGTCCCCTCTTGTCTCTGACTTCTGAGTGACTCTGTGGCCCCTACTGCAGTGCCTGAGCCCTTCAGCAGCATATTGAGAGATGTCACTGATGCCTGTAACATATTTCATCCACTCCCCTCTTCACTTCTTGGCTGGGTTTTATTAGATTTCTGTGTGGTATACATATGTCCAATTCATTAAGACAGGTTGAAATCTGGTTTTCTCTTGGAAGTCTGCAGAAAATGTTGAAGCCTGTGATAGAGTCGAAAGTGTTGATGCTGCAGGGTTGTACTTCACAGCCTTGCAAAAGCCCCTCAAGGAAGTCTGTCTCCTGCACAAATGAGATTTACCCTTTGCAAAGACAGTTCCTCTCTTCTTGAGGAGTAGCAATGCCTGTGATCTTCCTCTCAAGTTTTACGTGCCACCACCACTCCTGGATATCTTTCTACAAGAGCCCCTCTTTGCATCCATGGCCTAATGAATCTCAAATCTTCACGTTGTACCTTGGCAGTGCTCAGACACTGGAGGATGACTGCTGCAGGCTATAATTCCCTCTGCATATGTAAAACAGGTGAGCAGCCTCCAGCCAAGCTGAAAATTTACTGCAAAAAGACTTCAGCAATGAGAACAGTTTCTCCTTCCTAGTGCCAGAGACATCTCAGCCATGATCTCTTGTTTCTAGAAATAACACGCCTTTTTTAGTAAAAATTGGGTAAAGTGGTCTTTTTGATGTGGTGCATGCAGGAACAAAAGAAAACACAAAATTGAGCATTCTTTCTGGTTTCTTCATGAAGAGCATTGAGCAATGTTTTCATGTTTTATAGTCTATAAATTCAGTATAGCCCTAAAACTCCCGTTTACTATATAAAAATTATAGCTTTAACATACATGAAAACATTTCTTCCCCTGAAACTCTGGGTCTGAATGCTTCCCTGCCTATGGAAAAGAGCTGTCATTCTCTTCCAGGAGCCTGTTGCCAAGATTTGGGTTCCACCTCCAAAATTCAATATGTTTATTTTTTTTGCTCATAGACAAATGTACCAGCATAGAAAGGTCTTGGTGGTTATTACATCCCCTGGGCAGCCTCTCATCTGCACCTGAAACATTATGGGATGGCCTACTAGGGTTAGAGTTAGGGTTAGTGTTAGGTTTAAGGTTGGAATTAGGGGTTAGGGTTAGTGTGACATTAGGATCAGGATCAGGGTTAGTATTTGTGTTAATGTTAGGGGCTTAAGTTTCTGTTTCCTAAGAGAATGTATTTTGGAGCAGGCTACATAGGTCACCTTGATTCAGCCCTAACTATATTCATTTAAAAATATTTGCTGTACTGGCCATCTCAGCTTCTTACAGTCTTAGTTTTCTTGCTGTGGATATTGCTCTGCTTGCATGGATCATTGAACAGAGAACAGATATGCCCTTTGTTGCTCTCCTCTAATAATCAGTAAGGATGTTGTAACTTATGTTTCCCTGTAATGAGGTTCTGCAAAAAACAAACAAGTGAACATGCAAACAAAAAAACTTCTCAGTAGCTCATGGGAATAGATGCTCTCTGAATTATCTTGCTGACCCATTCTCATTGTAAGTGCTTATGATTTGAGTCCCACAGTGTTAAATCATGGAATGGATTCACATTTAAAATTTGCATCTCTCTTGTTTCTACTTGCTTATCACTGTGCCTTACCTTCATCCTCTTGAAATCTGCAGACTCCAGTTTCCATGCCTAAGAAGAGGACACAGGGAAAAGCAAGTTCTCATGTACACCTAAACTTATCAATACCAAAAGCCCTTATGCTTCTTTTTGCAATCAGAATTGATTCTTTCCTTCAAGATCTTCATATAGCAATGGTGGCTCTGATGATTCTATCTTAAACAGCAAATAATACTTAACAGCTCTAATGAAATCTCATCAAGAAGCTCATCCCTAAAAGGTACTTTCCTTGGTGTGTGCATGTAAAAATAATCCAGTTTCAAATCAAGCAAATTAGTTCATATCAATTCCTTTGATGTTACTGAGAAATATAAAATCCTCAAGAACTGGCACATCATTCTTAGTCCCACTGTGTTTCCCATTCAAAAGAGAAGCACTCCTGTCTTATTTCACATGGTGAAAAAGCTTCTGTTTATGGGCATCTTTTTGGTGTTCTGCAACACTGTGGGTGACATGAGGCATCACATTGCTCATGCAGACCCCTAGCCTCTCACCTAACTAATGTTTCCATAACACTAAAGCTATCTGCTGAAAAAATTAGCCTAGATATGCCAAATAAAACCCTATTAAGAGATTGCACGAGAAATCAGTGATGCAGCCATCAGGAGGCAGCTTGTGTTTCTGCACCTTGTGTCCCCTTCCTGTCCAATGAACAGGACAGTTCAGCTCAGGCTTTCACACAAATTTGCAGCAGACTCTGACAACATTTCCATAGCTTCAGAGTGAGGTGTTTTCAAACAGCTTTGGAAGCAGGAGCTCTAATATTGGGTTAGAATTGCTCTGGATGGACAAGTGCAGAATTCACCTGCAGGCACTGAATTTAGGTTGATGGCAGCTTTCACTTTCCAGGTCACTCTCAAAGCTCTCTCTTCTTCAGGGATAGATTATTTGGTCTAGTTTAGCTTTAGCAACAGTCTCTAAAACCACACCAGTGGGAGCTATACAGACCACTTCTTATAGCAGCAACCTCAGCCTTTTCCTCATCCTCTGCCACTTTGTTTCCTCTGGAATAAGTGGGAGTAATTGAGGTGGAGTGATTTTCCTTGTTACAGAAGGAATCCACTACACAGGCTTATTTCTGTAGAGGGAAAAGCTTTTGTGTAAGGACCACCCTGCCTGTGCCATAGCAGGTAGTGGTGTTCAAACAATGCTCAGCCTTTTGAGCAGTCCTGCTGTCTGCCCAGGCAGAGCCGCCGTGCTGAGGGGCCACTATTGTATTTGTGGGGTGCCCTGTGGCAGGAAGGAATGTTGAATGTGACTCCATGTTCTTAGAAGGCTAATTTATTATTTTATGATATTATATTATATTAAAGAATACTATACTAAACTATACTAAAGAATACAGCAAGGATACTTACAGAAGGCTTAAAAGATAATAATGAAAATTCGTGACTCTTTCCAGAGCCCTTGACACAGCTTGGCCCTGATTGGCCAGTGAGTGAAAGCAATTCACATGAAACCAATGAAACAATCACTTGTTAGTAAACAATGCCCAAACACTTTCCAAAGGAGTAAAACACAGGAGAAGCAAATCAGATAATTATTGTTTTCATTTTTCTCTGAGGCTTTTCAGCTTTCGGGAGCAAAATCCTGGGTGAAGTTGCTGGTTGTTTTCTTTTTTTTTTTAGCTGGGTGAAGGGATTTTTTCCAGTAAATATGACTGCAACAGGCCACCTTGGGAAGTAGGGTTGTCCCTCTGAGCTCCATATGTCCCTGGATGAGCCAGTTCCTTTTCCACACTGCTCCTTGCAGCAGTGAAGCACAAAAAGTGAGTGTCATGCTGGCTGTCCCTGCAGCTCTTCCCTAGGCAGCCAAGCCTCGTGGCAACAAGCTGTTGACCAGGATGGTTGGGTACTAAAGAGAGGGAGCCAGCAAAAGCAATTTTCCCTTGATGCTGTACCTGGGAGCACAGCAGGAATGTGCTGTTTGCAACATAGCCTTCTGGTTTGGTAACCAAGGAGGAAGAAAACTGGGGAGGCTGAAGGCTAGCTGCTGTAAGAGAGTGAGCATGGCAGTCAAAGATTCCTTATGGGGCTTTTGCTTTATGCTGGCTCACAGAGTGAGCCAAGACAGAGGGGTTTTCTCAGTTCAGAAAGCCAGGACTGTGGTAGAAGCCCCAGAGCCCAGACCCACACAGGAGTCCAGGAGTGCCTGTTGATATCTGCTCACAGTTTTCTTTCCAGCCACCACGGGGGATAGGTTTTGATCTTGTGCTCATTCCACCCCCCTTGCCATGCAGAGGCTTGGTCATTCCTGAGCTTCAACTCATGCCCAGGTGGTGCAAGGGGAAGTGCTCAGACTGCCTCATGTAGAGATGTGCAAAAGATGTCCCTCCCCAGCTACTCCCTTCCTCCTCACAGCATCTGAAATCTGGCCAGGATTACACATGGATTATTGTCATGGTCAAACTCCAGCCAGCAACTCAGCCCCATGCACTCAGTTCCCCCTGGAGGAACAGGGGAGGGAATCAGAAGAGTAAAAGTGAGCAAATGGGCAGGTTGAGAAAGAAACAGTGCAATAACTGAAATAAAATTAAAACCATGAATTTTAAAGAAAAGAAAAGTTGCAAAAGGAGGGTGAAATAAAACCAAAGAAAAACAAGTGATGAGAATGAAAGACAATTTCTCCCCACCAGCTGACCAATGCCCAGCTTGTTACCAAGCAGCAGCTTTCCCCCAGTTTACAGGCTGAACATGACATCATATGGTATGGAATATCTTTTGTCCATTTGGGGTCAGCTGTCCCCTCCCACAATCTAGGGAATCACCAGCCTGCTCACTAGTGGGGCAGCATGACAAGATGAAAAGTCCCTGACTTTGTTTAGGCACTGCCCAGCAACAATTAAAACACATGAATGTGCTAGTGGCATCCAAAGTCCAAATGTAGCTACTAGGGAGAAAAATTCACTCTGCTCCAGCAGAAAACCAGGACAGTATCCTTTAAATAACACCAAGAGCAGGGATAGGAAAATCAGAGCACAGAATCATGGAAGGCTCAATACCGAGATTCACTTTTGGATTCATTGTGGCTTTTGCCAGGCTGAACACGCTGGGGTCAGGGACAAGTTGGGCTGGTTTTGCCCTGAAAATATTATGGCTAATGACATAATGACCAAACCTTCCTAGCAGAAAGCTTGATTCCTCTTTTAAACTTTACTTTTTTCTACTCTCTCCCAACCTGCTTCACATTCTTCACCAACAGTTCAATTGGAAGACAGAACAAACAAAGCAAAACCCAAAAGGGCTAAGCTTTTATGGTTCCTTTACTGTAGCAATTAAATTACTGCAGCACTGTATTGCACCAAGTGATGTCAACATGGACACTGTGGTGTGAACCTTTCTTTTGGGAGTGAAACTAGAAATATAAATCTTGATGAGGGAAGAGTTCAAGTCATCATTATCTGTCCATTTTCACAGAGAAAAAGAACAAATATTGTTATATGTTTCATCTCAAGGTCTTCCTAGTTTAAGGGATCCTGGCTTTTGTAACATAAAATGTTCTCTGAAAACAATAAAAAAAAAAATAATAAAAAGAAATAAAAGCTCTAAGCAAACAACAGGCTGTTATGAAAGGACTTTGTTCCATTTAGACTTTTTTTTCCACTGCTATTACTATTTCTATTAAAATTTTTCAAAGCAAAAAAGAGTTCCTCACTGCAGCTGTTCCCTTGAAAAAGCAGCAGTCAGACCATAATTGGAGGCAGAATTTTTGGGTACTAATTCCATATAAATAAAAAATGAAGGCAAGGAATGCTGGGTTTACCACCTGCCTATCAGTTTTTCCATCAATCATAAATACTTGTTTGTGTTCTGAATTATAGCCCACAGGTAGGGAACTGACTTAAGCATGACCTGTGATGCAAAATAAGAGCAATTCAGCTAAAATCATCATGTACCAAATACACCTGCCAGACTCAGGGTACAGCCTAAACCAATTAGTCCTTGGTTTCTGCAGCTCTGGCACCTATCACACCAGTTTGTATTCTGAGAGTTGGGATTGCCCAGAGCTGCAAAGCCTAAGGTCTCTTCACACTTACTCATTCCTCTCTCAACTCATTCCCTTCTGACATCCAGAGCACTTGGAGTGGAATGCACTAAATCAAAAATATTTGTCCCTTATGTGTCTTGTCGTTTTCAGGTTTTGGAATTGTCTAAGCATTTACTAGATCTTAATATTTCATAACAAAATGCTGGGTGAGAAGAGGTGCTTTCCTGCCTCTTTGCCTTTTTTTTTTTACATCAGGTTTCATTTCATGATGTGCTTTTCATCTGGGAAAATTACACCGCTTTAAGTTTATTCTCATTTCTGAGGCTGTTTGCTGAGTGACAGTGAGTTTTTGTTTTTGTCTTTCTTCCTTCCTCTTAAAATATTTATGTTACAAGCATGGTTGGGCATATGCCTTAATTGTATTGTATAAATAACAAGACTTCTCCCATAGAGGAAAACATAATGCAGAGTTAATGTACTTGCATATTTTCACCCCAGGGCTACATTTGATCCACACTGTTGTGACAACCACACTGGCCTTACCAGCTAAATGAATCTCTTCCTCCTGAAATGCAAAATCCTTGCTAGTCATTTCAAGATATAGCAAATAACCAGCCATGAATTGTGCAAAAATATCTATTGCTTCCAGATGATTGGTGTGGGATGCATGGGCACAGCAATCTCAGCCTTTGAGGAGGGTAATATTGAGGAAGCTTTGGGAGCAGAGAATCAGGGAAGGGTTTCCACTGAGGGACTGGTCAGTGCTGAGCAGTGCCTGGGGAGAGAGGGAAAGCAGCACACAGGATCAGGGCTGGGGAGAGCACATATCCTGCCTCATTCTTTTTTCCTCCTCTCCCATAACTGCCATGGCTCCTGTACAGTTCTTTCAGTAAAGTATTTGATAGAAGTTTGGGGGTTCTTTTTATCAAGTTTCTGAAGGCACAGGCAAAGAATTCAGCCCTTTGCAGTTCACATTTTCAAGCTTAGTTGCAGTGATGATGGGAAAAAATTTTGAACAATATTTTTTTTTGAAGTGCCATTGGGTCAGCAGACTCCTGCAGAGCTGGTGCACACAGAGAGGTTTCTCTGCAAGCAGGAGGAGCCTGGAGCACAGGAGATCCTCAGAAGATTTTCAGACAATCTCACCAGGGTGGTTTCCTCACTGCTGCACACCTGTTCCTAGTCCAGGGAATGCTCCACATCAGTAGCGACTTGATGCTATTCACAGGATTTCTTTAGAAAGCAGGAAAGAAAAACATTCCTATCAAATGTGCCACTCCTTTAGGTCTGAAACCATATTCAGCCACTGTAGCTTTGCCCATCTGCTTGTTTGATGTCAGATATTTCACCTGCACTTTCTGATCTGAGGGAAATGTTGTATTAAATCGAGGTTTTGAAGAGCATCCTTCTTCACATTCCCCTCAAGAGGTCTCATCTGAGCCTGCTTCTCACTGCACTTTTAAAAGCATGAATGTTCTTAAAAGCCCCACTAATGTGAAGTTCATTGGTGCACTCTATGTTTCTGATATTTTTTTTTCCTATGGTTAATTAGACTTCCTCTGTAATCATAGTGAAAGAGGGAAGGAATGAACTGCAACATGGGGGAGATTTTCTGTGCCAGGTTATATGTCTGGATAGCTTTGCAGATGGTGCAGGGTTTAAAAAGATCAAGAACATTGATCTTCATTCTAAGTGCCTGAAGAAAATGAATCTGATTTATGTCTTGTGGAATCTCCCAAGTCAAATAACACAGAAATAAAGGGAGAGCTGCTGCATTTTCTGCAACCTTATTTTGTTGAAAGAAAGCATGGGAAGCATTTTTTGAGGGTTATTTCTTGGTTGGCTTGTTTTACTTATCTTTGTCTTGCATTTACAAAACTGTTGGGACAGATTGCTGTAATGTGTTTTATCTTCTCATCTACATGAGAAATTTCATGCAAGCCAAAGTCAGATAACAGAAAAGTGATAGCAGATTAGACCTGCTTGTTAGGTACTGCTGATTCAAATAACTGAGGAATGTTCAGGACAAATTGTGTTACATTGATTTGCCTTTTAAATTAATGTACATTATATATAATATATTATTCATTTATTAAATTAATATATTATCCGTACAGAAATGTTAGCACCCACAGAAAGTGATAGCTGATTAGACCTGCTTGTTAGGTTATCCTTGATTCTAGTAACTGAAAAATGCTTAGGACAAATTGTGTTACAATAGCTTGCCTTTTCATTTTATATATATATATAATGTTTATATATATGTTTATATATATATAAAAACCTAATATATTATCCATATATTAAATTAATATATTATCCATTCTGGAAATGTTAGCACCCTCCAGCAATGCTGGGAAGGGCAGTGTCAGCATTGCAGGTGGGTCTAAACAGAAAAGAACTCAAACAGCTTCATTCCTTAACCCTGCTGCCTCATTCCTCAAGGACAGTCTTCTGTGATCCCTCACTGAAATCAGGTTTATCAGAGGGGTAATTAAATAGATTTTTCTGCTCTCATGGCAATAGAGCTCATGTTTTCTTGGTTGCCAAACTTAGCTTTACTGCTGGTAGACCATTGCCTGCTGTGCCTGTGCACCTGCCCTGCTGCAGGGAAAAGCTTGCACTGTTGTCATGCTTGGGTCCTCCTGTTTCAGGGCCACTGAAGTCCAAGCATCTCACTGGTGAGACCACAAGTAAAAAAAAAAAAAAAATCTGTATTTCAAACTGTAAAAAAGATGTAATCTATCTCAAAGCCAGGAACTAAATGTTTTCTAATTAATGTCCATCTTTCCTGGAGTTTGTTTGGGGCATTATTTTTTTTTATTTAAATGAAATTAAATTTTATTGTTGAGGGGAATCTAGTGGAAAAAAAAAAAAAAACCTTGTTAAAATGGCATTGAAGAAAGCAGCACTGAACATAACAATTTGTTTCTGCATAGCTACGGGGGGATTAATGTATTTGCCTTGAGCTCTTGCATTAGTATTCCCAGCTACTGAAAAACAAAAATCATAGGGCTTCAGTTTAGTTTGGGGTTTTTTCTTTTGAGCATTTTGCCTAGCCCTGGGTGATATGCTTACTAGTTAGAATTAAAAAAGCCATTAATTTTTACCTAATTTATTTCTACCCCTCTAGGCTCTTACCTTCTCACAGGAAATAAGGAGGGCTCTTAGCAGCCTTTATTTGGATGTATTATACATATTTTCTCTTTTTTTTATTCCCCAAGCATGCTGAAGCTGTAGTGGTTGGGCACAGATCCTGACTCTGAACCCAGACTGACCCATTTATTACCACAGACTCATGTAGGTCTCAAAAGCCTTTCCTTGGTTCTGATGCATGTATGAGTAATGCAGAGATTTTGGCATTACTACAGGGTGAAACCAGGTGAACAAAACCTTTTTTTTCCCCAGTAAATGATGTGACCAAGAAAAAAGAGAATCAAGTCTCTTCTGAGCACTTTTTTCTCCCCTCTCCATAACAACTGCAGCATTTGCTCCCTGAATTACTTGGGGGATATTTTATCACAAACTGCTGCTGCTTCCCAATGCCAAAATGGGAGCAACTCAGAGAATGCTGAAGACAAAATATTTCCCACACAATATACAAGATTTTGGGCTGGCTCAGTATTTGGACTCCCACTTGAGACAAAGTGCAGAGGTTTTTATTTAACAGGAAGAAAAGTGCTCATTGTGTCTCCCTGTATACTTGTGTTTGTCACGATACACATAATTCCTACTAGGTTTTTATTGGGAAGGATGAAAGTTTGACAAGAAAGTCTCACAGATGTGTATGCTTGGCAGAAAGATTTTTGAATGTAGAGTCTGATGAAGGAATAGAGATGGAAGAAAGTTTTGATATAGAGGAAAAGAATTGCTGAGCCAGTGTTACTGGATAACGAAGGAGGCAAAGGGTGTGTTAGTTAGAAGGGGTTTTTATGACTTAGAGCAAAAGATAAACTCACCTCAAACAAGAAGATGTTTTTACCAAGCAGAAAGAGAGCACAGGCAAACAAGTCAGCAAATGTTGCAAGGAGAAAAAAGGCCTCAGAATTTTCCACTGCAAGAAAACTGAAAAACAACTTCTAGCTTAAACTGTAATGTGCTAACTTTTAGTGATTGAAGAATAGTAACATGAATATGGTAATTACAGTAGTTATGATAGCCTATAGATAAAAGTTAAGGTACAGATTGGTTCTACTGTATTAGGATGCTCAGCAAAGAAAAGTCTATAATGCATTGTAACCTAAACTCAGGGTCTCCAGGCCTGCCTGCAGCTGGAGCTGACAGCTGTGGGCACAGGCTCTGTCACCCACCACCCTGGGCTGCTGGAACCTCTTGGATGGAATAAACTGCATTTTGGAGAGCCCCTAGAGTCCCACATCCCTCATTTAGGCTCTTACAGGTTTTTTCTTTCTTCCCTATTCTTTGGGCTAGGGAGCCATGAGAGCACAGAATTTGTGAAGGTCAGCATAAAGATGATGATGGTCTGTGTGTGCTGCAGGGGTCTGGTGTCTGCTGTTACCCTCCCATGAGCACAGTGGGTGTGATGGTGGGAGCTCTGCTTCCATCCAGGCATAAGAACCCAAAGACAGCAGGGTGAGGAAGGGGCTTAGCACTGACCTGTGCAGGTGGCAAAGAGACAGGCTGAGACACCTACTGCCTGCTCCTCTGGGGAGGGTTCAAACTCCACAAATAGCTCAGATGAGCCAGGACGGAGCTGGAGAACTGTGGCGGTGTTCACAGGGGTCTCAGGTTGAGGGAGGAGACAAGGATCTGACTCCAGAAGGCTTGATTTATTATTTTATCATATATATTTCATTAGACTTGATTAGGTGTCAGAAGGCTTGATTTATTATTTTATGATATATATTACATTAAAACTATACTAAAAGAATAGAAGAAAAGGTTTCATCAGAAGGCCATAGAATCAGAAAGAATGGTAACAAAGACTTGTGTCTTGGACAGAGAGTCCGAGCCAGCTGACTGTGATTGGCCATTAATTACAAACATCCAACATGGGCCAATCACAGATGCACCTGTTGCATTCCACAGCAGCAGATAATCAGCATTTACATTTTGTTCCTGAGGCCTCTCAGCTTCTCAGGAGGCAAAATCCTAAGGAAAGGATTTTCCTGAAAAGATGTCTGCGACAGAGAACGGTTCCGATTTAGCTGCTTCAGCACAGCGAGGAGGTGTGAAAACAAGGGCACAGCTCACCCCAGCCTGCTCAGCAATGCCTGGATAAGGCACTGCAGGAGCTGCAGGGCCAGTGTCAGGTTCCTTGTGGGCTGGGGCTGGTTTTGGGAGTGTGCTGGTGGTGCAGCTGTACCCTTGGGAAGCACCTCTGCCAGATGATCCTTCCATGAACTGCACTATCCATGGATTTGCATGAGCATCTGGCCTTTGGTGAGAGACTCTGAGCTGTGTTTATTCCTCTCTTGAGAATCAAGAGGCAGTTTTCCTGTAGAGTTTTGTAAAAATGGGGTGACACAAATTCATAGGGCCAGGTCCCTCCCTTCTCCTCTGCCTGACTCCAGTAGCAGCCCCAAATTGGTTTCCTTTGGAGGGACATTTTTGGCAGTATGCACTACCAGAAGCTCTTGATTGTACTGGGTAAAATGCATCCAACATGCTTTGAAAGCATGGATTTGATGGTTGTCTGAGTCTGGAATGCTCAGGGAAGTGGATATTGGTGGATATTGATTGGTGCTTGGCAACCACAGCAGTCCCTGGAGCACGAGGAGCAGTTTTCAAAGATAAAATGTGTCCCCCTGTTAGCATTCAGAAACACATAATCACAAGAAGGATTATATGTGGGTGCTTTTATTGAAGAGCTCTGGGCATCAAGGGTACTCAACCCAAATCTGACTCCAACATGCGTTCAGGACAAACATGTTTTTATATTCTATCATTATATAACTTTCATGTTAATCATTAAACTTCTATTGTTCTATTGTATACACAGATTTCAGCCAAGCATGGCTCCTCGTGGACCCCCTTAAATTTCTAACATAGTTTCTCATGATTCTTCTTATGATTATACAAAATTTATATTTAATTACTAAACAATCATCACCTCTAACAATTATATCATTTATCATACTGCTTACACAGGTGCAGTGATCTGAGAAAACACAAAGCCTAACATTTTCAGAGTCTATCTTTAACATTTTCCAGGGCCCCACTATCCCTCCCATAGTGTCTTGCATTTGTGGCATTACAGGTGCTTCTCCTGTCCTAAGAGACAGTTATGGAGCAAGAATTGTACATTCTGAAGGATGCCAATCTGCTAAGAGAAATATTGTCTTTAAATATAAGGGTTAAAGTGAAGGACATGAATCCCTAAATTCTTGTAACATAGTTAATAAGATAATTGTGGCTGTTTATTTGTGTTTTTAAGAGGCAGCAAGTACATTGCATGCATTTTATTTCAGGATATGGTGCATATGAACTGAATCAATTTGTGCTCTCTATAAAATGTAATTCACATTATATTTATTTTGCTTTCCATTAGCGACTCAACTAATAAAGATGCAAACAAGCTAAACAATTAGAAATATTTATGCATTTATTCTACCTCATTTACTCAGACCTCCTCAGGTTCCTTTTGGTGCTGCCCTGAGATTCACCTGCCTTCACCAAAAACCTACCAGACCAGGCTCTGACCTTGATCATTATTGTTTAAGCCCATGGAGAAGAAGTTTCTGTTATGATTAAAGTGTTCATTTGCTGTAAGGGTTTCCAATCAGGAGGGGAAAGGAGCCCATATGCAGAGTTCTGTGTGGGAGGCAGCCGGTGACAATGGCATACACCTGGTGGCCTCTCAGGTGTGTCACTGCTTCACCAAATCAACTCCTTGTACTAAACTCAAGCCAAAGAATTACCAGTCCCTTTCTTTCCTGGACTGCCATACACAAATAATGCCACATTCAGCACAATGCTCTCATCAAAATGCAGTTGTTCTTATTTTCTAGAAGGGGAGCTTCTACTGGCTGTCAGATTGACTCTCACTAAATTGTCTCAGCTGCCTCTGAGTAGCCAGCAAACAAAAATGTCTCTCCTACCAAATGAAGGGCATTGCTTAAGGAACTACTCATTGAGAGCTAGGTCAAAAAGTGCTGATGTTTGACACTCTTGTAGTATATTGCTTTTTTTTTTTTTTTCCTTTTTTTTTCCTTTTGTTATTGTAACTGTTCCATTTTCCTGGCAAATGATTAAGCATGTACTTGTTCTAATTTTCAGTGCCTGCAGGTGGTAGTGAGCAGAGCTGTCTCTAGCCCTGCTCTGTAAACAATACAAGTATTATTCTTCATGAAAATCACAGTGTAGCTTTCTATAGCACAGAAAGTAGCTCTAGGCACTAAGCTTTGAATTGTGAAATAACTTTATAATTTAAATGTGGGCTCACGTTAACAAAAAGAAATACCACAGTCAAAGTGGCTACTATGGCACAAATTGTTCATTCTGGCCAAGGAGGCATCTGTAACTTGTATTTTTATGAGCTGATAAATTCAGACTGGAGGTGGTTAATACCTGAAAAGGTACTTGAACCAGCAACTCTTTTCCTCCATATGAATCCCCATTTCTGGGCTTGTAGTGTTGCTGAGTTGGTTCTGCTCACCAGCTTTCATCCAAAGGAAAAGGCTTCACAGCTGTACCATGTACCCTTCAGGATTTGCACTGCTGTATTTGAGTTGGAAACAAAGGAGGAAAATGTACTTGAACCTGGGACTACCTTTCAAATGCTTTATAGGCTTGCATAGTTGGTTATAATTAAATTGTCTCACCATTTCAGCAATTAAATATAATGGTGGTGGTGGTGGTAAAAATAACTGAATCCAAGTGTTTGTTGCCTTCACAAATGGTTTTCAAAACTGCAGCTCCAGAGTTGGCACAACAGCCTTTCAGCAGTTAAAGATGAGTATAAAACACACCCCCCAGACTATGAATTAAACAAAACAGGGGTAGTTTGCTGGGCAACAAGCAGATGAGGAGACAAGTGTAATATTGCCTGTAGCAGCCCTTCTGGATTTTCTAACTAAGGACCGATAAGTGCTTAAAGGTGAGATTTGCTTTGATCAGATAGTTATTACAATTTTATCTGTAGATAAACAAGAAACAGTTAAAAGGAAATTCAGCAGCTATATGCATCAATTCTGCCCAAACTGAGATGTGTTTGGACCAAATTCTCTTTTTGTTCGTGCACTTCTGATCAAGGTTTTTAACCAGAGTGTCACAATCCCACAGGAGTGGACATCTGAGTGACAGGACAGTGCAGAGCCTTCCACTGCTGCAGCTCTGTGCTCACAAGATGGGGTATCCCATGGATATTCATTCCTCAATGTTAAGGGATTTCTTCTCCATAACTTTGAAACTTGTTCTTCTCTATAAAAAAGATGCCTATTCAATAAAAAAAAAACCACCAAAACTAAAGCAACAGTGTTTAAGTCAAATATAATCATCCTTTCTCTACAACAAAATATTAGGCATCACTAGAGAAATTCTCCTGCTGTAAAAACATTAAAATATTAATATCTTTTTACCTTTCAAGGGATTGTGGGAGGGAAAGAACGAAAACCAAAACTTTAAGTTGCCTGTGCAAACAACTTTTTAATAGAATGGGATCTTGTCTTAGTATTTAGTGTAGTAGCTTTAGACTCTCAGCCCTTGCTTCAGTTAATGTTCATTAATCCACACACTAATTACTGAGTCTGACAGTGGAGATGTATAAACAGTGAATGCAAAGTGTGGACAGATGAAAGTGGAGCTATCAGTGGTGTATTTTCAGTTGAGTAATAATTGATTCTAAGATTAATAGGTTCAGCTTTCCACAAGGTGTCAAAAATTGGGCAAAAGTGATACTTATCACAGGGTGGCAGAGACTAACTGGTGTAGAGTAAATTCCTTCTTTCAAAAGGAATTTGCTCTGACATTGAGACAACAGATCAGCAAATTATTAGAAGCAAACAGTGTAAATTCATTGACATATTTGCAATTCTTTGCAAATTCAGCAGTAACTTCTCCACACATCTCTTTGACATTATCTCTAATGACAAACATAAAGAAAACATGCACTCTTAAGTCAATTTTTTGTGCCTTAGTGCACACTAGTGCAATGCATTTTCTACCCAGTGAATTACTTTTTTGTGCTATATATATATCCATAGTGTAATTGTTACAAATAGAGATTTTTCTTATGGTAGCTGGTCTGAGAATTCCACCTTGATTTGCTTTGTTTCTTTCTGCAATTGGAAGAAGGAGATGGGAATTTAAAAGGGTACATTTTCATCACTTGCTTGTTGCACATTCACCCTACAGGAGCACTGCCTCTCCCATCCAGGGCTGGTGTCAGAAAAGAGCTCACAAGTCCCCTCCATTGCTTCAGCAACTTTATGACAGAAATAAGATTTTAAACCCTGTTTTAAAAACCATAACATGTCTAATAGGTAATGCTGGTCATGTATATTTTGTGATCAAGAAATTAAGAAATGCCCTATAATCCAAAAGGATAAGAATTGTGAGGAAGTCAAAGTTTGTATATTCCCCTTCTGACCAAACTGCTTCCTTGGGATGGGATAAAGTATTAAATTTCTCTATGAGTGAATAAGAGTTTTCTCTGTTAATCCTGAAATGCATAAAAAGCTTAAATCCTTTTGGGGTAGGGGGAGGGTAGAAGAGGCTCAATAGTACCAGAAAATTGCAAGCAACATAAAATGAGGTTAGAACAGAAATTCTGAAAGCACTGTGAAAACCAAGCCAGGCATATAATTCATCTAATAAGTCTGAATAGTTCTTTTTTCTAAAATATGATGGGGTTTTTCCTCCTCAGTGCCCTCTAGTTTCCCTGGAATGGCAATACCTCTCTCCTATCCACAGCCCAGCAGGCAGCAGCCAAAATGCAGCATTTTCTGCAATGTGTTCCAGTCACTCCTTCGAGAAATTAAATGTTACTTAAGAAGCTCTGAGTAAAGGTGAGGGCTCTCACCAGTCTTCAGGAGCCTTTTGAATATCTTTATTTGACAGAACACCCGACTACATAGAAAACTTGATCAAGCTTACAAGGCACAGGAATGAGGATTAAGAATGACAAGAGGGATTAGCCCACTGAGACAAGAGATGAAAGTCACTACTCGTAGCATGGGACTTCAAGTAATGATTTTTCAAAATCTACTGCTACTAATGGATTGTTGATGTATGGCTCCTAAAAGTCCTGGAAATTCAGCAGAGTTATTGACAATGTTTGGTTTGCATTGAAGTCATTACAGTCAATTTCACTTTTTTCCCCCCTTATCTGTGTCTTTTTTCTTCTTCTTTATCTTTTAGCATTAGCAAGTGGCAGATTATTGAGCTCTTTCTTTTTCTTCAGACACTCACTGGACCTAGGCATACTGATAGAAGACAGAGCCATGAAGCTTCACAGTGATGAGCCATCTCCAGCTGCTGCACCTTTACAGTAATGAGTGGATGGTTAATAAAATGCCCCTGCATAGCTTTGGCAGGCAGCACAATTTGGCTTTGTGCTGCACTGTGCTGGGCTATATCAGAACTCACTGCCTTTTTCTTTAAGGCCAAAACATTCCAAACAGATGACAGTGTTAGTCTTCCTGAAGCTGACAAAGGAAAATAGTGGAAAATATCCCATTCTGTGGAGGCTGTGTGTCATTTTTCATCAGTGGCAGGCACTAAAGAGACTGGATGTGGCACTGGGTGCCATGGTTTAGTTGAGGTGTTAGAGCATGGGCTGGACTCGATGGTCTGGAAGGTCTCTTCCAACCTGGTCATTCTTTGAATTCTGTGAATGTGTGATTGCTGTATTTAAATACAGAATATATGGTGTAGCTGTATGAGCAGGCTCCTTGCTTTGTTCCAGTGTGAGGACAGACACCAGCTGCACTCCAGCTCTTATTGGTCAGGTTATCAGCTGGGTCAGCCCTGGGTTCCTGCAGCATGACCCTTGAACAGCGGGACAGACCCACAGCAGGGGCTTCAATCACAAAAGCACCTTTCTGTAAGGACAATTGTGACTAAATATCCATGGGAGGGCTCCCTGTGCCCTGTAACTCCCTGGGCTGGTGGCTCTCACCTCCTGTGAGTGTAACTGTCTCACTGGACGTGGCTCTGAAGATGAAAGGGAACCTTTAGGGGGTTGAGCATGGCACACTCCCCATGAGCAGGAATCTGCAGTGGAATAAATGCCTGGCTCTGTACAAACCACTCATGCAACTGCACTATTGTAGAAAATAATTTTTACACTATTGTGTAAAAATACCCAGTAGGTATTTTTAGAATTAACACAGCATTTTTAAAGGTGTGCTCTCTATGAAGCAACCTTTCTTTATCCCAGACATACTCTTTTTTTTTCTTTTTTTGGATGTCAATCTCTCATTCCCCAGAGGGCAAGCTCTTCTATCCAGCAAAGCAAATGGTACAGTAGCTGAAATCTTCTGACCTCTGAAAGGCCCACATGTGAAATATAATACCATGAACCTGACGTGGTATTTTCATTATTTGGATAAAAATCCCACCGGTCCAGTTGGAGTTATGCTTTAATAGGAACCCAGGAACAGAGAAGTTCCTGTCTGCTCCCACCAGCAGCACACAGGATATGTGAGGGAGGAGTAAAGGCACAGTCAGTGTCTGTACTAATTCTGTAACTTTTTGTAAACAATGCAGCACCTCTCAGGCTTGCAGCTGGGCTCCCCTCTCCTTCTTCTAGACCAGCATTAGAAGAGAATTCATTAATAGGAAAGCTAAAAAAAAGAAAAAAAACCCCAAAAAACAACCAAACAAATAAAAAACCCCATAACTAAGAGGTGAAGAGAGGGGAGTAAAGGGATTGATCAGATGGGAGGTAAAGTCATGGATCATATCTTCATGGCAAAACTGAGCCTTCCCAAGATTAGCTACTGGTGCCTGGGGTCAAATGTAGCCCTACTGCTCATCACACCTACTTGTTTTCTGGAAGGTTTTTATGGGAAGGTCTACATTGGTTGATACCTTAAAAGATAGGAAAAAACGTAAATTCCTGGACCAGTCATCTCCTCCATTTTCTGTGGCATATAACTTACCAAAACTCACTTAATTTACTGAACCTCGAACTTCCAGAGTCACTTAGGTCTCATTTCACCACAGCATCTGTGCCAAAAGAAACATCAGATTTTTGGTAAGCCAGTACTTACCCTCTATTCTGTAAATATTCTCTGAAGTGGATAATTCAGGAGACAGCTGCATTGCATGATATAAAAGCAGCAATGTAAATGTCTTTTGAGTGATGTTCTTGCAGTTCTAGTAATAAAGAAACTGGCCTAGAAGAGAGGATGGAAAAGAAGGAATGCTGCTGAAGTTTATATGCAGACCTCTAGGTTTCATT
The DNA here is from genome assembly GCF_051311805.1 of Agelaius phoeniceus. NCBI lineage: Eukaryota > Metazoa > Chordata > Aves > Passeriformes > Icteridae > Agelaius > Agelaius phoeniceus. Next base: position 104,737,802 of record NC_135267.1, on the reverse strand, counting down.
AGCAGCATCAGTTTTATGCAAACTTGTCAAGCATCCTGAAAATTCACTCTGTAGGAGCAGTTTCACTGAAACCTAAGCTGAAGGTGCAGTTTTGATTTGAGGTTTTTTTCAGTTCTGCACACTTCAGACAGATAAAAACTCACCCATGTCAAACTAACATGAACAGGCTATGACAACAAAAGCCTGCATCTTTGAGAAAGAGAGCCAGTGTTCTTTCAGCTGTACTTTGAACCTCTCAGTATAAATGCAGAAGAGTGGTGAAAACATCCTGACAACCTTGGCTAACCAGTACAGGATTTAACACCCTAGGCACTGTTTTTAAAAGATGTTCATCTCAAGTTCTGAGGCTTAAGGAGGAAAATGTTAATGATATGTGGAAAAATTTTTCTAGACAAAATAATTTAGGAAAAGCTTCTGTTAGTGTTCTGTGTATTTCTTTGTTTTCCGTTTGTTCTTAGGTGTTAAGGCAAACAAGTAGTTAAATCACTCTGTGGGTCAAGTCGCCTGGTGAAAGCTTTTCCTCTGGGTGAAGACTGCATGTGCTGGCTTGGTCAGTTCTAGACACCAGCCAAACAACCAAGAAAAGGACATAAAGAGCCTGTCCTGGTGTGTGATGAGTGAAGGCTGACAAGGAGGGGCAGGCTGGAATGGAGGCAGTGAGCTGAATTTGTGTCTGTGTGTGTCAGGATACCTAATGGATGATGGATGATGACAGCTGATAAGTGCAGCATATAGGGGGATTTTTGGGGGGGTTTATGATTTACTTTTTCTTTCAACTCTTTGTCTGTAACACAGAGGTTTCTCAAATCAAATGGGGGTCCCCTTTCTGAAAGAGCACAAAGGCAAGTTCTTGTGCCAAGGTGAACTCTGTGGGGGCAATCCCAGTGAGTCACCATGAACAAGGAAGGCAAAATCTCAGTCTTGGGGGAAAGAAAAGAGGTGATCCTGGCAAGAGAGTTGTGGGTTTATACATGGAAGCACTAATAGGAGGCAGGCAAAAATTTTAACCACATGGCACTTGAGTTTTCTCTTAAAACCATGGTGAGTTGCAGTTTTATTCTGAAATCAAAGATTATGAAAGGAAGCCTATAATAATAATTAGTTTGACTCAAAGCATGGTAATTTATGTGAAGTGAGCATAAAATTTCAACACTGAATCACACACAATTGAGTAGGAGAGGATGGTTCATTAAGTCAGGGCAACCCCATCCATAAATTGATAGGAACCAAAACATTGCTTTTGAAGAAGAGATCTTGTTCTTTTCCATGGCACAACAGCACATGTTTGTCAAAGAGCAAAAGTTGGTCTCAAGAAGGGGAACATCTCCATCTGACACTTCAACCCTTAGAGGCCACTGGTTCTCTGCTTATAATTAACACCTCTCTGGTGTGTAAAACACAGCAGCACAAGTGTGGGGTCAAGCATTCAGCTTCTTGCAGCTCATCTTATTATCACCCTCGTGGAGCACCTCAAGCCATGGAAAAAAAGTGCCAAGACCACACAGCCTGTGGCAGAGGACTTGGCTGCAGATGGGCTTCACAGCCCCTGGAGTTGTGCTGCCAGAAACAAAGCAGCAGGAAATTCCCTTAACCTCTTCTCTTCTGAGACTCAAGGGATGAGTGGACTGAAACAGCTCTCACTGGTTTGGTAAGAGTAGTTCTTATAGAAAAAGGCCTCTAAGCTGAATGTTTCACATTTGGGTGTCTGATGCATTGAGGGTGATTCTTCCCTGAAGGCTTGGTCTGTATCAGAACAAACACCATCAAATCAGCAGACAACATTTGCAATTAAAATTCAAATGTCTCACATTCAGACTCTCTTAACCATCAAGATTTTATTTTTTTTAATCATGTGATCAGCTGCAACTTTAATTATTATCGGCTGAGGACTACTATAAAAAATCCTCTTATTCTTTCTTCAGCATCCTTGTTTTGAATCAGCTGCAAGGACACAAAAAAACTGAAGAACAAAACATGAATAGAAATTTAATGTCCTCAACAAGGGAACATGCAGTACAAAACTGAAACAGAATGAAGAAGAGAATAAATATTTGAAGGCAAATTATTTTCTTCACCTTAATTCAAAAATATACATAAATATATATACATATATAAATATAGAATCTTTTTGCATGAAATGCAAATATAGATCAAGAAAAATTTTACTGTCTTCTAAAAAGCATGTGGTTAAATGAAAGGTATGTTAGATTGTTTCTACACCATTTCTCCTGTCAAGTATATTGGGTTTTACTTGGCCAATTTAGAGCCTTCCTGACTTCCACTGCTTTCCAGCAGATGAGGTTCTGACATGTGTAAGTCTCTATTAATTCCTCAAAGGAATTCATCTCTTTTTAAAGTAAAATTCAATAAAACCAATCAAAAAAAATGTGTGAAGGCAGCCAAATTTTTCTAGACAAAATGTGTCAGCAAAAAGACACAGCCTCATCTGTGACGGGACACATGGCTGATGCTTTATTTGTTGTTGTGTGCTTGAATTTAGAAAAATATTACAGTGGAAAAGAGTAGCCTATTCTGAAATCAAAAGTAATTAGGAAAATTGCAGGTTTTGTCCTCACACATGATAAAATACTGCTTTAAGTACCTGAAATACCAGGAAAAGTAAAATATTAGCAATTTCAGGACTTCAGGCTTAATGCTATAATTTTACCATTTCTCCTCAGATTGAATATCATGGTTGCCCTCTTAGTGGGCCTCAAAGTTTCTGTTTGAACAGAACTGGAATCTGATTCTCTTCTCTCCTGGTAATGGGCTCTGGCTGATAATCTCTTATAAAATGCTTGGTCTAATTTCAGTTTTCAGTACAGGGCTCTTGCCAGCTTGTCTGGTCTAATTAGCTCCTTATGAAAACCTAGTCAAGAAAAAGCATGTGCCTTTTACTATGTTGAACTGGTTCATTTAAATCCTTTTAAGGAGGGCACAGTCATCTTCAACTCTGCTATGTGGTGAATTTATACATTTTCCTTAGTGGAAGCAAAACTTTCCAGCAAGCAGCCGAGTTAGCAGCTCTCTGCTCAGATGACCTGGGTTGGATAGGGTGTGTTTGCTGTGGGGCAGGGGGTGATGTGGCACAGCCCATAAGTCTCACATAACTCACTGCCAAGTCCTGGAGAGAACAAATCGCTCTCATTTTTTCTCATTTTTGACAAGGACCCAGCAGGATGAGGAGAGCCACAAGTACTCTTCACTTGATCTCCCTGGCTCCAGGTGAGTTCCACAAGGCACTCTGCTGCCATTAGGGTTTGATGGAGGTGGCTAAGATGCACTTGTGCTGGGAAGAACAAGCCGCCCTTTTGCAGTGAAGCCGGAAGCTTCTCTCTGCTGAGGGAGAATTGCACACAACTGAGTTTGACCCTTCAGAATCCAAGAGCAGATGGCTGCTCCTGCTCTCCCGGTAAGATGGGACTGTCTCCTTCAAACACCATGACAGGGCAGCACAAACCTATTGCTCCACTCCCAGAGGGGAGGAGGATGAGGAGAACAACACTCACACTGCTGCACCAGATCTGCTAAACGAGGGGACAGAGAGCCAATTTTGTATCTTGCTTATTCTGGGGTAGTGACCCCAGCACAGTGAGTACTGCAAGTACTGTGCATGAAGAGACTTGCCAGACCCTGAGGAGGGAGAGCTGTGAGATCTGAGCTCCCCTTGCATGTGTGAGCTCCCTCTCCCAGTGTTACCCAGTGTTAGCCCCCCCAGCTGCCAGATTCCCCACCTCAGGAGGATCTCTGTGTCTATCTCTGCCTACTGATAGCAAGTTGAAACTCACAGGGCAGACCCCCAGGGAAGGTGTGTCTGATGGCTTGGTTGCAGCTTAGCAAACTAGGCCTCTAGGCCACTAAGTTGCCTACCCACAGGAGCAGGACAGAGTCATTTAAAGGGTTAAAGACCTCAGCCTCAAGGTGTTCTTCCCCTTCAAGGGCATCTGAATCCCTCTGAGAACAGGCTGAATTTCACCAGGAGTAAAGGGTTGCCACAGATGTGAGTTGGTTCTTGTTTCTTCTGCTTCTCAGCCTTTTCACTGCCCTCCCTTGAAGGGACACCTCAATACTTGTGTTCCTTGGCTTTCAGTCCCCCACCCCAGCTTTTCCTGACCTTCCCTCAGCTCCTTCCAGGGATGGCATGTTTGGAAAGATCTTCCAGCCCCGACTGTGCACTGGCTGATTCAGCCACCACATCTTGCAAGCTTCCTACTGGTAGCTGCTTCCACTTATTGGAGCCTCCAGTGAGCCAGAGCTGTCCTGGAGATCAGCAAAGTGACAGGATTTGTCTTCTCTTGGCCAGGAACCTCCTCTCTCTCTCTGTTTGCTGAATGTCAGTGCTGGTGATGCCCAGCATGCAAGGATGGATTTGTACCCTGAGTGTACTGACAGGAGCTATGACTTTTGTGCCCCTGGGATTTTGGGAGACCATTCCTACCAGTGCTGCAGTGTTTAATTCACATGGGGATAGAAGCCAGCCATGTGCTGCCCACAGAAGTTCTTCCCCAGCTAGCACTGATCCCACATGCAAATCTGATGCTTCAAAGCAAAGATTGGGAAAGGATGGATTTTTTTTTTTTTTGTCCAGTTTTGCGACAAAATTGTATATATACACTGAGTGAACTGAATTTTGCTCTGCCATCACACATCACACTCTTTTCTGGAGACATACATGTCTTTAACCAGCCCAAGTGATAATTCAGGACTGTGAAAATCAAGGTACTCTGATTCTCAGGTCAAAGATTTCTGCCCAGTAATACTACACCAAGCAATTGTTTTTTTCAGTATTTCTGGCTTTTTCTCCTGAGGTCTCTGTCAAGTGATACAGGAAGGGATATGAGCTGTTTCTGCTGCTGATGCCAAGTAAAGCATTGAATAAATGTCAAAATATTTGCATCCCAAATAAGCTGCCCATTCTTATTTTTTCCTGTAGAGCATAATCATCTTTATTCCAGACAGGTTCTCTCACTCCATCAAGATCAACCTGGCCTACTTTATATGTAAACTTAAGTTTGCCTAGCTTGATGCTAATATATTTTTATTTTAAAACCAAATTGGAAAATCTGTGAACATCCAGGAGGAATGAATATTGCAGAATCTGATTCTCCTCTTCTCCTGTGAACACTCCCTTCGTCCTGTACAAAGTGGGCTTGAGTTTTGCCAATCTGGTCTTCTCTGAGAGCATTTACAGCCACACAGGGAAACAATCACACAGGCAAAACAAGCTGTCATCTTTAGCAAGAAATTGCCAGCCTGCTTTAATCCCCAAAGGATGTTGCCTTCCTCCCCAGATATGATCAATTCACTCTCTTGTAATTGTTAAATGCAACCATGGCTGTTATTGTGCTCTGAATGATTTCTGTATTTTCATTATTTTGCTGCTATTACTAATGCAGATTCACTTGTTCCTGTGGAATTGCTCTTGGCTTCTATGCAAATACCTGTCATCTTTATGTCTCAATCAATCTCATTAGAAAGAGAAGGTTAAAAAAATAAAATAAAAGAAAAATATGCTTTTTTCTTCTTCTTTTTCTTTTTTTGAGAAGCAGATGCTACATTTCAGCTACTGTTCTTTGGTGACTAAATGTTATAAAAATGATCAAAGAGATGGTGAAATATTAAGTAGTTACTTTCATTGCCTCAAGGACAAACCCAATGAAGCTTCAGTGAGCTGCTGGAGTGAGTTATGCTACTTGATATGCAGTTAAGTGTTTACCAGTTACTATTCAATCAGATATCTTTATGAGAGGTAGCCTGCAAACCCTAAAAATATTGCTGGGTCGAAATGAACTCCTGCATGACATCATGCAATAATTTTCATTGGACTCGTTGCCAGATGAGGAGAAAAATTAAATGAGACCAACTGATGAAATGAGCTAAGAGTGAGGATTTAGATTAATGGCAAAAAAAATCAGGCAGGTGGGATATGATGAATCCCGCAATTTTTCAGCATTAAGACAAGGAATCAGAAGAATCCTTCGAGAGGATGTGCATGATGTTTATTTGTGCAAAGTGACCTTGTGAGCCAAAAGCCATTAATTTGATCGCACAGAACACCATCGCCACCCTGTGGATGCTGGGAGGATTAGGCAGGTGTAACGCATTGCCCAATTAAAAAAGCAATTAATGCTACCTGCTGCCTCAAGCAAAGGAGTTTACATGTGCTTTTTGGGAGCTTGGAGGGGATGGATGCTGCCTGCTCCCTTGGGCATGGAGCTTGAGAGGTAAGGTTCTAACATGGCTGGGAAGAGAGGATTTATTTTGAAGGTGGAAGAGTCTTACCTCTGTGCGTGAGCTATATATTTTATCTGTTCCTGAGCTGACAGAATTTGGCTTGGTTTTTGCACGTTGGTGAAAGACACGTCCCATGCAAAAGCCATATGGGAAAACTGTATTTTTTCTGTATTTCTACATCAAAAATTGCCCAAGCATTTTTCTTAAAATATCCCCTGAAAATATAAGCATGCCTAGAAGGACTATACACAACATTGGTAATAGCTTAATAAGAAAGTAGCCTTACACTGCCTTAATTTTTTGAGAGAAAGCCCTGCCTCCCAAAGGCAATTTTATTCATGAGGCTCTCTGTATTGCAAGCTAGTTTACCTGAGAATTCTTTATTTCTGCAGAGGAAGAGTGAGGGGATTGTGCTCCTGGCCAGACTGGAGGAGTCTCTGAGCAACCTGGTCTAGTGGAAGGTATCCCTGCCTGTGGCAGGGGGCTGAAACTAAATGATTTTTTAGGGTCCTTCAAAGCCATCCTGTGATCTAAACATTCCCTGGATAAGCATCCTATCTTTGAGCTTCAGATTGTTTTAACAAAATTATAAGCATCTAAACATTCCATAGATAAGCATCCTATCTTTAAGCTTCAGATTGCTTTAACAAAATTATAAGCAACACGAAAGAAAATTCTCCAGTGGGAAGTGTCAGGTGATGTTTGTAATGGACCTGGCTTCCAGTACTATGTGCGTTTTTGTGAATGCTTGGTGTTCATGTGAGGGACCCACTCTTATAAGCCAATAAAGCCAGGTGCAGTGCAGACAGGTGGGAAATTAATTTTCCACAGAGCAGCAGCGCATGGGCAGTTTGAGCTGCAGGGGGGACAGCTGGGCTTTCTGAGGCTAAGGACAATCTCCACATCTTGGGGTCCTAATCTGCAGGAAATATCTGCAGTGTGGACTGCAGCTTCAATGAAGGAGAAGGTTTTGTGGAGCTTAAAGCAACATCTGTTTGATGCTGCTGGGTTGGCTTTCTCCATCTTTGTGTTGGAGGATAAATGTCTCATCTCTCCGAGGAGCTGGAGTTGGTCTCTTCTCAGTACACCTCTCTAGTGCCATACTGTTCCTAAGCTATTCGGTGAGGCAACTCAAGGGTGACCAGCACAAACTTTACTCACCTGTAATTTAATTTAATTTAGAACTGAAAGACTTTAAAAGTTAAGTGAATGCATTTAACCCACTGCACACTTGACCTTCAGCACAAATTAGCCACTCTGGACTCCCCACCTTACAGTGGGAGCTTATGCTAACATTTTTCTTCTACCAAATGCTTTTCCATCACACTGAGATCCTGTAAAGGACAGGAATAAATATAGCCACTCACCTCAAAATCAAGATTGGAGGTGAAGAAATATAACAGCAGTGCAGTGTTACCATAGTAACAAAAGCTCTAAAGTGATCTAATCTACTGTTAAATTCCAGCTCAGAGATGAACAAAAATCAACATAACAGAATAAATGTTATATTAAAAAGGGAACGAGGGTATTTTGAGACTGATATTATATTTGTGTCCCAAAATATAACATGAAAAACATATTTGAAAAGAGAGGAAATTTTTAGCCATTAGAGTTGCACATTTACCATATTTGTTTCTAATTTGGACTGTAATTAATCTCTGGTGAGGTTGGCTGTCAGATGACTTTTTTGCCACACTGCCCAAGTTTGCTCACACAGATCTATTGCTTTTCAGAATATTCCCCTCCTGCCACTCCTGTAACACAGATGGTGAACGATGGCCCATACGCTTTATGTCCCAGATTTTTCCAGCCATTAGAGCCTCACACCCATCAGTGCTGCAGGATCTAAATCAGTTCAAACACGGAATCTCTTCAAAAATTGGTTTAGAGCATGGGGAGCCTCTGAAGGGTCTTGCATTGCAGGGCAGAGCTGTTTTTAGTGTGTGTTTCTCTTTCTGGTGAATGCTGGTATGTCAATAAGTGTTTTCATTCTGTTTCAAAAAAAAGAACATTACTAAAATTTCCCTCCCTCCCCCAAATAAAACATCAGTTTTGAAAAAACAAAGTAGAAGTTTTAAAATATGGCTATTTCCAGCACCTTTTCATGGCATACCACTCTGAGCATGGACACCATGAACAGAGTGACAATAACAATTGTCTTTCTTTCAAGCTTTGTTTTAATATCCTTAAGGACACTGTAGCTTTAGCTGTTAGTGAAGATTCAGTAATTTTGGTCTGGGGAAATGAAGGTAGAGGTTTTCTATGTTAAGCTGTCTCTATTTGTGCTACATGTTTGAGATTTTAAATACCTGCTATTTAAGCATTTCCAGAGTAGATAAGATAAGAAATTCATATCAGTAGCCTAGCTGAGTTTGATGTAATTTTGGCATATGCATAATAATGGGAAAGTAAAAAGAAAAATATCTGAACCAGCACCAATACAGTTGAAATAATTTCTGAAGGAATTTGATAACTGATGTTTTAAAATGTTCAAGGTAAAGAAAATATATTCTAGTGACAGAGTTTGACCAAAAAACCCAGTCCCTCTGCATCTAAGCACCTGGCATATATTTCATAGCAAGGTATGTCTTCATGATCAAAGACACCCCAGAATCTCTCTCGGCTTCATACTGAAGAATAAATTAACTTTGTGTATGTTTTAAAAGTAGGTCTTTGAGTGTATTTCATCAGCAAGAAACAGATTAAAATAGAGTTTGCAGAGCATCACTTTCAGTCTACCTTAATAGCTTACAAACAGCATGTGAACAGCATGCTTTTCTGTTAAGTTTTCCTTTTCTAATGGGAGGAGATGTGCTCTTAGAAAATGACAACTCATTTGCATGCAATTTGCACACTGCTTTTCTGCAGGAATACATTTGACTTTTTGCACTTTTCTTGGGTGCTTGCATTTCATTTTCTCAGTGCAGAATAGAAGCGTTGAGATCAGATTTTAACTCGAGAGCATTATTTGCAAAGACTCTTAAGAGGCTGCTCTTTCCAGCTCTCTCTTGCAAGCTGTGTAAAATCCTATATTTTTTTTCCCTGGTATCAAATCATGTATGTGTTTCTTTCTCCTTTATTCCATGCACCAGACACTGTCAAATCTTCCATAAAGTTCTTGCCTCGTTATTGAGAGATAGGGAAAGTAGAGCTATTTCTGAGGCAATAATCTTTGCTTTTATGGTCTATTCTCCTTCACATTGATTGCTTGAATTTGAAACTCTCATGGCATTTTGCAGGCAATAAAAACCAGAGAAAGAATGTGTTTCTTTTTCCCAGTGTATTATTATTAAGCCAGGCAGATCTGCTTACAAACTCAGTGCAGCCACTGCCACCAAATTCAGGAAAATGAGGAAAAAAAGAGCAATTTCCATGGAGGATGGAGCTGGAGCTTCCTTCAGCTGATTCATAGGCACTCTTTGCTTTTTTTTTTTTTTTTTAGCTCATTTTGCCCTCATTCTGTTTGAGTGAACTTGAAAGCATGAAATTCACTTGGAAGTGAAAATAGAATCATTCTCTTCTCTCAAGTTGGCCACTGAACCAATATTCTGAAGTCCAGTACAGTTTCCAAAGGGACTGGGAAGACTTGAGGGTCTCTGTCCCTCTATGTGCATCAGGATATGTTGCACTCTAATGGACATTTTTGAGGTTTTGCTGTACTTCTCACACTAATGCAGCCAAGTAGAGTGCAAGGTTATCTATATTGATCAGAGGGGCAGAGTCAAATTTCTGGTTCAATTTTCAGGCATACTTGCTCAACAGGGTTAAGATTGGTATCATGTGTAGGAGTCACAAAAGGATGCAAAAAAAATTATCTTGCCTCTTTATATGTATATCTATATATCTATATATCTATATCTTATCCATATATCTATACATATATATAGATAGATCTAGTGCAGATTCAGGTAAATACAGCAAGATCAAAAGAATCTTTGGGGCATGCATCACTTTGGCATCTTTCTCTCATCAAGCCTGAATCATTATTTTAGCTACATTTAAGGGTTCCAGCTACCATTTCAACCCCTATGCTTTCTGTATTTTGAAATCATGTTTTAAATAGAAAAGTCAGAATTTGTCAACTGGGAAAGGCAAGATCTCAGTGAGAGCAAAGAGATCTGGGTTCACTGCAGAAGTAGCAAATGAGTTCATGATGCCATGACAGGCTACAGATGAAGCTTGCTCTTTTAATCACACCTTCCAGGCTCTCTCAGGTCATTCCTTTCATTAATTTATCCATTGTTTATATGGATAAGTGGCTTACCTTTTTAGATGCTGGTTCCCCCAGTGTCCTTGGCAATTAATTTTGACATTTTAGTTATAGATTGTGGTCAAAAAGAGAAATCTGCTCTCTTTTCCTAGATTTAATCTGCTGCCTGATAATGTTTAAATTAGGAAGCATCAAATCAAACTGGGGCATAATGAATAACTTGTTCTCTAAACTCCTTTGCAATGATATTCCTTATTTTTACATAAATCCCTCCTACCTTTCCTTGGTTGTTGCTTTCCAAGTTTAAAAAACCTTACTCTGTGTGATCCTTCTTTGTATGGATTCTGTATTTTTTTTTTCTGGGACTGTTTGATTGTCTTTATCTGTTTTCTTCTGCTGCTCCATCCTTTTAGAGGTGGGGTGCCTAGAAAGACAGGCAGAATTCAAGCTGTGGGAACACCATGGGTTTATAAAGTGGCATAACGATGTTTTTGCTCTTGTTTTTCATCCTTCATTAATGAATCTTGCTGTTCTGTTTTCCTTCTTCACTGCTCCTGATCCATGAACTAACATTTTCAAAGAATTATCACTAATGACTCCAAGATCTTTCCTGAAGGCTGGGAGGTAATTTAGAGTACATTTATATATATATTTAGACTATTTTTCCTCAAATGTTATTCTTTAAATTTCACCTGACATTGATTGATTGACCCATCATTCAGCATTGTGAGATCATTCTGCTGCTTCTTGCAATCAGTTTTCATTTTTAGTGCCCTGAATAATTTTGAATCATAAAGAAATTCTGTCACCTCACTATTTATTCCTTTCCTGAGCTTTAAATGCATTGGTTGAGGACAATTCATATGGGCTCACAGTTTAATTTCCCTACATTATGAAAATTACTATTTATTTTCATTCTTTATATCCTGCCTTTTAATAAGTCATTGATTCTGGAAAGGGCCTTCCTTGTAGTTCCATAGAGTTTAATTTTTTTTAAATCCTTTCATGAGAAAACTTGTCAAAACCTCATTGGAAATCCAAGTATAGAAGATCAATCGAAATGGCCTCATCCCCATTTATCATGTCTTTCAAAAGAGAGCCTGAATACCCTTGTGAGATGTGGCTTTGTGTCCTGGCCTTGCTGTCTTGCATTTTTTTGTCTGTGTGCTGCTTATTTCTTTACAATTTTTATTAGTTCATTTAGTGTAAGAAGTGAGATTTGCTGGTCTAGTTTTCCACTGATCTGTTAGGGGATTACTCAGGATTTTGTGTGTATGTAGCCTGTTTAAGCTAGGAGTATGTCCATGTATATTTTCTTTCAGGACTCTCACTAAAATACTACTAACTTACTCTTTTCTGATCTAAAACCTTGCTGGTTTACTTTTTGGTTTGAGGCAGTTGCTCTGGCTTTTCTCCTGTAGAGAAGCTATATATCATCTCTCAATTATTTCCTAACAGCCACTGACTGCATTGATTTCACTCCTCTAATAAAGCACAAGCCTTTTGACTAATTGCTGCTTCTAGAAACTCTTCGGCAGACACGCTTCTATTGATACATCGTTTTGGAAGAAAATCTCTGCTTTTTGTAAATTGATCCTTGACATCTCTTTTGCCTGTCCATACTATGATTTTCAGATTTGACTCCCTAACATGCCCTTTACCATTTTCTTCAGCTGAGCATAGCCTCCACTTCTTGATTTGTTGAGCTTGCTGGAAGCTCGAAACTAAATTCCAATGTGATTTGTTATCGTCCTTCCCTCCCTTCATAAGAAAAAATGAAATGGTTAACAGTATTGACGTGTGAATTATCTCTGCAAGACACTCAAATCAATCCTGTGCCGAGGGATTTCACATCCCCCCACCACCCTCTGCAGACTTGATGAAACATGAGGATAAATGAAGACACAGCAGCGTGGGCTTCAGTCTGTTGCTAGTGTGCTGCTGGCTGAAGTCACTGCTGCTGGATCTTCAGTGCTGGCACTGCTGGAGATGTGGAGATTAAAGCTCAGCAGCTGTGCTGTGCTGCCTTCTCTCCTGCCTGCAGTGCAGGCATTACTCAAGCATTTCCTACAACAGCACCTCTTGCCACCCTGGTTGCCAGAGACATGTCACCTTAGAGGGACACTAACTCCAAACCCAGACACTGTACTCAAAGTTCACTTTGTGTGCATGGTTTCTACCAAATATCTGAGCATGCTCTGAAATCAGGGTCATGAAAGCAGCTCCAGGAAGCCACTTGTTATTAATGTGCCTTATTTCTTCTGTTGTTAATATGCCCAGTGCTGCTACTGGCATCAGTAAAACACCTTGCAAAGAAAAAAGGAGCTCTGCATGCTGGCTCACCACCTCAGAAATACCAAGGGAGAAAGCTGTAGGTGCACACTCTCTGACTATACAGATCTCTTGTTCCTCAGTTTTGAGAAGGGGAGATTATTAATTCTTGGTCAGAGAACCCAAGGGCAATGACAGGTGGTGGAAGTAAGGGAATGTTTCTATAGAAAAAGGTTTTCCTGGCAGCAACCAGATTTGAGTTTTCACCCAGTTCATGTGAAAACCAACCCCAAACCAAAGAGAAACTAAAAAAAAAAAAAAGCCTCCTTCCTAACCAGGTTTCATCAAGAAAATATTTAAGGATAGACCACATATTGAGCTTCTCTGACTTAGATACTCTCTTTGCATGTGTTTAAGGTTTGCTTCCTCTCCTGAAAGATCTAGCAACTGCTTTTTATATAGAATATTCTGTTGAGTGTCATGACATCTTTGTGATGAGGCACCCTGCTGCCTGCTGTGTCAGCAAACCTTGACCTCTGAGCATTTAAGCTTCAGTTTCATATCCTAAATACAGGTACTATATCCACATAGCTAAATTTGCCTCAAATTTAGAAGACACAGGAGTTGCTAAGCTCATAAAGGAACATCCTGCACGTTATTCATGCAAACTCAACTCGGTGAAAAAGTCTTTTCAAGAAGACATCTAGTTCAAAAATCTTGAATATTGAATAAGGTTTTTAGGTAATAACACTGCAAAATTTTAAGAATGCAATGTCTGACTGAATTAGGAGTTTCTGATAAAGAAATAATATATCACTGCCTGAATGCTAATAAATGTAGTATTTCAGTTTTTAAGATCATGTTCTGTGAAAATATTCTCCCTCAATATTTAGGGACTTTAAATTTGGAGTTTTCTAAAGCTTTTTAGGAAAAAAAGCTTTTAAAGCTTTTAAAAGCTTTTGTCTTGTACTTTCTGTTTGACACTTATCAGTTGTTTTTAAAATGATTAAACAATCCTTACTAGCTGACTCTGATTTCTGTAGTCTTGCAGTCTTGCACCAGCATTGGTATCTTTCCATGTTATAGTAATGACATTTGTTGGCTATATGTCATTCTTTATCAGTTCTTCCTATTCACTTCAGCTTCACTTCTGCATGTGAAAGACTATTAGGATTGGAAGAAATATCCCATGTCTTATTTAATCTCCTTTGGACTCCAATAAAAGTAACTTCCCCACAGCAGACCACCTCTAATCCATGGATATCCCAGTCTAGGATACTGCCAGGATATTACTAATTTGCAGGATAACTTATTCCTAATACTATGTGTATTTCACTGTATCTCTTCACAATTTTGATGACAAAGTGGGTATGGGTGCTTCTACATCTGGTTATTCATTTTCTCAAGGACAAACAGGGTATAATTTAATAATTTCTGTAGTGTTTTAGGCATTTTTTTTTTTGGTGCATCAGACAGCTCTAGTCTAGTCTTTGGACTGGAGCACTGGTTTGTGTTTGCTGTTGGCCTTGAAGGTAACTTTTTTTCCTTATCCTACTTGCACTCTCAACATCTGATCCACCTATTCAGAAAATGCATTCATTTCTCATAGTTTTTAAGATCTGTAGGGCAAACCTTGAGTATGAAATAAGAAAAAGAAGATTATTTTTACTTTAGACATTCTTTTCAAATATCTTTTCTTTAAACTCCATTTCTGCTGGTCTTTTACATATTTATACACAATAATCAAATATGTTTTTGAAATGTAAAATATTTTTACATAACTTTGAAATTATTTCCTTTTTCACTAAGATATCTGGAACAGCTGCCACTTGTCTTTTGCTCAGCCAGGGTCTTTCTCACGTCTGAAAGGCAGAACTTTGATACTCTGCTTCTGCTACATCTAAAGTAGCTCTCTGTCCATGCACCAGTAGATAAGTAGAATATAAATGTTGAGATCTGTGATGCAAATGTCACAGAAAAGGTTGCACTAAAAGCTAGTGGGGAAACTACTGGAGCTCTATAAATTTTCCAGCAATTTGTATTAGTAATCTAACTTTGTGGGTAATTAAACTGTTACCCTGTCAGCTCAATATGAAACTTTTTTAGCAATTTGCATGTTGACCCTTATCCATAAAAGACATAACACAAGTAATGATCTGAAGGCCTGTCTTAAGAGGATAATGTTTTGACAACTGAACCCTTTTCCATAAAGTTAACAGGAGTTTTTATGGATCTGGAGTTCTCCTCAAGTAACTCAATCATAGCACAAATAAGCATATGATTCAATCCCATTCAGGGAGAGAAAAACAGGTTATGCTTGCCCTTTTTCTCTGTAGGGAATACAGAGCAGGTTGGTTGCACTTCTCTTTTCCTAAAATAAGCCCAAATTTCTGCGTAATGAAGAATTCAACTCGGAGCATTCTCATACAACAGAACGAGCCCAGTGTGCTTCAGAAAGCTGTAAATCCTCGTGCAGGGCTGAAACACAGCCCAGGGGAATGCAGCCTTGGCTGGCAGTGCCTCTTCAGGCTGACAGCTCCTCTGCTCAGGGAGGAGCAAGCACCTTCCCCTGTTTCTCCTCTGGTTGCAAACTGGTGTTAGTTAGTATGCTGCAGCTGTGCAGATTTTCATTTCTGATAAAACTTAGCCTGAGAGGTATTTGTTGATGATTGTCAACAATCAGATGAATTATAGATGATGTTGGTAAACAAAACGCTGCCTTGATGAATGATGACTTGGCTATACTATGACACGACTGCTAAGTCATCCAAAGCACTGATTAAACCCATTACAGTAAAATAATCACCATCCATTACCTTTAATGTCGTGAACTGACAACCTAGTTAAGGCAGCTGATGGTGTCAGCAAAATGATTTGTTGGTCCTCATGTCCAATGACAATAAATCACTTCGATAAATCAATGAACAGTAGCAATAAAACAATATATTTTCATTTTTCTTGACATTCAATTACAGAGTGTGTATACAGACTTATTCTTAAACATTCAGTGATATGGCAGGATTCAGCATCCACCAGCAACTAATACATACAGTTCTTGAGATCTTGTTTTGTCCAATCGTGTTTTACCCTTGGTTTTGTTTTCTGCTGCATCTGCTGCTGTGATACATCACTTGTCTTGCAGAGCCAGATTCATTCTCAGGTATAAAGGCAGAATTTTTATATTCCTTTTCACTTTGTCTGAAGAAGTTTCTTCTTCTAAATCAGTTTCTCTAAGAATGGCATTTTTTGCAAGACTTCAAGGATAATGATCACATTTCTCTTTTTTCACCTTTTCTGGGATCACCTCTAGGCTAATAAAGTCTATAATCTGGCTCGCAGGTTAAACTAAAAGTGAACTTAATCATTTGATCAGCCAGACCTGGGCTGAGGCTCCTGTGCTGCTCATGAATAGGCAGTGGATGAGGACTGCTGAAAGCCAATTCAGCCAACAGGCACCATCTCCTCCCTGTTCTGCTGTCACTGGGGCTGTGCTAAATGCCAGTCCTGGCACACAGACAAACAGATTTGGGAGCACTGGATTTTATCCTAGAAGTATACATCTGTATCTACCCATTTGTCTCTCTTGTCATAGATATGTTCGTGAGGGGATGTGTGAACAAATTTTGGGCATGCAGAGAAGTACCAAACCCTAGAAATCAATCCTACACTCACCAGAAATTGTGAAAAGCAAGACACTTCCCAGATACTTGATTGATGCTTATCTCAAGATTGACAATGTCAAAATCTTTATTTATTCTTTTTGGCTAAAGAAAATGAAAAATAATTTTTTTCTCTGGGTTCCTTCCTCTTCCCCACCTATGTGCACGCACTCCCCCAGACTCTAAAAATACTCTGAGGAATTCACAGAGCATAACTTTTTAACATAATGCAGGTTACCTGTTACCCAGGAGGGTCATAAGAAGGCAGAGATGGAAAACAAGATGGCTCTGGATTCAGTGGATTGTCTTTTCTAGCTGTCCCACCATGTGCCCTGAGTCTCTACCTGCTTGTTTGTGTCATACTTGCATTGTAAGAGGTTTTCTGTCCATCAAGAGCAGGTATTTTCCACACTTGTACACAGAGAAGATTCAGTTTTGGTTTCTGGTGGTGATTTAACATGGGATCTGTTTCCTTGAGCACTTGCCTGCTGTAGACAGAAAGAGCATCGAGATGAAACTTTTCCATGTGGCTATGTTGCAAGGCATATGAAAGATTTTTCTCATTTCTGTCTAAAAATGGATCTGTCAGTAGAGAATGATTGGTCTCAGTGGACATATGGGCAGTTAGAACTAGGAAAGCTGAATGTCACTATGGGAAGGTAAAAATGAAATGTTTGACTGTAAATTATTTTTTATGTCATATTTAGATTACAATATAAAAAATGCAAGTAGTCAATATGAGTTATGTAGCAGACATGAGAACGTGTCAAGAAATGCTCCATTTTTGATGAAAGTGAGCTATAATGGAGACTTGCAGTGACTTTGCAGGAGACACAAGTTGATCCTTATTCCAAAAGTAATATGTGTAGTAAATGCATCTGAAACGGCAACTTTCAGAACCTTGTGGGCTATGTGCTGTGTAAGAGTTATTAAGAGGTCATTTGAGATAACAATTATCAATTTGGCTCTGCAAAACCTCAGCAGTTGCTCAGAAGAGAGGCAGTAACACAGACTCTGTCCTGTGTTGAATTGTCTGCCTGTGAGGTCTGTGCAAACAGTTAAAGTTTGTAAAAGGAGGGATGCAGGGATTTTTTTTTTGAAAACTCACGTATTTTCAAAGCTTCTATTAAATGCAAGAGATTATCTGTGCTACCATGGGTGAGAACTGCATTTTCTCCTCTAACAGTGATTAATTTAGCTGATGATATCCCACCCTCCAAACTCTACACATATCTATGTGTTCAACCTCACGGCCTTTTCCAGGAACTTCTTGACACTGAAGCCTTGCCTTGCAAAACAGAGCCAATGCCTTTAATCACTAGTTGTGCTTTCATCTAGAAATTTGTGTTTTCGGGGCCTGTTTTGGCTGGTTCATACTTTCATATTTGATCTTAGTTTATCAGCTCACCTTCAGAATGGTCAGAACAGGGCTGGGAGCATGGCCTGGAGACTGAGATTCCTTCCCAGCTGTCAGAGGATCACCTGGGCATCATGGAGCAGTTGAAAGGAGAGGAAGGGAGCAGGCCCTCCACAGACCCTCTCTTTTCTTGACTAAACTCAAACCAAAACCTGCTGGTGTTCCCTCATGCCAGCTTTACCTGAAACATGATGCCAGTGGCTTCTGTTAGTGGCAAGGTAGCTCAAATTCAAGCTCAAATTTCACCCCAGAAACACTGAGATGAGCACAGTGCTTCAGAGTCCTCACCAGAGACTGACAGCCCAAGTTTCCTCAGCTCTGGAGGAAAGTTAAGATGGAATTTCATTTTAACCTGAGTCAGCCTGGCCAGCTCCTAAGTTTGACTAGGCTAGGTGGTATTTCTGCTGGTGTAGACAATTTATTAAACAGTCTGCCCGTGGGGAATGAGAGGATCTAGTGGGCAATTTTCAGGATGTGCTGTTCTGTACCTTGTTAAAATTGCAAAGGGCAACAAGAAAATGTGTGATGCACAGTAGATGAGCTTTGAAAATAACATTCATCTGATGATTCTTTATAGGGTGCTAACTCTGTCTGAGGAGTTGTGTAATGTTTTTTGGTTGTTTTTTTTTTTTTTAAGTGAAATCATAGTGTTTTGTACCATCAATAGCTAAATTATGAGATTCTTGTAAAATGGTGGTACTTACTGTACCTTTGGAAAACATTCAGCACTGTGTACTGGCTCTGTCTGAGAACATATACCCCAAAGTGTTGTTTCAATGAGGCAAAGAGGCCAGTTGTTATGAAATTTGCTTTCCTACATTTGTTTTAAACTTTCAAGAGATCACACTTCAATATTCCTGTTATCATCACCTTGAGATTAACTGGACTCCAACAAAAAATAGTGATGTAAAATGTGTATTCTTACTTAGGTATTAACATTTGATATAGTTTTAAATTTTTCTATAAAACTACTTTTACTCGGTATATATATGAGGATAGCCTATTATATGATGGTCTGTGGTCCCCCTTAGCTCAAAATAAGATGAATGCATTAACCTTTCTCAAATGTCACCTATAAAATCCATGCAATGAAATAGTTAAGCACATAAGCCTCAACACAATCGATATTTCTTGGTGAAACTGGCTCTGCAGCATATCTTTGCCATCTCTATAAACATTTGTATAGCAAGTTTAACATTTGTGTCTGTTTCCTTTCAAAGCTGATGCAGAATTCCTGAAGGTGTCCTAGCTTGTTAAAAGCATCAAATATTGAAAGCTGACCCTGAAGTTTCCTTCCCAAAGTCCTTCTGGTCTTGCTCATGGCTGCAAGAAATGAAAAATTTAACACTGAGAACACACAGATCCTGTTATTCAGCTTGAAAGCTCTAACAAACCCTTGTGATCCCTGCAGTGCAGCATTCAGTATTGCTGCTTGTGGCACAGAAGATACCAGGCAGATTTGGCTCATTAGGGCAAGTACAATTTAAAGGTTTGTCCTAAAATGGGAGGATGAAAGAAAAATAATGCAACCACCATCAGCAGAGTGATTGGGGACTAAAAAAAAAAGGCAGTGAACAACATCTGAAATTTAGCTGGTATTAGCTTTTTGGTCACATTTTATCTCTCCATGGGCCACTGTCACCATCAGAGCAGCAGTGTCTGCTGCTGGCAGCCTCAGGGCTTGGGCCAGCAGGGACCCTGGCCACTGAAGCATCCCCAGAGAATGAGCACCTCCATGGACTGGGACAAACACCAGGATAAGGGCAGAGAGGGGAGAGGAGGAGGAGAGCAAGTACATCCAATTTTTACAACTCTCCCAGTGCTTTTTCTTTCTCTTTTACACCTGGCCTGGAATACACACAGCACACTGCTGGTTCACATCTTGTCACTGAGACCTAAGCAATGATTACATTCTGATAAGAAGGCAATTTTATTTCACTCTTGTCTAATAACTTGCAGCAAGTAACTGCATGGTAGAGATGATTTTCTGGGGAGAGAATGAGAGGTTCTTTAAATTGGCCAGGGTTTTTTCATACCTTCCCATTGAAGCCTCCAGATTGCCATACTATAGTCCTATAATAATATATTTTAAAAATTAAAAAAAAAAAAGGCAAAACAGAAAACACCACCGCCCCCTCATTCTCTTTTCTACTTTGTTAGGTCAGCATAGGATGTTCAAAACCTGATTTTTTTGTTTTTTAATTCTGGTAGGGGCTGGGGTAGAATGATGTAAACATCTTTCAAAAGCATTCCTTCCATGACTTGATGGGAAAAAGAAGTGAAACTTCCATTTCATCATTAAGTTTGCTGTTTTGACTAAAGTGTTCACTTTATTACCTTGTAAGGCTCACCATTTGCCAATAGTGTCTATTTATTCATTTCTCCCACAAGAAGAATGTATTCAGGACTGGAAATCTGGCACCCAATGAGGCTATATTTGTATTTGAATTCTGAATTGGTAAATTGCAAACATTTCCTAGAATATTGGCAAGATTCAAAGCAATTTAATGATCATCTGGAAATACAGGGTTAAGCAACTATCTGTTTATATACAACCTACCTTGCAGAATGTCTTGCAGAATAGCTTTTCTATTAGATCTGTATTGGAATATCTCTGGTAATGGAGTTTAAGAGCACATTTACCTTTCTCACAGCTGTAGCCAATTGGTGACCCATAGTCCCTGTGAAGTAAATTATGTTCTCGTTATTTGTGCTGCTTCTGGCAGCCAGACATCATTTACTTTAGAGGCAGGAGGGGGAAGGAGGAGAGCTTCAGAGAAAATGGTGAGTGAGCTCTCTGAAAAACATCCTCCAGCAGGTCCAGCTGTACCTGGGTAAGATGCTCCTGGCTGATTCTGGGTACATGGGGTGCTTGGGCAATGTGACTTGGAAATCTCACTTTCATTTCTTCAGCCTCTTGGCTTTTCTTGACGCTGGGAATTTAAACTCATCAGTAAGTTAGTGTTGCTGTGGCACAGACACGTTGTCCTGCTGAGCCATCCTTGCTTCTGGCTGGTCATTTTGGCAGGAGGAGAACCTGTGTGACAGCTTTTTAGTAGAGCCTGGAGCCTGTCTTGGGTCAGGAATGTGGTACCTGTGAGCAGCTGTTACCAGTGTGGCTGCACACGAGGCTCCCCTTACAACCTGTGGGTACAGAAAACTTTCTTCTGTACCCACAAATTGATGAAATGGACAGACTGACAACCATTTTGTTGGGTCCAGGAAGGGATTTGGTTCCCCTTGTCTGAAAAAGGTAGTGATTGGTAGAAGGTTTTATCAATATAAAGAACTCCATCAGTAAATTCTCTATTTTTACACTATCAGAAAACAAAAATATTTGTTATTTGTTAGGATTTTTTCCTTCTATCTGATTTTCCAGTGGTGCCTAAATAATCAGCACAAGTCACGGTATTTGTGTCATTACATCATTCCCTGCACAGCCTTGTCCAGTAGAAAGATTTACAAATGTTATAAAACACAGGGGCTCTCATGCCAAATGTTTATTTATACAGGGAGCCACATTATCTGTCTCAATTCACACAGGATATGTTTTCCTTTTCCTGGTGGCCATCCTGCCACGCCACTCCCACAGCAGGAAGCAGCCAACAGTCAAAGCAAATAGGTCACAGATCAAGCATGGGTCCTTTAATAATATATTTTCTTCCAGATTATCTGAAAAATATTTGCAGACACACTCAAGGACAGTCAGGCTTGATTAGGAACATTATTTGTGTCCAGATTCTGACATGCCAGGCTTGAGGGCTGGCAAATGCAATACAGATGTGGCCCAGCTATCCAGCAAGTGTGTTTGAGGATTAAAACCTTTAGGGTTTTGTTTCTTTTCTTGTTTTTCTGTAATAATTATGAATTATTACAGAATTAGCACAAAGTGACATTAATTGTAATCCCTTCACTCCACCTGACCTGCTTTTGTGTAATAATTGAAATTTCAGATAAGGAATTAAGTGCATTCATGGCAGAAAAGAAGCATAGTGGTTGAGGAAAGTCAAGGAGTTTGATGTTCTTTCTTTTTTTGATGGATAATGGGGATTATTTATTACATCCTTTGCTTTGATGCTTAAAAAGACACATTGAGCTCCAAGGAAGAGTATGGGATTAAATGGCTTTGTCAGAGGCATCCTTAGTTCTCATGAACCAGAAGTCCATAGGTCTCCATGCAGAACACCTCCACAGGCACTAGAATTTAATTCTTTCTCACATGTATTTGTTTCATTTTGTTGTGCCATAAATATTTGAATTCCTCGTTGTCTTAAAGCTCAGTGACAGAGGGTTGCTGTGTTGAGCAAGGGTGGGAACTGAATTTTAAAGACGTTTCTGCTGCAACCCCCAGGAACAAGTTGCTGCATGGCAATGAGAATGGCAGGTCACTCCATGAGAGGGAGTCCAGAGTCAGTGCAGAGTGAAGCAGATTTCAGCAAGCCTGCCAGCTTCACATGCTCCTCTGGTGTCCCTCCTGCCACACAAAAGGAAGGCAGCCCTGCTTCATTGTGCTGATGTCATGGCTTAATGCAGGAGTCTGAGATTTGGTAAACTGGTTAAAACCAATCTGTACCACACAAACATAAAATGTGATGTAAAGCCAAAGTAAAGTGGTTTTTCATTCAAACACATACCCTCAAAGCAAGCTCATGAATATTCAGATTGAAGGTACTTATCCAGCTGTCTTGAAAGGCCCCTGAGAGTTTATGAACTATTCCAACAGTGACACCAGAATGGTTTGAATCCTACAAATCCTATTTCAGGATTGCAAAGATGATTTCAGGATTGCAATTTTCAGAAATTGCAAAGCTGCTGTAGCAAACTGGTAGCATTATTTATGCTTGGTCTTATGAGATTATAGTTACACATCCTGTCTTTATCATTGCTTTTAAGTTCTGTAGTCTCTTTAATCTATCATTGAAGTATTTTCACCATCCTCCTTCTATGACTCCATACTAGGTCTCACATGCATTTGAAATTTAATGAATTGTTCCCTTAGTTAATCATTCTGTGAAAGGCCTGTGGTTTGTTTGTTTCTCAGGTATGCAGTTCCTGTGGTTCTTAATCAACAAAGAGAGAAATCTGAATTAAAAAAAAATGAAAAATAGAAAAAAAAAAGAACAAAATCCTGCAGTTATAAGGCTTAAGTGAGGCAGCCAAAAAGCCAATGAATGCTGGAAGAAACTTTATTATATATTGTCAATAAATACAATAAAAAAACTTTTTAAATCTTTGGAATACTACTAAGATTACATCCTCTTCCATAATAAAAGGGATTTAGGACCAGTGTAAGATACACTGCAAAATGATGCTGCCTTTGTGCAAGATGGATGTGCAGTGCCAGCAGTGAGCACTCCTGCACTAAATATTGGTCCTGTTACTATTATGGCCCCTAATGCTATCATGGTCCCTAGGCACATAAAACTAAACAGGCTGTTTGTTAAGAAATCTGTTTGTAAAGGTGCCACAGCTGTAATAAGTCAGCCTGGGAATGTCTCTGATGCCTCTCCTGGCATCTCCAGGGAACTTCTACAGTGAGCAGTTGTACCACCCTCCTGACTCTGCTACACCTTTTTTTTTTTCATCATGCTAATCTTTGTAAATCTGGAGCCAGGTTTTGCCTGCCTTTTCTTAGTTGCTGATGTGACCATTACTAGTTCCTGCACTGTGGCCACAGCCTTTTTTGGCATATCTTCACATCCTGGTGTCTCTCAATCCTGTGATGGCAGCAGGAACTTCTGCACAGCAAGTTGGTAGGAAAACTGCCTTGTCCTATGGCAGAGTCTTTTCTCTTTTCTTTTTGGTCCTCTGGACTGTTCACATCCTTTCTAAGTAGTTCTTCTACCCAAGTTTAAGCTCTTCCATGTTCTCTTGCCACTGGTGACATTCACTCAAATTTTTAGCTAAGGAGCACTAGGATTCTGAAGCCTCTACTGCTGCCCAAAGTCCATACCTGCCTCATAGAGACCAGTCCCTTTGTAGTTTTCCTTTTGCCTTTGTTTTGAGCAGCTATTTGGGCCAGGCCTGAGCTCTGCCTGGTGTCCCCAGTCATTGACACCTCTGCAGAAATCTGCTTGCTTCATACAATACTTCTGTAGACAAGTGTAAACCCTAAACAAGATCAGATTTCATTTTGTGCAGCTTTTAACCACAGCCTGCTGCTGCCAGCTGGCCTCAGAAGACTTATTTTCCATCACCTGCAGTAGGTCACACTTGCCCAGCCTAAGATTGCTGCTTATCAGTGTTGTTTTACCAGTATTACATCTGGCACCAGAGCCCAGCTGGAATCAAAACATTCATTTAATAGTACAGCTGCAAATCTGGCAGCTGAGTGACAGGTGCCTGGCTTTGGCTGTGCACACACTCCTTGCTTTTCCTGGAATTGCACTGCAGACATCATCCTGTGAACTAAAGCCCTCTGCATCCTTGGGCTGTGCACGCTCTGCTCACTCCTTTCTTCCTGGAATAGCTGCAGCTCTGGGGATTACAGATGGCTCTATTTCACATTCTCCTTGCACCTCTCCCCTTCTCATGCCTCACAGCTTTCTTTAACTTAAACCTCTTTCTTTGTGTGTGTGTGTGAAGTTTTGTTGTTGGTTTTTTGGGGTTTTTTTATTGTGTGTTTTTGGGGGTTTTTTTGCCCCCAAACTGTGATTTTGCTGTTTTTTCTAATCACTTGAAGGGTCCAAAGGGGGTGGTAATATTTGGATGTGCCTCTCTGGAGAAAAAGCACTCAGCAAACTCTCCTGTGGCTGGGATCCTAGGTTGGTAGGGACTCACCTTGAAAATTACAGGTAAATAAGAAAGCTTAAAATTCTTGCTACTTATTTTTGTGGAAGTACATGATAGGTCTCTTCTGGCTTAGTTTTTGTGGGGGATCACAATACTTATGCAGCATTTCTATCAGATGTCTGGTGTTTCTGTTATTGTTCTTAGCAATGATTTTTATCTTAATTTTCTTTTTTATTCCCTATGTGATGGCTAACACACATCTCCCTCCTGGCTTTCAGTTCTTTATCTTTTAGCATCTATCACTAGATCTGTATACAGACTTTGCTTTCCCTGCACTTGTGTTAGTGCCAGATTCCCTTTGTTAGAAATTCAGCCTGGCCAAAGATCTCAGTCACTCTATGCTAATCACCTTCCCTGCCTTCCTGAGCATCTCCCTGGCCTGCCTTCCCCACATTTCACACACCACACCTTGGCTCACAAAACAAGAGGGTTTCATGCTGGCCAGTCTGAGTGGCTCTTTATTTAGCAGCTGATTTCAGGGGTGCTGCAAATGCAGCTCAGGCTCCTCCCACAATAAATAGGTGGATGTCACGGCTCTTCCCTCAGCCTTTCTCCTTTTTTGCTCTTCAGGTCTGAGCAGGGAGGATATCTCTGGGGCACAGGCAGTCGTTTAAGCTCTGATTTCCATGAGTGTTTAGTACTTTTGCAAGCAGCATGCTTGCTCTTTCTAGAAAAGGCAGCTCACAGTGCATCCAACAGCCCATGCCAGACAGGCAGGCATCTGGAGTTGTGTGTGTATCATTTTCCTGTTCTGGAAAAAATTCCTCCTTTTTTCCACCCACTGGAAAAACTCCACCTTTCTAACAGGAAAAGGGTTTTAAAATCTGTTTAGTTTGTTTGGTTTCCTTAAGTAAATGGTGAATTTAGTTACATTGCATGAGCATTTTTTTTAATTGTAGTTGTAGAGTTTAAAAGAGAAGCTTAAAAGAGGATCAAGAAAAATAGCAGAGTTGTTGACCTTCTGATTATTCTTATACATATTGTGTTCAGTGAAGTTGTTTGTGTTTAGCTGTTTTCATCTTTGCTTTCCTGGAGAATTCTCAGATCTTATTCAACCCTTTACACTAGGTTGTTTTTCTTTTTTATTTTGACTATTAAAAAAACTTTTGGTACTGCTATCACAGAAATTGATGTAATATAGCAACCTATAAAATTCTAAATTTTTGTGCCAAAGTAGCACAAACTGGCAGCAGGTCTGACAAAGACAAGAGGGTGGGTGTAGCCATATGTAGAGAGCTGCCAGGGATTCATCATCTTCAACAATCCAAATCATTATTCCTCACTGTGGATAATCAAGGGTGGGGGGAAGTAAGCATGCAGTTTTATTTAGCAGAAATGTTTTGAAGATGTATGGAATTCTTTGTGAATAATTCATGTTCTTTAAGATCAGAAACACTGAAACAAAAAAAATAAGGTGGGCAATTCTGCTGGGATGTGCCAGCTTAGAAACAAAGCAGCACTCTTGCCACGTGTAAACGCAGCTGAAACAGGATGGCTGTAACATCAGGGAAAAAGTTCTTTCCTAAAAAGTCTGTAGCAATATAGATGATCACTTCTTCAGAAAGTAAATTATTCATTTTGTCCTTGATCAATTGCAGTTAACACGTATTTGTGGCTCACAACTGTTTCCCCATAACATAAGAGTGGCTCACAGAGGAGAAGACAAGTCATGCTTGGGGGAAAGAGCATCAAGAAAACCCTGCCACAATGAAGCCTTCTCCATCTTGTGCCCCTACCAGGCATCTCTGATTAATCAACCCTTTCAATGATTTTGGCACTAAAAAGTTGTTTAAATTTTCCTTGCCTCTCCCAGTACATTGTTCTACTTATTTTTTCTCCAATATTAGATACAGAGTGGAAATCAAAAAGGAAAAGAAATATTGGAATGTGCTTTTGATTTAGGACAGCTGGAGAGCAGCAGGTGTAGTGTGGGCTGTTAGGGTGAAGCCTGTGAGGGACAGGGGACAGCTCTGCCACTTCACGTGAACTTCCATGTGCTCTCTTCTGTGAGCCTGCACCAGCAGAGTAACATAGGTATTAATTTTTTTTTTTTTTTTTTTATATCTCCACATCAAGTCCCTGGCTTTGCAGTCCAAACTTGAAGTCAATGGGTGGTTGCTGGTGCCTAAAAATCATTGCTTCTTGTTTGAGGAGCTGGGACTTTGTGGCACAGGGAAATTATCCCCCAGCTGGTCACTGCAGGGTCTGCTGGGCAGCAGGGCACTGCTGGGGAGCCCCTGTCAGAGGGCAGCCTAGGAGCTCTCTTCCATTTGTGACATTCCAGCAGCACCTTCTGTCCTTCCCATGACAGGGAATGCATGAGGCAAAGTGTTCTCCAGGACTGACATTCCTGTCTGGTTGTCCCAGCACTTTGAGGACTCCTATAGATCCCTTTTATCCAGCATTTTAAACCTTTTGGGAAACTGGACGCAAACTGTTTGTGTACAAAAGCTGAAATACCTCCATAAACGTTCCTATGTCCAAGCAGAATCTTTCTCTCCCTGTGTATGCTGGCTATGAGCATATCTCCTTCTCTTCTCAGGGGTGAGAAGAAGGCACTCAGGAGAGGACACCTTTGGCTACATGGGCATGAGGTTAGGTAGAAGCACACTGTGCCCAGTTTCATTCACCCTAATGTCAGGACACTTTCACTGCCTTGGGTACAAAATGATGCTTGTCTGGAGAAGCCAGACAGAACAGAATGCACCAATCTTTTAAAACACTCCTTTTCTACCTCTTTGCTGCTTTTTCCAAGCTGAGACAAATAAAGCTGTAGTTTGGTGGTGAGGTTCAGCCAAATCGAGCTGTCTGAACACCGAGCTGTTCTTGGAAGTGCCGCAGTGTGCCCCGCACCGCTTCTTTTCCATTTTACACGCATGCAGAGAAGGTCAAGCAGGGAATTAGCAGACACCTTTGATGGTGCCAAAGACAACAGCCTGCTTCAATACATTATCAAATAATAGACTATAAATTATGTAAGCACTGAAATGCCAAGCAGCAAACAGCATTTTCAGTGCTAAATAGAATCACCAAAATCACTAGAAACTGCTAACCCCGATGATGCAATTGTTTTGAGGAGTCTGAGCATTAACTCTTTGTCACCACCCTTCCTTTTCTTGCTGCCTCTCTCTGTCAAATGTGATTTTTTTTTTTGATCACAGTCCCTTGTTATGTGATTCTGTGAGACTGTGTTTCAATTCATGTTCAGACCAAGTGCATAAGCTGACAGAATTCTAAGGCAGCTCAGGAGGGGCACCACGTAGGAATAAAAATGTTGAGTATGCAAAGCTAGGGAGCAAAATCCCTGAAAATGGAGCTGACAGCATGCAGCTCTGATCCTTTGTGTGCTGCTTAGCTCCCTGATTTCCACAAGCAGAAGATGGAGAGGTGAAAAATCCAAGGGCTGTGCATGCATCAGTGTGGTACCTCCTGAGTTAGATCCTGCAGCCTCTGGGAGATGGGAATTGCAGCTGGCCAGGGCTTTCAGTATCCATGGTAGTGAGAAATCAGAAAAAAAAATGAGAATGTAAAGGACAGATTTTATTAGAAATTCAATTATGGTTTGGGAGTTTATGGGTTTTTGGTGTTGGTTTGGTGGTTTGGTTTTTTTTAGGTCTTTTTTTAATAGAGAAACATCAAAATAAATAGGATTGATAGAAAAGTATTGAGCACCTTGGTTTCAGAGAACACAAAAACCTTGTTACTAAGAGCTTGATATATCCAAGTCAAGGGAGTCTTCTAGAAAAGTTGAAGCATCCTTGGGAAGGAAAGTATTTTATCTGCAAACTTTTTCTCACAGAGTTTCCCAGAGGCTGTGGGCAGATAGTATTCTGCTAATGCAGTTTGATAGACACACAAGGGCAAGGAGTGCCACATGTGCAAAAGACCATCATCATTTAGTGACAAAATGTCTCATAGACTCAAAGGACTAACTAAAAATTAGGTTAAGCAAACCATATCCAACACCTAAGGTAAATATTAATGCACAAAAACCCATAGTCTAGAATGCTTCTTGGTCCCTATTTAAGCACAGCAAATGTCATGGTTGTTGGGTACATTGCAGGACTCGGGCAAGTGCTGAGGTCTGGGGAGAAATGTAGTAGTTCACAAATTCTTTCTACACAGGCTGCTATCAATGCATTACTTTGGAAATCCACAAAGATTCATGGAATCATTATCAAATGATAAAGAACATTAAATTAAAATATATCAGAAATTCCAAATCAAGGCATTTGCCACACAGCATTTTCCTTGCTAAGGCTTTTTCTTTCAGAGAACTCTGCAATTCCTAAAAACAACTCTTTTTCATGATCACATATAGCTTTTAGGACCAAAAAAAAGAAAAAGCATCTTTCTTTGTGTTTTATCTCAATATTTCACTGAACAGTGAATTTTTTTTAAAGCCTCCAAAGCAAAAACAATTTGCAAAATAATTTCTCTACCACTTTGAAGAAAGAAACCATCAAAAGATCATGCCATGTCCAGTGCTTCTGTGAGAGCGACTAGGGTAGGGAACACATATAATTAGGTGTTTCAGAGCTGAATTTTGATCTGATTTCTGTAGTTGTGATAATTTGCTAGTAATGCTGCTTAAGGCAAGGCTGCAGTTGTTCTACTTCCTAGCTCAGGTGCTCTTTGTTCCTTCTTCTGCAAGCAAACTTGAAGTCAATGATTAGAGAAACATCTTTTCTCCTTCATTCACTCCATGCAACAAAAGACCAGAGGTTTGGTGGCTATAGGTGCCCAGAATTAGATGAGTTTAACAGAAAAGCAAAAAAGGAATACTTTGCTGCATCTCTTCAGAACAGGGCAAGCTGTTCCCTTGCCAGTGGGAGTCCCTAACCCAGGAATATTCTCCAAGTTTAAGCATGAGTTGAGATTTTGGTATGTATAAAACATTTCTAATTCATAAAATTAGACGTCTACTTGGCAAGCAATGATTTCAACTGTTAGTAAAGTACCACTGTCCTCACATGAATCTGGAGGCAGTAGAGATCTGTGACTCAAGAGCTCACTACTAGAAAGTGTCTCCCATTCCCAGAATTGTCAGTTCCAGAATATTTAACTGTTATAACTTCCATGCAAAACAGCAAGGATGTTGAAGAGAAAACTTTGGAGATTAATACATAAAGTATTTCTATTATCAAAGTAGATTCTCTTTAAGTCAGGACTGGCTGTTGTGGAGTCTTAATGCAGGTGACAATATTCAAACCAAGGATTTGCTATTCTGTCTCCAGAATTGCTCATAAATGGACACCTAAAGCAGGAAAACTTATGTAATACCTTCCCCTCATATTCTCTCAGCCCTCAACTTCATATCTTGCTGGTGATTTCCTAAGTCTCTTGTGGCTTGTTATTTAAAACCCTAAATCATCTCTTTTTCAGGTAATCATGCAATTTTTCCTTGAATCAGTGTCCACTCTTGCTCCTACAATAACAAGGAATTTCACAGATCTGCTCTCTGCTGTGCTCAAAACCAGCTCTCCTGGTTTCATGTGATAACCCATAGCTCTTGGAATGAAAGAGATAGTAAAAAATTTGATTCCAATCCTTTACTCCCATGCCAACCCTTATTTTGCAGACTTGTACCAAATTCTTTCGGATCATCTCCTTTTTTCAGCCTCTTCATTTTGACCCTGGCTATTTTTTTAAAAAAAACCCAGTCAGAACTCTTCCTTTTCTCCTTTAGCTATTTGACTTTGGTGGAGAATTTTGTCAAAAAACCTTTTGGAAATACAAATATCAAATAACACAATCTCCCTTTTCTGCAAGGATCTGCAAGGCAGGATTTCCCTTAGCAGTTTCTCTCAGCTCTGGCAGATTTCCATGCTCTGTAGATGCATCCTTTATTACAGTTTCTGCTAATTTGCCCAGCGTTGTCATGATTACAGGCCTGTGATTCCTCAGATCTCCCTGGAACTTTATCCTAAGGATTGATACTGCACCTATTCTTTAGATTGGAGGATATTTTAAGTGGTTGGTCTGCTTGCAAATTGCCATTAATAACTCAACTGCTTGATCTGAGTTCTCTCACACCCCCTGGGTGACTGCCATTGGTTCTTGCAAAGGTTGCTGGTCATGTGGAGCTGAAGTTAACCAGTGTAATTGTATTATCTGCCCTCACTGGCTCTCTGATTCCTCTCAGCACAGAGCAGCCACTGCCAGCAGCTTCCCAAGGGACACCCTCACCACTCCCTGGATGTGGTTCAGCATGGTCATGTGCCCCTCTTCCTGCTCTAATGATGTTTCTGGAGCTAATCCTCCTCTTCAGTCCTTTCCCCACCCTCTTCCTGGGAAGATGCACTTAAAAATTAATGGAAGAAAAATTTGAATGCTGGACTTTTCTCTGCTTCCAGCCTGCTCCTGCCCCATGCAGTGCCATAGTCAGTTCCCTTTGTAGGTGGCATCTGGCTTCAGCATTAGGGTTGAGCTGAGAAATCAAGTACAGCTGGGACTGTGGGATCTATTGTTTCAAGCTTTTTGCAGAATGGGGTGGATTCAGAGTTTAGTATCTGAGAAATGTTTGATTTTTCTGTAATGAATCTGGAGCTCTAATCTCATCACAGCATCAGAAAACTAAGTAGGATCAAATACTATTTACTCTTCTGCTGCTGTCAGAAATGTGCCACATGACACTGACAGATCAGTTGAAGACAAAGGAGGAAAGAGATGAAATAGGAGCTATTTACAGATGCTTAACTTTGGTGCTGTCACCTTCATTCATGGCAGAAATGTCACCTTCTCCTACACACATCAGAGAATGCTCCCTCCAACAGCTGTGGTCTGTCAGTGATGAAAACCAGGGTTTGTGGTGGGATGTGAAAGTGTGAATACTGGCCATGATCAGCCTTGGGAACTTTCTCCTGCTGCTGCTGCTGCTGCTGGCAAGCTTTCTGCCCAGAAACTGGATGACTTTCTGGTGTTCTGTCACCGATGTAGCTTTAGATTTGGACAAATATCCTATCTGAAGGGCATATTTGGTCTGGGTTTCTGTTTCCCCAAAAGCTTTGTAGACCTTTGTAGTGGTTTGACTTGTGTACCTTGACTGTTACTCATTCTTTTTTCCTGTATGCATAAGTGTGCATACTGTTAATGCCAGGATGACAAGCTTGCATAACTTGCAGAGGCTAAATATTTTTTTTTTTTTCTCCAAAGAGAGTCTTTGTAAGTCATTTTATTCCTCATTCAAAATTCAATCCTCTTCCCACAGTTCAGTGTCACTGCTAGCATTTGGTAAAATCACTCCTATAATGAATTTGAATTGAGATGTATGAGGGTGACCAGTGGCTTAATGGCACAACTGTAACTACTCCTTGAATCAGCTCCTGGGTAATAAGTGAGGTAAGAATAGCTCCTCATCTTGTGTGCTGCACTACCTGAGGTTCCTGCAGGCAATCATTATTACCTGCTACTTCATACTCTGTTTGGCCAGATAATGTCTTGCAATTAGGCCTTAAGAGCAAGCGATGGAAAGCTCTCCATAAAAGCTGATTATATTTGGGCCCAGCAGCACATCCCTGCCACCATTCTCTGAGATTTATCGCCTTCTTGATGTCTCTCTGCTGCTGCTCTGATACAGAGGCAAGCTGTTTATCCAGGTTGCTGCAGTCCAAAGCTTCAGCAGTGGTGCTCTGGCATAGCTGCACTGAAGTCAAGGACAGTATGGCCTGCCTCCTTCTCACTAGCATCCCTTCAGATTCTGTAATGTGACCTCTATCCTGCTGGCACTTTTTCATTTTTTTGTATTGCCTCACTAATTTTCAGTGAGTATAAATACCATGTCCACATTTACTCAATGGATCCACCACTGGAATCAGCCTTGCTTCGTGGGTTTTCCATGATGACGCTGAAATGTTTTTGGGGGCTGTGGGAGAAAGGACAAACATAGAAAACCTTGAAAGTTTGGTGAATGTCAATAAAGTTTGGAAGTGAATCTTCCCCAACATTGATACACTTACAGTGCCACACATGGAAGGGATGGGCAGTTAAAGGGTCCCCAAGAGTAGCCCCACATCTGGAGGGCATAGCAGCTCCTTTGCTCCTGTACAGCAGCAAGCCAGCACAACTGGCTCCCCAAGGACAGGCAGCACTGCAAGCCCAGGCTCAGCAGATAATTCAGCTGGGAATCTGTAAGGGAATTTCCAGCCCTCCTGCATTCCACAGAGGGCATGCATATGAGGCCAAGTGCCTTCTTTCCACTTCCCACAGCTGCTGTGTTTTGGGAGGGTGTACAACAATATTCTCTTGCTTTGTATTTGGACAAACAACACTGATGTCCCCAAGGCTGGCAATGCAGCCTCCACATGTTACTCTGCTAGGAAAGGCCACATCACTTTACCCACAAGCCAGGCCAGTCAGGAGTTACATCAGGAGAAACACTGGTTAGCACTGAGCATGAGCTAATGAGCCCTAATGAGATTTCTGTTCAGCTTGGAGCACATGCAGAACAGACTTGTAAAATATAATCATATCACTTTCTAAGAGACAGTACAAAAACCTCACCTCTGAGAGCTTTTGTGTCTCCAAGCACTTTGAAGTTCATCTGGGCAAGCAAAAATTAGTCAAGGTCTGGTCTTCATTTGACAGGGTTTAAAAGATTGTGTTTCACCTTTGTGGTCCATCTTAAAAACACCAAAGGAAGGTGGCCATGAAAAGTAAAACAGTCTTGCAGTTTGGTTTCAGGTTGTTATGCCTAAACTGTGGTCAGCTTAGTCCCAAAAGTATTTGTTTTTTTCATCTCATAAAACAGGACGTGTCAATTGTTGATAAATTATAGCAGGCTAAACCATGTCACATGAGTGAAAAAAGAAAAAAATAATAATTTTTCTTTTTTCACAAGTGAAAAAAGAAAAAATAAATATATTGAGGTAAGAAAAATGAAATATGTGGTGGAGTATGTCCTTTTTTTCTGCTTTTAGCTTACAGAATTCAAGAGATTTAAATGTCTTTTAAATATCTAAAAATTTTCTTTTCTAACCCATCAGTGAATGACATCCCAGCATTGTCACAAGGGTGGTAGCAGCCACAGGAGCCCTTCTGAGTGAAAGACATGCAATCTGTCAGGGTGGGCAGGCTAACACAAATCTGTTAGCACTTGCTTTTCCTACACAGGTCAGAGTCTTCTACACTGGCCAGATTTCAATTTGGGTAGCTCTACATCTGTTAGGACTTCAAGTGCGGCTTGTAAAGTTTGTCTGAATCCTTTGAAGAGCAAGTAAATCCTGTGGAAATGTCAGGTGGGATGGGGTTTCAGACTAGGGAAATTTGAGATCTTGGCTGGGATGTGAGGAGGAACCCCCCAGTGCTTCTCTGTCCTTCCTCACCTTCCCAGGGTGGATGCCAGTGAACCCCTGCAGGCAGCAGGGATGCTTCTGCATTGCCAGGTCACAGCTGGATGTGCAGAGGAGCAGAGTGCAGATGCCAAAAGTGACTGCAGGTGGGCCAGGGGCAGGTCAGAAGTCCCATGTGTGTGTTTGCAGCTCAGGAGCCCAAAGCCCAGCTTCCCAGCCTGGGCACCTCTCAGTGGGGTTATACTTGTTGTGCACGAATCTGCACCTCTCTGGGGTCTCTGGCTGCACCCCAGGGGATCTCCCCAGCACCAGACAGTAAATGTGCCATTAGTTTCCCTGACATCATCTGTAAAATGATGCTGGAGGTCTTTCTTTGCTACAGAAATGGGGACAGAAATGGGCATTAGAGCTGGGAGCACTTTGATAACATGGTAATGAGGGCTATAAAGCACCTCAGAGATACAGACAAGCTTCTTTTTCATCACCTGCAGAATCTCATTAGCCTACCTGCCACTCCATTCTGTGCCTTGAGAGCAATGTCAGGACCTTATTCTTCTCCTCTTGCAGAGAGCTGGGCCTTACCTGCTCCCTCTGCATCGAGAGCAATTGCAGCAGATCAAGGATCACAGGCTCCTCTTTGTCACCTTCCATGCAATAACCTGCTTCCTGACAGAAAAAGTGTCAAAGGACAACTATTCCAAGGATGAATATATCACTGGGCAGTCTTACAGCACTAATTTGAGCTTTCTGAAGCAACTTGGAGCTGTTCTTTTTCATTTTTTCCAGAGCTACAGCTGTGTAAAGACTTAGACATGCCCATCTTTCCTTTCAATGCTCATTTGCTTGCTTTTAAGTGCATGTGTCATTTTTCATTATTTTATATGCTAAGGGGAAGATCCTGAATTTTTTAGCCATGTTTGGCAGAACCTTGTTCCATAAGTAATCCTATTAATTCCAGTGGATCTTTTTGTGGAAAACAGAACTGCTCAGCAGCAGGAAGCTCAGGGAAAAGTGGAAGAGGAAAATGGCTGCCAGAGAGTGGAATATTTAGGTTTTAATTTTGTTCCACATCAGCCACTGAATGAAGTAATTTTTTTTTTCCTTCTTTGCTGTAAAAGCTCCAGCAAAAGTAGGAAAAGCCTTGGATGACCTTCAAGGATGCTTTAAAACAAATGTGCAATATTCATTCTCACTGTACAGTGCTAAAAGAAGATTCAGTGACTCTTTGGCTCCTAATTGTCACCTCAGGCAGCTTATTTAGCCTACCTGTCAGGAAGGTAAAAGTACACAAAACACTATTCCTGCAAAGTAATTGAGCCACTTTTTTAACCTCCTTCTATCAATATTAATAATCTACTCTAATTGCACAATGCTTCTTTTTTCTTTTCTCCTTCTTCTTCAATCTGCCATAGGGATTAGTTAGTCATCTGCATCTTCTTTAGAGGCCTTAAAAAATGTTAATTTTTCACTCTTGCCTCTCTCTTTTTTTTTTTATTAAGTGTCAGAATGAAATTAATTTCCCGGAAGGATATTTAGTGTCTTTCATGTATCAATCACAGCTGAGTTCTTCCTTTTCTCATGCAGAAATGGTTTCTCTTAGGCTGTATGAGGTCATAAAAAAATAGAAGATAGGTATATTGTAAAGATATTTCCATTTCAGATCTCTTTAATGTATTTTAATGCTGGAAATGCTCACACAACCTGAGTGAATTTAAGAAAATTTGGTTTTCAAATGGCCAAACAACAGGCTGTTAGCACTGTCTATGGGCCAATTTTAAGTATGAGTGGAATTAAACAAATTTTCTCTCTACAGATATCTCTATACTTCAATCTTTCAAACTTTTCATGTATGCTCTGCCAGGCAGCTCACTTTCTTTAATATGAGATGATAATTATGGCATGTGGTGGAGGCATCATTAAAGTTTCTTTAATTCATTTTATGTCATACTTGAAAGAATTAATAGCCTCTTGAATTCTAATGAGCAAGAACTTCAGGTTTGTCACTAAACTGTCCTGAATGGCAGGTTTGTGAACTTTGAAATGCTGGACAGAAAGCATTGCCAGCCTATTTTGTTCATGCTGACAAACAGCTCTCCCTTCTTTAGGGATTAAAGACTTATAGCTCAGTAGTATATTGTAACCATGCTCAGAAGCAAGTGGCAGTGTAGGTTTGAGGAAAAACATGAAGAGTCAGTCTCTATTTTAAACATCCTAGGGAGATTTTTTTTTCCTCCCTGAGCCATAAGGAGAATCACAAAAGGATTCAGGTGAAAGAGGGACGTGGGGAGGTCCCACGTGTTGCTCAATGTGAGGTCAAACTGGGCTGCTCAGGGACTTATTCAGTCTGGTTTTTTATGCTTCTGTGGAAGGAGAGAATATGACCTCTCTAGTAGCTTATGCCCCTGCTTCAGTGTCCTCAAGGTGAAAATTATCTCCTTGTATCCACTCTGAATGCCCCTTATTTCAACCCAAGTGGGTTACTTTTTGCTCTCCCACCCTTCACTTCTGCAATGAGCCTGGGTCCACTTGTTGGTCACCATCCTGCAGGCACTGGGGACTGTTTTTGTGTGTCCACAGGCCATGCCTTCATAGGCACTCGGGGCTACTTTTAGGTGCCCACTGGCCACTCCTTCCCTGGGCTGAACAAACCCTGTTCTCACAGCTTCAGCTCACAGAGCAAGCGCTCCTGCCCTGACTGTCTTGGTTCTTCCCTGC
Organism: Agelaius phoeniceus; assembly: GCF_051311805.1. Classification (NCBI taxonomy): domain Eukaryota; kingdom Metazoa; phylum Chordata; class Aves; order Passeriformes; family Icteridae; genus Agelaius; species Agelaius phoeniceus. The sequence goes on along the minus strand of NC_135267.1, from coordinate 104,701,214 downwards.
CCTCCCTCAGTTAAATGATGTCTGGGCATCCCAGAATGGATGCAGTGCTGTCCATGTGGTCCAAAAGTCCTGAGTAAAGGGGAATAACCACATCTCTCAATTTACCAGCAGTTCTCTCTGAACAGGCAGTGCCCAGCCTGCATTGCTGCAGGGAGTTTGTCCTCCACACCTTTGGGGCTTTGTGTTTGTCTGTCACAGACATCTTTTCAGGAAAAACCCTTTCCTTAGGATTTTTCCTTCTGAGAAGCTGAGAGGCCTCAGGAACAAAATGTAAACATTGATTATCTGCTGCTGTGGAATGCAACAGGTGGATCTGTGATTGGCCCATGTTGGATGTTTGTAATTAATGGCCAATCACAGCCCAGCTGGCTCGGACTCTCTGTCCGAGCCACAAACCTTTGTTATCGTTCCTTCATATTCTATTCTTAGCCAGCCTTCTGATGAAATCCTTTCTTCTCTTCTTTTAGTATAGTTTTAATGCAATATATATCATAAAATAATAAATCAAGCCTTCTGAAACATGGAGTCAGATCCTCATCTCTTCCCTCAACCTGAGACCCCTGTGAACACGGTCACATTTGTCTGTCCCTGTTGGATTCCAAGGGTTTCCTCTGGTGCTGACGTGAGCAGTGCATGGTTACTGATGCCCGTGGGCAGGCTCCTTGACTCCACAGTCAGGCAAGGTTTCTCTTTCCTCACATCCCTGACCTTCAGGTACCTTTTGCTGGCTGGGGAAGGCATCAGAGGAGAAAATACGGTGCAAAGTGTGATTCTAGGCAGGCTTTGGTGTCTCTTGTGCATTATTTTGGTCTAGTCAAACCCACTCATGGACAGTGCAAAGAAAAAGCACTTCTATAACTGTGCTTCTGCAGACATGTGAGAGAAACCCAGCAGATGGGCTGCGTCTTTTATTATCGGCTGGGGATGAACAGACCTGAACCCGAGGAGCAGCACTAGATGGAGTGACAAAGATTAGTCTCTAACTTCACTCTTGCCTCTTGCATATGTCTCCTGTGCTATGAAAACACATGAGGTGCTTATATCCTCAGATTGCCTCAGAAAAATCACACAGATAAAGGGCTGAGTGGGAGCTTGTTAGCCATCAAAGCCATAAAAGTATTGGGGCAGAGGGAAATAAAGTCAAAACTCCCCTAGCCCATAGCACAAGCTCACTGAGAAGTGTCAGCAGAAAAATTAGAAGTTTCTGAGACCCTCCATGCTGGGCAATGTCCTTCCTGAGCTGAATAGCTAGGTAGGACTGTTTACACAAGATCCTAATTCATCTTCAAGCAGGAGGAAGGTAAGAGCACAGTGCAGCTGCTTGCTGCTGCATCGGACACGGCTCCATGCGATGTGCAGCTCTGGCTTCTGCAGGGGTGCAGTTTAGCAAGGGAGCGACTCATCACAGCCAAGTTGTGAGGTCAAGAGTCAGACAGCCGCAGGAAACCGTCAGGAGCATAATTCCGTGCAATTTCTGATCCTTTGCCTCATACGTGTGTGTTCTATTCCCGAGTCAATGCACTCCCTCTGGTGGCTGATTTACCGTCTCAGCCCCACTCCGCTTTGGAGTTGAGGTTTCGTGCGAGCAGATGGCTAAAGGAACTGAGAGAGCAATAATACTGCTTTTATTAGGCTACTCGATCGTTTTATGTTCTCGGCACCGAGGGCACACATAAAATCTGTCCATTCAAACGTATTTTAAAATAATCCCTATTTGCAGAAAAAGGCGAAGCTAAAAATATTCTGTTCAGAACAGCTATTTCTGGAAAGCACCTGAAACATTATATTTTTATCAGGTCAATGATCTCTTTGCCTAAATGATCTGCTGTTTTAAGACCCATGTTGGTCATTCACAAAAGGTAAATCAGTGATGTGTCAAAGACCTTTTTAGTAATTTCCTCTAATTTCCTTTTAGGATCTGCTCCAGCTCACATTGCCAGCTTTTCTGGATAGAAAACACCTTTTTCTTCTCATAGCATGGCAGTCAGGACAATAGAGGCTATTGCAGCTTGTAAAGCCACAGGGAGAAGCTCTGTGCTGGAAACCCTCAAAAGAGAAAGAAATAGCCACTCTGAAAGGATAAACCTCGTTTGGATGTGTTTTTTATGTCATCTGTTCATGCAGGTGATTGATTTGCCTACACATTTTTAGAGAATGCTTATTGTTAAGCAAAGCCACTGATAAAGAGGCATTCAGTAATTAAACAGAGTTCTGAGGCTGGGAAACATCAGTAGAAACAGTATTTACTTAATTAGCTGCCATGCTGTGTTTCAGAGGAGAGAAACACAAGCAGATGCTGCTGTGAACTTGCTTGCCTGTAAGTTGATGCACTCCAGCACCTGGTGACCTTCCTGCCTTAAGGAAAGGAGCTGCTCCCACACATCCAACAGCTGGATTTAGGTGCTGACCTGGCCACTGTACACTGCACACTGCAGTGAAAGGGCTCAGAGCTTTCTTTGAAGCAAGTTTATTGAGGGCAAGAGAGAGAGAGAGAGAGAGGTGGGGTGGCTCATTTTATTTCCCACTGTAACCTCTTCCATCCAGGTGACAGCATGGCCCAGGACAGGCACTGCTGCTTGGTCAGAGGATGGAGTCTGCAGATCCCCTTGGTTCCTCTGGCTCAGTGTTTGCAAAATTCAACCAGAGCTAATTTTAGAGGCCAGTGCTGATTTTAGAGGCGAGTCCTATCAACCAAACTCCCTAACTACCATCTTAAAACAAGATCCCCTGTTGAGCACATAACCTTGAATTAACTGCTTGTCTCAGACATCATCTAATTTCATAATCTGTAACATCTTCATTGAATATCTGTCATAATTCACTTAATTGCATCTCTGTTGCTACAGTGCTTCAATTTGGGGAAATTTCTGTTTTCTTACTCAGGAAAACAGTTTACACTCTCAAGACCAATTTGCCAGCTGGAGCATAGTTCTTCTGCAAATGGATGCAAAGATAAGGCTCTCATAAATATCTGAAAGCACCATCATCTCTGCATTTACACATTCAACAGCATGAATCTCAATGACAGTGCATGCTTGCTCCTAGCACTGATGCTCTGATGGTGGTCCCCTGCAACAGGTCCTGTGGGTTTTCAGGCATGGCCATAGCTCCAACCTGGGAGTGCAAATTGGAGTGCTCCAAATTGGAATGCTCCAATTGGAGTGCTCCAATTGGAGTGCTCCAATTTGCACTCCCAAGTCGTTCCGGCCCTCAGGAACGACTTGGGAGTGCAAATTCCACAGAAAGATACCAGGAAGTGTTTTTTCCCCCCTCTTTTATAAGAATTTTCTTCCCAAGAGGAGATAACTGTGCTCCTGACCTGGGAGTGAGAGGTTCACCAGCTGGTTCATCAGTGGCAGGGGACTGTGCTGATGTGGCCGTGTGTCATTTGACATTCATGTGCAGAAATAGGACAGAGTTTCCCAGCTCAAAACATTAAGAGACACCAGAATCTATTCTTTAAGAGTTTGGATGGTATCTTTAAAACAACTCAGAGATCCTTCTGAGTGTTCATGTATCCTCAGGGAGTTTTGGTATGGTCCTGATTTAGTGCTTGTTCCAATATGAATGAAATGTCAGTTCTGTTTAGCATACTAGCCTGATTTTATTGAATGTAATGATACTTGCATATTTCCATCAAAATCTTATCTCTGCAGTATTACAAGAGAAGCTTGCAGTCTGGATAAGGGGTTTATATTATTTAATAATTGTCATCTCGTTCTTAACTGATATAAGTGAAAGTGGAGCAGTGTGTACTGTACTGATAAAATGGTCTCACCAGATAAAAATGGAAAAGAGACAACCTCCCTCCAATATTTGTTCATTATGTTCATGATTTTCTACTGAGCCTGACCTGATGTTTTAAAATATCTGTATTTTACTAGCTGTGTTAAAATCAAACATACTTATTATAGTTTTGGTTTCCACTAATTAATTGGAAAAATCCCTTGTAATCATTGTGATATTTTTTGATCTCCTGACTTTTGCATATAGAAGAATTATTGCTATCATTTGAAACAACTTTCATGGTTTGATATATGAATCCCAAAGTTAAGCAAATTATGATGTCTTCATATCAGTGAAAATTGTTTTGACATTCAGAGAATCTTACCACTTTTTCAACCATGTCATAAATATTACTATCCATTTCATCAGTATACCATGACCATTTATACTGATGTATTTCAGTATGAAGAGATACAGCTTAAATTCCTTTTTATCCAAATACTCTTGTACCTTTTATATGCCTGAAACTTCACATTTCGTATTTTGGGGATTTTTTCAGCCTGCTTTTAGTCTATGACTGCAGGAGTTAAGGACTTTGTATTGAAAATACAAAACCCCAAAAGCCTCAAATGATTTGTCTTCCTGGCATTTGTTTAAATCCTGAAGTGTGTCATTATTCCAACTTTCAGTGGGCCACAGCAGAAATTTAACTAAATAGGAATTTGTTTGATCATAGGGTGCAATTCTGCAGTTTTCATCCCATTGAGGATGAAGGTGACTGAAGGTTTTACTTATTTCAGAAGACCTTGTAGGTTTAAGATCTTTCAAAGGAAAGGGAAGACAGAGAGATAAGGAAAAAGTCGGTCAGTAAGATTTTAGAAATTCTTTTTTTCCTGGCAGTCACAGTCTTTCTCATGAAACTTAGAAAAATGGACTCTGTTTTACACAGACAACTAAAAGAATACTCTTGCAACTCGTTATAAGCCTACCATTGTTAGAAAAAGATTGTCATGATTTTTTTTTACTTTTTTTTCTATGTGAATCTAAATTCTCATCTTGAGTAGGCTTAAGTGACTGGGGGGGAAATAACAAATATTTGGTGCAACTGGGGTAAGTCTTAAGTTTAAGAATTATTGTAATTATTTTAAAAAATATTAATTAGTTCCCTTAAGAAACATCTATATTATGAAGCTTGTTTTAAAAATGAGAATGATGGAAACTTTTGGTCACACAGTTCAGAGAAAACATGCTGTCTTTTGTCTCATTATGTTTGTTAATGCTTTTTTATTATGAAAGAAAAGAAAAAAAAACCCAGCCATTTAAAAAACTATGACAAACAAGCTAACAGCAGCTTTTAACAAGATTAAGAAATCCTTCCAAGCAATGGGAAGGATTAAATGTGAGTCAGGTTCAACAGAATCACCCATAGCTCCCTCACTTATTTAAAATGCACATGATTTATAAGCTCTGTGTGTCTGAAACATTTATTTACAGTTTAAAAGAAAAACAAACAAACAAAACACTCAAAAAAGCAAACAAAAACAAAACTACCACAAAAAAGAACCCTTTATGTCAAAATGCTCATTTCAGGTGCCTTGTAGAGAAGTTCTGGTTCCAGGCAATGGCCTGGTGCAGCTTGACTCAGTGACAGCAAAGAGTTCACAGGGCCCCTTCCTCAAGGATTAATATTTGTAGTGAGATAATTTAGCTCAGTCAAAAAAATTAAAAAAAAAAAAATATGGACTCAAAGACAAGATTCAACATCCAAGCCTTCTGATGATATTCTTGAGGCTGTTTTCCTCCTGTTGTGCCACAGATAGTCATCTGGCAATATTTCTAGGATTTCTGTTCTAGATGATGAAATTAGTTTACCAGTCCACAGGGACAATTTGGATTGTGGAGTTTTCTTCTGTTTGGATTCCAATAAAGGTGCCAAAGGGAAAAAGGAGATGAATCAGCAACTGCATGAAAAATAATCACAGCTGTGAGAAAAAAGGCATTATTTAGCTCTGACTTCAGGTCTGTAGAGCTCTTACTCCATGAAGTAGACTATATAAAATACTACCACCTTACTTTTGCCTAGGAGAAATACAAAAGCAGGGGTCCTTGGATCTATGAATGGGAGCATAAATAGTGCTATAAATAGAGTGCTTCTCCTTCGGGGACAAAAAGGGTCTGGGCTGTAGAAAGTAAAAATGCTTTGTTGTCCCTTGGTCTCACCAAGCAAGACATGAAAAATAGTGTAGCTGAGAAGGAAGAACCTTTCCCCAGCATGTTAAAAGAGCCCTGGTTAGTACAGCTGGGCCTCCTGATTTCAACACCACTTGAAATACAAAATACTCACGCCATGAAAAATCAGCGTTTCCCATCTCTGTCCCCACTCCAACGCCATAAGGAATGTGGGGTCACAAAGTGAAACTTGCTGAGAAGTCATCCCCTAAGAGCCACATGGTTTGTCCCAGCTTTTGGGGCGGATCTTCCACCCAGGGAGCTGGCCTGGGAGGTCTCTACGTCCTTCCCTTCCCAATAAAGGGACGGGCACGGATGTGAGGGCAGAGATGTCTCCAGCCCTCTCCTGCCTGCTGCTGCTGCTGCTCCTGGCAGGCTGCCTGGGATGCCAGCACCACTCCTGCTGCTGCCTGGGCAGGGTCTTCATCTGCCAGGAGAGCCAGGTGGTCCAGGTTCCCCGGGACATCCCTGCCAACACCACCGAGCTGTAAGTAGGGAGAGGGAGCGGTTGGGAGCAGCAGCCTCGTGGTTGGGAGCAGCAGCCTTGTGGCTGGCTCTCCAAAGGAGCTGCTGCTTGGCCAGCCAAAGGTCAGGTTTGCAGGGAGTCACTTGGGAGACTCCAAGCCGGCTGCTTGCAGAACACAGCCGTTCCTCTGATGCTCACTCAATTACACCTTGAAACTCCTCTCCATTTCTCTGATCGTGCTCATTGTAAGGTCTCTGTTAAGAAAGGATTTTGTACGTTATAATATGAAGTGCAGGCTAAATTTGAAACAAGCATCCTCGGTGCTGTGACAGTAATTTGAAGCATAAAGTCTAAGCTTTCTTTACAGCTTTGCTTTTAGCGTTGTCGGAACGTGCAGAGCAACTTGTCTGCCCCAAACAAGTCGATGATGAGTGTTTGTTTGTACTGCAGGAGCTTTCCAAAGGTTTGTGCTTGTTTGCCAAGAAGCAACTTAATGTTTTCCCTTTGAAATCTCAAAGGCATTGCAGAAAGGACTCTGATAAACATTCAGAGAGGGATCCTCCTCCACCAGAGGAGCGGCGTGGCTGTGGTTGGAGAGAGTGAACAATGTGAAGATAGAGGAGGGTTTTTTTCTATCTTAAAGATTTTCATTATTTTTCATAAAAGTAACGTGAGCAATAAAAAAATAACGTGTGGCAGCTTTTTTCTGGGTCAGTAGCACAGGCAGGCAAAGGAGCTTGCGCAATGGCAAATATCTAACTGCAAGTGATTGTTTTCATTTTAATAGTTTGAAGGCAAATATCACCCTTTGCCAACACCCCCACAGACATCTGGCATTGTTACAACCTAAAGCAAAACCAAAAGGAGTAATCCTGGATAAAGCCTTTGGTTAATAAGTGGCGTGGCAAGTTTGAAGGGAGGATACAATGAAGAATGATGTGTCACTAGTAAAAAAATATACCCCATCCCAGTTTCACACACCACAGTATATTCATGGTTATTATGCCACAGTTTTCTTAGGGTAGAAGTTTTGTTTTATGCTCACTGACTAAGCAGACTGCAGTGAAAACTTGAGAGAAATGTCTGAATTAACCACGAAAGGTCAGTAAAAGTTTAAATCATTCTCACAACTAGAGGAAAAACTAATCCATCTGTGATTTAGGTCATCTAAATCTTGAGTGCACCCTGCTCCAGGCATGTACAGCTAATTTTGTTTAATTTTGCTTTGATTGTTTCTTTAGATTACACAGTTAAGGTCTGCCTTCTAGGGATTAAGCAAAAGCATTTTTAATTATTTCTGCAAAGAAGTAGAGTATCGCTGAAAAGCACCTGTTAGTAAAATGGGATTTGTTTTCTCCTTGTTAACTTCTCGAGAGTTTGTTGAGGATGCTAATTTGTGTGTTCTTAGCACGAGTGCTATTCTCTGAAACAGGCAGAATACAACATTAGTGTGACAGAAAACAGCAAACAAATCCTTTCTTCTGCCAGTGCTGTGCAAATACTGGACTTAGAATCTCTCAACTTGACTCTCTTCTCACTTTCTCAAAATAAACCAGCTTTTGGTTTCTCAGGAAGTAATTCAGGTCCCATTCCATTAGTATAACCCTGGGACCGATTTCAGCATGCCTTAAAAATTTGAAAACTGCCTAGAGTAGCTTTGAATATACCAAACCTTAGCATTACCAAAGGCAGATACATTAGCTGAAGAGCTATCAAGTGTCAAATAAATCTTAGATTTTTCCTTCAGGAGCAAAGGGGAACTCTTAGAAAAGTGCTTTCCTCTGCATCTCTCCACTGAGTGCCCAGTGGGGTGATTCAGGTGACTAAAATAGGTTTTACTGCTCCAGATGACACTGCAGGTACACTCCTGGTAGCAGGAAAATCTTGCTTTATGTTTTCTTAGTCTTAATGGGTGAAAAGAGTTTTTTTGATTAGTGTACCAACTTAAGCACAGAAGACCATGGTGTCTAAGAACCCTGTACAGGACACAAGCAGAGACTTCTTGCTACATACAGATCCTACAAGGTACTTTTTTCACCTAAGAGCTCATTCTGGGAGTCTGGATGCAGCCTAGTTTATTTAATATAAAGGAGAGGGGTTCAGTACACATACAGCTCTTCACCTTCCCTTATGTGATCTTGATAGCTTTCCTAAGTTATCTTAGAGTCCTTCCCTCGTGCCTTTAAAATGTTGAACAGCATGCTGGTGAATGCTTTAGAGTGAGAACAGGAGCCTGATCAGCCTCAAGCACTTCTCCCTTTGCTGTGTGTTTCTATTTCACTACAGCTGTGTCTGAAGCTGGGACACTGGCATGTGGCAGCCAGCTCAGACACTTGGTAGGAAAACTCATGATAAAGGTAAAAATAGCGCCCTCCCTAACAATTATCTCCTTGCCATTGCTGAATTGCTTTTAAATGTTATTATTTTTTAGTGTTTGAGAGTTGGTCCTGAGCACGTGCTGCTGTGAGGGATTTCTTTGTGGCTGGCTTCCCAACAGAGAGAGCTTGGGCTCCAAGGGAAACTCGAGCTCTGCAGTGTGGTGCATGAGACAGGGGTTTGTTCCTGCCTGGATTAACATCTGCTGTAGCAAGGGTGCTGCAGAGGGAAGGCTGGTAGCCTCTCAGGGTGATTTCATTTTGTGCTTACCTCATGGAAACAGGGCAGGCATCAGAATCCACATGCTTCCATCACTCTAATTTCTGCCACTTCTACTTTTTCACTTACAGGCCAAAATCTCATGATAGGATAATTAAAGCTTGGTTTGTCCATTGCTTTTTGCAGATTTCCAAGCATTCTGCAGCTGGCATGTTCTGAGTGTTTCCAGGGGAGCCTGTGGTTATTAGCTGCTTTGCTTTATAATCTTTGCCTGGATAGAAGAATTTTTGCAATTTTTTTATACATACCAAAATGCCTGAGAGATGGCTCTGACTTACAGTTTTGGACTTACATTACATTAGAAACCAGAGACCAGCAGTTCAGATGGGAAATGTAGGCTCACCTGTGTCAAGTATTAACAATTATTTGCCTCTAGGGAAGAGAGGAGTGAATGACTCAGTAGCAATTGCAGGCAGTTTGCTGCTTCAAGATCTATTCCAGCCTTAAAATCCAGTGTCAAGTTTTGTAATCCATCATCAGTATTCAGTAGGATTTCATTTATTCATAAGAGGTCTTACTTTGTAATGCAAACAAAAATAACATTCTCAGAAGGGACCCTTCTTAAGATTTAACAAACTAAGTAGAAACATTTGGATAACACCAAGTAACAGGAAAACAGGAAATGGTCTCAAGCTATGCCAAGGGCTTATTAGGTTCAATATGAGGAAAAATTTCTTCCCTGAAAGGGTCATCAGGCATTGGAATGGGCTGCCCAGGGAAGTGGTGGAATCACTGTGGCTGTGGCACTTGGGGACACGGTTGAGTGGTGAACAAGGCGGTGCTGGCTTCACGGTTGGACTCAATTATCTGGGAGTTCTTTTGCAGCCATAATGACTCCATGATTCTAGGAGGCAGTTTAGCCATTGTCAGAGCAGTTTAGAGCTATGTTATATAGAGTGTTTTCTCCCAAGCATCTGCAAACTATAAACAGCAGGGTTTTTTACTTGCTCTCTGCATAGGTGTTTTTTTTTACAATTGCTCAAGGATATTTACTTTAGACTATCAAGTCAAGGCTGAGTAGATGTCTGAGCACTAAAACATCAGCTGCCTAGAAATAGCAAGTCCTGTGTTGTGTACTGAGTGAGTCAGATGTGCTTCCCAGCGACAGAAGCTGCAAATTATGTGAATTGTAGCTGCAACACTGTTATTGACAGCTGCAATTAGGATGTTTCTTTATTCCTTCACACTTGGAGTTGAAATTACACTGAAACCTGCAAACAGCTACACTTCTTGCTTGGCTGTTTATACTGATGGACTGACCTTAACCTAAGAAAGGCAAGGTGTGAGAGGATAAAGTAAACTCACAAAATTAAGACCCATGAAGCTTTGAACTCTCTGTGTTGTGGTGGTTAATCTTACAGTCAATCAATAAACCCACATTTTTTCAGGAATGAGATGAGAATGTTTTCACAGCAGACCATATTGAGAAGGTATTACATGCTGACTAAAGCCTTTTTAATTATTTTCGTTTTTAATTCAAACCAGCTTTGCATCTGTTAGAGTTACATTCTGCTCTTCCTGAATTTATGATCAGTTCCTACTTTGAAACAGAAAACAACAGAATTGCTGTAAGATTGCTGTCTATATATCAGTGCAGTGGTCCAATCCTTAGGCTGGATTCTTATTTAACATTTTAATTGGGAGGATAAAAAGAAATGGGCAGATCATAAGAGAGGAAGAGAAAGAAACAGAGGAAATTTTCACAAAAGGATAATAAACTCAGCAGGACCAAAGATACATATATTTACACAAACATTCCATTTCTAAACCTCCAGGAGCTTTGAACACAAGGAGTTGTACTGCACACAATGGAAACTGCTTTGCAGGGCAGTACTCTGCTGGCTTACTCCTGATGCTATAAATAAATTTTTGCACATGGCTCCCACCTTACTTATAGGGTCTGCAGCTTGATGCATGTATGAGAGAGGGATGGCCAAGTCTGAAGCTGTATAATTATCTATACATATACATATATATATGCACACACACATGTATGTATGTGTAAAATATATCTTTGAAATGAAAGTGCATTCGCTTAAAATTTAATGACTTGCTAAACCACTGAGCTTTTGGCAGCGAAACAGTGAAAGCCAAGACTTGATTTTGTTTGCATGCAGCATTGGGAGGGTACCAAGCTGATGCCCTTCACTGGGGTCAGCTACAGAGAGATTCTCTCAGTGCATAAATTCTGTTTTTTCCAGCAGCCTCTGTTATACACATGCACACACACAGACATAAACCAGCCTGTGTCACATCCCCACACATCTGAAACCAGGCAAAATGGGCTCCTGGGCTGATGAGCTGAAATAAAGCCTCTCTGTTAGACATTTTAGATATGTTCTGGTTCACTTCCTACAAAGAATCAAAACGTGCCTAGTGAATGAGATAATAATAAATGTTTTTCTAAAGTATTTGGAAGATTAAAGTAGTCATTTGTGAGGGTTGCATTTTCTTGTCTCAAATATGGTGTCTTCATCTTGTGTGCCTCCCCATTCAAGTCATTAATATAGTTAAAAACCCAGGAGAGTTTGACAGTAATGTTATTCATGAGATGGGATCTGGTAAATACTGAAGTTAGTGTTGAGGCACAGCAGGAAAAAAAAAAAGCCCTACTAAGATCTGAAATTAGTAGTTTTAAACTAAAATGTGGCAAAAATGGGGAAGCTGGTTAGCCTAGGGGACTCTGCAAAGTAGGATGGAAGTCTGTCTTTTGCTTCTCCAACAAGAACATGAATCACTAGAGCAGATTTGAGGAGTCATGAATTCACTGGTGTCATGCAGCAGTTAATTTCCTTTGCTCTGAATGGTGTGTTAGGCTAAACACTTCAACAGTATGGATGATTTCCTGGCTTCATTTACTCCCCTTACGACAGTTTCTCACAACTCATCAGTTTTCACTCTGCAGAAGTAAAACACTGTATTTCAGACTTTGTTGCCTTCTCGTGTCTAATACTGCGATGTATTAACTCCATCTCTCATCCCATGCAGGGACACTTTGGCACAGGGAATCCTATTGAGTATCACTCAAAGATGACTGCTGCTAGCTGGGAGAGCAGAGCATACTCAGGGCTCTAGGGAAATGCTTTCACAAGTTTGAGTGACATTAAAGTGCTTATGTGGCTCAGTCTCAGCTTCAATGAGCTGCCTTCCCATCCCTCACATGGGGAGCTGAGGGTATTTATGAAGAGAGGGATGCAGACAGGGCTATGTGTGGGTGCCACTGATGCTCTGACCCAGCTGCTGTACTGTAAGAGCTACCAAGCAGGGCCAGTTCTTGTGTTATCCTTGTATTTGTCCATGCAGTTGTGCTTTCAACTCCTCAGTCAGGTTTATACATAGCATCTTGGGAATTTGAGTTAATAATTTTCTAGATCAGACACTTAGCAGATTCATATCAGCATTGCAGTTTTGAAGAGTAAATCTTATTATCTTCCTCAATATCCCAGGCCATGCCACTTAAATTAAAAAAAAATAAAAAATAAAAATTAAAAAAAGCTTCTCAAATACTTGATAATCCCAGATAAATTTCTGAGATGATTTCTGTAGAAGAGATCCCCAGTGGGACAGTGCCTTTAAAAGCTGCAAATCACATTCCTCTGGAAGAGTGTCACACATAAAATGTGTCACCTGATAAGCCAGCCAGAGCCAGTCTGCTGTGCACCTCCAGGGTTTTCTTTGCAGATGCTGAGGGGCTCTCATCAGGCTGACATGTCACTGGAAACACTGCTTGTGTGAGAGTTTAACAAGGGTGGCAGGAGAGAGTGGATGAGAAATTCCACAAAAATAGGAAAAGAGTTGCCCAGAGGAGAGATTATAAGTAAAAATATACATCCCAAAGGGAGATCTGCTCTAACTGCCAGCAGTGTGTGTGCAGGAGGGGGTCCTGCAGAGGCAAGCAGAGTTATCTACCAACAAAAAATAAGCAAACCTGTGAGACATGCAGCTGAGGAGCCAAAGAAACCCATGCAGAGTTCAACATGCCTCACTGTCTCCTCTCCTGCTGGCAGTTTAGTTTAGTTAGTTCTGTTAACTTTCCCAAGTCCTTGTGCAGGCAAGTTAACAGATAATTGGGGTAGGCTCACAGTTAATTTAAATTGTCATAGCTTCATTAACTTCAGTGGAAAGAACTCCATTCATTTTCACCATCTGGCAGTGGGGAGGTCTCTCAGCCATGTGCTGTTCGTTTTGGCAGCAGCTGATTGGGAATGAGCATGTTTGTCTCTGTGTGTGTGTGTGTGTGTGTGTGTGTGTGTGTGTCCAGTAAACAAGATAGTTTAGGCACAAAAGGCAGGTATTATTTTTCATAGCAGTCTATTAGTGTTACACAGTGAGGGGCAAGCACTCTGGTAGAAAAAGCCACTTTTCTTTGTTTAAGACCTTGACCTTTTCAGACAAAATTTGTAAATTATTTCACACACTTTGCCTGTGGTTTGATTGGGCTGCTCTTATTAGCAGTGAAATTTAAGTCATTAAAATGAAGCTTATTTCAAATTATAGGTCAGACCAAGCATGGATTTCATGTAAGAGTATAGAAAATTATTTCTTGTAATTGTCTCACGTACACTATAATAAGGAGCCTGATTTCTGCCTTTTACTCAGGTGTAATTTCTTTGATCTTGAGGGTCTAAGGTCAGAAAAGCTTGTGGTTTGTTTACTTTTGCTCAATGTTTTCCTCCAACTATCCTTAGGTCTTTCAGGAGCTCAGCCTGGAAGGTAGGGATGCTTTTTATCTCCCATTACCTTATCAAGCCACCTACAATCATTTGCTCCTGGGTAGCTGGAGGAGAACTTACAGACTGTTATTATATGCAGAGGGAGATATGTGTCTCAGTGAAATGAAAACAGCCTCCAACCCAACTCAGCTGAACAAATCCTTGCTTCTCATAAGTATATTGAGCTTGCTGAGCCTCCCTCTTTGCCTGGACTAACTAAATAATGCTGTATCCTTAAAAGTAACATACTCAGATCTTCCTATAGATAGGACAGCCTCAATTTTAAGCATATACCCACTAGGTGAGCTGCAGGCTGAAGCTTTCAGCTCTGCTCACTCTCTTATCATTCAAGAATGATATTACTGGTCAGCATTTTAACATATTTGCCTGGAAATTCTGGTTTGTGAATGCCTATGGAGCATGATTCTGAGAATGGTCCTATTGGGACAAAGTTTCCCCATATCCACACACATGAGGATGTACTTTCTGATATGAATCCTTGCCCAAATACAGCCAATTAATTGGAATTTATTTGTAAATATTTATTAGTCAGGAATCTGTGAATCTTCAGTGATTTTCCAAAAACACTCTGTGCATAAACATGCAGTGGGGAAACATTCCAAGTTTTCAGTGTTTCATTCATCTTTTGTTTGATAGTGGAGCGAGGGGGGAATATACTTTCAAATGAAGATCAGAAGATTCTATTTTTTTAAATTTGAAATAGTAGCATGCAATGAAGGACTTGATGGACTGTGTGAAGATTGGAAAGGAAAGAGGTGCTTGTTTTCTCAGGAGATTTTTCTGGTGTCCTATATTTATGTTCCAAAATTTTGGGATACCATGGTATACTTATAAAGACATCTTCCCTCCCTCTTACCCCAAAAGCAAATCCTACCTCAAGAAGTGTGTCCACACACCTGAGTATGTGCACAGGGTGTCTGTGTTTAACTTCTTCCTACGTCAGCTTGGCCCTGGGCAAAGAGGATGAGATTGGAAAACACCAGCGTGGATCTATAGCTGTAACTCCTAAAATGGCCCAGGCTGAGATGAGAGTAGTAATGGTAGGAGGGACCCTCTGCCTGTCCCTTTTTCCCAAAACCAGGAGCATGGGACGGGAAGAAGTGATATGTGGTTATTTGAGATTGGTTTTCTTCACTGAAAAGGATGTCACAAAGGCAGGGTAAGAATTACAATGGTTTCCTTTTGGACACACCTTTGGGAGCCTTTTAATGGTTTTATATTCTGTGCTATGTCTTGTGCTTAGAAATAATCTCTGGTGTAACAGCCCTGCCTATACTTGGCTTTGAGAGGTTTGGATTTCAGGGCTTACCTTCAGGGTAAGCTTTGATTTCTTTTTTTCACCATCACATGGTATAACCACATTAGGCTACTGCCTTTAGTAGCCCAATAGGCATTTTTGAGGGCCAGACCCTTTGTAAAAGGGAATCCTATTCTGTGGGAAACATTCATACCTGTGACAGCCACAGACATTCACTGAGGTAAGAAAGCACATCTGTCTCCAGCAGTGGAAGCACCACCTGTGCTGCTTCCTCTGGCATCTCCAGTCTCTCCACAGCTTTAAAAAAAAGAACGCCAACAGCCAAATCCATTTTTTGCTTCTTGACAACCACTGGGAAGCAATCAATTCTGAAGAGTCTTTCCTTGGAGTCCAGTCTCCCAGCAAGAATATTTGTAGACACACATAAATTTCTGAGCAGGGAAGGTATAAGTAGAGGGGCTATAAACCCATGGAAAGACAGTGGCTTGATGCTAAAAAACTTCTCTTGTCCCCAAAGTTTTCTTTGGCCAACAACGCTGCTGTGGAAATTTTTGCTTTTCGTTTTTGGCAAGTAAGGAGTCATAAAAGCAGCACAGGCTGTGCTAGGAAATAACAGCAGACCAAGAGCTGCCTTGGCAGAACAACTTTCTAGGTGGAATTACTGGTTTGGGGAAATACTCGCTGCATCCGAATCCCACGAGCTGCAATTTCCTATCTGCAGTATATTGTTGCCATGGCAGATGAAGCCCAGACCTCATTCTCCAGTCCTTTGAAATCAGCATTAGTGGCCCCTGTGAGGGAATACCCTACAAGAAAATCCAGGGTCTGATTCCACAGGCATTCATACACATCCTAATTGCTTGCCCAGGCTGCTCCGCTGCTTCCCGGTGGGACAAATCGCAGGTGCAAAAGTACCTGTCTTCACTGATTTGCAGATTCAGGACTTTGTGCTATTGCAGTAGGCAGGAAACCACTGTGGGGAAAAATAAAATGGGCATTGAACACACAAATGAAATAATTTTTTAAAAGTTTGCATTTGTTTTAAATTATTAGGGGAGATTTTAATTGTTTTAATGGGCCATGTGGAATTGGTAAAACTGCCTTAGGGCTCACAAAGTTTTCTATCTTAACAGATTTCACAACATTCCTGGTAAGTGTGTAAACACAATTTTATCCTTTACAGTAACAGCAAAGCTTTGGGTTGCAAGAGACGAGCAATTTCCCAAGAGTACAGGGTTTAACCCAGTGGCTTAGCCTCACCTTATTCACCAGACTGTTCTCCTATAGCAATGTTTCCCTTTTCCAAATAGCAAACAAAAAGAAATTACCTCTTGCATATTTGTATTTCTTTCTAATAACTATTTCTCAGCAGAGAAAGTTATAACTCTACTATTTTTTAATATAAAGTGAGGTGTAAAGTTTCAAGGCTTTTTCCCTCAAAGGCATCTTTATTCACTTGGTACATCTGCCTCATCACCTTTTCCACTTTCTTCCTTTCTGTATTTTCTTGTGTCTGTTTCTGTCACTGTATTAGAAGAGCAGCATTTCACAGCAGTGTTACAGCCAGTAATTTAAAGAGAGCTGAGGTGGAGATTTTGTGAGTATTTCAATTATGGCTAACGGTTGGCTCCGTTATGGTCAGTAGGGCTGCCTATGGAGCACTAATTGGAAGGTTCTCACCCTTTTATGAGTTTAATTGCTCTCTGTATATTTCTCCTTAGCTAAAGATCTTCATAAATGCATGAATGTTGCATCCACAGGAATTTTTTAGTATATGTTTACAGTATTCATATAACAAACAAACAATATTTATTTGGCTTCCTTCATTTCTCTACATGTTATGCTGTGTTATGTCAGCATAACACAGCATAACATAGAGAAATGAAGGAAGTCAAGGAATATTGTTTGTTTGTTATATGAATGTGGGCCTACACCCCAGAAATCATGTTGGTTATATGAATATGGGCCCACACCCCAGAAATCATGTTAGTTTTTGAGCACTTTAAAAATTGGAGCATGTCCATCCTGAGCCCAACAGAGCACTGTACAGGCTGGACAAGGAGCCAGCAGTTTCCATGAAGTTCCCACTGAGGAGTGGATTGATTCCCATTCCCTTGCATGTACTGATGTCCTGGTCTGGAGGGAACAGTGTGTAGCCTCAGGGCTGTGATCCAGCACCAGCTCAGGCTTTGCCATTTTGTTTGTCTGTTGAGAGGCGTGGACGCTGTCTGGAAGAGACGCTCTGGCGACACTGGGAATCAGGGAAACTGGGTCTTTGTTCAAGGCTTTGAAAGCTTTGCCTTTTTTTCACCCTGGGTGTCAGGCTGCCAAGAGCCGGCCTTGGTTCTAGGTGTGGATTCATCTCTCGAGTGTCCTCCAGGCTGAGGTGGTTATCAGCTGAAACAGGCAATGAGGCAAGGGGCGCCTCAGGAGTTCCTGCTTGCGTCTCCTTGAAGATTTTCTGCATTCCACAGAAAGCTTGTTAACCTCTGATCTGGTGGGGTGGCAGACTGCTATTTTTATTAGGCTGGCTTGCCAGCCAGCTAGAGTACATCTCTACAATGTCCATTGTGTAAAGGAGTTTATAGATTTCTGTAAAACACCACATGCTGGTATCCTGCTTTTATGAACAGCTTTGGGCTCCAGCCTGTGTTGCATAGCAACACTCAGGGTTTTGTTACTCTGAACTCAGATGATTCAGGATGGCTCTCAATCCTAGAAGCCCAAAAGTCCCAGAAACCTTGAGCTTCAATAAGATGCCAACCGCTTTTCTAAAAATGGCCCAAAGAAGGAAAAAGGTACACCCAGACTATGTGGAGGTCTAAAGTTCACCTTCAACATCAAGTATAACATCAGTGTAGGAGTTTCCATGGCTTTGAGCTCCTCCCTAGTGGAAGGTCTTTTTCCAACCTCAGTATCTGTATTTCAGCATCTGCCTAATAGAAGCTTCTGCCCATGTTTCCACTGCCAGCCTGCCTAGGAGCATGCTTTCCAAGCTATGCCTAGCTTGCATGGTCATCTGAATTGTCTTTGCCCTTGCTGATCTTATTGAAGAAGAGGTGATGGAAAATATTGCCCAGAAAGAAAACAGTGTCAAACCAATCACTAATCATTCCCTGCTATCTCCATGCTGAAATAGCAATACTCACTATGAGGCTACTTCTGCCAGATAAAGGATAATCACCTAAAACATCTGTGTGCCTTGGAACATTATCCTTGAGTGAAGGAGATAGGAAAATCAAAAAGCATAAGCATAGGCAGAAAATATTTTGGCTGTGGCTTTCTATATTTTCAATGCTTCCTATATAGGATGTAGAAGAGGCTTTTTTGCCTCCTTGACAGTAAGACCAGTTTTCCTCAGGGTAACCAGCCCCCTGAGCTGGTAGACCAAGGTGAGAGAAAATAGACCCCCTGTAATCTAGGAGGAAGTAATTAGTGATATGCTGGGCCACCTGAAAACTCACAAGACCATGGCACCAGATGTGATTCACTCAAAGGCACCAAGGGAGCTGGTGGAAGGGCTCACCAAGCCACTCTCCCTCATTTACCATCAGTCCTGCTTAACCAGGGAAATCCCAGACTACTGGAGGTTGGACAATGTCACATCCATCCACAGGAAGAGCTGGAAGGAGCATCCAGGAGACTACAGGCCTGTCAGCCTGATCTTGGTGCCAGGGAAGGTTATGGGAGAGATCACCTTGAGTGTGATCACAAGTGCTCACAGTGTGAGCACATGCAGGAGAACTAAGGAACCAGGCCCAGTCAGCAGGGCTTTAGGAAAGGCATGTCCTGTCTGCCCCAGCTTGGTTGTTATGACCCATGGGGGATGAGGGAAAGCCTGTGGATATAGTCTGCCTGGACTTTAATGCTGTCTCCCACAGCATTCTTCCAGAAAAGCTGGCAGCCCACAGCTTGGATGGGTGCACTCTTGGCTGGGTAAGAGCAGGCTGGACCCAGGGAGTGGTGGTAAACAAGGTGCCCAGTGGTGTCCCCCAGGGCTCAGTACTGGGGCCAGTCCTGTTCAATATCTTTATTAATGATCTGGATGAGGGTATCAAGAGCACCCTCGATCACAGACAACACCAAGCTGGGTGGGAGTGTTGATCTGCTGGAGGGCAGGAAGCTCTACAGAGGGATCTGTACAGGCAGGATAGATGGCCTGAGACCAACGGTGTGAGGTTAAGCAAGACCAGGTTCTGGTCCTCCTCTTGGACCACAACAACCCCATGAAGTCCTAAAGAGTGGGGACAGAGTGGCTGAAAACTGCCCCGCAGAAAAGGACCTGGGGGTGCTGGTTGGCAGCACTGAACAGGAGCCAGGTGTGCCCAGGTGGACAGGAAGGCCAATGGCATCCTGGCCTGTCTCAGGAATGGCGTGGCCAGCAGGACCAGGGCAGGGATTGTCCCCCTGTACTTGGCACTGGTGAGGCCACACCTGAAGTGCTGTGTCCAGCTCTGGGCCCCTCACTACACAGAGACATTGAGGGGCTGGAGAGACTCCAGAGAAGGGCAATGGAGAGGGAGTCCAAAAGCAGCAGAGAATTTTCTTTTAAACAATGCAGCCTTGTAAACAAAGCCCTGGGAAATAAACATCCTTTACAACTGTCAAACTCAGAGCAAATGTTCATTTTCTCATTGCCAGAAGCATTTCTTAATCTGAGAAAGTGAGACAGAATGGCTGTGATCATACCTACTCTTTGAGCAATCCATTTGCAAGAATAGATATGAATGTCACACTAAAAAAAAAAAAAAAAGAAATAGTTGGCTATTGAGGTGAATAATCAAAAGGGGTGAAATAACAAGCACTGAATCTAACCCAACAGGTCAAAGGGTATAAATTAGCAGCACATTTTCTTGACAAAGTAATCAGCTACAAAATCCATGCATTCTCACATTTTTTTCCAAGGCCAACTTGTCTTTGAAACTTAAAAGACTTTTTGCCATGTAAAACAGAGGGAAAAGATAGGAGATTCTGCAAGGAAGCTGCAATTAGAGTAGAGTAATGTTGCAGACCTTTGAAATAAATCTGAGGGAACACATAATGGTTCTCAAAGGGTGAGTGTGAAACTTCACAGGGACGTTTCAGGTTCAGTGGTTGATGCTGACTGTCATTTTTTCTTGCCCTTAAGCTAAGCCAAACATGGTTAACCAAGCCTCTTGCAGCAAATTCTATCAGCTAGATAAGATGTGCAGCACTTAATGTACAGAACGTTGGCTGATTGTGGATGTCGCCAGAGAAGAATGTGAGGCCAACTCATTTTTTTGTTAGAAACTCTGATTGGGACAATTCCATCTCAGCATGAAGAGATTATCACTGCACCACTGATTGGTTAACCTCTGTTCCCATTATTCAGGTTTCTGCATGCAATAAATAGTCTGTCCAGTACATATGGAAAAATCAGTGGAAGAATTCCTATTGATTTCCCTAGGATTGTGTCATAATATTGGGCCCAGTCTTTTACTGCATTGCTTTAGCACTTGGTCATCAGCACTGAAGTGTCAGCTAACAGAAGCCAAGGACTTGTGGCAATGTTTTTCTCATGTGACTCACGAGTGGATGTTTAGAATAAAATGAGATCATTAGAAATAGCCAACTTCTTATAAAACTTATACCCTTTAATTACCTTCTGTCACAGCAAGTTATCATTGTTTTTAATTTAGCAGATGCCCTCAGACTGGAAAAATGTGCTGTTTCATCCCTGCCAGAAATGTTGGTTTGGCTTTGTTTTTTTTTAATTTTAATATGAGACATCAAGGAGATGGAAGGAGAGCAGGGGTTTCAAGCACCCTGACATCCAGTACTATATCTTATGTTTCCCCAACTCTCTCTTCAAGGTGAGCAGTCAAGATAAGCCAATGATCTGCAGGCCATCTAATTTGTTTTTCCATCATTTTCTTAAGTTGTCTTATGTGCAATAATCATTACAGTGTAAGTGACTCTGCTGGGAAAATCAATTCTTCCTCACTGAATAGAAAATAAATTACACTATGCTTGAATCATAATTTGTATTTTGTTTATTTTGATGGGCTTGAAGTTAACCACTGGGTACTTTGCCCAGGAAAGTTCTGTGTCATCTGGCAAAGGCACTATAAACATTAAAGAATCTACTTCCGATCGAAATGTAATAAAAAATGTTCATGGATTTACACTGAATTTTCTGTCAGATGTTCAATATTACGTCCTTGAACACTATAAAGTCTCTGAATATTTATTAGCAAGATGGAAGTCTATTCCAGATAGGCTTTGAACCACGCTCACCACTGGAGCATGTGAATGACTTTCAGTAGTACATCTGTCATAAATTCTATTATTACAAGATTACTATTCCTCTTCTGCTGTTTATCTATAATTCAACCACAACAATGAAAAAGACTCTTATGTGCTATTCATGAGCACAAATCCCACATAACTGATGCCAGCTTTTCAACCTGAGGATGAATGGGAGTCAGCAGAGGTTATCAGCACCTTGCATTGTTCTCACACATCCAGGGCGTTATCCCATAGTGTGCCAAAAACCTCTTCAGTTTTACTATATTTGATAAAATAAATTCAGGACTGCTGGTTTGTACTTTGCTTAAATTAAACAAGAAGTTTCATTGGAGGGGAAGAAAAGGGGGCTGGGGTTGTTTAAGTGCTTTAATTTTCTGTGTGGCATTTATTCCTCAGAGCAGGTGCTCAGGATAAAACCCCTGTGATCAAAGGGGAGTGCTCCTCAGTGACCAGGTTCTCCCTGTCTAATAAGACACTGCAGCTTCCCAGGAGCAAAGTCCCTTTGGAAAAAAGAATCCAACAAAACAAACAACAAAGGATAAAGGGGAAAACAAGGTGCCTGTGTGCACCTATCCCCTCCCATTGCCCAAATCCTGATTGAAGTTAATTCACCTCCCTTGTTCCCCTCCGTTGGATAACCCTTGGCTGAGCACTGGGGTTAGAGACAACTTCTGTGGTGATCTCCAGCACCCTTTCCTAACCTACTCCATGGAAATAGACTTTTCCAGTGATCTGACCAAGAATCTCTTCACCTGAGCATTAAATCCCATATATAATGCAGGATACTTGGTGCTTGCTTAACTATTTAGTTCTGTCCTCCCTGTAAATTCCTACATTTATCTTCAGGGAAAAAAAAATATTTTTGGGTTTTATTTATTATTTTGGTTGTTTTTTTTTTTTCCTTCTGGGGAAAAGGAAAGGGAGTCTGTGCTTATGTTTGGATAACCTGGAGTATTTTCAGTATCCAGCTCTGTGTACAGCTGTTCTGGGAGAGATACTGAAAAGCTGCAAGTGGATTCTTTTGCCATCTTATCACATTCAGACAAGAGAAGACACCCCTTGGCTTATAATGATAAGCTACAGCCTTGATCGATTTGATCTGTGCTTTTGTTCTTCTTCATAATCTGAGCTATTGATTCTATTTATTAAAACTAATTTAAAAAACACAAGCCCTGAGTGCTCTGCTGTTCCAGATCAGGCTGCTCCAGGCAGTCTGATCTGAAGCTAATCCATTCACTGCTGATTTATTTTCACTTTGTTTTCAAGCAGAGTTCTGTTCTGTTTCTTTTTTTCTTTTTCTTTTTCCTTTTTTTTTTTTTTTTTTTTTTGGTTCTCTGTTTCTCTCTGAGAAAAAAGGCATTTTGTGTCACACCTCTAGTGCAAGCAGGGACACTTAGATTCCTTTTTCTGATATATGGACTGAATTTAGCAAAGTTTACCTGACTCTTTTTCACACAGGTTTTTGTTCAGAAGGTGGCCTACTGTGTATTGTTCTCTGTGGTCTTAAATCAAAGCACTACCTTTATGCTAAAAAAAAAAAAAAAAAATTACTTGCTTAAAAGCACTCAATCTTGCCATCTTGAAGTTCATGGGAGTCCCCATGTTCCTAAACTAAGGGCCAGCAAAGGGAATCTTTTCCCTGTACTTCCTGGGAAGCACAGGTTTGTCTAAGGGCTGGTTGATAGTTCTCTAAAAATAAATACCTTTATTCAGACTTAGATAAACAGAATGAAGCCCTTATTATTCCAAACATATTAAAAGAGGAATCTTAAGGAGACAGACACTTTTCAGCACTAAGTTGGCTTTGAGTTTCTGGGCAAAGATCAGCATTTAGTGACTTTGTGGCATTTTATTTACTGTAGGGGCATTTTGTTAGTGATGCAATTGGGCCTTTTTTCCCCCAGTTTTAACACAATTATTTAAATCTTTAACCTCCAAATTATTTGGCTGGTTCAAAGCTCTCTGAGTGTCCAGCTTGTGCAGGGACTGCATATTGTGCCTACTGCATCTTTCAGTGTTTGCTGCTGTAATGTATTCTTTCCACAGTAAAAAAAAAACCCTCATATTCAGTTCCTAATTCATGCCAAGGTCTGCTTGGTCATCCTCACAGTCTAAAGTCTGCTATTTCTTTTGCAGCATGTCAGAATTATCAGCTGGAATCAATCAGGCAAAACATAAGCCTTGATATTGTCATGAAGGAAACAGGCACAAGGTAATATAGAGTAATATCCTCTGAAGCCTTGGTCTGGCTTTGAAAACACTGGGCTTTACTTCAGAATCAATATGGACACAGCAAGATGGAGTCAGTGTTGCTGAATATATCTCTGTAGGTCAGAAATGCCTTATGTAGTGCATTAGGAAGTTATCTTTGTTTTGACTTGGGAGCCACAGGTAGATTATTGACGGGATACTTGCTATAACCAATATTTAAGCAAAACCACAGCTGTTCAGATGCAGTAAGAAAGAAACTCCCCACAGCTTGTTTACAACATGATCTTGCCCCAGACCTTCACAGATGTTGTATAGCCCAGAGAGCATCTTCTGCAAGGGGTCAGCAACTCAAATTTGACCCATCAGCTCCAGCTGGGGCCATGCTACTCCCAGTTTCCACTTCCCTGTCCAGGGTCTCCAGGCAGGGTTACAGCCCAGCAAAGGCAGATCATGGTAAGTTTTTCCTTCTGTAGGAAGGGTCCCCCTTCTTTGCCTGCTCTCTCCCTGCAATACCAGCTGTGGCTGTATGTGAATCAAGCATCCTATGCACTACAGGGAGTCTTGGGAACTGCTAAGGGTAGCTTAAGAATAAGAGAAGCATTCAAGATACTTTAACACAGTACTCCTCCAGCCTCCAAATAATTTCATCCCAGGGGGTTGCCTGGAATTTGTGTTGAAGCATCAGTCCTTGCCCACCCTCTCCAGGACTTCTGTGGACCTCTAAGCTTTCCATGCCAAAAAGTAAATGGGTTATTCCTCTTACAAAAGTCGTATCATGTCTTTGATCAGCATTAGTGCCCTCCTCTTTACCTTTCCCAATAATCAAATACACTTTTTGAGATGGAAGGGATCAGAACTGCACTCTCTGTTTTAACAGAGAAGTGCACCTTCTGTTTTACAGAGAAAGGAGAGGAAAGTTTTAGAAAAAGAGTGCAGCAAACAAGTGACACAAAACCCTTAAGCATTTAGACTATTATGAGCCTCAATTTGCTTTCTAGTCCACCTCCCAAAGAGGGCCTGGGAGAAGAGTAAGGGGCAACTTGAGACTTTGAACTGGCAGTTCAATTGGCCTGATTTTACAAAGATTATCAAAATTACCTAGGAAAAGAATTTGTGGAGAGCTGAAACATTCTTTTAATATTTCCATTATTAGGGTATGCTGAACTGTTCTTGTCACATTTATTTTTGGTTGTGTCTCGTGGAGCCAGTTCTGTGCAATTAAATAGGAGTCTGAATGAGGTGCTGAAAGCATTAAACCCTATCAGCAAGTGCCACATCCACATGCCTTTTTTTACCCTGTTTTATGCAAGGAGATGCCTATCAGAGTCATTTAGAGAGCTGATGTCACAGTCAAATCAAGAAATATGATGGAAGGGTGTGTAGGAAGGGGGCAGAAGTCTCATCCACTGAGGTTAGATGTTGCAAAGAATATATATTTTCCCAGGCATAACTGCTAAACTCTTTCTTAGAGGTCTTCCATAATCTGCAGCTGTGCCATGAGCAGGTCAAGTTTCTCTATTTCACTCTTCTATCACCCTTTTTAGGAGGACCATGTATGTTTATTATTTTCAAGTGCTCTATGGAGGGTTCATGTTTGAGAAGCAGTCTGAAGGGGAAAGCAGGAAACACATCTTTATTCTGAACACAACCTAGCATTTCAGTTGCCAGTGTGGTCAAGGTGGCCTCTTTCTGAAACAATACTGCTCACCTTCAAATACAATAAAGATCCATGCTTGACAACAGTGCAGGCTTTGTCCTGTGTATTACTGAGAAGAGGCCTGTCAGTCTTAAAGGAAATAGTACAGTTAGTATTTTTAGGGATAGTGGCACACTAGCTGCCATGCTATATTTAGTCAGGAGCATCATCTTAATATGGAAAAATAAATCCATGGCTAATGGAAGGTAGATAGATAAATTCAGCTTTTTGCAGTGGCAAGGTAATTCCTGCTAAAATAATAGGAAAATGTAATTATTCATTTTGTTTTGTACAAGGAGAAGTAAGGAGAATTCCTTGCTTTTTCATTCCCTATCAAATTGATGATGTCTATGGGGAAGGGACCTCAATAACAGAGAAGGACTGTGAGGCAGAAGAGACACTCTCAGGAGAGTGCAGGACAATATTGGAAGAGTCCAGGCACCTGCAGTTGATATCCCAGTGATTGTTTCCCTCAGCAATCTCCATGAGATGAGCTGAGAAAGGTTCTTGACATGGGAGTTCTGTGACTGGGAAGAGGACCAGTGATATGGGAGTGTGTGGTGAGCAATGGCAGTGAACAGGAATTTTTACAGGACTTGAATAAAATGTGCAAAGTGCATTACATTGAGAGGACTGTGAGCTCTTTTACAATTACAGGAACCCATTGCTCACTTTAATGTCCTGGCTACTCCCATTCTCAGTGTGCTTTGTGGCTCACCCCCTTTCACATGCAGCAGCAATTCCAAGAGCCAGCCCCTGAAAGATGCAGCAGAGATTCAGATTAGAGGAAGGCATGACCAGAGGAGATTTCCTTTTTTTGCATGGTGCTGGAGTGACCAAAGTTGAGGATTTTTTCCGCTTTGTCACTTTTAGTGTTATTTCAAAACTTAAGCATTTAAAATTTAAATGTGTGCTTTGGTAGTTAAAAAGAAGTAAACTCTCCCCTTGCCATGGTGCTGCAGAAGCAGGAGCATGGGGCACAGGCCCAGTATATTTCTGCATTTCAGGATAGCTGTGTCAGCACAAGTCTGGTGCCGTGGGACAGCAGAGTAGGTGCTGTTTGCCTCTGGGACCCCTCCTTCCAGAGAAGCTGTTTTCCCAAGAATTCCAGTTGAGTTAGTTGTGTTTGACACTCACACTGCTCTTTGGAAAATACAGCACGTAGTAGATAGCAGAGAGAATATTTACTTTTTCAAAGCTTATATTCAGATAGGAAAGAGGAGTACAGTGTCTCAGTGCTGTTTCTTAAATGGTTTCTGACTGCTCTGGCACTGGGAGTATCTGATATCTCATTACAACTTCAAACAAGCCTTTGCATGTATCCAAATTAATCCAAATATTTGGTGGGGACCCTGTTACTTCTTAGACTGTGTGCTAAGTAGGGAATGTAACAGTGAGTGTCTTTCTTTTTATTTCATTAATATTCTGGGATATTTGTTTCATTAATGTTCTGGGATATATTCAGCTGTGTCCCATGAAGCAGCACAGGTATAGTGCCTATGAAGATATGGATGGGAAAGGAGATAAAAGCACTCTAGTTGTTTCTAATGAATTTATCAAGATAAAGTGACACAGGTACAAATAATTAATTTGGTGTTTTTCCTATCCAATGATGGTTCAGCAAGAAGTTCTGCAGAAAAGCTTCCTTTTCTCTTTTACCTTTCCTAAGGCACCCAACTCAGAGCTGAAGTCTCGGGTTGCTGTTGATAATTGCAGCCCCGAGATGCGTAGGGTGTCTCTGTTTCGGCCCGTGCTGTTGAAGAATGAGTCTGGACCCTTCACTTTTCCATCTTGAAGTTGTTTATTAATTCTTATCTATAAAATTTTCTTTCTGCCCAGCTGAGATCTGCTGGGCACTCTGACCACCCCTGAGCCAGTGTTGTCATTTTATACTACAAACTACGTATAACATATTTACACTTAATTCCCAATACCTATCACCTGTGTTAGACAGTGCACTTCTAATCCCAAAGTGCCAACATCACAGCAGAAAATGGAGACCAAGAAGAAGAAGAAGAAGGAAGGCTAGACACACCCAAGTTCCTCCATCTTTG
Organism: Agelaius phoeniceus; assembly: GCF_051311805.1. Classification (NCBI taxonomy): domain Eukaryota; kingdom Metazoa; phylum Chordata; class Aves; order Passeriformes; family Icteridae; genus Agelaius; species Agelaius phoeniceus. The sequence continues at coordinate 104,673,916 of NC_135267.1, read as the reverse complement.
TCCCCATAACCTCCATACCAAAAATCCTAAAATCTACATTTTCACCCTGTGATAAAATTATTATTCTTATACTATTCAAACCTCTGTGACTTTCAGATCCTCATACAAAGCTGGCAACTTGCTCCAGGGGTCAAAATCAAATCCCCAGGTGTTTTGGGCTGCGTGCCAGGGTCTCCGAGCCCCCCGGCGGTGTCCTCAGCAACTCTGGACATCCAGAGGGATGTGCTGAGTTCCGACACTGAAGGGATTTTGTCCCTGGAGGATTTGTCTCAGTCCACAAAAATAACATCATGTATGGTGACCCTGCCAACATAGCAAGTCCCAAAGTTTTAGAGGCAGAAACTCTACACACAAAGAACATTTGTCACCTTTCAGGTATGACCTCAGATGATGAACAAACCCCAGTTCTCTCCCTGCTGTGAAGTAAGATCTTTTTTGACTCATTCTTGGGACAGGAAGAGTCTAAGTGACTGGCTGTGTGTGAGTAGGATGGCTATTCTTGGACTGAATCAAAAGAGGGGAAGAAAGTTGTGAAGACAATACCTAAAAAGCTTCCCATCTGATTGGACTGTGGACACTTTCCAGAACTGTATTTGCCTTGACAAGCTGCCCATGGGAAAGAACACAAAGTGAAACATTCTTTTTGCAAGAGCAAAATACCCAGTACTTGTACAATGTTCCTTTTGTTGGGAAAATATGCAGAGATATTAATTTAGAGCTATTAACATAAATAGATGTATCACGAAGAATGTTGCTCGGAGTGAATGAATTTTTCATGGCTCCTCCTCACCATAAAGATGGTTGCAGATATCAAGGTCAGGTTTTAAGGAAGCTGTACATTCATCACATGCTGTACATTTCTCAAAGGCCCCCTGTAAGTAAGCTGTGAGGAACAAGGATGTGCTCTTCTAAAAGTAACATAGTGTCTTACAGGATAATCAAAACTAATAAAAGTACAGCTATTTGTAAAAATAAAGCAATCTCTATTTCCTGGCTCTCTGTAACCAAGACAGGATAACTTCATTCACTGGTGTTATTTGTCTTGCACAGAACACTTTTCACAGCATGCCTTTGACATTAATAGAAGCAATTTTAGCTGTGCTTTCAAGCTTACTGCTGGTCTTTTTTGTGGTAACTCATTCCAAGCAGTTAAACTCTTCCCAGATGCAAACATGATAACTGTGATTCTGCTCAGAGGCCTAAAGAGGACTTGTTTGTTGCAATTTGTGCTCAGCAGCAAACCCTTCTTCTCTCTAAGTGTATATACTGTAGAGGAATCCAGAGCTCCAACTTTGCTTTGCTACAGCTCTGGGGAAGCTTAAAGCAGGGAGGAGATCCTTCCTGCCTAGACAACGTTGCTTTGCCTGCTTTACCTGATGTCATTGTGTAGCTACTGCTACTTGCACCTAAATCTTCAATAGAGTTGATTGTCAGGGACTTTACAAAGTCAGTTAACACACACAGGCAGCTGGTCTGAATAATCACAACTCTTGTGCATCTCCAGCTTTGCCTCAGTGTAAATCAACACAAGCTAAATACACTGAAATAACTACGATAGGTGTAGACCATCAATGAGTAAAAGTCTTGGTGTTGCATTCCTTTTTCTGATTAGGAGTTTTGCCATCTCCCCTTTTTTTTTTTCCTGTTCCTCCATATCCAGATTCCTCCCACCTTATTCGAGCAGAGCTATTTAAAAGCATCTTGGAGCTTTATTTTTAACTGGCTGCACGTGTGACCTCAGAAGGAAGCTATCTGCTGTGCCCTGGGGGATGAGGCAGCGCTACTGAGGACAGTGTGTGCTTTGTCCAGAAATGAAAAGGCTATCAGTGCTGAGACTAAACATGCCTTGGCTTTGGAAAACTAACCCAGGGAGGAGGGAGAGTAAGCTTTACAGGCCCGTTGCTTGACCACTTTTACAGTCTTTTAGATGCTTGGTTGTTTTGTTGGGTTTTTTGTGCTTTTTTGTTTGGTTTTTTTTCTCAACAGTTTTCTGCTTCCTTATCTCTCCTTATCAGCTGTTAGCTGCCTACTGGCACTGTGGGCAATTAATTAGCTGACCTAAGCAAGGTCCTCGGGGAAAAACAAATCCCACAGCAAATTTGCTGTGTGCCTGTGGGAGCAGCATCACAGCTCTGCTGAGAAAACAGACCTGTTGTTATCCATGCTATGGTGTTGTGGGCACTCTGCAAGTGAAAAGGGCATTGGGGGTGTGATCTTGAAATGCTTCCCTGCAGCTTTTTGTGGCTGGGGGGCATTATTACACTGGGTAAGTGTTAACTAAATTTAGAATAGGAATGCAATCAGTACTGTTGATTATCCTTTTAATCTAATTCCAAGAAGAAAAGGAAATTGATTTTTATGGGAGGCCTGATAAAGATTAAGAAGTGATTTTTCATCAGCTGCTGCACTTATTCCTTTTAGACTCAGACCTGCAAAGCAGATGGACATCACTAATAATTTTATCAACACAGTTCTAATTGTATTTACTTTCTCTGTACAATACTTTATTTAATTGCTCACAAACCAAAATATTTTATTTTTCATAGATGCCCTTTACATCTCTCCCAGACCTGGAGAGATTGCCAAGTAGCCTTCCTGAAAGGAGGACACGTTCCCTCCCAGATTAACCCTACGTTTTCTGTCTTCTTCATAAAATGTGCACTGCCTAGATTTTCCTTGGAATACTCACCTTTACCAGCTTTTATTATCCCACAAGAGGAATAAACCAGCTGCACTGTCTAGATAACTTCTTCCTCAAGCATTCAAAAGGGATGAGGCGCTGACTTAAGCACATTAGGTGGATGCAGTGATCAGATGCTTCAATCCAGATTGTGCATGTTAGCAAGGGATTATGCTCTTTCTCTCATAAATCCATTTACATGTGTATGAAGTAGGGCCTCTCAGACACTCAAATCCATAGATCATGTCTCAGTTGAACAAATGAATTGCAAAGCTCTTCCTCCATTATTCAAGTGTGCCTGAGCTATCAGGGTCCACTCTTTGAAATGAATCTGTAGTTACACGAAGAGTCATTATTAGAGAAATATTCTGCTTGGCTTTGGGTTTCTCTTAAGATAATGCCATATCTCTCTGAAAAGATGAGCCAGCAGGATGGTGAGAGATGTTTTTTGTCACTACCTGTGCCATTCCTCACGATCCTGCTTTACTCAGCTTTACAAAGTCCCTACTTCAGAATCCCATGGAATTGAGGTGACTAATACAAATCTTTTCCCATTCTTAAATTAAAGCCTCATGAGTGTTGGAAATAGCTTAGCAGCATGATATGAATGCACTCTAAAGACTTTAAAACTAAAAGGCAAATAAACCCAAGCTTTTTGCATTTAGCTTGATGGGGTTTGAAGCCTGATGTTTAGCATCCAATTTATGACTTTTGTAATTCTCTCTGCCTGCTGTTAAGAAAGGGAAAACATAGCTTTGTCTGAAAGCACCTACAGGCTACTTAATAGATACCAGAGATTTTCCACCTAGGCAGCTGAGTAGGAGAAATACTTCAATGTTCATATATATCTACATATGCCCCTTCCCTGTGAGATGTTCACTAGAACCAGGCCCCCCCAGTCACACTGAAGTCAGATGACAGTGTGAACCCATTTCAGTGAGCTGGAGGCTTACAAATGTTCTTCATAAATTTAAATTAAATCACATTCCGCTCTAAGGAATCTCATTATTCATTCTGGTGAGAATTAGGACAGAAGTTTAGGGCCAAAGTGGCACAGATCAATTGATTTACACCATCTGGGATGTGGTCTGCAGTATCTATTTGTCTCCTATTATACAACATGAAAAGCAAAATAGTCCTTCACTGTTGTATTGACTAATCAAGCAAAAACAGAAAAAAGCCCCACCCCACCAGGATGCAGGATCTTGTTGATTTGTGCATTTAATCAAGAGCACGTTAAATAGGTCATAGAATCATTTTGCCTTCCCCTGATGTAAAGCAAAAATTCTTCTGTTGCTTGTGCAGGAACCTCCAAAGCAAGAAGAAAAAACAAAGAAACAACAAAGAAATAACCAAAAAGAATTACAGAGAGTAAATTAAATTTCACTATAAATCTTTGTTTGACAAAATGCACATTGCTGCAGAGGATTAGAAGGTGATAGCATCAGTCTATTAGCTCAGAGATTAAAGTAAAAATGTTCTTCAAAATCCTATCACATTTAATTCTTTGGAACCAAAGTTGGTGATTTAGCATTATGGTCACTGAATCTTTTTGGCTTTTTCTTTTATTTTTCTTTGGTCTTTAAGTTATAAAGTTTATAGTATCTGCTTGATATAGTTCATTTTAATGTCAAGAATTTGCAATTTACATGAGGCAGAGAAGATAATTCTACAATGCACACACTTTTCTGATTAACTGTGTGTGACTTAAGTAGATCTAAGAAATGTGTTTTAACGAGTGTTTTGAAAGACCTAAATTCAGCCAGGCTTTATGATGCAGAAATTGTTTTATTTTTTTTAAACCAGTCTAATTTCTGATAATCAGTGCAGTTCTTTGTTGTGCAAGGTTATTGCCAGTGGCAGGGACAAGGAAGGGAGCTGGGAGGAGGGGACACAAAAACAATGTGGGAGCAAGTTCTGGTGGAAAATTTGTGCCAAAGAGCACCTTAGCAATTGCTCAAGAAAAACTTGTGGGACCAGGGTCTGAGAATTCTTTTGATGAATGTGTAAAATGCACCATTCTGAACACAAATGGCTAACCTCACAAACACAGTGTAGCTACATTGGCTTCACTCCACAGGTTTCCTTTGCACTTTTTTTTCAGGGACAATTAGCAGAAATTACCTGTATAGGTCCACTTTTTTAATCTTCTGATTTTACAAGCCTTTTAATCACCCGTACCTTGAGCATCAGGTATTTGAATAATGATATCCAGTCCTCCATCCTTTCATTAAGAGGTCAATCTCCTTTCTATCACTGGAATCATGTGGGGCTCCATGAGAGAACATTAATTTTTCTGAAGATTTTTTTTTTCTTTGTGTCTTATGCTCCTCCTGTCTGAACTACTTCAGCTGAAGAAGACTCTATTTTAAGAAAAGATCAATAAATCTCTTCATAACTGGAAATGTTAGAGGGTTATTCCAGAACATTTTAGCAGTACCTGCTAATTTCTGTTCTTTGCATTATGTCCTCTACAGGCTTTGAGATTAATTGGTCACTGTGATATTTCTGTGGTGCTGGACACAGCCATACAGAAACAAGATGCATTTCTATTGTTTGTTCTTCATAGTGGTATAAAGTGCAAGTCATCTGTGTCAGTGGCTTCATATCAACCAAGATGCTACTGTTTTAAACATCAGGTTAAAATGTCCTATATAAATAAACAAATCTATAGGAGATAGTTCTGTCCTCATCTTGACAGGTCTAGCTTTAAGTTGCAACATTTTTTTTAGTAGCTTTATAATAGAGGAGTTTACTCAAACCCATTCATGGGACAAATGAAATTGATACAATAGAGATATGTAAAACAATTAAAAATGAGAAATGGAAAAAAAGCTGTGGGAATTTTGTATGTTCAGTCCAGAGAAATATAGAAAGTACGAGTGTGATTGTAAAACTGGAGCAGATAGCTTCAGTTCCTACCTGTGAGGGACTCTTGAGGAGTTTTTCTCAAGAATCACTTTCAACAGATATTTAAGTCAGGATTTAGAAACCTCTCCTGGATATCATTGAAGCAATGGGCCAGACTGAAATCTATCCTTTTACCTAGTTAATAACAGTAACTAATATTGCCATTTTTATATTTCCAGCTATGAATATTGCCTTCACACAATGCAGGATAACCATGTGACCATCTGGGGCTTATTTCCATTTCCATGCTTCCTGCTGTGTCATTTGTTAAGTTTTTGGTGGTTCCAACACTGGAGTTTCTCACTGGGACTTTCTCATGCCTTGCGTTGGGCACCTGGCTCTGGGTTTTCAATTCCACACCAGTCACTGAATGTTTAGGCCTTTCAATGATTTCCTTGCTGGTAACTAAGTGCCAACATAAATTTTTAGGACCAAACACTGCATTTCTGTCTCAAGTACACATTTTTTTAAAGGAAGCCTTTCTTTACTTGCTTCTCTTGACATGAAACATGCCTGAGCAAAGGTGGGCTGTATTCATTTATTTGACCCTAAAATAGTGCCAGAAACAAAACCTAGGAAATGCTTTCCATTTATTTTCTCCATGTAGCTCAGAAAGAATTGGTACTGAACAGCCAGTATCTCATGTTAAGTACAGATTGATTCTTGGAGACTAATTGGTGAGATTTATTGACACTAAAGGATTTGGCTAGTTATAATAGATTCTATTCATTATACAGTTGATAATTCAATGAGTAGCTGATTCTAATTTTCACTGTTAGTTATGCCTTTAAGTCTGACTTTCTATAGCTCACACAGAGAAGTTTAAAAACAATTAACCTTAATTTTTTTTTTTAAGTGGAATATGAGATTCCAGCTATTAAACTTCAATTCTGTTTTAACTGCTTCAGGGCATTAGACACGTGGATCCTGAATTCTGGCACCTTATTAACACAGGATATCAGGATCCTCAACAAAGAAACTCAAGGTCTGATTTTTAGTTTTATGCAGATGAGGCTTTTCTCATATCAGTAACCCCATCCATGAATGAGGCTCCCTCCTTTTCATTAGTTTCTGTATCAGACTATAACTTCTTGTTGTGGTGAAGCACAGCATAGCACAGTGTTTAATTAAAAATTGCAAACGTCCTGATGACCTGTGACTGCAGAGAGAGGATTCATTTTAGCACATTGCCATAAAAAAATGATTGGTGGCTTTTCAGACAAAGCCCTTTTTTTAGGGCTTGGAAATTAGGCGTGCATTTTGACAAAGCAGAGTTTGAGAGAGATTTCAAAGCAGATCAAAGTTAAAGGGTTTCCTGATGGTTCAGCTTTGTAGCACTAAGCCTGCTGGGTGTTCTGCAAGGATCCATTGTACCCATCCACTCTGAAAGCACAGCCACAGCTTTGCATGCATTACACCAGCCCCATTTTCAGTCAGGTTTTACAAATTGCCTAATCCAGGTTAGGCCTTTTCTGGAAGCTCTTTTATCCTTCTAACATTTGCATAATGATCTCAATACTGTAATTCTTGTGTGACAGTGTGTTGAAGCTCTTTCTGATTTACATTAACGATAGTACAAGAATAATGAAATACCAAATTGACTTCATCATCTTTCACAACTGAGAATACCATAAATTTCAATGTTTAAAAAGTGTGGGACCAAGTTCACTCCTGGTGTAATCACTATGACATCTCTGGAACTAGGTGAGGTATGCATTGACTTTTTCTGCTTAAGTAAATATTAACTCATAAGGGGGTAGATTCTATTAAAGACCTACAATTAAAAAATGTGAACTTGTCACGTAGGTACTCTGAGAGAACAATAGGTTTTCTCCCCTAAAATTTTGATTAAAACATGATAATCTCGCAGTAAAATTCTCAGCTAATTATCTGAAGTAAAACATAGATGAGGATTGCATGAATACTTTATGTGAATGGTAAAGTAAGTCTCTAGTTTTCAGGCATTGTGTTAAAAATTGCAGGACTGAACAGCAGGTAATAGCAGGCTGAGTTCTCATTTCTGTCCTCCTGCAGACCTTACAATGAGACAGCATATGAGCTGAAAGGTGATCCCAAACAGCCATGCAAAGCCAGTTCTGAGATGATGAAAATTAGGGGTGGTCTGACAGATATGCTCACTAAATAAAATAATTCCATAGTAATGCAGAAAAAAATTCATCACCACTTCCACAGAAAAATAGACTATGAAACTAAATCCCAGGGGTGATGTAGGTATGTAACATGTTCATGTGTGTAGCTTGGGTGGGTGTTTTTTTAAAATAAAGGAAAAAAAACTTTTCAACAACTGTCTCTCAATGCAACCAATATTATCTGATGGCTTGTGAACAGCAGCTCAGGTTAATATATGCATTTGTTTGTGCTAGCTTCTTATCAATGATTATACATGTGAAAGAAAACAATCATGCAGATGACACCTTATTTCTCTGAGTAGTAGAAACCCTATATATCATTTGCTGAGTTCTATCAGAATTTTTCTAGTCCTTTTTGTTAATTGAGAATAGAGGAGATAACTCTAGGTTAACAAAAATCCTTACACTTCAAATATTTCAAATGGGTTTTCTTCATAAAGCATATTCTGTGACTTTTAAAAATGATAAAAATGTTGTCCTGGTGCATGTGTGATCAAGTATTCCAAAGTCCCAATTTTGTGGCATATTATGAACTAATTAGAAGAGAGACTGTGAGAAGCCATAAAGTTATTAAAGCTGCAATGATGTGAGACAGTAGCTGACTCCTCAAATTATCTGTGCAGCAAGCAGATCAAGGAATTTTCCTGAATGAGCATGGATGGAGCACTTTACAGCCTTGAGTAAGCACCTCATCCCAGTCTGGCTCCACAGGGCTGCTTCATCCTGTGCTTGAGCATCACTCAGAAGAGCAGTTGAGATGAGAAAGATGCTGTTCCCTCTGAGCAAACAGAGAAGCTGCAAGTCTGGATTTCTTTGTGTAGCAAAAAGGGAAATGGCAACTACTAATGATGCTTTTTCCCCTGAGGAACCCCAGTGCTGTGCTGTAATTTTGGATGTCACAGCTGTATTTAGATGCCAAAGCCTTCAGCCATGAGACCATCCTTGTGCCTGTGAGAAAGGCTTCTCCTGTGCTGGCAAGGCTACTTCACAGTCCTGTGTCATGAATAGTAAGTAACCACCCTGTTTTCTCTATTTTCAGGAGATTTGTCCTCACCAAGATGAGAGTCATTCCCAAAGGAGCTTTCACAGGACTTGTTGACCTAGAGAAAATGTATGTATTGTGTTAATATTTACTAGGAAACAACTATTTTACTCCAAGCAGCACTTTCTGATTGCAACTCCTTTTACAGCCTGTTAGCAAGTTCCTATCACTGAGCTTCATATAGTTTTATCTTTCTGTCTAAAGTAAAAAAATGGAATGCTTTTTTTATTGACACCTTCCAGAACAATGTTGTCATAAATACATTTTCATATCAGCAACCGGGCAGTCTTCAGTCAATGGGCTGGTTGAGCATGGAGTGTCATTGCAGTTAATAAATACAGTGCCATAGCAGAAGATCACAGGAAACTGAATATTTTGTGAGTTTTGGAATGAAGCAGTTGGAAAGATTAGGGAGGAAAGAGCTCCTGTTAATAATAGGTCAGCTAATTCTCTTTTCACTAATGAATTAACTAAATAGGATTGTTTTGTGCATGCTCAGAGGCAGCTGGCAGGATGCATGAGAGAATTTTCTTACAGGTGATAGATCCAAAAATCTTAGTACACAAAGAGTGTAAGCAGCTCATTTCTGTGAATTTTAGTGATCAGCCTGGAGGTACAATTATGAGCACCTTTGATGAACAGATGTATCTTACATTCATTAGTATGCTATTGTGGAGGCATTGCAGCTCCACCACCAGAAGGGAAAACCCTGTGTGACATGTTTCCTACTTCTCTTTAACAACAGGAAACCTATGGCTTAGCTGGTGCTAACACCAAAAATTATAACCCTCACTGTCCAACCTGAACTATTCTGCCTCATGTACGATATTTCTGAAATATCTCATATATGGGCAAGTCCCATTTTGCTTAGAAACAGAACAGCACTTGCACCCTGACAGGAGGGGATCACAAACAGGCTGTTCACCCAGGAGCAGTCTGAGTGGGAGTGAGGAAATATACTTAAAATGCAGTACCTTTTTCAGTGCTGTGTGTGCAATGGCAGAACTCCAAAGGACATTTCTCTGCATCATTCCTACCCTTCTCCCTTGTACTCTTGCATGAATAAGGGATTTAGCAAGAAGGTGGTGAGGGTTCGTTTTAGCCTTGTCCTTATGGAAAATCATTGAGCACTTTGGACTGTGAAGTGGGCTGCAAAGTGCATTGTGAGCTGCTTCTGTTATCTTTAATTACTCAGAAACCATATGTCAGATGTGTATAAAGGCATTGAATGGGATGTTTCTAAGTGGTGATTTATTGTTAACCAAAAAATTATATATGGAAATGGACTCAATTTGAAAATACATCCATCTACTAGTAGTACATGGAGGAGAAATGGGGACAGTAAGTTTATAGCAAAATTTCCTTGAAAATAAAAGTGTGATAAATATGTAAATGAGGCCAATCAACATCAACAAAACTGTGGTATTTGCAGATGATATAGCAAACAGATAAAATTTGAAATAGCTCACAAATCCTAAACCTAACCCATAAAACATTCATCAAAAATATTCATGATAACGTAGGGACAAAAAAAGTGGGTAATCAAATAATAGATTTGCATATAAAAACACAGCCTTTGTATGAAAGCCTTTTTACTCTTGCAAGATCATGCACAGAAAGAAAGATTAAGCAAACTGTAGCCTATTTAAGGAAAACAGCTATTAATAATGTGATACCTCCATATGGTAAAATGTGGATGGCCTGATGTATACAAATGAGACACTTCAATGTAGTGTATGTGTGTGCTCCCCTAGAACTGAGTAGGCTAAAAATGAAGAGTGACAATATTTCCTGAACGTGTTACTGAAGAAAAACAGCATTTTCTTCAGTCCAGCATAGCTGCATTCGTGATTTTAATCACTAATACATCATTCCTAAGTGTGTTTCTGAGAACAGGATGGGTGTTAAAGCCCTGAATTTGGAGAGAAATGGTGGTCTTTGGAACCATCCCTAGGGAATGAAGCAGTTGATTGCAAGTTGGAAATGTGATGGTCAGAGGCCATCTTGGGCATTGTCGGGGCCTCTAGCTGGTCAGAGTGACCCCTAGAAGAGTTCCAAGGTCTCTTTTCCCAGCCCAACACTTGAAGAAGGAGTCAGGGCTCTTCATTTCTCGGTCTCAAGGTTGTTTATTGTATCTCATCTATAAAATTCTTCCTCCTGACCTGCCAAGGTCTGCTCAGCAAGACAGCCCGAGGGATTCTGCCTGCCCCAGGGGCTGTGTTATGTCTTTATACTAAAAACTACAATGTGTACAATGTTTACAATTACTTTCCAGTACCTATCACCTATGTTAGACAGTGAGCTTCTACTCTAAACCAATCCAAAAGTGCCAACATCCCAGCAGAAGATGGAGGCCAAGAAGAAGAAGGAGAAAGGCTGGACATGCCCAGTTCCCTCCATCTTGCCCTGCTGAATCCCCATTCCAGAAAACCCAAAATCTACTTTTTCACCCTGTGATAACTTCACTATTATTCTACCTAAACTGTTGTGGCTTGCAGATCTTCATCTAAGGTTGGTAATTTGCTCCATGGGTCATAATCAAAACCACAGGCATTTTGGGCTCCATGCCAGGGCTTCTGAGCCCCCTGGCAGGGGTCTTGGCTGCTCAGGACAGCCAGAGGGATGTCCTGGGTTCCCACAGGGCATAGTAGACTTTGGCCTGCTTAGGACACTGGTTCAGAGAGTCCTTTGGGAAAGAGTCCTGAATAAGAAGTTCAGGAAGGCTTCAAGGAGGAGATCTTAAAGGCACAGAAGTAGTGTCTTTATGTGCTGAAAGATGAGCTGTTGGGTAAGAAGATCAACACAGAGCTTTCGCAGCAACCCAGGGAAAAAATAGTTTATGACGTTTGGAAAGGTCAGGCAACTCAGGAAGAATACAAGGATGTCATTAGGTCATGTAGAGAGAAAATTAGAGAGGCAAAAGCTCAGTTAGAATTCAATCTGGCCACTGCTGTGAAAGGAAATAAAAGGGGGTTTATAAATATATTAACGGCAAAAGTAGGGCCAAGGAAAATCTCACTCCTTTAGTGGACCCAGGGGGAAACATTGGCACTAAGGATGAGGAAAACACTGAGGTGTTTATGCTTTCTTGATTTCTTAATTCTTTCTTTGCCTCAACCTTTAACAGAAAGACTGGTTATCCTCAGAACATCTCCTGAAAGGAGGCTGTAGCCAGGTGGGGCTTGGCCTCTTCTCCCAGGCAAATAGAACAAGAGGGAATGTCCTCAAGCTTTGCCAGGGGACGTCAAGTTTGGACCAGGGAGAATGTCAGAATTTCCAGAAAGGGTTTTAAGGCATTGGAATAGGCTGCCCATGGAAGTGGTAGAGTCACCACCCCTGAAGGTGTTCAAGAAATGACTGGACATCACAGGTTTACTTGACATGGTGGTGTTTGGTCAAAGGTTGGACTTGATGATTTTAGAGGTCTCAGTGATCCTTGAGGGACCCTTCCAAGTCAGAATATCCTGTGAAATATCTGTCTTTTCCAACCTTAATGGTTCTGTGATTCTAGGCTAAATCAGAGATGAGTCCTCCCTAAGAATACTAAATCTCTTATATTTCCCTTCAAAGTGAATGAAGGCTTTTGAATTTTCTGTTTTTCAAAGAAAAATAATTCCTTTATATTTTCCTGCTTTCACTATGCATTTTAGTATCTTCCCAAACATTTAAACTGCTGAGAACTTAAATATATGTATTTTTCCAGAAAATGTCAAATACTTTTCAGTCAGAGTATCCAGGCAAGTTCTCAATTTTTTTCTCTTTGGACTGTCAAGGACTTTCCAGAATGGATACTAATGACCATGATTCATAAAGGAAAAACTAGTGTGACTTGGAAATGTGGGCATGGAGGTGTTGATCTGACCTCTCTGATGGAGCTCCAGTTTTGGTAACCAAGACAAAATCTTTTGGGTTTCACCTGATTTTTTTAATTTGGCAATATTGTCATTGGAATACTTTTTCCTTTTTTTATTCTTTTAAGAGTGAGAGCCCATTTGAACCATTTTCTAGTTTGTCATTATTTTCTCAACCATCTAAATTCCTTCAGTTGCTGACAAAACATGAAATGACCATTCTGCAGACTGTCATATGGTGCAACAACTTTCCTGAAGTATGTTCTGGGAGAAGGATCTTTGCTTCTTAAATAAAATGTTTGAAGTTATGAAATAAACTTACAGGCTCTAAATATCAGAGGCTTCTCTTACTAAACATGCAACTTGAATTTTCCTACAGAAAACCCTTTCAGAATCCCACAGGTTTGAGGAACAGCCTTGCCATCTTGTTGCCAGCAGCTCTCCAACTTCTGCACAACTCTGGCTTCATGTCAATTTAGCAAATAGGTGTTCAGGAAAGCAGACTGGTTATTTTTGCTACATGTTTAGTCTACTCCTAGGTCTTAGACAATTGGAACGTGGCAGTTCTTCTGGACTTCTGCTTAACCAACTTATTTACACTCCCAGAACTAATTAACCCTCCAGTTACTAAATTAAAAAGCAGTCTCATGCAGGCACACACCTGGAAAAATCAATCTGACATGCTCAGCAGCAGCTGTGTCATCCTCAACCTGCACAGAAAGAGCTTAATTTGGAGTAGAGGCAGTCAGAAGCAACACTAAGTCTCTCTTTTTCTGTTTCTGAGTTTCCTGCTGTTACTATGAGGTGGCAAAGTAGATTTGTGAATCTTGATCTAACAAGGCTTGATTTGGGCATTATATATATAGGAAGCTTGATCTGATTGTGTTACCCTGTGCAAGCAAAAGAGGCTTCATGTCTGTACCCTGAGGCACAATCCCCTTGAAAATTCATCATCAGTTATTTGTTCTTTTTTGAAGGGTTTAAGCTAAAACATAATGCTTTGGTTCATCATTTGCTCTCAAACCCAACCTATGTGCAGCCTAAGGAAACTCAGTTGTGAGGATGAAGTACTTCTGGAACTAGAAGATGTCACAGAGGGGAAAAAAGCACCATTATCAGCCCTGTTTTTATTTTGGAGTAATTGGAGGGAAGCATTTTTATAGGAGATGCTGGCAAAGACACATTTTAAGAGCATGAACCATGGTATGGACAACAGAGCTTGATGAGCTAAATCCATAATCAGCTCTGGAGATCATGGAAAGCTAAAGCTTCTAGGGTGGAGGGAAGCCACCAGAGCTGACACTCCTGGAAAGGAAAGTTTTCTGTCCATGGAAAACAGCAGCTATCTACTGCTTCTTCATGAATTGGTAGAGAAAACTAGCCCTGAATTATGTATTTACTAAATTACTTAGTAAATTACTAAGATTAGTAAATTACTAATTTACTAAATTACTTAGCATTCAAGATTTTCTGGTGTTCTCTTTGTTTAGACTGTGCCTCCATTGATAGTTCCTAAGGACAAATGCTGCTGCTCTGTGACCTAGACACACAAGCACCAGCTTATTTCACAAACAACAACCAACCTAATGGATGATGATAAAACCTCTCCTGTTTGCCCCTCTAGGCTAAAAGGCAAGTCCCACTTCCTTTGACTCAGCTGGATCACACTGAGTGATCACACTGAGATCACCTTTTATGTTTTGTCTAAACTCAGAGGAGTTACTTGTGGGTAATGGAGACCAGAAGAGAGAATTTTGAATCAAGGGGTGTCTCTCTTTCGGTGGCTGGGGAAGGACCAGAATTCTTGTCTTGGTTGTGAGTCTCACCTAGAAAATTTGGCAGAACACGGAGACTTCACTTTCTCTAGCAAGTTATAACAACCTGGCAAATTGATGCATTCACCATCCAGACCTTCTTCAGCAGTAGCAATCAGGCTGCCTGGGCTAGCAAGGGGCTAACCCATCCCATGTGCTCCTAAAATCAGCCTCATTAAGCTCCTGCAGGTGACTCTGTGACACTTTTCAGCGTAGAGCCCAAGGATGTGGGAGGGAAGGGGGGAAGGCAGAAATCACAGGATCACCTAAGGACGAGCAGGCTGTGTCTTCTGCTACCAAGAAAGCTGTTCAGCATTTCACAGCTTCTCCAGTTTTTCTTTTATTGTGTGCTGCCTCATTTGATAAGCAAAAGGCCAGGCTTAAATAAGTTCATTTCTCAAAATGAGAAAATGGTTATGATTAAGTGTAGCCAAAGCATTTGGAAATTTTATCTAGGCAGGAGTTGCTTTCTACCTTTTGTTGCATCATTGGGATTAACCTGCTTTTTATTTTTTTTTGCAAGTGGAAAAATATGGATTTTAGGATCTGCTGTGATATATAAGTTAAGTAGTGCATGCTTATAAAAGTACTTATTTACATCCCTAAGGTGAAAGTGGTACACAGACCATTCTGTGTACCAAAATACCTACTGAATAAGGTAAAAGTCATCCTTTGGTAGCAAATACTCCAGGGTATACTCTCAAGGTGCAGCTCTATGGATATTAAATTCTAATTTACATTATAGGAACTTCTGTGTAACTTCCAGCATCTTGAGGGCAGGCCGTGAAAATAAGTACGCTGCTTAATGCATTTAAATTAGTCCATGCATTTTCTCTCAGGGAACAGAGGACTACTGTTCAAAACCACTAAGGCAAGTAACCAACATAGGCAAAGAAATTTAAAATTCAGGCAGTTATCCCAAAGAATAAATGTTTGAATGGGGCCGTTGCTGTGATGTGGGGCTTTCCCTGCAGCCCTGGACGAGTCAGCAAGCTGGTGGTCGGGCAGGGAGCAATCACAGGAGGCCTCCTGGCTCCTGCAGCTGGACTTGCAAGTCCCAGATGTCCCTACCACAGGTGACAGTCTTTGTCTGATAGTGATCAGTGGGCTGGAACAGGGCTTTTCCTCAGAGGAGGGGTTGGTGGCACTTCAGGCCTCTGGTCCATTCCAAGATGGATCCAGCAGAATCACATGAGAAAACTTGTCCTCAGGCAGACGTGCAGTTCAGGCTGTGTCAGCCTTCTTTTGCCCCCTCTGCCCTTTGAGCTGGGTTCCCACAAATGGCATGTGGAAGGTGAGCAGCCACAGGAGCTTCTCCCAGGGCTCCTGTTCCCATGGTGGTGGTGGAGGAGCCAGGCAGAGCAGTGCCTGTGCCTCTGTCTCTCCGTGAGCTTCTGGGGTAATTCTCCTTCCCCAGGCTGTGCCATTGCTTCAGACCACCCTCCATTGCTCCAGCCTTTGGAAACATCACCCCTGGATAGCAAACTTTTGTGTTTGGGGTGAAAATATAGGAAGCCTGGTGTTCTAAATTCAGCTTATTTCATGCCAGGAGAAGCTATGCCTTGTGTTCTAAACACAACAGGCAGTGAAGGAAGGCTGGGTGGCTTTATTACAATCTATAAACCTTTTGCTGCATCATCACTTGGTATTCTGCTTTTCCCTGCCAAAGCTTAACTGTGGAAGAGATCTTCCACTTGCAGTTACTGTTGTCATCCCTTGCACAACTAAAAAAACTGAAGGAGAAATTTATTATCCATGTCAGTTACTCGCTGCCGATGTCAAAGAGCAGAGATTTAATTACAGTTTTGCTACATTTCAGGGAAAGATAATCTGATCTCAGGATTTTTCTAATGCTTGGATGGAACAAAATTACAAATAAAGTGAAAACCCTTAGAAGAAGAAGCTAGGAAATGTAAAATCAATTAATAGTGTTCATATCAACATTTTCTAAATTTTCTATTCAAAAACTCACAGAAAAACACACTAATATTTGCATATTTTAATTGAAACACATCAGAGCACAAGAAAGAAGTATTCCATAAATCTTTCTATGTGGTTTACTATCTTGATGCTTGCTTTCTTTGATAAAATAAATTTAAAAAGAAAATACATTTTGTCATTACTTGCTTTTGTTGAGCAAGAATGAGCTTTGTGGTAATGAACTGTTAGCAGAATCTTTATTTGTTAACTGCACTGGTGTGAAGCCAGCATTAAGGACTGAAGTATTTAATGGGAGCATCATCTTGCACATCATCTCAGGTCCCTGTTTTACAGCTGTCTAGACAGAGAGAGAGAGAAAAAAAAAAAGAGGAACCAACTTGTCTGAATGTATGCTAAATGCTTTAATGCCTTTCCCCAGTGACATACTGTTCAGATTACCTGAATTCATAAAACATGAAACGTGGGCAAATGCTTGTGTGAGTTCCCACTCTGTTTCAGGAGGAAACTTTGATCCAGTGCTCTTCTGCCTTCCTCCATCCTAATAAAATAGATAAAACTGTGTGCTAAATTAAGATAGCCTTTTTACATATATAAATGTAGGATCTCAAGTAGCCTCATTCATCCAAAATGAGATTTGAGGGTGAAAGGCGCAGTTCTTAAAGAAAGTCTCACTCCGGTGGAAGAAAAAAAAAATCCAACCCAAAAAACCAACCAAACAAACACCACCTCTGCAATTGAAAATGTTGTGAATTATCAATATAATTTTCTCAATTAGTAAGATTATTTCTCAGTTGGCTTGCCCTGCTCTTGGACAGTTTTCTGGGCTTCCCCTGCCACCATTTCAGCTGTGCCAGACAAGCGGTAGGTTCAGCATCACATGGAGACAATTCCTTCCCCCTGTTTGCAAGGCAGCCCCAGTCCAGGTCCTTGCATTTGAGGCATAAAGCTGATTATTGTGACTGGCAGACCTAGCAAGGAGCCTCAGGACTGATGGCCATCCTGTGGTGCAGAATTAATGCCATCCTCTTTCTTCTTTTCTCCCGGGGGCATGGGCAGAGCATGCCGAGGAGGCTGCTATG
Source organism: Agelaius phoeniceus (assembly GCF_051311805.1). NCBI lineage: Eukaryota > Metazoa > Chordata > Aves > Passeriformes > Icteridae > Agelaius > Agelaius phoeniceus. Next base: position 104,656,449 of record NC_135267.1, on the reverse strand, counting down.
TCTACTTTCTGGCCAGCTTTTGGGCATCCATCTCAGGTGCTTTTGGGTGGGTTTTTTGTTCCAAGAGGGAAGGATGGATGCTGGCAAAATCAAAAATTTTTCCCCAAAATCTGTCACTTCTTCAGTTTTCATCTCTTTCCTCCAGAAGATTCCCTCTATTTGGAAAGAAAAGTTTCAATTTGTATTTTATTATGAGATTTGTGTGATTTCAAGGTAGAATAAATGACCATCTAAGTGACTTTGTAAATATAAAAATACATATTTACTAATTAACTTAAAATAATTCTTAAGGTGGCAGAGTGGTACATTTATTAAATTTATTTGCATATACCACAGAACCAAGAACTCAAAATTGCCAGTTCTATTTACATTTTACATTTTGAAATATAATTCATCACTCATACATGGCAAAATATATGTTTTTTCTCATATGATGTGTTAGAATATTGTCCTGAATTAAATAATTATCTTTTTCATGATAAAATCAATATATTCATTCTAATATCCCTAAATGATTTTCAAAAAATGTTCTCCTTTGTGTGTTAGTTTCATATTAACTCCCAAATTTCTTGATAGAATTCAGAATTAAAATGTACTGACTTGTAAACAGAACTGTAAATGCAAAATTAAGGTTTTTCAGGGAAAAAAAAAAGAAAAAATAGGTATTTTCTAGCTATTAAAAAAGGTTTTTATAGGATTTTTTTCTGTTAATCTTGTTGAGTGTACTGTAACTGTACCAATGAGTGAATGCAAAAGGTGTGACCTCCTTGAAATTGTGCCAAATTTGCTCTAAATGGGATTTGCCTCAATTTTTATTGTTGCCACTACTAAATATTGTTTGTAGAAAGAAGCAGTCTGGCACCAGATTGGAAATGGCAATTCCATTTCAGGAGGATCTTCCTATATTAATTTAATCCAGCTTTCTCATTTATTTTAGGAATAATGCTAGTGGAATTGACATGTTGCAATGAAGGAGTGTTTCCCATTGCTTTACAAATGCTGATATAAACCTCAGCATTTATGGAAAACAAATGTTGAGATGAAGTCAAGACATTTATTTTCTAAGCAGGAGATGTTGATTCTCTGACAACATTATATTGCACAGCCTTTATTTTTATTATGCCAAATGATTGATGTGGATTTAATCATTAGTTCGATGGCTCCTTTGCTCAGTGGAGAGGCAACTGGGCATTTTATCATTATTAGTGAGCTGCATTTTGATTTTTCTATCAAAGGCTCTGCTGGTCCTAATTCATCCCAGGTGTAAAACCAGAGATTCATTTTGCCCATTGTTTGTTTTGTGACCAAGCCAAGAACAATTTGCACACAAAATACTGTGAATATTTGTTTTGATATGTAGAGCAGGAGCCTGGTTTGGATGAAGACTCCCATATATGTATGTGATTCTTTAAAAATAAATAAGAGTGGGGTACCTTTTGTAACTAAACTACTCACCACATGGCAGAATATATATACTTAAATACATGAATGTGTGCTTGTACATACATAGAGACTAGTCTGGGAAACATTTAAATTGCTAGGATTTAGAATGGTAGACAGATACTAAGCCAGAAAATATTTTGAATGCTTGGGGAGCCAACACCACAGATGGAAATTACAAATGGTTGTGAGAGAAATGCAGAAAGCTGGAGAGCTCTTGCTGTCTGTAAGTTTTCCAGAGTAGTCAGCAGAAGGCTGGGAGCTGGGGACAGGGACAGAACCTTGTTTGTGAGAGCTGCTGATGTCACTTTCTGAAGGAGGACATTCAAGAGAACATTTCAGAACAACTGTAGGATTGTTCATCCACATGGAGAATATATTTTGTCCACCTCATAGGGTGCTTCATCCTCTGAGCAGAACAAATTCATGTAATAAATAGGGAGTTTGTCAGCCAGGAATGGTCTCTCCACTTTGTCTTGTGCTTGGCAGTTTCTTCACTAAAAGCAGGAATAATGCAGAATTTCATGTGGGGGCAGAATTAAAACAGTTTTTGTAATTTGGAAGCATTGTTTGTTTCTGTCTTGCTTTTCTGCTCAAGAGCACAAAGATTTACATCTTTATCTGGAAGTGTTTATCCTTCCTAGTGTAATTATGAAGTGAAGGTGCTCATTAGACATGTCTAATCCCTTTGTCAATCTTATCTTTTATTTGGAATGAGCTTTTTACAGTGATGTGTTTTTCATCTTGATTCCCCACATTTTTAAGGCTTCTTGTGCTGGATTTTTAAGATTTATGCTTTTCCCATCTGTGCTGTGAGAAGGGGTGAGCACGACGCAGTGAAAAGAACGTGCTTATTTATTATTTCTGTTTCCAACGAGATGAGGCTCTCTAGGAGAGCTGGCAGCAGCAGGGCTCCCTGGAGGAAGGGCTGTGGGGTATTTCCTTTGTGGGATAAAGGGGCTGCAAGTGGTGGGAGAGTTAGAGACCAGAGATGGAAATGTGTCACTCAAGGTCTGCCCTGGAGAGCAGGGAGCAGCCCCAGGGGTGGTGGACAGGATTTACAGGAGGTCTGAGCAGAGCTTGCTGCCCCAAGCCATCGAGGAACTTGGCCCTTCAGTGTTTAGAGATGGACTGCACAAAAGAGGGGGGCAAACATTTCAGCAGGGCCTGTCCCAACAGGACAAGGAGTAGTGGTTTTAAACTAAAAGAGGGTGGATTTAGATTGCATATAAGGCAGAAGCTTTTTCCTGTTTGTGTGCTGAGCCACTGGAATGTGCTGCCCAGGGAGGTGGTGGATGAGCCATCCCTGGCAACATTTAAGGTCAGGTTGTTCTGGTCTCTGAGCAGCCTGGTGTAGTGGATGTCCCTCTGGGAAGGTGGACTGGATGACCTTGAAAAGTCCCTTCCAACCTGTACTATTCTATGATTCTGTGAACTCCAAACCTCCAAAGGCGTTGGATGTCAGGCTAGGGAGGATATAAAATCTTCCCAGTTCTCTTCCAATATCCTGTAAGGTTTTTCTGCTTTGAAGTTAATTATCCTAGTTGATATTCTAATAAAAGCTGCCTTTTTTGAGCTTAAAGCCCTCTCATCCTTCTTTGAGACATCCTGTGCAGAGGAAGGTCAAGACACATTGCCTCAAAACTCATGACTTGAAGTGTCCTCGCACGGCACTGTCCAGACTGTTTTGTCATTACATTTTCACCATCCTGGCTCCTCCATTCCCTGATCCTGACCCTCTGTTGGGGGACCCAGTGCCACGAGCTGAGGCTGAAGGCACATTTGAAGCAGAGGAGTAAACTCCAGGGAGCAACAGAGGACAGAGCCAGGAGGCAATGAATTTCTACAGAGGAAAGAAAATGGATTTCAGTTCATCTGTGACAGCCATGTGCCCAGGCATAATTGACAACACAAACTGTTTATTTAAAAATAAGCTTGGTTTTGCCTGTGTTTCTTGGTAGCAGACCTAAACACACTAACAAGTAAAGTGGTTTTTCACAAGCCTTCATCTGTCAATATCAAGGATCCTGTTTTGTATTCCCAGGACCCAGAGTAGCTCTGAGCAGCACATTATATTTCCATCCCACTGTGCTGCCAGGCACTGTGCTTTCAGGGTAACAGATAACATGTTAACGACTGAAACAGGCTGTAAAAATGAGGGGGGAATCGTGTCAGCAGGGGCAATCACTCAGGTCTCCAGACAGAGGGCCTCCTAATGGGACCTCAGCTAAGCACTGTACAGGCTTAATTCCCAGGCAGCACCTTCCTGTGAACTAGACAGTCTCCAGGTTTCAGGCACCTTTCCCACACAGGGTGATTGATTTCATATTGATAAAAATCTAGGACATTACTGTTCTTGATTTTGGTGGTGTGCTGTCAGCATCTGTCCCAGCTATGTGACAGTAAGGTATCTTTTCATCTGCACACACAGGGATGCTTCTATTCCCCATATTTTGTGAATCTGTTGGCAGGCTGAAAGCTCTCTGCACTCAAGGGGCAAAGCTCTCATTTGCCACGACTGCTTTGGTTCACAGGAGACTGAGTAAAGGCAGAGCAATAATTGTTCTTTCGGGAAGACCACCATTCTTTGAGGAACACTATCCAGGAGCCCTCTCTTCCTCTTGTTGCTGTTATTCACTCTCAGTAGCCGTTTTTTAAACCTGTAGAGTTTACTCCAGCTCTTACTCCAGCGCTGACCTTGTCTAATCATATTGATTGTTAGTAACTGAGGGCTAATTAGCAAGCAAGTTGCTATGGCAATTCTTGAGTCACACATATAAAGAGAAAATACTGCTAAAACAACCAGTGCATGGTGACTATCAGCATAGTTAAACAAATTAAAAATTATAATTCATTCAGATGTATGCTAGAATTCAAATGAAGACCTAATACGCTACAAGGAAGTTTTTCCCTTGCTACCACATTTTCCTCTTTCGTGGTAGTTTTTGTTTGGTTGGTTTTTTTTTCCTTTTATTTGTATGTTGAATGAGTTATACATAATTTCAGGACTAAATGACAAAGTAGGCTTTGGGTTGTTCTCCACCCCCAACCAGGCAGCCCACACAAAATATGTCACAACAAGTTTGGTGTGACAGGAGAATGGCTCAGGCAGAGGGTAATAGGACTTGGAACCCCCCAGATTTCTGGGTCATTTGTTCATATCCAGTCTGCATGTGTGTGATGAATGTTTTATTTTCACTTGGGTAGGCTGATGGCTGGCATACCAGGAGAGGGTGAGCTCAGCCTGTGCCCTCAGGAGATGGTGATTCATTGCAAGCTCAGGCTGCCACAGCTGGCTGTCAGCAGCAGCAGCCTCTCTTGGCCAGACTTTGAAATGGGGTCTCAGTGGGTGTCCAGGCTCCTTTGTGGGGCACTGTGGGAAGGCTTGATTGCTTTGGCCGTGCTGTGCCTCATCTGTGGATAAATGGAAGATTTTTGCCATCCACATCAATAAAGTCTTTTTACCTCGCTTTTAACTAAATGTGACCTAAAAGAAAACCAAGTGTGTTTCTCCCTGTTTAGAGGGGGCCTTCCTTCTTCTCCTTTGGCACCTTCCTAAGTAATCATGTCCCTGACACATCTGAGCTCTCCTAACAGGTCTCCATCTGTCCTTTTTTAAGGAGGAGGATATGAAAGCTTGCTTCCTGGTGCCACCCTTCTGGACTCTTTGAATGATGAGGAAAAATGGATTTAGGAGAGTTGCAGGTCTAGATGGGAGAGAGTCGTGTCCTGAGCTCAGGTCATACCCTGAACTCCAGGGGAGTTTCTCTGCCCCTCTCAGTCTTCAGTGGATGAATGTCCTCAAATTGACTTTAGCAGCACACAGATAAAAAAGTGAGCAGAAGTGGAGTTGTTTTGTAGCATTAATCTCTTTTAACAGGTCCAATCGATAAATATTCTCTGTGTGGCTTCTTGGGACTTGCATGCTCAAAGAGGTTCATTCATTTAACTGAAAATAAGTTATAAAATTTATTGGAACTGCCTGCCAGTTGGAAAAAGACAACAACAACAAACAAACACACACACACAAGAAAACACATACAAAATAAAATCAAAATACACAAGTATGTTTGAATTCATTAGGACCAACTGAATCCAAAACATCTGATGTGGGGCTTTGTGTGGTCCTGAAGTTAAATAGGTGCCACTGTCCTGACCCTGCCATTTTGAAGTACCAATTGCACTATTTCAGAGCAAAGACAAAAATTAAAACCCCATGTACTTGAGCTGCTGCATAATCTGTCCTCACCAAAGTGGAGCACAGGGGATTCACTTGGAGAATCTCTTTGCCAGAGCCATACTGAAGACCCATCTTGGAACTGGTGGAAAGAGTAAAATGCCACCCTATTAATTTTGTGTAGAAGAGCGTGGTGTGTGCTGGTGCTGCTGGCTGCTTTCTGTTTGCTGGATCTTTCTGCATGTAAGAAAAATGCCTTTCTGTCCAGGCATCTGGTCCACATTTCAGTAACTTCAAGATAAGTATCTTTTAGAGAGAACTCTGATCATGTTCCATAATATTATGTTATATCTGTTTCTTCAGTTTGCCACTAAAATAATTCAAAAATGCATGGTTTTTTCCCATCTGGTGGAAAAAGAAACAGTGCATCATTTTTCTTTTAGTTTTAATTCAGTATTTAACATTCCTTTAAATCTGAGCTAATTTGCTGTCACAGGATTGCCTTTAAGTTTGTGTACTTCTGTGTTCTGTGTATTGAGCTGTGTGCTTTCTAGAGAAAACACTTATTCATAATTGCAGGAAAATATGCACTCCTCTAAAATGTAGAATGCTAATGTAAATACATATCCACTATTAAAATCAATGCATTTTCATTCCTTCTGCTGCTGAGTCTGAAATCTTCTTCAGTCTCAACTTAAGCAATGATATTTATCAGAAATGATGGCTTTAATTTAATTTATTTATTTTTTAAGTGTGTTTCATCATCATGACTTTTCCAAATGGTGATTTTTGTGGTTTGGGATCTCTTTGGGAATTGTTTTTCCCCCTTATCAGCAGTGTTTTCTCAGAGGGTTTTAGTGGAAATACAAAAAGGTTTTGCCAGGCTTGAGTGCTGTGAAAACACTGTAAGTTCCATTTTATTTACATCAGTACAGGAAGTCAGACAAAAAAAAAATATCATAAGTATATGCAATACTGTTCAGCAAAGGAATAGATACAGCAACTTCTAAGGAAAACATGATTTTATTTTTTTTTTTTAATTCAAACCACATTTGTTTTTCAGTCTCCTTCTTTAGTGCTGTGGCTAGGGAGGAAGATTCCTCTTTTTCCTTGATGAGGAAGGAAGAGCTAATTCCAATAAGGCTTTTTTGCATCATCTGCAGGTCAAACTTCCTTCTATGTCCCAGGACAGAGGGGAGGAGAGTGGTTCCCAGGCAGATCAAAGTACTCTGACACAGGAGGAACAGGTTGTTCCCAAGTGGCTGAAAATTGCCCCTGGGTCTTGCCTCATCCCTATGGAATGGTTCTTCCTGAGGGCTCCCATCAAAGGGCTGGATCCAGCCTGAGGATTTCCTTGTGAAAGCCCCACAAGAGCAGAAAGCCTTTGTATGTTTAGTGCTTCTCCAGAGCAGGGTACAGAACAGCCTCCTTGGAAATGGGGTGAGGTGTGCAGAAAGGCAGCTGCTGCCTGCTTTCAGCGAGTAAGAACCATCCTGTGCCCATGGATTTATTATTTTTATTGCTTTTATTGGAGTATTGTGTGTATACGCACAAAACCACAGAAACATATTATTATTATTATAGTGAATTTTGGCCCAAGCTTTATGACATCTTCCCTTTCCCCCTGTTAAGAGTTTCTTATCTGAGTGCAGCCTTGCAGAGTTTGCTGATAAGGTTTGTAACTCAGGTGGAAGCATAGGCTTTTCCAAGGTTTCATAGTGGACAGCTGTTTAGTTATTTGTAAATTAAGACTCTGGGTATCTTGATTCAGGCTCCTCTTTGCTGTCACTTGGCAAAAGGGGTAGGGACTGTGTGCAATTCCCATGTTTCCATGTCATCTCTGCATCCTCCAATACAGAACCTGCAGATTTGGGGTTAGCAGTAATTTTTTCTGCTCATGATGATATCATAATTAAATAAATGAGTCTTGTTGCACACTTGTTTTGAAAAGCTTTTGATTTGGTAGCTTCTTGGTGGTGTGTGTTTTTTCTCTGGCAGCCTGTTGCAAGGCAGAGGTTTGGATTTAACTTTGGAAGCATAAAAGAATATCCTTTTCCTTGGTTAGGCTATATGTAATCATACAAACATTTATGCAGTACCATCTTAGCTGAGACTGGTGCCAAAGCTCAAGGATAAGAGTTTGTAGGGTTCAGTTAGACACAAAACATAAGGACAGTAAGTTGCTTTTGTGGAAGGGAAGAATGAATGCAACTACAATGAGGAGACAAGGAAATCTCTGTGCTGGAAAAGAATATTTCACAGGGAGAACTCTTAACATTGAATAACAGAAACCTAAATCCTTTCAGGAGAACATTTGAAAGATGTGGTGCATGGTGCTGGCAGCTGTTCAATGATGTCTATATTTATAATTGGCATTAAGATTAGGCAATGCTAATATTTTTCTTATGATGGGTCAAGTCATGGAGATTTATTTTAACTGAAATGAAATGTACTCTGTGTGTGTGTGTATGTACTGTATGATTTGCTCTGATGAATAATACTCAGTGTTCTGGGAGGATTTTTAAAGCAAAAATTGAGGAGCAAGAACTATTTTTTTTTAGAATTTCATATCTTAGCTAAAATGTTTAATTGTGCCTATCTGAGGCACTTGTTATTCTGGATAGTCCTGTTTCTGTAATGTATTTGAATTAGTAATGAACTGTCCTCCAGAGGCCTCTCATGAATGTGTCTTCCTTAAAGCATTTCAAAACTGTCTGCTGAAGTATCTGGGAGCATCTGTTCCAGGAGGATCTGTTTGGAAAGGCTGCCACTAGACTTTGGGTTCTGGAAGCCACATGTTCTCCCAGCCCAAGACAGTGTGCCTATTGATTTTTTCCCAGAAATTATTTGCTGCACTTCCTCGTTCAGCTGCTCTCCTGAATGATTTTCTCCAATGCAATTTCTTCATCTCCCCAGGTCATCTTAATAAACTATTCATCATTAGCTGGCTACTACAGCCAAGAGAGGAGTAATAAAAGATAAGTGGCAATAAATGCTGCTTTCCCATTTCCATGGCAGGAGTTACAACTTAGGAATATCAGCATCTCTGAAAGAGAAGGTCCCTTCCTGTGCTGAACACCCATCTTTGTCTGCCAGCATGGTCTCAATGTTCTCTGGAGCCCATCATGCCTGAGGGGAAAAAGTGCCATTGACTGAGTGGGTGTTTCTGTTTTACACACATTTTTCTGTCTTCCCTGCAAGCTTTCATAGCCAAAGACAAAATTTAGTAATTCCTGAAGTGGGGGGCAGCAGATATGTCTGTCCCAGGGGCTGGAGAGCACCGAGTTCTGTGCCCCATCTCTCTGGGCTGCCCGTGTGGAGCCAGATTTCTGTGCAAAGTTGTCATTTCCTCCAAAGACCCTTTTTCTTGTTTGACCCTACAAAATTTCATGCATTTTCAGCATTGCTGGCAATAAACTGAAAGGAGTGTAATACACTCCCTTAGTGCTGGAGTATGAGGAGATATCTGTCCCCCCAAACTGTACTGATTATAAAATCAATTCTTGTAATGATGTAGCTTCGTCTGTTGGATCTGGTTGTTATCAGTCCCAATTCTGCAGACTAATCGTGTGCTTTTCCAGATTAGAGAGACCAATTTAAAACCTTTACATGGACAATTAATTTGATGCAACCAAACTCTCCACAGACTTTCATCTGGATTGCTGGCATGGTGCTAAAGCACAGATAGAAATAAAATCCCATTTGCTTCTGTCTGCCGTGCAGAAATTTGCATTTTTATTTTTTTTTTCCCAAGTCTGCAGGGATTTCTTTGAGAACATGGTTTCCTGCCCTTTGGAGAAGACAGGAAGGCACAGCATTGGCACCTCCTGGTAATCTCCCTCAAAGACTGATGCACTATCTGACTCCAAATGTGGAGTTGCCATTAGTGTCCAGTTGGTTAAATGGGTTTTCCACTTATTTAGTAAGGCCAATACAACATGTGTGTATCTTCAGCAAAGTAAAGAGATGATGAGAAGAGTCAGTCCTTGATTTCATTTCTGAAACATCAATATCTGCTAAGAGATATTACCCTGTAACTCCCTGGTGTTCAATAAATCATGGCAGGGAGACAAGTTTTTCATGTTCACAAGGAAAAGTGACAGGAGAAAGTGTCAACTATCTATTTTTTAAAGGTCAAAAGTCTCTAATATTTTTAAGAAAAATGGCTTTTCTTTTGTAACCTGTTTAAATCAATGTAGTAGCATTTTGCTGTCACTTCAGAGGCAAGTTTTCAAAAGTAGATTTTAGACTGGCTTGTTTCTGATCAGTCTGAAGAAATAAGAGTCACTCCATCCATGACAGAGAGACAGAGGAGACAGAGGTAGCCAGGTGTTTAATTTTTCAGTTCAGACACGTCTCAGGCAGGTCCCATGGGGGCTCACCCAGTGAATGCTGGGCAGGATTGCCTGGGCAGCACCACATTTACTTGTGAAGCTTGACATAAATTGTGGCATCAGTCAAAGCACTGAGTAAAACTGACCTGGAAAATTGCTCTAAAGAGCATTTATATTTATAGAAAGGGGAGGAAATAAGCATTGCTGGCCTTTTTTCCCTTCTCCTTTCCCTTAAATGAACACAATGCTGTTGATTTGTAGCAGTACAGAGAGCACAGTGAGGCCTCCTGCTCTGGGAATCAGTACCTTGAACCTCCAGTATCACTGCTGATTTCAAAGTGAAAGAAAAGCATTCCTGGGAATCCACAGGACAGCTATGCCACAGAAAAACTGCATCAAAGGTGAAGGAGAATAGCCAATAAATACCCAATTATAATGTATCACAGGAAATACAAGGTGAACAGATCAAGTGTACAGCCTGTGTACCTACCTGCTCTGGAAGGGAATTTAAGGAAGGCTGTAGGAGTTTACAGGGATGGAGTCACCACCAGGTCCTGTGTGCCTGCAGAGGGGTGAAATCCCTTCTTCACACCATGTGCCATATCTGTGTGCAAGGTGCACACACCAAGCAAGGACCAGAAAAGCCTTGACAGACAGGGCAGTCCCCCCTGCTATTCCACCACAAGGAGAAGAAATGCAGAAATCCATAAATCCCACATTTACTGTGGCCATCAGACAGCCAAACTCACCAGGTGGGCAGCAGTTTCTCTCTGCCATTCCTGCTACAGGAGCTACAAGGTCTTCATGCTCAAAATCACATGCCTGAGTGTTGTGTGAGGGGCTAATGCTGGTCCAAGCTGCCCTTCTGCCTCTTGTGTGATCTGCTCTTCTTTTGACATGACTTACCACTCACTGATCTCTGTTATCTGTACACAGGCATATATATAAGCACACAATTTTTTAAAACAGTCATATTTCCAAGCAGGAGAAGAAATTACCTTCTACCCTATGCCTGCATGCTCCACTCTGATCCTAAAAGGAATTCCTATGATAAAAGACTTAAACTTCCAGTCTATTATTCTTTTGTTATTTTGAAACATTAGACCACTTGGCCCCAAGTTTGTGAGTTTAATACAGTCTTGTTTTTTCTGTAAGACTTTGGTTAGCCTAAGATACTTTTCCTTCAGTGGACTACAGAGAAACTGCCATGAACCCTAAATCCTTTGCTAACAGAATTGTTTAAAAGGCCATTTTGATGTATCTTGATTTTTACAGGTTGCACTCTGGGTGCAGCTGGTTTGAAGAGAAATCCTTCCTCTGGATCACACTGGGCTCTGCCACAGATGTCACAAAGTTGTACCCCCGGCCTTGCCTAAGGGCAGCTTTGCAGGCAGATTAAATGATTTTCCATCTCTCTCTCCTCTAACACAGCTCTGACTGTCACATGTGGAAACTATACACTGCACTCAGTTGCTGGGGAATGGCTAATAGTGATTCCAGTTTGCTGCTTTAGTGGCAAATTAGAGGAGGTCCCTTAATCCTGTGATGTCACATCTTAAGAGTCTTACATTCAAAGAGTCCAAGAGTCTTACATTCTCTTTGCAGAAAAATAAAAACTGTTGTCCTTTGTGCCTTTGGAAAATGCATTTATTGAATGCTTTTTCATCTTTTAGACTGTATTTGAGTGAACAATTTATGCTTTCAAGGATCACTGGTGATTTCAACTCTGCATGCAGTGAAAACTAAGCTCAGGCAGATGCCTAAGCACTTTGCAACCAGTGGGTGGTTTGGATATTTGGGGTTTTTTTTAAGAAATTGCCCCTGATTTTTTTGCACACCATCTATTCCAAGGCTTGTCTGTTTCAGAAGTGATGCTGGGATTGCTGGCTGGGTTTCCTGCCAGAGCTACCAGTAGCACTAATAGTGTCATTCATTCCAAACAAACAACGTAATAACAGCCCTATCTTCTCTCTTGATGACATATAATCAGATTTGCATTATGAGCAATCATCTGTTTGTGTGTATTTATACTGCAAGACAAAACACTTGCACAAACACTTGCCAGCAATCCCTTTTTTTCTCTTTGTAGCTGCTGCCTCAGGTGTTATTTGCTCTCCTCTGCAGAGGATCTGAGTCTGCTGAGGTGGTTGTTTGATGTGAGCAGCAGTGGTTTGCACTTTTAATGTCATGGATGCCTGTATCCTAGACAGTGTTGTTTGGGATTTCCAGGGGCAGGTGTGCACTTTTTGCTAGGTATGAATAAATAGATCACACAAATTATGCAACCAAACCCCAGATTAGTGCTGCCTATTGTCCACAGTGTGTGCCTGATCTCCTCAACAGAATGGTTTTACTTTATTTATCCTTCTTATCTGAACGCCAGCCCTATCAAATTTCCGTGCAGCCCAAAACTGAGATTCATCTTCAAAGAACAATGAAGATCAAGGTCATCACCACCAGGATTTTCTGGAGAGAGTATAGCAGAGGGTACAGTTCATTGCAAGGGACAGAGGGTCTTTTCCCTCACCACTGCAATCCCCTGAACACAGAGGAGGCAGCCCAGCACCAGGAGGGTCACTGCCTTCTGCCACTGTCAGGTTTCCCTTCTGTTCCTTTTACTGGTCCTGAGATGCTCATAACCTCATTAGCTGAAAAAGAGGTTTGCTGCAGCTGGAAGAAAAAAAAATTTCATTGTAAATGGACATATTTATATATGTCCATGTTTTCATTACCTGTTTAAAAAAACCAAGGCTGTTGCCTGTGTACCTGTGAATGGGAATGTTAAAATGAAGGCCAAGTCATTTCCCACATCTCTGACAGCCCCCTCACACAGGTGTTATTTAATTCTGTTTAAAACACAATCTCTAAAAAACCTACTATTTTAAAAACCTCATCTTGCAAAAACAGTTTAGAGATTCCTATCTTCCTCCCTCTCTTCATTCCTTTCTCCACCATGAATTCTCCAAGCCTTCCAGAGTGCCATGGCCTGCTGGTGCCCCAGCATAATCAGATCTGTATCTTCCATTTCTTGAATCAAAACAAAGCCAATAACCTACCACACTCACAGGAAGCCAAAACACTCTTCTGATGCAGAACCATTCGTTTTCAAGCAATCCATTAAAAAAGCTGTGTCATCCAAGTTGTTCCAAAGTTAGATAGCAGATTGGATCATAAAAAATTATTACCCTCAGCAGCACTATCTGCTGGGTGAGGTCACAACTGTATTATGGTATCTTAATAATCCTTTTTTCCCTGTGTAAGGCCAACACATCTGCAACTTTTTTTCCCTGAACTTCTTAGTGGCATGAAGTATCTGCTGGCTAAATGTATTTTTTGATATTAAACGTGATGTTTTTTTCTGAAGATTTTCTTTTTTCTAGAAAAGTGATTTTTAGATTGCGTGGAATGGCAAATATACACCTGACCACCCAAAAAGAGCATGATGAAAACCAAACCAAACCTTAAAAGTGTGAGACACCTCCCACCTTGTTAAATCTTTGAGACTGTAGTTAGGCAAGAGAATTTTATATTGTCATATAAATACCTCATAGGGAATGTTTGCTTCTATTCTATTCTATTCTGTTCTATTCTATTCTATTCTATTCTATTCTATTCTATTCTTCTGGATATTTCTACTTATATCTTGTAATTATTTTTAAAGCAAACAGGAAGATGATAAAAACTCTTTGAAGTATCCCTTGCAATGGCTGTGTATCTCACATGGCATGAAGGAATCCTTGTTTCCAGGGATTTTGTTGCTGCTGAAAATTAAGTAATTTTGAAACATTTTGTTGCTGCTGAAAATGAAGTAATAAAGAGGAACACACTCACATATGAGCTGGTGGCTCAGCACTGCTAAACAAACCCAGTCCTCCATGCACCCTGCCAAGCACCTATTGTCAATCCTCATGTACTTTTATTTTCTTATTCTCCAGCCAGTTTAGAGCTCCTGGAGCAGAGCAGGGTTGGATTTCTTCCATTAAAAAAAAAAAAAAACAAAACAAACAACTTGAGGAAACAGAAGGGAGAACTTCTTATTAAACTAAAAAATATTAAACCACCAAGGCATTTTTTAAAACTGAAGAGGTCAGGTGAAAAACATGTCTTCTTTTGCAAGAATTCTGTGTTTCTTAAATGGGCAGGTAATCTGTCAGGTATGGTTCAGCTGTTACTTAGAAGAGAGTGGAATACATTTATATTCCTCTGATTAATTTTTCTGATTATTTTTTGGCTGTGCACCTGACATTACAATCTCTTGTTTTACCTCAGGCCTATTTGAATCTATTTGCAACCATCATAATTTCAGAAGAACAAGATACCCAGGAACAAGTGTCATCCCGTTTCCAATCTATTTATCCAAGGTTTCATTGCAAAGATGTGTGCAGTTACCTTATGATTAAAATGCAATAGACCATGACAATATCACTGAATTACAACTGTATTACAAATTTTACTTCCTAAAGCTGACCTCAGCCTGAGAAAATAACATTTTGGCACCATTTCCAAAAAAATGGCAGTGAGGAATCTTTTGGCATGGCTGTCTTTACCTCGACCTTCCTGGTCAGTGCCAGGATAAGTGATGTGACTGGGACTGGGGACACTGCAGTAATGCCCACTTGATTCACCAGGGGAAATCCTGAGCTCTAAATTACAGCAGAGCATGAGCCCACAGATTAAGGAAGCAAAGAAAGATGTGTTCTGGACTAGCAGGAAATGCATTCTGTTGTGGTGATAGCAGTAAAACTGGCCATTTGTATTCTGCAGTTCTCTGGCTGTAAGGGAGCATTAACTGTACAGACCATGTCAAATGAGGTTTGCTCCAAGGTGTGGAAGACTTCTTCACTTCTGTGGTCTCCAGCTGCTGCTAACAAGGGCACATCTGCTGGTGGCTTAATTTTAATCTCTGTTCTTCCCATTGAGTCAAGACAGCAGTGTCCTGTTGCTGAAGTTGTGTAATATTTCTTGGAAACTTTTTAGTTGTCTTTGTTCTCAGTCACCTTCACCTCCTCTTTTCTTCACTGAGTTAAAAGGTTTCATTAAATTTCTCTCTGTAATTAGTGATGTCAGAAGGCCAGTAGCCCATGATGGATAGACCCTGACTTCTAATGCACAGGGAATGGTGACAGCAGGACATGCAGGGCTGATGCTGCAGATACAAACTCCAGCCTCAGATCTCTGTTCCTGACTGTTGTTGTTGCTTGCCCCTTGTACTCATCAGAATTTCTGTTTTCTTATCTGATATCCACCTTGTTTTTAAAACTCATCAGTAATCTGAGAAGCAGTTCCTTGTGAATTTTTCACTTCTCCATTTTCTGCTTCACCATGACTTGAAATATCTTGACTTCTAAATTATTTTTCAGAGAGATCTCACAGAATGATGCCTTGGAGGTCATAGAAGCAAATGTGTTTTCCAACCTTCCCAAACTACATGAAATGTAAGTAATGAGCAATCTAAATGCAAAGGAGACAATTATAAAGATTCATTATAGGCAAGTATCAAAGGTTTTGCAGTTTAGTTCAGGTAAGCACTGAAGAATTTGTAGCATTATAGGAGCATTTGAAATCTCCCTTTGTCTTTTCCATCTTCTTATCTAGCTGCCCCTTTCTTTACCTGCTCAGGCAAAAATTTATCCTCTGATCACTGCCAGGATCAAAAAGTGGTGGGATCTGCCTGTCCATGGTAGGCTGCTCCCTGAAATCATCCAGATCTGCTGCTGCCAAAAAGAAAACCTCAGCGTATTGTTCCACTGCATCATGGGACAAACACAATTTTAAGATCAATTTATTGATATATTTTTCTCTGATGTTTCATTTCCTCTTTACAGAAGAATTGAGAAAGCCAACAACCTCGTGTACATCGATAAAGATGCCTTCCAACACCTTCCAAGCCTCAGATATTTGTAAGATCTTTTGCTCTTTACAACTCCTAGAGTCACTTTGAATTACGCACCTGTGTGTTTGTCCAGCTGGTGCTGAGCACTTTGGGTGATAAGACAGGATGATTCCCTCTCCTCACTACCAGCTGCACATTATCAAGACACATTTTCATGCCTGCACATTCCTCAGAAAAGCTGAAGATAAAGCTTCCACAGAGGAGTCCCACACACAAGTTCCTCAAGCCTTTCTAAGCAAGAGGTTGAAAATGAGTGATGAGAAGAGGAGCTGGAGCTTTCTTACATCAATAAAAACAAATTTAGGTTGAAATTCCTCCTGGGAGCTTAGAGACAAAAATATAATCTCTCATCTGTCTTTGCTATGGTGCTGCCTTCCATTATATGTCTCATACATGATGTTAAATATTCAGATTATTTTTTCTTTGGCAAAGGTGGTGTTACAGCCATGGTCTTCATAAGTGCCTGATGTGAGATTATTAGATCCCCAAAATACAAACATATAGCTGTATACAGATACAAAATAATGTATACAAAATAAAGCTGTATGTACAGCTTTATTTCCTCAGCCAGCCTCATCGGGAATGTGATTTGCACTGCTGTGGTTGCCACATCTGCTTCTGTGGAGTTGCCATCAAAATTCAGTGGTAACTGAATGCATCCTTACAGGTGTTAGCGTTCAAAACCACATAATCACATCAGCAATTTTATGTGGTGCTTTTTATTCAAGAGCTCTGGGAATCGGGGTAGTTTCCACCCAAATCTGATTCCAACCATACTTTCAAGGTGAACGTGTTTTATACTCTATCATTATATAACTTTCGTGTTAATTATCAAACTTATATTGTTCTATTGTATACAGATTTCAGCTAAACATAGCCCCCTTTAAATTTCCAACATAGTTTCTCATGATTCTTCTTATGGTTATATAATAATTATCTTTAATTACTAAACAATCAGCACATCTAACAATTATATCTTTTATCATACTGTGTCTGAGAAAACACAAAGCCTAATATTTTCAAAGACTATTTTTAACATTTTCCAGGGCTCCACTATCACAGGAAGCTGGTTACTCAAATATATTTTCACTGCTTTTAGCACATGGTTTTAATGTGACAGATGATCTTTCCTCTGCTCTAGAACCCCAATGAAGTCCAGTGAACTCCATTTAAAACTAGTTGATTTTAATGGTGGCAGCTTATACAGCTCAAATGGTGCCCTTTGGTGAGCAGGATACCAGTTTCTTCACCCAGCAGGATACCAACTTAACTTTTGTATGTCCACCAACCTGAACACATAAACCCCATCTGATTTTCCTGACTGACACAAGAAACCTTATTCATGCAAGAAGCCTTGTTTTCCTTACTCATGCAAGAAGCCTGGTCATGGTTTGCACATTTCAGTACATAAAAGGAAACATTTAGAGATTTGGTTAGAGATTTTATAAAGAGAGTGTGAAATCAGGTCAGTGGTTTGATAAGCATAGCTCCCAGTAAGCCAAGGAGTGTTTAAAGTCTCTGAAAATCACTAGTATCTGACAGGTTCTGGGCTCAAAAATGCCAAGGGGCATTGCTTTGAATTTTTACTTTAAGATTTGAGATTTAAGACTTGGACTTTAGGAGATAAGGTGTATTTAGCACTACAGAAGCCATTACAGTTTAAATGCTCATTGAACTGGAATATGTGTCTAGATTTGGAGTAGGATTTTTGCTCTTCCCAATATTTTGACTGATTCCCACTTTATCAAATTCATCAGGCACCTTGGTAAACTTTAAATTTTGTGTTTGCATAACTGAAACACAGATTTTCTCTTGACAGTGGGGAAATAAAGCTCTAAGTTTGCATTGTCATGGGGAGATGTCATGTCCCATTTCAAGCCTGAGTCATTCAGCAGTGACTGCTGTCTTTGGGTAGCTCTGGCCACCTAAGAACATAACCACAGCATTTGTTTATCCCATGTGAAATCCCCAGAGCAAGGTGCTGTGGGGAGTCCAGTTGTCAGATGTACAGATGGGTGGAAAGAATGAGAGTACCTTTATCTCACATGAAATCAAAGCAGAAATGTGAACATACTAAAGAACACACAGTGAGCATTTAAATATGGGACACAGAAATCATAGGTGAAGGTAAATTCACACTTTAAATATCTGAAATAGTGAAAGTTTTTCTGTTGGCACTAGTGGATGTTGAACACTTGTAAACACTTGTCATTCCACGCTCTCATGCATGTTTACTCAAACATTCAAAGATTCCAATCCTATGACCTATAGAAGCAACAGGTTGAAAATACAGAGGATATCTTGTCTACCTGACCCTTCACCTATCCTCTTCAGCTAGTTTTACTTGCTAAATGCAGAGGAAACTGCATTTTGAAGTTTTTTCAAGGTTTTTTCTCCTGTGAGCATGGAGGGCTAGAAGAGACTCTCCAGCTGCTTTATCCTATTTCTTCCCAGATCTACTTCATATATCCCATTAATTAGGTGCTTTATTGAAATTCCTGATGCTCTTCACTGTTCCCTGCTTTCGCCCATTCTCCAGGAGAGGCATTTCTAGAAACTTAATGATTTGGTAACTAGGAGACTTCCTCTAGTTTATTCACAGCCCCTTAATTCATGTTCATCCTTGTGCCAAAGCTTTTCTGTGATTTATGTTCATAAAATCCATCTTTGGTGCTTACTTCACTAATGGATTCATGCTGCATCCCCTCTGTGCCTTCATTTTAGGAGGTAAAACCCCCCAGCCTTGCATGATTATAGAGAGTACAAAAGGGGCAGGTTCCACAGCTGGGAGCTTCTGAAGAGATGAATGTGGGGTTTGTTCTAATAGCAAGGGTTGAGGAAGATGTGCTGGGGGTATAAATCTGTGCAATATTGTTGGCTTCAGTGGAGCTACAGCATTTCCCAGCACAGGGACTGGGAGCAGGACACAAAGTTCTTGCTGGGGACTTTCTGCATCCAGCGAGCTGGGTGTGATGCTGAGTAACATCATGATCAAATCAACATGCTCAGATCACCTCTCTTTGTGTTCTCCCCTGCATTTCTGGAGGAAAGATGCCATTTTCTCCATCCCCTGGCTTCACTGACTGGTGCTTGCCCTTTTGGAAACTGAATAGGCAGAGAGCTTTGCTGTTTGAAAGGGTAGGATGGTTAATTTAATGAGAACGCAGAAACCTTGATGGAAGGCTGTAAAACACCATCTGATAAAGGTAACCCAGTCCTCATATTCACCTGCCTGTGACATGCAAGGAAGAGGCAGTACTGAAAATATAAGGTAAGGTGTTGAGGAGTTAATAGATTGATGGATTTTCTGTTCTGTTTTTTGGTGGTTGTTCAGGGTTTTTATACAATACACAAGCAAAAGGTTGTAAACATGTGGGACTATAGTTTAAAATAATTCATAAAAGGGTAAAGCATCTGTGTGGAGCAGCTATTGCAGAAATGATAAAAATTTTAAGGCCATGAAAGGAAACTTGTAAAACCTGGAAACTTGTAAAACCTGGAAACTTGTAAAACCTGTACATCACTGCCTAATTTTCACATTAATTGCTGTAAGTTAGGAAGGAATAGCACATGGTTTTGTCAATATCTTGTCACATAACAGATTAGGTGATTCTGTCTGACTGTGTAAGGAAGTACAGAGAGACCAAGCTGCAACAAGCATCTCAAAGCACAAGGGACTTGGGTACCTGCCCATCCTTGGATCATTGTGGTTCTTCTGAAGCTCCCAGCTATGGGGACAGCCTGGCAGGGTACAAGACACATGCTCTGATTCCTTACACAGTTCTGGGGCTGTAGCAGAACTCTTAAAACACAATGCAGAAAAACTTTCAGAAAAAAATTATATTTACTGGTGCTTTTAGTTCAGAAAACACAGAAAAAAAAATCAGTCTCAATGTCCAAAACTGAGCCCAGGTACAGCCCATTAGTTTAATGACCTTTGCAACACATTGTTTGCAAGGCTTTCTCTGTGTTTCTACAAAAATAGTTGCAAAGCCACTGGGTCATGTTTATGGGCAGGCAAGAAGCTCTAGCTTGCCTTGTCAGTCCCCTCATCGGTTTCATGGGCTCATTATGGCCACCAGCTGTTGAATATTAATATGCTTTTATCTCTGTCAACTTGGAGACAAATACATTTCCTCCCAGCCCCTTTGGCACTCCCTTTGTCTCCTGCATCATCATTACCAGTATGGCAAAAACACAAAGGAGAGGAAAATGCTGAAAAAACACAAAGCTGAACAGCCTAAACCTTCTAGAAACAGGCAACCTTAACTTTCTCACCAGTCTTTTAGAAGCAGTGAAGAGAACTGCTAATTGGTTTTCTTGGGTATATGCCAGAGAGACAGACTGCTGCAAAATGGTAACTTACTGACCTTTTCATGGGTACAAGATTATTTATCTGGCTCTCATCAGGGAGACCTGTGGCATAGTCTCCTTAATAATGTACTGATGGCTTTTCAAACTCATTTTCTTTCCAAAATTAGTTCTCAGTTGTGATCTATGTCCTTTAGTTAATTTTTGAGGGGTGTCCATGTCCTGTATGAAGCAATCTCAGCTTACAATACAAAGATTTGAATGCAACAGTCCTTTCAGGTTATTTTTGAGGGCATACAGCTGAATTCTTGGAGGGGAGGGAAAATGTAGGTCCCAAAATTGTAGGTTTTGCCTGCAGAAGGAGCAGAGCCCAGCTCCAAAGTCTTTCAGCAACTTGTGCCCATCTGATGCTTCCTAGAGTCAAATCTGCATTTGCTGCATGTGCAGCAAACCCCACAGAACTCCTGACCCTTTTCTTGGAGTTGACTCTTCAATCAAAAGAAGTGATGCTCCACTCCTTCCTTTGGCCTCACAGTTACAGACCTTTCCCCAGGAGTGAGGGCTGCAGATTTAAGAAGCCTGGGATACCTGAATCAGAGGAATGTCCTGCTGCAACCAGGCTCACAGGCACCATCAAGGGACCAGTGTGACTAAGGGACCCAAAGATAATGCTTCCTGAGTGAAGTTGTGTTTATCTCTACCTACCTTGAGATTGCAATTTAGCAAATACCCACAATAAATTGATGAGGTGAACTGTGTTCCCAGATTTGTCAGAATAGCTCCTACAATTTGGCACAAAAAAAAAAAAAGAAACAGACAAATTGCTATATCTGGAGATAAGCAGCCAGAATCTTCCAGGAATTAGTTTCTGAAATATTTTTTTTTTCTCTGCTGATTGTGGTGCTCTGTTTTCTTAAGTGCTGACTCTAGTAAGCCTTTTCAGAAAGACAATTAATACCTTGGAAAGCAGCCATCAGCAGTCTGTAAAAAAAATAAAAATATTCTCAGCAAGCTGTTTATGCATGGCAAGGGGGGACTCAGTTATAACACAGATTAAAGAGGACACTTGTTTAAAGTGAGGTTACTAAGGATGTATACATTGTACGGTAAATATATTGACAAAGCTGTCCTGCAGGAAAGATATTCAGTAAATTGGATTATCTACATTCTAAAAAGATTATCTACTTTAAGGCCTCTGGAGATTTGCTGGTGGAATAAAAAGAGAGGGAAGATCTAGGCTGAAGTCTAGCTAAATATTTTTTTCAGTTCTTTTTTCTGCTTTTAATTAAAAGAACATCCTCTCCTGCTCCTCATCACCATTCTGTGCCTCTGTGCGATCAGTGCCTTGTACCACCTGTAGATTTACTTCAATATGTAATGATTTGTCAAAGATGCTTTCCTCTTCATCTCATGCTGCTCAGTTGACACCGGTGAAAATTGAGCCCTGAACACTTTGGAATCACTGGAAAGATCAGAACTAACCCAAGGCATTGGGGATGGTTTTTCTTCCATGTATGGTGAAAGCCCTGATAGCCAATGTGGAATTTTGATATGCTGGGATTAAGTTGCCCTTGGGAGCAGGGTTTGAATAGCAGATGCTGGAGCCCTGTCACCTTTCATTGCTGCACCATGAGGACTGGGATTTTCTTGGGAAAGGACTGCAGAAAGTAAAGCTTCTTATGTCTTCTCTGCCCTGCAGTAGCCACACACTGCTTGGCAGCAGTCTCCTCCTTCATTTTCCTGCTAAGGGAAATGTATGCCATCATTTGTGTTTAAAAGGGGCTTTTAAAATAGGATTGCACCAATTTTTAGCATATGACTCATTTAAAATTAAAGGCAGCTTTCCACCAAAACCCTATATATCTCCAGTAATTTAGAGAGTGTATTTTAAAATATTGTAAGGGGGAGTTACAGGTTCTTCTCCTATTGCTTCTAATTTTTTTTTGGCAAAGTCCTTTTATGAAGTGTAAGTGCAGAAATGTTTTAAGTAACAAGGGCCTTGTATAATCCACCTGTTTCATTAATCATGCTTTCTATTTAACTATATGTAATAGTTTTTCACAGGCATTTTTGTGGAGCTTTCTTGGTCACACATGACAGCTGTTATTTATAAGTTAATGCAATGTCAGACCACTCTGAATCCTGAGATGAAACAGTCTTGACATTTCAGCAACTTTCCCAAATTGACTTCTTGAATATTCACTAATACTACTTTAATTTTTCCCTGCATGTGAACTATTATTGCTTTCTGTTACAAGATGAGACAGATCAAAGTTGGCTTTTCAGCATCTGAGGATACCCAGATACCATCTCAGGGAGCTCAGAGCAGTGAATGACTTTTTTATGGACTTATGTGTCACCCAAAGTTCCCAAATGTAGGATTTGATTGTCACATGGAGGTGTTCAG
Organism: Agelaius phoeniceus; assembly: GCF_051311805.1. Taxonomy (NCBI): domain Eukaryota; kingdom Metazoa; phylum Chordata; class Aves; order Passeriformes; family Icteridae; genus Agelaius; species Agelaius phoeniceus. The sequence continues at coordinate 104,633,887 of NC_135267.1, read as the reverse complement.
TTTCAGTTCAAATTATGAAACCTGAAAGACTGCAACTCTCCTGAAATGATATAGCTTAATAAAAAAACATCATATGAACAATGTTACCTTTTTCCAGTCTCAACCGGTCCTTTGATCACAATTCAGCTACTCAGGAATGATTCTGTTTAAAAAAAATAAATAAAAGGAAAAAAATCCAATCTAATAATAAAAGAATGTTGTTCTAAGTGCCAGGATAAAAAAAAAAAAAAAAACTTACATATCCTGTGTTCTTTAAGAAACCAATATTCTCAGTGAAAGGTTACATTCTTTACCATCTCATATATTGAAAACACTAAGATATAATCAAACTTTCAAGAATCCATATTTTCTCTTTGTTTGGCGGGGTAATCATGAGACTTTTTGGTGTCTGGGAAAAGCTCCCAGATGTTCAGAGGTCAGTCCAGTCCAACTCCTCCCTCCAGCACTGAGCCCTCCTCCCAGCCATCAGCAGCCACCAGTCATCTCCTGCTGCATGGCAACATCACATTTTTCCTGCCCGACCTTGCCACTGCTCTGGATAACAAATTTTGACTAAATTAGATGTGGTCCATCTCTCTGGATGCCTGTGGCCTCACTGGCTGTGAGCACAGGGTTGTCCTTCAGAACCAGCAGTTCTGGGGTGGTGTTTCATGGACAGGAGCCACAGTGCAGAGACCAGTGATGGTCAGGGCAGAGGGAGGGTGAAGGTGTCTAAGGACAGAGGCTTGGGTCCATTTACAGCTGCACAAACTGCTGAAATGTTCCCATGGTTTTGGTTCCTCACTATCAAAGGTGCTGGGGAGTAAAATGTCCTGATTCTCTCCTAATTTCATCAATTAATTTCCCCTGGAATTAATGTGTCCTCTATTATAGTAGAAGGTTAAAATTATGGTGGGTTGATACTTTTGCCTTTAAACATCTACCATGAAAATAATTATAACGTGTCAGTGCAGTTGATTTCTTAGAATATGTTGGGAAATTAATATGGACAATTTACTGAGATCATCAGGAGGGACTGTGTTATCATCCAAAGTAGGGTTTCTGCCTTTACCTCTATCGGCAGAATTCAGCTTGTACTTTGGACAAAAACCTTTTGAAATTACAATGTCAAGTTTCCTACTGGGAAACCCCACTTTTGTGGCTAAACTCTGCCTTTTGTGACAACCATTTTAAGTCCAATATTCTTTCTTCTTCATTAATTGCTGCCTTCTTTCCAGGGGCAGACTGAATAATCTTCATCTTCTCTTCCCCTTAGGTTAATATCAAACACCGGCCTTCGGTTTTTACCTGCTGTCCACAAGGTTCACTCTTTCCAGAAAGTTTTACTGTAAGTTTGAACGTTTGCTTTTCACCTTTTGAAAGCTGCCTTTGAGTGTTCTTCTGCTCCAGCAAAACCTTTCAAGACATGATTCGCCATGTGTTCATTTATTGGCTCTGCTAGTGGAGTGTTGATTGTGATTTTGCAGGCATTGATGATCAGAAGGTCTCAGTTCTCCCCAGGTCTCCCTTCTACAAAGCATTGGAACTTGCACTTTACAGGCCACTCTTCCTTTAACTGCGTGTGAGCACATGCCTGGGTGGCCCAGGGGACAGATAACAGCCTTTGACTCCTCTTTCAGAGTTGAAATCCAAACCAGGATGGTGGCAGTGGAAATTTGTTGTCACCTGGTGAAAATTTTCTGACCTGCATGGGAAGAGTCACTGATGTCAGAGCTGAGTTCCATCAGAAGTGGCCACATCACAAAGAAAAGAAAAATAACAACAGCAGCAGCAAACCACACCAAAACCCAAACTCAGGGGATCTACCATACCCTTTTACATTTTCCTCCATCAGTAAAACTGTCCAGAAAATAAAAATTTTTTACAATGGAAAACTCCAATGCCAATGAGGAAAAAAAAATTGTGCAAAATTTTGTGTGAAAACAGGCTGTTAATTTCCTAAAGCATTTCTTCTGCAGAAAAAATGCATATCAAAAAAACTTGGTTTCTTTTTCACTGAAAAATATTTTGACATACATTTCTCAGTAAGTTCCTAGTGTAACTGAAAACATTCTTTTGGACAAGATTTATTGTTAATTCACATACAAATTTCTGCATCTTCAGATGTTTGATGAGAAGATTTCAGAAACATTAATCCTGCAATTATTAATGGCTATCTTAGTAATAGCCATTAATATCAATCAAAATGCATGTAAAACATAGAGGGGATAACTGACTATTGTGTACAGACATATAAGATAAGAAATCCATTTCAGGAATACATTTGAAGTTCTTAATTCTGAGAACTTCAGTTCATTGCTCCTCGAAACCATCAAGGAAATGCAACAGCTATGGCACAACAGGGACTTTCACCTGTTCATCTTTGTGTTTATCATCAGTCTTAATGAGAGCTTTGAATTTTTTAGGTGCAACTCCTTACTTCCCTGTAAGAATAAATAGACCTTGATACTGATTGAGTCCCAAACTAGACCTCAGTTCAAACCTTGGACCCTTTGAGGTCAATAAGAGAATTCCCTTTGGCTTCAGCTGTGCCGACATTTAAGTCCCAAAGACAGATCTTGAAATTTATAAAGGGCAGAGCTTTAGTAGAGGGATACAGTTCACTTGCATGGATGCTGTGTTCCCTCCCTATTCCTGCCCCTGCTGCCCTCAGTTTGCTGAATGAAGCCTCTGTGTAAGTGTCACTCTGTGCAGAGTTGTGGCTGCATGGAGCTGTCAGCATGAGATAATTTTGGAACCGCACTTAATTTCAAGCTTTGCAGATAATTAATTTTGTTCCGTGCTTTCCAACAGAAACAGCATGGAAACAGCAATATCCCCAGTCTAAATTATGAGTAACATTATTTAACTTCTTTGAGGCCTATATTGAGCCAGCAACAGAAGGTTCCTTTTTTTTTTTTTTGTATCAGTCACAACTGAGGAAAGACAGAAATTCTTATTTGTCCATTCAACAAATTGTACTGACAGGGGTCCTGCATTTAAGTTCTTAAGCACATACAAAGCTTATAAGCACCCCTGTTGACATCAGCTGGGGAATGATTCATGGGCTGGTAGGTGCCCTGCTGAATCAGGCCAGAAAGGCTAATGGCTTTCCTCCTGCTGGTTGAGAGGCTGGGAGAAGGAGTGGCCTTGCAGCCCCTCCAATTGCATTTTCTGGGGAGTGTGTTTGCTGGAGGAGCTATTTCATCCACCTCAGGGTTATAGACCTGAGCTTATATGCATTTTAATGTCTTCAGCCTATTTGGGAGGAAAGTATGGGGGTGTTGGAAATGTTTTGCTCCAGCCTTTTTTATCAGGAAGGTTTGTGCTCTGCGGGAGAAAAATGTCTTGGAAAGTTTGGTTATTACCCTCTGTCTGCAGTACTTCCTCAGATTGAACATAAGGGGAAAATACTGTGTTTGAAGCAGCATATTGTATTGAAAGGCTTGTAGAAGTAGAAAAAGGTGTAGTTTCTATTGTATTTTATTTTTCAGAGATATTCAAGACAATATCAATATACGTACAATTGAAAGAAATTCATTCATGGGCCTGAGTTCTGAAAGTGTGATTCTGTGAGTAGACATAGCAAATTCATTATTCTCCTTGTTAGCTCATTTCTTTTCCAGAACAGGGTCAAGGATAGCAGGAGTTGGGCACTTTTTCATACACTTCCAAATTCAATTTGAGATTTTACATCTCTCCTTGCCCCTGAGATCTCTGTATTCTGTTTCCCTGCCATGAAACAAATGAATGCTTTTGGGTTTGGTTTTGTTTTTTTTTTTTTTGTTGTGTTCTATTCCTGCTCTTTATTTTAGAAGCACATCAGAGAGTGAATTTAGTAATTACCAATGCCAAGGTTAAACACCTACAGCTACAGTTCCCTGCGATACAAATTGTGTTCAAAAGGATAGCACAACTCATAAATATTTACAGTCAGACACATCATTCAAAGACATTTATTACTTGGGCAGAATGTATGAAGATGTTGTGGAAATGTGGTTTCTTTGTACACAATGTTAATGCATTGGTACAAGTGTGTTCTCAATGCAGTTTGGAGCTGCGTGGTTTGCTGGCCCTACATTTGATTTCAGCAGTCATGTATTTTAATGAACTAGCTGGCTTCTTTGATCCTTTCTCTCTGTATATCAAAACATACTGTTTGCTTGCTAACAAGCTGCCTTCCTTTCACTTAGCCAGTGGCCAGACTGGGAAAAATTCCCACCATGTGGTTTACCTGGCCCACTGAGAGAGAAAAGCGAGGTTTGAATTGACTGAGCTCGCGTCGATTCTGGGGGAGCAAGGTCAGACCATCAATAACCAAGAGAAGTCACTTGGCTTTATCTCTCCCTTTTCCCTATCAGTTATGCACAAGCTCTCTATACTTTTCTGAAGTTCTAAACACACACACACACACATATATACACACAGACTTTTTTCGAGTATATATTTCCAAAGCACTGCACAACAAATTCTATGTTTGTTTTCATGATACCACTGGAGGGTAAGATAAATATCCCGGAGTTTTGCTGTGTTTTGATCTCTCTGTGCCACTTGAGCAGCTTGAATTTTGGTTTCCCCTTTGTCCCCAAAATGTTTCATTGCTTATATCAGGAAGAAATTCTTTACCAGGTTGCCCAGAGAAGATGTGGATGCCCCATCGCTGGAAGTGCAAAAGGCCAGGCTGGACAGAGCTTTGTGCAGGCTGACCTAGGCAAGGTGTTGCTGTCCATGGCAGGGGATTTGGAACTGGGTGATCTTTAAGGTCCCTTCCAGCCCAAATTTTCTGTGATTCTGTGATTGTCCCACACTCACCAGTGTGTGCAGGAGTAGCAAGAGCTGTGTGAGCAGACCTGGCCTCCAGCACCCTGATCAGACAATGTCCTAACTTTAGTTCTCCCCAGACCAATTTGAGACAGAGGCCCTGCATGCACCCTTTGAGAGTCCCTGATTAGGCTTTCCTTGTGCTGTGGGGAACTTAGTTCATTTTAGGCACAAATATGCCATTTTTCTATACAAAACTGAAGTCCCAGCAACTCAGCAGTCACAGCAACATCATTTAGTGCAAGCAGGCATATCAAGATGATTGAATCATCCAGGACCCACTGAACCCCCACATTCTAGGAAGAAACCATTTTAATAGGCTTAGCTATGGAAGGCTCCAAGCATATTTCCACCAGTAAGTTGGATTTAATCTTATGCTATGCATGGGATCAGCACAGGTGGAAGCTGAGGAGACATTTGGTAATGAAGTGCTAGAAATTTGTGGAAGAAATCCACCTTGCTTCCAGGTCTGCATGCAACTTAGGCTCTAAGATAGATCTTTCCAGTCCTGAAATAGGGTGCAAATGGTACCTCAGGGACAGTGACCTCTTGCACTGGGTGAATTTTGGAGTTTTAAAAATCTGCTCTAGCCATGAAATGATAAGGAAAAGTTCCCATGTCCGGGCTCTGATCTCTGTCTCCATTGTCACCTTGCTAATGTAAGAGTTAGTGGAGTCAGTAAGGATGCTGGTTGAAGTGAGAGGAGAATATGCCTCAATAGGAATTCATCTATGTGTACTATAATGAGGTCTCAGGATTTGGGTAATTTTTTTTGCTCTTTTTACTACTCAGATGCTATTAGCCAGGTGACAGGAGTATATAGTCCACACTGTGTGGTTACAGTGACTGTTTTACAACCTTAGTATCTCACTGCATTAACATCATGTTCAGTGAGAGAATGCAGCAAGTGCTAATAGTGTGATTAAAAACATATCTATCAGCCTGGCAGCTACAAATTTATAAGATCAATGTAATATAATAAATGTTTCAAATGCTCTAAGCAGGGACCTGTCTCTCCTCCGTGCCTGCTCACTCATGTCTAATGGTGCTGGCAAGTGAAGGGGACGGTGACAGCTCTCCTGATCCAGCCTGACAGACATGATAGACACAGAGCTATGTGCATCTGCCTGTCATGGTCAAAAGAGCAATCCTTTCAGCCAGACCCATGACTGATTTCCGTGCTGACCTTAGCTCACCACCTCAGACCTCAGATAAGTGGGTCACTTGTATGCTCAGCTTTCAAAGTGAATTAGAAAAGAGTCCAGGTTGGCTGACAGTTTAATTAAATCAGGCCATTTCTGCCATCAATCAGCCCTGTCACTGCCTGTTGGAGAGGGCGTGAGCTGCAGAGTGACGTTTGAGGCGAGCTGAAAGATTGCACCGTAAAGATGATAAATAGAACTGACCTCAATGTAAATTTTTAGCACCGCGAAGGGACAGAAGGAAGGTCGTTAAACATTAATTAGCTAATGCACCAGAGTAAAAACTTGGCAGAGAGCCCCAGGAGCTTCAATTGCCAGGTTCACTACCTGTGGCCTCCTCCTGGGGAAAGGAGCCTGGGGAGGTAGGGCTGGGCAGACAGGGAGTGTAATCTGTCAAGGCAGCAGTGTAGGAGGAATCACCTGCTTCCTGGGCAGTTTGGCTGCCCCCTGTGCCCTCCTGCCTGGCTCAGTGAGCATCAGCCCCCCTCCTCCACCTGCCTGGCTGTGGATGTCAGCCCATGGCACACAGCAGGCTTTTTTCCCTAATAACTGGCAAAGGTGAGGCTGTGGCCCAGCATTTCAAAAGCATCTTGCTAAGAGTCAAGCTGAGTGGCACTGACAGCACCGACAGGAAAGATTCTGGTCTCCCTGGCTCCTCTGCTGCCTTCCCAGTGGAGCCATGAGCAGCACCAGCATCTTCACCAGCTCTGACTCTACTCTGGAACTTACTCCAGCTGCCATCTCTCATGGTAGCAGACATCCACCCTACTCATGTCTGCCCCCTCCAAAGCCTGCCTCCACTACTGGAGTCTAACAGGCTAGGATTTGTAAAAATTTCACCATTTCAATGTCCATTTAGTGATTTTGTTTGAGATTCCCTGTTTTGATTTGCATACATTTTAGTCATGAAGCATAAATAAGAACACAACTCTCTTTTCCTTTTCTCTGTTGCAGATGGCTCAATAAAAATGGAATTCAGGACATTGAGGATCATGCATTTAATGGAACATATCTGGATGAGCTGTAACTATTTCTGTTGTTTGCAATTCTGAAAAATGAAGATAGTAACTTCTGCAAGACTTTTTTTTTTTAAGTCTCAGATTGTTTCAGCATAAAATATTGTGTTTTTCAGAAATCTAAGTGATAATCACAACCTAGAAAAATTACCAAATGAGGTCTTCCAGGGAGCCAATGGACCTGTTGTTTTGTAAGTAGCAGTTGGATAACATTTTTCTCATTACTGACTCCTTAGAAAAGGTCAGAGAAGAACATATGAATGCCAGTCTGGATTTCAACATCTTGCAAACCTTGGAGGCCAAGACCAGAGGTCTAGCTCTGAATTTTTAAAAAAGGAAGCCATAACTGAAATATCAGTCTAGAACTTTTATTTTCACTTTGTTCTCAAGTTTTTGAGAGTATTGAAGGTGAGAGATTTAGATCCAGGTTCATAAACTGGATCAAGAGAGGAGTCATTCTGCTTTGTTTTTTCTGCTAAAGAAAAGGCTTTTGGTTTTCTGTTTGAGCAAAATCAAGACCAGGTGAGTGGTTCTTAGTGCTGAAATCTGAATTACTTGCCACTGAAGATCTTCCCCTGCATCTGTGCAGCTTGATTCTGAAGCAAAATTCCCATCCCACAGGGATGGGAATTGGGATAGGTATGAGATACATCCCACACAGTTACAGCAGGATGTTCTTGGTGGGTGATGAGCTGGGATTTGAGAACTCAGCAGTAGAAATTCAGCAGTAGGATGCTCATGGATCTCATCCACCATTACCTCAAGCCACAGTTTGCCATAGGCTCCAAAAATATATGAGCTTGCACAGCTGCCTGTGTTTCTGAGCACAACCCACCACACGTAAGGGCTGCAAGAGAGATGTGAGGTTCTTTTTTCATCTCACTGATTCATTGGAACCTCTCTCTCTTTGCATCCACCCTCGTTGTCCAGAAAGGGCTAAAAGTCACCCTGAACAAGTGAGAGGGGTCATTGGAGCTGTTGGAAGATTTTGCACAGATGCTAGAGTGGTTGCACATCTGAAAAGGATGGACAAAAAATGTCTGATTAACCTTCAGTCGAGTCCAGAGCTCATCTGAAGGCCTCATTTTCCACTGTGTGATGGTCAGTGCACCTGTGATATAAAGAGCTGGGCTTACTGCACTCTGCTCCACTTCCATTGTTTCTTCAAAGCATCTTCTTTTATTGGAAAAGGCTGTCACTGGAGCATCTTTGAATCAGTAATATCTTAGGTGTTTCTTTGGGAAATCATTGTTTCCTGTAGCAAAAAGTAAGTGCATTTTCTTTGCAGGCTATACTTGATACAATCATATTCTGGAGGTTTATCAAATTGATTTGCCTGTAGTTGAAATTCATTTGATAGTTCAATTTCTAACACTGAGTTATTTGTGTAAAAAGTTTTCTGTTCCATTACCAATACCATGGATGGGAAATTACCTTTTTATCCTGGCTGAGATCATGAGAGAAGAGCCTTCTTACTCATCCATCACCAGGGATGTGCTTTCACTTGTGGAAATGATTGACCCATAATCATATCTTTTCTGGGACAAATCATATTTTTGCTGTTGCTGCAATCAAATCCATGTTGCAGACTGCAGTGTTCTAATAGAATGAATATCAAGGTGGTTTAACTCTTGATCTTCCCGAACCAGAGTTAAGGAGTCAATTAATGCCAACTTCTATTTTATAATTCATCATATTAAAGTAATGTGAAAGAAACACAAACACAAATAGACAGCACCAATCACAGGCCTTGTGCAGGCTACAGAGCTTCACAAATTAATTCCTCTCTCAGACTTACAGCTCTTGGCTGAATTAGAATCTCTCTTTGGGAAAGACATCAAATTTTGAGTTAAAGGATTTCAGCATTGATAGTAGGCCAGGAAATCAAATAGCTAATAAACCCCACAACTATACATATTCCTTCCATACAGATATACACTCTGTTTCCAACTTGAAGTTTCATAGCTTCAATTTTCAGCTGCACTATTTCATTTAATTGTCTGCAGCTCCTCTCAGAGCTGTCGTGGCTTGCACCAGCCTTTGCTGGTGTCCTTAGTTCTCTGGCTGTGTCCTGGCTCAGTGCAGAGTGAGGCATGGCTGTGGCCCATCCCACCCTTGCAATTTTTCTTCATTGGTAATCCCACATGTGGAGGCTGCAGGAGAGCTCCAGTAGATCCCCAGCTCCTCAGCTGAGCCCCTGAAGTGCAGCAGAGATCAGTTTAGATACAAGCACAAAGAAAATTGTTCTCCCCAGTCTGCCTATCCTGCTCTGATTTCTGCTCCAGGAGCTATTTTCACCATTTCTGTAGGTGTCTTTCAGACCTCATTAGCTGGTCAGTACTTCTGCTAATCCAACAGAGACTCCCAGAGGGAAAGGGAGGTGATTGGAGGAGAAGGTAGATTCATTTTGCTGTTCCTGCACCAGCTGCTGTCAAGGCTGATGACTCACAGCCAAGCAACAATAACACAAGAACACGTATTCAATTGCTGATGCCTTCTGGTTTGATTTCCTACTGCCACTTTATAATCTTGTTCATCAGGCTTATTTAATTTATCAAGCCTCTAACTAGAGAACAGCATCCCAAAGAACCTCTGTGCTGAGGTGTGTGTGGCAACTCAGTGGAGTAATTTACTAAACCACCTGCACAATGTCTGTGTTTGCTTTTTGGGGCTTTTCAGTGGTGTATCCATAGCTGTCCCTCACAGACATACTGAAAAAACCCCACAGGGGTATGCAAAGCACTTTCCCTAATTCACATCTGTTTATGTGTGATAATGAGCATAAAAAGAAAAGTTTCTTAAATAAGAAGTAACAAGTTTTTGTGGGAAAACTATTGAATATCTTTCAGACTATTTAGAGATGATGAAAGATTCAGAAAACTTTTAGGTATTTTTAAGTGCTGTCCCTATTCATATTTATTTCCACACAGTGTAAAATCAATTTGGATGCAGTAATGCTTTTTAGCTAATAAGCCAAAGGAAACATTTTTTTTTCTGTGCTCTTGTTCAGAACTAAGTTACACATTCTCTTAATGATGCCATGAGAGATGCTGTCTGTGGATTTAAGCAGAAACCTGCTGTTTAGTTTTTGACTCATGAGCACACACTCTGGTGACAGTTTTCATTAGGCAGAGCACTGAGGGCAGCAGTCAGCACGAGTGAAGATTGAGGCTGCTCATTGCAGCCTAATTGCCTCTTCAAGCATCCAAGGTAGAAATCGATGGCCCAAAATTTCTCATCGGCTGCCAGGTTTAGCTCCTGTAGAAACAGGCCCAGGACCTCAGGACCTCTTCTGTGAGAAGTGTGGCTTCTCTCAGCCTGCCCTGCAGAAGTTCACAGCACTTTGGAATACACCAGTCTGTCTTCTGTAGAAGCCACGGCCCCAGCTGGGGCAGTGGAGTGGGGTTTGTGTTTGCTCCTCTCTGCCACAGCCCATTGTCCAGCTATTGAAGGTGACACATTCCTTCAGAGCCTGGATGTGAAGGCTCAACTGTGGGCACAAGATGGGCACAAAGATCATCTTAACCAATTTTATAAACTGCTTCATCATCTGCCTATGAAATTCTTAGGCTTGGCTGGTGCTCAAGCAGAGCTCTTTCCTGGTACTAATTTTTCTTTCTCGACCAGAGAACAGAGGTGCAAATGTGTGTGTGGTACATAGCAACCATCTAAACTTTATTACATGCTGCTAAAACCTGCTCTCCCCCTCAAATGGCACAACTCTCCTGTATTAACGTGATAATAAAAACAATTTGTGCATGTTGGGTGAGAGATCAAATAAAATGTCCGGACATCACACTGTCAAAGATGAACTGGAAACTGTACCTTTGAGGGGACATGGAGAAAACTGGAAATATTGTCAGTCCAATTCCTTGATTAGGGAGAATTCTTTTCTTGGAGAATAAAGAGCAGAGCAGCCTCAGCAAACACTGCATCCTGGATCAGTCTCAGGCTGTGAGAGCACAGGGCTTAAAGGAGGAAGAATGATTTTGTGCAATTCACTTTTACCTTTGCTCTTCAGAGGAAGGAGTTGATCTCAGGCTCTCATGATCTGAGGGACATGGTTTGTGTCCCAGTAAGGGAAATGCAGAGATGTTTTGCCCCAGCTGCTACAGTCTGGAGCCATGGGGATGGATTTTCTCTTAGCCTGGAGATGGAGCACCCTTGGTCCTTCTTCCCTTCCTTCACTTGCATGGCACAAGTCAAGATTAAGTGTATGCAGAACATGTTTCCTTTTAAAAGCCCTTTTAATGCTCTCTTTAGTTCATTCATGGCTGCTGATTCTATCACTGCCTCTGATAGCCTGCCCCACAGTAATTGCCTTCACATAAACACCTCTCCCAACCTCCTGCAGTCGTGCCCCTTCCTTTGCTTCAGTCTCTAAACCTCCAAGAAGGTTTTGTTGGGATTTTTTTGTTCCTAACAGGCTGAACAATGCCACCCCTGTCTCTCTTTAATGTTTTTCTTCCTAATGAGTACAAAATCTGATATCCCCAACCTGTATTCACATGTGAGCTTCTCTCTTTGTGTTTATTGCCTTTTCCACAGCAGCCTTCCCATGATGTGATGTTCATATAGCAAACTTCTATTGTGATTTCATCAGCCATGTTTTTTGTCCTTTAACAGTATTATGGGATGATTGCTGCAATTTCTGGGTATTTACTAAACCCAGCATCATATTGCAGTATTTACTAAACCCAGCATCATATTGCAGTAATAGTTTATGTGCCTGCTAATTTTTATCCAGAACATTATGGTATTTTTTTTCTTTTGTTCTCACAGACTAACACCACTTGATTGTTGTTTGCAATGGATATTACCTCAGTTTGCTGGAGGAACACCTAATTTAGCACTGGATCATCTTTTCAGTGTAGATTTCCAGCTGATCTGTTTCCAGTCACTACTCACAGAATGAGTAGGACAGTCTAAAACACATATCCATTGTTTAGCAGAAGTAAATTTGCTTTTTACCAAGATTTTCATATGTTTTCTTAAAGGGATATTTCCAGCACGAAAATCAGTTTCCTGCCAAGTCATGGATTAGAACTCATTAAGAAGCTAAGAGCAAGGTCTACATACAATTTAAAAAAGCTTCCTGACTTAAGCAAATTTAGATCTTTGATTGAGGCAAACTTCACCTATCCTAGCCATTGCTGTGCATTTACAAACTGGAAAAGACAAAAGTAAGTGATTTAATTTGTTTTTCTTTCTGGTGCTTTTCAGCAGTTGATAGTGAATTAAATAAAATTCCTCAAAATGTGGATAGAAAAGGTCTCTTCAGTGCAGGTAAGTAAATGGATGGAAATAAATGAATACACAGTACATGTAGGTTTATGCATGCTACACAGTGCACTGCCTCTCCATTGCAGGAAATTATTAAATTTTTACGTCATCAGCACTTTCCCCAGACACAACTCTGCCCTCACCTGTCATAAATCCATCTTTCACTGGAACCAGCCTGGAGCCACACTGAAGACATTAACCAGGAAACATTTGACAACTCTTTCAGAAGGTAACTGGAGGGAAGGCTGTATTAGTAGAGAAGCTGTTCAACACTTGTTCATCAGTCCAGGAGGGCAACAGGACCACTGAGTGATCCCAAACTCTTCTTTCTGAAAGCCTCATTGATGTTGGAGCACTGCCCAGCCAAGCATCACAGATACATTATCTGTTGAGTTCACATTCACAGCAATTTGGGACGTGTTTTCTGAGCAGATCCATTTCACACAAATCAACAGAGCATGGTGGGAGGCTAAGGTGCCTTTTTAGACTCCAAAGGCAATTTTCCATGCTGTTTTTAATTTTCTATTACCAAGTTTCTGTGAAGCTTCAGGTAACAGGGATTCTCATTGAGTATTTTCCTCTCAGTCATGCAGTCTTGAAATGTTCACGTTTAGTAGTTAATGAACCTCCTGAATCTGTGCCACTGGAAAACATGAGGAACTGGTACCTACAAAACCCCTTGGTATTGTTTGAAATTCTTCCTTCACTAGATGTCCTGAAAGGCTTGGACTTTGCCACGAGAGAAAGAAAATTATGAACCACGGTTACAATTCAAGACATCATTTTCAGAAGTGGCATAAAACTTCAAAGAAAAGTAAAACCATGCAGAGAAAGCATAAACTGTTAGTGGCTTCTATTTTAATACACTTTAATAGCCCCTTTTTTTACTTTTAGCATTGTATTGTCTCCAAACAAGGGAAGACAACGGAGTTTGCTGATAGCTAATAAATATAATCTACATGTGTTTATAAAACTGTGTTAAGAGCACAAGTGTGATGGTGGAAACTATAGTGATGACAGAAGTATTTGACAGAATCCATCACCCATTTTTGATCCCAAATGCTAAGTTTTCACTAGAACAGAACTAGATCAGCAGGCGACGTTTTCACACACTTGTGCAGTCTTATGCAGACACGGTGGCTGGTGGTTTCTAAGCAGAAATGGGTCCAGTCCTTCCAGAACTGGTGGCAAAGTGTTATTATCCAATGAAAACATGTTTAGTTCTGGATGTGCAAAGGAACACTGATATCACTCTGATTCATATTTTCAAAGGTATTTGGCTTCTGGGCTGCTTGAGCCTAATCAGGACCCAAATCCCAGAATCCACCCCTTAAATTAGGCAACTGGACTTTTCAAAAACAAAGAGTTGCTATTGAAGGGAAGCTACAGGAGGAAATAGTCCTGACCCTGTGGTAAGGTCTCAGTATCTAGTCCTCTCATCTGGGCTTTGGAAAACTTCAATGCCTTATAACTGAAGTCCACAGCACTCACTTCCCCCTTAATACAGCCCTGCTTTTGGAAGCCTTTCCCTGGCTAGCAAGAAGGCAAGGAGAGCACAACACAGCCCTTTCCACAGCCTGGGTTAGTGTAATTCTGCAAAGAAATGCCAAGAAACCTGTGAAGAGCTCACATAGCCCCAGTGTGGATGTTCGAGGCTGGGCTGGAACACCATGCCATGGTGGGGCTGCTTCTGGAGCAAGTCTGGCCACAACTCCACCTCCTGTGTCAGCAGAACCAAATTGAGCATATTTATCCATGCCTTTAACAGTTACCATTTGTATTTTCTACCAAACATTAGGCATAAATGCAAAATTATGAGAGCCTATTACTTAGAAGAACTCTTCCTGTGTGCTTCTTTTTAACACAATTAAAAATTTTCATTTCTTTCACACAGCTATGTCTCTTGTACTGAACTTGGTGTGAAACTGAGATCCTCTCTCCAGATTAAAGAGAGAAAGTGGATGCATGTGTTTGGTTTGAAGACTGAAAGTATTACCATACACTTCAGCAGAGATTAGTCACACATACAGTAGCTACACCCTCTTTCATTTCAAAGCAGTTTTCATGACAGCTGGCACAAGCTGCGTGTGCACTGAAGGCTGCTCAGGCTGTTTAGAAGTTATTAATAGTTTGCATAGTGCTTGATCACACAATGTGTAATATTCCTTTGGTGAGAGCTGTGCTTGGCTCAGAGCAGCAGGCATTGCATGTGGTGGTGCGAGCCCTGGTGATACCTGGCTTGCCATGCACCTTCACAGGAGAGGGTCATTCCTTGTGGCCATTTGGCTCACTAAATACTTCCAGGCAGTCCAGGGAGTACAAAAAGTGCATTTCTAAGGATCACAGCAGCAGCTGGTGTTCACATGAGAACTCTGGGAAGGAATTAAGTCAGGGATGTGCGGCCCCTTTCTGGCTGCCCGTTCATGTTTGATTTCCCCTTTTTGAGACTTCTGCAGCACTCAAATCCCTAGATAAAATAAGTTACCATAGTGGATCATGCTCAATCACCTCTCCAAAAACTGTCTGCAGCAACAAACAGGTGCTGTTGTGATAATGGAAAGTTTAAACCTGTTACAGCAAGAGTGCTTTCTAAGTTTTGGAGGATGTCACATCAAGCACATTTCTGTCAGACTAAGAAATACAATTAAAATATAAGACAGTTTTGATTTTTTTTTTTTTTGTCATTCTAATAAGGGTTACATGCTAAATATTGACCTGTAGTTTGAATAATGTGGTGCTGGCCTGAGAAAAGGTAAGCTGCATTCTTAAGACAAGTCTAGTACAATATGTTGAACTCCCCTCACGTTTTTCTGTGACTGGAAAATAATATCCTTGAAGTATGGATAGGGCAGAGGCCGGATGTTAAAACCCTCAACTTGACATAGGCCATTAGGAACTTCAGCAAGATTTTGGCTTTCTTTGACATAAAGATCACCTTCTGCCCAAAAGAATGGCATTGATATGACTCTGTCCTTACACTTGATCGTTATTCTTTGGAGGAGCTGTCACTTGAAATCCTACTTTTTCAAAAAATGTGGCAGCATCAGGAATGGTGTTTGGGCCTCATCTCACAAGAACATACTATCAGTTGCTCACAACTCACTTAATGGCACTTTTTGGTGAGGATGATTGGCTTGAGATAGGACTTATTACAGAACACAGGTCAAGACTATTTATTCTGCTGAGCATGTTTCTCAGCACACAACATCCTGCTGCCAGCAGATCCAGATAAGGTGCATAAAATAACAACTTAAATAACAACTTGTACAAAGGTAGTAATTTTTGTTTATTTTTGCCAGAGCACTCTGCCAATTTCAGTTTTGTTCTCTAAGTTGCCCTTTCTGCAGTTTATTTTTCTAGTTTACTTGAGCAAAATAATATTGAACAGTAAGGAAATTTTACAAAGAGAGGGAATGAATTAACTGTGTGATGACACCCATGGTTGCAATAAGAAGCAAGGACCCACACATCCCTTGGAAAGTAATGTTTTAACTTGTTGCTCTGAGTGCACTGCACAGCCCAAAGGGTGAGAAAGAGAGAGCAAAGATATGACAAAGAGTCAGTATCAGAGGATGGCTCTTCCTTCCCTTGGGAGTTTCATCCTACCTGTCCCCAATACAGAGAACCAGCAGGACACTCCCCATTGCCCTTCCCTGGAGCAAAAACCTTATTCCTTGGGACCCTGCTTTTATTTTACTGGCTGTAAAAATAAGGCAAGAATTAATGAATTGTAATCATCATAAATATTTAATTGTCCTTACAAATCCCTCTTGCCTGGGTATTTATTTAAGTCCAGGCAGTACCTCCAAAATTTTAGAAAAAGTTTATTTTTGCCTCATGCTGAGAAATGATTGGCTACAAACATTTCCCTCGGTTCATTTTCAAAAAACCACCAACTGCTGTAGCTTTCAGTGCCCCCAAGTGCCTGTTGCACTAAAAAATGAGGGACTTTTTCTCTGTTATTGCTCCTTGGAAGCCTTTATTCCCTTTCAGCCAGAGAACTGTTGATATATTGATCAATACTCTGGACCCTTCACTCATCCTTATGCGAGTAGAACACAGGAGAGCAAAATGTAATGCCTTGTTATTGCTACTGTGACCTTCCTAGTGAATATTTGACCTCACAGAAAATCAGTTTTCTCACTCAGTTGACAGGCAAGATAAAAAATATTGATAATAGTAGAGGATGTTCAGAATCTCATAGGAAATGTCCCTCACCTTCTGGTGCTGGACCTTCATTAGTTTTCCTTTCTTGCAGACCCTTTAAACTCAATTTTCAGAAGATGTAGTGAGTGCAGAAAGTCAAAAGATAAAATTAGGTTACAAAGAAGAATTCTCCCTTTTAAGCTGCTACCAGTTGTTAAAAATTTCAACTTTACTTGCCTAGAGAGTTCTTCTCTCAACTGTACTCAGAGTCAGCGTGGAAGATAAGCTGGGATCCTGTCCTAGAAATTACACACCTAAACTGCAGTCTGGCTTGTAGCTGAATGTAGGCAGAGCTGAACTGGGTTGTTTTTACAACAAAATGTCAAGTATTTTATTCCATAACTCAGATTAGGTCTGCATCCAAAACTGTGGATGCAAGTTCATGGGACAACCAAATTCTAAGGCAGCCAAAGAGCTGTTGTAAAAACTCACCATTCATTATATGTTTATATTTGATATTTCTTGATATTTATGATCTTGTTGGAGCTGATCATCTTTCTATCATCAGCCAAAATATTTGTTTCTTCTGTAGGTCTATGCATGGAGAAGGGCACAGAGCTAATACTCTACAAAATAAAGCCAAACACAAAACTATCAAAAATGCTAGTATTTACTTGTGCTACTTTAAAATCTTAAAATGTTTTAAAAATGCTTTCTGACAGAAACAAATGCAACTACTGTTTCCATTAAAATGTTCAGTTTGGTTTGTTTTGGTTTGGTTTGGTTTGGTTTGATTTGGTTTGATTTTGCTTCACTTCACTTGATTTCTAATCCACTTATTTTAAAAAACAGTTTTTAAGATAAATGGTCTCCTGTGCTTTGTGTTTCTGTTGGCATCTGTCATCTAGAGATTATCTGGAATCCTGCATGAATTTATTTCTGCTATTTACTTGTGTTACTGGCTAATCACTAATACGATATGAGATACTAAAAAGGAACAGCACAAAATGGAGTTATGTGCCCTGGCAGAGTTACAAGATGGTGGTGGTCGAAACCTTTATAAAAGAGGGAATTTGAGAATTCCCAGCTGACTTGAGTCCTTCCTCAAAGCTCAGTCTCACACTGGTGTTCATTGTCATGCATTGCCCCCCCATGCTTGTCAGTGACAGCTTAGGTGAGAAATTCATTTCAGATGAGGAAGGCTTCTTACAGAGTGTGTTATCCAGGTGGATAACTGCATCCTGAGCGTTAGGCAAACATTAGGTTTTCCTTCCCCGTGCAGTTTATGATGTTTCCAAGTCATTTACATGTTCTTGTAGTATTTTATAAATAGGGACCAGCCGCACTATTAATTTCAGGCTCCAGGGTAATCTATATAATCAGCTAACCAGAAAAACTGTGCTGTTAATGGAAACTGGAGGATTTTGTGTTTGTTTTTTACCTCATACTGTGTTTCTTATCTTCCAACTCTACTCTTTTTACAATTTCAGGACCGAATTACATCCGATATGTAGCATATCTCAGGTGAAGCAAGACTTTGAGGAGAAGCCTGGCAAAAAACTACAGAGAAGGTCTGCAGCTGAAGATTATTTTTCCAACTATGGCATAGGATTTGACCCAGCAGAGAATGAATTTGACTACGGTTTATGCAATGAAGTAGTTAATGTAGCCTGCTCTCCTAAACCTGATGCTTTCAACCCATGTGAAGATATCATGGGATACAACATTCTGAGAGTCCTGATATGGTTCATCAACATTTTAGCCATTACTGGGAACACTGTTGTCCTCATTATTTTAATAAGCAGTCAATACAAACTCACCGTCCCTCGCTTTCTGATGTGCAACCTTGCCTTTGCAGACCTCTGCATAGGGATCTACCTGCTGTTTATTGCCTCTGTAGACATCCAGACCAAAAGCCAGTACTACAACTATGCCATAGACTGGCAGACCGGGGCAGGATGCAACGCTGCAGGGTTTTTCACGGTGTTTGCCAGCGAGCTGTCGGTGTACACGCTGACGGTGATCACCCTGGAGCGCTGGCACACCATCACCTACGCCATGCAGCTGGACCGCAAGCTGCGCCTGCGCCACGCCGTGACCATCATGGTTTTTGGCTGGGTGTTTGCCTTCACAGTAGCGCTCCTTCCCATATTTGGGGTCAGCAGCTACATGAAGGTCAGCATCTGCCTGCCCATGGATATAGAGACACCCTTTGCCCAGGCTTACGTTATGTTTCTCCTGGTGCTGAACGTGCTGGCGTTCGTGGTCATCTGCGTCTGCTACACCTGCATCTACTTCACCGTGCGCAACCCCAACGTTGTCTCCTCCAACAGCGACACCAAGATCGCCAAGCGCATGGCCATACTCATCTTCACCGACTTCCTCTGCATGGCACCAATATCCTTCTTTGCCATATCCGCCTCGCTCAAGGTTCCTCTCATCACAGTGACCAACTCCAAGATCCTGCTGGTTTTGTTTTACCCCATCAACTCCTGCGCAAACCCCTTCCTCTACGCCATTTTCACCAAGACTTTCCGCAGGGATTTCTTCATTCTCCTGAGCAAGTTTGGTTGCTGTGAAATGCAAGCCCAGATTTACAGAACAGAGATCTCCTCGTCTGCTCATACTTTCCACACAAGAAATGGCCATTGCCCCCCTGCATCAAAAAACGGTGATGGCACTATATATTCTTTGGTTCCCCTGAACCACTTGAACTGAAATGCTTGCATAAATTTGTGTCTGAGGCAGTGTGCTAATCACTTGCAAGTATGTGAATTTGAATAATGACTTCAGCATAACATGCAAGCTTGTTTTTTATGAAAAGAAAATTCTTTCCAATTCCCTATTTTTTTGTTCAATGAACAACCATCAGAGATATCATCTTCATCAGTTCTTGAAGAACAAAGTGCCGAAGTGTTCATGTAGAAATGTCTTAAGAAATAAATGAGATCATAAACTGGTATCTCCCAGCATGCAGGCAGAGATTCCCTTCATTCTAGGCAGGTGTTAGTTGCTTATTGAGAATTAAGTGGTGGTTATATACAGTTTAAAAAAAAAAAAAGTAGAACTAATTTCTTTTCCTGTGAATTGTGTTATAGCAATACAGATAATTAGCTTTTTTCATTAATCACATCTCCTGGGGTTACAGGAGACAGAAGGCCAATTTAAGCCCTCCTCCAGCACAGGCTTGCTAGGAATGAGAATATCTCATGATGTTTCCATTTCTGTTGAGCACAGCAGGGAGGCAGGAGGCATCTCCAGCTATGCTGGATCTTTGCAGTTCCACACTGTGTGGACCTGTCTTACCCTGCACAGAAGTGTCACTTTGAGTGGTGTTTGTGTTGGTTTAGACTGGCAGGCTCAGAGAAACCTGTTTCGTCTGAGCTTGTATTAAAGAGTAGGTTTGGTTTAGGGTTTGTTTTCAAGGTAAGAAAGAGCAAGAATGACGGCAAGAGAAAATCCTCATAATCAAAAGGGTGTTCTTTAAAGTTGTTTTCACAAAGTTGAATTCATTTGTGTGTCTGGAAGCCTTGGATATGCCAGCATGGGCCGATGAGCTGCTCCACCAAGACATGTGAGTCAGGTTTGCCATACAACAGCATTTGTGTATTATACTGCCTAGGCTGCACAGAGAACAATGGCACTAGATGTGGCTTTTAAATCCCTGCACAAAAGTTCATGTGAAATCCTAATTTTTTATATACTCCTTTTCGGATTTCTCCTTCCCTTCTAAAAGGAAATCCTTCGTGCACACATTATTACATGCTGGTCCAGATTGGAAGACCTGAAATAAATCACAAGCTGCATATGTTGAAATAACAACCCCACAAAGAAAGAAAGTTAAAAAGAAGAAAGAAAAAAAAATTAATCAAGATTTTCTGATTTTACAGGGGTTTTTACTAACACCTCAATGAACGTACAGACTTTTTACATTATTTGAATATCTAATTTTTGCATGGTTCATCATTCCAAATTACAACAAAAATTCATGGATGGCTAGGGTTTTCTCATGCTGATTATGTGTCTGTGTGTGGATATGTGGGCATAAAGAAAACACCAGGAGAGCAGTCTGGGCTTCATTCCCATCTCACAAACAACTCACAGTTCTGCCCCATGAAATTATAAAAGCTTGGAGTCTCCATGGTTAAATGTGATGTGCTTTAAATGTTTCCTACCTACAGCTCATAAAATTTCAGTAGCAAATCTTGATGCTTCTATCCATAATTTCCCCTGTCATCAGTTTCACATTTCAGCATCTGAATCTTATGTGAATAACAACAGGAGGTGATTATTCATTCAGTCCTAGGCAGGGAAGGAACTATCAGCTCCCTAGTGCATAAAACAGGGGAGATCAAAGACAGTGTGTTTTGGCAGGGGAAATTTCATTACTCAACACAAGTAACACTACCTCCAAGATCCAGGAAAAGGAAGAATGAAAGAGAAAAGTGGAAAAGACACTTCATCTCTGGGAAGATCATCTGACTACTCAGAGGAATCATTTTTTTTTTCACAAATGCTTTATGACATATACTGTGTGCTGGTGTGCAGCCATTAAAACCCATCCTGATGGAAGTGACTGAATGATGATGTTCCAAAATGACAAATAATGTAGTTCTATTTTTAAAGGGTCCTGAATCTATTATTTTCCTAAAAATGAGGGATGTTCTTTGGCAAATACTACCCCACTTTTGATGATAAATATGCAAAATTCTTGCAGCATGCCGTGTCACACGTTTTTTTGGCTGAGCTCTGTCCATTTACCAGGAATGAGACCTGGCAGCTCAGGAAAATGCAGGCACAGTAGTCTAGAAGCCAGTCTAGTAAATCCTCTCACAGATACATCAGGCACATGAGCTTGATACAGACCATCTACTTCATGCAAACCCATTGCCTGGACATTTGCAAAATCAGAACACAGTTAAATATGTTTTTTCTAATTAACATCCCTGAAAAGAAACCTTGCAGGGTTGTGTCTTGTACCCAGAGTCAGACTGTGGCCTGAGATTGAGCCACCTAGCCCATGGGCTTTCCTCCAGAGGACACATGAGCTGATTCTTGAGGAGCAGGTAAAGCCTGCAAAGTTGGACACCATGCCCCATGTAGAACATGTCATCCTGCCCACACAGGCTGCTCAGGAGCTCTGGTGGCAGCTCCAAAGCTGAGAGATTGACTGTGCAGTCACCAAGACAAAATTCTCCCTCTTGCAGTCCGTAGATCTCCTTGGCTTTAGCTATTCTTTTGATTTTAATTTTAAAAATCTTCCAGATTGTGAAGGACGCTGTGTCTTTCCCTGTGTGAGATATTGGTCTTTTTGTATCATTTTTTTATGTGAAGAAAAAAAAATACCTCAGGATACATTTTGTCCATGCTTGTAATGTACAAAAAAAGCCTGTTGGTGTTTGGTGTGGGTTTCCTCAGCTCTTGAACATGTTTATGTTGCAATCTCTAAGCTATTTTACATTTCCCTTTCCGAAATCTATTTTAATAAAACCAATATCAAAACAGAGTGCCTTGAGAACAAGTGTGTGGCCAGAGATATGTTGACAAAGTATGCAATAAATGTTGCTGCTTATCTGGAGAGTTCCATTTGTGCAGTGCAGCCCCCACAGTCAGGTCACTGTGACCTACAGATGAGAGACTCTGCAGAGAAAACCCTCCTGGAGAGTTAACAAAGCACAGAAAGGTGTGCTTGAAACCTCTTCAGCAAATAATACAGGAGGTCTGACCTGTCTTTGTCTTAACAAATCTCTTGTATTAACCCATATTTCTTAGGAAATAAGATATGAACCATTGACAGAACTCAGACAGGCGTGTTTTTTCTCTTTAATTCATATGAACAGCTCTTCTTATGTGATGCATTCTAATTTTTCCCCCTCATTTTTAGAGCCAGAGCTTGTAATTCTCTTTTGTTTAGTATTTTGCTCAAACAAATAAGAGTGTGTCTGTGTGCTCACATATGCTCATGTGAGTAGGAGAGACAGACCAAAGGTAATGAGGAAACTGAATCAAAGCCTAGCTCTGATTCACAGGAAAAAACTGATAATTTGTCTATTATGGGTAGAATTGACATTCATTGTGGCAATTCATTGCATTTTAGTCTTCACCAAGCCCCCAAAAAGGCTGAGTTAAAGAGTTATGATTCTGTTTGCCCTTATGGTGCCATCACCAGAGTGACAAAAAAGAGACTGTGCTGGCAGTGAGGACACAAAAAGCAACTTCTTGATATTTTTGATAGAACTATCATCCCTTCAGGCATGTACCTTGTGGAGAACCCAAACCTGACCTCCCCAATAAACATTCATCAGGTGTTGTGATGGGAAATGAGAAATGGGGCCACTTCAGCTTGGCAGACTAAAAGCAGCATCACAAAAATTACCACCATGGGTAAAGGTAATAGGAGCATCAGGAGCACCTGGTCAAAAGTGCCAATAAAAACAAAATCCTGACTTGGTAGAGAAAATGAACCATGATCCATTTTCTTTACAGCTTTGCTCTGGGGGTTACACAGATATGCCAAGCAGAGTTTGCTCATTAGAAGGCAGGTCTGTGTTTGAGCTTGTTAAGAATTCAAGATGAGATTTGCATCCCATTTAGCAAGTCTTCAAATCATTTGACCACATTTCTTTCCTGTAGATTCCCTCCTAATCATTCCACTGAGGACACAGCAGATAATCTTACATTTAATTTATGCAGCCTTGTTGTTAAGAAGAGTTAATAATGCGAAATGATTTATCCTCAAGGAATAATTTAACCATCCCTCCCCTCCCTGAATGAAAGAACAGAAAATAAAGGTAGGTCTGGTTCAAATGGTCAAGCAAGCACATACAAACCTCCTCACAGATTTGCATCTTTAATGTGGGCATATGCAATCTCCCATGGTGTATGCAAATGGGAATTGCACATACACACTCTTCTTCCCTGAGAGCTTTTGTCTGAGTGCTTGGCTACAAGCACATATTTGAAAGTCTGGGCGTTGTTGCTTTAAAATATTCAAGTACAGGAGTAGGATTTTATAGCTGTCATCTGGATAATTAAACTCTTCATTAACAGTTGTTCACAAACCAGTAGGTGACCTTTAATTAGGGATAAAAGTACTCAGGAATGGATTTCAAACATTAAGAAACTGCAGAGGAGCCCTTTTCCCTCCACTTCTCCAAGTCCATTGAAAATCTTTTGTAAAGCGTTGATTTTCTGAGAGAAATTATGCTGGTGAGACAAAAATATGTTTCCAGGCCCAACTCATCAGATATATGCTTTGTTTAACCTTGCTGTAATTAAAATGTTGTATTTTCTGTTTTCTGCCTCATGCAGAGTTTGCCAAGTGTTACCTGGGTCTTTGTTACCCCAGCCTGAACACCTGCACCAAGTCATATCTCCACCAGAAAAGAACAGGAAAAATCAACAAGTTCACAATGAGAGCAGTGCACAGATGGGAACGTGCTGTATTTGTGAGTGGGTGGAAGATTGCAGGGCAGAATTGAGCAATATGGACATTTCTGTTGAGTCATTTGAATATCCAGTGCTAAAATTCTGCATTAAAGGGGCAGTTTAGCTGAAGTATAGTTCCCAGGAAGAAAGCAATAGAAATTTGCATGGAAAAATCCTATGGAGAGATAAAATTTAAAGGTAAAGTTAAAGTCAGTGGGGTTTAAAAGCGAAATATTGATATGAGAGAGTATGTGCTGTCTCTGGAAAAAGAGATAGCAGCTCCTTTAGGGGCCATCCAGGCACCACACTGCACCAGTCACCTTTGCACTGCAATTCTGTGTATTTATTGTGAGCTACAAATGCCTGATTAGCTCTGATTAGCTTTAAATGCTCACATTTTGTTCTTTTCTTGGCTGTGCTGTGTGGACAGGCACATACCCCTTGGACAGCTATACTCCTGCCTCTTCATTGCCTCAGCTTTACCCCATCTTGTCCCTTTCCACAATGATGGTTTGTGCTGTCTGTGCTTGGAAGTGCTCTGCTTTTACCTGCAGTCATGTAAGGAACAGAATCCACATCCCTTAGAAACATTTCTTCAGAAATCAGCAGCTGAAAGACCAGAACTCTGCTCGTAGCTCTCTGTTCTGGGTGCACAAATCATTTTATGCTGCCCTCCAGGTTCTCTGTCTCTCCTTTTTGGTTATTTGAGTGACTGTTATGAGGATAACTGGCCCTTTGCCGAGCTTGAGACATTCTGCTTTGAAATTGTTGTTGTTTGAGCCAGACAATTGCCAAAAATCAGGGTGATATGAACAGATCCCTCTCTCTGACTCTACATATTCCCTAGACTTTGCTGGGGGGGGAAAAAACCCTAATTTTTACGTAGATGATTCACAATTTTCTTCTCCCACATTGCCAGCTGCATTTTTGTCTTGTCTCACAGATGTCATGGTGGCATGAGGCAATCCTAAGTGCCCTGGGGAGGCTGCAGAAGGATGAGGGAGAAAACATAGTCTGGATAAAATGGGGACACCAAAAGCTAGAAAAGCACACCCACATTAGAGCAGTTTTTAAATGACCCCCAAATGCTCCAAGAACTACCAAAACCCACATCAAAGAAAAGCCCAAAGCCGTTCTATTTTTTCATTCCTACCACCAAGGCCTGCAGTCAGAGAGGATTCACTGATCCAAGGGGTCTCTGAGTATAACCATGGGATCTGTCTGTCAGGAGGCTGTGCCAAATACCAAGTTCAGCAATGGCACCAGAAACAGTGATTTTGCTCAGTGCTGTACCTGTCCTGAAAGACTGTTTCTCTGCAGAGTTAATAGCCTGGAATGGGCAAAAAAGTTGGATTGAACTAGGCTTTTTTCTAGAGGTGGCATATCCATGGTACTGTTTTCAACCACATCAATCTAATCAAGGTTTGGGGTGTTTTTTTTCCCCAGCAACTTCTCCTGCTACCCAACATTACATTTCTTTTGGAATGTTTGTCCCTTCCTTCCTTCCTTCCTTCCTTCCTTCCTTCCTTCCTTCCTTCCTTCCTTCCTTCCTTCCTTCCTTCCTTCCTTCCTTCCTTCCTTCCTTCCTTCCTTCCTTCCTTCCTTCACCACTGCTGCCCACAACCACCACTTTTAGTACCAGTTTTCCTTCATTCTGTGGATGGTGGCATCTTTACGTGTGATTGCACTGGAGTCCACCAAAACACTCATTAGTGACTGAAAAAGCCTTCAAGGCATCAGTTCTCTATTTTCTCCCATCAAGGTGGTTTTTTCCTTCATGGGAACACTCAGAATATTTTTTCCACACACCTAATACCATCATAACTAGCACTCAGCTTCAGTGTCTGTCCTACAGAACACCATTATGCAGACATGATCTCAGTGGTGCTTTTGGTCTCAGTTTCACCATCCTTTCTGCACTTGTGTAAACCAGACAAGTGTCATCATTCTCAGATCCTCACAAGAGACCTCCCACTTTGAATGTCCAAGCTGTAGGTGCTAGTCCTGCTTTGATGTTCACCACAAGAGACCTGCCTTCGTCCCTGAGGAGGGCGAGCTGTGTAGTCATGAGAAGCTGAGGAGGAAATTGGTGACCTGTGCTCAGAACAGCCTCACCCTTGCTCAAACACCTCAAAGGACACTAGAAGGGCAGCCAAATTTCACATGTAAACATATGTAATTACAATTTTGCCTCCCCCCTTGTTGCTGTAGATAAACCTCCATGTATCACACAGCAGCACCAGTGTTGTGTCCCAGAACTCACCGTGCTGGAGCTGCAGTGTGTAAAGCACAGTGGGACCTCTCCTGTAAAACATGCATGCATGCATTTGTCACCAGGAGTCAATAAAGGTCTCTAAGAGTTAACTAGTTAGGCAATCAGACAATTAATTATGCACCTAATTAGGTCTGACCTAATTTCTGGAAAATAACCATCCAGGAATCCTTTGGTTCGCTTCCTCTCTCAGAATAATTAATCAGCAAATACATTTCCTTTCTGTGAAGAGTCCCCCTGTGAGTTGCAGCCCAAGTGGCTTCTGGTCCCTTCTTTCATAATTAAAGACCCTTTGTCACTTTGTTCAAAAGGTGAGAAGCACCACCAGAGCTGTGTCTGGCTTCCCCTTGCCAAGCAGGCACAGATGGCAGTGCCCGAGGCTGCGAGCGAGGAGCTGAGGCTGTTTGCATAATGCAATCTCCACACTTCCCTCAGCTCTGCAAAGCTCCACTTAACACTTCCATGTAGACAAGGTAGGCTGAGAGCTCCTGAGGGACCTCAGTTGTCCAGGATTCATGGACATTCATGGGGAGAACTCTGAACTTTGAAGGCTTGGGGTTTTTAGCATCCCTTTAGTCTTGGGAAAATGTTTAAAGGAAGGGTTTTACACTAGACAAGATGATGATCTGCACTGTTTTAATTAATACTTGCTGACACAAAGGCAGGTCTCCAGCAGTGCCCTTCTTACCCTCGTGGTTTTGTTCCCCTCCCAAAAGACCAAAAGGATGAAAATGCTTTTGAAAGGCAAGTCTGGAGAAGCACTCACTGCTACTAGGGTGAGGAGCACAGCAAATAAAGGAGGGAGGGAAGGAGGGAGAGAGGGAAGGAGGGAAAAGGATGGATGGATGGATGGATGGATGGATGGATGGATGGATGGATGGATGGATGGATGGATGGATGGGTGGATGGATAGGTGGGTGGGTGGATGGATGGATGGATGGATGGATGGATGGATGGATGGATGGATGGATGGATGGATGGATGGATGGATGGAGTCTAGGAATACAAGGTGCACTTAACAGGAGCTTTTGCCACATTTCAGCAGTAGAATGATTTTCTTAAGGCTGTAACCAGAAACCAGGTGGTATTGAAGGAAAATCTTCCATGAACGTGGCTGTCTGAGGAGAGACTCTTAGTGAGGCTGTCAAAGGTTTTATACTTCTTTTTAATGTTGGCAAACTCTGAGGGAAAAGTGTTGGGGAAGGAGGGAAGAGGATGACAAGGAGAATGAAATTTCTCTTACTTAAAATAAACCTATAAAAATAATTCTTACTAGGGGAGTGAAAAGATTTGCACTGAGGTGGCTCATAAAAAAAAAAAAAGCAATGTTTAATTTTTTAAGCTGGGCCTCCTAGAGCAAGCAGTGCTCTGCACAGAGACCAATATCCATCCCTGTTCAGAGAACCAGCACGAGGACTATTTCCACAAAAAATGACCTTTTAAAGTGGGGCTGACATGATGTGTAAGTTTTGTGCTGGCCCTCTGCACTGCAGCAAATTGCATGTTGAGGAGGGAAGGCTTGTCTTTCACCCATGACAAATGTCCCTTGGCTGCCCTGTCACCCCCAGCCCCTCCTAACACACATTTGTTTATGTGCACCTCGGGCTCCAGGGCTCTGCATCACACAATAGCACCAGAGCTATTTAAAACACAATCTTTTAAAGTAAAATGCGTGGTAAAATCCTTCCCCAAAAGACAGGTGACTCCTGCCTATTGCCTGGGATCAGGGCAGCCTTTTTTGAGCTGAAAATCACAGAAAGGTGGTAGACAGGCTACAGGGACACCTGAGCTCCTATCTGTTCAAGCTGTATAAATAAAATTTTTAAAAAAATTTAAAAAAAATTTAAAAATTTAAAAAAACACAGGGAAGAAAGCAAAGGGAAGGAATGTTTGATTTGAGTGTCTCAGCTGTCACCCTTCTCAAGCCAACACCTTTCCCTCTGCAAGAGGGTGGTTGAAGGGCTGGAAGATCATGAAACCCCCAGCAAATCTATCTTGTGGGCTTGTCATTGCTTCTGACATGGATTTGTATCTGCTCTTACTTAGAAACAAGCCAAATGAACTCCTCTGTTGAATTACAGCCAAATTTACATGCTTACACAAAAAATACCTTCATGTTTCATCACCAAGCACCACTTTCACCATCACTACATGCAATCATCTCACTGCCTCATCACTCTAGGTTTTATCTCTATATTTCCTTACAGTTTTCTCGAAAGAAATCTTTTCCTAATCAAGCCCTTCCCAGTGCCAGAAAGCCTGTCTGCACTAAGCCACTCCTGCAGCCCTCCCATGTCTGCTCAGGGCAGGGATGTCTCCACTAGTGGCAGAGTAAACTCTCTCCCTGCCTCATTCCTGCACAGGACAGGCAGTCCAGGACCCCATCCCTCTCTGCTCCCTGGCCAATGACATCAAATATCAGCAATCACAGCAGGGTCTGGAGACTGATTCAAGCCTCTAGTTCACCCCTCAGAGGTCACCAGAGCTCTGTGCAGCCTGGCAAACCCAGCAATGGATATGCAAGGCGTGCTCTCCCCAGACAGAGCGGTAGGTGCTGCAAAATGAGAGCGAGACCTCGGTGCTTTTGCAGAATTGCTTTTGTTCATGCTCTGCAGCAGAGCAACTGGCAGAGAAAGGCATGTGAAATAAGTGAGCACATATTTAATGCCCTCACCTGCTGTGTGGGCATTAAAGTCAAACAGACAGTGGGGGCTGCGTGGAGGAGAGCAGGCAGCAGGCTGGAGAGTCCCTGCCCTCCCCTCTGCTTCACACAGGTCCCTTGTCCTAGGGAGAATTTTTTTATACAGGTGTGTATGATGAGCAAGAGAGCAGGAGTGGAGCTCAGGAAATGAGGAAATGAGCATGTTGTGCTTTGCTAGGGCACTTTTCCTGCTCCTTGTTCCTTGCTAAGAACCAGGACACCAAAATAAGGCAGTGCTTGAACACCATTAACTACTCAAGGGCACGATGTGCAGGGTCCATGAGAGCAAGCTGAGCTCCACAGCTACTCAAGGGCCCTGGCTTTGGGTGGGGGGAGAGTTTCCCCCCAGGTGTACATATCCTTTGTGCACAGCATTTTGAAAGCTAAAGCATGCACTTGTGCAGAGCAGGAGAAAGCACACAGTCAGTCTGGCCACAAGGAGCAGGAGGCACTTGCAGCTCTGCTATCATTTCTGCTCTTCTTGTCTCCTTCACTGCTCACCAAGTTGCAGCCCATTTCTGTAATTCCCTTCTGTGCTCTCCTCCACCACCTCCCAAGGCATACATGTCCTCTTTCCCTCTTTTTTGCTCAAGTGCTTTCTGTTTCTGCCCTTTCCCTGCCTGTTACATTTCTTTGAACCAGCCTGGATGTTTCACTTCTGGCAGGAATATTCTGTGCTCCCCAAGCATACAGGAGAGGGGAGACTGGAGAGGCTCAAGGCAGAAAGCCTGGGCTTGATCAGGAGACTGATGGCTGGGACAATTTCTTCTGAGGGGCTGAGAAGGAGAAGGAGAAGGAGGAGGAGGAGGAGGAGGAGGAGGAGGAGGAGGAGGAGGAGGAGGAGGAGGAGAAGAAGAAGAAGAAGAAGAAGAAGAAGAAGAAGAAGAAGAAGAAGAAGAAGAAGAAGAAGGAGAAGAAGAAGAAGAAGGAGAAGAAGGAGAAGAAGAAGGAGAAGAAGGAGAAGAAGAAGAAGAAGAAGAAGAAGAAGAAGAAGAAGAAGAAGAAGAAGAAGAAGAAGAAGAAGAAGAAGAAGAAGGAGGAGGAGCAGAAGAAGAAGAAGAAGAAACCTTGGCCTAGCCCAAAGGCTCTGTCCTGATTTGGGTTAGACTTTTGAAACCAAAGACTGAACCCTTCAGAAGGACTTGGTTTATGTACATTATGATGGGGAGGCAGAGATGCTAGCAGTTATGAAAACACTGTCACATTATTTACAGGACATTGGCTGGCATTTTCCAGCTAATAAGAGGAATAGTAAAGAAAGCTGCTGTGCTTTAAAAGCACAGCCTGATAAAAAAAGCACTGCTAAGCAGCCTCCAGCCACAAAATCAGGCTGAGTGGATGTATAAACCCCACACTCCACAGGTGGCCCAGCCAAGCTCCTAGGATTGAGAAGCTGCTCCAGAAAGCAGAAATGCCAGTTGCTGGGAAATTGCTGTGAACACAAAATGTTCCCCTCTTCACATTCCTATCTCTTAGCACATTTGCTTTCTGCCTGCTAAGCCCTGTGGGCAGAGAGCAAGGGAACAGCATCCACAGATGGGCACCTGGCAAAGGGTGAGGTGGGGCCAGAGGACAGGCCAAGCTTGTGCAGTGCTCCTCATCTCTCTGAGAGCACCCTGGGGCTTTGTGACCACCTGCTATTTCTGTACCTGGAAAGTTTTGCCATGGTTGCTTATCCATTCCCTTAATGGGATTAACTCACAGTTGCATAGAATGCCCGGTCTCAGCCATCCATATTCATAATTCAGAAACTTCCTTTTCCTCTTCAAGTAGAAAGCATCTGCCCTGGATTTCTCCAGTATCCATATGAATGGGATGGCATTAGCTACCCTGCTGCTCAGTAGCTGTTTGTCCATCCAGACTCCACCTGTGCATCCCCAGGAATGGACCTCAGGCTTTCCAGGAGCAGGGAGTATCTCCTTCTCCTTTTTCATGCCTCAGCCTCACCAAATTTTTCAGGACTGCTCATTTAACCCTTTCTCTTCCCATGACTGAAGCAGAAGCAGCTGCTGCTCTCTTCCTCCAAACTTCTCTTAGACCAAAATTGTGCCTCCCAGAGCTTTTTCTATTTTATCTGGAAGAAGGATGTGACATTTTAGTGTAGCTTAATGAGAATGTGCACATGGTACCAAAAGAAAAAGCAGGTCTGGCTTCTTGCTTTGAGGTTAGAGACCAACAGTCTTCACATAGCAACACACACCCTATATTCAGTCAAGCTTCCATTGACCTCTGAGCCAGTTTGGACAAATGGCATAAACTTTTCTGCAGAGACTTAAGGTCCTGACACTTTTGAGATTGTTGCAAAGTAAAATGTAGTGACTTGTACAGCTGCTTGGGTCAAAGATGGATTTTCACCTCTGATTTATTTTTCCATCTTAGAAAGTAAGGTTCCACAGAGTTGCAGAGAGGGCTTTTTTGTTTACTAACCAGTTCAATCAGTAAAAAAGTTGTGGATTAGCAAATCCTATGCTTTCATACCCCAGGAAAATGTGCTCATTATACCAGAGAACTTCTGACCTTGCAAGGCTTTTAGGTGAGGCATTTAAACAAAACATTCCACCACCTTTTTCGTAGTAATGCCCATGTGCTGGCTGCCATCAGGACATGCTGAGCACCTCTTTTTCTCCTCTGTTTCAGTCCTCAGGGACTCCAGCATTCCTGGCACACGTGCAGAAGCTGGAAATGCTCACTCACTGCTCTGCTTCCTGCATGTCTTTGATCAGTTTCAGGCCATCACATCCCAGAGGAGTTTATCATGATGGACTTTCACAGCAGTCACTTTGTGCTAGTGGAACTGTAAAAATATTAATAAATTCTGGGCTTGCTTTGTGGCAATACAATAGGCTTTTATGCCCAAGGCTCAGGCTCAGAGAAGGACATGAAAACCAAGGCTGAGCAGCAGGAGCTGACAGAAGTTTCTGAGTAACTGCAAACTTTTGAACAGCACAAAAATCAGACGTTTTGCCTATGGGAATACAGAAGAGCTTGCAGCCAGGAAAGCTGGCATAGAAATGATGGGCATGGCCCGTGGCAACATCGGGCTCCTGGGGCAATCCAGGCACAAACAGAGCAGGCACTTCATCCCAAAGAGATGGGTGAGCAGCACTCCAAAGGGCACATCCAACCTGCTGGGGTAGCTTACCCTTGTCCTGGCCTCTGGGGAGTGTTCCAAGCTGCTGAACATCGAGGGGAATGTTTCCCATTGCCCACAGAGACAGTGACGTTTTCATTCCATGCCTCATGGACCTCAGGCTTGCAAGGTGGTGGAAAGGACAGGCTTTCATCCCTGGGAAATGTCTGAACTCTCCCACAGAGGGCACAGACTGGAGGGCACAGCAGCTGCCTCCTGCTGCAGCTTCTGGCTCAGGAGAGAGCTGTGGAGCCAGAGGTGAGGTGAACGAGCCACGTGGGACAGGTCCATCTCAGGCAGCCAATCCCACAGTGCTCACTCTGCCTCATTCACAGGATGCCTGGCAGGGAAGATTTGCCTGGACCCACCATTGCCCAGATGGCAAACTGCAGGCAGAGCAGCCTCTGGCATGCCACTGTCTCCTCCTGCTCCCCCCATCCAGGTCAGCCCTGTGCCAGGGGGGTTCCTGCTCGGTGCTGCTGTGCCTGGGAAATGAGTTTGTCTGAGGCTGACACTGTGGTGTGCTCCCACACACAGCTGCACAGGGAGCTATTTCACTGCACAGACAGCACTGAGGCACAGACTGCAATGGCTGTTTTCTTTCTGAAGTGAAAAAAGGAGCATTACATCATGCCTATACCGAGAAACAGTCCTCCCTTAAGGACAACAGCACAAAGTTTACCTCAAAATGCATGATTAAAATGTATGATTAAAGTGCAAGGATGCTCACAGGTAGGGAAGGGAGAGGCTGGATTCTTCCATCCTGGCTTGTGACCTTGCCCTCATTATTCCTCTGCTTCCCACCTGTGGGAGACAACTGTTTGGAGTTAGGATGGGATGTGCAAGGAAATTTTTGTGGTCCCATCTATGGAAAAGCAGGGAGGCACCCAGCATCTCCTGGGGGTCTGAGGAAAGCAAAGGACTGTGAGGGTCCCTGAAGTGCACATTCAGTTTTGGCATGGGAGGGTAGAGGAAACTTCAGGGGATGCTCACATGGCTGGGTTTGACCCATGGCCAACCCTGCAAACCCATCCCTGGAGGGAATTCAGCACAGGCAGGTGATGAGAATTTAACCCCTCTGCAACCATTCTGCAAGTGCTCAGCCCTTTGCTGCCTTCTGCATGTCAACTGGAATATGCACAGGAAAAATAAAGAGCTGTAACAGGGCTGAGTCAGACCATTGGCACCATGGCTGTAGTTTCTCCTGTGCTGTGTAGAAGGCCCCCAAATTTTAATTCCACTGCCCCTACTGTTGAAGCTGACAGGATGCATTTAATACCAGGGGAGGAGCTGCAGACAGTGCTGCACGTGTGAAGCAAGCTCCTTACAGGAGCCTGACACAAGAGATTCGCTCACAGCAAAAAGGCAGATTTCATCCTGATGCATCTTTGGTCATGTACTGCTGAAAATATGTCATTTTGTTGCTGTCTCTCCTCTGTCTCAAATAAATATTGCACCCAGAAGAAAATCCAGAGAAACAGATTATTTCCAGCCCTGTAAGAGATGCAGATTCACTTCAGGATTTCTCTCTCTGCACTGGCAAAGACTTACACTGTGCTTTCAAGGACCTTTTTTATGCATTTTTGGGTTTTTCCACTTATGGGACAAAAGATTAATTGTATCAATAAAAAGACAAGGTGCTCTGTGAGTCAGTTCTGCTATACTGAGATTACAACTCCTGTATAGAGGTCAGCTCTCTGAGGTCCCAGTAACTCCTACAAAACACTCCACATGCTCAGGAGGAAGAAGAACCTCTGAGTTTCCTTGTGAACAATGTGGAAATAAGTATTTTCCACATGTCCTTGGACTAGAGTTGATGCCCAGGTTATAAATTTTGAATATAGGCAGCTTAAATGGGCTGCAGGGCTGGTGATCTCCCTTAGTTTGCTTAATGATATCAGATACTCTTTGGTGCTTACACTTAGAAACTGGTGTTAAATCTTCTTTAATAAGAAAACTTATTTTGATTTTTCTGCATTGCTACCTGTACTACCATAATCTATTGATAAAATAGCAAGAATATAAGTGTCTTATATTGGCCTAACATGTTCACACTATTTATTAATTATAACGATGCAAGAGACGATTTATTTGAAAAAATTGATAAAAGCCTGAAAATTAAAACAGCAGCAGCAAAACTCCCACAAAATGAATCTTAAAACACCACCATGTTCCTGGAGCTATTGCTGGAAAGGTTGTCATGTTTGTGTGAAATCCTGGGGAGGGAATGTATGCAAGCATTCTGCTCATCATGAACCCCAAACACCCACAACACTGCTCGATTCAATGTAATAATACGATCTGAAAGAAAAAAAACTGCAAGCAAACTGAACAACCCTTCAATGCTTTTTGACACCCAAAAGGGAAAGGTGCCCAGGGAATGTTGTTTTACCACCCAACACACCAGACCCACAACAATCAACCACTAGGCTCCAAGGAAAACATAATGCCAGGTTGCCAACAACAGCAAAACTGACCACAGAAGGAAGAAGTCAGTGTCTGAGGAACAAGGGCTCTCTGTGGGATGGTTGCTCCCATTGAAGTTGTACATCTGGTCTCCAGCACCATGGACAGAGGCTCTGCCCTGGAAAATATTTATTTCTTCTTAGAAGCAGTGTTAGTGAGCATCCATGTCTGCTGAGGAATGTACTTGGGGTTTTGTGTAGCAGGAAAATCAGAACATGAAATAGAATTCCTGGTTTGCTGCCTTTCTCACTGCGTGCAGACTCCAGACTCGTTCCAATGGGATTGCCTGAATTGTATTAATTAGTAACTATTAAAGTAATCAGTAAAGGAATATCTGCAACAAAAAGTGTGCTTTATTCATATGCTCAGAACATATGTGGTTTTATATCCCAGAGGGTGGCTGGGCACTGGAACGGCTCCCCAGGGCAGTGGTCACAGCACCAAGCCTGACAGAGCTCAAGAAGCATTTGGACAATGGTCTCAGATACTTGGAGTGACTCTTGGGGTGTCCTGTGCAGGGCCAGGAGCTGGACTGGATGATCCTGATGGGTCCATTCCAACTCAGCATATTCTGGGGTTCCTCAATATTTGCTTCCTGTCACTGATCTTGTGAGGGTACTGAAAGCTTGAAGACAAAGGACATTCTGCCTCACATCACATAAATATGATTTACCCTATGAACATACAGAGTGCCACCCTAACAACACCATCAGAGTGCAGGGTTAACCTTAAACCCAGGAAGGGACAAAACTGAGCAACTCGTTGCCTGGTGTAAATCAAGGTGTAAACCCAGGCTGAACCATCCAGTTCTCATCAGGAATGCACAGAGTGCTTTTCAGATAGCTGGAAGACTATATTCTTCTTAGGGCTAGCTCAAGGCTCCTTGGCTGTTTTGCTGCCTCAAGGATGAGGACAGAAATAACAAATGCAGACACAAAGCAGAATCGCAGCGAGAGCCCTCCAGATCCACCCAGCACTGTTCCCCCTGGCTAAACAAAACCAGACTGATTTTTTTAAAAAAATTCTTTCTTCTTTTTTATCTACTTGATTGGAGGGTCATAGGCAGAAATAGATTTTTTTAGAAATATTGCTACATATAGCATTATTGTTTTTCTTCTAGAACTTGAAGTGACTGGCCTGTCTTTATTGGAACAGATGCTCTACGGCATCGAAATCTTGTATTAATTAATTGTCTCCCTGCAATTAATCAGTGTGTCCATTCCTATAGGCAGGTTGGAGAATTGTGGTTTACAGACCTGGGCAGCCTTCCACATTCAGCTCATTGGGGGTATGAAAAACACAAGGAAAGAAATGGTCTGGTACAAATATCACATATAACAAATATCTAACAGGGACTGGCATGGAGTCTATTCTATCAGCTCCTGTATGTGAGCTCTGAAGAATGAAGGCCCAGAACACTTGCCATGTGGATTTTATTAATGATCATGAAACAAATCAATGGAGATTCTGACACAAGAAATTTGTGCTGCTCTGGAGGCAGCTAAATTATTCCACTTGCAATTTTTGCTGAAGATTTGCAGTCACTAAGAGATCTCCAAGAAAGCCCTGCTGGAGCTAGAACCAGAAACCAGTTGAGTATCACATGACTTTTGGGTATGATGGAAAATCTCTCTCACTGCTGGGTAGAAGAGAGTTACTGAGTTTAAATATTTCAAGCTGCAACCATAAGAAGAAAGAAATTCAGACATATTTGTCTTTGCTTCATGACACAGGGAGAGAGGGAGAGAGAGAAAAAGAAAGGGGAAAAAAAAGGAAGAAAACTATCCGAGCTGTTGTCAAATTGTGCTAAAAGGGTTTGTTACTGTTAGCAGAGCCTGACTCAGTGTAAAGAGAATGCTTTAAATGTGTGAATATATTCAGCACATCTGCATAGGAGCCCCAGTTGTTTATGGTGGCTGCCCCCTGAAGACAGACACTCCCTGCAGCCTGAGCTGCACGAAGCTGCAAACCCCTCTTCCCAGAGGGAGCACATCTCCTCATCTCCAGCAGAGACGTTCTGCAGAGATGCTCTGCCAGCTCAGAGGCAAAGGCAGACACATTAATGATGTATTAGTGCACCAAAAACTGTTCTAGGATTCAAAGCTGCACTCCAGTGATGTAGTTTAACCACAGGAGGCTTGTGCTGAGTATTGAGGTTACACGAGGATTTTTCTTTCAGAAATAATCTCACTCTCAGTTTATTTTGCTGGGTTTCAGGGTTTTGTCGGGTAACTTAGGAAATTGTGAGTTTGTATTTTTTTTTCTCAGTTTTGTGTTTTATCTGAA
Source organism: Agelaius phoeniceus (assembly GCF_051311805.1). Taxonomy (NCBI): domain Eukaryota; kingdom Metazoa; phylum Chordata; class Aves; order Passeriformes; family Icteridae; genus Agelaius; species Agelaius phoeniceus. The sequence goes on along the minus strand of NC_135267.1, from coordinate 104,597,157 downwards.
AATTTATAAGAAATTTGTTTCAGGTCAGATCAAAATATTCACATTTACCTGAAAAATGCCACAGGAACACTCTAGGAAACACATACATTCTGGAAGAGGTAAAAATTCATATTTGACCTAAAACTCAAATGTTTTGGATATAGCTTTCTGTTGGATATAGTTTTCTGTTATATAATCAGGCCTTATAGGTTAAGCAAAATTTGTGTTAAGTTTAAATGGAAAACACCATGTTTTGTGGAAATTTTAAAAAGTAATGTAAAGCATTGAAAAAAATCTTTTGTTTCAAAAATAAATAATAAATTAAAAGCAATTCTTCAAAAACCGTGGGTTTTTTCAGTAAATCAATTGTCCATGATTTTTCTCTTTTTTCCCTTTTTTCAGTTGGTTGCTAATTAACAGCAATGAGAAATTCCTGGTACCACAAAGAGGAAAGGTCATAAAAATTGCTGTGATCCCTGTTGTAAGCACCCAGCACAAGTCATCAATAATTGTAATGGTCTCAAGAAAAGCCACAAGTTAGTCCTGCCTTACAGATGGCAAACATGAGGCACAGATCCTGAAATCACCTTGCTGTGGTCAGGCAGGACATCTAAAATTGATCAAGCAGCACAGCCCAGGAGGAGTGGAGCTGTGGGGAGAAAAATCTGAGGAGGTCCAGGATATTTGTGCTGGGTTCAAAGCACCCACATGGACAGTCCTTGCTGAGTGTTTATTTCTACTCTGGGCCCATAAAGCTGGACCCACATTCACAAGCAGAGTGCAGCAGGTGCATGCTCTGAAAAGGCCACGTGGTCCAAAACCACTCCCCAGTGGGAACCAAAAGTAGAGTGGGGAGAAATGGACAGGAAATTAATTTCAAAACACACTTCAATTCTGCTTGAAGATGCTAATGCAGATACTGCGTTGTGTGTCCTAAGAGAGCCCAGGTCTCTCTGAAATGCTAATTCTGGACTCACTTATATAATTTTCTCACTTCTAACTTGCAAGAGGTCTATTGTGAAATGGTTTGAGTGTTTCAATGGTACTAGCCAAAACATGTAAGTTTCAGGAGTAGTCACAGTCTCAGTCAGTCAACAGTTACTGCTCACTGCCAGAAGAGGTAGCCTGTCCCAGTTCTGTTTTTCAAACACAGTTTTCTTGGTAATATCACCATCATCATAATTATCTTAAATGGGTTTGAAAGCACATAGCAATAAAATAATAATAAAAACTGATACAAAATCAAATAGCCATGAGTGAATCAAGGGCAAGTTCAGACTGGAAATCAAAAAAATGGTTCTGATTAATAAAAAAATGAAACTGAAATAGCTTACATAGAAGATAGTGGGAACTGGGACCTCCCACTGTTTTAAAATGAGAATGATATATTAATGGGATTATAAAGAAGGGACTAAGACACAGGATTGCTGTATCAATCCTAAAACTTCCAAATTCTCAATATCTGCAGAGTAGGGAGTGGATCAGATCTCACTTGTTAATAGTGCTTCACACCCTATTTATTCTGCACTTACACATGCCTCAAATCTCTCAGAGTAGCAGCACAGGGGTGTGGGAATTTCTTTTGCTTTTTTCTTCCTTTTTCTTCCTTTTCTTTTTTTTCTTCCTTTTTCTTTTGCTTTTTTCTTCCTTCTTTTGCTTTCTCTTTATACAAGACACACAACGTGGATTCTGAAGGGCTGGTCTTTTTCCACCTTCTTCTGGAGCACAAGAGCTTGTCCACAGGAGGCAGTGCAGTGTGTGCTCAGTGATATTAAACTCCTTCAGGTGGCCATCTACCATTTTTCCCCCATTAGTTCAGGGTTAAACTCATAATCTGGTTTGGAATCAAACTTGTTTTTCTACACATCACTTTGCAACAATCATTGTTTCCTGGCTGACTGTTTTCAGTTTCTTTGCTTTCCATCTTTTTCTGTTGCTTGGTATGGGCCCCTTTTCAGGGCAGTCTGGGATTTTTCTCCAGCTAAAACTTCACCCTTGGAAATCCTGGGACTCTGGAAATGGCCCCAGGTGTCCTGTGACACACTGCATCTGGAGGTTTTGGTCTTTCACCACATTTCTTCAGTTTATTTTGTTGCAGGCTAAGCAAGCAATAAGTGTAAGAGCCAAAGGGATGCTGAGACCACTACTGAGAGTTTTGACCACGACCTTGTGTCTGCAGTGAGTGGAGATCCAAAACAGGGCTGAACTCTGGCCAAACACGGGCTCTGAGAGCAGGTCTGTGACCCAGTGCAGGTTTTTAAATTCCTATCTACACCAATAATTTATTCTGGGAGCACCACTGTGTGACACATTTCTCCTGGAAGGTACAATCCGAAGGAGAAGGCAGTGAGGAGCACAGACCATGTCTGATGCTAAAGGGTTGTGGTAGTAGAGGGAAGGGACCATCTCTTCTTTACATTTCTCATGGATTTTGCCAGTGGTGGATATTGCCAAAGTACCAGGGAGTGCTTTGTGCAGTGCATTATTCAAAGTATGCACTTTTTTGTGGTAACTGTTGCAAGGAGGAAGTAGGGATGGGTAAAATGTGCTATGGAAACACTATGTGGAGAAATTATCAGTATGTACACAATGATAATATTAGGCAGTAAAGGTGCTACCAAAATTGATTGATATGCCTTAATAATGCCTTTCCACTTTCCTAAGGGAGTCAGAAAACAAATGGAGCCAAGACTGCTCTGTGTTGGAGATGATATTTTGTAAGTTCATATTTCTTTTCAATCACTTTCTAGGAAAGGATTTTGCATCGAGGGTGTAATCTTCTCCTAAAGAACTCTCCTAGTGTGCTTCCCTTTATGAACCAACATTGGCTGTTATTAAAACACATATTTATTTACATGGAACTGAAAACACTCTTGTTTCACTTGGCTTCTACAAGTATATGGTAATGGTAAATGTATCAGGTCACTGTGCTCTTTGCATGAGATTATCTCTTTTTAGATCCTGCTCACAAATATAGGAATAGATTAGAGCAAAATATACTTTAATACATAGCAAAATGCAAAGTACTTCAAAATAAAATCATTCTTTTCCAACTGGTTTTTTTTTTTGGTTGGTTGGTTTTTTTGATGAGTTTTGCCTAAGAGTTTGATTTCATAAAAGTCAGATGGGTATTCTGAAGTTTTTGCCATCCAGAGACTTTTATTGCAGGGATGAAGATTGTAAAGGTGGCTGGAGATCTCAGAGCTGAGCACTTGTGTTCAAAACAAAGAACCAGCTTCCCATAATGGCAAAGTTACATCTGTACAGAATCATTCAAATTCTGCAGGAGAAAAAATATGGTGTGATTCTGTCAGTGTAAGCAGCACTACCAATGAATGCTTTGCCCAAAAACCCAACCCTCCACAGCAATTAACTGCCCTTAAACCCAAGCCTGACAGCAGATTCCCAGCTTTTTGCCAGCTGAGCTTACTCACCTCCTCAGACTGATACCCCTGCTCCTTTAAACCAGTGAGATATTCCTCATTTCTGAAGGCCAGGAAGGCACTGCTGACAGTGGTACCTGCTTGGCACAGACAACCTCACCCAGCCCCACCTGCAGCAAACTTACAGCTTGGGCTGACTCCCCTGGCAAGGTAACTAAGCATGAGTAGAAGCATGAGTGACCCCAGCATAAGATGGATGAGAAAAGAAAGAAAAGCCTGCTTTAACATATTTCTGTCCATCCTGGGTAATACTGCTCCCACCCCTGTCCTTCTTCTTTTCTTCTGCTGCATTACAGAGCTGCCTTTTACCAGCAGCTTCTCCTCTACCTAGGGTAGGATTTATGCAGTAAACAGCTTGCCTCTTAGCCTTGGTTAAATGAGACATACCCTAGTAATAAAAACAACTTTTACCTCTCTTTTTTAAAAAAAGGCCTACCAAGATATCTCCAGACTACTGTTTCCATCAATATGGCAAGTTCCTGCTGCTTTCCAGAAATCAAAATGTACTGTGTTGACATCATTAAGATGAGTAAATTGATATTTCATAAACCTAAAGCAATACTTCAGCTATTATTTTTCTTTCATTACTTATGGATCCTCTTCTATTTTCACATGAAGTCTCCTTCAGAGAGTTGCTAGATTAATTAGTCTGTAATTTGCTGGGTCATTCGATTTACCCTTTTAAATTGTGACATAATATTAGCTCTGGCATCCCTCAGCCCTCTTGCTCCAAGACTTGCCAGAAATCAGCACAAGCAGTTCATAAATCTCCTCAGGCAACACTTCCAATGCTTCTGGATACAAGCACTGTAAATCCTGAGATTTTCAAATGTTTCACTTCAGTAGGTGCTGTTTAACATCCTCCTTAATTAAGAACAGAAGAGAAAGTGTTACCACACATGTTCTTTACATGAAACCATCGTTTCCCTTCTCTCTGGGCAAAGAACAAACAATTATTGAACAGTCCTGAGGCAAAGCTTTGAGGAGAAGCAATATCTTTGTTGGACTATCAAGTAGTTTTGACCATGCTGATAGCAGGTATAATAAAAGATTTTATCACTGCCTGAAAAATCTGCTTTACCTCCTCCATCTTTAAGCTACCCGTGGTTCCAACAGCACCCTCATAACAAAGATTTCAGTTTTTTAGTATCAAGATAATTTTATCATCCTTCTCTATGACTCTCCATGTACCAATGCTAAGGTTTCATCTGTTCCTCAGGCTGTTCAGCACTGTCTTTAGCCTCTTTCATCAATATTCTGAATTTAATGTTAAATTTAAGAGCTCCACATTCCAATTTCCTACTGGGAATGTGTATGGATGTGCATACACCTATTTGGTTTCACTTACAATCACTGCCCCTCCTTCTCATCAGCAGGAGGTTGTGGCCTGGTTTTCCCCCACTGCTGAATTGCAGGGGCTTGAAATTTAATAAACATTTCCTGAAGAGTTTTCTATTACTGTGTGTACTCTGGTGTTTCAATTTTTCTCATTATGATTTTGTCTTTTGAGAATTATCTCTTTTTAAAGCAGAGAGGAAATTGCTGGATATGTCTGCCTTCCAGTCAGGATCAGCAAATGCCACTGGGGTTTTCTTAATGATATTTAAAATACATTTGGGGTTTTTTGTGCTTAGAAAACTACCTATCATATTTAGGAACTCTAAGGTTATGGTGTGAAAGGAAGAATGTACATGTGCTTCAAATTTTGGCCTCCTTTGCTTATTCCCTCTGCTGAAGTCCATTGGGTTATAAGGGGATGGTGTCCTCTTGGTGACCTCCCAGCCACTCTGTACCTATCCTGCATGCAAGAACTCTTAGCCTTTCAGAAATGGGTCACTCTGGGGTACAAATGGCCCTTTTGATAGAGAGAGCTGCTTCCAGCCTATCACAAGCACCCAAAACACACACACCTCTCTGCACAATTTAATGTTTCTACAGAGGTCATGCCCAGTATTTGGGCACTCCAGGTATTTTGGGCTTCCAACCAGCTCTCAGTACCCCTGAGGGCATCCAATTTCTTTCAATGTGTAATTCCTCTTATTTATTGCCCAAGCTTCTTGTGTTGGTAGGAAGGCTGCTACAGATCTGCTTTTCTTTAAATGCCTCAGTGCTCTGGTTCTCCACATTGCTGTAACCTTAAGTAACACAGTGGAAGCAAACGTGCTGTGTTAGTGGTCCTTAATTCTCTCTCATTTGGGTAGACAGAAAAATCTTTGGGGTCACTTTGGTCAGGCAGCTCCCCAGAAGATGGACAGCTGTCTCAGACCAAGGCACACATCTCCCTGCCACTCCCCTGCCACCCCTCTGGTGGCAGTGCCAACACACCCAGGGATGAAACTCTCCCTGCCTCACTTAGAAGGCACTTAAACACAATGGTGTAGACAATCATGCCCAAACCCCTTCTTAAATATACTTCCTCCTGTATCTTCGTGTTTCTAATATTCATTTCATGATGCTTAAGCCCAGCTGTCCCCTCCTCCTCCCAAGTGCATTCACTGCAGAAATCTTCTGGATGCCCATATAGCACAGTGACATGGACCTATTACACTGAAATTATTAACAGTGTGGCTTCTGCTGACGACTATTTGTGCAATTCACTGCAGTAGCACATGAGAAGTGCCTCCAGCCTCATTAATCACATCATTTCCCTGGGATGGTAGGCATTATGACCACCAGGATACAACCTGCTTCTCCTCTAATATCTGCAGGTTATGGGCAAGCCACCTTATAATGATGCAAACTCACAGCATCAAGAGGGGCCTGAAGGACTAAATATTCATTCTGCATTATATGAAACCCACATGGAGAGCTCTACCCTCCCCCAAGCACTGTTCCTCCTGGTCTCCCTGCTGTTATAAATAAACTGCATGCTGGCTATGCTGCCTTCACAAACTGGTGTTCCTCAGGCGGCTCTTCACAGCCTTGGGATGAGCTGCAGAGATTAGCTCCGGGTGTGCAGCCCTCAGGGATGTACTGTTGTCAGCTTTTCTCTCTCTTTTTCTGCAGGGGAGAGGAAATTTGACAAGTCCATGTAGTCCTGATAACAAAGCCATTATGGGAAATGGAGTGAGAGTGGGGCTGCTTGCTGTGTTGTGCCTCCCTCTGCTCCCTCGGTGCTTTTGAACCTATTTAAATTCTCTCCCGTGTCCACAGACCAAGTGTGGCACACAGCACCCTTGCAAAGGCCTCCTCACATTCACATGGTGAAACATGGACAAGTCAGTGCAGAATATTGGCTGGGCTAGAGAGCCTGGCTCACTGACTGAGGCATCTTGCAAGTTTTAGCAAAGCCACCTAGAAAAAGTGTTGGTGTTTTAAGGCAGCAGCGGGATAAACATTCCCCTGGCTCTCTACAGCAAGCAAACATTATCTTCAGCAGGACAGACTTGCAGATAATCAGTTCACTGTGAATTCTTAGTACAACACAGTGGCCCTGGACAAATGCAGTCATTAGGTGCCTGATTAAAGAGTACTGATGGAAGCAGTGAGCTTAGATTTTCTCTGCATATGAGACTTACCCATCTGTGATGAAAATGCAGCATCTGTCACTCAAAAAGACTCTGAAAAGTTGGAAGAGATTCCGAGAAATTTCCTGACAATTATTGGGGGATTTGAAAGTATACTTACAAAGAACCAACTCCAGGAGCTCCAGCTATTTATCCCATCAGGCCTGAGGGGTTATTGGGTAGGTTCTAAAACTTCCTATCTAGCAGTCAAATGCATCAAATACCAAATGGCCAGAACCCGAGGCTACAAAAAAATGGTGCTAAAAATCCATTGTGCCATTTTTAAACAATATTTGTATTTAATCACCAGATCAATTTCCCAAGGGTAAATTCGATTCTCCACCACAGCAAAATATTGCATAAAATGGGAAGGGGTTGGTTTGGATTCACTTAAAATTCAAGTAAAAATTAACTCAGGCCAGTCTTGTGGCCTTGATGGTTGCTTTGGGCTCTCCAGTGTGTGGAATTTCTGTTCCTGACCTGCAGAAGAGGCAGAGAGCTGTCCTGTCTCCTGCCACAGCCAGGGCAGATCCCTCCATGGGAAACCTCAGCAGGCACAAAAAGAGACCACAGCCACAGCATCCCCTTCTCCTGCCACTGCAGGGGAGCTCCTCCAGGTCAGGTATGAGTCTTTTCATGCCCTCACTCCTTTTTATTTCCTTTCCTTCAATACAAGGTGCTCTAACACTCCCAAACGTACACCCCATGGGGCTCAGCTCCTTCTACACCTACCACACACTGGCATATTTTTCCTTGAAGTGGGTAATACAGATCTTTTGTCACTCTGCATCCCTGCCTGTGGCAACAGGCTTGGGCTCACAGCTTCTGTAAGAAAACCAGACAACATGAAAAGGGAAATAGCAAAACTGCCTATTCATTCCCACCTGACTATTCCTGGGGTGACAGGTGGCAGGGACACTCGGCTGTCCTCCCTCTCCTGTTTGCCTGGTAGGGCAGAGCCTCCCTTTTAGGATCCTGTTTACACACACACACACACACACTCAGGAAGGTCAAAGCAAACCTACTGCAGGCAGGAGACAATGCACATAATTCAAAGCACATTCAGTCTGCAGGAAGATGCTGAGGTGCTTCAGGGTCCTAAGACACTGGCTCTGCTAAGATTTAGCTGGCATGACAGAGGACACGGCCTTTTCCACCCGCCTGTCCTCTCTGTTTATCCCCAGCACTGAAGCACAAGTGCAGGTGATGGGGAAGTTCTAATTCCTGGTGCCACAGTTCACTGCCTCGAGAGTTAATCCAAACTGCAATTGATTGTGTAAGCAATTAATAAGACAGAGTGATAACTGCAGCACTCACTGCAGAGAGGATGAAGGCAGGCCAAGTTATGACCCTGCTGGAAGAAGTCTCCAGCCAGAGGAGGGAACAGCCTGATAATCACTTAAATCTTTCCCCCATGAATCACTGGAGTTTGTGCAGCAGAGTCTTTAATTCACTATAATTTAATTCTCTGAGGCATAAAGCACAGAGATCTACAGCCACTTAAAACCCCTGAGTGAGAGCATCCAGGCATGCTATGAATTTTCCCACCTCTTCACACCTCCAGTTCAATTTCTGCCTCTCACACAGACGTGCACCCAGAGCCATATACCTGCTTTGCAGGCTCAGAATGCTGCAATGCCCCAAGGAGAGGTCTGGCCACTCAATGGCTCATCACTTTGACCAGAAATGGGGTTTTTTAAAACCTGTACATGTGACTCCTGCCCTGCTTAGCTGATTACATCCTTTTACCAGTCCTGCTGTGAGAGGTGCATTTTCTCCTGTTTCTGTGATTAGGTGGGAAGTGCTCACCTTTCTCATTTGGACTTGATATTGTTTTCTGCAGAGATTTTTTTTTTACTTGATGCAGGTATACAGCAGAGTTCCAGTTGATATAAAGTTGTAAATTTTGAATGCATATGTTAAAATTTGAGTATCCTTAATAAGGTATGGATCATCAGCGCTTCTGTTTTTCTGTATCACTAAAAACTACCAGTTTTTAGACTAAGGCAGCAAGGTTTGGAATTGTTATTTTAATCATTATGGGTATTTTATGTAAGAATTGTTATTTTAGATGCATGTTACTGAATACATACATAAACCTAACTGGGTTTTAAGGATAAAATCTTCTGATTTGTCTTTTATTCAAATCAATTAATATTTATGTTTTATAGAAGGCTAAAGCTAGGCTTTAAGATGAATGAATGAATTCTTCCTATTTAAAACTATAACTTGCAAAATTACCCTCATCTTGTCACAGAAAAGTTGCTTCTTTTAAACTGTAAGGGTTGTGCTTCCCTGTACACTCCTTTATAGGGAAAATATGGTGATGGTGAGGAAATGTTTAACTCCAATACAATTTCATCAATCTCAGGAAAGTTACTATGCTTTTATGTTTACTTCAGAAATCTGTGTTGGATATTAGGCTGACTATTTTTAAGAGTTTTTTTCATACATCAGCAGTATATCACTCCAAGCTTGTAGAAATTATCACCATGCAAAAGTGGCTGATATTTACCAGTCAGGAATTTACAGTCATATATGTAAATCCTTCCCTAATGCAATGAGTAATTCTGTCTGTTCTTATCTGATCCCTTATAGAAGAGGAAATGTTGAAACTAAACCTGCAATATCACGTTAGAAATGTCAGCTGCAATTGAAAAGCAATCAGCAAACCAGGTTAACCAGCTATTTCCAAATTCCCTGAACCAACACCTTTCCTCTGAAAGCCCAGTGCTGGCCTGCAAGCAGAGGAAAAACAAATTGGCCCCCAATTCCCACAGCAGCTGATGAACCTCAGACAGTTTGCAGTAAGCTCTGTTGGCTCCTCTGCTCCCACTTCTGCCACAGCAAACTTCCAAAGCCCAAGCAGTGCTGGAGTGCAGATCTGCGCCCCACCAGCACTTCTGCAGCCCTCACCCCTGCCCCTCTTGTCTCTCCAGGGCTGAGGACCCCCAGGCTGGCATTTTCTGCAGGGTGGGAGCAGGGACTGAGGAGAAGCTTGGGCAGTCACCTGGTCCTGCTGTTCCAAAAGCCTCCAGAGCCCAGGGACTGAGCCTCTCCTAACAAAGACTTTGATTTTGTCCTGATTCCACCACAGCTCCCTGCTGACAGATACTGTGAACAAGCTCCTACAGCTTGTCTCTCTTTTCTGATTAAAAGCATTATCTTTATGTGAGGCTAGTATTTAAGGCATCAGATTGGAGGCCAGCCATGCCTAAGTGACACTCCTTGCTGGATAAGTATCCTGGAAGTTTTGCAGAGGGTTTGCTCTTCTGAAACAAACTGTAATGACACCATAAATAAAGAGCACCCCATGGGAGGGCTCAGATTGGATTTCAGCCTTAGCTGGGTGATAAAAGGGTAGCACCTTTTAACTAGGATATGAAAAAACCTTTCTGTAAGGGTTCCTCCAGAAATGAAATCCAATAAACACACACAATTAAAAGAGAGAGAGAGAGAAAAAAGCAGAAGGCTGTGCAAGGACAGTTTTCCTAGGGAGAGTGGAGGTAATAAGAGAATATGTAAAATACCCAGATATAAGAAAAGACACGTGAGCACATCAATCCCTTTAAACCCTAATCCTCAAGTAAATTCTAGTCTTTTTCTTACTTCTTAAAATAGAAGCAGATCTTTAACCACATCAGAGGAGTAGATAATAACCACCAGGGACTCAGAGAAACTTGACTACCAACAGTAAAATTCTCCTCTCTATAAGAAACAGCAGAATTTTAGCTTTCCAAACATAAATAGGGAATGGGATAGGGGAAATCATAGTCTGCCTGAGGGGAGTATTTTTTCTGGGTGGGTTGATAATAGTTTTTTTCCAGCCTGTACCACTCAACCCATTGGTTCTCTTCTTTCATAAATTTCTATCTCTGGCTTTACACTGAACTAGACCTCATGAACAAAGGTGATCTAACAAAAAATAATACACTTCACACTAGTAAAATCAAACATTCAAAATGTTGTGTGGGAGAGGAGAAGCACATCTGTAGAAAAAAGAACTTCTCTCCCATACATCCATATAAATGAATGATTTTATAATGTAAAGAGAGGTCTACCATTGCTAAGCCTTGTCAATGAGATCAGAGACAGGGCCCTGCTGTCTGCTCCTTAAAGTATATTATTTTTTGTTGGATCACCTTTGCTCATAACATGGCCATTGAGAATTTAATGTTCTCACATATTTCACTGTCAGACTTTATTGCACATTCACGAAGGAAAGTAATTTCATCAAGTGATAGACTATGAGCGATACTAAATATAGATTTATTGGAAATTCTGGTGGAAGGTAAGAGAATTCTTTCTGCCAGCTGGAATAGAGAGCTACAGCCAAGATATTTTCTTACCTGTCTATCATTCTCAGTGTAAAGAAAATGATGAGTGATAGTTCTAAAATCAGATTATCACAGCCATTCCTATAAGCTTATTTTTCAGTACCCAGTTTTTTGCCTTACTTCTGGAAGAAAAATCAGTTTCAGTCTGTAGACTAAATATTTGGTCAGAATTTACTGATTACAGAAAATTACTGTGGGAATAGAAAAAAAATTGCCTTTGCAATGAAGTCCAGTTTCTGCATCTCTACAGAACACAGTAATATATTTGTTAAGATATTTGTTAAGATAGTAACAGTACCATATTAAAAAGTTGGTAACATGTGAGGATGACCATGGCTCTGAACTATCAGAGTGTGGTTGTTTCTTTTGCAGAAAGTTCAGCACCCACTGAAATTTGCTTTGGGCAGCATTTAAAGTGAGGACAGGACTGACTTTAGTAGATTAGAACCCAAATTTGATAAATTTAATGTTTTCCTTCTAATACACCATGGGCTTATCTTAAAATAATCCCCAGAATATTTTATTTCCTATTCTTTCTGCTGCTGTTTCCTTTTCACATGCCCTGGTGCCTCACATGTTTGCATTCCTGCCCTGCAGGTTCACTCTCAGTGGGCTATTCCTAAAACAAGACACAGTTCCACACACTGCACTGTATCCAGTGGCACATCTCTGATTCCCAGGGCCAGGAGAAGACAACCTGAACAAAGATGCCAAGTATTTCACAGTGCTCTCCCTGTTCTATCACTTCTTTGTGGCCAGATAGAAGCATCCCTCTAATGTGAAAAGAGCTGCAAGACTCAGCCATCCATGTGAAACTTTGCCTGGATGTGGCTGAAAATGCTTGTGCAAGCTCTCAGGAGGCCAGAGCTTGACTTGAGAGCCCCTTTCTGCCTCTGAGGAAGAAATATTGTGGTTCACCAAGAGCCTGGTCCCCTCCAGTGCCTGAGGGATGTGGGCAGCAGAGTTTCATTGCTCACTGCAGGCAGCCTCAGGGCTGGCCTTGCTGGGCCACTCAGGGGCTCTTCAGCTCACTGCCTGTGACAGTGACCAAGAGCAAAGGCTCCCAGGAGAGCAGAGAAACAGACAGGAGCAGACAGAACTGAATCCAGTCCCCAGGGATGCCTCAAGGAGGGATCTCTGAGCTGCCTCCCTTGTGGTGCCTCCCTTCTCTGCCTGCCCTTCTCCTTCCCACCAGAGCATCCCATGGACTCGGCAGCGAGCGAAGGAGGATCCCAGACTCTTTTGTTTGCCCCTTTTTCTTCTAAGATATTTGGTTGAGACCTTCATGGGCAGAAAGAGAGGAAGCTGATTGCTTGTGTTTGTTGCTGCTCTGTGGAGGAGAAAGCGGAGAATCACGAGGGAACAGATGTGCAAGAGTGGGAAGGAGGAGGTGACCCAGAGCTGAACCACAGGGGACAAAGGCAGTGACAGAGTGTGTGTGATAATCAGAGAACAGTGAAATTGGGGGAAAAAAAAAAAAAAGAAAAAAAAAAAAAGAGTGAAAGAAAATAGTGAAGAACAAGAACATAAGGTGCCACTGCTTACTCCAAAGCCAAAAGCTCCAGCCAGCTGTAGAAGGAATTGTCACCCCACTGGCAGCAATACCCCACTCACAGATTTTGATCTCTAAGTCAACCACATGCTATTTTTATTGATAATTACTCAGCTCAAGGCTATGAAACTGAAGTTATAAGCTGATACATAGACATAGGGAATTAATTTTAGAGCATTTTAAGGAATCAGTAGTATTTCAGGAATATGATTCTTTGTGTCCACTATCTTGCACCTCAGTTGTGCACAGCCCTTGCACACTAATAGCTTTGAGGAAAAACTTGATGCTTTTGAAATGCAGAGAAGGAGGTTTTGGCCTACTGTTTTGGGTGTTTAGGATGACATTCATTATCCAGTCCACTGTCCCATCATGCTTATTGTCTGCTATATCAGACAATAAGAATTTTGATCATGCAGTTTGAAAACCTATAAAATAGAATTTATTTCATTTAACTTCTAAGAGCTAGAATAATTAAGGTTTTTATTTCATTCCCTTTTCATGAAGTCAGGAATATACCTGAGTGCATCTACCTCAGATTTTATCACATGAGTTAATTAATTTAGTTTGAACTAAGCTACCACATTGATAAAGGGCTCCAAATGTAGGCTCCAAATATCATTTCCAGACCAGTAAAGCTGATGTTTTATCAGCTAAGGCTCTGCCTTGAGCCCCAGATATGCCCACCTAAAGACCCCATTTAAAGAAGGAGCTCTGTCACCATCACAGGTGGCCCCAGAGACCCTTTGATGGGTGAATGCCACTTGCTCCTTTCCCTCCATGCCACCAATTTTACCTTTATCATCAGATACTCTCTTTCCATGGGGATGGTGAATCTATCCCAAAGTCAGCATCTTTATTTGAGCCACAGCCAGAACTGTGAGAAGATCTCCAGAAGTTCACAATTCCTGACTCAGCTCCCCAGCTAAATCTGACTGGTACCACTAGAGGAAAACACCAGTTATAAGACAGAGGCAAAGATGCACAAACCAAGTTAAGGGGAACAATCTCTTCTGTTTAAAAGTCAGTATTCAAAGTACTCAGGTGCTAATTTATTTTACCTGGAGCCTGTACAAGAAAGGGTTTGAGCTCCACCTGGAGACGTTAGAGCACAGCTGAAAGGAGTGACAGGTTGACAGAGCACCACAGTGTCCTTCTAATAGCCACCCAAGCATCAGGCAGTCAGATCTCATCCTTTCCATCTGTCACTGTCACAGCCCAGTCATCTTCAGAGGCTTCCTTGAACTCTCACACTTCCCACACAATGGGGTCAAATAACAATTCCTTCAGTTAATGGCATCTACAACACACCTGATGACAGCACCATTTCCAACAGCACCCAGGGAAGAGATAAGTTCTGTGCAGAGATAGAGCCTGGTGCTCATAAACCAAACAAATTGCATAATGCAGGCCAAATAGCTGAAGGGCTGTCTAGCTGCCAGATTTCACAGCCTGGGGGCACGTGCAGTAGCCACCAAATCTGACCTAAACCCAGTCAGGGTCAGCTCACAGCCTGGGAAAGAAAAATGAATGTTGCAACAGCCTGACTCTGTCAAAAGGGGTTTTATTACAGAATTTTATCTGGGGGAGATGTGATCTGAGAAGAACAGAAGATGCTTAGAAGTATTTTCAAAGAGAAAGTGACAAACAAATCCTTGCAGGGAGGGATTAGGGAAGGGGGAGAAAATATGGGATGGGCACAAGGAGAAAATGGGATGTGAGACAGGTTGAAAATGGGACGTGAGATGGGTTGAAAAACTCAGAGAACTCCCATGCAGAACAGAGGGGAACATGAGGAGAAGCTCTTTTTAAGAAGAGATTTTTAAGAAGAGCTTAAAAACAATGTGAGGGTAGGGAGCCAAGCAAGATAGCAAGAATAACAGCATAGAAACTTTCATACTCTCCTTTCCTCTATCTGACAAACAAAAGGATGGGGAGTTCCTGTAAGATCTTGGACCGAGGTGTCCTTGAATCCTACAGGGTTTCTGCTCCCTCTTGTGAGCTGGACTTTGGAAAGCACATCCATGTGACATTACACTCATGTCCTACATGTGCTGTATGTGCTGTGTTCCCACCCTTGGAAGGCCCCTGGGCCTCATCCTTGCAGCTCCACAGGCTTAGATTTGGAAAATCATTTCCTACCTGTCCTAGACTGAGTTGTACACTGAAACCGTGTTTCTAATTAGAGACTTAATCCACGAGTGCTCACCTGAGCTCTGGCACATCTCTGTCAGGAGGGAAAACGAGAGCTGCTCTCAGCAGCAGCTGAACTCCATCAGCTCTTGGGGCCAGGGCCAAAGGGGCTGCAAGAGGCAGGCAGAGAGGGACCTGCATCAAGTACTCAGAGAGCTATCACCACCTCCTTGGAGTAAAATAGGCAGGACTTTTCAAATGAGGAAACTGGTTTGTGGCAGATTTTTGAATGTGTTTCACTACCAGAAGAGTATAAACAGAGGAGGGTGGAGAACACTCAAAAATTACATGGACTTTTCACCCTGTTGTAGCATGAACTGAAAATATGGATGGTAATTACAGCTCCCTGTATTATCCTAGCTCTTACAAATAACAATTTTATTCCCACCAGAGGGAAGGAGGGATTGATTTGCAAAGTGAAGAGCTGAGGTTGGTTGATGGAACTTTTAAATTCAGGAAAAGACACGTCTTGAAAGTCAGAAACTGGTAAATGAATGTAAATCCACATAAGACCTTAATTCCACTCAGTTGGAATGATGCCTCAGGACTCCCTTATCACTTTACCGTGACTCTGCTTTTGAACTGAGCTGATCATGAGCCCACATCCCCAGACCTGCAGGCTGCCACTTTCTGCACAGACAGAGCAGCACAGCTGCTGAATGCAGAGCACCCTGTCCCTCCTACAGCCCCACAGCCTTTTGCATGCAAGGCCACTGACACTGCACTTTCCTTGCTCTGATCACACCAGCAGCCCCTGATCCCTCCCCACCACTGCTGGCACTCCCTTGGCCAGAAAAGTGCTGTGCCTTCCTATTTCCACAGCTGTGGTGAAATTGGAAAAGGCACACTCATTCTTTCCAGGGATCCACCAACATCTTTCCTGGCACAGTGGTCAGGCAGAGGGTTGTGGCTTTCCCAGATCATTTCAAGTGGAGCTGCTCCAAAGTGCCTGCTCTCTATGCAATGCAACTGCCCGCAAATGCAGCTGGTGTGCTTGCCACTGCCAGGTTCAGGGAGGCCAGCTCACATTTGCATGTCTATGCTGTGCTACTGAGCTTGCAGAAATGTGGTATTTATAGGTACAGACCTTCTGGGAGGACCCAAGCTTGCTGAGATATTGAGCAGAGTCAGCTAAGTTTCTCATTTGATCTAATTTGAAACTTGCTTGTAAAAGAGTGTAGCAAAAAGTTTTATGACATATTAAGCTGTGTGAGTTTGCAGGCTTTTTAGGACCTAATATATAGTGGGGGGAAAGAAGCAGGGAAGGGAATAGCAAGATAAATTATAATGAAGTCTGAAATGCAGTTAGATATTTCATACACAAAGGAGATGGTTGTGCCAAACTGCCCTTCTGGGCACGGTCTTTTCCTGATGCAGCACATGCAGCTCTGACCTGGAGAGAAAGTTGAGATTTAAATTACTTCCTAATTAAATTAGGAAGAAGAGTTTAAGTGCAATTTACATTTGTACTGCAGAAGAAGGGGCTGGAGGCATGTTTCCATTTGAGAGCCATATGAGCCCGGTCTGGGAATTGCTGCCCTTGGGGCATGCCCGGTGTGTAATGCCCCAGGAGCTGTCACCCAGGCTGAGGGTGTCACTGTGCTGCCACAAGGCAAACAATTGATTTGGTCACTGAATATCCCCCTGTCCCATGGTGCAGGATGGTACTGGTGGCAATTTTTGCATTAGAAGCACATCACCATTTTCCTGAGGATATAGAGGGGAATTAAAGCCAAGTGCCTCCATCCTGAGCGTTTGTGAATAAAGACTCTTCTTTCCCTATAAAGGCTTTAAAAAGCATTTCTACCCCCAGGACTGCCCCCTTCTCTCTTCAGAGGCACTGTGTGATGTTTTGTGTCATGAAGCACGGCACTGGGTACTGTCTGTCAGGTCATGTTAAGCTAAAGGAGTGGCCTGCAGCAGAGACTCAGAGCAATTCCCAATAAATTGTCAGCAGACTGGAAAGCAAGAGTTGCCCATAATTTGAATTTCATGCCAACTCGTCACGGAAATCTTATGTGACAGTTTGATGTGCCCAAGAGCTTGCTCAAATAGATGCCTGCATGCTCAGAAATTCTGTATTAGCTGCATCTTGTTGCCCACATGGCTTGCTGGACACTCGCTGCACAGCTTAACATTGCTCTCCCAGCACCATGAGTGTTTAAAATAAAGCTTCATCAGTAGTTTAGAGGGCCCAGCTTCTAATTGTAACAGCTGTGTAGAAGAGCAAAGCTGGAACTGAGCTTTAATTTGGCAACAGGAAAAAACAAATTGAGATGGTTTTGTCCTGGCTCGAACAAGGCATATGCGCGCCATCCCTCTGGGCTGCCACTCTGGTTTAGGCTCTGGTTTAGGCCCAGGAGAGCTTCCTCTGGCCTCTCCAGGAGGCAAACACTTCTGCAGCATCTGCTCCAAGTCTGCAGGAGCTCTATCCAGCCTGGGTCATAGTAAAACTCCACTATTCACACAGGAGAAGAAATGAAGGCAGTACAGAACTCTGTCAGCTGCTGGGAGAAAACACCAAGGTCGTTGCAAGGAGCTGTGGTCTCTACACCCAGGGGTCTGTAATCAAGGAGTTTCTTGTGGGTAGCATGGCCTAGGAGAGCTTTTAAAAGGGATTTAAAGGAAAATACTGAGGGGGTTTATGAATTCTTACAGGAAGTGTATTCAGGAATGAAAGGCAGCATGGGAGAAGATAGGGAAGCATTTGCAGTGCCAGTAAGACAAAGGTATTGGAGGCTGCTGCCTTGGGCAGGAGAGGCAGGAGTGACATCTTAATGAGAGATAATACTTAAGGGTAAGATCTGTCATTTGCTGGAGTGAGGACACATAACAAGTGTATTTACTGCTTGACAGCAAAGGGAGAGCTGTGGAGAAAGATAAAATGAAATACATAGCCTAAGGGATTGGTTAAGAAAATTCTCTCTGCCACAGCACCAGGGACTGATTACCTGCAAGACGTAAATAATGGGCAGTGCTTTCCCATTTTGCATACCTTGCATGGATGAGAATGAAACTGAGAGTCTTTCACTCAGAACAATCCCTGATGAATTCTGTCCTTCTCACATCATTTCACAGAACAGCTAGAACACCTCCAGGACATTCTGGTTTGCTCTCCAGACTTTTTGGGTTATGTCTGTTCAAGCTTTTAATTCCATCATGAGCAAATACTCCAGGTTCCATTTGCTGCAAAGGAGCTGCCAGTGGCTCATTCCAGCCAACATTTGTATTCACTGCAATCTGAACTCCTTTTTCGGCCACCAATTGATCAGCTAGTTGAGGGAGAAAGCAAATCTCAAAACCATCAAGAACCTCTGACCAAAACACTCAGAGATCCTTCAAGCTTTGTACAACACCACCATAAATTCAATTCACAAGCCAAGTTAAATGATAACAAACTACTTAACCTCAGCTGGCACCTTTCCTGAACCTTTACTTATGGGAAAATCCAGCAGCCTCATGAACAGATCTGAGACTGGGCTTCCAAGCACAAATACAGCACTACTGTAACTGCTGGGATGGTTTCTTCTGCACCTAATTGTTCTTGAAAAGTGAGACACCACGTGCACCTAAAGGTGAGAGTGCATCTGAGATAAATGGCAATCTCTGATCTCTCCTGCTGACACAAGGCAGAAAGTATGTGCCAGCTCTCTGTTCAAGACAATAAGCAGAGGGCAAGTGGCAACTCCTCATTTTTCCAGGGAGCACAGAAGGTGTTTTTGTCTCACATTGCCAATGAACAGGTTGAATCTGTTTATGATGCCTTGTAGAAGGCAGGTGGTATCTGCTCGGGGTGCCAAGGAACAGGTAAGTGGCATCTGCTCATCATGCTACCCAACTGTGAGTCAATTAACATTAGGGTGGATGTTTAAAATGCTTTAAAATGTTGAAATTAGAAGCCAATTATAGATCAAAAAATAAAAAGGCAAAAAAATAAAAGCGAGATTTTTATCCCTAAATTGTTTATCTCTGACAGTTTGGAGACCATCTCACTGACATTCCTCAACTTATTGCAGGTTGCTGTCAAAACCAAACTCCTTTGGGGACACCTCCAGCAAAGTTTTGTCACACAGCTGCACTGATGAACCCAAGAAACTGAGCTAAGGAGCAGTGTCTGTGGAGGCAAAATTCTGCAGGACTTGCAGAGGGTAGTGTGGTCTGGTCCCTCTCTGCATCCCCTTTTTTTCATAGTTTTGACATATGAAAACCCCAAATGCTAAACACATCTCATGTTTTTCCTTCCTGGTAGTAAAAGGCAGAAGGCCATAAAGAGGGAACCCAGAGCTTTCTTAGTGACATGCATGCTCATCAATGGCCTTCAGACAAACTCATATCCTTGGACAGAACCTAATTTTCCCACATACCCTCTCCCAAGAGCAGAAACAGTGTGAGAAAACTTCAGGCAAAATTATACTGAGCAACAAATTTTTTTCTCAAAAATCAAAATTGAATATTTCCCTCGGTAGCCAGAGCTGCACTTCTAGGTTATTTAATTCTTTTCTAGCACTACCAGTTCCTTTCACCAGCTTCCCAGGCTGTTTCCAAAAGGATGGATACACTTATTCAGCTTGTGTCCTGGAAGATGACAATTGTTTGAGCACCTTGCTTTGCCTACCACATCTCCCCTCTGTGTCTTTCAGCTCTGGCTGGGGCTCACCCAAACACCTCCCAGGGCTCATTTGGGAAGGGGCAGCTTGTTCCAGCCCCAGCAGCAATTGGTTTACACTTTGAGAAGACATTTCAGCAGACATGGAATTTAAATACAGGCCAAAAAGGGGTGGAACAAATGCTACACCAGCGATTCAGGTAGTCAAACACTGCCTTTTCATGGCCAGTACTCCCTTTGGAGGCTGCAGGAGGCTTCAGCCAGTGCTGGAGGTTACTGGTGGGGAACAAAGCTCAAGCCCAGTTATTAATCCCATTGATATTACAAGATCACACAAACCCTGTGACAAGACCCTAGAGAAGCCCACTCCATTTCTGAGCCCCTAGAACAACCATCCAGGAGAAATATTTATTACAGTGAAAATAAACTCCCACAGACTCTTCCATTTCTACTTCAAAAATGTGATTAAAAAGTGGAGGCAGTTGCCCGGTTTGAAGGGTTGTATAAACCTTCAACCTTTTAATTAAATGCTTTATGTGTTAGCAAAACCACAATTATTTCAGGGGATGGTTAAGATCCTGACTTGTAATGTGAGCTCAGCTCACCACCTTTTCAGGACTATAAGAACAGACAGAAAGGATAGACTGCTTAATTTTTTGATAAAAGATAAGAAAAAGTGAAATTAGCTTAAGCCTTCAGGTTCTGAGACAGATTCCTGCCTGACCTGTTCTCACACTTCTGCTACAAGCCAAACCAAACCTACATTTAATAAGGAATAACACATTAAATTATACAGGTTCAGTCCACTATTAGACAGACAACCAACATAAGGCTAAATAGAGCTGACAAAATCAAGCAGAAGCAGCATTAGCACATCCTTTTCATGAAACATCAGTATGCACCAGCTCTGGTAGTCTGTGATTTACAGTGTAACTGAACATTACCTGCATTTGACAAACACACATTTGAGGCCATCAGCTCAAATGAATTTCAATGCCTTCAGAGGAATAACTCCATTTATTGTTCTTTTAGTCTTTGAATACACATGTCCTCATCAAGTGAACTACACCCAGCGTTCTTGAATGTGATGTCTCCTCATGACTGTACAGCAATAATTATTGCTATGGAGTGGAAGCAATTCTGAAAGATGCTTTGAAATTTTAAGGTGCCGATTGTAATTATGTGTTCCCAGCAGTTTAGGAAGAAAACAGGTCCTTCAGCTCGACATCAGCTCCCTTCAGCCCCTGCTCCCAGCCTCAGTGCTCTAAACACGCACAGACACACTCCAATAAACAGGAAACAAATCTTATTATGCTAGCAGGAGGGCCAGGGGCTCTGATTTTTTGATCTCTAAGATGCTATTTGGGGACTGAAGGGGCATGTGAAGAGAATAGCAAGTTGGAGTACCAATAAAAACTCCCAAAGGTATTTGAAATCCTTTGCATGAGCTGATAAGTTTCTTCGAGGAAGGGCAGCATTTTGCTTCCCTTTTTGAGGTTTGCCTGTTTGCTGCACTGCAAGCTGTGCCACACATTTTGGAGGAATGGAGGAGTGTAACCTGAGCTCTTGCCCAGAGCTGTTCAGAGCCATGGCTGCCTCCCCTCAGCAGGATCACAAGGTACAGAAAAGTCCTTGGCCTCCCTTCCCTGTCCATCAAATACTCTTCCTGCTTCCTGCCTTTTCCAGGGGTGAGCAGAGAGAACAGGAGACCAGAAGCTGTCATGGTTCAAGCTCTCTGGAAGAAATCACAGCATGAGTCAAGCTCTCCCACCACTCCCAGAATTACATCTCTGCTTGCAATGATAGGGCCAATATTATGCTTCCACACCTCCCAAATACCAGAAAAAATAAACTTGAGCAATCCAAAGCTAAATAGAAATAAAATACAGGCTTTGTGCACACAGTGAATTATTTATATATTAAAAAAAATCATTCTTTGAGGGCTGCTGCTGCATTCAGCTTGGATTTCAGATAACTCAAAAAAACTTAAGCACCCTCATTTATATTCTTAACAGCTATTCATTGCAGCCATGTTGATTTCCCATGATGTTTGATATTGGCTACAACAAAGTTTTGTCTGGACAGATTAGTGCAAAGGATTGTTCTTCATGCAAGCATACGTTTATCCCCACAAGTAAAAAAATTCACCCGGCAAACAAGATCATATGTGATTAATTATTTAGCAAATGCTATCTTCCAGTCTTCCCATTTGAGAATTTTAAATTACCCAGCCAGAAGCCAGAAACTACTCAGTTTAAGGTAGCTGTTCTGTTACACAAAGGTAACAGAGACAGTGAGACTGAACTGTCTGAAATCAACATAAAATCTTTAGAACACTTAGCTCAGACTGGGAAAAAAAAACATTTAAGAATACATTGACAGAAAAACTCTCCATTTCAGCAATGCCATGGCTGCAAAAATCCAGGAATGCTGATGCCATGTAAGTCATTACTGCAATATGGCACAACACATTTTTCTGCAGTGCTGATGTAAAAACAGGATTGTCACCCACACATTTCTCTACCTATCACTGCCAAAGGTACCAAGTCCTGTGTTTCCACATGCATATTCCTTGACACTGACTGTGACTTGAAATGTACATGGAGCCACATTTTAAGCCCAGCTGGAGGGAAGCCACTTCTCTACTCACCATACAAGTGGGCTGAAACTGCACAAGAGCCACCACATCTCTGCTCCTATCTCCATGAGCTGCCAGATGGGTACACATCCAGGCACTGCCTGCACTCCTCACACTGGGAGCTGGTTTATTTTCTCAGCCTGTACTACATCTGTACTAACTTCTGTTCTGCAGGATGAACCCGCTTTCCTAGTCCTGCATAAAAGGGATCTCGCTGCCCCAAGGCTGAAACTCAAGGGATTTTTCTTGATGATGACCCTCAAATTCTTCCCAGATTGAACCACCTGGCAGAGTTATCTGCATTAGCACTTCTCCACATTCCCTAATCTGATCCATTTCTGTGGTTTGCAACTCACCAAATAAATAATTTCAGATGAAAATCCTCCACAGTGAAAAGGAGGCATTGCTGTGGAACTCTGTGACAGTAACCTTTGTGATAGTAACCACCTTTGTGGTAGAAACTACATCTAATCCTGAAAAACGAAATCAAGGAATTATGTGTAGAGTGGTTTTATAGTCAGGAAAAAGCTGACAGTCTCAGGATATTAAAATTGAGTTTTGATGGTTTTTATTTCTGTCTCAGCAGTAACTGCCTTTTGTTAGAAATCCTTGTTGGTTTTCATCCCAGTGTCTTTTTCCCCTATCCCTTTAACTTATCAGAAAATTATGTGGGTTTTTAAAGCTGTATGTTTTCACAAGTTCGGTCCAAATTCTCATTGCTAACTATGAAAATTAAATGTTTCTTGGGTGACCATTGATGATTTACAGAGGCTTCTTCAGAAGCAACTAACCGACCATTTGCCTAATTCCTCTGGCACCACTAGAAACAGCTGTTCCTCTCACTGGTTAGGATGAAAGAGTAGCAAAAACCCATTGTGGGGGTGGGGGAAAGTGCTTACCTCTTCAATAGATGATTTAGGGGACAGAGGTCTTCAGAATATCTTCAGAACAACCAGCCAATTTCCTAAAGTGCCTTAATCCTGCTTCTGTCTTATTTCTTTGTGGGGCAGATGGTGACAGAATTTAGTGGGGAGTTTTAACCCCTTTAGCAAGTGTTCTTGCTGCCCTGTGCAAATATTGCTACTATTCAGGTAGGTTCCCCCTCATCTAAGCCAAGAAAATGGCTTTCCTCTGTAGGAGCAAGAGGGAAAGTTTAGCTGATGCCTTGAGACCCATCAGCCATAACAAAACTGATCCCCTCCTCTGGTTCAATTCAGGACACCAGAGCACTCCTTAGACATTTGAATATTACTTCTGCAGGTCTTAGAATAATTCAGTCTTTTGCCTTCCTTCCCCTAAGGCATATTTAATATATCCTCTCTGTAAGTCATTCAAAGGCTCCCAGAAATTACTTCAGAGCCTGTGTGAGGCTCACTGGGCTGCAGAAAGTGGCCTGAGGCCATTCCACCTGGTGCTGTGATTCTGCCCGATTTTGCAGTCCAAAATCCACATTGGGTTGGTAACTGCTGGGAATATGTGTCAGTGTGGATGCTCAACAGCTGTTGAGGAAACTCCTGTAAGCAGAATGGATCTTATGCTTTACAAATTTTATTTGCTAAGTTTTAACCCAAAGCTCTGATGGGGAGGTTTCTTCCAGAGAAGTATCAACTCTGAATAGTTCTGTTTCTGGCTTTTCTGCAGCCCACAGACATGTAAAAACCATGTCATCCTGCAGATTTCTTTATGGTTTCAGCAGCATCTCCAGGCTGTTTATTTGGAAAAGGATTTTGCAGTGGTTTTGAGGGAGCCAGCCATCTGGACACCCTCACTGAGCACTGAACACTGTATAACAAGAAGACACGTAGCAAGAGGCATTTCTGAACTTCCAGCATGCTGCTTGACAAGAGCTGATCTATTTGCAAGAAGTGCCTACAGGAACTATTTGCACCATCTCCAAGGTCACACTCAGGCACCTTGATCCAGGCCAAATGCAGCACTCCATTGTCAGAACTCAGCACATCTCTCCAGGTGTCCAGAGGTGCTGAGGACCCCACTGGGGGGCTCAGAGACCCTGGCACGCAGCCCAGAGCACCTGGGGATTTGATTTTGACCCGTGGAGCAAATTACCAGCTTTGTATGAGGACATGAAAGTCGCAGAAGTTCGAATAGTAGAATAATAATTTTATCACAGGGTGAAAATGTAGATTTTAGGATTTTTGGTATGGGGGTTATGGGGACAAGATGGAGGAACTTGGGCGTGTCTAGCCTTTCTTCTTCTTCTTCTTGGTCTCCATTTTCTGCTGCGATGCTGGCACTTTGGGATTGGTTTAGAGTAGAAGTGCACTGTCTAACACAGGTGATAGGTATTAGGAATTAAGTGTAAATGTGTTATACATAGTTTGTAGTATAAAATGACACCACCACCTCGGGGGTGGTCAGAGTGCCTGTGGCTGCCCTGCTGAGCAGATCTTGGCTGGGCAGAAAGAAAATTTTATAGATAAGAATTAATAAACAACCTCAAGACCAAAAAGTGAAGAGCTCTGACTCTTTCTTCAGACGCGCAGGCTGAGACAGAGACATTCCACACATCTCAGGGCTGCAATTAACAACCAAAATCCTGAGACTCCATTAGCTTCATATATTAATTGTAATTCCTCTCAAATATTCCTAGATTATCCCAGTTTTATCTGGAGCTGGGTCACAAAACCGAGATGGAAACTGAGCAGCCACACAATCCTGCAGTGCCAAGGAAAAGCCAAGAGTGTCCCCACAGATTGTTTATTCCTTGCTCTCCTGCAGAAGGAGCAGGGATTCATGGGGCTGTGAGATGAGCTCCACCTACATGACAAGGATCATGGCTGGGTGATACCAGCTCAAGGCATCTCAACACCCAGTTTTCAGAAGGGCTAGAGCCTCCCTGCCCCCTTGAAAATCTGTACCCCCTCCCCACCTTTGCCAAGCAGATTCCCAGTGGCTCTGGCAATGAGGGCACCACCAGGTGCCTAGGAAGGCACAGGAGCCATGGTGACAGAAGGCAGCAATAGTCTGGGTGTGCTGAGAACCAAACTCCCATGCCTCCATCTGGGTATGCAGATGGGGATATTTTTAACCTCTTTCCCTGAACTGCATTTCATGATCAGTAAAGTGGAGTTATTGCATGTCCAGGTGAATGGCATAAAAATAAGTGCCTTAATATTTGTGAAGCATTTAGGTACAGTAGCAATGAACATTAAAGGAGAGCCCAGGAGGAAAATAACAACTGTTATTTTCAATTGCTGAGTTAGGTTTGAATGGTGTGTGCAAATAATTCATGGGGCTGCTCAGGGAGCAATGAGAAAAACAGAACTAGCAAACATGCACTCATTCTTTGAGCACCCCTCTTCTGTGCACTGAAAATAGGGAGAACCTGTGGAAAAATAGTGTGCAGGCATGTACATATTGCACAGAAACTCAATATTTGGATTTGGACGGGCAGCCTAATTCTCTAACTTCTCCTTTGACAGGAAGGGGACGTAAAATAGTAGAGTAAGCAGGTGAAATTAAAGAAATTATATCAGACAGGTGTTTTCATCACACCTAAAACTCTTTTTGCCCATCCATCCATCCCAAAATATGGCTTTGAAGCACTTCAGTCCCCAATAGTATAGAAATAAGTTTGCTTCAAGTTCAATATTCTGGTGTAAATTAATATCATTTAGTCCTCAAGACAGCAGAAACAAGGAAGGAAAGAGACTTGATTCTAAAAAGACTTGTGCTACGTCCTTTGTTGTTGAAGGAGGTTAGCCAGTGTTCAAGGACTTTTGGTAAAGCAACTCTATACAGAGAAGAAATGCTCCAACATACATCAAGATTTTTTCTTTGCCTTTCTAACTGGTTAAAACATGTATTTGTACTAAATGTTTTGTGCTTTGAAGTGCCAACCTCTTGTATTTGCTGATGAAATAATATAATTCTGTTGATCTATGCATCATTAATTTATGTTATTCCATTGAAAAAAAAATGCTGGATTTGCTCAAATATTTTATTATCAAGCATTTAACATATGCTGCAGAAGGAAATCCAAACTAGATATTAGTGCAGGAGACAGACCTGAAAGAGCAGGTGCTCATGTTCTGTTCTGAGTCATTAAAATCAGTGGAATTGCTGGGATTTATTTCAACAGGACCAGGACAGCACATTCATAGAGGAAGGATGGCTTTATGCAAAAGGCACCCACAGGCCCATTCTCTATTTTTAGTCCTGACACAGAGCCTCATTGCAATCCTGATTTAAGTCACCTAATCTGTGGTGCAGCAATATTAATCTTGTGCTTTATAAGCTCACCTGGCTCCACCACAAATTACTGTAAACCCTTTTAGAAGGCTTAATGCATTTCTGGCTTTCAGTGATCACACTCAAATCCACAGGCCAGGAACAAAACACATCACAAAAGCTCAAAATCCAAGGAAATGATGGTGATAGTGCAGGAAGAAACACCAGCTGCTAATGCCAAGAGGAGCACACAATTTTCCTTCTTTGGGACCTTTCAGCCACCAAACTTTGTCACCTTCCCCACAGGACACATCCTTTCCCATGAAATTGCTGTAGTCCCCAGTCAGGCACAGCACTTCCCAAGTCTGATCTCTTCCCCACTGCATCTCTGCATAGCAAGGCACCAGCACAGCCCCTGAAACTTGATTTGAGAAGAAGCACTTTGTGTGCATGAGAGCCTGGAAGGCCCAGCCTTAGACCAGCTTCACTGCCTGGAAAGTTGGTATCAACAGGAACAACACATAATGCTGAAGTTCTCATTCAAAAAAGCTTCTCAAAAGTCTTCATTCAAAGCCACAGCACCTACCCATTTTGATTTTCTAATTTTTCTTAATTTTTTTTTATACCACTCAATTTTACTGCATTTATTCCATGTCCCTCTTGCATACAAGGTCCTTATCATGTAACTCTCTAACTCATATGTGACTCAATCCACTTCAAATCATAATATTCCCACAAAAGTCAGTGCTGAAAAATGATCCCACTCTTAGTCCACCCTGGCATCAGAAACTGTGGAGTTGTTCTGGCATGACCCTTGGTCTGTGTTTTCTTTATAGACTTAACATGAAACTGCTCCTTCCAGGACACTCCAGATTCTCCCATATGCCAGTACTCTGCTAACTTCCAGTTTTGAATTGCTGCAACACAACTTTATGAGACATTTAAACCAGTTCACTGGTTGTTATTCATTGCACAGCACACTCTTGGAGTTTACTGGCAGGTTCACAGGCACAGGACTCTCCATCCTGCATGCTCTCAGACACATTTCTCTGCTGAATTTGATGAGGCTCATCCAATTTCCTTCAAAAGAGGTGGTTCCTAAATGGTATTTATTTGTTTTTCTGCTTATGAAAATTTTGAAATTCAAATATTTTCCTAGGAAAGCAGTAGATATGCACCCTCTTGGGTTTTGAGTAGTAAAATTAAAAAGAGCTTATTTTAAACTTACAATGGTGGTGGTTGTGCTAAAGAGAAGTAAATTATTAAATGAAGGTGACCATAAATCTGTCAGAGTAAACTCTAGAAACCATTGCCATAGGGTGGTAAAATGGCTGTGCACTGACTATTGTTTTACTATAACAGCTACCATTAAACTGCAGTTTTATCACCACCATTATTGATTTATTTTCCTGAACTTCCAGAATACAGCCCTGTTAAAATCCTAATTCAGAGTGTATTTCTTCTTTGTTGGCACTGAAAGAAGAATATCAGGACTTTCCCCTTAGGTCAGAGGTAATTGTGTCACTCACACTGGGCTGCAAAGAGCCCAACAAAATAATATCTGAGCTTTCACCTGGAAGGGGAACTCTGGGCAGGAATTACCCCCTCAGATGACACAGAAAATGAGAGGAATGTGTTGGGTGTTTCTGCCATGAAGCAGGGACGAGGCTGTGACCCCAAAGGAGCTCAGTCACCACAGACCACAGCTGAGGAGCTCAGCCTGGACACCTGCTGACCAGAAACCTGATAATACCAGCCAAAATTATCCCTATCCATGGCACCTGAACTTGTCCAAAAGGGGTGGTGAAAATGTCTGGTCACCCTGCCAGCAAAGCCTTGTAACAGACTTGGCACCTTGAGGGGCATTCTTGGAGGTTTCCTGGACTCAGCTAGCCAGGCTGGAAATGGATGCTGAGTTCCCAAGCTCAGCCACTGGAGAAATTCAGAGCATGAAGAAAAAGGTTCATTTTGGCCTATCGCACCTAAGCTTTGCAGAGCTGTAGACCAAGCAATTAAATCAGTGCAGAAAAACCAGATAATTACCCAACTCTGTCATAAGCCCTTCTTTTATATAAACACTGATGGCTGTGGGAGGAGTCTTCCTCTATTCATCCATGAGCACATTACAAAAAACTCTCATTTAAACCACCCTAAATTTTCTATTAACAATGCCAAGGCCAGCAGTGTATCTACACAAACAGACAAACTAATGAGAAAAAACCAAGTGCAGGGTCATCAGATGATAGATCTCTGCTACTGCTGGAAAAGCAAAAAAAAAGGTATCTGGCTAGGTAGGAGAGAAAACTGCTCTGCCTGTGCTACTCTTTCTATTGCAGTGCCCTTTATATATGCAGGCTGAGAGGAATGCATCATAAAAGGTGACATTTTATAACAGCAGTTTGTAAATTTTACAGAAGCTTACTGCCTGTAAATCACACAGCTTATACCCTCACTGACTTTATTACTGCAAACCCAACCGTGGATAAACTCCAATGCCAGTTTACTTTAAATTTATCTTTTTTATTCAGACCTAACTGAGGTCTTTTAATATTCCTCTTCTTCTAATGATAAAGCCATCTTGATAATCTTATTTTCTTGACAGACATTTTGAAGGACTCTATTGTATCTTGAAAAAGCAATTCCTGGTTTGGGTAGTTCCTATCTTAGCATGTACTTCTGCTGTCAAAAGATGTGCTTTTCCTCTTTTTTTCAATTACATGCATTTATTTGTAGTCCAAATCCTCTCATCACCTAACCCACTGACTTGCTTCACAGCCAGACATCACAGAATGATTTTTACAGGATCTATGCACAAACCTGTCCTTTATTTGGTAACATCCATGTTTATTTCAGAGCAGAGCTACACAATTTACTCTCCCATCTGTGCAGTGGATATTTTCACGGGTAATCTTCTCAGGCATTAATGGAAACCAGTGGCACAAATTCCTTGTGCTTCAGTGAGAGTTTTGTGAATTATCTTGCTTTCCAAAGAGCTTTAAGGAGCAGAGTGCCCCAGCAGATGAGTTCCCTCTGTTTTCAGCAGTTCTTATTCTCTGCTTATGGTACTGTTCATACCTCACTTTCAGCCCTGATAAAAGTCAAGGCTGCGTTCTGCTCAAACCTCTGTTTCAAGGGTGGAGAAGACGACGCTGTTTGGAAACCAAAGAGTGGGGAAAGCTATTTCCTCAGAGTGGTTCACAATGCAGCTATTGAAAACTTGAGACCTATTTTCCTTGGCAAGTCGAGCAGGATTTGCAGTCAGGTTAGATGTAGTGCTCCCCTCTGGGGCTCAGGGAAGTGCTGGCCGTGCCAAGGTGTTGATTGCAGTGGAAATCTGTCAACATGGAGCAGCAAATGACATGGCCCCTCTTCAGGCTCTGCTGCTGGCTTCATGCCTGCTTGGAATCACATCCCCTTCTAGCAAGGATGCAGGGAAGTTTCCCTGATATACCCTGGCTTACACTGAGGGCTTGGCACCAGAAGCTGGCTGGCATCCAAAGTCTCTCAAGACTCTGAACAGTACCTCATGGCCCCTTTTGGGCTCATGAAACCCTTTGCTACAGAACCTCTGCAGTTTTGGGAAAGATGTTTCATCTCATGGATGAAACCACCTCCCCTTGTGCCTGTTCTAGCCAGCAGCATCAAACTTAAAATTCAGTTTTACGCTGCCTTGTTGTCTTTTCATTTATTTACTATGAATAGGGGGGTGTGTTTATTTTGACCAAAATAAACATTAAGTCACATTTTCTCCAAGAGAACAAGCAGCTTCAGCACGTTGAGCTTTGTAGTTTCATGGCCCCTATGCAAACAATAATAATTTGTTAAGATAATTGAGATTTCTGCTACAACTTTGGAGTATAATGGCCTAAAGACACCTTAATGTGAGATTGAGATGTTTTTAAACAGATTTTTGATCCTACAGATGAAGGGCAATGCCTGCTGGGATATTGCCAAATCCCAGGAGTTAGGTTTTTTGGATGCTGATGCAAACTACCAGCAGATAGTTTGCTAGGTTAGCATGACAGTGACTTTCCCTTCTATCATCACATCCATTGAGCAATAACCTCAATATCTCGAGAAGATGTGTGTCAAACACAACAGGAATTCCTTTAGTCCTCCTCCACAGGGATGAACAATCTCTCTGAACACACCACAGAGGACTATGAAGGTGTTCAGTTAATATTTACTGCTGATGCTGAAATGGAGATTTCATTTCCCAGAAGACATCCTCAGAGTATGCACATGCAGAATCCATTTACTTCATCTTTGGTCCTCAGAGATGCATCAACATATAAAGGCATTTAATTGCTGCATTTTAAATGCCCTGCTTGGAGATTAAATATTACACAGAAAAATGGATTCGATAAAACGGAGCACAAATCATTACAATTCCAAAACATAAATCTCTTTGTTACTGCTCTTTTGCTGCTGCTGCAATTTGTTGGCATGTTTTACTGGAGCTCTTTTTGTCTGTTTTTCTTTTAAAGTCTGTACATAGAAAAGAGGATGGAGAATGTAGGTGGAGGGTGAGGGCTTTTTTTTTCAGCTGGCTACAGTGAGATGAGGAAATATGTTTGCTTTATAAAATCAGATTTCCACAGGATTCTGGTTCCATATGGGAAATAGAAGGGGTTGGATAATTTGGAAAGGACTTCCTAAAGATATTCCGAAAGAATGAACTTTTGAGATCATCCATTCCATGTGCCAGGACATCTTTTTTTTATATGAAATTTAATCAGCATTGTGTAATGACATTACATTTTATATTGCAAATTACATATTGTAATTACCTAATTACACATTGTAAATATATGATTACACGAATTTGCACCAAAATTCATAATTACACTTAATTACACTAATTGCATCAATCTAAACTAATCAACTACAAAATACAAGGAAAACTCATGCAAACAAAGCTAAAAAAAGGAACATTTTGAGAGTGAGCTCACACTCCCAGAATACCCAGAGACATAACATTGCCTTATATCTGGAAATAAAATCATAAGTAGAGATGTGTGGGAAACAATTTCTCCAATCTTAAGATGTTTTTATGCTCTTAAAGAAATCACTCCTGTTCTGAATTAGGGCAGACACTCCTCCAAATCTTACAAAGATTTAGGAAGGTTGGACTATTGGGTTTTTTTTTCTCCTTTCTGTATAAAATTATAGACTTTTCATCTGCTCCAGATGGAAGGGATTTGGCTTCAGTGAACTGCCAGTTTCTACCAGAAAAGCAGATACATTTGGATGCCAGCTTCACCAGGAGCAGCAAGTGCTTCACTTCACATCCCTTAAAACCTACTCCTAAATCTCCCACTACAGCAACAGGGCTGGATTTACCTTTGTTGTGCTGAGGGCAATGGTCAGCACAGAGGATTTAGCACATCCTGGAGCACATCCTTGTTCATTTGAGGTTCGTGTGGCAGCCCAAGTCCTAAAATTCCCTTTCTTACAAAATTAACACTGGCACGTTCCAACTCCATTAGCGTGGATATCACCATGCATGATCATAATTTATTTTCTTTGCTAATTAGCGGCCCCATTTTTCTGTGGGATGTTTATCATGACTCCAGGAAAGGTTTTAGTCATGGAAACATACACTGCTTTTGATGAATTTTAAGTAATTAAAAACCCATCTTACATATTTATATACGTTTCATTCCTTTGGGGAACAATTCTGAGGAAACGGATGGAATTCCTGCTGATCAGAGACAAAAATAGGCAATTATGGATCATCCCTTTCTTTCCTTCCCTTTTATCACTTCTGTATTGGTAATTAAAACTGTTGTACTGTAAATATGGCTTCACACATCTCAAATGAAGAAGAGCTGTTGCCAATAAAGCCTACAGTGTGCCCAGGCAGTGTCATGGTGAAGGAAACAAACCGAGAGATGCAGTGCATTTTCCCATGGATGCACTCTGCAAAGTCACATTAATACTCATAATTGGATGATGAAGTGGGTGAGAGGATGCTACTCCAAGGCATTTAGAGGTGACACAGCTCAGCTCAGGTGTAGAAGATGTGCTTTAAAATGTTGCATCCCAGAAATGAAAATTATCTTTCTGGCAGTTTTTCTTATTTGCCTAATAGATTTGAAAACAGAAAGAGCCTTTGTTCTGCAAGCAGCAAGAGGTGAATGTTTACCCTTTGTCTCTTAGAAATGTCCCCCCCTCCAGAAGCAAGCCAGCATTTTGCAGCAGATGTGTTGTGACCCTGGGAATGTCCCTGCTGGCAAGCAGGGGACTGGGAAGGGTTGGAAAACGGCCTCTCAGTCCAAAGCAAAGAAAAGCTCACGTTCCCACACCCTCTATGTACTGCTATCTTTAAAGCCTTTTGTGAGACTCTCAACTTGGTGAGTTGTACAGTGTTATCCTCATTCTCACTGATACAATCGTGCTCTCACATTTAATGAAAACATGAGGGGACATGATGTTTGCTGTTTAACCAGGAGATCCTATCCTGAAAAGACTCGACTTACAGAAAGCCACTACAATAAATATTGCTTATGTTCAAAGCCAGCAACACTTCTTTATCTACTGCCTCTAAACCAGCATCAATCACACAAAGTATTTTCAATTGAGCTAAAATTTATGACGTTTCTATTCAAAGATAGGCAGGCCTGCATTTAAATTTATCCATGTAATCCCAGTCCTTGCTGTGTGTGACATAGTCTTTAAGCACCCAGTTACACATTGTATTTTCCAGTGGATTTAAACCCCTTGGAGGTCTTCTGCAGGGCATCCCTGCTTGTATGTTAGGCCTTGATCTGCAAGGGGATTTAGGCTCACAGAGCACAAAACCAGGACGTCTTCAAAGTCCCCCCATTAGTTCCACCTTGCCTGGGAGGTGTCCCAGGTTCCCAGAACTTAATTATTCCACATCTGTCAGTAAATATCCTTAAGGCCTCGAGGCATCCTCTGAGGGATGTATGTCCTGATAACTTGGAGAATCTTTGCATCTCCATTCCCAAACACCACTAGAGTCCCATTGGGGATCTGGGAGCAAACTCATCATTCCACTGCCTGCTTTCCCTGAAGATAGCTAAAGCACATTTACAGGGTCAATCTTCTCACAAAAGAGAAGCAGAAGAGAAGAACATTTCCCCATTTCCACAAGAGCTCAGGACTCAGAGGTCTCACAAAAGGTGAGCAGCTCTTCTCTCTGCCCAAAAACATTTGACCTTCTCTCTCCCCTCACACCAATGCTCAAGGCAGATAACAAAGGGAACCTGCTGCTGCTGCTGCTGTGTTTGCCTGGTGAAGCAATTTCACTGTAGTGGAGCCTAATCCAACACACACCAAGGCAGAAATCAGGCTACACCAAGTTTCAGCCTGTCTTGCTGTGACATCCCCAACAGGAGCGGCAGTGCCAGGCACTGAAACCTGCAAGCCCTTCCCTGGATCTAGATCTGACACTTCCCTCCAGCTGAATTTTCTCATGGATTGAGTAGGGTGAAAGAACATTATTTCTCTTGGCAAAGATGGGCACAGAGTCACAGAGATGAAATTATCCAAAGTATCAAATTCAGGTGCCTGTTTGCTCCTCAAAGCATTGCCTTGTTAACTTCAACCTGGGTTAGTTATTTTAGATCCCTCAAACCAGTCCAAGCTGGAGTTATCCACAAGTTACCAGAGGGAAAGAAGGAAACACTTCTAAAGGTGATTTCCCCTACATGCCATGGATGCCATCTGCCTGTTCCACACACAACAGACCAGAGCAAACTTTCAGACATCACTGGCAGTGGATTTGCACATGAATAAAAATGTGATCTTTGCCTTTCATTCACCTGACACCTCAACTAAAGGCCTCCTTAGTTCTGCCCCACAGATCAAGCTGCTTTGTGAGGTCAGGAGGGAAGCTGATGACTACAGCACTGGAGAAATGGTTTCTGCAGTATTCTGCTCTCACAGCATCACATTAAAATCTGGGTGAATACAAACTGATTTTCATTTTAATGTCTGTTCCTGAAGGAAACATATAATTAGCCAAAGGAAACTTCTCATTGTGATTTTAAACTAGCATAAACACTTTAACACAAAATTAAAAGGTTTTTTTCCTGAACAGATAGTTATTTTATGTAGAAAAATGGATACGCTTCCATTGTTTAAAAAATTAACATAAGGTAAGCTTATTTCTCAAAAAAATCTGAAAAATCCATATAAAAATATATTGAACCATGCTGCTAATTGTGGTGAGCTTTCAGACAGTGCCTGTCACCCTCAGGTCTGGGAGTGATGGTATCAGATACCTTTATATGTTCACTTCCTCCTCTGTCCATTCTGTGTGCTCTGGACTTCCTGACAAAACCACTGAGAGAAAACTGATCACAAAAACCTCAGCAGCCATTTCTGAGTCCAATGCTGTACCAGGCTGATAATATTGTCAAAAGATGTATGAAGCTATGGGTATTGAGAACACAGCTCCAGGGATGAATGCAAAACAACAGGATATTGGCTAATTCTATGTAAGGCTGTTCTGCATTGTTCTCCAAAAATATCAACTCATTTACCATCAAGAATCAAAAAGGCAGTAATATTTGGAAAGGAAATGAGAGGACTAAAATCCCAGCATTTTTCCAAACCACATTCCTTCATCCCAGGTCATATCTTGGGTATCATGCAGTCCTGCTACCCCTTTTTCTCCCCAAAAGAGGAAGCTCATGGCTGTGCCCACGTAGGGAATGGCCCCTGCAAAGGAGCAAAGTGAAACAGGTCACACTTCTGCCTGGACAAAGGGGGGCAGAGAGGCCATGTGTGGCAGGCTAAGCTTGGCAATCACGTTCAACCAGAGTAAAGCCAACCTGGAAAGAACAACTACTGCCCAGGAACTAGAGAGTGCCTAATGCAATTGTTAGGCAGAGGGTTTAATACACAGAGAAGGAAGTATTGTCTTCATGTAATATACAAGTAAAGCACAGACCTTGTCACCACAGGATGTTGAAATAGCTGAAGGTATAAATAAAAGTTTATTTGAGAGTATTAAACTGGAGGATTGAGATGTTGTTGTTCTATTATTTTGCTAGAGTCCATACCTCTTTGATATATTCTCATGGCTGCAGAGCTTCACAAACTCCTTCTGCATGCTGTTCTCTCTCAGGTCAGGTCTCCTCCAAGGCTCTCCCTGACTGGCTAACCCACCCCCTTTTATCCCAGTCATCTTCATTGGTCACAGCTGCAGCCCAATTAAGGACATGGCAGCTGCAGCCCATCAAGGACAACCAGGACCTCTGGGGCAAAGCCTCCATACAGATATTCAAATACATTTCCACTACTATATTGAGAGGGAAACACCTGCCTTGCTGATGGCTGAAATTTGGGTAGGCACTGTATTTATATATTTTCCCTCCAGATGTTTTCTCAAGTACCTGCTGTAGTCACTGGCAGAGGAAGGGCACTGGAATGAACTGGTCAGAAGGGCAGATGTGGAGAGAAAGCAAGCACAGGGTGCACCCAGCACAGCCAGGGTCCTGTTAGTGCAGGAGATTCCTCTCAGCTCATGCCAAGGGCATTCCAGAGCAGTGCTGAGCTGCGGCAGGGTTAGAGATGGGCGAGAGCCCTTCAGCCCATGAAAGGCAGCCTGCTTTCACACTCACACCCCCAGCCCCTGCTCATACACCCAGAGCCAGCCCTGCCGGCCTCAGGGAGCTTTTGCTCCTACGGTGAAGCTCATCCTCATTTCCTTTGTCTCAGCAAAGGCAGACGGCTCAATTTGCATCCAGGTGTAATAACCAATCTGCCTTTCGGGAGAGCCAGCAAAGGAAGCACCTTAATTCTCCCCGCCGAGGGCTGAAAACCCTGGCACCAAAGATGAAAGCCTCGAGAACCAAAAAGCACTTCCAGAATTTCATCCAATTAAACAGAGACATCCGTGTGCGTTTCTCTCCATAACAAGCAGCAAAAAATGATTAGCCTGCCAGTTAATGGGAGTGCTCATGGCTCTCTCCTCTGGCTCAGCCACAAACGAGGCGACAGCGACTGCGGAGTTCGAGTCGTTTTCTTGCAATCACAGCTGGGCAATCAGGCTCCTGCCTTCCTTTCATGGCTAAGCTGGGAAACCGGGGAAGGAGGCAAAAGGATCATTTGGGAGAAGGGGATCATTTACTGCAGCGTGTTTGGGTAAAGCGAGTGTTGCTTTATTATTTTTAAATTGCATCACGCAGCAATTCTAAATGAAATGCTATTTTTCTACCAAATTTTTGTTAGACAAGTGCCCCCTACACTGCTCCTTTGCCCAGCCCTGTTCTCAAATTCACCCCACCCTCACAAATAGTTTCAGTCACCCATGAAACTGTGGATTTTGATGAGTAAATT
Organism: Agelaius phoeniceus; assembly: GCF_051311805.1. NCBI lineage: Eukaryota > Metazoa > Chordata > Aves > Passeriformes > Icteridae > Agelaius > Agelaius phoeniceus. The sequence continues at coordinate 104,560,401 of NC_135267.1, read as the reverse complement.
ATTTTTCCAAATGTCTTCATCCGAATTTTCCCTAAACTTCTCCGCTCTCATTATTTCAGCATAGCTGGGTTAGAAATAGCATGACCATGCTCTCATTCTTTGGATTTAAAAATAAAAAAAAAAAGTATTTTCTTTTCAACCTACAGAAAAATTGTGCCTTTGCACAGTGGCTTTGATCCAAAGCTGTGTGAAACAACAGGAATCTTTCCCTTGACTTCAGTGGTTTGGGGACTTGGCCCTTATGCTTTCACTGAGGAATAAGCAAAAGCTATTACTGTGGCAGTGTGAGATAATTGTTTCTTTCGTCTGTCACGGTGCCCCAGCACACCGAGCCAACAAAGCCCAGCTCACATCTCACTCAGAACAGCCTGAGATGCATTTCAGAAAGGCCTTTGCCAGAGCTTTATCCAATCAAAGCGACAAACATGAGACAAATGTCACTGCTATATTCTGCAGCATCAAACTCCGCTTTATTAACTCGTATTCGTGGCATGGCAAAAAAAATCCATGGGCTTGCAAGTCAGTGCTGGTTTGAATACACAAGGCAGTGCAGAAATCATGGAGCTGCTGTCAGCCATGCAATAGAAGCAGAGCTGGTTTTGGGGGGCTGCTGTCAGCCATGCAATAGAAGCAGAGCTGGTTTTGGGGGGCTGCTGGGAGCGAGCTGTGCAGAGGAGCACGGGAGGTTCATCAGGGATCAGGACCGGGAAGATGATTCCACAGAAGCCAAATGCTTGCAATGTGTGGGAAACTCAATAAAAACCTGAATTGGAGCAGACAGCAGGTGCTGATACAGCGACTGGCACTCGCCAGCCAGACATGGACTCCATTTTATTACTTCAATTTGTTTTACTTACTCGTGCAGCTCATAGTTTTAAAGAGCCTATCTGAGCGAGGCAGGGAGACTGAGGTGCGTATCAGCAAAGCATTCCCATAGCAAGGGTGAGAGAAATAATAACTTGTCATTGAAAACAGTTGCTTCCTGGGGAAAAAAAAAAACCCCAGCAGTAATTGAATCCTCATTCTAGAAAGAGTAGAAACCACAAACAAATGTTTTCTGCAACACACCCCTCATTATGAATATGAAGGTTTTTGTGCGAGACAGCGTGCTGCTGTGTGATTGCATGTTTCTGCTGCTGGCTGCTCACACTGAGATCTGGGGAGGTTGAGTCTCTGCTGTTGGAAAATGCTGGCTGTAGGTACCACACACACAGAAACCAGGGAGTGTAAACCTGGAGCATAATGTCAGTGAGTCATACCTCTCCCTAAATCTCCCACTCAGCTGGGGCATGGTATGAATTGTCGGCAGAAATCGAAATCTCAAATGTTATCTTCAGGGAAATGAATTGAAAGGAAACTTGGGAATATGTTGAGAAAGACCTATGAAAGGTCTGATCTGGCTCCAGTGATGATTTCACTTCTCCCCAGGAAAATAACAGGAATTTTTACTGCACATCAGGGGGAATGTAGGGAAGCTGGGCATCCAGGATATGGTTTTTAATAAAGGAATCAAACAGAAATGAAACCATGTTTAGGCTTTTCAGTTGAGCTTTTTATGAGTTCTTTGACTCAGAAATTCCCCACAGATAGGTTTCTCAGTGCTGCCCATAGCACAGCAGGTTAGCTGGGAAACTCAGAACAAAGAAGCTCTCTAAGAAATCAGTGCTTTGGTACATTAGAGGCATTTCCCATAATTTCTAATATGCAAGAATAGATAGAAACCTCATGCATGAGCACAAAAAGTATATATAAGTGCATTTTCTTCAATAAAGACATTTCCATGTGCTTCATACAAAAATTCAAATATTCCAATAGTTTCCACCAGACATCATGACCTAGAGGATTTGTCGAGGTCGCAAGTGCCACTTTTCCAGATTTCCCTATCTCTTGAGATCAAGATTCAGTGGGGTATTGTTCAGTTTCAGAACGTCCTGTCCCCCTTTCCACTTCCTCCTTCAAACAGAGCCTGCCTTGAGGTAAAACCATTGCAACATCTTGGGTGTGTGCACCAGGAAGATGTTGTTAGCATGCAGAATTTATGTACACAGATTTTGTGCATCACCTTCTGAAACACCAGTGATTGATCAGCATCTGAAACACTATTTTGGAGCACAACCCAGTGATGACCTCGTCATCAAGCTTCATTACTACCAATTCTCAAGCTCCCATTGAGATATTTGAAGGGGGGAACAAGTACATGGACAGGGCTGATACTGTCTACCTTCCTAATGACTTTTAACAATGTCCCACTCCACAGGCTTTCATAGAAAGTAAGATGTGGCTGTGGGGGTTGCATAAGAACAAACCCCCCTGTTTGAATTATTACTTGATTAATGGACAGGAAACACAGGTAGCAGAAAAAGGTCATCTCACACATCAGAGAGAAGTCACTAGAAGAGCTCTCCAGCAAACTGGGCTGTGCTGGGTCTGTGCTGTCCAACAAGTGCTGTAGGAAATGGGTGAAGGAAGGAGAAATGGGGTGGAGGGCAAAGGAAGGCAATGGAGTGGCAAAGACTTCTGATGAAACTCAGTCATAAGTTATGAAAGAAAATATTCAGTGTAGTAAGGGTGAATTGTCTATGAAGAGCATCTCCTGAAGACCTTGCCAGACTGAGTGACCAACCAGTAACAGATGAAATGCACTGCAGGTGCATGTGGAACAAAATATATCTGGCTGAAAGAACCCCAGAATCCTAACCTCACTTATAAAATGATGGCTTCTGAGCTGAGCTTAACCCCCACCACCATGATGAGGAAAATCTTGAATTCATGGTAGAGCATAGAATGGTTTGGGTTGGAAAGAACCTTTAAAGTCCAGCCCCCTGCAATGAGCAGAGACATCTTCAGCTAGACCAGGTTGCTCAGAGCCTGGCCCAACCCTGAATATTCCCAGGTGTGGGGCATCTGCCACCCCTGGTCCAGTGGTCAGCAACTTCATCACCAGAAGTTTTTTCCTTATATCCTTATATCCTGTCTGAATATATTCTCTTTTAGTTTAAAACCATCTCCTTGTCCTATCACAGCAAGCCCTACTAAAATGTTTGCCCTCATCTTTCTTTTAAGTCCCTTTTAAGCACTAACAAGCTGCAATAAGGTCTCCCTGGAGCCTTCTCTCCCCCAGGCTAAACAATCCCAGTTGTCTCAGCCTTTCTCTATCCCTCTGATCCTCTTCGTGGCCTGCCCTGGATTCACCCCACAGGTGCTGTGTATGTTGGGGACCCCAGAGGTGATGCAGCACTGCAGGTGAGGTCTCAGCAGGACAGGGCAGAGGGGCTGAATCTCCTCCCTCACCTGCTGGCCACGCTGCTGTTGATGCAGCACAGGATGCAGTGGTTTTTCTGGGCTGTGAGCACAGCACATGTGGCCAGCTCATGTCCAGCTTTTCATCCACCAGCATCCCCCAGTCCATCTTGGCAGGGCTGCTCTCAATCCACCCATCCCCAGCCTGTGCTGGTACCAGGCTTTGCCCTGACCCAGCATTTTGCCTCTGAGCCTCACTAGACTCCCACTGAGTCCCACTTCTCAGATTTGTCCAGGGCCCTCTGCATGGCACCCCATCCTTCTCATGTGTCAACCACACCACTCAGCCTGGTGTCATCAGCACGTTCCTGAGGGTGCACTCACAGATGACTGATAAAAATACAGGTCAATGTTCATTGGAAGTAGGTAAGTAACTCAGACTATATAAATCATAAGGAAAGAATACAATCAAAACCAATGTGGCCCCACTATATCTTGAACACTACAAACATTTTTTAGGCCATCTGGTAGGAAAAGTCCATAGCCAGAGGGAAGAAGGACAGAAAAAAGGAACTGAAAAATGGATAGCATGTGAACACCGAGATATATTCCATCCACGTCTAAATCTGCTCAGCCCGAGGGACCTTTGTGACAGGTTTTGTAGTCACCACTTTAGAGAAGGAAAAACTGATACACAGAGATTTGGTAATTGGCCCAAGGTTACACAGGAAGTCTGAGGCAGAAACAGGTCTGTGCTCAGATCTTCAACTCCTGTCTACAAAACCCAACGTGAAGTGTTGAGACAAGGGAGATGTTCCCAGAGTGGTACAAATTAGGGCATGGCACATACAGTGTGCCTCACTGTAAGCCTGTAAGTGAATGTTAAATGTGGATTTTGAATGCAATTATTCTGCCCCAGTCACAGAATATGTTTTAAAAGCCTAACTGGCCCATATCAGCTCTCATCACTGAGAATCTCTGTAACCAGCTCACAAATCCAGGACTACACTTAGGGGATTAAAACTGACCAGGAAGAAAGCAGGAAGGAAAGTAGAAAAGAAAGAGAGCAAGAGAAGGAAGGAGAGGAAAGGAAGAAACAGGGAAGGGAAGAAGAAAGAGAGAAAGAAAGAGAAAAAGAGAAAAAAGAGAGAGAGGGAAAGGAAAGGAAAGGAAAGGAAAGGAAAGGAAAGGAAAGGAAAGGAAAGGAAAGGAAAGGAAAGGAAAGGAAAGGAAAGGAAAGGAAAGGAAAGGAAAGGAAAGGAAAGGAAAGGAAAGGAAAGGAAAGGAAAGGAAAGGAAAGGAAAGGAAAGGAAAGGAAAGGAAAGGAAAGGAAAGGAAAGGAAAGGAAAGGAAAGGAAAGGAAAGGAAAGGAAAGGAAAGGAGGAAGGAAGGAAGGAAGGAAGGAAGGAAGGAAGGAAGGAAGGAAGGAAGGAAGGAAGGAAGGAAGGAAGGAAGGAAGGAAGGAAGGAAGGAAGGAAGGAAGGAAGGAAGGAAGGAAGGAAGGAAGGAAGGAAGGAAGGAAGGAAGGAAGGAAGGAAGGAAGGAAGGAAGGAAGGAAGGAAGGAAGGAAGGAAGGAAGGAAGGAAGGAAGGAAGGAAGGAAGGAAGGAAGGAAGGAAGGAAGGAAGGAAGGAAGGAAGGAAGGAAGGAAGGAAGGAAGGAAGGAAGGAAGGAAGGAAGGAAAGAAAGAAAGAAAGAAAGAAAGAAAGAAAGAAAGAAAGAAAGAAAGAAAGAAAGAAAGAAAGAAAGAAAGAAAGAAAGAAAGAAAGAAAGAAAGAAAGAAAGAAAGAAAGAAAGAAAGAAAGAAAGAAAAGAAAGAAAGAAAGAAAAGAAAGAAAGAAAGAAAGAAAAGAAAGAAAGAAAGAAAGAAAGAAAGAGCTAGCTTACAAATTCTAGTCTTGGTATTTCATAGGGCTAACCTCTCAACAAAGCCCTTTCTCAATTTGAGAAATGTGGGACAGAAAGAATAAGCACAAAAAGATTGCAGGACAAATCCTGCACTGTCACATGCAAGAGGGACTCCATTGAAATTGATGGGACTGCACTGATGAAGTCACTGGGGAAAAAACCAACCTGACATCTGTTGAAAATACTCTTTTTGTTGCAAAATATTGAGATATTCATGTAGCTTAGGATGAGGAATAAACAAACAAACAAAATAATACAGTTTTTTCCTTTTAAATCATAAACATTTAATCTGTCTATCCCTAGTATTCAGTGTCTTCTTGTGTAGCAATTTCAAAGTGGGAAATGGGTACTCAAATTGAAAAAAAAGATGCAGTTATCATCACTGTTCATTTCAATTAGGCTGAAAGATCAGCTGTAATGTCTACAAAAAGGCTGCTGTGGAGCATCCTGATCCTTACTCCACCCAGCAAATGCCCTGCAGAGATTGCTCTGAAGTGCTTCCTGTGGAGATGGTGAGGTTTTGCAGAGGATAAACACAGTTTGGCAAATAGATTTGAAATGACTGATTTACTCAGATTTCCATGTTTACTGGTTTGCCACTGCTATAATTTGTACTTGTTGTCATATCTCATCTGGCCACTTCTGCACATTTTGTCAGTGTGTGTCTCGAGGATTTTTTCTTTTGTAACTTTAGCACCACCACATGGTTTGCAGTGTTTAAAACTCCTGATAAGAATTTTTTTGCTTTCCTATCTTTTTTTTTCCCTTTTTATTTTTTCCATTTTGGTTTTTTGGTTTGTTGGTTGGTTGGTGGTTTTGGTGGGGGGAGGACTTTTCACACACGTTAAGTATTTGAAACCACTTCCTTTGTGAAGCATGTGCAAGATGAAATACCTCACTCCTGAGAAATTAAAATCTGAATTCTCTCTTAGAGCTGTATGGTTTCCATTATTTCCTTCAAAGCTCCTCAAACAAATGCCATTCTGTGCTTAAATGGACTGGCCAAAATCATCTGTAACCCAACATCGAGAACACTCAGTTCCCTTCTGCTTTGCATATTTCTCACAGTGCATTATCCAAAAAATTGGCTAATATTGCAATAAATAACATGTCTTATCTTACAAAGAAAAGCAGAAAGAAGGTGCCCATGCTGATGGCAGCAGTGGATGCCAAAGGGAAGAGATACAGAGATGGTGTCTCTAAAGAGGCTGAGGAATTTCCCTGCCATCCCCCTTGCTGACACTGAGCACCCATTTCTTCCCAACATGAATAAATATGATGGTGCTTTTTCAATGTTCATGTTGATGAGGCTGTTTCACTGCCACATTGTTTTTCTAGATATGTGCCTGTAGCACTGGTGAGTGTTTATGTTCCTCTCCTTGTTCCCTGCATGAATAGACTTGATCAATCTGCTCTGAGTTGGCTGATAAGAAAAAAATTCTATGTAGCTGAATTCTGTTGCATCTCAAACATCTAACAAAAAAATTCAAAGGAAAGGGGAAAAAAAAATGAGGTGAAAGTCAGAGGAGCTGTAACAGGGAAATATTGGTATAGTGGTCACAGGAAAATTTACAGAGTGGGTTTGCTTTAGGGGGAGGAACAAAGATAGATGTGACTAACATTCTGCCTCTTTTGAATAATTAAAAGCCATCTCAAGCTGCACAGTAAATGCAAATGGCAAAGTCAATGTACCATTTATCTCCAAAGTTTGCTGCTCACCAGAGTTATCATTCCCAAGGACTTTCTATCAGTCTTGGATGGCAAAACGTGTGATTGTGCTACAGAACCAACCCTCCAATGCATACCCTCCAAGGTATTTCCAGGTGCTAAGTGCCGTGGGATGCTCTACACCTGGCTAAGCTGCCATCCTCTACAGACACAAAATGAGATGCCCTCATGGGTCAAATGGAGCTATACCCTCAAAAGAAGAGGTGCAGACTGCAGTCTCCAGTCTGAAATTACCTGTGAAGTTTAATTTACCACCCTGTTGTATTTATCTCCGTTACATGATCCAAAAATAAAATGTCAGTGCCTGCAATCACCTGAGAAAGACCAGAAAGGCTGGGACCAAGGACTACACAAAGGAGCGAACTATGGGAGAAAAAAAAAAAAACCAAAATAAAGAACCCATATCATTTGAGGTTAAGAGTTTCAGGGTTTTTAATCAAAATGTATGAAAAGCTACTATACCAGTGTGTAGTAGGGGTCTAAACCTCTGGCTAGACTGATGTGTCCAGGACCACAAAGTGCTATTGAAATCAAAGGGGTTCAGGCTGACAGAAAAGTTCTGCCCAGAGGGATTCCATTTAGAGATTAAGACCTTATATTTTAAGCTCCCATCTCTCAGGAGAAAACTCCTTTTACTGAGGATGATAATGACTAACAGTCGTGTTTAGACCATGTTTTAGCATAGGAGGTCATGTTCAGTGTTTCACCTGGACTTCTTTTTCTGGAGTATTTTTCTCTCAGTTCCTGGCAGAGCAGAGATGAGAGGCAACTTACATTTTATTCTACACTGTAATATTACAAGACTTAACAAAATCCTCTTATCTTTACTCTTTCTGCCAGTACAATTTGGACAACTATGACAGCTTTGACTGACCCCCCATGACACATTCCTTCCCTACACAGCCCCTACACAACATTCCTCCAGGTTTCATGTTCTGTCTTTCTCCCCCACATTCAATTTAGCACAGACTCCTCTGGCTCTGCTGAGGCAGCCAGGGAGAGGCACTGTGCTCCAGCAGATGCAGGACCAGCTCCCAGAAGAAGCTGTGCCCCTGGCTGAGACAGGGGTCTGCAAAAAAGCCAATGCCCCCAAGACAACAAACTGCTCTTGGTAGCTTGGAGCTCGTTTTTAGTCGTTCTGATTTCAGACTCTTTGAAACACTCCAGGCCTCCAGCTCTCTTACCTAGAGTGAGCCATTTTCATGTTTCTGCATCGAGTTCTCAACAGGGTGCTGCATTGATCTATGAAAAGACAGTAACAAAGACATCATCTCAAGTATTTAGTGTGCTGGAGCATGGAGCATACCCATTATCTGTCCTCCAGCTTACACTGAAGCAGTACCATGCTGGAATAAACCTGTCTTTACTTTTTTACTTAAAAAAAAAAAAAAGACACAATATTAAATGTGTCATTATTTTCTGCTAAAAGCAGAAATAAGAGCATCTGGACAATTACATCCAGTATTTATTCCAAAGATTTCACCATTAGATTTCATCTAATGAAGAGTGCTGGACTGAGGGGATGTTTCAAAGAGGAAAGTGTTATCCCTAGGAGGATGATGCCTTTCTGTACAAGTGCAGCATTTTTATTTTTTTTTTTTTTGCTCAGAAGTTCAAAAGCAGCTAAGGATCTTTGACGTTTGATTTCTGGAATGCTCAGTGGGAAACAGGTTAAAGGGCTTTGCTCCTTAGAGACTGGGTGATAAAATACATGTAAAAATACAGCTCCTCTACAATGTCTCTTCAGCTGCACTGCATAAAGCAGCTCCTGCCCTTCCAAAAGCTTAACCCTTGTGCCTCACACAACAACCACAAATTCCCAGTCACACCACAACTGCACCCCTGCCTACACAGCTGAACCATGGGGTTGATATTTATGCCTGCAGACCAATGCTGGGCACTTTGGTGCTCTGCAGAAGGGAGCCCTGCCCTCCCAGCACACACACAGCAGACCTGCCCATCCCAGCTGCATCTGCCTAATCCCTCTGGAGGCCAAACAAGCTGGTTAGAACTTTCCTACAATTTTCCACCAAGCCTCCCAGAAGCTGTAATTCACCCTATAAACCCAGTATAATAGAGGAGATCTCTAGCTGTAGGCAGCAGGTTGAGGCACATAAATCCTGCCCCTGCAACACACACAGTAAATGAATCCATCAGGAAGCAGGCTGTGGAAAGTCAGGGGATATCACCCATAAAAAATCTGAGACAGCAGCAGAAAACCGATGGACCAATTACAAAAAGTGAAGAAAGAATAACTTCACAGCACTTCAAAGTGTGCTTCAGTTCATTTCAAGGAGAGAAATCTGAAAAAACAGAAGGGAAGAAAAAACCACTCCCAAAAAAGCCTAAATGATTCACCCCTCTCCACTAAATAGTATGGTGATTTAAATAAAGCTCTATAACCCATTACTGAAACTATTATTTCCCTGCAAAGTTGCATCATGAGACAGGCCTAAAAGCCATCTGCTTGATTTTCCCTTCAGATCATTTATCAAAAGACATTTTAATGTTTTAGCCTAACTAGTAAAGACTTTTGAGTTCCAGCCAATCGGCGAACCCAGCTGAGTAATAAGGTGTCGGTGGTGCTGTGCATAATCCTTCCTTGTGCAAAGAAAAAAAAAAAAAAAGCTTTTAAAGTTAATAGCAGCTGAAAATAGAGGAAGGAAATGAAAGTTTGGGAATTAAACCCTGGGGGCATCCCTACCTCTCTACCTACAGAGGAGGCAAGGGCTGGATAACGATCATCTTATTGCCATCAACATATGTACACTGAGGTCCGTCCCCAACAGGCTCTGCAAATCAGGCAAAGCCCATTCCTCCTGTTTAATCCTTCCACAGAAGTACACAGGCACGCTTTATACGCCTTCTGTTCGAGTCAAAGACATAATTAAATTGAAGTAGCACACAGAATATCTGGTAAATAATTCCTGACTATCCATTACTCCAGAGAAGCAGATGGAGGGAAAGCTTTGGCTAACTACAATATTGTATTTTGCAGCCCACAGAGGCCCAGGTTGCTGGACATTACACTTGGGTGCTGTTTAACCATCTGACAAGCACCAGTATTTTCTTTCAATCCAGTGAAATGGACCCCCAAATGATTAAAGTCAGCACTCCAGGGCACCATAATGTGAATCAATGGAAGGATTAACATGTAGCAATTTTCCATTGCTTTCCATAGGAGTCTCTCAAAGCAAATACATAAACATTTAATTAAGCCTTGCAGGGCCCACACAAAGTAAATAGGTATAATTAAACCAATTCAAGGCTTCATTACTTAGATGCAAAGGGCACAGCAAAATATTTTCTCCTGCAGATTGAAGGGGGTGCACTGAAGATATTGCCACTCCTCCACTGATGAGCATCCTTCCCCAGCCAAAACATTAAACTGGTGTGTTGAGTGTGAGGAGTGAGACCTCTCACCACTCATGGTGTCCAAAGACCATGCCTCTCCACATCCTAGCTCAGCACACAGCAGCAACCACATGGTCAGCAGCCAGCAGAAAGAGCAAGTTTCACATCAGCATCAAAAGTCCCACCAGCTGCTTCCCTAGGATCACAAGTGAAACACCTGTGACCAGCCCAACACTGCACATTCATCAACTAAATTGAAAGAAAGGTGCATCAGCCAGATAAAAAGTCACTTCACTTTAGCTAATCACATTTTACGCTCAAATAGGGCCTTAAATCCCAAGCAGTCCTGAGGAATTCAGCAAAACTCACAAATCGCGCAGTGAGCCAAAGTGACAGGGTTTGTAACTTGGCAAAGCAAGAGTGAGCCCAGGAGACCCAGAAGAGTTTGTGCCAAGTTTGTGTACATTTATATAGGTACAGGTGCATGCACAGACATGGACAGCTGTGGTTTAGCAAGACACTGCAAGGTGCAGCCACAATTTAAGACAGGAAGGGTAGAAAAAACCCACACAAAACCTCCATCCCCATCCAGGCATTTAGGGACACAGTGCAAGAAGGAATCTGGCCACCATGCCTGGCTCTCTGCTGCTCCTCAGAGCAGACACTCATATCTCAGCTTCCTCTGCCACCAATGCACTTGAAGAACCAGTTCCATACAACTATTCAGTTTTGGAAAAAGCTGAAATATTTTTTTAATCCATGTTCTCTTGAGTGCCTGGGAAATACTGGCAAAAACTGCCTTGTGATATTCTTTTTTAGCTTGTGATTACTAGACTTCTCACTGGGTAGAGACTCACTAAGGTCTCAAACCTCTGAGACAGTTCAGCCATCCAAGGACTCTGGCACCATGACTTCTTTCATCTGGCTGATTGCCACTTAACATCAGTGCTGGAGACTGTGGAGATTGTGGAGGCTGTGTCACATTCAGTTAAAGGAAAAAGATAAATCGTCGTTTGAAGCTGTAATTTCAGCCTTTAAGGATGCCCTTCAGTATCCTTGCAGCATTGCAGGGATCCTGGTGTTCAAGGAAGATATTCCACTCCCTCTGACCAGCCAGTTAATTAATCTTTGAAGAAATCTAACCCCTCACACACTGAGGACGAGCCAAGAGGACAAGACTTTGAAACCAGGGTCCTCCTGCTGGGTGGGGAAATGCAAATTTCTCCCAGGTGATGGGTGTAGGAATGAGGCACAGGTTTTATATGATGCCTGAGTCAAGGTAATACTTTTTTATTATTGGACAAAATATAAGCCATTTATTTCATTCATCACTCACCTTTAGAGAGAGGGATATTTGTGCCTGTTCAATTCAAAAGAAAGAAAAGAACATAGTTTGGATAAGAGTATGTGCAGCCCCATCACAGCAAGTCTTGAGTCATTTTTTGTATGTTGAATAAAATATCGGCCTTTTATTAAGTCTATTACATTTCTTAATTTGTTTTAGACTGTGTTCACTTCCTTGTTATTGTTTTAAATTCACAAGGGATAATTTTAAACTAATCTTCTCATCTTTTGCAGAAAACCCTCATCAATAAGCACTGAAAGGATGATTAAAATATCACTCCATGTAGAACAAACTAAGTCAAAATTACTGTGGGGAGTAAATTACCCTAACAGAGATGTAATGCCAATGCCTTAATTTTATGAAAGATTTATTATTGGAAAGGAAAAAGAAAATGTATCCTCAGTGCTATAAGCAGGTTTTTGTCAAAACAGCTTTTTTAAACAGATAAATAGCATGGTTTGGTTTAATACTTCTTCATCCACACTGAAAGAAAAACTCTGTGGAGAAAAATGATAACAGCCTTATCAGTGTCCCAGGGATGCAATGTCCAAATGTCCACAGCACCTGAATTTGTCTCTCCAGGCATGTGCTTGTACCAGCTCACTTCATGCTTTTACCTCACATCGAGCTCTTTGCCATCTCTGGAGCTGATGTCTCTGTCCAGGAGTGTCCCCATCCCTGCAATCAGCCCAGATCCTCCAGGAGCTCAGTCCCACCCTGTCCAGCAGGAGCTGCAGCTCCCTGTTCATTGCCCTCACCCTGTGTTCCTCCCCTGGCAGGAGCCAGAACTGCCCCTGTCCAGGGATGGCTTGCACATCACACTTCCCATATTGTTTTAACACTGGTTAAAAAGAGAGAGCAATGTGGTGCTAAAATATCCTGGCAAAAAGGCTCCAAAGCTGAATAGTTCCTGGGCTCACCTTCCATTAACATCCTTGCACTGTGGTTTTGCTCCAGGTACAAGCAACAGCCTATAAAGCTTGGATTTTTCCTTTTTTGTTTCTTTTTTGTTGTTGCTCTTGCTTTTCTTTTCATGTATCTTTTCATTCCCTCCCAACAAATGTTCATTTATTCTCTTGAAACCTTTCCAGGGTTGCCTGCCTAGTTTTTGACCTTTGATTCGTATGGAATCAGAGATACTCAGCTATTATGATTTTCAAACTAATTTTTGGAACTTTCTATACTAACCTATAATCCTTAAGGATATTTTTATTTCTTTAATCTAGATATGACTATTTGAATTCTTCAGCTATTACAGCATTTTGTTCTTAGGTAAATTCCTTAAGGACACCTCCTCATGTTTTCACATTTCTTCCTGGTTCTAACTAGGTGGCAAAAATTATGACCACATTGAGCAGCCCTTCACTGATACAAAATAATGCACCTTTAGGTTTAGGTCTACAGACTCCTTGAGATAAATTTTTATACCCATAAAGACCTGATGCATCCTTCTTTTTTCTGCTGCACTTAAAATATATTTATGACAAGAGAAAGTCAAATGACCAATATATTTCCAAATCTTGCCAGCCTCTGTGTTTTTAAACTGACCAAATGCTAATTTAGCCATCAAAGTAATTTTCAGCAGACTTTTCTTTTGCTGTTATAGAGTCGAACAGATTTCTCTGATGGACAGCTGATAAACATCCAGGGCTAGACTGACTCAAACACTGGCAAATATATGTCATAGCAAATTATTCTAGAAGATAAAAGCAAAAGGTAGGGGTGCCAAAAATTAAATTATTTTCTTTTGTCTAAATTTTCAGTCAAAACGGAATAAGCTATTCACTTATTCTAATGCGGTTTCTTGGTGGTCAGCAGTGACTATAGCACTGCAGAAGCAGAACAGATGCTCAGATCCTGGCTCCGACCAAAACACTGGACAAAAAGAGCAGCACCTTGCATGAAGTACAGAGAGACAAGCAGACCAGCTCTGCAGCACAGAGGAAATTCCCAGGAGAAGCAGTAAGGGAGCCATGGTGCCCAGTGTTTGTCTCAGGGCTGGGCTCACTCCTGTTCTTCACCTCTTGTTCCACATGGATATCCCTTGCCTTGGAACCTCCCTGCCTTTGACACATTGCATTTTCCCATTCTCCTCTGTGAAAAGAGACACATAATTCATTTATTTATTCAACAACCTCTGCTGCTTCTGCTGCAAAATTACCCTTTCCATTTTGCAGAATCCCTGTTGCCTCATTCACTTCTTATTCTTTATCCACTTGAAATCCCTCTTATTTATTCTTACTTCTTGTCCAATTTTCATTTTGCCTTCTATCTTTCCTACTCTTATGGCTCCTTTAACACTTTCCAGTTTCTCCTGTAATTTTTTCAGACCACCTCTAAACTCAATCTTTCATAATTCACGTGTCCTTTGCTGCCCCTCTTCCCACTCGAAAGTCACAGTTATCTGCATTATTTTGCTTTCACAGCTCTCATGGCAGTACAATGGCAGAACCCCTATTGATTTCAGTGGAAATGGGGCTCTTGGAGTATTTATGGCTTTGCACAACACACATGAGCCCTGGGCAGGGGGAGACAATGTAATTAAGCAATCGGGGATGACAGCCCGCGCTGCGCTGCCGATTAATGGCTGTGCAGCGTGTGTAATAAACGTGAGCCTCTGGCACACCTGAGGTGAGCATTAATCAGCCCTGTGGTCCAACCTGAGAACTCTGATCATTATGAAATGGGTAGTTAAAACATTAAAATGCCCTTTTTTAAGTGATAGAAGTCATTAATCAGAGCAGAGATCTACTCCTGTGTCCATGACTCCATCAGGCTGCAGTGACTTTCTACCACTTTATGCTGCAGAAAGAAAGGTGGGACGCAAGAAAAAAGACAAAGTACAAGCTGCTTGCCCACCTCACCTGAGAAGGGGCCTATCTGAGCCCATGGAGGGCTCCCTTGACCCATTACCATCCCCCTGAGGCCGACAGCAGCTCCTGCCTTGTGCCACCATTCAAAGACAACGTGGTCATGTCACAGCCACGAGGGGCTCTGGTCACAGAGGGTCAGTCAGAGAGGGGCACTGAGTGTGACCACACTGCAGCTCAGGCACTGCCTGCACCCTTGCTGGCACAGGAGAGAACTGAGAGCTACTTTCAGAGGCAATCACCGTGGCTCTTAAATTCATTAAGCTGGGAATCACAGCCTGCTGAAATGGAGCCTGCTTTGCACTGAGGGTTATGTGAGGCACCTCATGCCCCTTGGAAAACCCAGCACTGCATGCCTCTGCTGACAGCCCACTCACTCTTCCCCCACATAGCTCAGGGCTCACCTGTAGCCTCTGGTGCTTTCCTGGCCAGACACCTTCAGATTCACAGTTTAATATCATTTTCCTGTAGCCTTAGCCTCCCAGGTGCCTTTGGATGGGCAGACCTCCCACTGCCTGCACGTTCTGCTGTGGCCATCTGCAGAGGTGGTGAGGAGGAGGAGGAGGGAATCCAATCATGGGTAATGGTGAGCCTGCAGGTGTACACCTGCCAAAACACCCTCTGCTCCGTGCTACACTCTTAAACACTTTAGGACAAACCTTCTCCCACCTTCCTTCCGTCTCCTCCCAGAAAAGCTGCACTCAGATGGTGAGAGAGGCTGAAACCCACACCCCCACACTGGGGGCTGAGCTGTTCTCACTGGTGTCCCAGATAATTCTGCTTTAAGTTATCAGACCTCCTCCTGTGAATCAGCTTTTGAGTAGCAAACAAGGTAAAAAAGAAGCAGGCAAGAACAGTAACATCAGAAACCAGTCAAGATGCAAATCTCATTCAACAAAGACTGAAGTTTTCTGTTGTCCAGTGCTTTTCCCCAGCACAGAGAGCAATGAAGAAGACCCAGTCCTCCAAATTCCACACTTCACTAAATAGTTTCTTTCTCTCCATTCACATTGGGAAGGGCAGCTTGATGCTGTGTTTGTTTTCCAATTTAAGGCCCACGCCAACACGTTCCAAAAGTGTTGGCATTTTCATTTTGTTCAGCTTAATGGAGGGTGACTCAAACCTTAAGCTGTTTGATTTTGGAAAGCAAATCAAATATACAGTGCAGCAGAGGGTGAGGAATGCTACAGCTCTGTACCAGAGACATATTTAAAAGCAAATTTCTCTGTTTCCCTTCCAGAAAAACTCAAATCTCTGTTCAGTTCTGTTGCATCCATACATTTCCTTTCTGAAGGGACCTACCACAGACATCCAATAACTTCCCATGCCTGCCATTTCTTTCTTTCTTTTCTTTTTTTTTACCTTTGTGAATCACTGACACTTCCTTCCAACTCCCTCAAAGCCAAACTGGCGCGAGTCTCTCTGTCCTTGCTACAGGTAAGCACAGCCAGAATGGCCACAGAGCACAGCAAGAGGTCTGAGCTCTCCTATACATGGAGGTGTTCCTCCTCTGTGCTGCAAAAAGAGCACAAAACCTCACTTGGCCCCTGAGCCTTTCTGCACATATAGCAGGGTTTCTACAAGCTGGACACTGATGTGTCCACACCCACTCCACTGGTGCCTTTGCTGCCCTGTTATACCATGCAGGTGAACAGGTAAGTTGCAGAGAGTGATGATTTTTCTTTTTGGTAGCAATTGGCTTTGCAGATCTGCAGCACACTTAACCAGGCTGGATCCTAGCAGAGATTTTGAGATATATCATTTTTTATCCCATCTGCAAACTGCAGTGTTCTGGGGAAGCAGTGGAACATCAGAGACAGGCACCAGACATTTTGTAACTAGACCAAAGCTCTCTGCTTTCATCAGGAGGAGAAATATTCTAGAAGAAGAGTATGTGCCACAGTTCTTGGCTGTGAGGGTGGTGAGGCATTGGAACAGCTTGCCCAGAGTAGTTGTGGATGCCCCTGGAGGTATATAAAGCCAGGCTGGATGAGGCTTTGAGCACTAGACCACCTGGTTTAGTGGAAGGTTTCCCTGCCTGTGGCAGAGGGGTTGGAGCTAGATGGTATTTAGGGTCCTTTCCAACCCAAACCATTCTGTGATTCTATGAATCAGGAGCAGGAATGTAAGCATTTGCTTCTCAGAGCTGAATTCAGTAATACAGAAGAGAATACAACAGTGTTTCATACAAAATAAAACCAGAAACAGCAGGTTTTGAAAGCTCAGCAGAACTTTTTAATTTCTAAATCACATAACCAGCTGGCAGCTCTGTAGCTGTGCATGAGGGGCAAAACTTGCCACAGTGCTCACGGGCAGTACAACATCCAAACCTTCTCTGGAGACTGCTCTGGGCACGAAGGGAGCTGCACATCCAGGCACAGCCACAGCTGCTGGTGCAAATCAGAGCTAACACTGAGGAAACCACTGCCCCAGGGTGAATGCACATCACCAGAGGCCTGTCATTTAAATGGAAACATGGGAGCAAATAAAGGCTGAGGCAAGTGACTAGCTAGAATTAGATCTGGGAGGATTAAAGGAGAAGCCCTACTGAAGAAGACAATTTCTGGGTGTGTCTTTGTTCAGCCTTTACCCATCCAATCTTAAATACTCAAGCCTATTTCAAAGCATTCAATTTTGGTTTTATTAAAAGAAAAAAAAAACCATAAATGAATCACTCTTTTGGCTGTGACAGTCAGCTCTCCAGCTAGTAAGAAAATTTCAGAAGTTTTTGTAGTAAATAGCTTCCAGCAGAGAATGATTAACATGAAGATTGATTGTGTGATTTGCTGTTGTATATGGTAAACGTTTTCTGCAACTAAATAAGAAGAGCACGATCCTCCTCTGTGGGAGAGCTGGCATTAACAGCTCAGAACATCCCAGGGAAAAATAGGTGCCCTCAAAAAACTGTAAAAGAAGTACTAAATAGTGTTTTCTCTTTCCACCACGGAAGGTCAGGATGACCTAGCACTGTTGCAGTAACATTTTTAACTTGGAGGATGATAATTACAGGTACATTTCCACCTCCAGTGCTGAGAGAAAATACCACACTTGGTATTAATCACACTTTCAGTAGCAAGCAGTTGTGTGTGTGGCCCCCAGCAGACCTGGGGCAGTGGTGGAGGCAGCTCTTAGCTGAGCTCTCAGCCTGGTACAGCTGGGCTGTGCTTCCACACTCACCAGAGCCACAATAGGTGCTGATATTATAATATTAATAAAACAGCAGATATCCTCAAATGCACAATGAGCTCTCAACAATGCCCCAGATCCTACTCTCTCTCCTCTTTTCACCAAAATGATAAAAAGCCTGCCTTCTACCTACCAAATACACAACTAGACTCCCCCATAATGTGTCTGCTCAGCCTGTTTTCTGTAATGAAAATTTATTCTAGAGAGAAGGCTCCCACACTGTCACTAAGAACAAATATGCAAAATTAATAGCGTATTTCAAGATCTTTGCAGGCACAATCCCATTTTCTGTGATGGAAAGGGCCTATTTTGGAGGAAAGCAAGCAATGCACTTGCCTGGGGCCCCAGGAAAATGTGCAAACCCCTCCAGAGTATCCTTGAGAGAAGAAAAGGACCCATCTGTGTCAGGTCTCCATTTCTCACAGTGTACAAATAGCACTTGCAGAAGCAGCCTTGAATCATCAGAGCTGCTTTACTGGATCACTCACTGCAGCACTGCTGAGGAGAGAAGTGGGGCAAGGCAGAACCTCCATAACCGAGCACCTTCTGAGCAGGGAAAAAAGTTTTGGCAAAAGAGCCCTTTAATTTCTCCTCCATCTCTCTCACATTCAAAAGAGAAGGGAAGGGGGGTGCTCAGACATGGGAGAGGAGCTGGGATGTGGGCAGATGCTGGAATTTAAGACAGTTGTTTGGCAGCAGGTAGCTTTTTATAAAATGCTCCATGACTCAGTCTCATCTGAGTCTTTGCAAGCAGAGGAGAGACTCAAGAACACTTCAGTCATTACTTCGGATTCCCAGACTTTCAGACAGATGCACATGCTCAAAAATCCAACAAAAATGTTACAATCAGTGCTGCAGAGACCCTGTGGGGGGTACTAAGGATGATTTCCCGGTCTGGTGTTTCATTTCACTTACCCTTCTATAGCAGGTAGTATCTATACACTAACATTATTCTCCTTTCTGCTTTAATTTGGGCTTGGAGCTGCCTTAAACAGATTTTATGCTTACTTAAGAAGCTGTATTACTTCCAGCAAGAGATGGCTTTTACTGAGAGCATTTCCCCCAGTGACTTTTTAATCTTCCTGCCCTTGACCTTTCAGTTCAAAATATTAAACAAATCACAGGCTATTACTTGTATTTATTAGGCCATTAAAAGCCAAACCCACCTTTTCCCAAAAGCTATGTTAAGAAAAGGAGAGCCCAAAGCAAGAAGGTCTAGATAATTATTGCACTAAAGACCAAACACATGTGAATTATTCTTGTGACATTTTCCATTCTTGTTGCTATCTTCATAATGAAAATGAGGTGCCAGAAGCTTCATTCCCCATATCCAAACTTTATGTGATTTCAGTTATGTGCTACATTACTTTGAGGTTTTTCAATATTTGGAAGCTGGGCCAGCTAGCCATTCTCCTAAATTTCTGGCTACAGACTTAACAACCCGTGGAGAGGAATACATTTTAAGACCCAAGTTCTCAGCCTATATAAATGCACAGATATGGAAAACCTTATGCCAGAGCTCTTCTGTGCACTGTGCCCACTAAAAGGCAGCAGCACACAGAGAAATGCAACAGGTCAAAGATGGGGAAAAATTTTTACTGAAACAGAAATTTTCAGGGAAAAAGCAAGCAAGCAAAGAAACAAAAGCCATAAAACCATACACAAACTTTGAGGAGCAAGAGGTTTAAGAACAGCTGCAAGACTTGGCAGTGTTGATGGTATTTTAGATGAAGAGGCTATTACAGAACAGGACAGTTTACAGCAATAGATATCACAGTGGCTTCCTTCTCTTTTTTCCAGTGACTAGATTGCAGACAAGATTCCATTAATTTACTTTGCAATCATACTTTTTTAAGTTCAAGTGGAGAATGTGAAAGGGCATCGCATATCAGTGTATTATGACAAATTCTTCCATGTCCAACACTGCCAAAAAGCAGCATTTATTCACCTGCTTCTGCTCAACCCAACTTTTATATGAGGAGCTGCAGCACATTAACTTGACATGCTGAATTTTGAGCTGCTGTCCAAAAGGGTAAAAAGCTCATATCTGTGAGGAAGTGGGAGATGTTCAGGTGCAAGCCAATATTTATTAAAGAGCATGACTTCCAAGTGCAGAATCAAAGAAGGTGGGAATAAAAAGGAAATTTGAGGGAGGTCTTTACTAGTATTTTAATTTGCAATGGAGGAAGCACAGAGTTTCTCAGAGCTCCTGCAGCAGCCCAAGGTGACAAAGAGCAGGTGCCTGGGTGTTTCACTCTTCCCTGCCAGAGGAAGGTCAGCTTGTGTCCTGCTGAGGCTTATGTTACAGCAAGACAGTGGAAGGCATGGTTCTCAGCCCAGAGGAAAGATTTATGAGGTTTGGTGTTATTGCTTGTGTTTATTACTGCCTGTGCCTTCACAAAGGCATTAACAGACAAGGAAAGGGCTGGAATGCTCACAGGCAGGGAGCTTCCAAGTGGCACTTTCACCCAATCCTTGAGTGTCTGCAACTCATTTTTCTTAGCAGACCTCTTCACACTTAGAGGTTACCAGGTAACCAAGTTTTACAGGCAGCCCTCTGTAACAAGATGAGGATGAGGGTGATGACCATTTTGCCTCTAAAGCAGCAAACTCAGTGTGGTACTTCCACACCACTCAGCTGAGCCACACATTGCACTGCTGCCTTGGTCTCTGCTAACAATCATAAACAGATATCAGACATTTCCTAAGAATCAGGTTACAAAAATGTAGCTGAGAGACGTGCAAGGACATAAAAATTCCAATGAGATAAAAGCATCCCTGTTTACATAGCAATTCTGCTTCATTAGACTCAATGTTGCTTCATTATATTCAATGCCATTTAGTTTTGATGTTCATTTCAAGGCTGCTTGTTTATACTGAGGCAGAGAGGGGGAAACACTAAAAACCCTGGGCTGAATGCAATGTTGAAATGGATTTTAATATGCAATAAAATGTATATATCATGTTCTAGTTAAGATAGCATCACTATTTGCTTACATATGCTCCTGTACAAACGATAGCCTAAAAATTAAGTTTGCCTTCACTAAATCCCATAAGCAGAGAAACTCTTGATTGAAGCAGCTCAGAAACTATTCAGAACAGTTATTTTTTCACCTATTGATGAATATTTTCTGCTAGATGACATCCACTCCTATTCAGGGCTTCAAAGAAACTTTTTTTTTCTCAGGGATGAATTTCACTTATTAGTATTAATGCCTATGTCCATCTGGAGTATTTTGCCAATGGCAAAAATCCAAGGGACATGGGCTGGTACCTATGAGGCAGAGCAGACTACTTGCCACACTGTAAAATTGCCTACTTTCTTAAAATGCTTTTTATCAAATTTCTTATATGCAGCAGCTCAAACCCACTAAGGGCTTAATTTTTCATTTTATTGTATGCTATTTTGCACATCTTGCTATAGGGTTTCCCTGAAAGTGCATAAACTCATTTTAATTGTTCCCAGTGCTGACTCCCATTTAATTAAATGGTAATACTCCAGCAAGATTTATTATACAGAAACTGAGACTTCTTTAAAGCTGTAACAGAACATATAATAGATGTGTCACATTTTAAAAGCCTAATTAAATCTATTGTTTCTCTATGTCCTCAGCATGTCTCTCTCAAGTGTAAGATATAATTTTAAATGGCTGAGATGTTTATTTCCATGATCATATGAGCTGAATCCACGTTTTGGGTGGGTGCTTCTGCCAAAGGGGATGGAGCAGGCAGTGATGATGAGTGGTGTGGGCACTGAATGCACCTCAGGCAAGTGAAAGGAGTGAGAAGCACAGGACAAGCTCTGCCCTTTGTGGGTTTAATCTGATGTCCCTGCATGGGAAAGGGTGCTGAGCCAGGCTTAGGGAGGCAGGTGGAAAGCCAGTCCCATTGCCCCCCAATGCACACAGCTTTCTGGCCTTCTACACCCCCACACTGAGCCTGAGCCCTGCAGAGATGAGCAGGGGACAGCTGGACCAGCAGGGAACCTTCCCACCTCAGCAAAGAGCCTTTCCAAGCCAAAGACACCCATCACTGGTGTGGCACAGGGGCTGGGCTTCCCCTGCCTGCCCCAGGGAGCAGAGGTGGCTCTGACACCAGCCAGGAGGACACAGAGGGTGCAGCAGCCAGTGCCAGCATGGCAGCAGAGCAGCACAAAATGCTTTCCTTCAGGGATTCCTCCCAGCACAGGCTGTTCTGCACTGCCCCATCCTCAGGGATGGGCCTCATAAATAAATCATTTGTCTGGAGCTGGCTGGGAGGGCAGCTTTGCATGAGCTTCCCCCTCCCAGCTCGGGGTTCTGGAGTTTGGTTTGTTTAAGCACCTCATGTGCCAGCTCTCAGATGCTAAAAGGAAAAAAATTACAGTGATTATTAGGACAGAGCCAGGCAGGGTTTTTTCCAAAGCTCCCAGCATTAAGGAGACTCTGGTCCCAAAATGGAAGCTCAAAGCACTTGCAGGGGTAATTAGGCTACAGGCTGCCTTTCTGAGAGAAATTCCCCCTTATCTGTAATCTGGGAGCAGGAGGGATGTGCAGCATTTCAGAGACAAGCTGAGCTGCAGCTGAGGGAGGATTTGAGGCCAAACTGGGCTGTCCCAGCAGTGTTTGAGCAGCAGAACAGAACCCAGGGCTCACCTCAGAGCTGCTCCTGCTGTGGTCAGAGCCACTGCACCCCATCCCTTCTGCACAGTTAACACAATCTCAGCTCATTTTAAAGGCAATCAAATCCAGCCAGTCCCTAAAAAGGAGAATAATAACAGGCACCAAGGGAGGCAAATTCCCTTAGAGATCATTGGAGATTATTTTAAGAGAAGAAAATTCAGTGCAAGCTCAACATAAGATGTAATAATTCCTGAGAACCACCCTTTTATGGAGAGTCAGAAGCACAGTGGTTATTTAGTCTTTGGCATTTATAACCTGTTATAGTGAAGAATACATTGTAATTATTTAGTCTTAAATAAGTAATCACTTTTTTCCTGCTTTAATATTCTGAAAATAATTTTATTACTTGAGGTTCATTAACTGTTTCCAACAGAATAACCAACTTTATTTAATTAGCTGGATGAAGCTTTTTAGTTAATTATTTTCTTTCCATCACTGATTAAACATTAGTTTCAGAAGATTAGCAGCCATTTTCTTCCAGTCAGTATGCTCTCTAGTTTATAATCTTTCCATGGGAGAAAAAAAATTTGCAGTAAATCAAACTGAAATGCTGTGCTTACTTAGAAAAGACACCAGTGAGAAATAAGGTTTGCTGAACTCTTTCATCTGCTATCCAAACCTTAGCAGTGGAAATGGTAAAATGTTCAAAAGCAAAATGAATACCACTTGTAAGGGACCAGATTTTCCTGCTACACCTTTATTACTGAGCAATAGCTGTGCTCTGGTTATCCCCAAAGGGACACCAGCACAACATAAGCATAAACCTGATTTAATACATGAACCATGAATTCCACTCACCTAGATTTGACACCAAAGCACATCACTTCACAGATTGAAATATGAATTGTTGCTCTCCCAATCCAATTCCAGCACATTATGGGCATCAAACATTCAGGATTGATTCTTTTCCTTAAATCTGACTTTAGGCAATTCCTACAGCAGTCAGTTCTGCATGTTTTCTGCAGAAGTGGTGAGTCAAATATGCCTTTGCATGCTTCAGCTGACCAAAAAGGACAAGACAAGCGTGCACATGTGAGACCTTTTTGGCAAAATGAAACCCCTTGAATGCTGCCCTGGAAGGAAAGGGGCGTGGAGGGGAGGGGAATGGTGAAAGTAAGGAAGAAAATGCCCTGGAAACAGACGCTGTCTGTGTCTTTAGCAAAAGCACCAGTGAGGCAGCAAACAGCCCTGCCATCCTCCAGCCTGCCAAGTGCAGGGAGAGGAGGGTTGCAGGGTCCTTGGGCAGGACCCTGGGCCCCTGGGAATCCAGCACAGGCTCAGCAGGTGAGGAATGTTTCTATCAACAATTTACATTCCTGTGTAAAGGAACAATCACTGCAGAAATCATCACCTTCTCTATCTAAACTCCACAGTGACAAAGATCTGGACCATCAAAAACAAATTATCATGGCATGGCAACATAACTTCTACTGCATTGAGAGAACCAACAGCTTTGTAGAAATAAGATCCAACCACATCACCTGTCTACTACTGTCTTATCTCTATCAAATTTTAGCAAACAGAACCTCCACATCCACAAAGCCTACAAATGGATGCATGAAATTTTATATCCCTCCTTTCAGCAGGGAAAGAAATACAGTCTCAGCTTGCTTAGCCAGTTAATTTTTGTGCCCTGCACAAATTGTGTTAGTCTGCAGCAGCAAAGGCAGAGCTCTCCCACTGGCCCTGCAGCACAGTCCCTTGGAAGCAAGCACAGCCAAGCAAATGCAGGACTGCAGACTTCAAAAAGATGCACTGCTTTGATGGATTTCAGGGAGTGGGTGTTAGCAGGGGTTAAGGATTGGTGTATGGACCTTTAGTGAGGACATAAATCCATTTCATCATCAATAACAGACATTTGAAGTGAAAATGCAACTTGTTTTAACTGAAAATTACAAAGTCCTATAGATTTTCATATTTAATTATTAGTCACTGTTACCTTCCCTGTGCTCAAGGTCTTTTTTTTTGCAAGTATCATACAAACACAGACCTAAACTCTCAGATCATTTTACAGAGTCAAAGATCTCACTTGCCATCCTAAAACAACTTTACTGCAAACTGCAGCTTCAGGAGGAATTCAGTCTAAATATTCCTGCATGGCATGAGCAAAGGATGTCCACTCCTGCAGCAGAGGCAATGGTGCACTACAAATGACTGGCAGGAAGATTTTGGGAAGAGCCTTCTGTTTATTTGCACTGAGTCAATACCCAGCCAGCCAACAGTCAGAATTCAGACACCATTTAACACCTATTGCCAGTAGTGTTGTTTGCATGACCTTTTTGAGCATTATATACATTTTTCACAGTGGGTAAAATCTGCCCAGATCTCAACAAAACATGCCCATCTATTGTCTGGGTGTTGCAGAAGAAAGATAAAAGTTTGCTTTCTTTTGGTTTGCTTTCTTTCAGGCAAGGGATTGGGGTCATGAAGCAAAAAAAAAATTTCAGCCTCTCATTTCCTCCCTGCATAAGCAGTTACTAAGTTAGAGAAAGTCTCTTTATAAAAAAAAAAGGACTTGATACCTGCTTGTATAAAGGACAAGGGAAAACTGATAGTAGGTGGCAAGTCAGTTCCCATATTC
The DNA here is from genome assembly GCF_051311805.1 of Agelaius phoeniceus. Lineage (NCBI taxonomy): Eukaryota > Metazoa > Chordata > Aves > Passeriformes > Icteridae > Agelaius > Agelaius phoeniceus. Next base: position 104,535,529 of record NC_135267.1, on the reverse strand, counting down.
CCAGAGCAAGATTGATGTTGGAGGATCTCAAATTCAGGAAAGTAAACTTTCTCCTTTAACCATAGTACAACTTGGCAGACTATTAAAATTCCCTGCAAGAGGAATGGTATTGGGGTAATTTAATTCTTTATTAGTAAAATTCTTCAGTGCAAAATAGCAAAACCAGAAATTCTTCAGGATTAAAGGACAGAAATATTTTCCTTTTTTTTTTTCTCTAAACCTTATTATGTTATTCCATTTCCCTGTCCCTCAAAATCTGGCTTACAGCAGAACTGGAGGATGAGGCCAAGAGCTCTGAATCAGACACAGCACTGATTTCAGACACCAACTTCATTGACTCCAGAGAGTCACTCTGGGCCACCACCATAAATCTGCACCAAGATAAAGTTCACTGCTGCAGTTTAGCCAGTCTGTAAGGAGAGCTCCTCATTAAGCAAAGTTAAGGAGGACAACCAAGATCTTGATCCAGCATTAACTGGCAAAGTTTTACTAACTGTAGCTCTACAGACTTCCAAAAATTTCAGACTTGTGGCTTTGACAGCCATTTCACAGATGCTCCTTCCCTCCAGCTCTGAGCCTCTCTGCTGGCTCTGTCCTGCTTTTCTGTACTTTGTTGGCACCTCACAGCTCTGAAAACTATCACTAGCTCTAAATTTTCTAGTCCATGCTCACAGCCAGGAACTGTGGTTGTTGTTGCTCCTTTTCAATTTAGTGTTGTCATCTTGATTGACTAAATGGCAGATCTTTCAATAGCTGATGTGATTTTCACCTCATCATCTACAAAATAAGCATCTGATGCTCAAGGTCACAGACAGAAGTTGGGAGAGCAGGAAAAAAAGCTACCCCTACAAGCCAAATAGGAAACAAAATTAAAAATCCTGACATTTATTCTCCTTCATGGTGGACAGGTTTGCATGAAAGCTACATGTGATTTTTAACTGCTTGGGACCATCAAAACAGGTACTTCTCAGTCTGTAGATAGGTGGCAGGTTTTGGCAGCACAAAAAGTCATTACAATAAGTTCCCCTTCACTGTCCACCCAAACATAACCACCCACTGGGGACAGGTCATCTGGAAATTTATAAAATAGCTCACCACCAACTTTCATCTTCTCTTTTAAATAATCAATAAAAAATGTTTTCCAACAATTTGCACCCTGCAAGAGGATTTCATTGCATCTCGATAATTTAGGATTTTCTTTCCCTGCTGTCTGCAGTTAAGGACTTTTTTTTATCTGTTCCATCTGTGAAGTGCAATGAATTTCTGATAGACTTTATAGTGACTGTCCTTACAGTTTAAATCTTCCCAGAGAACTTGTTTACCTGTGCTTACTAACCAGGCTGTGGTGCACTAAATCATTTAAATAGACTTACAATTTGGTTGTAAAACATCAAGGGATGCTGACCAAGAACACTATTACATTATGAGCAGAAAAGTTGTGTTATAAACATTGTTCTCATGCATTATACACAGTGCAAGGTTAGATATTTTATACAGTAAAGGAGGCAATAGAGGTTTTTTTCCTAATAACATTATCAGTGTACAGAACTATCCTGAATATGACAACATCTTGAACCTCACAATGGGTCTGATTCTGCCCTGAATTAAGTGGTTTTCACTACAATTCCTTTCAATTTTTGCTGTAACAAGAAAATCTGGGCAGCCTTTGTGAGCTACATACAGGTGTGCACATGTGGGTTATATTGTGGCAGCACTTGGACAATATTGCAAACCTGATACCTTTCCATGGAACAAGGCTACCACACATGGTGCCCATCCAGGGCTCCCTGGACACAGAGAAGCTTGTGAATGATGTATGAAATCCATATTATTTCATTACAGCAGGACCTGGAACATCCAGCCAGAGGCCAGGCTGTCATCATGGCAGCTTCTTTAAAATCATAACATGAAACCCCTGAAGTTGATGGTACAAAGGTGGAGAGGAAGGATTCAGCTGACAGACTCCAAGATGACCATGCAGAAACTTCTGGCAGAGCCACACAATGTACCCACACAATCTGGGTCATCTGCCTTCACACAGGACACATCTCCCTGTCCTTATGCACCTCTGAGTCACTCTTCACTTGCATAAAATTCCACAGCAAACACAAGCATCAGTTCCCAAAACATCCCATGAATGCACTCACATCACCCAGGAGAACAGAGCTGTCATCTCTAAAAAGTGATCTGGGGAGCAAGAAGTGATTTAGGGAGCAAGCATTGTTTGATGTCAATGTAGCCAAACTCCTGCTAAGTTACAGAGATGACAGAGCTGCACAACATTACTGTTCAACCTAGAAAACTCATGTTTATGCTGTTTAACTACTGACAGCTGGGGATCCAAAGAATTTTGTGGAATTAGGGATGATATCCTGTTGGGAAGGCCCCCTGAGATATCAGAATGAGTGGCAGCACACTGTGATACTGTGCAGGAAGGGTTTCTCAGCTTAGTTAAATTTAGCATTTTTTCTTGTGGCTACCAAGACTCCACCAGCCATAACAGAGATAGGATTATAAGCCACAGGCATTGCAAAATTTCATCTTGAGGAGTCAAAATGATCTGAACCAAAATCTAGTGGTATGAAGGAAGGAGAGCAAAATAGAAAGGAAAACAAAAAATTAATACCACACACATCTTCAGAAACTGGGAAGGAGAGAGTCACAGAGGGATGAGACCCAGCCACTGAAGTGAAAAGAGACATGATGAGGAGATGCAATGGGACATGGAACAGGTCATTTTGCACTTTCCATCTGCTCCTCTGCTGCCAACAACCACCATGTGTGCATCACCACGTGCTTGTTGTTACCCTTCTGCTGCAAGTTCCCACAGCCCCTTCTGAAACTAAAATGGTCATAAGAGCATTACTTTGAACTTTAAGTTTAGGTAAAACTTACTACAGACTTCCCAGTGAAGTGGGTGAGGAAAGCTCACATGATCTTTCACACTGACTCCAGCATTGGCCACAATAGTCAACTGGTCCAAACTGGCAAGTTTAGCAGACCCAGAAGAGGATATTTGCCATCTCCCAATGTTGGCTTTGATCTTTATAAGCTCTGTGGACACTCCAGCCTGAGAGAACTCAAACAGAATAGCAGCTCTTCTTCTTGATGAACAAAAGTTGATTTGATTTATACTTCTTCCACCTAATTCATAGACAAAGCATAAGTGTGTGCTAATGTGGGGTCAAAGGATGATTCTCTGGGTCAAATTCTGCTCACAGCTGTATGAAAATAAATTTGTACATCCATTTAGCTGGTATTTACATTAGTGTAACCAAGTGAAGAAATTGTCTAGTCACCTCTGATCTGACTCTCACACTAGGGAGATTCAAAGCACAGAGAAAACTCCTATTTAAATAGCCAATTTTATGCAAAGGGACCAGTAACCTCTGCATCCTTACAAGTCAGCAGTGTGCTCTTAGCACAACCACCATTTCATTTTTAAGCATGCACTTCCATGCTTTGTCCAACAGATACCTTATCTTAAGGGGGATTTTCCTATACATCTCTGAAAGCCTTTACATTGTCCTCCTTGCAAAACTTTCCTACAAAGCTGGCAGAACTAAGGGGGGAAAAAAAAATCACAGCTGCAATGAAGCTTCTGGCAAACCAAGGTCCCTGCTGTCCATGCACACAGAGCATCTCCTCCACCCATCAGCTGCTGCCCACGCTGCCCTGAGCTCCCCGAGATCTGTTTGTACAGCACTCGGGTACGCCAGGTCCATGGCCCATACTGACTGTTCCTGGGCACAAAGTGTAACACAAACCACAAAGAAATCATTATCAAACCACAGGGAAGCTAAAAAGAAGCAGCTTTTCACCCACTTCCAGCAGGCAGGAGGGAACTCGAGCCATCTTAACTTCTGCTTGTACAATTAACACTCCTTCATTTCACTTTATCATCATGGGGCATTTTCCTATTTGAAATTGTTTATTAACCTGAACCAATTTTTTTACTATGTATTTACATTTAATCATCTAGCAAGCCTGATTATCTTGAGTATTAATAATAATCAACACATTACTAACATCACTTTCATTTTAAGCCTTATGACTAAACATTGCAAATTAATTCCAAGTTAATCAGTTTCATTAGCTATGCAAATATGTCTTCGGCTTAAAGCATTAAATCAGATTTAATTTGCTAAGACAATATTCACTGGGAGTTTATGCAATCCATTCTTGCTTTCCATTAATTAAGGCACATTACACTGTGGGGTCTCTATGCACAAAAAACAATCTGAAAAGGCAAAACTGTAAAACTTGTGCCTTAATTTGCAACTTTTGTATTATGACAAGATCTGAAAACAAATGGAAAAAAATCAAGTCAAGGAGACCAAAAAAAAAATCACAACTTCCTCATAGCAGAAAATAGAATGGATTTAGATGCATTTAAACTTATATAGATCATAAATGTTTTCTCAAGATCACTGTGTTGGATTTTTCTTACTGCAAGAGTAGTAACATGACCTCACAGCATATAGGAGTGATCTCACTTGTGCTTTGACTCCAAAGTATTTCAGTGGAAAGCATGAAGAAAACTCACTGAGGATGCTGAGGTGCAGAATCAGTCCCTACAGAAAATGCAGATGTACAGACACAGGAGAGCTTGTGAGCAGCTAGCACTGGAGACAAACAAACAGAGTTGGTTGATGCTTTAATTCATTTGGGCAAGTTTCCTTTGCATCAGGAGATGTTTCTCCTGTGCAGAAACACAAATATCAATGTCTTTGAGTTGGTATTTAAGTACCTGGCCTACTAGGCGGGAAATGATTAGAGATATCTAAACACCTAATTATTAGAGATATCTAATGTTTAATATTAAACATTAAGAACACATGTTCTTAATATAACAATCAGGGAAATTGAGGATATGACAGCCAGGTGAATCAATGGGCTACTCTGGAGGCTTGAAAGGGCTGCAGCAGATCCAGCTGTGGATGTGCTCCTTGTTGCATCACATCTGAGCCTGCAGGAGCAGAGCTGAGAACCCAAAGTACCAGCTCACACAGAAATCACTATTTACCCCTGAAAAATAATGAAGGGCCAGGGACTAAAATACAACTTGAACTCCTCATGTTGGAAGCCAACTCCCTCATCATCCATTGTGATGATAACTTTCAGTGACACTGGCCTGTGAACAGGGATGCTTGAAGGACTGGAAAGTGCTAAATATGAAATCACTATGTAAAACTTTTCTATTGTTTTCCCATCTATTTAGGTATTGATGATGTTGTATTTATCCCAACAGCATTGTGGAAATAGTAGCTCCACACTGGGAAGTCCTGTTTTTAGGAACACGTGGATGTTTAAGCTATGGAAATGGAATCCCTGCTCAGTTTTGTGAGTGCTGATTTGAATGGCAGCAGGGTGACAGGGAATGGTGCAAGTCCTTGGTAATTACTTATATTTTAAATCACATCTCCATGCTTCTGCCCTGTGCATTTCTCACTCTTTGTAATGTCAAACATATCTAAAGGCTGGCCTCAAGCCACATTGAGTAAGGACATTTGTGTACAGCTTTAGTGTTAATGAGCAAAGAAAGAGCAGGGGTAATTAAGGATTGAACTTAGAGCTAATTTTCATTTGGATGGACTATAAGTGTTATGGGATTTCAAAAGATTTTCCATTTCAGATACATCTTAGCCTGATCCAAGTGCTTTTGATTTCAGAGACAATGAGCTGTGCCTCTCACCACTCATCCCTCAGTCAGACCATGACTGGATGCATGAGGAGCTCCACACTCCAGATATCTCACAGACCTGGCCACCCTGCCCTCTGCAATGACCTGTCACCCACACTAACTGTGCTCTTCCATGAAAGGGTCCCCAGGGAAATGGATCAGGTTGGGTCTGCCTGATTTGGGAGGTGACAGAGGGATCTTCCCTTTGCACTTTTGGTATGTGGAACAAGTGAAATAATGCCACATTTGAACCCCCTGTGCTGGGTGCAGCTCTCCCATGACATCCCAAGCCAGGGCAGAGGGGACAGGAAAGCCTCAGACATATCTTTGTTTCCCAAGCAGCTTGTGCTTTTCTTCTGGAACACAATTTCTGAATCAAGACTGAGCCTTTCCAAACCAGTGAAAACTTCCTGCTGTTCTTTTCCATTCTGCAAGCCATTTCTCACAAGCCATCTGCCTCGACTTTGGCACGAGGACAATCTGGTTAGATCTGGGTTGGCACCAAGCTGGTTCATTAAACCGGTGCTCTCCCAAAAATGCAGTTTCCTGGGCCATCCATAATTCAGTTTTCTTTTGCACACCTAAATTGCATCAGTTATTATATAGAAGTAAAGTCACATCTAAAGACTGATGTACAACTACACCCTGGAACAATTTCCTACCTGTCACATCTGCATGAACTTGGAGTGATTGAACTTAGACAAATGGACTGGGTTATAAAAGTTGGGTTTCACTGCTTCATCTGGAGAGATGGAGGATGGGATACACACCTGCCTCCCATGGCAGCTTCAGCAAGTATTTGCCTCTTTAGAAGAGCTTTTCAGGACAAGAGGATCCATGGGTACCTTCACCATTCATCCCCTTAAACTCAGTGGGATTGATCATACAACTAACTTCAATCCTATGATTTTGCTCAAATTGCTTTTAATGAGATTGCTCACACCCATGCAATTTCAATAACTGAAAGGCATCCTGACATCAGAGACTAATAAAAAAAAAGGCAAATAACTCCTTGTTGTTACAAGTTCTTCACTCTCCACACATGCTCACAAATTTAAAAAGAATATAATTAAAAATCACTCATCTGCTTTAGTTTTTATTTATCACAAATTAAAATGTTTGCTTTATTTTCCATTCTGACCCTCTTACTCCCCTTAGAAGAATACAAATCTGTACAAAGGTTTCATGGACACGTAAGGAGCATTGAAGTTCCCTCCATCTTTTAGGATCTGGTAATCAATTAAATATTTATGTAATAAAGGTCAAAACAACAGAACTCTTTTTTTAAAAGAGAATATTTGCTTATCTTTTTTAAGTTTCTCAGCTGCTCATCTAAACAAGACACACATCAAAAAGTAATGAGGAAAGGTGTGAAAAAGGACTATCTTGACCTCTACATTTTTCACAACTAAGAGATGTGCTGAACAAATTTCCTCCATGGAGCTGCAGCAATTATATATGAGCTCACAAGAAGTGCACCCTGTTCTCATTTATATGACCCCAAAGCAGCTGAAGTGGAGGCTTAAAGCAACTGACATCCCCCACTGATACAACCTGGCCCCATTTTTGGCAGCTACACCAAGGAGTGCCCTCATGATAGCAAAGATTAGGATCCTGTGGCTGGCCTGCCCTTGGGAAAGGCACACAGCACACTGAGAAAAAGGAAAGTAGGGGCAGATCCATGAAACATCTTTCTGATATTTATCCCACCCATGTTCTTCTTCATTTTATCTGGAAAACGCTCTCTTCTGGCAGCCAAGCACACAATCCCACACTCACTCTGAGCCAAAAGGAACGAGGTGGAGCCAGGAGAGTTTAGCCAAAGGGTGCTTGCTGTGTGATCTGGGCATGCAGCTTCTGCTGGCTGCCTAAGGCAGAGCTCCTTCCAGCTCCCCTTCACACCCAGGCTTCATCCGTGCCCGGGGAGCCAGCAAGAGGCACAACAGGGCAGCACCAAACCCACAGCTGGCCACACCTTGGGCTGGTGTGGGGATGCAGGAGAGTGTGAACAGAGCAAACTAGCACTGAAATAAGTAGGAAAGGATGCTGTGGGGGAGCTGGAAATGGGGAGGAAAACTCAAGTGCCCTACGTGTCTCAGGGTAGCAGTGCCTGCTAGCCAGGCAGTGAACATACAGGGAGAGCTCCATGGGCCTCAAGGACCTGCTCCTCTGGGAACCTCAGGCTGGAAGGGCCAGGGCAGGAGTGGTGGCACTGGAGAGAGCTGAAGTGTGCCAAGGCTGGCTGGCCCAAATGCCTTTGGGGGGAGCAGGAATCTCAGAGGAGGCCAAAGGATGGGATCTGAAGCACATCAGGGAACACACAGCTGAGAGGTTGTACATGGGGGAACAGAGCTCAAGAAGGGCAGTGGCACATCCCAAACTGACATATAGAAGTAGATAATTGCTCCAAATCCAAACAGGTAAGTAACAGAAGCACTGCACTAAGATGTCAACTGTGGCCCTTCCCCACATCATTGGACTCTGGTGATGCAAGCCACCATCTGAGGATTCAATTTTAGTCTCCTTGGGCTGGTATTCAAACAAGACTGGCCCTGGTGAGCCTGACAAAACACTTCCTTTCACCCACACTAGGCTAAGCTCAGTGGGAGAACCAGAGTGTGTCCTGAGGAGAAATCAAGTGGAGAAATGTTCCAGAGACAGCTGGCAAAGCACACATCTCAGAAGGACATTAGCAATAACAGTGCACAACAGAGAAACACAACAAAGCCACAGCAGCAAAGATCTCTCAGCTAATCTGAATCAGAAATTGTAGAGGAAAAAAAGAGAAAAGCAAGCAAAAGTTATAGCAAACTATAAAACATAAGAAAAACCACCTCTTACCTTCCTTTACTCCAGGCAGCAGCTTACAGGTGCTCAATCCCCAACAAGAGCTGCTGGAAGATGGGAGGCACAAATCCAAGCTGCCTTTGAGCAGGAAAGGCACCAAACCCAGGCTCCCTTCCCCTTACAGGCAGCAGCATTTCTTCCCTTTGTGGAAGCTCTTTAAAAGCCAAGGATGAGTTTGCAAGGATTTCCTCCTCCCAAATGATAGGTGTGGTGCTTTGCAGCTCTGCATCCTGAATGGATGCAGGTGTTTGCCCCCAGTAACCCAGCTCCAGGCTGAGCTGGGCTCCATGTTCATGCCTCTGCCCAAAGCTCCCTGGCTTACCCTGGATGGCTCTTTGTACAGTTTGCATGGCTTGGGATCACTTTTTTGGAGGGGTCTCACTCCTTCCATGAGCTTTACAAGAAGCTTACAGACCACACCTTGGAGATAGGTGCTGCTGCTGAAGTGGTTGGACAGGCAATAGGTAGGTGTAGGGAATTTTGGTGTCAGTCCCAGGTTTCCAAACTCAGGTGATACTATTGACTTCTGCAAAAACACAACACAGCTAAGCCCAGGTAGGAAATGAAAGAGTTGGGGTCAATCATCTCCTGGGGCTCTTCCCAAGCATTGCACTGACTCCTTATCCACACCAGTGAAACATTACTGAAGAGAAAAAAAGAAATAAATCAACAGAAAAAAAGAGGCATATGAGGCTAACCAAAAGTGCCTATCATTTAGATCTTGATTCCAATCTCACTTCATGTTGGTGTAAATCAAAATGCCTTTTTCTTGAATTTCTGCCAGTAATCATTAAAAGGTTTTACAAAATAGTCTTTCTTTAGGGCTACTGGGCACTGTATATTCAGGGAGATAATCTGATTGTCAAGACAGTTGAAAGCATTAATCTTTCTGGATTCTGGCCTGACAATGCAACACACACACATCTCCTCCAAAAACATAATATCTGCTCTAGCCCATCACCTAAACAGCTGACAAACTCTATTAATTTGACATTGAGTTGGGGGAAAAAGAACTGTATGCTTTGTAAGTTATATAAGGGCAAGCAGAAGTCATTCCATGTTTTATCATTATTAATGCATTTTCTGACTGACGGCCAATTACACAAGGTCCTGCTCCCTTGGAGAGGATCACCCTTGGAAATATTGACCTTGAAATAATGTAACCCTCTTGGATGTCAGTGGAAGAGGTGAGAAAGTGAAAAAGCTGAAGATGGATAACACAACTACTTTTTGAAATTAACACCAAGAATTGGATTATTCTCCATTCTAAGTTTACATATCTTCGTCCAACTCAAGAATTTCTACTTTAATGAACTCCCAGGAAAAACAGGAATATTAACTGCTTTCCAAACCATTTCATATTATTACAAAAAATATTTTTAGATCAATATAGTACAGGCATTTCTGATTTTTATTAACAGTTTGTGAGCTATCATTTTTATCTAATGAACTTGTATTGACTATTAAACCAATATTTAATTATGGAAATCACTGCAGTCTTTTCAGACTGTCCCCTATCCATCTCTGCACTGTCAGAATCTCACAAGCTGGCCTGCCTTATGTAGTAATCAAAACTCGATGTAATTGCAGCCCTTTTGAACCTGAAAGTCCATGAAATACTTGAACCAAAATCTCAGGATCTAGGCAGCATGCCATTATATTTTTCACTCAGTATACCAATATCATGGGAATGGTAAAGTGTAATCTAGTGGAATTTTACCAATCTGGCCACATCTGCTGATAGAATTAAAAATACCCATTCTGACTAAGATCATTAAAAAGAGATCAAATGTGCCACAGGTATTTTTGTCCAAGGTGGTATCCCACAGCACAGAGCTTACATATGTAAGATTAACAAGGTTGGGTGCAAAACTCCTTCTTACCTCATGAACTTTGGAAGTCACACTTTGGTCTCATTTGCAGCAATGTTAATCCAGAGTTCAATCAAATTCAAATTTATGCCATTGCAAACATGAGCAGAATTTGGCTTTTAAATTACAGCAGCTAAGCACACCAGATTTTGTTTCCCTTGGAGTGTTTTTAAGCTCCTGATACAGAGACAGCTTTTATGTCTTTAATAATGCCTTCTTCCTGAATTCAACAAGGTAAGCATCAAACACAACCCAGAAGAGCAGGGCTCCCTTCATTTCTCACGATGGCTTTAATTTATTTTAAAATAGTCTTTAAATCAGTGCATAATATGTGCTAAAAGTGACAGAGGAATCAGGCTCAGACCTCATTGTGAATGGCCTGGACCTCTTTGCAAAAGGCTGCACCTCTTTTGACATTTTGAGATAACAGACAAAAAAATAAATAAAAAGGTGAAAGAAAGTCTTAGGAAGGGGAACTGTAAGACTACACTGTACCTAATTATTGGATTTATCATCCAAATGACACACAGATTACTGGATCAAAGACCAGGGGGTTTGTCATCTAGTGAATTAAGCTTACAACTCACCCTACTTCAAAGCTTACCCAGCCCTCAGGCTTTGCTGTGTAACTCCCTGTATGAATTCACAGCCTGTCTTTTCCATTCAGTGCCCCTCTCAGGCACTCAAATGCTGGTGCAGACGAGGAGCCCCACTGGCCTCACTTAACACCTGTAAGTGTAGCTCACCCACAGCTACAGATAAGCCAGACTTAACTGGGTCAGTCAGAGAACCAATCCCAGGGCCCAAGTGGGAAAACTCCCACTCCCCTGACTCGGCTCATTTACCCTCCCCTGCAGTGCTGGTCCCACTGCTGAGAGCCCAGGGTTAACTCCCCAGTGCACTCACAGCCTCCACAGCAGGATGGTGTGACATCAGTTCCACAAAATGGTCACAGTCCTCTAATTCACAGAGACTCGAGCACTACTCCTGTCATCGTGTTCATGAAGAACCAACAGCTCTGGCATTACCCTGAAAGCACACACAGTGAAGTCCTGGGGCACAGTAACAATTCTACAGAGACCTGACCAGATGCAGATTATTTTCCAACTGCTTACGGACGAGCCAGTGGCATCTTTCTCTCTCAGCATCCTTCCTCCAGCCTTTACTGGAGGCAAATCACTGATTTTTATACCCTGGCCAAAGCTCTTTCCAGAAATTTTAGTATCTTTTTGGTCAGGAATTGCCACATATCATAGCTCAATGCTGCCAGACAAACTGGGAAGGGTCAATCATTAAGTAATTGGCTAAATAATAGAGACCCACTTTCTGTAAACAAACTCTCCTATTAATCAGTGCTCAGGAGGATGGATGTGGTCCAAAGTTACTTACTACTTGCTGCTTTGTGACTGTAGTGACACATTTTTAACAGCATCTTTACCAAGATTTTTAACAGCATCTTTACCAAGATGTGTTTCTTTTTGTAGTTCTGGGCCTGGTTAAAGCAAAAGACAGTGAAATGTTAAAAATGTGATAAAAAATTCAAGTAATGGAAAGGGGCTGAAGGTTTGTGTTAAATGGGAAGCAGTACTTGACTAAGCTGGCTCAATCATTTTCAGCTCTAATGCAACAGTAATTAACACAGCTCAGCACATTGAGCGGTGTATTAGCAGGGCTATATCAACTATTCTGGCCAAGTTAATCTATAGGATAGAGAATAATGAGCCACTTTAGGTTTAGTTCACTAAACAATACACAGAAAAGCACTTCATCTTTCCAGTACCACCGTGAAAGGAAAAAACCTCACACAGAAAGCAGCAAGCAGAAGCTCCTGCAATGTGCCATGCTGCCTGTCACCTCTGTGCTGCTCCTGGTGTGACACCTGCCCTTAGGATGAAATGTGCACTCAGGAACAATGGGATCTGAATCACCATTGCATCTTCATGAGTCTGTCTGCATGTGGGAGACTAAAGCCAAAAAAAAACCCCATAATTCCTGCTGACAGACGTATGCAGCATCAAACGTCTCTAACAGAGGCCGGGTAGAAAAAATCCTGGAGCATCTGCAGGCTGCTCTGCTTTTCAGGCAGAAAGCACAGTCCATGGCAGCCTACATGCTCACTGTTATCTTCTGGAAACTAGAAAAGCATATGTTACAGCAGATGCTGCACTATGATTTCTCCCCTTGGACTCTGTTAAGGGCATTCAGCTAATCGTAGCACTGTAATTAGCTGTGTTCTGTATCTCAGAAGCAATTTTTTCTACACAGGAATATTCCACTGGCACCACTTCTCTGAGGAGCTGCAAAAAGGCATGTTGAGGTTAATAAATGGGGAAAGAGAAGGAAAGACAGTAAATTAGAATAACTGGCCTAAAGTGGGTCTACAATGACTGCAAGTTCTGGGTTGCTCCTGGACAAAGTGGGCTGACAGGTTGCAGCCCTGAGTGAGAAACCTTGCACCAGCTCCTCCAAGCCAGATCTGCCAGTCCTAACTCCATCAACCCCACATTTCAGGTCAGTGGCAGATCCAAAGGAGTGAGGACTCGGGGGTTTTCCTGTTTGCATTTTTTGCCTGTGCAGAGCAAACCTACAACCTACAGCTGCAGCTCTGGCAGCTGTTATCAATCCTGCAATTCCTCTGTGCAGAAGGGCTCACGTACACTTCTGCACAGTGGCCTTGGGGCAAGGATTCAGGAGAGCTCTCCAACATGTATAAAGCAATCCCTGCCTCTGCCAGCACTTGAGCAGAAGAATAACATCAGGCATATCTTTAATTTCCTGTAACTTCAGTGAATCTTCAACCCATCGAACTCAAGCTCCCACTGAAGTACTGCCAGAATAAAGATGATCCCTTGAACTATAAAATTACCATTCATTATGGTTATATATCCATATAAGAATGTAGATGTGAAGCTCTTTGTAGTAGTTTTGTAGTAGTTACAGAGCTGTAGAAAGCTCCTTCATGTATAAACTGCTGTTACTGCTGAATCTGTCAGTTTAGGTTAAACACCTAAACACCTCTACATGAATATATGTCTATACTACAGATAATTACTGCTTCATCTTGAATAGATATTAACTCAGCAACAGATGTGCACACAGCATGATTAATGATCGTGTCTTTCCATCAGAAATAAAGTTTTTTGCTTACAGTTCTAATTTAGGTATGTGGAAAAAAATTGACATAAAAATATTTTAATATATATGGGTAACATTTCTCAGTTTCAGGGGTTACTTTCAAGGGGGTAAAAGTGGGTTGAATGCAATTAAGCATGTTTGTTTCAGATTATTAAATGGCTTTTGTATTTGATCACAAGCTATATACTCTTACACACATAAGCATAATGACAAATATATTATAAATACAAGATTTATAATTATGCAGCTAGTTGTGGTGCTCTGCCAAACTTGCTGAAGGCGCAGGAGGGAGGCTCAGAGATTTGACATATCTTGATATCAGCACAAACCCAGCTCTCAGTGAGCCTTAAGTTACAAACCACCTCACAGGCACTGGTACTTTACTTGGAGGTCAAAATGCAGAAGGCAAAAGAGAAGAAGGTAAGGACAGAGAAATTCCCCTGCAGCCTGGGCTATGTTGGGAGGGCAGCTCATAACCAAACCACCTTGAGCTAACCAGCTCCCCTACAGCTGCAGCACACAAAACCACCTTGCCCAAAATGGTTCCCTCTCAGCAAGGCCAGTCTGTCCCTAGAATTCAGCATCACAAGCCAACAGCAAGCCCTGAAGGTCCCAGAGGCCACTCACAGTGCCTTGTCTCCCAGGCAGAGCAGTGCCACTTCTCCTGGCAGGGACTCTGCTGAGAAAAGCAGTCACGCCCTCAAACACCACACACTGTTCTAATACCCTCATTAAAAATGTCCTCAAAGGCATCTGAGCATCAGGGAAATCCTGCAAACCATCAAATGTTGGGGATAATGGGGGCAAGGAATGACAGCTGCCAGGCAAAGAGTGACAGCAGGTGTCACTCAGCCATGCTGCTGCCTCATGCTCTTCCAGGATGGCTTGTCAAACAAATTCCTTTTCATTTTGTTGGGTTTGGGGTATTCTGTGGACAGGAAAACTGTCCAGCAGAAGGGAGTTTGCTTCTTCACATCAAGTGCACGTGCAATCAGTCAGTAACCAAGCTCCTCCTTGGGACCCAGTGACTTAGCAGAAGAAGTCTGGAGATGGGACTTTCTTGCTTGCCCTCTGACAGTCTCGTCCCCAAATCAATGTATGTGGGCACATGTAAATAATGCAAGAGTATAACCAGATTTTTCCTCACTGATTATTCCTGCCATAGGAAACCAAGCTGCAGGAAGCCAGAAACCTGGTTCTGTTCAACACTGGCAGCTGAGCACCAGGAAAGGGTCAGCAGTGCCACACAGACAGATCTCAAGGCAATTGCAGGTCCTCACAAGGGCACAATGTTATCCCACAACTGCCAGCTGGCACAGTTCAGTTGATCCCGTAATTTCACAGCCCCATCACTTTCTTTGATTTCAAAGATGATGGGGAGGTGGGGGAAGGAGGAGGAGAGATCAATACAAAGGCACATGCTAGCTGGAATTAGGTAGACCATCCATCAGAATAACCCTGCTGTAGAGTTGGATAAAAGGGTGTGCCAAGCACAGCAGAATAAAGTGAGGGAGCCACCTCATAACCATTGCAAGGTCAGGATAAAAGCTAATGTCACTATCAGCTCAAGTGGAGCAGATGACACTGAAGGAAGAAGGTTTGAGTGGAAGGTAGGACTCTGGGAAGGGACAGCAAAGCAGGGCTTTGCCACCCTACACTCCTGTGCAAGATTTGGTTCAAGCTCCTGGTCCAGATGAACACAGGTCATGCTGTTGAGGCCAGTCCAGGGAAGTTCTTAGCAGTTGCCAACTATTCCCCACGACTCAGTCCCTGCTGAGAACACAGGGATGCCCCGAACCACACATATCTCATGCCTCCTTCCTGTCTTACATTTCATTCCTGGAATGTATAAGGCCTTATTATTTGATTCCATGATTTTAAAGTTGAAAGAATTGTTGTCAGGCAAATCCCATGTGGTGCTGGATCATTCCCTCCTAGACTCTGACTTTTCCTGGATACACTGGAAGAGAGGGATAGGATGATGTACCCATACCCTTATTTTACAAAGCCTCCTCTGGGGAACGATTATCTTTTTGGTGGCTTGCTCCATCACTCGCCATAAATAAGGTCCTGATTTCTAACTAGCTTCCAACTAGATTCTTTCTAGATTCTCAAAGCTACAGTTGTAGCAATAAACAATAATAACAACAGCAGAAAAATGCTAGTTACGTGGAAATCAGTCCTTTACAAAATGGATGGACCTTTGTGAAGAGAAGTAGTGCTGAGAACATGATTGCTGCTTCCACACAAAGGCTATAATTGATCATAAAGTAACAAGTCACGCACTCAGAGATGCCTCTCCCATCACCCAGCAGGCAAATCACAATCCTTCACCAGGGATACAGCGAGGGTGAGTGGAGCTGTAAAGTGTTTGACACGGACATTTGTATCCCAACCCCTTCCATTCTCCAACGAGGATGCTGTAAAAGCATTTACCCCCTTAAGGGAAATGAGGCACATTTTCCCCCAGGCACAAACTCTCAAAGGCTTTCACAGCCAGATAAATGGGTGCTTGCAGAGCCCACACCTTCTCACAGCTTTCCCACTAGGAAGTGGGGCACTGAGGGGTTGAGTTTTCCCCTAGGAACGGGCAGCATCGCTTGTGGTCCCTTCTAGGCAGGACCGTGGGGACCAGAACTTCTGAAAATCCACGGAAACCTTCTGCCAGCCACCTGTAGGCTTTGCAGTCAACTTTCCCAGGTAGAGCAGCCGCGGAAGGAAAGCTGTTCCCTGGAGGCCGGAGCGCGGCATCCCCATCCCCATCCCCATCCCCATCCCCATCCCCATCGCCGCGGGCGGGCGGGCGGGCGGCGCTCCCGCCCCGGGGCGGGCGGAGGCGGGCGGAGGAGGCGGGGGCGCATCCCGGGGGCTGCGGGCGAGCGGAGGCGAGCGAGAGGCGAGCGGGGCCGGCCATGGTGCCCTGGCTGCTGCTGCTGCTGCTGCTGGCGGTGCCGGCGGGCGGGCGCTGCCCGCTGCGCTGCGCCTGCACGCACGGAGCGCTGCGCTGCCCGCCGCCCGCGCACGGAGCGCTGCCCGCGCCCGCCCGCGCGTAAGTACCGCGGGCTGCTCCCACCCTCAGGGACCGCCACGGGGTTCGGGGGGGACAGGACGGGGGGACTGCCGTGCCTTTGGGCCCTTGGAGCATCCCTGGCCGCGCGGAGGTGCGGGACGCGGGGCTGAAGTTTTCAAAGTTTCAAAGTTTGAAACGGACGCAGTTTTCCCCTTGGGAAGGAGGCGAGCATCCTTGCGGGACTTTTTCTCGTCCAGCAGCCTCAGTGACAGAGGAACGGGGTGCAGGTGTCAGGGCTTTTTCTGTGCTCTCTCGTTGCGGCAGGAGGCATAAACAGCCTTTCTTGTTCCAAAACCAACGCCTTGTAATGGCATGTTACATTTAAAGAAACCTGATTAAAATCTTGAGAAGTAACCTTAAGCATTCTGTCAGTTCTAGGTGACTTCTCAAGATTTTAATCAGGTTTCTTTCTTTCTTGTTTTTTCCTTTCCCAACCCTGTTGGACTTCTTGTAACCTCTTCTCCCAAAGTTTGTGTGATTAATTTTCCCTCTATCCTGAAGCATCAAAATCCTCTTCACTGGGCTCATTGCAACTCCTTGAGGTTCAGCTCATTGACAAGTTATTGACTATTTTCTTTTCCCCCTCTCTTAGTAAAAAAGGTGCTGAAAAATCTGCTGTGAGTTTTGACAGGTGTTTAGATCTCTGCAGGGTGGTCCATCATAACTTTCTGCTTAATGCTTTGCTGGTAATTAGGATTAAATTAAAATAACAAGGCATCATGGGCATTCCCTTTCCCCACTCACACACCATAGTCCAAGCTCATGGTCTAGGAGACCAGACCAAATAATTGATATATGTCGTTATTCAAGTGTTGTGTTGCTTATGGGCTCAGTTACAGCCCTGATCTAAACAATCATGGCGTCAAAATATGGGATTAGAGGAGCAGCCAATAGGATGGTTGCCATTTCCAGGATCACTTTGTTATCTCTGCATGAATTGAGCTGGGGTTTTTATATTATGACCCTTTTGGTAACAAAGTCTGTGTTTTCCATTCTCATCTGACTTGTTTGTAAATTTAACTCGCTCTTGAAATTCCCCAGGGGTGATACTAACCCTGATCTCCTCTGTCTCCCTAGCTCAAGAATGGATAGGAGCAAGACAACCTAATTTGTACTAATCTAAAGCCATATGTAAACCATTCCTCCAAAGTCAAAGATTCTAGAAAAATCTGTGCCCTGGAATTGTTCCCTCCTTACTTCTCTGTGTTGTCTTAAGTGTCAGAGAAAGCAGAGCCCATGGGAGCAGGAGACTCTCCCATCACATTTCTTCCCCACAATTCACAGCACATGCAGAGCTGGCAGTGGATTAAGCATGTCTATTAGGATGATGCACATCCAGCCCAGAGAGGTTATCAAGAGCCCTAAACGTACCTGATTTTATTCTTTCTCTGTGTTGGTTTCATCTTTTATGTCTCCTTTTTCCATCTGTCACCCCAAGAAGAAACCACATCTCAACCTCAGTGATCATGGTAGGACAGATAATGGGTTTATGGCTGCTGCCATTTCTGCCTCACTGAGAGCAGCAGGGCTGGGTAATGGACAAAAGGAAGAAAAAAAATTCCTTTCTACCTTCAATATAACATTTAATCCTGATGATTGTACACAAAGTCCCACTATTAGGCTGGCTGTAGAAATCAACTTTACAGTCAGAAAGGAGTTCAACCAAGATTTAGCTCAATACTCCTACAAAGAAAATATTTACACTTAGAGGTAAAAAAAAATCCCTGTCTTTCACAGACATATCCAGCTCCTTCTGCTTCCAGCCTGATTTATATTGAACCTGAACCTATACTATTAAAATTTCCATTTCTTTGTATTTTTTAATAGAAAGCTTGCATTCATCATTCAATTACAAAGCTGTACATATGAATGTAGTCTCTAACCCCACAGGTGTACACGTATTCTCACTCTTTTGTTTAGTTGTTATTCAACCTCTTTTCTTTCATCTCTTCCTCTGGTTTTCATACCAGTTTCTTCTTATCCATTTAGCTATTATCTTCTCCTCTCTCTCTTACTCTTTCCCCTCTCTCTTATTCATACAGTTTTTGGAGCTTTGTTACTGCTGACTGCCTCTCTTTCCATACTCTCCCAGTCCTCCTAGCTCTCTCCTTGCCCTGCACAGCTCTGTGCATGAGAGAGAAAGCAAGAGAATGTTAATTTTTTCCCCTCATAGCCACATCTGTAGCCACATCCACCAGAGGAATTGCAGCCTGGTGCTTGCAAGTGCATTAATAATTTGGGGGGAAAATGCTGCTTTAGGTTGTTCCAGCACAGTTCCCTCTGCCCATGTCCTTCCATCAGTGCCAGACCTCTGAAAAGTCCTTCTTAATTTTATGGTCAGTCAAGAAAACAAGCTCCAATATGTAATTCTAGCTAGATCTGAGTAAAATCTGATGCTGTAATGATCTGTGCTTCCAAATGTATTTTTGATACTTTGCTATATCCGTAGTCTATATCCCATAGGGAAATTTCAGCCATTTTTCTTTACCCGAGTTATCCTTGCCATGTGACACTATTGCTAAAAAACTTTTTCAAAATTATATGGCTTCTGACAGGTGGCAGAGTTATGGGGTTTATACAGTCCTGAATTGACCATATTTTTTCTCAAGTTCCTGTTGTTAGTTTGGACATTACACAAACACTATAGAACCTCCATTATTCAGACACCTTTGAATGCCCTTAGGCTACAGCAGCTACATGTCCTCTTAGTCTCAGAAGGAAAATAATCTTTAATACACTATTATATTTTGAAACAAAACATTATTTTTCTTCTTTTGAAATCTCATATGTACTTTTGGGGGTTTAAGCAAAGTCTAGTTGCAAAGGCACCCAAATCCAACTGTGCAGCAATGGGCATTGGATAACTTAAAACCTTTTTGCCCCTTCAAAAACTTCATTTCATGGTGAGGTTCACTTTCCTGTATCTGAATGTGTAACCCTGCACGCAGAGCTTCTGCAGTTGGGTGAGTGACATGTGATTAGGCAGCAAATTACAAAATATCAAATACAAAACTGTGTGGCAAAAGCCTGAAGAAGTAGATAGTTCTATCATGTCTTCACTGGGGACATATTTGGCTCTTTGGGATTGTCAAAAGAATTCAGTTTCAGGGACAAAGTGTCTTCCATAGGAGATTATATGACCCATCATCACCTAGTGAAAAATGCTACTTTGGGTGTTTGTGGCATATCACAGTTCACATTTCAGGTAGATAATGCCCAATATTCAAGGCTTTAAAAATCAATGCCAACCCTTTACACTGTCCCCCAGAAGCTGATAAAAATCCTGGGAAAATAGTGGTTTTTTGGCCATAGTTTCAATCAATATTCCCAATCTTCCCAAGCTTAGGGATGCTACTGAATAAAATGCTTGCCAACAGTAGTCTACCTTATGTGTTCACCTTTTGGGCATTAAAAATACAAGTAATCCTATAAAATAGACATATTAAAATATAATAACCAATCCAGCTACAATAACTCATTCACACCTCTTGCTATTGGGCCTGTGCTTTTTATGTTGTTATTATTATTAATCAGTTCTACTAAACACGTTTTGCAAAAGGTCATTTCTGTAATAGAGCAATTTCCTCCAGTGGTGTGAGTGAGCTTGGGCTTTGACTCCTCCTCAGCAGGACTGAAGTGGTCCTGAGCTCTTGGGGCATCCAGAGCTCTCAAAAGTTTTTTTGGAGCTCAAGTCCATGTGGTGGCAGTTCCTGTCTTTCCAAATGCTCCTGGATAGCCTTACATACATTTAGCTTGGCCATTTCAAACCTTATTGCCTAGAATTTTGTACCTTGAAAACCAGTCTTGATAAGATAGAAATGCCAAGGGCTGCTGAATGCCAGGAAGTCTGGCTCCACTTCTTTCTGTCTTTTCCCAAGCATGAGAAGCCCTGCAATTCTGTGGAGTTGCAGTATTGTCAGTGCTGAGTGACAGCACTGAATACAAGTATAAGCACACAAGTCATGATGCATTAGATATGAAAGAAACTTTACAGGTTTTCTTAAAAGAGCAAATATTTATCCTTTAACAAAAGTCTTCAAAACAGTGCAGGTGACTTGTATTAAAGATGGGTGCCTCCCTTCTTTCATGAGCTACAGAAGTCAGGCCAGCAGTGTGGGCAAGTTAGATGTATAGAAGCTTTGCAGCTTTGTAAAAATATTTTTTGTCAAAAGCTTCCTCAGCTGAATGGCCATATCTGAGTTCTGTCAGAAAGAAATCTGAACAGGTCACCCCACCAGGAAGAGAAAGCAGATGAGACATCTACAGACAGAGAGCAACAGCCTCACATTGACAATTCCTAGTCCTCAGGGGGGGCTTCAACCACAGCAGGACATAAGCAATCCAAGAGGTTTCCTGGAATTCTTTGATGATAACTTAGTTTCACAATCTGAGTAGTGTCAGAAAGAAATCTGAACAGGCCACCCCACCAGGAAGACTGAGCAGATGAGACATCTACAAAGAGAGAGCAACAGCCTCACATTCACAACTCCTGGTCCTCAGGGGGGCTTCAACCACAGCAGGACATAAGCAATCCAAGAGGTTCCTGGAATCCTTTGATGATAACTTCTGTCTCCATGTGATAGAGGAGCCAAGGAGGAGAGGTGCAGTGAGGGCCTTGTTCTCACCAGCAAGGAGGGGCTGGTGGGGAATGTGAAGCCCAAGGGCACCCTTGGCTTTCAGGACCATAATGAGTTTGAGGATCTCAGGACAGCGAGGAGGGCACACAGCAAGCTCATCACCCCTGACTGCAGCAGCCTTTGGTCTTTTCAGGCACCTGCTTGGCAGAGTCCCAGGGGATAAAGCCCTGGAGGGCAAAGGGGCCCAAGAAAGCTCCAGATCAGCTCCAAGCCCAGGAGTGATACATCCCAAGAAAGAGGAAGTCAGGCAAATCACCAGGAGGCCTGCATGGATGAACAAGGAACTCCTGGACAAACTCAAACACAAAAAGAAGGGAAGAAGGTGGAAGCAGGTACAGGTAGCCTGGGAGGAGCACAGAAAAATTAAGCAGACAGGATCAGGTTAGGAAAGCTGACACCCTGATGGAATTAAGAAAAGAGGAAACATAACCCCCTTTTTTACAGAGGGAAATAAGGAATACCCAAAGAAATACATGCTGCTCAGTCTCACCTTCATGCCTGGCAAGATCCTGGAGCATATCCTCCTGGAAGCCATGCAAAGGCACATGAAAGCTAAGGAGGTGATTGGTGACAGCCAGTGTGGCTTCATTAGGGGCAAATCTTATGCCTGACAAATTGGGTGACCTTCTAGGATGGGGTTACAGCAGTGGTGGATGATAAAAAGCCACTGACATCATCTACCTGGACCTCTGAAAGCATTGACACTGGCCTGCATGACATCCTTGTGTTAAAATTGGAGAGGGATGGGTTTGGTGGGTGGGACACTTAGTGGATAAGTGGTTGCACTCAGAGCTGGTCAATGGCTCAATGTCTGAGTGGAGAGCAGGACAAGTGACACTCCTCAAGGGTCACACTGGGACCAGCTCTGATTTACACCTTTTTTGGCAGTGTGGTTGGTGGCACAGAGCTCATTCTCAGCAGGTTTGTTTGGGGATGGCCCCGAGCTGTGTGGTGGGATCAGCACGCTGCAGGGGAGGAGGGACCTTGAGAGGTGGGAGAGGCTCGAGGCCTTGAGGCACTGCAAACCTCAGGGAGCTCAGCAAGGCCAAGTGCAAGGCCCTGCCTGCGGGCCAGGGCAATCCCAAGCACAAATACAGGCTGGGCAGGGAATGGATTGAGAGCAGCCCTGGGAGGGATTTGGGGGTGCTGGTGGAGGAAGGGCTGGACATCAGCCATCAATGTGTGCTGGCAGCCCAGAAAGCCTGTGGCATTTTGGGCTGCATCCAAAGCAGCAGGGCAAGGGAGGGGATTCCCCTTTACTCCACTCTTGTGGGAACCCACCTGGAGAGCTGTACCCAGCTCGAGGGCTTCCAGCACAGGAAGGATGTGGACCCACTGGAATGAGTCCAGAGGAGGCCACAAAAACACTCAGAGGGTTGGAGCACCTCTCCTAGAGAGACAGGCTGAGAGAGCTGGGGTTGTTCAGTAAATATTCACAGAATCATAGAATGGTTTGGGCTGGAAAGGACCTTGAGGATCATCACCTGTCACTCCAAGCCATCACCATTACAACCAGCATGCTCACCCAGCAGCACGTCACAGGGAGGCAGTAGGCTCAGGGCCTGATGGAACTGAAAGCCAAGATTTGGTTTTATTTTTTGCACCTTCAGTCACATTTCCATTTCCTTTGTTCCTGAGCTGATGGTGCAGGTATAGGGTTATAGAGCAGGAATTTCTCAGCTTCTACTTTTTGCTTCTTCCTGAAGTTCTTTTCCTTTTGGCTCAGAGTGTTAAAACCTACAGCAGATTACTTCTACCTGTCTCTACCCTTCAGGGAAAAAATACATTCTTCAAGCTGCATGACTTAGCTTCATTCCTGATTTAGCCAAACCTCACACAGAGCAAAACATGCCAGCATCAATCTAGAGACAGGTATGACCCAATCACAATGGAATGACAAACATATATATCCTTGTTAGGTAGGAAAGCATTGTTATTCCCAGTTTACTGACAGGGAGACAAGGTCCAAGGGAACTAAATTATTTGCCCCAAATCATACAGACTTTTTGGAACATAGCTAGGAAGTGACTTCCAGGCTCCTTGGTACATCCAGATTTGTAACCCCTAGACACAGTATGTATACAGCCTGCCTTTCTAATATGTAGGTATGACATGTTTTTAAATATATAAATATATATATAATTATATAAAATATATAAAATATAAATTTATATATATTTTAAATTATAACTTTCAATATATAATTTTTATATGTGTATATATTATATATAAAATATATTTAATTTTATATATATATAAAACTTGACAAACATTTAACATAAATATTGCCAATAACAAACATCTTTTTTCATATAAAGGATTATGATAACAATGAAAAAAAAAAGCAGGTTATGTGAATAGCATGAAAACATTTCAGTCAAAAAGCCTTGAGGGGGTAAGTTTAAGGATGGGAAACAAATGTCTCTGATATTTGTCATTCTAAAGCAAAATGGAGCAATTATCTGTTTTCACAGAGATAACATTTTGAAATATGTTAAATATTTTCCTATGGTTGTTATCAGGGAGAGTGTGGTCATGAATAGATAAATTGACTGGTAAAAGTACTGTGGTTCAGATGTGGAGAATGGTAAAATGTGGCTCTGCCTCCCACATCATTGTTAATTTCTCAATCAGAGAAACTGAGAAATTAAAAATTAAAATGCACACTTGCTCTGAATCAACTAACCACACTGATGCAATTTATTTAAAAAAAGAATTCCATTATACCAGCCTGATTTGAAGTTCTTCTACACTTTGTGCACAGCCACGTTCATGATGCCACACTGAAGCATTACAGGGATATTGGTGGGAGGAGAACATGGTGCAGCCAACACAAAGATACTGTTTTAATAGAGAAAGCTTTATATGAAAGCCACTTCTTCTGAGGATCAAACTTTAAATAGCCTGTAGCTTCCTTTAACTGTGAATGTAGCAGCCTACTTTCATCAGGCTATAAATTTACTTAATAGGTTATGATTATTATTGATCTGATGATTACTCTCAAATTTATGTTGTGGAGGAACTGACCCAATATCTTTTGAATTCCATTTAACTGAGATCAATGCCAAATGGATCAGGCCCAGAGGCACAGAGAACTGTGGGAAAAATAAGGTGGCATTATGCTTTACTGGTTTTCTCCCTACCATAATGGTACAATTATAAACAAAGAAACCCCATGCCTTACAACCCTTTCTTCCCTCTCTTCTTTTTTTTTTTTCAGATCATTTACTCATCTCCCTGTAAAAGTAATCCCATCACATGCATTTGAAGGACTTCAAGATGCCTTCATCATGTAAGTCGTCAATATTTTCCATAGGCTTTTCCCTAATTTCTTACCAAGATCATCCTTTTATAATAATGTAAAAATGCTAATATGCTCTAGTGATGAAATAAAACCACAGGGGAAGGATACACATAGCATTCCTTTTCATGTAAACAGTACACAAAAGATCCTTTGAAAATGTGTGATTTTCAACAGCTGTTTAGAGATCAAATAATGAAATATTAATCATGTCAGAGAGAACTGGATACAGCTTAGTAACTGATGAAGGGAGCATTTGATTAGCAGAGGAGATTGATTTCTATTATCAAACATTACCTCTGCAATGACAGCCATGGCACATTATGCATTTGCAGAAGACCCAAATAAGGCATTTCTTCAGCATTTTGCAGTGAGAGATAAGCTTGGCAGAGGATCAGTAGGATTGAGCCCTTTCTTTGATCTTTCAGTTTGCAAGTGCTGTAATTTTGCTCACCGGGTCTGTGCTGCTTCTTGACCCTCAGCATTGTACCTATTTTCCATCAAGGATTCAGACCATAAGGCTCTTCTCACCCCTCCTGCCCTCATTTCTGCTGTTATTCCAGCTGAAATGGCATGCTTCAGTCTCCATTATTTTTTATTTTTTATTTTGTCTGCATTGAGTGGCCTCTAAAGGACAAAGTTGATGACACAGCAGTGCAGTGAAGAGCAGGGGAATGACCTCCCCCAGAACTTAAGCAGCAGCACAGAAGATGCTGCTTTCTTTTCAAGGTGCACTTTTTGTACTTCTCTGCTGCACATATCCAACAGCAATACAGTATTAAAGCAGAATCCAGTGGTGCTGTATTCTTGCATCCACTTGCATCTGACTGTTCAATGAGAACTTGATTATTTTCACACTGAAGACCAACTTAAATCCACAAAATTTCTCCTACCTGTATGACTTGAGGCTACACTTCCTCAAACTGTACACATGTCATATTCTCCATAAAGAATGCTTTGTTCTTGGACATCATCCCTCCCATAACAGGAATTTAATTGATCTTTTTGTGTGCTTTTAATGAATCTCTCCAAATTTACTGTGTGGAAATCAATGTATTTTTATGAAGTTGGTTTGTAGAACACTTCATCATTTTATTGAGATTTAGTGCTACTTTGAAAAATGCATATTTTATAGTTATAAATCTCTGAATAAGCTATTTGGCAACACATGACTCTCCAAGACATGCTAAATTATTCTCACGCCCTAAAGTCATTCCAACATATGTAAATAGAAAAACTGTGGCTCACAGGGAGGATCCCATGGAAGAACCATGTTTCAGACCCCAAAAAAGTCCTGTGAGCAGGCACTGATCCCTCCCAGCCTGTGAATCAGGCCACTTATTCTACATCCATCTTTTATTTATAATTAACTGATGCAATACCAAAAATAACATTCTCACTGAATTATGATGATGAAAAAAATCTTTGATAGTTCTTTAAGACACACATACACAGTAACTGTGATTTCTAGTGTGCATCCCCCTTTGCCACTACAAATGAAATACAGAACTTATTCTGGTCTAAGGGATTTTGTATCACCAATAGAGTTGTCTTCTCATAATTGCAATTGAATTAAACTAACACTCAGGATTGTGACAATGCTGACTCTGATGGTGTAAACACATTCCAGTTGTTTGGAAAATGTTTTTTTCTTGAGAGTGTATAATCTTAGGTTTGCTTTGTGTGCCCTTCTAGTCAATTCTGTTGAGAAATTTTGAAGATCTCTCCCTTATATATGCATCAATGTATACTATTTAATTTCAGGACTCAGTTTTGCATACCCTCTTAGATCTTAACTATCACAAAATGACTGTACATCCCAAAGATGCTAAACAATCTTTTCAGGCTTGTTAGCTCTGGTCATCAATTCATAACTTCTGGAAGCTTCTAGGCTGACATTCTTTTTTGGAAAATTCATTTGCCATCCTTCATTTATGCTCACCTGGAAAAGGAGCAACTTATCAACTTGTTCACCAGTCCTCTGCTTGGAAGCTTTCAGAATCTTCCCTTTAGGCTGTCATTGTAAAATTTTAATTAATAATAAATAATTGGAAAAATTAAAAAGCAAAATTTTCAATGAAACTTTGTTTCTGCTTTGCTCCTTTTAGAATTAATAAAACATTAGAGCATTTAGCAAGCATCTAATAAATTGGTTTTGTTTTTCTATGTCAGTATTGATTAATCTTGAGTACACGTGTGGAACAGGAGCACCTGTACATCACAATCCCAGAGTGCCACCAAATACTGTCACGTTTGTCTGTGTCAGGATGAAAAGAGCCACTTCCTTTCAGTTTGCATACATGTAATGAAAATGGCATTTAAATCCAAACACTGCTCATGAAGTGTGCTGAATCCATATCTGTGTGTTTCTACGTCTGTGGATGAGAGGACCATAGTTGTGACTTGATAATAACATGAAGCACTGGGAATGTTATCCACGTCCTCACCCCACAAATAAATTCACTAAGCAGAACCAACAGTGGGAGGGAGGAAAAGGCTCACGAGGCTTGGGCTCACTCTGCTTGCATTAGTTCTGGCCCTCAGTCTCAGCTTACCTGCAATTTACTGAGGAAATGGAAATTGGCTCTTACATGGCACTTATTCCTAAGGGTTGGCTTTCCCTTTTGCCAAGACAGAAAAAGGCTGCTCCTCTCCCAGACCCCACTGGCACAGCCAGGATGTCTGAGGTGAGCCATGGACAAGACTGACAGGAGGGGTTGAACAAGTGTGCATAAAGGAAGGAAATACAAAGTGGAAAGCCAATTTCTGGGGTGTTTTCTGGTAATGTATTGCTTTGTGTCTGCTGTTTTCATTGTAGTGAAATCTCTCAGAGCGACTCCCTGGAGAGAATAGAAGCGAGTGCCTTTGACAGCCTCCCCTCCTTGTCTGAAATGTGAGCACCAGTTAAAAAAAGGCATCCACGCTGTGGTTTCGGATCACTGAGGAGTAAACAGGCTGCAGAGAAGTATTCCTGAACCAGATCTGTCTCTGTTACTTTGATGGGCTTTGACTGAGATCTGTGATGAGAAAATTTCTCTCCCAAGTCCTGTATAAAACAGTGAGCACTCTGTAAGGCCTGGCCTTGGAGATCTAGAGACATCCCTGCACAGAGTCCCACTGCTTTCAGTGAGCTCAGTGGCAGGAGGGGAGCTCTGCCACTGTCAGGTTTTCTAAGTGGGGAAATAATTTGAGATGACAACAGATGAGAAAAATCTTTCTTTTGAAGATGCCGTTTTCAAAGCCCTACATTATTTAAATGCAGCTGCTTAGTATGCATAGCTCTTCTGTGGAGCACTAAAATATTACTCAAACAGAACAGGCACTGATTTTAAACTTGACCTCATAGCACAGGCATCTGAGAGAGAGAGTTAAAAGCAACGAGTAGGAGAATGCTCTGAAATATTTAGTGAAATTGGAAACTCTAAATCTGATTCAATATCTCGTTACTGCCTTTTTCGCACAGCACGACCAGTGAGTGGCTGAAAATTGTGCAACTAAGGACAAATTCATCTCTTTTTTCTTTCATATGTGAACACACTGAAGCCAGTCACTCACATTAAGCAAGGGATATAGATTAGTCAACCTCTGACTGAGTCCAGCTTCCACTAGAATCAGTGGTGTGCTCAGGGAAGGAATGAAAGATTTGACCCCATGCATTCACCTACAGTTTATGGATAGCTTGTCTTATGCCTGTCTTCCAAAACCCAAAAGCTAAGCAAGGCCATTCAAGAGCTATAGGAAGCTGGCAAAAAACCTCCTTGAATCTTGGGAGCTGTGCAGGACTCTCATTGCAAGGGCTTGATGTCCCAAGCTGCACTCAAGTCCACATTCAATGAATGATCAGGGTAGTGAGCTCAATGGCATCCTTGAAATTCAACTTTTATACCATTTCATATGCTAAAACCTTTGTATTTTGTAACTCATGGGCTGGGAGGGAGCTGGGCTTCAGTTATTGGCCTTTAGGGCAAACAGAGCTTTTCCAGATAGTTCAGCTGCAGGAAGTGCTCCATGATTAAGAGATCTGCCCATTTTCTGAGTGCCCACTGGCAAACAGGATTTCTCACACATTCCTCTCCCAGTTTCTCCTGATCCACTTCTACCAACCACTGCTCTAAGGAAGTCCATGGAGCTCCTAAGAGGTTAAACTATCTGAGGAACTGCCTTTCCTGGCTAGGAAGAGCATCAGTAATGGAATGGAAACGAGGGATGATTTGAAGGGATCTGATTGTGGAGCAAGGACCAGGCACACTCACACCCTCAGGTCCAAGCCCAAAATGCTAACTCCCACCAGTAATCAGGATATCCAAGCCAGACCAGCTCAGAGAACATGAGAATTCAGGCAGTGATATCTTTTGTTGGCTGCCTAAAAATTGCAGGCTGATTTTATTACCAACAGCACCTCAAAATGCACCCAGTAGCACATTTGCAGGCTGTTTTCTGAGAAAGTAAATTGCAAGCAAAACCCAGGGTCCCCCCAAATCTATACTGATTATAATACTGATTTTTTTTTTCCCTCACTGCAGATTAATCCTGAACACAAAAAATCTGTTGCACATTGAGGACGGAGCGTTCAGAAATCTTCCAAGGCTAAAATACTTGTAAGAAAGAGTTTTATTCCTTTTCTGTTTTCTCTATTTATTCTTTTCTCCAAAGGAGTATACAAATCAAATTAAGGAGTGTAAGGAAAAAGGTTTTTCATGCATTACAGTATCCTGGGGGTTCATACATTGCTTACAATAGCTTTAGCCAATAGTGAGGTCTTTCAGTGTACAAGGGCAGGGCAGTGATGGACAAAACTGAAGTCTGCAAAGTAGTTCTGATAAGTGCTTATTTCTAGAATAAAGCTTGCATTTTAACAGAGTACTAAACAGAAGATGTAACTAAAATCTCTCCCTCATGCTTAATGTAGTGAGAACATATGCTGCTCCTCTAGGACACTGCTTGAGAATTCTGAAAACTTGATTTTTACAGGTCTTACAACTACCTTTGGAGCCTACATAAAAAATTAGATTTGTCAGTCACTTTTTAAAGTACTGTTAAACTTATACCTACCAAGTCAGCTTCTTGTTGCATCCACTCTGGTAATATTTTCTTCTATAAATAGGAATTATGCTTTTCTCTAGGAGCATTTGTAACACTGGAATAAGACAATTTCCAGACCTGACACAGATCTTCTCAGTGGAAGCTCATTTTATTTTGTAAGTAGAGACCCATGCTAACCCAGCTGTGTTTTCCATCTTGCTCCTGAGATGCTGACAAAAACTCCTTTTTTCTTTCCTTCCAAAGGGAGCTCTGTGATAACTTGCGTATGACAATTATACCACAAAATGCTTTCCAAGGGATGAACAATGAATCACTGACTCTGTGAGTAAAATAATCCTAGCTCCAGCTCCTTCTGTGAGGATAACACTTCTTCTTGAGGAAAGTGGGTTGACTTCATGAAAATCTTGACATTAAGCCCCATAAAAAATAAATATGTATTGTGTGCTGAATTTTAAATGCCTAAGAAACATAGGGATGTTCTTCAAGATGAAGAGCAGAGTTTTATTTAGGAAAGAAAATAGGACCAGAGATCTAAATCTTCATCTTCCATGCAATGTTGTTTTTAAAAATACCATCACCAGGATATAAACTACAAAAACTGCCCTGGAGGTCAAAGTCTCTGTTCTTACCTCAGGGATGTGGTTTCTTGAAACAGTGCTTTCAGGGACCAAGCAGTCTGAGGGAGCTGAGCTTCAGCTGCACATCCCTGTGAAGAGGAGGGATGGAGACACAGAATAAATGGGTACAAACTATGGCTGCTGCTTCTTACCCTGATTTCTTTTGCCTCAGCTCATTTTCCTATAAGATCCCTGTAAGTCTCCACACCCAAGAATTTCCTTTTAGCCAGCAGTGGGTTGGTTCCTTGTTCCAGCCCCCTGTGAGGTGTGTGGCTTTGATGCTATGAGATGCCCCACCTGAGGAATGCAGAAAGCCAAGGTGTAATGTCCTCTGCCAGCACAGCAAAGTTCTGTATGAATTTCACAGCTCACCTGGCTTCAGGAAAACTTCCACAAAGTAGTGCTGGAAGAGGAGAAATCACAAGCTGAGCCTCTTGGCAGGATTTAGGCCAAAATTTGGGTTTCCCAAGGAAGGACCCTGTGAGCCATAGAGAGCAGCAGCAGGTGTGGTAGCCACAAGCCCAGGTTTGGGGGCCAGGCTCCAGCTCACATCCAATGGGAGCCCTGCCCAAAACTCCAGGGGTATTTACTCCTGCAAAGGAGCTACAAGAACTGCAGCTGATGGGCTCTTCATCAGGCTAATGTGCCAGCATGACAGTAATTTTGGCCCAGATTTTATGTATTGACCAATACCTTCTGGAAAGGAGAGAGGAACTGGGCATAAATGTGACTGAATGATACTCCTACATGATGCTAAAGAGGAGCAATTGCTTGGATTAGTGCATCATTTCATCTTATGAGCCTCTTTCCTCCCAGCAAGTTCTCAAAATAACTCCAGAAAAATTATTATTCTGCTAATGGTGCAAGAAAATGAACATAAAAGAGATGGAGAAAGGTGCTTAAAGTCTTTACTGTAACCCTAAAGTGTATTAAATGGGAGGGAGTCTAAGTCAGGAAACAGCCAACAGTCATTTTTCTCCCATCCTTTTGTGATTGGGAGCTCACCACAAGCAGAAAAGAATTATCTTATCAGCAGCTTCCTAATTGTAGAGCTCCGTGTTAACTCCACCCCATGTTGTTAGCTGTAATTAGGGGGAGTAATTCCTCCTGCTACAGCATGGTCTGGTGAAACACAAGTAATCTGTGGAGGTGTAAAGTCACCCTGCAGTCATACTTTGCACTGCAAATAGCTAATTTAGCCTTTCCAGCAGTTAATGTTTCTTGGGGATTGGGAAATTGATCCCACATATTGTCATGGTCTTTAAGGCTATCACTAATTTCAGCATTGTGCTGAGGTAGATACCATCTATCAAGTGGAGCCAGGTGTTCCCCACACTTGAGCTCTTGGTTTCATAGGGCCAGTTTGTGCTATCCCAGAAGCAAGTGAAAAAGCAACAAAAATGTTGTTTCATTCATAAACAGTTCCAAGTTTTCTATCAAAGAAAAAGTAATAAATACAAGTGACTGTATTGAATTTCTATTGGATACATGAACTTAATATGACATTAATATTAATGTGATATTAATAGACCCATAGGTCACATCTCCTGCTGAAGGAAAAGAGCTGAGGTGTAGCAGAGCTCAGGCCTTAGGTGTCTGGCCCCAGGGTGGGGAGTCAGGAAGCAGGGTGGCATCCAGTGTCCCTGTGCAGTGCGGGGG
The DNA here is from genome assembly GCF_051311805.1 of Agelaius phoeniceus. Lineage (NCBI taxonomy): Eukaryota > Metazoa > Chordata > Aves > Passeriformes > Icteridae > Agelaius > Agelaius phoeniceus. Next base: position 104,503,666 of record NC_135267.1, on the reverse strand, counting down.
ACAGCAAGGCTCCCACAGCACAAATCAAGCCTGGCAGCAGCACCCTGGAGAAGCTGGTAACTCACTGCCTGCTGGATGATGCACAGCTCACCCCTGCCTCTCTGCAAAGCTGTTCCTTGGCAGATTTGTCCATCCACAGAGGATCTGCAATCCAGCAGCTCCCTCCAGGCTTTACAGTTGCTTTCCACCTGACACCTCTCTCAGCCCTGCAGTCTTCCATCTGCACCTGCTGACACCACAAAATCCAGGCCTCCTGCCTCCAGGTTGTTGTCTGTGTGCCAGGAGCTTACCTGGACTAATGCCTTGTTTCTGGATCTCAGCCCCAGGAAGGCACAGGTGAGCCCCTCAGCAGGGGGAGGATCTGTACCTCAGCAGAAGTTCTCTTCAGCAGCTCAACAGGAAGGAGCTTAGACAGTTTAATCTGCACCTTTCTTAATTTAAGAGCTATATTACCTTCATTCTTTACAAGCAGAGACTCTAATCATTAAAATGAATGCAGCACCGAGGTTTGAAGCTTGTTGTACAAAACATAACCTCACCTTTTCCAAATCTTTTTTTCTTATGTTTATTTAATCTCCAGCAAGTTGTATAAAAATGGATTTGAAGATATCCACAGCCATGCCTTCAACGGGACAAAGCTGAATCAACTGTGAGTATGCTATCTCTCCTCAGTAATTTACACAGTAAATATGAATTTAAATAGTCAGAGGCTCTTCCTTCAGTTTAACTGGCTGTGTCTTCTGTTTCCCAATACCCATGAGAAAACTGCAACTTTCAGTGTCATTGTGACTCAGTTGTTAATCTTGCAGCTAGCTCTCACTGCTTTTCCTGAAACAACATCCCTTAAAATAGTACAGCTTTTGTGAGAAAAGCTCATAATTCTTAACAAAATTTCATAAATTAGTGTAGAACTTGAAACAGTAGCCCAGACTAAGGAATCTACAGTTTATGTCTGGAAAAATCAATAGTTTTTAATCTCTCTCACACACTGAGGGACTAGTGTGTTGGTTTGGGCAAAATGAATATTTGCTACTGTAGTGAAAGAACCAGCCTGGTTGTTCCTGGTTTAAGTCAGAAGAATTTGGAATTTATCACATTTAAGTGTAGACGATGATGGCATTAGAGGAAGTAAAGGTCACATGGGAAATACAAGCACTCCCCAGCCAGGCAGTGCAACAACCACGGCTGTGGTGGGAGAAAGAATGGAAACAGGTGTGAAGAATAAACCAAAAAAGTGATTTTTAAAACACAGATGTAAAGAGATTTCATTTTTGGTTCCACAGGATCCTGAAGGACAACAAGAACCTCAGGCGGATCCACAACGATGCCCTGAGAGGGGCCACGGGGCCGGATGTCCTGTAAGTACCCACAGCTCCATGACTTGAGTCTCCTGTGGGAACTGCACTGTGCCACCAGGGCTGTGTCACCACGGCAAACACAGGCTTCGAGTCTGGAGGGAGATTTGATCTCTTATCCTCTGTGTACAAAGTGGAAACATGGCAGGGAGATGCCATGAAATTAGAGAGTGAAAGGAGTTCACACAACACATCAGTTCTAGTGTTGGCATTGATCTCCACCTCTTAGACATTTTGGTTTTTGCTTTATTTGTGTCAGATCCTCCTGATCCTGTATCTTATATTCTGACATTGTAAACTAACTTGTCTTTTGGTAGGATGGACATGTTTTGGCAATATATGGGTTTAGAACTTGTTTATAAAAGTGAACCAGTTGATTGCATGCTGTAAGTTCACGCTGAATAAAACTCGTTATTATCATCCTCATGATTTATTAATCAAGGACTTACTGGAGGGCTGCCCTGGCAATAAAACACAATAGCTTCTGCAAATAGCACTTTGTGCTGCACATGCCTTTTTTGTGCCTTTTATTGGTGCTTTATGGCACATGGCATTACTGGCATCACTTTCAGAATTGTGGGCCTTTTTTTCCTTTGTTTAATGTCCTGATGGACATTTTTCACACCAACAGCCCCTCTGAAGTTACTGTAAGCCAAACTGCTTAAGTTTGTGTTGGCAAGAATGATGGCATTTTTGGGGTTTTAATTAATAGCCATTTAATTAAAGCACCTAGAACAGCCCTTCAGAGCTAAGCAGAGAGCGAGGAGGGTGTCCTACCTGTCAGTTGGCTGGAGAGTCACTATTGCCCACCTTCTTCTCTCTGTGTCTCTGGCTTAAAGAGCCATCCCTTAATCCATGCATGAGTTTCCAATGGAAAGGTCAGGACACAGCCCCTGGAATGGTGGGTTTCAGTTTCCCCAGGACCAAGGGAGCTCCTTGCCTGGCTGGAGCTGCTGAGCCTCGGGGATGCTCTTGCCCCACTGCTTTGTAGTTTCACAGACCATGTCTCTGGGCTGGCCATCAGGTGCTGAAGCAGCTTTGTAGATCTGAACCTTCATGAAAAAACCAGTTGCTGTTAGCTACTGTCATGCTTTGGTGGTATTTTTGTAGGGATGAAAAGAAAAGTGAATGCTCTCTTTGTTTCACAGGGATATTTCTTCAACAGCGCTGGAGTCCCTGCCTAGTTATGGGCTTGAGGCCATTCAGGTCTTAAATGCAACCTCATCTTACTCATTAAAGAGGCTGCCACCACTGGATAAATTCAGCAGTCTTCTGGAAGCTGTCCTGACATATCCCAGCCACTGCTGTGCTTTTCGAAATCTAAGGACAGAAAGGTAAGTCCAAAGAGCACATTATGGTACTGCAGTGCTTCAGAAGTTCCAAAATGGCAATTCTGCTTTATTCAGCTCACATGGCTTGATCATCTTTATTCCTGTTACAGGGAAGCTATGGTGCATTGCAAGGCCTTGCAGGAAACAGCAAATCTCTGCTAAGGCCAGGAAAATTATGTCCATTTATTTTAGAGCAGAAATGGATCCTATCCTGTGCCCCGGATCTGCCAGCAGAAACATTATTCTAAGCTTGTTTAAAGCTTACGTTTTTCTTGGTATCTCAATTAAAAGCCTACTGGCATACAGAAGACAAACTTTTATCAATAGGACATTGCCCTAATTAAAAATAAAATGAAACCCCTGTAGCCTTTAGCTTAATTAATACAGGTGATATGATGACATAGTAGAAAGGGCAAGCTTTCAATTACCCACCAAAATTTAATGCCTGCTACAAGCCCACAGAGAGAGATTACACAGTTTAGTTCTAACCATTTCAAGCAATAGGCAGTATTGTTCTCTCCACAACTGGAAACTGTGGCACAGGGAGAGCTTTGCATCCATAAACTTGGGGCAGTTAACCCAAGACAACTGGAGCTCATTTTTCAGCATTTATGGTTCAAAGAAACCAACCTCCAGTTGACTTCAGGCAGCTAAAGCAATCCCATATGGGTTTAGTTTGAGCCATGGAGGTGCCTCATTTCTCGTCCATCTCAAATGAAGGCCACAGCAATGACTGAGCAGGCAGTTGTGGGAGGCCTGATCAGTGTCACCCCCCTGCCTTCACTTCAGGGATGTCCTGGAAAGGCAGGAGTACATTCCAATTCTTTAGGGTAGCATTAGGGGTTAATCTATGCTTTCTCTGCCCACCTCATTTTACTAAGGAGTTCTTGATTCTGCAAGAACAGAACAAAGAATCTACCGTTAAGCATTTCCATTGCTAATGAACTGATTCTGTCACAGATCACATCTCTGAGCGTATTAAATGCAGGAGCAACTCTGGCAGAAAAGAAAAGATATTTATTCTGATAAAGATAACTACATTTCTGATGCTCTATTATTTTTGGGGTGCTTGACTTTGAAGCATGGGCATGGCCCATAATAACAGACGTGCCTTAGTAAGTCACTTTCTTATATTTATATTAAGTGACTGTTTTCTTAGTAAATTGCTGGGGAGGAAATCCCATGCAAGTCAGGAAATTACTGCTCCCCTACCAGGGGCATCAGCAATGAGGTGAGACATTCATACTGGTAGATACCTGTCTGCGACTTTCAAAGGCTCAAACCCAGAGATTTTGCCAAATGTATCACCTTTCAACTTGTACTATTCAAACTGCTTTACTTCAAGCATGCAAAGTCTCCCTCCAGTTCCCTGACAGCTTTTAAAATAGAGTCACCTGGGGAAGGTTCACCCCATGCACCAGCATGGGCTTGGGGCTGAGCTGCTGGAAAACAGCTCTGCAGAGGACCTAGGGACCCATCCCTGAGCCAGCAGCGTGTCCTTGTGGCCAAGAAGGCCAAAGGTGTCCTGGGCTGCATTAGGAACTGCAGTGCCAGCAGGTCAGGGAGGGGATCCTGCCCCTCTGCTCAGCCCTGGTGAGGCACATCTGGAGTGCTGTGCCCAGTTCTGGGATCCTCAGGATGAGAGAGACATGGAGCTCCTGGAGCAGGTCCAGTGGAGGGCTACTAAGGTGGTCAAGGGTCTGGAGAACCTCTCTTATGAGGAAAGGCTGAGGGAGCTGGGGCTGTTCAGCCCCCAGGAGAGAGGACTGAGAGGGAACCTCATCAATGTCTGTCAGTATCTGAAGGGAGGGTGTCAAGGGGATGGACCAGGCTCTGCTCAGTGGTGCTGGCCAATGGGACACGAGGCAACAGGCAGGAGCTGATGCACAGGAACTTGCATCTGAATATGAGCAAGAACTTCCTTCTGTGCAGGTGACCAAGCACTGGAAGAGGTTGCATGGAGAAGGTGTGGAGTCTCCCTCACTGGGGATATTTCAGAACTGTCTGGAATGTGCTCTAGGATGACACAGGGAGGTTGGACCAGATGCCCCACCATGGTCCCTGCCAACCTGACCCATTCTGGGGTTCTGTATCAGGCCAGTTTCCCAGCAGCTGTGAACAGGCACTTCTCCAAAAGCCAGCCTAACTGCTTCCATTCATCCTGGTGGAGAATCTGGCCCGCTTCAATGCAGTATTTCAAAACGCACCATTTAATTCAAGTTTATTTCACTATTGAAAAAAAATACATCTTACACGACAACCAACCTGAAAGACCATCCTTACACACCTTACACATCCTGACACTGCCTATTTTCACAGCATTTGAAGTCTTCTCCTTCCCACTTCCAGATGTCTGCAGGAACATTTATGCTGCCTCGAGGCCAGCAGTGGCTTACCTTACGTGTCTCTGAAGATCACTTGCAGAGAAGACAAGGCTTTGGCCAAAATCCAGCCTGAAACTTAACTTTCTTCTCATCCTTCTTGCAGACAGAATTTGTTGTTTTCCATTTTTGACAACTTCTCCAAGGAGTGTGAAAGCACCATGAGGAGACCGACTAACGAAATGCTGTAAGTACCTCTCTGCATAGAGATGATGGAAGTAGCAAATACAGACCTCCTCCCCTTTCTCCTCTTCACATGTTTTTTACTAAGCAGGTCTTTGCCTGCCAATTCAGTCACCCCTACAAGTTGCACAGCGGTAATTTTACTATCATTAAAGCAAGATTTGGACTTTCAAAAGGAAAGGGGAATAAAAACCATTCCAGTTTGTCTTCTGAGTTCTGAACAGATTTAAAAATAATGATTAAATATTTACAGAAGTTAGTGGCCTACATGGAGACTTTCCATTCCCTGAAATAAATGCTGTTATTGGTGTGATTCAAAGAAGAGCTGTTATTGCTCACTTTTTTTTTTTTTTTTGCCTATAGAAAGGATAATTCAAACTCTGCATACCAATAGTTTTCCATGGTAGAATGGAGTCCCTGAGCCAGAATTGTGATGACCCCGTGCCAGTGGTTTACTCCGTCTAAACATGTCTTTTCATATCATCACAGTTTTGCTTGACAGTGTTCAGTGTGACAATGAGAAAGGCTAATATCAGAACTGTTGTGTTGGCTGTGCTGGATGGCACAGGCTCTAACCCAGCTTTTAAGGGAGAAGTTTAAAGATTTGCTATTCTTCATCCCTCTGCAGCTACATGGGAGACCTTGGGATTTCTTAGCAGCCCTGACGTGGCGTCAAAGCATTCTAAAGTCTAGAAGAAACAAGGTTATGGTCACAAAATCCCAATGGCTAAATACAGCTGAAATGTGATTGATTCATTGGGATAATTACTTCCTTGGACATTATCTTGTTTGCTGGCTGGTGAGGCCTCCTACAATTGCCATTTGGTTTTATCTGTCTGCTTGTTTTGGATTAGCATCTGTTGCACTCCTGCTGTGCATTAAATAGTCTGCCCAGCCTATTGGCTCCTGAAGCTTTTTACTTTGGCAAATCCCAATCCCAGCAATTCTCCCATCAATGAGCAGGCATTATAATAAGCAAGTGAAAATAAGGTTATGGTTCATGGGCTTAATGGCTGCAGAACTACAGCAGAAATCATCTGAAAGTCCTGAATTCTTACTAGTAAAAAAAAAAAAAAAAAAAAACTCACAAAAATCCAGCTTCCACATAGCAGCACATTCACACAGCCTCTCAGAAAATCACAATCATTTTTCTAAGTAAATAGAGTCAAATGTATTCCCTGCTCTTCCAATTTGAGCCAGACAAGTAAATGCAAGACACTGGGCAGTTTTCCATATACAGAGAGAAGTAAGGATAACGAGTTTGGGACATTATTTGCCCCACAGGAATAGCTGAAAAGCAGCTCAGTTTCATTTGCTCAGTCTCAGTTAAGACCCTGCTCCAGAAATATTATTTAATGGACACGCTTCAGTAGATGTAGAAGCTTAAGTGTGTAGTTAAATTATCCTAAAGCTACCACTTTTCTCAAGAGTTGTCCTCAATAGAGATATTTTCCAGGTCTCACACTGCAGACTGAGTGTTTGCCCACCAAACACTCACAGTCAGGATGATTTGGAAGTTGGGAAATGGGCACCTGATATGGCAGGGAAGTGCCAGAAAAGACAGTGTTTAGTTTCAACACATTTCTTTGGCAGGCTTATCACCACACTCCTGAGGACCTAGAGATTTCAGAATCTTTTTATTTTTTTTATTAGACATTGGGTGCAGCCTAAATTTAATAAATTCCTAACTACCATTGTGATTTTAGTTAACCATGCACTTCTACTCCTTCCCCTATAGTAGTGTGAACAGAAAATTCCTCAGCATCTCCCAAGCCATACATAGTCTCAGGAATTCGTTTGCTAAGTGCCTTTCCTAAGGGGAGCAAAGGTGCACAGTTAAAATCCATAGGTTATGTTAGTATGGCTTCTACAACTGCCTGTGAAACCTCTGTGCATCAAACCTGTAATCCATCAGCCCAGGTGTTGCTGTAGCTTGGACTGCAGCCAACCAGCAGCATGAGAACCATGGCTCCTCCACAAAGCAGTAAAAGTGAAGTACTTACAAATAAGCAAGTTCTGTAAGAGAGCATTTCTGTGGACGGGACTGTGACCCCTGCTGCTCTCCAAGGCCACTTCCCAAACACAAAACATCCTTACAAGGTTTCATTATTTGTAAACACCCTGTAGAAACACATGGAGGAAGGCACTGTTTTAGAACAACTGTTATCTGTTGTTTTTGCAAAAGAATGCAAGTGGCATGTAACAAATAACTCACTTCTGTTTGGGGGGTGGTTTTTTCATGGTTACAGCGATGACTCCAACAGCACATTGCTGTGGTCAGCAGACGGGAAGATGCACCCCTTTGGAACAGATTATGAGAGTTCTCCCTACAGTTACTCAACCATTTTCGACGACAGCGAAATGGCCGGCTTTGACTTTGAGTACGACTTCTGCCAGCCTAAAGTCCTCACGTGCACCCCGGAACCAGACGCCTTCAATCCCTGTGAAGACATCCTGGGCTACAGCTTCCTCAGGGTGCTGATCTGGTTCATAAACATCCTGGCCATCGCCGGCAATTTCACCGTGCTCCTCGTTCTCCTGACCAGCCACTACAAGCTCACCGTCCCTCGCTTCCTCATGTGCAACCTCTCCTTCGCCGACTTCTGCATGGGGCTGTACCTGCTGCTCATCGCCTCGGTGGACGCCCAGACCAGCGGGCAGTACTACAACCACGCCATCGACTGGCAGACGGGCGGCGGCTGCAGCACGGCCGGCTTCTTCACGGTGTTTGCCAGCGAGCTGTCGGTGTACACGCTGACGGTGATCACCCTGGAGCGCTGGCACACCATCACCTACGCCATGCAGCTGGACCGCAAGCTGCGCCTGCGCCACGCCGTGCCCATCATGCTCGGGGGCTGGCTCTTCTCCATCGGGATAGCCCTGCTGCCTCTCTTCGGGGTCAGCAGCTACATGAAGGTCAGCATTTGTCTGCCCATGGATATCGAAACGGGCCTGTCCCAGGCATACATCCTGCTGATCTTGGTGCTCAACGTTGTCGCCTTCATTGTCATTTGTGCTTGCTACATCAAGATTTACATCGCTGTGCAGAACCCAGAGCTGGTGGCCGCCAACAAAGACACCAAGGTCGCCAAGAGAATGGCCATACTGATCTTCACGGATTTCACCTGCATGGCCCCCATCTCCTTTTTTGCCATATCCGCTGCCTTCAAGGTTCCTCTCATCACGGTGACCAACTCCAAGATCCTGCTGGTTTTATTTTACCCCGTCAACTCCTGCGCAAACCCCTTCCTCTACGCCATTTTCACCAAAGCGTTTCGGAGGGATTTCTTCCTGCTGATGAGCAAGCTTGGCTGCTGCAAGAGCCGAGCAGAGCTCTACAGGATGAACTATTTCTCTGCTTATAACTCCAACTGCAAGAATGGCGGCGCAGCCACAGCCCCCACCAAAGCCTCCCAAGCATTCCTGCTCTTGTCAGCCTTAGAGAAGCCCTATCCTGCACCACGGGACAAGACATCTCACAAGGAAAATACACCCAGAGTGCCAAGTTACCCTTTGCAAGGCCAGTTGTGATTATCTTAGTGACTAGGGATTGTTTTACAGTGTCTTGAACACTTCATAATAAATAAAAATGCCAGTCAGTAATTCTTATGCAACACAACTGTTCTGACATTCGAAGTGGTGTTTTCCCTTCTCTTCCTTTGTGATGATAGGTGTGGAAGGTGGCTATTAAGCAAAACTTTTCTGTGTGGGGAACCAGAAGAGTCCAGGAGTAGTCAGTCAAGTTGCTCTTGAAGCTAACAGGTACTGCAGTGATTGCAGCCTGGCTTCTTTTTCTCCAGATCTGCTTCCCTGGAGTATTTAAAGCCTGTTTGCTACCTTTCATGGCTTCTTTTTTCATTCCTATCAGCTGTGCTGGCATTGTTAGTTTAAAGAAAGAGGCACTAAACTAGAAGCCTCCATTTCATCAACAGAAACTTCCAATTACACAGCCACCTACACACAGTTAAAGAAGAGCATTCAAGCAATAGGCTGTAAAGATGTCACTGAGGAGGAAAGTTTATCTATTGAACCTTTGTCACTGGCAATTTTGCAGTTTACATTAGATCTCAGGCTGAGCTGGTGGGTAGTTTACTTAAATTATTAACCCATGCACAGCCATGTGTGATCTGGAAATCACAAGAGATGCAAAACCCTCTCTGCTGCACACAGGACGCAATTTAGGGCATCACATGTGCACACACAAATCAGGTAAAGGCTACCTCTCAGCAGCAGGAGAGCTGCTTCCTGCACAAGCAAGGAAGTGCTGCCTTCTTTTCCCTCCTCAGACAGTCTCAGGAACGATTTCCACTGGTCCACTCTCTGACATTGCCAATGCCATTCAGGAATGCACCAGGGCCTCTTCAGCACACACAGTCCAACTCTATTCCCAGGTGATAAAGCAGAGTAGCAGAGGAGTTACCTTTTTGTGACAATGTTTTCCCATTAAAATCTCTCTTTTCTTTCACTATGCATTGTCTGATGCTAAGTGATCATGCTAAATACCTGGTCCAGATTTGTGACTGCACTGCTAAATTAAGGAAGTGCAGAGTCTGATACATAAGAGAACAGTACTACTGCAATCACTTTAAACCTTTTACATTCTCCTTTTCAGCTGAGTCCTTTGCTTTCAAGTCTGTGACAGCAACTGAGTTCCAAAGCACTCCTCTTGTTGCCAAACACTGCACCACCAGCTACATTTGCTTCACATTAATGAAAGCAATTCCTTGTACCAGTGACTGGTCTATCATTAGTTCATAATTGTGATAATTAGCAATAATATCTCTGACCCACTCTTACCTTCAGCATAATGCCATGGTTTCAATCAGTGCAAAAGCTCTTGATGTAAGCACAGCTGTGCTCACAAGCAGTTCCACAGGTGGGAATGAAGCAGGATTGAGAACAGAGGAGACTCTTAAAACTCTGTGGTTTAGCAATCAATACAAATTCCATTTGATGCACCTCTTTACACACACCAGCCCCTGATGTTAGCCAATGATCCAAAAGGACTATGATAGGACATCTAACTATAATCCAGCCAAAGGTACTAGTGTAAAAAAATAGCTACTAGGCCTAAAACTTCTCTGTCACCTACCTCAAAACTGATTCATGAGACTCATTTCTTCTGACATCCCATGGAAAAGTCCTGTACATGATTTAGGACATGACAGCACAATATCTTAAGTGGCAACAACTGATTTACTTGCATTATGTTTCAACAGGACAAGACCTTGCCAGCACACCCTCCCCACCACATAACATGGTCAGGAAACCACAGGCAAGGGAGATGAGTTACAATTAACAACTGATAGCACCTGCCCTACATAAGAGCTGCAGAGGTAACAGATAAGCAGCAGTAGTCTCTGAATTTTTCTTTTTGTACCTGCTGCAAGTGCAGTGAGATCCACCATTTACAAAGTTGCTGTTTAAAAAAAACTGACAAAACACATCAAATGTAATTTATATACTTAAAATTTGTCTATGCACAAAAATAAGCAAATAAGCAAAAAATAAGCAAAAATACTTTAATAAGAAATTTAGATTCACAACAGAGCTTCTCATACAAGTTACTCTTCTTATTCTATCTCATTATTTTTACTTTACCTTCTTTCTGTGCAAAGTTTTAGACAGCCATTTACTGAAGTATCTTTGAAGGCCATAACTGGTATTACACAGCTCATCCTGTCACATCTGCAGCAATATGTTTGTTAAACTGTAAGTAGCAGCAATCAAAAACATTGATTAATAAACTATTCAGATCAAAAGCACAGATTACTGTTCAAGTCACAGGATAGAACTTACATTTTAATAAGAAGCTTTTTTTTCCACTATAAAAATTCCTGACTTCAGGTGTATTTAGTTGTAAATGTCTTGTTCAAAGCTGTAATTCTTTACTAATGTTATCTGTAAAACTAGCTAAAAACTAAGTGCTCTTTAGCCCTTTTATAGTGACCAGGAAAAACAGGTCAAATTCAGAAGCACCATTCAGAGCCTTTGTGGTGCTTAGTGAATGGTGCATATCCAGTCCTGTCCCATGGATTCCTGTGCCAGACTAACTCTACTCCCAGTCTTTTCTGACTTGGAAATGGCCCCAGAGTTCATAATGTGCACATTTACAGAGCATGAGCACCTCAGAGCCTGTGAGAGAGTGCTGAAACCTAAAAGCATCTATCATGTGGTAAGAGCTGCATTTTTTGTGCATTTATGGGTCTGAAGCATAGCATCATTGCAGCTACAAGTCATCTGAATGGGGGAAAAGAAATCATACACTGCAATATTTTAACTGCCCCTGGACACACAGTTCTTCACATTCCAGCAGCAGCATCTACAAAAGACAAAAGGAATGTCACACTTGGTTCAAGTACTCTAGTTCAGTGTCCTGTCTTTGACACTGGAGAGTAGCACAGGCATCCAAAAAAGCATGTAACAGACTCAGTTTTAAGATAACTACTTCCTGCCTTATGTCATTAGCACAAGGGTTTGCACCATTACCAACAAGGGCTGCGGTTTTTCCCTTAATTTCTTCCATACATTGATTCTCTCCCACCCTCAGATTTTTCCTTCCCTTCTCCCAGCCTCTGCACCCTCTCAGGGATTAGAGATAAGCAAAATGTCTCATTCCAGCAGACATGGGAGTAGCAGACAGGGGGGAGGTGTGCCCTAGTGTAGCACTGCCCTTCCAGCAGGATGATCCTGCTCTGAAGCAGCCTGGCTGCAGCTTTACCATGGAATTGCCCATCTTGCCCTACAAGGAACAGGAGCCAGCCAGGGAAAAGCTGCAGCTCTGAAAGACAAGGGCCCAAAGCTTCTTCTGGGACCTTTATTTCTAGAAGAACTAACAATAAGTTGATGTTGGGAGGAATGCAGATCTCATGGTAGGATGAACTACTGCCACATGCATGGCTTGTACCCACTTCTCTAAGCAGAGTTTAAACTGAGGGAACACAAAAACAACTCTGTGCTAGAAATGCATATGAGATGACACTTTTATTATTATGCACAAATTGTATCATTCACAGCTTACTGGTCTGTAGTCCTAGAACAAAGTGGAGATGTACAGTAGCAAACTTAAATGACTTTGCATTGACAGTGAAAATAAATCACATTTTAACGTTGCATCACACTCCTCATTGCATCTCAGTAGACATAGCTAGTATAGAATAAACAATAATAATTCTCATATATTGAGAGCTCCAGGATCTTTCCCTTATTGCATCTAGAGTGCATGTCTTTAAACTAAGTCCAAAAAACACAAAGCAACTAAAAAAAAAAAAAAATCAAGAGAAATGTGCAGCTGAAACAGCCACAGGTTACAGACTTGCATAGATATTGCCTTTTTTTTAAACTCAAGTGTCTTTGAAAAGAGTAACACAGCAGTGTGATTTTATATTTCAATTTATATTTCATACCTCAGCTTTTAAGAACTGGCGAAAAAATAACAGAACTAAAACTTATTTGATTATAATCAATAAGTAGTTCTTTACTAATTACTTAGTATTTCTTTACCTTCTTGAATTACAAAAAGATGTAACACTTCAAACTTTAAAGCTACTCATTCCAATGATGCTTCTTCATTGGAAAAAATGAAATAATCAGAAAAAACAGCAAAGACAACTGAGTAGCTAACAGTACAGTGGTTTAGTTTACAAATTAAACAGATTAACACCACAAATTAACAACACAGATTTTGCATGTTTTTTCATCACAGATTTGTTGGTTTGGGTTTTTTTCAGTTTTTTTGTTGGTTTTTTTTTTAATGGCACAACAATAGAAAGTCCAGCTGTTTTACAGAAGGCTTATAAGGAAATAATGCCACAGCCTTCAAGGACTGACTGGAGTGAAGCCTCACCACTCTGCATCTCCAGTGGCTTTTGCAAAAACATGGTCTTTACCCTCAATGGACATCACTCCATCTTTTAAGTAGAACTTCCATTTGTTCTTAGTTCGATGTATCTGATGAAAAATAATAATCAAAATTAATGAAATCACAAATATAAATTAGACCAGTCATTAAAAAAACAACAAGATGTAAGCACAACCAGTTTTACACACTTGGTTTTTATTTTAAAATAGTTATGACCCAAAATATTCAATGGAATACTCAATGGAAGCATTATACTTCAATTGTTTATAAAGAACTCCCTGCCCCCCAAGAGAGAAACCTCCTGAATCTCATCCCATCCTGTCCCACACTCCAATCCCACAACTTCCCCCTAAAAAGTGTTACCCATGACAGCTCAACTCCAGCAGGACAAGAGAACAGTAACAGGGCAATCCCAAAACACAGCACATCTTGCAAACCAGTGTAGCTTAACTAAAATGCAATGTTTTCCTTCCCACATGGCAATGCAATGTTGCAGGCACAGAGGTGTTAGGAACAGGCTAAAAACATCAAAACTTGACTTAAAAGCAAATATTGCTTTTTTTTTTTAAGTAAGAAAGAATTTGCATATTCTGTTTCTTTTAAAATGCCTGCAAAGAGATCCATACTCCAGAAAGTTTTGTTTAATACTAAAAGAAGGAATTTTAAATATCCCTAGAAAATTCCTTGAATTCTCAGTATCAGTTTCAAATTCCAGAAAGAAAAGAAACAGGACAGCAATTTTATCAACAACATTGTTTTAAAGTTAACAAGGAAACTTAGAACATAACTGGTTTTATCTACTTTCTACTGAGCCTACACGTTTCATTAAATCTGTATTGCAAAGGGGAAAGTTACCAACATCTTCCCCCAGTTTCTGTAACTCTCAATTTCTAATAACATCTGATATTAAATTTCCTGTAAGGCATGCCCAGTGCTGACCTTCCTAGTAGTTTCTGTTAGATTTTTAGGCAATTTTTCAGCTTATTTCAGACAAAACTTGCTCTAGATAACAGTATGCACTACCTATGGCAACTGTAATGTCTGAGTTCTGAGGCTGCAACACTTGGTGTACCTTTCACTGCAATACAGACACCAATAGCTTCATTTCAGAGGCATTTTCTACACATATCCCTGTAACTTCCCAAAATAACTGGTCTCAAGAAAGGTCAATCTGTCACAGTTTTATGAAGACAATTTTCTTACCACCTCTCCATTTCCTAAACCACAAGCATTAAGACAGGCATAGTTAGACACACAAAAAGTTCTCTCTAAGAACTTATGAAAGAATATTAAAAAAAGTCAAGGCACAATCTACAGACACATTTTTCCATATTTCCTTTAAAATATGCCCTTTTTTCCTCTTTTAAATTACTGACATGCAAGCATCCAAAACCATACAATAGCTAAAAGGATTTAATTTGATCTTCAGGAGCTCAAAGTAAAGTTGAATTTTAAACATTAAAATGAAGGTGGACAATAAGGCACTTAACAGCTACTTTGTTTCTCAGACACAACAAAATTCTGTTAGGAAAATCTCTCAGTGAGCACTATAACGACAGAAAAAAAAGGAAAAGAACATACATACACCTCTCTTTCTGTTATCCTTTATAAAAGCCTTAATTCACAGCTGAATATGCCTACATACATCCACAGAGATGTATGATCAACAGAGATGTTGATCTTACTTGAAAGTTAAGGAAATAAACAAGCTTTTGCATCTTTACAAATCATAATTTTGCCAGACTTCTTGTTCCCTTTTCCTTTAATAGCCCATTATGATTATCCTCTTTTCAGAAAACAGTAGGAAAGTCTTCAGACTATTGTCAGCTAAACACATCATTTAAACACTCCATTACAGCATTAGAGTTTCTTCAGAAGGCACTGACAGGAGAGCAGAGATGGATTTGCTGCAGGTATTATTTAGGATGATTAAAGAACAAAGATAAAAGTGTATTACTGTACCTTTTCATACTGACAAACGATCACATTGTCAGTGTCAAACAAGTCTGCAATGTCCTGCTCACTGACATCATCACCAGAGTTTAAGGGGTCCTAGAGATTAAAATTCTGTTTTATACACCCTTTCAGAATAGCATTGAATATACTTGGAATTAAACATTCCCAGAACAATAAAGTTACCATTGCAAAAATGAAGACCTGTGAAATCCACATTGCACCAACCTCATTTACAAGTACCTTTTACATGTTTGCATAAAACACCCTGAATAAAAACACAGGTCAAAAAAGCAAAACTGCTAAGTGATAAAGCAGTGACTGAAATACTGATGAAGTTGTATTTATGTGAAGTCCAAATGCTACAAGTTGATGCTCTTGTGAACAAACCCATAGGATACAAAATTGCATATCTTTAAGAAAAAGGAAAACCTAGGGCATTAACAGGGCATTAAAAGAAACACAGGGCATTAAACAGAGAACAAAGTTCTTGTATCACATTTTTCTCTAATCCCCTGTGGTCCTTCAGAAGGAAAGGAAACCTAGATTTGTATCCTGATCTTATTTAAATCTAATTCTTTAAATAATATCTTAAGTCAAAAGCTCCATTCCACTGAGACCAGGGTTTTACAAGAAAACTTTAATTCTGATAGCTAAGTATTTTAATTCATCCAATAACCAAATGACTTTCCAACAGTTCTTTCATTTGTCCATACTCCTCATAATGAGCTTTCAAGTAATTTCTCTGCAGTACCTCCTATCTCCAGAGGTTTGTAACTTCACTGTGCATGCCCTGCACCAAACTAACCAGGAACTGTTCTAGGTCCAACAATTCAACAGTTGAGAGATCTAATATTGTTATGTGCTTCTAAAGGCTTAAAAGTAAATTACCTCCTCAACTATGTCTATCTGGAGGTCTTCATTGTCCCCATCACTGCCGCTGGACTCTATGTCTGAAGAACTGTCACATTCTTCATCATAGTCTTCCTCATCATCCAGAACTCTTAGATCCTCTGAATCAATAAAGCCAATGAATTCATTCTCTTCTTTATCTTTGGTATGTGGTATTTGTTCCTTAGAAGAAACATCCCCGGTGCCATCGAGCTGACTTATGCCTTCAATGTCACTGCAGAGATCTTTCTCCAGCGGCGAATCGGATTCCGCCTGCTCCGTGGGTTCCGTGGGACAGCGGTGAAAGAGACCAGGGACAGCTCGTGAGTCAACACCCCCATGCTCAGCACAGCCTGAGGTTTGTGTTTAATGTATCAACAAGCGAGGGGCACTAGTACGGGAGTTGCAGGTTCCCCCGTGCTCAGCACACAGCCTGAGGTTTGTGTTTAATGTATCAACAAGCGAGGGGCACTAGTATGGGACTTGCAGGTCCCTCGTGCTCAGCACACAGCCTGAGGTTTGTGTTTAATGTATCAACAAGCAAGGGGCACTAGTATGGGAGTTGCAGGTCCTACTGCTTGTCAAGCCTGAGTACATTTGTAAATATGGCATTGCATCTAACTTAAACGGGACCCAGGTCAAATATTCCTCAGCAATACAGAAAAAAAAAATTTCTTACCCTTTTCTCTAAACACCTTTGTACTCAAACAACTCTAAAACAAAGGCAATCAAGTGGACACTTAGAATTTCTATTGCAAAAAATAATCCTCCCATAAAAACAAAAAAGGAAGCTACTCCTCCACCCCCAAAATAGAATTCTTCATTTTTGAAATAAAAGTCAAGAGGAACTGATCCTTCTCCCTCAACTCATTCAAAATGCTTTGTTTAAATAAGATATAAAAAGCTGGTAGAGACAGTAAATATTTCAGTAACTCAAGTTGCTGTTCATAAAAGTGACAGAATTCCTAAACAGAGCATTCACAGGAGCATAAAAGGGCTTTAAGGTTTCAGCCATCTTCAGTTTCTCATTAAATCTTTATTGTAGCACTTAATTCCCATCCATACACACTCCCTAGTTCAGGAAAGGAACACTTTGTTTTGACCTCCCATTCTCACTACAGACAGCCTTCATCATGCTGCCATCAGAGTTCAGACGAGCAACATTACACTTTCTATTTACAGACATTTGGCATTGCTGGCATTAAATTTGCATTTAATAAATTTGTCTCAATCACATATGAGCACTACAACTCAAAGTCACCAAGCCAGCCTGAACTTCAAACATCTGCAAATCATTTCTGGCACTAAAATTAGATGAGGTCAGGAAAGAGGCTTGTTAATTAAAATCACTCAAGTTTCCCACACAGCTCTAGCTGAGTTCTAGTTTATCCAGGACTTTTTCCCCAAGGAAATATATTTTCTTCAAGGAGATTTTCACTTATCAAATTTGACTTTTCATCCTGAATGCATTCTCAATACATCTTTAATACTCTTCACACATTATAAGATAAAATTAATCCCAGCTGATCCTGCAAAAGCACTTTGCCCACAATTGACCAGTATCCATATGCAGATCATGCCAGAATGATATGGAAGTTCTCAAGGAGTCTTTCATGTCTGCTTAGTCACAAAAAAACCCCAAAAGTAATCAGTAAGTCTAATACATTCTATCTATCCATTACATTTTTCCATATTTTTAAATTGATATTCTCATCAATCACAGTAGTTTTGACAAATTCTTAATGTAAAAACAAGCAGTCAGCTACTGCTATTCTAAACAAGCTTAAGATTGAACCATAAAATCAAAATAACTTTTGTTCTTCTCATTTAGAGGTGCTAGTTGTCACTTAGAAATGTGTTCAAACAACCTCCTCTAACAGATGTATTTTCATTAGCTGAGAAACAAAAGGCCTTACCTTGTCAGATGGAGCCATGCTGCCCTGATCCTTTAGAAATGCATTTTCATCCAAACTTTCCCCTGCAATAATCAGGTCAATGATATCATCAGACACCTGCTGCTGCAGCAGCTCCGGATGCTCCATGTCCAGCTGCCCCTCCACATCCAGCAGGACACTGCTTGAGCTGCTTGCCAAGGATTCATCAATAAAAAGTCCTTCAGAGCATTCTGGAGTAAACACAGCCGTGTGAAGGTTGTCATGCTGGAATTTTTCTGTGGATTCACTGCACTGATTCAACACTGCATTAATTTCATATTCCTGCAGACTCACAGAAGGCTGCTGGACCAAGGTAGCAGAGTTCTCCAGGTGTTGTTTTTCCACATAGCTCGGTTTAAACAGCACAGCCTGTTGGAGAGCAGCCTCCTGGGGCTGCAGTGTTTCACCAGCTGCATGGGCAGCAGATGCATTCAGCTGTGTGACACTGGCAAGGCTGGCCTGCAGAACTGAAGCTTGCCCAAGGGGATGAAACATCTGCTGCACAGGGTAGTGGAGAATGCTTCCATCTCCTGAGGCCTGTGTGACCACAACAGGCACATTCACCTTGTAAAGCTGCCCTGCAGAGAGAAGAGTTTAAAACTGCTTCAGCAGGTGAAACTACAGGCTCATCCAGGCCACTGACCTGTCTAAAAACAAGACCACTAAAAACAAGAGCAAACACCAGGACACACTATGAGAAAAAGGACATTTGCAAAGCAAAACTTTCCTCAAGCACAATTCCAACCCTTGAAAATCAGGCATTCAGAAGCTTTCTGAATCATGGCTTCCAGCCAGTCCATCATGTTTAACACCTCTTTTTGGGTCTGGCCTACACAGTACCCTGTGACAGTAAGTTCAATAATTTAACTACATACTGGATTTTAAATAAATAAATAAATACCCTGGGTTTTCATTTTTCCCATGTCATTCCAGAAACTAAGGAATACAAAATGAAACAGTAAACTATTCCATAGCTACAGGGCAAGTACATGCCTTTAAGGACATTTAGGTATTTTCTCTGCCTAAAAAAACTTTAAGTTTTTTAGAGAGAATACCTAATACCTAAAACTAATTTTAGTTTTAAAAAAAACCAAACAACCCCTAATTTATGTATCTTTTCTGAAGAAAACCAGTCCAAATACTGAATGCTTAAAGTTTTTACTATCAGTGTTAGAATTGAGATGCCAGAGCCAAGTTCCATATTTGCCTTTTCTTCTCCCCATACACACATGCTCACACAGACAGAATCACTGGTACCAGTCTACAGGTCTCATGACATCAGGAATTATACCTGAAACAGATAACTAGAGATGTCAGTTTTCATCAAAGAACAGCTGTTTGAGAGAAGAGTCAATGACTGAACTAAGCCTTCCACTGATCACACCAAAGCAGTACAAGCAGTACAGGCAGTGTTATCACCAAAAGAATGGGATCAAAAAGGTTAACAGATAGTTGGCTTTTATTTGAATAAGAAATCAATTTTGTCTCTGAAGCACCACAGTGCTTTTAGCTTTTTGAAAGCACAGAAGATTGCCCCAGAGAGACAGGGAGAAGGAGATACCTTCGTCTGGGCTAACAAAGGAAAGCACTTGTTAAGAGCTGTAAAACTGACACACCAACTAATCATTGCAGTTCCTTCCCCCACACAGCCACTACAAAAACAAAGTACAAAGAGAAGGGTAACTGCCTCTACCCTACACTTCTCATCTGTTTCATCTACTGTCCCTCAGACTGCCTTGCCACATCCCCAGGGCACTGCAAGGTTTGACTAATCCCCCTGTTACCCTTACCTGGTGCTGGCTGCAGCATCACTCCAGCTGGCATCTGCAAAGGGTAAGCAACACACGAAGGGAGAGCAAGAGTCACACCCACTCGTGGGGGCCCCTGCAACACAAGAGCTGGGCTTAGGCAGGACAGGGCACGGAGTGCCACACCTGGAGTATCCATGGGAAACAGGAGTGAGGGCCCCTCTGTGGTCATCTTCACTGGAAAGCTGCATCAAGCTTCTGAGGTTTAGACAGATGAAGAGTATTCTGCACCGACAGAGTAACAGCTTGCCCCAGGTGTTTCCTGCTTTCCAGGTATCACACTCCCTCTTTTTGTTAAGGCAACTTTTTCCATAATCCCTGCAAGTACCCACCATCCAGAAAGGTGTTTTTCTACTCAAAGTCACTTTTACCTAAGTTTATGCATTACTCCACACAGCACAGGTTTCTTGCCTAGGCCTATGAAGTCACTTCATAGTCTCTTTTCTTCCTGGGAAGCAAAGAGCTGGATATACACCTCCCATTAAATCTAGCTCTTCTGAGGAAATCCAACTTTTCAATCAGGAAACGCACATATTGCACAAACATCTTCCCAATATTATATTTCAACTTGACAAGCTACTTAGCTTGAGGCTCAGGAGGCACTCAGTAAGTTCATCAAGCTCTGGCAATCAGTGGCTGCTCCCCAAAGAAATTTTGCTATGCCCAGAGTTCCAAACTTGTCAACTATAAAAACACTCATTTTCCTTCTGGATGATTTCTACACCTCACAGATAATGCTGCTCCCAGCTCCCCTAGTGGTAGTATTTCCCAGCCATGCACTATTTTAACAACCAGTAATAAATTTTTTTTCTTTTAAAAGTATATGTAGCTGTGCCATTTCCACTACACTTTCATCCTATGGGCTAAATACAGGCAGCTGTATCTTTCCAACATTTCTGGCTTCACTTCTTGTAGAACCAGTTGGTACAGCCCATCCTTTTTCATTGCTCCAACAGAAGCAGCAGTGTTACAACTCTCCCTCCTGAAGTCTATTAATAATTGGAAAACAATTTTAAAAAGTTAGGAGTCCAACATAATCAAAACTGAAGTAAAACATCACTACAGCTACATACCAGTTTTGCTGCTGTGAAATGCTGAAAACCTCTGCCAGCTTGGATGACATAAGAAGCTGTAAAAAAATAAAAAAGCCACTTTACAAAAAACATTAATTTCTTGGATACAGTTATCATTCAATAATTTACAGCAAACATGGGTGAAACGAAAGCAATCTAACTTCAGTTCATCCTCATTAGTGAGCACAAGTATTGCCTTGTCAACTTGAGGAAAACATGCAAGTAGTTTTTTCACAGCAGAGCAAAACCAATGATGCTAAAAGTAGGAAGAGTAGGATAAGATTTTCAACAGCACCCAATACTGAATTCCATGGAAGAAAAAAGGGCAAAGGGAAAACTTTCCTGGGCTTTTAGAAGCAAGCAATTTCGATAGCCTTAACTAATTTGAAAATCTCTAGCCATGGGGCAATTCAAATCCCCTTTTTAGAAATAAATAGATTTACTCACACTGCTTGGCCATATTATTGCCCTTTAAAAACTTAAGAGTAAGAAGGAAAGGCTCATTAAATATAAAAGCTCCAATAGCCTGCAAACACAAAAGTACATTCCCTTTAGTCACATGGAACTAATAAAACACCTGCCTCCAAAAATGGTTCGTTCAACTAGGAAGACTGTAAAGAAAAACAACCAAACAAACACAAGAAAGGAAGGGGAAAAAAAAAAGGAAAAAAAAGTGAAGAACCCCACTGATAAAGAATGCCTGCCCAAGCTTGAAATACACTACAACACAGATTTTCATTAAATCATCTCATATGGGGTTTGTCCTTCATGGGCAAAGGTGCTAACAGCCTCTCACTTTGGGATAAGTCTCAGCTGAGTACTACACTCTGCCACAACAATACCACAGTGGTCAGCTGGACTCTATTAAGAAGAATAGGTCCTGATGTCAGAGACTGTGTGAAAGTCAAGTACTCCGCTGCAACAGGAATGCTGCTTTTAGAAAAACTAACTGAAAGATAAACTAAAAAGCCTTCCTCTCTTCTGTTTGAGCAAGGGATTACATTTCAACAAATTGAGAAGGAGATTAAGCCCCAACCTGACAGCAGAACTGCATGGCACAAACGAGCCATAAAACCTCTGCACATCAGGACACACATTAACAGGGGAAGCAGGAGCTTAACCCTGCAGGTAAATTTGCAACTGGAGTGCTACAAGCCCTTCAGACTTGGAGGACTGCAGACAAGGAGGCTAAAACTCTCTGCTTGTTTTGCCACTGGAAATGAGCAGCTGATGAAAAGCATGTAGAGAGAATCCTATTCATTTATTAAAGTTTAATTCATCATTTACTGGTCAAATTCTGCTTTCAAATAATTACTGTTCCACATCAAGCTAGATATATGCATAAGATATATACACAAACCAAGGGTATTTCAAGTCTTCCAAAAATATCCCTAAATCAATGAGATATTCTTAAATTGCATGTACTGTGTCCAACAACATCTGACCTGCTGAAGTCTGCAAAAGGCTGTGAGAGCTGTGTGGCAGCTGCAGACTGAACCGTGGAGAACAGTGGCTGTGTTTGAAGAAGCCTTCTGTTGCTCTAGACTGTGTCACCTTCGTTTCCCAAAGCTGCAGCAAGATTATTAAGGTCAACAAGCATCAGCTTTTAAAACAAACTGCATCAAAAAAGATAATCAGGTATTCCCAGCTTTTCCAAGAGTAAATTGACTGATTGTATCTAACAAATAGGGCAGCAAAAACTAACCAATTTCAACTCCCAGCAGCCCCCCACACCACTGGCAGGACACTTGTAACTCAAGCCAGGGCAAAGTTTGCATGTTTTGGAGGGCAAAGAAATGGACAGGTCCATCATCTCAAAAGAAAAACATAAACACAACTGCTATTAATGCAAGGGGAGCCAACAAACCTGCTTCAAGTCTTTCAGAACCTGCTCCTCTACACCCTCCTCTGCAAAGAGCTCCCGCACACCTTCAATCACATCTTCAATGATGGACTTGTATAGCTCAGGCTGCATTAGGAAAAAATAAATATTTTCAACTTAAGATGAGCATTAAGTCATTTGAAAAGATAGCACAAAGTCTAATCTCACCTCATAAACTGCTGTTACAAACTGAACAGCGTGAACAGATCAGTTTCATAAACTGAATGACAAATGCAAAGGTCTGCAAGTCCACTCATTCTTTTAAATTTAACACTCTAAAAAAAGTACTGGATTTGAGCCTCAAATTATTGTTTAGGCTACCAATAATTTTGTAAATGCTTAAAAAATCCTAGAAACATTCAAAAACCATTGCTGTGCTGTATTTTCAAACATGCCTGTCTAACCCCATTGTGTCATACTGGAATCATTGCTCCTAATCTAAGGGTCAACCAATAATACAAGCTATTAAAAATAAACCATTCCATCAGAAGCTGAATGTGAGGAACCCACAAAAAGCAATTGAGATTTTTTTGGTGTTTTCTTTGTGGAAACAGTCTGATGCTGCATAGTAACCTAACTGTGGAAATCTGAACACTACTTTTATCAATACAGATCATTCATCTTACATTACAATAGGAGTCCAACAGAACATTTTATTCCTTCTTCCACCCATGATGTCAGTGATTAAATCACAATCCTCCAGTCATTCCTGGACAGCAGATACACACGAGCTTCGAGATTTCTACACTCCAATGCAAATGTAAGATAATGAGCCTTTATCAATTTAAAGCTTATTAATCTTGACTCTCATTAGCCAGAATAGCCTACACAAGGTGAAAAATGAAGCTGAGATATTTTAGGAAATCTTACAAGATTCTAGATTAATAATATATTTTTTTTAATATCAAATTAATATTTTACTTATCCAAAGTTGTTCTGAAGTGCAGATGACAAACAATTTCTTTTCAAAGAAAAGAAGATATTAAGAACTAACATGTTACACTTTCTGGAAAAAAGCAACCAACATAACTACTTTAAAAACATACTCATGTGTGATTTCTTATCAGGGGTTATCAACCTCCAAAGAGTTCCCCAGCACTTTTTCAGGATACTAGAAAGATGAAGAGGGAAAAAAAAAATTTCCTTTTGTACCTCTACACTAAAAGCTGCTGATCAGCCCATATGTCAAATGCTCTGCCTTCACTGCTAATCCAGAAGAGAATCTAAATGTAAATCTTTCAACGGGCCTATTCCTCTCCCCAGGATTGCCAAGCTACAGTGAGTACAAATATTTATTGTGCTATATAAAAACTGCACACAGCAACTGAAAAATTCAAACACCACATGCTTGCAAATTAGAGAAAAATGGTTACAGCACAGACGCTATTGTACTCCAGCTTAATATTCCTTTAGACTCCTTCGCCAGAACCAGGCCATCCAGAGTGGGAACCGTCCAACTCCGGTTTTACTCGTGTGCAGTGGGGTGGCAGGAGGAGCTCATGCAGATCCATTCCAGCAAAGCCACCACGGCTCCCTCCCCGAGGGGTTCCCGTCCCTGGGGGAGCCCCAGGAAGAGAGAGGCGGCAGCGGCCAGACCCCGTCACGGCACAAAGGCCTCCGCACCGCCGGCCTGCCCAGCGTCCCTCCCACCCCGCAGCTACCCAGGGCCAACCCTTGCCACAACGCTTTTGCCCACAAACGGACATTTTCAACAGAAGAGAAATGTAAAAGTTTGTGGGTTTGTTCTTTTTTTTTTTAAAAAAAAAGGCTTTCGACGTCGTCCTTGGGCTTCCCGCGCCAGCAAACGGGCAGCGGCTCCTGGCCAGGCTGGGAGGCGACTTCTTCATCCCCAGGGTCCTGCAAGGAGGAGCGGCCAGACCCCGCTAGCCTAGCCTAGCCTAGCCTAGCCTAGCCTTACTAAGCCTAGCCTAACTGAGCCTAGCCTAACTGAGCCTAGCCTAGGCACTCACCACGGGGCTACCGTGAGCCATGGCAGCACCAGCCGCCGCCGCAGCCCCCGCCCGCCTTTAAGGCGCCGTTGCCAGGAGGACGCGGCCGGCCCCGCCCGGGCCCTGCCCCGCCGGCCCTCAGGGCTCCTATTTCCCCACACACCCCAAACCCTGCCGGCCCTCAGCTCTCCTGTCCACCTCACACACCCCAAACCCTGCCGGCCCTCAGGGCTCCTATTTCCCCACACACCCCAAACCCCGCCGGCCCTCAGCTCTCCTGTCCACCTCACACACCCCAAACCCCGCCGGCCCTCAGGGCTCCTATTTCCCCACACACCCCAAACCCCGCCAGCTCTGGGGCACATCATGTTAAAGCCAGACCCTAAAACTCAGGGTGAGCCGCCACTGTGCGGTCTGGGCTCCAAGGTGCAGCCTGGAGCATCAGCCTGTGAGCACAGGATTTATTATTCCCACTGGGGTGGGAATGCACCTAGGAGAGCTGGCTGCTAATGCGTGTCGTTTTTGCTTTAATAAACCCTGAAGTCGTGATTACCTCCTAAACGGGGAGAGCTGAAGCTAAGCGTTTCAGTTAAGCAGCAGCAATCTGGTACAACTACTCAATTATTGCTTACATTTGCAGCAATCTGTTCATATGTTAATGCAGAGATCTACTAATTTAGCAGTTACTAATCTGGAAAAATGTTCATTAATCTCATATGTGCAGGAGAATATATACTTAGGTCTTTATGCACCTTTGGTCGGTGTTGCCCTGAGGCTTCTGAGAACCTAGAAATATAATCTATTTTTCGTTTCATTTTCCTTTGTTTTTCATTTTTTAGGTAGCTATGTCGTTGCACTGCTGTTTGGCTTGTGAAAAGGAGACTCACCCATTAAGCTTTAATTTTTAAGGCTTACACATCCTGAAAAATGAAAATATTTTAATGAAAATACTGTCAGACCCTTAATTAAATAGCCAGACTAACACCTACAAAATAGAAGAAGCAACACCCTTAATAAGCTGTGTTTTCACAAGTGAGACAAATGCAATTTGCTGTTGAAGTAATTTTTCTCTGCAAGAAAATATGTTTAATGACACTGCTTAAGTCTTGAATTAAACAGCAGTTGCATATTCAGCTGTTCTCTATGCCCTCCATCATTGTGAGGAAAAGGCAAGCCATGTTGCTTTGCTTACAGAATAACTTAAATAATAAACCATATTTTTTCCTAAAGCACAGTGCTCATTTGAAACTGCCTGGGCCAGTGCATACCAGAAGTGTCCTTATTCTTCTCCTGACTTTTTTCCTGTCATGTCAGCAGAGATAGCAGGAAGGAGCTGCAGCCTTGAGGCTCTTGCTGGGCCCTGAAGGTCGCAGATGGGGATCCTGCAGCTGGCTGCCACCTCCTCATCAGGCAGCCAGCCCTGGCCCAGAGCCATCGCCGTGCCAGCACGCTGTTCAGGGCTTCCAGAAAGGTGCAAGTGCAGGGAGAGCATTCAGAAATGAGCTCTCTGCTTTCTACCCCCCTATGTTTATCTCAGGGTTTACACAGTGCCTTAGAATCAGAGCAGTTTATACACCTAACTTCCAAAAGAAGGAGAGCTGGGGAGTTTGGTACCAAAGGACTGCTCAGCTCTCTCAGATGGTGGTCAGGTGGCTTTGCCTATGTCCACAGGAAAATTTGCAGACCAAAGCAGATTATCCTTACTTGAGGTGGACAGCATGTGTCTGTATTTGCATTCCCACAAGGCACTGTGGGCATCCCCCATCTGTTCTAAATGATACCATCTGGATTGTGAATAACAAAGGGCCTGTCACTAGGTCATGTCAGCTCCCTTCAAGCTGGGACAGCAGATAAACCTACTCATAGTACACAGATATTACTGGGGATAAAGTAGGAATGGGAATACAGCTTTCCCAGCTGCACAGGGAGGATGCAGAGGGCACTTCCTGCTAACCAAGACACTTCTGTTTTCATCTGTGGCCTAGCAACACACCTTATATAATTTCTTTTACAAATTCCTAGGGAAGGTATCTTTTCATCCAAGCACTCTCAGCTGAACACCATGAGAAAGCCTGGTATGCACAGAAAAATTCAGTCATTTCTGAACAAGGGGAAAAATATAAAAATATCTGTGACTAGCATTACTCATACTGACTGGCTAGCTTTGATGTGGTGAGCTTAACCTACTATCCATGTCCTGCCAACAGTGTTGTCATTTTCATGCTTATGGAAGTTTTTAACATTTAATCCCACTTTTAAGAGAAGAAACTGAGGCACAGACCCACCAAAAATCTTGCCCAAGCTCACAGATGGCACCCAGGAACAGCATCAGGGTTTCATTAGTCTTGGTTCAGCTTCCAGTCCAGCTCTCCCCATTGTAGTCTCTTTAAGGGCTCAGCAGAGTTTTAGAAAAGAAAATATTAACATGCTGTTCAAACCCTCCTGATTTTTCTGGGGTTTTGTCTGCCTTTGGAATAGTGCTGCTTAAGGGCACCTCAAACATTCGTTTACTAGACAGATTTTAATTTGTAATTATTTATACTCCTTTTGGTACACGATGTCTAGAGAAGATTTATTTTTGGATGATAAGCCTTTATTAATCATTAAAAAAAAAAAGTTACCATTTTCAAATGTCTTCCCTCTAAGAAACAGAGAACCCTCAGCACACTCAGATGCTTGGTCATGAATGCCCTCTCCTGTTTAAATCCAGCATTGCTGCTGGAGAAGAACACAGCCACACAGCTGCAGGGCTGCACAATTCTTTCTCAGGGCATATTATACAAACACCATCTTGCCTTTTCTTTCCAAGTAAAGGCAATCATTCTTAGGAGGAACTGGTTGCAGAATCCAGGCAGTCCTCATGGAGATAACATGACATGAGCAGAGGTGTAATTTCATTTTAAAGATATCCTCTAATGTGTTGCCTTTGTTTTCAGCTGTTGACTCATAGATATATGGCACTCCAGCCTCATAATCAATTTTATTAACAGCATGATTTTGTTACAAGCTCCATCATTTCCCTCAGAGTTCTGAGACAGATAATACTGGGACTTGTGATTTCTTCCTTTTTCATTTATCATGTGTGACTCCTGTTTCTTCAAGAGCCTCTCTTTTTCTTTTACCTGATTTAAACCACTTTATCAGAGCTATAGAACGACCTCTCCCTTAATTCAATGTAATGACAAATTTTCAGGACATTGGGTGGTTTATGAAGGGCTCTGACCTGTACAAACTGCTATATAAAAATGGCAGTCTGATGGATTGAATATACTGAAAGGTACTGTATATCTCAGCTCCTCAATAAGCCCAAAGATTTGTGTAGTATCAGTACACCTAATTAAGGATGAAACAAGCCTTTCCTCTCCTAAATACTCACCCTGATACATATGCCTTATGTGGACAGAAAGCCTCAAAGGGAAAGAGCAGCCACCTGGGGTGGGGAGGGGTCATTTCACTGTGCTTATTCTTGTCACACTCCTGCTGATGTCAGGCTCAGTGCCCGGCCCCTGTTCCCTCACCTCCTTTGCTATCTGCTTTCTTGCCCTGGGTAGGATGTACAGATGTGTATTTTTTCCCAGTGACACCCCAGCCTCCTGACCTGCATCCTAAGAAAAGCCACAGTCCAGTTCCCTCCTCTTTTGTTCATTGTCTTTGCCTTCATGGCTCTTTAAGTCCTTTGCCTTTGCCATCTGGTTTTACCCTTCTTGATCAGTGGATGAAATCTCACCCCTTCCTCACCTATCTGTAATTGCCACTCATCTGCTCCTTGCTCCCTGGCTCCAGTGGGGAGGGATTAGCTTCTAGGGGGTGCAGAACCACACAGAGGCAGGGTGCAATGGGAGAATAAATGCCAGAAACATCATTTCTCCTTATTTGAATTGGCTGATGGAAGTTCATTGCTGAGCAGATGATTGCAGAAGTCCAGCAGTTCTAGTGTGAAGTTAAATAAGAGCAGAGCAGCATGTTTTGGTCAAGGCCAGTTTGCTCTGCCTAAGTTTGGATTTGGTAATTTCAAGAGGAATAAAGCTGAGTGACTGCATCAGGCCTTTGCAGCAGCAGTGAAATTTGCAGCACCAAGCAACCACTAAAATCACCCAGCAAGTGACTTTGAGAGACAGGCTGAAGCACAGCTAAGCAGTCAGGCTGTCCTTCTTACTGCCTCATTAATACCAATTTAACTCTGCTAAAGAATAACTCAGATGTATGGAGAGCAACCTTCACTGTCACACTGGCTGTGGGAAGCATTTATATGAGGACCCCAGTATTTGCTAAAGGTCATATTCCTGAGCTTCCTTTTCTGAGAAAACAAGGAGGGGCTCCTGCTGTCCTAATACACAACTGTACACACCTTTCCATTTTTGGTTTTTTTTTCTTTTCACCCCCAGCTCCACTTTTGAGTAGACCTACCCGGAGCGGATTTTTTGCACTCTCATTTTGACATTACAATCACATAATTAGCATCAAAGATATTCAGTAATGGATTTACATGGGCTAAAAAAGCCTTTTCCTGTTTCTGTTCAGGCAGTGGTTGGTTCCCTCCATTTCAGATGGAGTCTCATCTAAATCCTGGTGTCATTACTTCCATTTAGACAGTGCCATCTGCTCCATGCTGCAGATGACACATGATGGTCCCTTCCCAGATGGCAGTCCAAGAAGGTTACAGTGGTAGCTCACCTCTGGATATCACCAGGCTAATGTCTAAATTCTTGCTTTAAATCCTCCCTTCTTCACAGCTGGGTTTTGTTTGATGTTTTCATTGCATTCCTTACAGCATTGAACCTTGTCATTTTCATGGCATGAGCAAGACTGTCCTGAGGACAGGTCAGCACTGCCGAGAGCGGTGCAGGTATGAAACAGGGATGCTCCAGGCCCTGCAAGTTCTGCGTGGTGCACAGTGGCAGGATTTAGGATGCACTGTATCAAAGCAGGGCTCCTCTTGGAGTTCTGGATACTGAGAATTTTAGACTTTCTGTACAGACAGGCTCTGACTCCCAGGAGAGCACTGCATTTGACCTGAGGCTGTGGAGCAAGCTTCCAAAATCGATTGATAGCACTGGGATTACAGGTGTGCAGTTGGTTAGAAATGTGTAATATCACAGGGTGGAAAACATAGGGTTTGAGGTTTTAGAATATAGTAATAAATATGAAGCAAGATGGAGGTTTTAGGGCAGAGACAGGTTTTTCTTCTTTAACTTCTTCTTCCTCCTTCTTCATGGGTTTGGCTGGTATTTTGTAATTGGACAGAAAAATCCGCAGCGCGGAGTTCGAGGGATTAGTTATTGGGCTACAAGTGAAAATAATTTAGGTGCCATCTCTTAATTGGATAGTTTAGCCTTAAAAGACCTTGTAACAAGAGATAGTTAGCCATTTTGTGCCTTGCTAATGAAAGACTGCAGAACTCACTGCTGTGAGACTGTAACACTGATAAGAAATAATAAACACCTGAGTCTGAACACGAACTATCGTCTCAAATGCCTTCAGTCCCGACCTCGAGAGAGATAGAAAAAGGATGCCAAAAACCGGCAGGCCCCCTGCCTGGCCTGTCCCTGCCCTGCTCGGGTGGGGAACCTTCCCTGTGCCCCCCATCAGTCTCACAGCCACCTGCTGTGCCTGCAGTGGCTCTGCCCCTGCTCTCCAGCTGCTTCTCCAGCTGCTTCAGCTCCTCCTCCCCACCCCAGGAGACCATTCACTTCCTTTCCCCACCCTGCCACCCGCAGCCATCCCCAACTTTGTTCTCAATACCTTCCCTTGGAAGCGCTTCTCTGCATGTGCTTTTCTGTTTCGGTCCCTTTCCTTGGTAAACTTTTCAGCTTGACTTGGAGAGGCATCAGTTCTCCTTAGAGACAGCTCTGTGCAAACACGCTCTGCTTGCTGCCCTCTCCTGCCCGCTCCCGGCTCGCTCCCTGATTCCTCTCTCTTACCCCCACTGCTGGTCACTCCTCACGCATCTCTTCGACTCCCAGTGCTTCCCTACTTCCGACCTTTTCCCCTTGGGCTTTTATTGCTGGGAATGGAAGTGAAAGTTATTCTCAATTAAACCAAAAAGGCCATCACAGTGCAAAGTAATACTGGTTTGTACCCACTCACAGCCAGAAGTACCTCATCACACTGGGATTTGGGATGGCAAAGCAGAACGTTGAGCCAATGCTTTTCTTTTCTTTTTATTAGTGAGGCTTCAGCAGGGAGCATAAGCACCACTTACAACATGTTATGCTTGTTATTGTAAAAAATTTACTGGTTGTTTTTGCTAAGGAAAGAATAGTCCTATAAAATAGCACATACAAGGCATTGCAAATACTAGGAAGCTGTCCCAAAATAAATGTTTTCATGTTTTTACTTATATTCCAGCAATTTCCCATCTCATTTTTTTCATGTCCCTGAATCACGTTGTTCGCTGATACTTTTAAACATTGCACAATGTTTAAGCTCTTTAAGGGAACCATACTTTTGCTAGATACCTGCTTTCCATTTGCAGGTGCTCACTGAAGGATAGCACAGCACTGAAGTGAAAATGGATGTTAACTCAATTTCCCTGTGGTTCCCAGAATAGCTGATTGCTTTGCTACAGACACCGCAGCACAGGACAAGTGGCATGGTTATTTTATTCTTTAAGCCCATTCTTTGAATGCTGCTTCATAAACCTCTTGCCTCATTCCCATATTTCCCCACAGAGGTCTCACTGTTTCCCTAGTAACAGAACA
Source organism: Agelaius phoeniceus (assembly GCF_051311805.1). Taxonomy (NCBI): domain Eukaryota; kingdom Metazoa; phylum Chordata; class Aves; order Passeriformes; family Icteridae; genus Agelaius; species Agelaius phoeniceus. The sequence goes on along the minus strand of NC_135267.1, from coordinate 104,472,364 downwards.
GACTTTGAAATTTGTGAAAGTCTTAAACAGTTGTCACTACATTATATTCAAATATCCCAGAGAGACCAGAGGGAGCACTCAACAGGAAAAACCACGGCATTCTTTGGGTTAGTACTGCTAGGAAATAAGGCAGAAAAGGGTCTGCCATAAATCATTGTGAGAACCCCCCCCCAGAGTGCTGCATCCAGCTCTGGGAGCCCCAGCACAAGATGGACATGGAGCTGCTGGAGCAAGTTCAGAATGTGGCCATGGAGATGCTCAGAGGGCTGGAGCAGCTCTCTTGTGAGGACAGGCTGGGAGAGCTGGGGCTGTTCCCCCTGGAGGAGAAAAAGGATCCAGGGAGACCTTACAGCACCTAAAAGGGGCTACAAAAAGCTGTGACAAGAGCAGTTAGTGCTAGGACAAGGAAGAATCTTTTAAATTGAAAGAGGGCAGGTTTGGATTAGATGAAAGGAAGAAGTTCTTTACTGGGAGGGTGGTGAGGCACTGGCACAGGTTGCCCAGAGAAGCTGTGGATGCCCCACCCCTGGAAGAGTTCATGGTTGGCTGGGACGTTGCACAACCTGGTGTAGGGAAAAGTGTCCCTATGCATGGCAGGGAGATTGGAACTGGATGATCTGCAAGGTTCCTTCCACCCCAAACTGTTCTATGATAAATGTAATCTAGTGCATCCCTGAGCTTTCTGCTACCAGCTTTATCTGAGTGATATTCCCCACTCACAGACTAGAACTGTTCTTTCTTATGAGCTGCAATACCTGATGATCAAGATCAACCAGTTAATTACAGTAATTGCAAAACTAGCTTGATACATTTCTAGTAAGGGGACAAGAAACTGCTAGTTTGAAATACAACTTTATTTTTTTAATCAATATGCAATCTACAAAATGTTATTACAAGATTATCAGCATGATCTCTTTGCACTTATACTGACAAAAGACCCAAATAAAATTATAGTTTCCATTAGGAGTAACAGCACTGCTTCAGAATTATCAAAATTATTGCTAAGAACTACTAACTGCAGCAGTTAGTTACTGTGTTAAGTAACAAAAAGACAAATAAATGCAAAATAGGAGTATAGACACCAATACCGCAGCAAAGAAGTCTTCCAGGTAAAATAAACACAACCAAAAGTAACGTGTGAAAACATGTGTTCAGATGTAAAATGCTTTTGGACAATTAATACAGAATCTGGAGGAAAACAAAGCCAGGAGCATAAGGATGACAGTGGCTTGGTATCAAGCTCAATGGAGTGCATCATCATCCTCATTTCTTGAGAGTTTCTACCCAGGAGCAACAGAACCATTGTTCCCCATCTCTGCAGAGCTTCAGCTGTGGCATCCAGTACTTTTCTTACCCTTTGTGCTCTCTTCTGGTTGGAATAAGCAGACATTGCAGGTTTCTTACTTACTGACATAAAAAATCATCTACAGACCATTACCACTATTTCTTTCTTCTTTTTTTTTTTTTACCTCTCTTTTATTCTTAGAGACTTTGATGATCTCATTTTATCAGTTAAAAGACTTCCAATGACTTCAATGGGTGTTTGAATCCAAAATTACATCAAGTACCATTTACCTGGAGTAATACAATTAGTATGGGAAAGATGAATGCAAAGATAAAGTTTGTCGGTTTCAGCAAATACGACACTTTGTAAGGCAAACACACTATAAAAATAGTTGTTCTCATTGATTTCTGTTTTAAATACAAAATCTCCCAAACCCTGCTGGTCCTTTGTGAAGGAAACACAGATAACATCTAAACACTGCCCTGAAGTAAATGTTAGTGAAATGTCAGCATCTAAACTGACCCAGGCAGTTGGAAGCATTTCAGTGGCGGCAGGCGCGCGCTGCGGGAAGCAGAGATCAGACACGTGTGAAACCTGGCTCCTCACATGATGCCAATACCTCATGGGTTATTTAAAGCTCCAGTCCTTCTGCTAGCTGGACACTGCTTATGCATCACAACAGCTTATAGCAACTCTTCCTCGTCTCCATTGCCCTTCCCAAAATTACAATTAGACTACTTGTAGCTGAGATTTCTAAAGAATTCAGAGCCCATATGTTTGATCAGTATCAGCTGCTGATACTACCAGTAGTAAGGCTAATTTTAAGAAAACTGCAGCTAACATTCATGGGAAATGTTAGCAATGAGTCTTAAAGTTAAGAATATTTGGTCAGTAAGTTATGCTCAAGACAATACAGAAGAAAGGAGAAGCCTGGTTATTTCTGGTTTGGCATGTTGCAATATAATAGGAAGTTAGAATTTGATGTCAGGGGAAAAAAGTCAGACAACCCAAATTTTCTTTCATTAAACTGCAGCCTATTTTTAAATATTCTGACATCAAGGCATATGAACATCAGTGTGAGACTGAACAGGGCAATTATTCAATCTCAGGCTGCACTAATTGTCAAGTTTAAACTGAAAGCCATGTATTAAACAGAGTAACTTTGTTTCAGTGTAGCAGTATTTCTGTGGAGTTAATTCCCTGTTATCCTGATCCAATTCTGATTAAAGTTAATCACAAGTCTTACAAGCCTCAAATGAAAATCCAGGGGTTTGCAACACAGATAAAGCTGTAGCTTGACCTTTTTTTGCTATTGAGTTCAGTAAGTCTGAATGATCATTTGCACCATTACACCTTAATACAATTCTTTAGAAGGAATGGCGACTTATAAGGTGGTCATTCATTATTGAAGCCACTCACTGCAAACAGTAGCTTGTATCTTGAAGGGTCAACACTACACAGGCTCCTTAAACACACCCTGAGACACAGCAGACACCTGAGAGCACAGCAGCAGCCACAGCTTCTGCAGGATCTGTGACACCACCAGGTACCCAATGCCCAGGAGGGGAGTGCTGTGAATAGAGATCCTCAGATGAAAGAGAGATGGAATGGAGATATTCAGGTTCCTCCTTCTTAAAAACAGAAAGATAGGGGCCAGCTGGGTGAGACAGGCTCTGGAGAGCAACCACTGTTAACAGGTTTACTGAATTAGCTGTTTAATGCCAATGAAAACAAGTCAGCCCCAGACAAAGGTAACTGCAGGTAATTGCAATGCATATTTTGCTTCCTCTACCTCACTGAGCAAAGAGGTTAATAAATATTGTAGCTGTAGTACAACCATGGACTTCAGCAAACTGCAGAGCTTGCCACGTCACCAAGTATAAACACTTTGCCCTGGTGGCAACACTGTGCTCCTTAGTTCAGCTGAGCAGAATACAAACCAAAATTAAATATTAATAAAACACACCAAACATGACTTGAAGGTGCTAATGGCTTCTCAAGTCAAAACACAAACAGAGGAGGCAACAGCTGAGACATATTTGGATCACTACTATAGTCCAACGCTTGCTTAGATTTATAACAATATAATCTGCTAATAAAAAGGGATATATAGAGAAGCCCAAATACCATAATAGTCTATTTGGGGTTTTGGCAATGCAATACCCATAAAAAACCTGCCCTCAGGACTTACTGTAGAACCTATTACCCATTTCATTCTCAGATTCTGGATGGGGGGAAAAGTTTATTGTGATGAACTAGGTTCATATTATGGTCTTCTGTTTCTTCAGACTGGTAATTTTCTCTGTGTATATCCCACATATTTCTACTTTTGGGGAATACCATTTATCTGTATTTTTACACAGTGTTCATATAAACAGTTACAAGCTATACAAAATATAAAGTGAGGCAGTGCATTCCTATATTTTTGTTCTCCACTAATTTTAGTTTGAAGTAAGGCTAATTTTAAGAAAACTGCAGCCCCCAAAAAAAAAAAAAGGGTATCATGAGCATTTTTAAAGTTTCAGACATGGAATTACAGCCTGCAGAAAATGGCAAAGGGGATAATGGTTGAAGGGAAGTATTAAAACCTTTCCCTAAAGGCCAATTGTTTGTGGAAAACACAATTAACACATTGACATTAGTGATCAGGCAGCTCAGGCTGCCTGATGAAGCATCTCAGCTTCGTGTCTCTTGTGACAGGCCATTCCTGCATTACTTCCCCATGGAAAATGCCTTCAGAGCCAGGAGCATGAAAACATCTCACTTTCCATGCATGTCTTAAAAGTTACTCAAAGCTACAGCTCCTGCAGTTTCCATACCAACATCTGGAACTTGCATCCTAAAGGAGACACAGAGCAAACAGCAGCAACCAGTCTTTTCTCCAGCTTGTGGGGGAAAGCCTCCTCTGGAGTAAATTCTCCAAGCCTCATCAGATGAAATGGCCCTGGACTGATTTACACTCACTGAGAATCCACCCCTTATCTCACTTGCTGCAGCAGTGAAAAGGAACTGTCTAATGCTGGCACAGAAGCTTCAATCTCATCTGCCATATGGGGTTTTTTGCCCAAGAGATTACTTTGAGTGAACCTAAAAAGTGCTGAGGAGGGAACAGTTGCAGCCACAGAAGAATAAAGAGTATTATTGCAGAGGACCCTTTTTCTCAATGAAATCACCCAATTTCCAACTCATTCATTAAGGCTCTTGTGGAGAATATTATTTGGACTTGTTCTACACACATACATCAAGGGGAGCCAAAACATGAGGGACTTTAGTTTTCAAACAGCACTAAAAAACGCAATTGGTCCTTCTGGACCTTGCACAAGTGCTGATTGATCATGAGCACTCTGGAAGTTTTTATTACCAAATATTAAATGTCCAAGTGACATGAACCTTTTGAGTAGTGCCATTGGGTCTCATTAGGGAGTATGAGATCATTCCCCAGTCACACAACAGGAAAACAATACCTTAGAATCAGTCAGTGAAGTGCTCACATCCTGCTGCTCTGACAAGGAGACCTCACTCATACCAGGACTCCCATGACAGGAAGTTTACTTGAATGCAGGCCAGGCCAATGAGCACTGATTTGCAGACTCAAACCCATAAGCACTAAAAAAAAAGTTCAATGACCGTGTTTACCCTAAACTAGGTCACTGCCCTTCTTCTAACAATAGAATTTCCTATGGAAATTGATTCCTACTAATATCCTGTGACAGTGCCTCCTGTCCTCTTTCATTGCATTAGGCAGTTGCCAGCTTTATCTGGGTCTTCTCCATCAAGCCTAATCCACTTCTTTTCAATTTCAACCTGCAGGTAGAAAACAAAAAACAGCAGGTAGAGTTAGCAAATAATTGGACACGGAAAGTGTGAACTGCAGCAACAGCATGAAAAAAAGCTTTGACACAAAATCAAAATATTTCCAGACCCAACAGATTTCAAAACCACTACTCCCAAAAATAGCTTAAATGAGGAGAAAAAAAAAGCTGTATTCACAGTTCTATTTTTCAGTCTCATCTTTGATCAGACAAGGAATTATTATTTAATGATTCTTTTGCTCAAAGTCATTATCAAAAGTACACGCAAGATATGTTTTGAATAGAAAGCATATTTGCTTTTCAAATACTGTTTGGGGGAGCAGGGAGGGAGAAGAGGAGGAAAACATGGAAAGCATAGCTCTGAGAATACCTGGCAACTGTAAAAAGCTTTCTGAACCACGTGTTTCTGGGGCTGCAGATCGCTCTCTATGCCCAGGGACTTGACTTCTGTTCCTGAGGCACAGGTGTCATGGACAACAAACTGGACAGTAGCAAATGGGTACCAGTCAGATGGTATCTCCTGGTCTGATCCCAGTTCCAGTTTGTAAGACAGGCTGTGTGGATGATCCAAACCTTGGGAAAGAAGAAGAAAACCACCACACCATTAGTGAATTATCTTTTCTTTGTTTGGGTTCATCTCCTAGCAAGAGAGCACAGTTTTACCTTTTATAAACACAGAGCTGTTGTTTGATACAAGGTTATTCTATCTATAATCTTTTGCTATTTGGGCATAAGGTAGCCCCTTGTTCATTTTCTGTCTGCTTCAGCACACTTGTCACAGTCATTGCAATTTTACAAATTAATTTGCACAAGATTTACCAGATCCTTTCAGCTTCTCATTGAGAGGATATTACAAATGTAGGGCTTTGTTGCTAAATTCAAACTATTTGATGGAATCTCAGCTTTCCCTTAAAAATGCATTTCTTACTCTGACAGAAAAATAAAAACTGGAAGGTCCCAGTGTAGTCAAGGCAGAGATGCTGCCCTGTGTCCAATAATCCCCTTTCCAGAGCTCTGTGCTGTAGAAATTTTACTGCAGTGCTTATTTCAAGTACTACAGCTATCTAGTGTACCATCATTTATTACACTATGTCCACAGCAGGAAGATAAAGGTGCAGCTCAGAGTGCTGCTCAAACAAGATACATCCCACCTGCCAGGATAAAGGCTACCTGGAGTCCCTGTCTGCTTGGGAAAAGAACATACCCCATTTCTTAAAAAAATAAAAAAAAAAAAAAATTAAAAAAAAAATAAATAGTACTGCTAGAATAACTGTGATGTCATAAAGCAGAGTCATTAAGGATTTGTGCAGCATATTCTGAATTAGTTTAATCATCCTAGGGATGATCCTAAGGATCACTTGCTTCAGCATTTCTTACATGTGGCAATGATATGGGCAAGCACTTCTCCTGGCACACAGGAACACAGGGTGAAAGCTGCTTCCCAAAGCCACTGGAGTCAGCAGACTGACTGTGTGTGTGAAAGCAAGATGATACAATTTAATATAATGAAAAGAATCCTCTCCAAATTCTTCAGGGCAAAACACAGCAATTCTGCATTTCTCCTTCTCTCCAGGATTTTAATCACCAGCATAGATAACTAACTATGCTTTGGCTGCAGGCAGGGGGGAAAAAATTAAAAAATAAGAAGAAAAAGGATTGCCTGTATTTTGTCAAAGGCAAGCCTGGCAGTGTATATTTGGTTTTCATCCATTACACTGAATGGGATCTCGAAGTTCGGGGAAAAATGTCCCATTCTTTATGCACTGACTTCCCCCAGTGACAGGAATCAATTCCATTCCAGAATGAAGGAAATACTGAAGATGGAGTTAACATTAACTGAGCTTTATCCATCCCCTGGGGAAAATTATGCTAATATTCCACATCCACAGGCTCACAGGCATTTTGTAAGGCAAAAATAAATTAAAAAGCTGCATCTCCATTGCTCCTAGGAGCCTTGGGCTGGGTGCCTGTCTGTGCTGCAGGTTTTCTCTGTAACATGACACAGCCCTCTGGGCACACCTCAGGAGGGTCCTGCAAGGCACTGGAGCACAAAGATCCCCAGTTTGCAAGGAGTGCCATGCCAGGGGCAGGCAGCACGTGGCTGAAGTCTCAGGACAATAACACAAAACACAGAGACAAGTACAACTGTAACATCAGGGACTTTATTATGGAAATAGAGGAGGGCACAAAGTCAGAAATAAGGATTACAGCCACCTGCCAATGTCTTGAGAATGAAACTGGAGCACAGAACAAGCGTGAGGAGGAGCTGGTGTTTCATCACTCATGTGCCCAGGGACAGGCAGATCTCTGCACCTCTGTGATGTGAGCCTTGTCCATGATCTGCTGCTGGTCACCTCTTGCTGTGCCCAAGGCCATTTCTGCTGCACTAACACTCTCTTGGTCCTCAGTGCCTCTTCCAGACTGCCTGGACATGGTGGAATGAGCCTCTGTTGATGTGGACCTCTCCATCCTTGACTCCTCCACCATCCCAGCCACAGGACACCACGAGGAACATCCTGTTCCAGAGCCACACTGAAAGATGTCATCCCATCTGAACTGTGCTCCTTTTGGCTCCCAGGACCTGCTCCCCTTTCCCATGGTGGTGCCAGGATGCAGCTTGGCAACACACAACTTACTTGCCCTGCTCTTTGTGCTGTTTCCTGGGTTGGGCTGCACAGACTCTGCACTCAGCATCCTGGGGAAGACAGCAGGAATGGCAGCACCACGATGGCATGGCATGTCCTGGCCAGGGAAAAGGCCAAGCCCTCTGGGGCTGTGGTTAATCTGAGGAAAAAGGGTTTGCTGCTTGTAGTTAATTTGTGGTAGAAGACAACCAGGATACATCTAAGGGCTTTTGGAGATCAAATTCAGAATCTTCTTTGGGTTTTTGGAGGGGGAGGCTTATGAAGAAACAAATAGCAATGGGAATTGTCTAGCAAATTATTCTGTCTTCTGAGAAATGGAATCCAGATATAATCACGGCTTGGAATTTTCCTGGGCAGATATTGGATGGTAAATGTTGGATAACAGATGTCCCTTTGAGTCCAGGCACAGATGAGCCTGGATACCTCTTGGGCTGTTGCTGAAGGTTACCCTGCTAGGTAGTTACCCTGCTAGACATGGCAGAGTTGTGATTCAGGATTATCCAGAGAAACCTCTGGGTTTATATTCCAGCTGACTGACAGCCATGAGGTGGTCTTGGTGTTGGGATGCAGTGAATTCTGGGCTGCTTCCTTTTCCTTAGATGGCAACCTGCAAAGGCAGAGACAACAGGTTTGGGATTCGGATAAGGACAATGCCTTGGGTCCTCTGGAGCAGATTCCATTGGACCTTTTTGCCTATTCCTAAACCACAGGGTTCCCCCAGCCCATCTGTCACTTGTACCAACACCAATGTCAAAGGGAAGTACTCACCCCTTCACTTGTGGAGAAGTTCTGCCACTGCTGGGCTGTGCTAGGAGCACAGAGCAACTTCTTCCCATCGGCTGTCAGACGACAAAGTGACTGACCAGCATTTTGGAAGACTCTGAACATCCCCCCAGTTTTCATCTAAAACTGAGAAGTTCTTTTTCATCTCTGCTCCATGAAACCACTCCTTCCCAGGCCTTGTGTCACACTGGAGTTAGAAGAAGAAAGAGAGGCTGTGTGTAGAAGATCCTTTTGCAAAAGAAACTGCTATGCTGAAAAAGCCAGGTGTTGGCCAGGAGGAGAGAAAAGCTGGTGCTGTAGAAAGACAGGTGGGTTGGAGCAGGCACAGTGTGCTAAGGTGACAGACATATTCAGAGCCCTGACATATTCAAGATGACACAGTCAAGCCCAGCTATCCAAAATGTGGCCCATCAGGCACTGTCAACACATGAGCACCTGGACTGATGAAATCAAACCACTCCTGAGAGACAACCAGAAAAATCTAGGGAGATTACTGAGCTTTTACTATCTAATTTATGAGACAGAAACCCTGCAGTTTAGGTGTCTATGCAACTTGTTAAGAGTTCTGTGAATTCAGCGATTTTAGTCTGCCCTAATCTGAAAATCTGGCTCTTGTTTCTTAAAAGTATTCCAAACCCTTGCTCTCTGTCTCCAAGGAATACCAATGAAAAAGCCAAAACAAACAAACAAAAGATCAGTAGAACTATTAAACTAGATTCCAAATATCATTTAGAATTCAAAAAGCATTTCAAAAGCAATTAATAATCTAACTTTGCATTTATTAACACAGTTTTGCCCTTTTTCACCTGTGTAAGTAGCATTCAAACAACCTTGATCTGAGAAAGGCTCATGAAACAAAGCAATTTCAGCCAAAATAATGTACTGGGGTTATCTTAGTTATGTAATAATTCTAGTTTTGCCAAAATAGGTCCAGTTCTAAAACTCTTTGAACATAAAAACATAAACAATTACTAAGGACAGATTTACAGACATTAGGGTTGTTAGAAGTTAGTAACTCCTGCAGCTATCTCTAAATGGGAACATTTCTCCAACCTGCTGGGAGAAGTGCTTAGGGAATGGAGGAGTGGGACAGTGCCACCACCAAGCACCAGCTCACTGTGGTGCCAGTGCCAGAAGGAGGTGTCTGGGCAGGGATGGAGCCCACCTGACAAAGCCATGGCTTTGAGTTTCCACCTGGGCAGTTTAGAAAATAAGAAGAGCAGCAGCTGGCGATTCCTGGGAACCACATCACCTCCCACAGCAGAGTCCATGCACAGATGCTGTAACAAGGCTGCCAGCAGCCACAACCTCCCCAAGCTCCAATCTGCTGTCTTGTTTAGTACCTGCTTCCTCAGTGGCTCCATGATGCAGAATGAAATGAGAAATAATCAGCTGAAGAACTGTTGCTTTACACAATGGCTCAAGGATGGAGGATTTTTCCTAGCAGGAAAAATCACAGGGCTCAAATTTACACAGCAAGTGATTAAAGCACAGTGCTTTGCAGTTTAGTCTCTCCCTTGCTCCCTGGGAACTCCCTGGGAAGCAGCTGACACAGCTTCTCCACTGCAAAGTCTGGCCCCAGTACTGTGCTAAAATCATAACATGTTCTGCATTTCCTTACACTAAGCCCCAGTTTCACAAACATAGACTCAATTTGCAGAAATTTCACTGGATCAGCCCTTCAAAGCTTTTAGCTTTTTCCCTTTTTTTCCTTTTTTTAAAATTAATGCTAAAATTCTGACTCCAAATATAATATCTATATTTCTGAATAGGCACAGGCAGCTTTTAAAAGTCTGGAGTTTCTTGCAGCTCCTACTGACTTCACTTGGCCAGCGCTTTTCCAAGAAAACACTTCAGTAGAATCCAGTGGACATTAACATATTTCAATGTCCATAAATGGAGCCACAATATAAATGTAAGCAACCTTTCCTTTTCCCTTCTTTTTTTTTTAAATTTTATTTTAAGAAGCCTTGGACAAAGACTTTCTGAAAGCAAAGTCCTCAGCATATTTTTCCGCCGGCGGTAAACACATTATGAAAGTTTACATATTTCTATTAGTTTGACTGTCTCCAGACTTTTGGCAAGCCTTGGGACAACTCTATTTTTAAACTCTTAACTGTGTACAGAGCACTTGATATAGAGGTTTAAAATTTGACTGGGCAGAATTACTACCAAAACTTTTTTTTCAAACGTATGAACATTTCACGGAGACAAATGATTCTGCAGATCTCAGAATCTGCAGATGTCAGAATCCTCTCAGCTAAAGGAATTATTCAAATGTCAGAAGTTTAAGCTACTGGTGGAAAATAATGTAGAGCTGTGGAATGCCTCAAAAAAAAAGAAAAACCCCAGTTCTTCCTTTCAAATAACTGAAGTCTGAAGTTAATTGTGCACATCAAATCTTCAGGTGAAAGAACTGCAGGAAATTTGTAAGATTTTGAATCTTCTTTAAAATTGCCTAAACTGCTGACTTGATTTTACAGAAGCCTACATTAAATAGCAAAGAGTACTAAAAAATACCCAAACACTCCTGTAAGCCTTGGGAAAACACATGGGTCATAGCAACATGGTGCAAATCTCTGAAACCTGGAGCACAGGACAGGGATTTTGAAGACTCAAAGAATCTTCTTCTGCCTTCTCATTCTCCTACATCTCTCCATCACTCCTCTGCCCTCCCTGTCCATTTTTCAGTCTCCCCAGCCCATGCCCTTCACTTCCCTCCCTCTGTCATTGCTCTTCCCCCACCATTAGTCCTGGCTTAGTAGTAGAATGCCTGAAACTGAGACTTAAGAAGGTAAAATCTTTTCTGGACATTTTAAAGAGGCAGTTAGCCCAGACAGGATAATACAAGACCAGGACAATCCATATGTTAGTAACATACACTTACCCCCTTTTTCAAAAGTACAGATTTTACAGATATTTTACATTAAATGCTTTAACAGATGCCCTTGTCTTACACAGATCCCCAAAGCCTCAGGTACACATAATGCAAAGGATCAAGCAAGGGATCAAATGCCTTCAACTCTGCAGAACTTGAAGCAGGATACTGTATTCCTCAAGATTTTTTATGCCTTTAGAAAAGTAGTATATGCCTTTAGAAAGGTACTGGTAATACAACTAAAAACTGGAATTGTAAACCCAAATATTTATATTTTTTTCTTCTTCAAAAAGTCATATTTTCACCTTTAAATTCAATTAACTACTTCCATATGTGCAATTAAAAACCTAGCTGTTTGTACTGCTCCAAGTTTTCAGTGAGGTACCACCACCAGAAAGAAAAGGGAATAAAGTGGGAGACATTTTTTGTCAGTGCAGTTATTGCCATGAATGTACAATCTCAATGCACAAACCCACGAAAGAGGTAACAGAAACCAGCCTTTGCAAAAGCACAGCACTTCCTACAGCAAATTTAACCACAGCACCTTCTAGTTCTGCATCATACCTACCCTTTCTTAAATGATACTAGAAAGCCAAGACCCAGCAGTGACAATACCACCTTTTCTATTGGCTGTGTGATATTTGGTTAATAAATAATTTTACCAACTTCTGCTTCTCATCCCACCCATTGCCCAGCTGGTACACAGGAAGCATAAACCCTTCCCTCAGCCTTACTGCTACAGACTTGAGGTTCACTCAGAATGATCAGCTCTGCTTCCATGATACCACACACTTAAAATGACTGACAGTACACCTGCCTCCATCAAATAAATTATGAAATCATGGTTTAAAGAAATTGATATGTCTAAAAGATTTTTTTTTTTTTCCTAAAAGATTATTCTGGCTTCTACCAACAGCATCCCACAGATAAAAACCCAAACCATGACAGCTGATGGAGGTACACAAGCACAAACCCAGTGAAGACACACACCCAAGCCCACAGCACAAATTATTTACTTGAATTTTTATCTGGAAGCCTGTCAATCTTCCACACCACGGCCCTGTAGGCACTCTCGTATTTTGCTGTTCCAACCGAGACTTGGATTACGGGGTCAGATTCAACCTCGTGCAAAGCCCCAAGGCATGCTCTCCTATTCATTTTGGCTTTTAGGGACTTCTGCCTTTGCAGGTTCATGGTCCAAAGTGCTTTGATCCACTGTGTGGGAACAGGAAAGCGTATCATAACATTTTCACAGTATTTCACAGAGGGTAAACGTGTGGGGATGTGAGCAGTTGAGGCCATGTTTATGAAAGCCTGAAGTTCAATGTATGCCCCCTGAACCACCACTGCAGCCTTCACAGAAAAGGGAAGGTCTTGCCCATCGTAGCGTGTCCTGAAACGCATCAGTTCCAGTCTGCAGGCGTCCGGGGGTGTAAACTTAATAATCCGTGACTGCTCAAATTCCTGTGCTTTGACACAGTTATGGAAATGGCAGTCGAGAATCTCGATCCACTTCTTGTCCTGCTCCTTCTCAAAGTAACGCTCGTCCCTCTTCTGGAGCTCCAGGTCGTTCAGGGTTAGGAAACACTCAGCACCACCGTTCACAAAACACAGGCAGTAAATGTGTGTGATGACTGCACTTTCTACGAGTTTTCCTTCTGCCTTAGTGACTTTCCCCCAAAAGTTATCCACTATTTCCAGAGTCATTTCTTGCTCTTCATAATTCCTCTTTTGTCTGGAAACAGTAGGAAGCTTCATGAGCTCCTCCTCGACCGCCGCGAGGAAATCGGTGAAGTCGTCATAGTCGGTGGTGCCCAGCTTCAACATCTGCTCCACCTCTGGCTCATGGATCACCTCTACTTTGGGGTGGTACCTCCTCTTCTCTGTGTAAGACACGCACTCGATCTTCACAGTGTGGATTTTCCCTGAGACATTGTAGCTCTCCAGTTTGGGTTCGGACAGCTTGCACTGCGGCTGCAGCTGGAATTCCTTGAAAGGTTTCTCCAGGCCCTTTTCGTAATACATCTGCAACACCCCTCCAGCCAGGACGCTCAGGTAAATGGGGCCCCACTGCCGAGATGACATCATGTTCTTCTTCTCAGGAATCCTCAGCATGAATGGCCACCCATCTGATTTCTGGCTCCTGAAAAGGCTGCGTGGAATGGCAGGGGAGAGCTTGTGCCACGCGTGGGTGCTGGAGATGGGTGGGTTTTCCACGGCCTCACAGCTGTCAGCCTGTAAGTGTTCAAGCCTCTCACAGATGTAACTGAAGGAGCCCTGGTTAAGGCTTTTCTGATCATGACATGTTTCTTTGTTTCTAGGATGACACCCACTCCTGTCAAGTGCTTTGTCCTTCCTGTGCATGCTGGCATTAGCTGGAGATATGCTGAGGGAGCACCCTTCCTTCCAAAAAGGGCTGGAAAAAGCACAGTCACTGTGGAAGTACGGGAAGTGTCCTGGAGCCTGCTCCTCGCAGCTTCCTGGTGGGTTAGGACTTCCTTCATCTGCTGATTTGGAGACCAAAGTCTTACCTGGATTGTCATTAGGTGAGGGGCTCAAAGGAAGGCTGCTCGGTTTCTGTGAGGCCAGGGATGAGCAAATCCCGGGGGATGGAGAAGGGTTAACATTTGATGGCCATTCAGGGATGGGGTAAAGCATGTGAATCCCAGACTTTGGAAAGCAGGGGTTTCCTGGGTAGTCTCTGGTAGGTGTAGTAAGTGGAGAGTTGCTGGGGGGTCCAGGACTCAGGTAGAAATCAACCACAGGAGATGAGAGCGGAGTGCTGCCTGTAGAGGATGACCTACTTGAAGACTCATGAACACTGCACAGGTTGAGCTTAAGGCCATTTGGTCTGGAGCTACTCTGATTGTCAACCAATTTCTGAGGTGACTGGAAGAGAGGCTCATCATCAAAGGTGACCCAGTTTGCTGGATTTGGGGAACACATCTTGTAGGAAAAACTTGAGGCGCTTGCACAACGCATCACCCGCAAGCCATCTATGAAGAAACAACAAACATGATTCAAATCAATCTCAAATCACACAAAGCTGAAATTTGCAAGCAGTTCACAAATCCAGTGTATTTTGTTTTACATGTATAATCTGAGATAGCTGTGTAGAAACTGATAAACTGCCTGTGAATCCCCACTGCTCTCCCAGGCTGGGGATTGAAGGGAGTTCTAAGCTCTACAAGCTGTTCAGAGCATCTGATGTACAGAGCCTCTCAATCAGAGAGAGCAGAATGCCCCACAGCAGTACAGGACTGCTTGAATAATACTTTCAGCCTCATTATATACAACATAATACTATACAGCTTATGCATCATTTCAAATACGGACAGATTTTTCCATACCAGGCATCTGCTCTGGGTAAGGTTTCCCCTCCTTCCCAGCATTTTATTAAGAATGCTGTAGCTGTTTCCAAAAATAGAATCAGGAGGGAGAGAAGGGATTATTTTTTTGATGAAAAGCTGTAGCAACTCAGTGCTGATGGCAAAGGTACACATGCTGCTGTCATCAGGGCAAAAACCTGGATGCCTGTCAGAGCTGGGCAGGAATCCCTTTGCATCAGTTCCTTCAACCCAGGCTTACACTCTTGGAGACTGGACACGTTATAAGGAAGGACTGGAAAGGCGTTAAACTTTTAAACAGACTGGAAAGGCATTAAACTTTTAAACAAGAAGTTAGCCCTAAGGATGAGCAGTACATTCCTGCTGAGGAGTGGACTGCAAGCCTCCACCACAGACAAAATGCTGATGAAACACAAGTCAAGGCCAAGTAACAGCACTCACATCTGCCAAGCACTGAATTGGCTGGTGGCCTGGAAAAAGGACAGGTCTTTAAACCAATTAATAAACTACACTTCATCAAACAAAGTGTCTTTGGTAAAAGGGCTCAGCTGGATGTCCTCTGAGCAGGACTGCAACCAGTAAATCATTAATCTTGCCTTCATGGTTCTAAATTGTGTGCTGAAATTTAAATGCTAGTTGCATCCTCATGCAGGGCATGTTGTCCCCAAAGTTTTTCCTCCCCACTGCTCCTGCCTGATGAGGGAGCAAGCAAAAAATTGCCAGTGCCTGAGGAGGAATGGAGTACAATGAAACAGCAGGGGGGCACATATAAACATGGCTCATTTGATAGAAAGTTACTCTTGTTCTGTCAGAACACATCCACGTTTGCCTGAAAGCACAAGGAAGGCAGAGTTCACATAGACAAAAACCACCTGCATGTACATTACTCTATTAATTAAGGTCAGCTAATGATGACTTGGAGCTATTGCCCTTCATGCACAGAGAGCCACAGTCAGGCTGTTTAATTGCACAGCACTACAGAATCACACAACCATAAAAGCCATTCTTTATCTGTAACACGTAGAGAACAGTTCACTTCTAGACATGCTACAGTTCAGCCAAGTGAAACTTGTGCTACAAGTCTCTATTTCTATCATTACTCCATTATTTCTGGGGCAGTTTGTAGCCAGTAAGAAAGTGCCATAAACTGTGGCACAATCTGCTTACTCTGAGGCTGACCAACAGAGAGCTCTCAGCAGAGGGGGACTCTGGTCCTTCATTAGGTTTTGAACTCTCGACCTTTTTGTTCAGAAAAATATTTGCACTATGCTAGTTATTTTATAAGCACTCTAATCACCACTTACAGAAGGAGAGAGAGAGAAAAGGAGCAAACAAGTACAAATTACTGTCATAGCTCAGACACACACAACTACCAGTGTGTCCTTCACCCACACAATCACTTCATCATAAAGCGCAGCAATGGAAAGAAAAATCACAGCTATTTGGTCTCTGACTTGGTCATCATTTTTTCCTCCCATATCACACCCTTCTCCTCCTCTTCCTCTGGTTGCCACCATGGCTCTTTCAGCATTAATTATCTCTAGAGCTGAAGTTTCAAAGTTTTCAGCCCTTTTTTCAAAGCCTCATTTGTTAAGAGAAGCTAATGTGATGCTGGCTCGGGGTGTGGCTTTTTCCTGGAGCAGCTGGGACACTGGGGCAGCCTGGTAGACAAGAGAACATAAGGAAACAGCCTCAAAGGCTGCCATTAAAAACTCCTCTGGCATTTACAAGAGATAAGGGATGGGCAGAGAGAGGAAAAAAAACCACAATGTGGATGGGAGAGAAGCCTTTCTCTGTGGAGGGGCTCTGGGGATGCTGCCACAACCCTCCAGTGTGACCACAGCCATGCTCAAGGGGCAAATCACACAACACTGAGATGCACTATTGGAAAAGAAATCATAAAACCGGGTGTTTACAATAAAGAACACATTTGCAGACTGTTTCCCTTTCTTGTTAGAAATGGAATTTTTCAGTGTCCTTTATTATTCCCAGATGTTCAGGGGGGTTTTTTCCCCCAAGGTCTGTTACTATTCCCTTTTTAAAATGCGATGTTGCAGATTATTTGGCAGGGGGTTTTTTTTCCCATTACAAAACAAAAAGATGTTTGAACTCCACCTGCCAAACATTTAACTTCAGTCAGTAAGTGTCAATGAAGAAAACCACTTTCCCAGATGGAAAAAAGTGGAAAAAAGCACTTTCCTCTGCAGTCACAATGCCCTCAGTGTACCTGTCAGAGGCTGCAGCTTTCAGGTCTTGTTGCTCTTGCAGTTACATGGGAATTTTTTAAAAGAAAAAAAGATGCTGATGATAACAAAAACACACATGCAACGAGTGTTGAAATAGATAGTGGTTCCCCTACTGTTGCTCAGTGATCCCCAAAAATGACTACTAGGAATGGAGGAAAAAAGCCCAAATGGATTTTTAAAAGCTGATTGGATAATGTCATGCTAATACAAGGAAATGCAACCTCTTGTGTGTTAAGGATAGCACCACTCATCTAGTATTTAAAAAAAAAAAAAAATCAGTCTTATGCTGCTTTACATCACTTGTTCTCTGATTTTTTTACATCTGCACAAAGCAATAAAATAATGCTTTCAATTTCTATTTTGTCCTAAACCATGCTCCAAATTCCTTCCTATGAACTGGGACGTTTTTCCTTGAAATCAAGCTAAAATTCAGGCTTCAGGATAGATGTGTTTTCCCTCCAAAAAGCAAAGGTCCCCCATGGGACCCACATAAATGTAACCCAAATGCTTTGGGTAAAAGGAAAATGATACAAGATACCATTGATCACACATGTTATGGGGCCTGTGACATTTAAATTACAAGCATGTGTGGTATCTTGTTCAGAGAGGAGGCAGGAAATACCATTTTTAGAATATTGAAACTGCCAGTAAAAAAAAGCTGGCTGAAATAACAGTTGATCCTAGGTGCATTAATTCCAGTGAACCCAAAAGTTGCACTTCATTTCAATTCATCCTCTTCTGCCTGAAAACAATCTTCCCATTTATCAGATTAACACACTCCCTCAGCATTTAATGAGCAGTCATTGCAGCTTAATTTCTTCATTTTAATACCTTGAGGATGGAGAGAAGAGAAATCCTATCCTATTATTGAGAGATTTTATAGGCTGTAGCTATCCCTGGGTCCTTTGTTGCTCCAGAAATCCCAGATCAAATCTGCAGCAAAAACACAGCTCAACTTCCATGCCTTGCTGGGGGATATTTTTACCTCTTCCTACACTAATAAATGATTCCCTGCTCACTCTAAGGTGCATCCCAAGGTCTTGGCTTTGGCACTTTTAATCCAGATTAGCAGCTGGGTCCTCAGGGAGCTGCTGTGCCATCAGCAATGTCCCCACCACGCTGTGACAGCACGGCCTCCTGTCACCTCCTTCACAGCAGCAGCACTGAACCAGCACAGTGCACAGCTGCACCCCCAGCACATCTCCCTCTCTTTAGGGGCCTTCCCTAAAATTTGGCACCAATTAAAACCCTCAAGCACGTTCCCTTATGTTTAAACATAAAGGTTCTCTTTTAAAATATTGGAGGAGCGTGGGGTCAGCTGAAGAGGAACGTCAGGGAAACACCTCCCTTCTGCAAAGCACAAAGCAAGGAAATGCAGTGTTTAATGGACAGTGCTGACATTCCCAACACACAGAAAAGCATAATTTTATAAATACATTCCTTACTGCCTCTCTAGCTCCAGAGGCCCTTGCAGCTCCAGAACTGTTAAGCTATACATCCTGTAAACAAATTCTCTTTGTAACACCCAAGCACAAAACTTATGTGTGCCACTGGCTCAGCTGGGTAAACACCAGCCTCATCACTTGCTCCAAGCACAAAAAGAAACCCAGATTCATCTACATACAGTGTGACAAAAGAGTTAAATAATCCCTTCCAAATAAGCTGAGCTCTTCACATGATCTGCTCTGTTTGTGGACAGTGCCTGGCCATTTTTATTTCCACCCTTCCAGAAAAACTATGGACCCCTTACTAATAAAACTACTACTAAAGTCAATTTTATTTCCAGGAGCAAGGTTGTCTGTTGCATACAGGCCATGTAGAAATTTAATGCCAAGCTCTGCATCCTGTGCACACTGTGGTGAAGCTGTCCCACAGCCACACCACGAGTTGCTGCTGTTCTTTCTACAAACACCCAGACAATTCTTCAAGCATTTTGCCACAGAGTGCAAGAGTCCCTCAGGGAGGTACAAATTCTCTGCAGTTTAAGCAATAAAGCACATATGGTATATAAAACACCCTTAATGTTTCTAAGCCCTTGTGATATCCAAGTAAAACATGGCAGATTTATCTCTGTGTTTTACAGCCATATTCTTTGTGTCACTGTTTTGGTTATTACTTAACTCTGCAAAAAAAAAATCTTGAAGCACAACTTCTACATAAAATACTGCTTGATTTATGATGATTTGCCTCAAATTTTACTTTGATATTACATGTGGCTTCACTTCTATTTAACTCTGCTTTTCCTATCCTAGATACACATAAAAAAATCTATCCAGTCTATATGTCTGAAATAAACATAAACAAAAGCCACAGCTGATGGGACCTAGGAATTTCTTGGCATTTTCTTGTATTTGGGACATGAATTAAGCCTCCCACTGCATTACTCATTTTAGAAAATAAGGAACTGGTGTAATAGTCAAAAATACACCAACTTCAAAGTGCAATGTGACCTTTTATTTACATTGCTCACTCTCTGGGGCACAGGCACAGCTGGGAGAAGTTCAGGGCTTGCAGCAAATCTGTTTAATTTGGAATTCCTTACTCTTGGCCCCAAGAGCTGGAGGAATTAAAGCTTTCAGCTTTTGACAGTGTGCACGTCCCCAGAGCAAAGGCAGGCCCAGCTCTTGCAAACACCTCTCGCTGTTGCTTGCTCCTGCCTGAAGGCACAAGCTTGAAAAAATTGACATTTTTAAGGGTATCAACACAACCCATCACAATTCCCAAGCAGAGACAACACTCACTTTCTTTGATAGAGAAAAGGGTTGGTCAGAGGCTAAAACACTCTCTAGTGAGGAGGATGTCACAGGGTTTGGGGTGTGGGGGACTCCCCACCACGAGGTCACAGCGCTGCTGGTCCCTGCACACCAGGGAGACATCTGGGATGCAGCCAGGGAGGGATCCCACAGGCATTGCATGGTGGAGGCCTGAGGAAATTCCAGCTGCCCTGCCTCTTCATGCTTTAAAAGGCTGTGAGCTGATATGAGATTCACAGCAGAGGGAAATCCTATGGGATGCTCCCAAATGGAGAATGAAAGAAAAGCAGCCAGAGCACATCTCTGGTAACCTCTGCTCAGCTGTGCCTGCAGTGGATCATCCCCAAAGGAGTAACTCTCCTTGCTGACAAGAGGAGGAGGTTGGATGGTGAGGATCTTCCAGTGGATGTGAAAATTTAGCACAGCTACTCACAACAATTCCCATCTTTGCCATGGATAATCACTCAAACCTCAGCTGTTAGGCACTGTAAAATAAACTCCTTTTCATGTGCAGATCCATCCTGGGAGTCTTTCCCTAACACTCAGATGTGAAGTCATTCCAAAGCTGCCTCGAAAAGACAACAAAGCCTCATGCATGACTGGTCTGGTGTGTAACTCCATCAGCTTCAGCCACCCTGCCCATAGACACGAGCTGTGATTCCCACACCCTCCCTCGCCCCGCTCCAGCAGTCACATCACCAGGGGTGAGTCACATCAGCTTTGTCCTCCCCTGTTTTCCTAGTGGGGAACAGGAATCAAGGCAGAAAAGCCTGGAGACATTTTACTGGAATTGTCTGTGTGATTTTATGGAGACAAACCAAAGGTATTTCCTAAAGGGATTGAGGGATTTTTACAAATCACGGCCGCACAGCCACCTGGGATCTGCACCCTCATTCCTCTCAAGGGGTTTTTTGCAGAGCTTGTTATCAGGAACATAACTTCCAGAATGAGATCACATAAACTAAACAGAATAAAGTAAAAATAATCATTTAAAACTATATTTAAAAAAAAAAAAAGAAACTAAAAGAGAGATCCAGTGTAAATGCCATCAGGAAAGACACTGGAATGCAGACCTGAAGCTGCAAAAAGCAGCAGAGGTCCTCTGACCCCACAAGCCACCTCTCTCACCTGAGGGGAGCTGTAAGGTTTCTTTCAGCAGGTCCTTCACTACCTGCTGTGACTCAGCCCATGTCCAGACACCCTACAGAACACACCAAGCAGGGAATGGAGCAGCGTGGAGAAAGAACTCAGGCAAAAATCAGCCTCCAGCTACCAAACATCCAAGGCTCACAGCTTGCAGCAAGCACTTTCTAAAATTTAAAAATCCAGCTTTCCCAAGCCACAGCTACATGTAACTGCTTTGTTTCAGGGAGATGAAATAACATCTTATATCACACCACAAACTGCATAATTCTGGTACATAAAGAAGAGCCCTGGGTACACTTAGAACCTGTTTGGTTTTCCTTTTAACATAACCAAAGTGATAAAAACCACATTTGTCTCTGGCATATGTGCAAGAATAGCAAACAGCAGTACCCAGCACGAGTCTGAGCATCTTTCTTGAGTACATCAGTTCTAAGTTCTCAGTCAGTTCCTGCAGATGACATCCCAGCATTTTCCTGTTTTCTGGGCAGATTCCCCACCTCAGGAGGTGACAGACTGTCCCAGGTGTCACCAACACAGGTCTAGTGGCCCGTGGTTCTGTGCATCTTTGTGCTCCAGGCTGGAACAGGGAAGCCAGGACAGGGGGCACCCCTGCTCATGCTCCATTTTCTGGCAAATGGGATGGCCAGGAAAACCCTCAGGAAGACACAGTCTGCTATCAAACACAGTAGCAACAGTTTTACCAGCTCAAATTATCGCTGGATTAAAGCCTGAGAACCACAAAATGGTTCGCTATGTTTTAGTGAGCATCTTTAACAGAAAAAGCTTGTTTTTCCTAGAAGAAATAACAAAAAGCCTGATAAAATCAGTATTAACTACTCAGAGTTTTTATTCTCTTCCTTTCTGGGTATCACAGTGCCTTGTGTGCAAGAGGTGACTGCAAAGTGTGATGCAAGACATGATTGCATCTTCTCAAAGCAAAGCAGTTACACATAGCAGTGTATTGTGAAAACTCCTTTGTTTTCTTTAATGTTAGAAAGTGCTCACTGCAAACCTGTGACCCTTAAAAAGTTTTTTAGCTGGAGGTTGGTTTTTGATCTGTGCTGTTCCACTTAATTTCTTCCCATTATCTGCATAGACAAGATAAATAAATCATATTTAATTCACTTAATTCACTGTCACGTTCCTGTCACAGGGCCCACTCACATTCAGCTCCCTGGGCTAGTCCTGCTTCATCCTCTGAATCACACTCCTCTTCAGCATCACCAGAGCCATGGCACAGCTCACACTCCATAGGCACATTTGGGAGAGCCAAGGGACAGCAGGGGTTCATGTAAACTGTTTATTGACACCAGCTGCCATTTCACTGTACAGAAGTTTTGTTGGGCTCTTTTAATAATAATAAAAAAAAAATGCTCTGGCCTAGAAGAGACAGGAAAATAAATCTATTTTTATTTGCAGTACTTCTGCAGGTCACTAAGTTAATGGAATGTTACTCCATCTACTGAAGCAATTTTTTAAACTGTGTTTAGGAAACATGTTTTTATTAGGAAAGCATGCACATCCCACAGAAATGCTCTGGTCACAGCAGCTCTGCACAGGGCTCTGGCAAGTGCTTTAACATCCCAAACCTCTCCCTCTCTTCTCCCTGTGCGCAGAGACAGAGATTTATAATGGACTAAGAAGCAGCAGAAATGCAGTTATGGGTGGATGGGTGGCTGTCCCCCTTCTGTAATAGCAGCAGCTTTTTTTTTTTTTTTTAGGATTAAGCAGCTCTCTGGATTAAAAAAAAAAAAAAAAAAAAAAAGCCTGAGTACTTTGGCACACAGATCACATATCAAAATATTAAGCTGGCTGTGGACAGAAAAAAGTTTAAGTCTGGTCCTCTGCTAGTGTTTGCAGTGTCCAAGGGAAGGGAGGGATGAAATGCCACAAAGAATACACAGCACAAAAGAACACTTCAAAACTCTTGCCACTAATCTCAGAGTGAGTAATAAAAGGCAGGGAAGCTGACAGAAATACTGTATTTAGGAAAATCACTGAACAGCATAACAGTCTTTTTTTTTTTTTTTTTTACTTTAGTTTTAGTTCTGAGTCAGTTTTTATATCTGCCCTTGAAACTGCCTCATGCTTTAGTGCCCAACAAACACATGGCAATACCTTCCTGGGGTATAACCCATGACATAAGATTTGTCTTCTAGACATGAAAAGTACTGTCTGGCAGCTGTCAGGAACATTTTCTGGCAGAGCAGCTCTCACCTGATCCATGGGATCTTCCTCCCCTTCTCCCTGCTTTCAGGCCTTACAGGAATACCAGCACTAAGGATGTGCTGATTAAATCCTCGTTTGTTTGGATACAAGTACTGTTAATAGCAACTGATGACAGTCATGTCAGAAAGTGTAATTCCTAACACAGACACCAAAAAAAGCCTCATTTGGGTTCCTCTCCAAAAGCCTTTTAAGACAGACACGTGGGCAGCTGAGGCAGAAGACATGAGGTTATATTTATACCAACCAAAGCCAGAAGAAAAGGAGTGGTGGACTAGAGGGATCTTGTTTACCCAAACACAAAGCCAAACACTGCCCAGGATAGTGCATCTCTGTTTTCATGCTGGAGTTAATGTCCACACACAGATTAACTTACAAACCTACACTAACCTGCTAGTCAGAGATCATCAACAAGCTGGGCCATTTACAAACCCCAAAAACTTTCGAAGTGATAGAAAACAACACTTACTGCATATTCATGAGGGAGAAGGAAAACAATCGAAGCCGAGCATGAAGCAAGGACCTGATACGTGCCTTGGGGCAGCTTTTCCCAGGGGTGTAATTCACAATTCCAGCATCAGGTAAATACAATCTCTGGCCCGGTGAAACAAATTACTCTTAAGCTCAGCCACAGCTGGTTACAGAGCACAGGGCTGAGTTCTCCTCCTCTCACAGACAGAGGCAAGGAGGCAGCTGATCCTTCCTCACAGCATTTTCTCCCATTGCACAAATCAGACAGCATAAACTGATCTCTTCAGCTGCTGCTTTTTCTCCTTTCACAGCTACAGAAGAGTCTCAGTCCCCAGACAGGGCAAAGCGAGTTAACACCAAAATGAACAGTTCATGTTTAAAAGCCTCAGGCTCCAGAACTTCTGTTCCCTCCTCCCCGGTCAGTCGTTACCACCCTCCCAAAAAAAAGCTAAGTCCTGTTTGCAGAGAAATCAGTCAGGGTTTCTCCACCTCACAGCAAAAACACCGGGGAAGCATAGAATTGTGTAACTTTCGTTTGGGTCCGGAGCACAGCTTAGTCAGCAGTTTTCTCAGCACCCTTTTTTCCCACAAATATCAGAACAGCTACACCTTAAAAAAAAAATAAATAAAACCCTTACTGCAAAGCCCCTCTTCCGTGATCACTTACCTAAAGCCAGAAAGGGGGTATTTTCCTCATCTTTTTTTCTCGTTTACACTATCCTTAAAGCTCCATCCCCGGGGTCTGCACTAGGGGGACTCGTGGTCAGCGCAGTTCAAACACCCCAGCCCTGTGCAGCACATCCTCCGCATCCGCTCCGGGCGTTTTCCCAAAGCCCCCGCTGGATTTCTGGGAGAGATTCCTGCAGCCACGCTTTCAAACACCCTGACCCTACGTGCATACTTCAACATCAGCAGCCGAACCACTAAGAAAACATGAGAAAGGCTCCAGGAATTCAATTCACTTCGAGTATTAAAGAAAAACACTCCTCGCCTGCCCCAGTCTCCTCCCCAGCAAGGCTGAAGTCATGGGAATGCGATCCCGTAGGATGCCCGGCACACAAATCCTCCCGATTTCCGCCGTGATTTAAAGCCCCTGGGCAAAACCATCCCCTTTTCACCACTTGTACTGGAAAAGAGCAAAGGAAGGGGGGGAAAGAGAAAGGAGAAAAGGGAAAAGAGAGGAGAGGAGAGGAGAGGAGAGGAGAGGAGAGGAGAGGAGAGGAGAGGAGAGGAGAGGAGAGGAGAGGAGAGAACAAGATGGGGGAAAAGAAGAAATTTGGGAAAAAAAAAAAAAGAGAAAGGAGCAAAATATTTGTTAAACGCATCATGTTCTTACACCAAAACAAAAGAGCCCCATCCGCCGGCCCGTTCCAAGGCAGAACTTCGTGGCTGCGCCTCAACTACCGGGAAAATTCCACTTCGGACGGAGTCCCCGCCGTGCCCCGCTGCTCTGGCGCGGCTGCCCCGGCTCAGAGCCGCTCCTTGCCCGCTCCTCGCCCGCTCCGGTCCCCGCCCGCCGCCGGGAGCGCAGCAGCGGCCGGGCCGGGCCGGGCCGGGCCGGGCCGGGGGCGGTGGCCGGGCCAGGCCCCGCCCGGCGCATCCCGCCCGAGCATCCCGCGGGAAAGGCCGGGCAGCCCCGGCTGCCAGCGCCGGCAAAGCCGCTCCGGGGATGGGAGATCCCCCGAGGCTCGGGAAATGTCTGGATAACCAACAGGGTTGTACGGCTGTGGTACCTTAAGCGTCCTTCTCGCACATTCCCCTCTCCGTGCACCTCGCAGAGGGGCAGAAGGACTGCTCCCAAAGGCCGGAGCACACACGGATGGAATGAGGAGGATGAAGAGGGGGAAACCACCTACAAAATCCTCCAGAGCGTTCCCAGGGACTGCAAACACCCAAACTGCCCATCTGAAAGGGTTTCAAGTAGTTGGGACAGCTCATGTGGAGCAGCGAGCTCCAGTTTCTTGTGTAATCCATCCAAAATTCTTTGTGAAGCATTAAATATCCATTTCAGCTCCACTGCTTTGCAGTTTTTGCAATTTCCCTTCTATTTTAACAAGGAAGGACCTCTTTCTGCAAACTGGTTTCTTTTGTCCCATTTATCTCCTCTGTAAAGTTTTCTTATGTTTTCTGTGAAAATGAAGCAATTCTACCTCTTTATTTTATGCCTGGGGAGTACCATTCAGGCTCTGTCTGCACTTACAATAGAAGTGTTCAGTACAGTAAATAAATTCTTCTGTAAGCTTAACACCACTACACAAATTGCACTAGGATGAACATTGGCCATTTGTGGTTTAAAAAGTTCTACATTTGTTTCTTAATTTTTTTAAATATCCAGTGCCAAATTTAGCACGGAATTTTTTCACCATTAATTTAGCATTGCATTAACTTGCAAGCCAGTGAATTGTTACATTCTTCTCTCCTTGAAGGCCTTTTCTGAGCACTGCCAGACTGAGGTCTCCAGGCTCAGAGAACAGGGTTAAGGCAGCTCCACCTGCCTCCCTCATCCCAGCAGGGGGAAGTGCCAGAACCTCATCCCAACCTCTTCCCTTGGGAATTCCATCCCTGTAAGTCTTCTGCCCCTGAAATCCAGACCTGGTGTCAAAATTTGATGTATTTCCATAAAAACTGTATTTTCCATAAACAACTCAGTCTTCTGCCTTCTCCCAGGACATAACCTCTTAGCAGAGGGAACCAGTGGATCAATACCTCCTGTTTTGCCAAAATTCCAGAAAACTGGAAATAATTTCTAACATTTTCTATGTACTCCAAAATGAGTCCTTCAAACTCCCATGTTCTCCTGCAGAGCATTCAAAGAAGCCTTTTTTCCTGTTTAGCTTCCACATTAGCTCTTCCTAATGGTTTTCAAGTGGGAAGGGTATTAATGTCTCATATCTCCTTATCAAAGCATGCACATCTAAAAACAGATCAGATTTTCCTTTGCTGAGGCAAGTGTATACATTTTCAAGACAAGACTATTCTTCTCCAGTAAATTCTGCTATCATTTTCTCTTCCAAAATAATTCAGTGCAATATAAACTCAAGCATCAGAGAAAAAAAACTGAGATTTAAAGTTCCTGACACTGAGATTTAAACACTGAGATTTAAAGTTCCTTAAAATAATTTGACTTTGATGAATAGTATATGCAGAACAAATTACAACTATTAAAAGTTATTTCTACTGTAAATACAATTTGAAGAGCATTTCACGTAAAGATACAGTATTATATGTTGCTAGAGGCAGTTATAAAGCTCATTCAACATTTTACAATGCTAACAAATTCGGTTTACATTGCTGACTATATTTAAATTGATCTTAACATGATTTGCAGTGTATTGCCTGTTTATAAAAACAATTTACTGTCTAGGACTATTTTATCAAAAGTGAAACCTGTCAGTTCATATCTGGCTAGAACCAAATATTTGTAAATAGAGACAGAAAAATAGTTGTTTCTAGACTTATTTTAACTTTTTCCTCTACTGCTTTGCTTTTATTTTAACAAGAAATTTCTGCAAAAGTTCATCTTAACAGAGATGTATTTTGTTTTGAAAAGTCAAATCTCCTCGGGTTCAATGAATCCATCTTTCACTGAATACAATTGCTAATAAAAACTTACAAGTTTATTATATTCACTATTGAAATGCTGTATATTTATTACATATAAATTGGTTATAGAAATTTAGCATATTGATGTCCTTTTTCTGAGAAGTTGGCTTCAAATGTTCCTGACTTTATGGGCTAGATCAAAAATCTAAGAGAAACTTGTTCTTGCCTGCTTGTTTGGACTAAGAATAAACCAGACTTTCCAGATTTCAAAAGAAACTTTTCGTCAAGTTGATTATCCCCTCTCCAGGTTCCTATTTTCTGTCCAACCCTGCACATGCTACAGACAATTTGGAAGTCACTAAGCACAGAAGAGGAGCAGCACCAGCTCCAGGATTACAGCTGTTCCCCGTGCCAAGGGCTGCAGTTAATGAAACTGCAGTGAAATTCTCAGTTCAGACCTTTTCAACCTCATAACTTCATTAAAATAATCTTTCTTGGATACAGTGTTCTGCATTCATTATTCAAGCCCAAACTGAAGACTTTTAAATCCAAGAGAAAAGAAAGTTGAAGCTTTAAGGGAGAGCAGATGAGGGGGCAGAAGGGGAGTGTGTGGCAGTGTAAGGTGTTCTCACACTCAATTCAGAAGCAAAGGATACACACAGAGCCTGCAGCAAGCTACATGCCACCTTTGACCAGATGCCAAGAAAATTCATGAAAGAATCCCTAGTGCCTAAAATAACTGGAAATGACCTGGACTCTTGAGCTTTGTGGGTTTAACTCTTCTCAGGACAAAGCTGTGTTGTTTAGGGGAGACTGTAACGACAGCTTTGACACCAGGCCTGGGCTTCAAAGGCTTCTTCATTAGTTTAGACCTCATCAGCTTAGAAAGTTTTGGACTCACAAGGTGAATCAGTGCTAAAACAGATAAATTCTGCTCTCTGCTGCTATCTCTACAATTTCCATGTAAGAGGTTTATAACCAGAATTCTTTTGGGGCTGTTAGTGGGGTGTCTTGCCCTGCAAGTTAAGCCCAAGGAGAATCACACAGCTGGGTTTTTTTGCAGCTCAGCATTGCAGCAATTCGAGTGTTTTCCCCTGTAAGGAGCTGGGTGATTCTGAATGAGCACTGACGGGTCTACAGCTGCCTGCACACAGAGCAGAGCAGACAATGAGAGCTGCCCCAGGCCAGTTTCCATGTGCTGCAGCTCACAGCCCAGCCCTGCCTTACACAGGCCCCCAAAGCTCTTCTCTGACCCCCTCTGGACCCAGGCTGGCAGAGCTGCAGGCACAACTGCACTTAAAGGAAGTTTTTAACTCTGTGGTTAAAGGAAATATTCAGGGATTTGAGCAAAAATGCCCTCTCTAAGCAAACGTGGATTAATGCACAGCAATACTGCAGGTAGTGACAGAGGCAGAAAAGGCAGAGCAAGACACAACAAGCATGCTTAGAGCAGCATCCAGCCTTCGTGGGAGGAAGTAATCAGACCTCTGGCAGCAATTACAATTTTTTACTGCACTAAGCTTTGTTTTTATTATGACCCTACTGTTGCTAAGATAGTGCTCTCAAATTACCTTACATACAGACTGTATTAAACAACAGGTTTGCCCAATTTACAGGGCCAGATGGTTCTCCAAAGTTTAACATATCATTGGATTTACACTATTAAAAAAAAATCCCACAACCTTGACACTGCTCAGCCAAGCCAGTAAATAACTTTTCCCTTGTCCTGATAGGCAGTATGTGGATACAAAGTTTATTTTCTTTCCTGTTTGCAAGTGATGCCTTGCACGTGGGAGCAAATATGGTTTTTGGAGATTAGGATGCCCTGTTGAACAGTGAAGTCAGCATCTAGGAAACATGCTGGGCCAAAGACCTTCACACCAAAACTTCATCTGCCAGCAAGGGGAGGGAAGGCAGGTGGAGCAGCAGGATTATAAATACAAATTAGAAATGAAGGTGGCTTGGGAAAAGGGGAAAATAACCATATAAACAGCAAAAGGTAGGAAAACAAACTGTTCCAGCCTGGATATTTCACATGCATCGAGAAGATCTGGCACATTTCATCATGCCATGAAATGTTGAACTGGTTCAGAATGATTAAGAGACATGACAAGCACCACCAACTTTGAACCAACACTTCAGCTGATTGCTGTTTAAATTAGAGATGTAGCAACTCAAAATAATCATTGTTCAAACAGCAATGAGATGCAGCACCCTAGCACAGCTTATGACACCAGCCTAAGATTCCTGTTTTAGAAATTAAGCCTTCAGGCAGGGAAGCCTCTGACCTCCAGGAGCTTAAGGCCTTTTTAAAATAGACAATGGCTTTGGTGCTTCTTGGGCAGTTTCAAACTGATGAAGAGTGGTTCTTAAGAGGGCAATCTTGAAGTTCAATTAATGCCTGATTACAGCAAATATTTATTTTGAACGCCCAGAATAGTTACTAGGGATGTGCTTTCAGAAATCTAGGACAGCTGAACATTTTGAAAGCCTTGAACATGTTAGTATAGCTTTAAAACAAAGCTCGAAGATTTTTTGAAAATCCAATTTAAACCATTAAAATAGTGGTTTTCTGAATTAGCCACTTAAGTCTGAGAATGAGAGATTATTCATGAGGCACCCAACATTATGGAGAAATTAATTAAGCACTCAAAAAGTGCTTTAAATCCTGTGTGTCATAGTGAACTGTCCTTAAAAAAAGATCACTGACATTCAGGCTTTTCTTTACCCCTGGTTTTACACTGGATTGTGCTGAAGGATTTTACACTTTACAACACTTTCTCACTGGTTTCCCCAATTAACCACCTCAAAGGCATTCACACTGTACATTTCTGAAGATTAATTCCATTAGTAACATTTCCTTGCCCAGATTTTGCACATTCCATGATACTCTGCATATACCATTGCAAACGAAGTAGTTCAAAATAATTTTTCTGGAAAACTTTGCCTCAAAGATGAATTTTTGGCTGCAATGTTGAAACAAGTCTTCAGTTTTTTTAATAGCAAAGCCTTGTGCAGTAGCCATTTTGGCATTTAACAGCCTTTGAGACATTGAGGAAGATTCAGCATCACCTGGTTAAGCAGATAATAAGCACAAGGAGTTTGAATTTCCACTTGATCCAGTTTCTAATGCCACTGAGTTCAATGTAATATCCTGTGGCCCCTTAAAAACACAACTACAGCAGTATCCAAAACGCTGATTTAAATTTGTTATGCCAGATTTTACTTTTGGGTATTGATAGTTTACAGTTGTCTAGAACTTACTCAAAACGTTTCCTTGAAAAGCTGAAGGCAGCTGAAGTGATCAGAATTGTCTCTTCTTGAGCATGGTTATGGCTTGGTGAGGGGGACACCCAAATACATCCCCAAACAAGACTGCAAAGAAAAAATGCTGATAAACTGATGTACATTGGAATTGTACCTAAATGCCTGTACACTCTACATGAATTCCAGCTTGGATACTGGGTATACTGTGAATATGCATTTGATTTTTTTAATGCAAATTCTAAAGACACACTATTTTTATTTAGACATGTAAAAAATGGCCTAAGCAAAATCTTTTTCTAAAGGCAGCAACCTATGAAAAGCAGTATCAGTAAAAGTAGTGTCAGTTTATTCATTTGATTCAGAGAATTAAAATAACTGGATTAGTACCTTCAGTGCAAGATGGAAGTTCTCAGAAAAGGCAGCTTCAAAAGAATCAGAAGAAAGCAATTAGCTTCCCAAGCCTAAAAGAAACAGTTGAAGCTGTATCTGCTTCCATAAAACAGCTGGAGAGAAAGCCAACATTTCCCAATCCTCATTAGCACCAGCACAGAGTTCTTCATTCAACATCAATAAGAAACCCTGCAGGCTCTCCCCATCTCAACCACTTCTATTTTGCATTTCTGAAAGGAAAAGCTATCAGAACAAAGAGATGCACTGAGAGCACCTAGACTGGGGTAAGTATCCCACCAGCAACATCTGGAACCCCCCACCAAAATGTCACACTCTGCAGCCTGGGCACAGCCAGAAGGAAGGAAAAAGTCAAGCTGGTTTCATGTGGTTGATTTTATTATTACATACTGATAATACATTTCAGCACATACTGATATCAGAGTAAACCCCCATGGGACAAATAAGTGCCATAATGGAAATTATGGAACAGAAGACTGGTGTAAAAAGTGTGGAGCAGCACAGCATCTGATTAAAAAAAAAAAAAACAAAAAACAACCAACCAACCAACCAAACCCAAAAAAAACACAACCAAAAAAACAACCAAACAAAAACCCAGCCCAAAACAAACAAACCCCACCTCCAACAACAAATCAATGCTGTGAAAACTTGTGATATTAAACTTCACTTGGAAAAAAATTTAAAAAAAAAAACTTAGGAGAGGCCTAAAGTTCACAAACTTCTGAAAACACAGGAAAAGCCATGTGCATCCCCCCAGTGAATCCATCACAACTCAATTCCATGAAGATCTTTTGCAAGTTCAGTGCTTAAATCTTCTACATATTTCATATTCTTCTTTACTGTAAGAGAGCACAGTAAGCTGGTCTATTCTACACACATTGTTTCACTCTTTTGGGGCAAAAGACAATCACAGTTTCCTCTAGCCTTAAACAGCTATTTCAACCAATATATATATATACATACATTTGTAAACAAAATGTTACAGAAATGCCTTAAAGCAATTTCACTGAAGTAGCCCAATTCAGCCATTTGTGCTCTTCACCTCCAAATCCAAAGTGCCAAATACAAGCAGGAAAGGTTTTCACCGTTGCAGTCTAACAATGATCCCATTTACTTGGTGAATTTGTAAAAATCATTTCAAGCCACAATTCCAATTAATTCTAGAGGGCTGAGAACAGGAGTAATACATTTACAGTAACTGCACAGCTTGCATGGCCAAAAAACGTCTCCAAACTCATTTTTAAACTGTTATTAACAAGTAATGGAATGTACATGTGCTGACCATTAAATGGAGAACTCAAAAACAGACACCTACTGCACCAATCCAAATTTGTTAATGCAGAAACATATTTGAAAATATACAAAATCTGAAGTTGTTACGTGAAATCAAAACCTGGTTTTAAAAAGTGCACAGTAAAAACTGAAGGTAATTACTATATAAATTATCCACAGAGTGTGTATTTCCTGGTTTAGAGCCAACATTAAGTTCTGTTTTATCTGTCACAAGTTCTAAATATTTTCAAGCCATTTACAGCACCAATTCAGTTTTTACTTGACCCAAAACCAGCCTCAGCTTCCTGGAACAAACAGGAACTGGATAATGAATGGTCACTATCTGCATCCTGTGCAGCAGCAGCTTCCAAAGACTCAGCTGTAAACTATCGATTCTTGTTCTTTTTAGAATTTCCCTGCAAGAAGAAAGAAGCAAAGAGAACATTATCATTCAGGTAAAAAGAACATTATCATTCAGGTAAGGAAATCTAGACAGGTAACATACAAAATCTGATGTCTAATAATTTATGCCCACAGCAAACAAGGTACAGTCAGACTGAAAATAAACACTCCATAGACTTCTAAGTTTGACAGATTGCAACCATTTGCTCTGAAAATTCCTCTCTTTCTATAAGCACAAGAGAGGCAAGTACCAGATATCTCAAACAAGCACAACAGTGCCTTACTACAACTGAAACCTGGGAAAGACATTTGAGGGACATCCCAAGACATTCAATTGTATTAATACCACTAATACTGTAAGGGCAGTGAAGGCAAGTGAAACCATAATCCACCTTTATGTGCTACTCCAAATAACTTCTTATAGAATAACTGTATCAAATTAAAAAACAATCCCCCACCATATTGGGATTTTTTCCAAAATGAATTTTATTTTAATTCAGGTTGTACAGATTATTCCTAGTTCAGAGTTTGTTCCAGTTAGCCAACTCACATTTGACCTTCAGTAATTCCACAAAGGAAATGTGGAGCTTAAAATAAAGTTTTGTGCAATAGTTACTTGCTGGCAATTCTCAGTCTTCCTATTTCCTGAAGATAACATTTGTTTTGAATCTAACCAACAACTCTCTCCAACTGATAAGGGCTTTAACTGCATCATTTGGATTCCAACTGGATTCCAAGTGGATTCCCTTCTACATTTGTTAACATCTGAAAACCTGTGTGGCTTCTGTTGTGAGGTTCTGAGGTCCTTACAGACAGAGTACCACTTCAAGTCTTACAAGTATGGCAAGTGAGAAATTCCAGAAAACATTTTATAAAAACATGAAGTGCCACGGTCAGTATGCAGCCAAGAGCTTCCTTCTGGAAACACAAAAGCTTATACACCACAAAGTAATTTTAAAGAATACAATGCCAAATTAAAACACTCAGAAATCTGAAGAAAAGCAGGGGGAAGAATTTACTCTAAAAAATAAAAATCACCATCACAGGATCTTGATTCAGAACATGGAATTTATTTACTATTTTTACTTTTTTAATTCTTCAGTGCTACCTGCTTCCATGCATCCCAGAAATAAGGAGAATAATGATAATTTGTTTCACAGTCAGACAAGTGAAGGGCAAAGGCCTTCACAATATCTGTTCCTCCCTGGAAGCATCAGAATAGAATGTACCATGGTTTAATCACTGGTTGCTCAAAAAAGCAGACTTCTGTATTTTTCATCATTAGGTAAGTAAAAAAAAAAATCTGTTTCTGATTTTTTACAAGTGGGTAGACTCCTTGCCTGGTAAAGAATTTAAGTGTGCATTTCAAGCTCGCAGAAGAATACAAGTGGCAACTTTTTCATTCCTACACAAGGGACAGATGAGCTAGAATGTGGAAATAAAACAGAGAAAGAGACCAGCTGCCATGGACAGAGTATGCTGCAACCAAAAGGAGTGCAGAAGGGACACTTCTA
Organism: Agelaius phoeniceus; assembly: GCF_051311805.1. Classification (NCBI taxonomy): domain Eukaryota; kingdom Metazoa; phylum Chordata; class Aves; order Passeriformes; family Icteridae; genus Agelaius; species Agelaius phoeniceus. Next base: position 104,438,366 of record NC_135267.1, on the reverse strand, counting down.
CCCAGAACTTCATCCTAACCACCCAGCCTCAACAGCTGAGTTTACAAATAGCTCCATTTTCACCAGATTAAAACAAAAAAAAAATTATGTGATCTGCTATCAGAGGGTACACTTTGAGAACCTAATGTGAAGCAGTGACATGAAGAGCTTGTTCTTTCCCACATGTGTGTTTAGCAAGAGTTTTTTTCTTCACTGAAACTTGAAGGAACAAGTTTGGAGTTTTCTTTCCAAATGGTTCAGAGCAAGAATTACACCTTGTGAGCTGGTTTGTCCAAGGGCAGTGCTGCAGGAACAGCAAATGTAACCCTGCCATCCCCAGCTGCACTGCCAGCTCACCTTACTGGTCATCTTTAGGGTATCAATCTCTTCCCTTTGCTTAGTCAAGGTTTCATTCATGCTGCACAGGTGGTCACTCATCATGCTCAACTGGTCCTCATAGCTCCTCTTTGTTGTCATCAATTCATCCTAAAGGAAAAATTAAACAACCAGAAGCCCAAGTATTATGGCTCAGTATTAGTAATACCTGGCAAAGCAGCACACTTCCACCTCCACTGAGTCAGCTCCACTTTTGATGCTGAGTGTGTGCAATTCAGCTAAAAAAACCCTCTTTTATGAAAGGAAATCAGTAGCCACTTTTCTTTTACCTGAAGTCCCATGCATGATTTGTTCCCTTTATTTTTGTGTTGTTTCCTTTAGATTTGTTCCCCCACTTTTTATGGTTTACATAAAAGAGTAACAGCTAAGTTTTCCACCACTGCTTCCAGCCAGGAAACAAGTAAAGTTTATGGGGTTAAAGCATGGCCTGCACAAGAACACACAAGGCATCCAAAGCTGAAGAAAGCACCACTCCACATGGAGCTAGAGAGAGCTATGATCTCTCTGGGATCACAGAGACATGGGGGGATAGTGTGCATGGCTAGAACACAGCAATGAAGGGATAAACACACTTTAGGGAGGACAGAAGGGAAGAAATCATGCTCTGTGTGAAGAGGTGGCTTGAAGACTAATAAATCTCATCAGTAGGAGAACACTAGGGTGACAGGCATCTGCTGCAAGCAGGTAAAAATCTCCCACTGACAGACCCTGATCCTCATTAGGGATTTTAACTACTCTGACACATCCTGGAAGGGCAGCAAGGTGGAACACAAGCAACAGAGGAGTTGTCTTGAGTGTTGCATAGAACTTCTTGATACCAGTGATCAGTGGGACCAAGAGATGCTCTCTGCTGGACTTTTTACTCCCAAATAAGGAAAAGCTGGTCAGGGATGTGAAAGCCAATGGCAGCCTTAGCTGCAGCTAGCATGAGTTAGTGGCATTCAGGATCCTGAGGGAAACAAGATGAATAATAGAATTACAGCAACCCTAGATTCAAGAGGAGTAGATTCTGACTTCTTTCTGCTTGGAAAGGTCCCAGGTAAATCTGCCCTGGAAGTTACAGGGGCCCAGGAAAGCTGAATGATCAAGGACAGAAGAAAGAACAACTCAATGCCTAAGACATGGAGTGACTGTGGCAGAAGACCAGCATGGCTGTATAGGAAATACCCAGCTCCTATTCCTATATTCCTATACAGACCGGCTGTATAGGAAATATCCAGTTCCACAGCTTGATCTGAACTCTCTGCTCTGACCAAAGCAGGGGACAAATCACCTTCAGAGGACCCTTCCAACCTCAACAAGTCTCTATTACTCAGTATTATGCAGACTACTAAACATACAAATGGTGTGTGCCTGCTATCTTTTCCTAGGAAGTTTAAAATGCAGTTGGAAGTTAACATCTCATGCAGAGTTCAACATCTATTGTGGAATTTCTTAAAGGAACAAATCAAGGAAGTGTTTTAAAAGGATTGTCCATGAGCACAATAGCTCAAAGCTTTTAACATTATATTCACAGCCTGTATGGAGCAATTTTGGTACTCACCATCACAGACAGATGAGCAATAACGATCTGAACTAAGTGTAAAGAAAACATGAGGGAATTTATGAATTGTGTATTTATTTATACTTTATTGTACCACTGGCTTCTTTCTCAGCTGTGTGGAAGAGAAAGACAAAGGGACAGGACACTCACAGGATGCCATGAGAGTTGATTTTTGTTAACAACAGCTTCTTAGAGATTACCTCAAAACTATCTTTTCTTAATATTAAGGTATCCATATTAAAAAATCCAAAGCAACTTGGCATTTTTTAAAACTTTCAGACCCAGGTGCAAGAAAGGATTAAGAATTCCTTATTTCATCTGGAATCAGTCAAACCACCACCCCTTTTGGGATTACAACTATGTGATTTTCATGAAAATCCATGACATCAAATGAGCTAAAACACACAGGTTTGGCCAATATAACCTTCTCTTGGAAGCATGTTCCACTTCAACTTTATACCTGGGATTTAAAGTGTATTATTCAAGGCTCTTCTCCACGTACCACTGGAGTTTTTATATTCCACAACACAGGACCTAGGAATAGCATGGCCAGGCTAGATGGTTGTCATTTTTCTGCTCTACATGATTACAGAAAAATTTACTTGCCTGTAATCTGGTGATGTTTTGACTGGCGAGCTTCAACTCTTCTGTGAGTGATTCCTTGGACTTCTCTGCCAGAGAAAGTCTTTTGGCAAGTGCTCGACACTACCAAGAACAGGACAGGGAGGGTACAAGGGACAAAAGTCACTTCCTCAGTATTGCCTTGTGGCATCCTTAAGTGCTTGCTTTGGACTTTTCCATCTGTGATACTTGGATTTCAAGGAACTCAGAGCTTGTGCACATTTTTAAATGCAGAGGTAATGGAATAGTTAACATGAAATGTTTCATTTAACAGAGCTACCATATTGCCAATCCTCTAAATATTGTATTTTTCATGTAACTGCTACAAAACTTCTCATAAATAAAAAGCAATGCAAACAACTCACTTCATACAAGGCTCAAATATCACAGAAAAGATGGTTCCTCCATACTATGTCATCTTCAATTAAAAAAATAATATTTAAGAGGATTTGTTCTGTTAACCTAGTATATTCCACATCATTTATTACACAAACCAAAACAGCCACTACTTTCAAGAAAAGTTCCCTCATGACTTGAAATGAAAAGGAAACCATAGATACAATGAATCATCTTGTTCATTCTTGCAGTATAACTTATGCCTAAGAGCCAATTTTCTCAGGAGAGCTGTTTCCATCACTTCATAATACACTCAAATATTTTTGAATGACATCAGCATCACTATAAAATTAAGTCAAAACTTCCTTGGTAACTCAAGCCAGCTGCTTCAGCTTATGTGAACAAATCTATACATGACACACATTATACTTCTTAATACAGCCAAGACAAGGCTACCAAAGGATTTATTAAACATAAAAAGTCCTTTTACAGTATCTGTTTTTATGCGTGCCAGACCACAATCAAAAATATTCCAGGAACAGATTTTCATAAAACATTATGCTCCATATATTGAAACTTACTATCATAGCACTGTGGGAAGTTCAAAAAGAGATTTACTGTCCTTGCCTGCATGCTCACCTCAGCATGGAAGTGCACTGATTTGCTGTCAGCAAGCTGCAGGTGAGAGGTCAGCTCTGCTATCCTGGCCATGTAGTGAGTTTTTATCAGGTCTTCACGAGACTCACCATCTGGAGCCTGGCAAAGAAAAGTTTAACCAAACAGCATTTATGTTTACTAGACTGAATACCCAAATCACAACATTGCCTCTATACAGACTTTTTTTCTTCTTTCCTTCTGAGCCCTGGCTGCTCTATCAAAAAGTATCAAATTCCCCAAACACAACAGATGAATTACAGCAGGGCACACTGCAATTTTATCACTCTGATGGGGACTCAAGATTTCCTTACAGGACAAGGAGCTGACTGACAAGGTAAGAATTTAACTTGCTTTAATATAGCAAGTGTCTGATGAAGATGAAAATCCAGAAGGGAACAGCTTTCACCTACACGAAAATTTACTGTTTCTTCCCAACAAGGAAGAATTCCTTCACATAACTGTATTTCAGAAGCGTACAAAAGTCATAACCATTACTAATGTTGCATGTTCCAGAAGCTTCTTTAGATATTTGAAATTAACAAATAAAAAATAAAAAACCCCAACAAATCAGTAGTTTACAGGCTAACCCACTGGAGTCAGCTTTCACATGATCTCTCATTACCTTCAAGTTCAGCACTGTGCAGAAGCCTCTAAGGACTTGTATCAGTTACTATCCAGCCCCCTACCCCTTTTCAATCACACTTCTACAAGGAGGAGTGCACTAAGCTACACAGCAGTTCCCTGTGATATCAGAAGAGGGAAAGCAGGGAACCTTACTCTCAGAAGTTCCTGCTGGAGCAAGTGTTACATTTTAGCAGGGCTAAATGAAGTGTTAACATTTATTCTGAGGGTGTTCAAGGTTTGATTCAGTGCTACCCGTTGTAACCCAGGCACTGCAGATAGGGACGTTTTATGCAGCTTGAGCCCTTCCTCCAGGGTTAAGAATGGAGGCTTGGGATAGTTTGGGCTCCTGAGGCACAGCCAGACCATCACCAGCCAGGGTCCCTGTAAACATCACCAACAGGATGGGACTGCCAGGAATGTGCCTTGAGCTGCTGTATTTTCCAGCATCAGTCTCATTACATGGTTATGACAATGGAAGATGCCATTAGCTCACATCTCAGGCAGCAGACCAAGAACTTCATGTTACAACTTACTTTATAAGTTTTTTGACCAATCACACAAAGCAAAAGCATGTTGACAGTAGGTCTATCCAACCACTATAAGCACACATTCCTTTGGTTAAAACAATGCCTGCTTATTTCAAATACAATATCTGCTTGTAAGCCTTCAAACACAATGCACAGAGCTCCATTATTAAGCTTAGAACTCCCTAATATCTCACTACATAAACTTTTCTGCAGCTTAGGGAGTTATTCTAGCCAAGGTTAATACACAGACCATTGTTCTATTTGTCCTTACTTTTTTACTTCTTACATAATTCTTCTGCTGACCTATCTCATGGCTACTGCTTAGCTCCAACCACAGTTCTGCTGTCTCTGAGGCCTGCCTTTTGCAGCTTTCCCAAAACCCTCTGATTTTATAGATTCCCACAATGACCAGTGCCTTCCTCAAATTATAGAAAGCAGACCCTGACTCCAGTTCACTCTGCTCCAAAAGTCTCACAAGGGCCAAATAACAGTTCACTAATAGAAGAAGAAAATTAAAGAACACATGGATTTCAGAAATTTGACTATTTAGTATATAAAGACTATGTGGTCAACTCATTATACAGGAGTATTCTCAGTAATTCGACCTGTGGAATAAGTTTAGCAGAATCAGAATTGAAGTATTTAACAGATGGACTTTAATAATATTTAAAACAGATTACCTTTTCATTATCAGTAGTTACAGTCAACATTCCAATCTAGAACAAGGAAGAAAATACACTTAATGAGAAACTGCAAAAAAATAGATACCATAGCTGCATTTTGGTTTCAATCTTAGGACTTTGAATTTAAACAATCTTGCAATCATTCAAACTGAAATCAAATTTAAGTACTTCCACCTGTAACATAAACAAGAGTGGTTACATGAGTGCCTTGAACAGAATTAAACCTGACAACAACTCTCAGAAGTATCTCTCTTGTCTTAGGAGGTACACAGGGAAAAGGCAATAAAAGCAACAAGATGCAGCTGGGCTCCTATGGTTATGCAACTGCTTGATCATATGAAACTAATTCAGAGCCACGTTAGCACACTGAAACATTACTTGTCATGTTTAAGAGGAAGGAAAGTCAACCTGGATTTCTTGAATACCTTCCAAATTCCTTCCTTTCCTTTCTGACTAGCAAGCACTGACAAAACTCTACAAGAGCAGTGTAACCAATACCTGGTTTCATGAAAGGATATCTTCCCAGAGGATCTAAGGGGCTTTTCCCCCCTTGATCTCAACAGGACTAGAGAATCATGTTTATGGGGAACATTCATACAATATGTTGACCCACGAGTAACATTCTCATCAAACTCCTAAGGAATCAAATAGAGGATCAAAAACTTAAGATGCCAGTGTACTTCAGAATTGGAGCTTTCAAAACAATCCATTGGTTACTTTTATCTTGGAGCAGGAAAGCAGGGAGGACAAAAAAAAAAAAGAATTCTATTGAATGCTGAGTGGATTTATTATTTCTTACAGATGACATTCCTGTTAATACCACTATGCCACTTCAGAAGTGGAATTCAGGGGAAAGGCCAATTCATTTAAAATATGTTAGTAAACAGGAAAAAGCCATATACCAGCACAGAAGAGCAAGGAAAGAATGCATGCTATATCCAAAAGCAATTGCTGAACCCAAACTGACCCAATAAGTCTTCAAATCCATTTACAATCACTAGCTACCTACTTCCATTTGCTTTAACACACCTAGAGATGAATAAAAGTATTGGAAACACAGGCCCAACCTGAGATACACACCACTTGCAAAGTTCCATAAGTACAGACAAATCAGGAGATTAAACACCCATTATTTCCCCCTCAGTTACACATGGACAGAACTACAAAAATATCTTCACAATACTAAAGACAGCAAACAAAGTCTCAAAATCCAAGAAGTGCCCAACTCTGCAGAAAGAATTTGCAAGCAGCTTTGCAAAGACAAGGACCCCAAGAGTGAATGCTTTCCAATACAGTCAAAAGGCTTTCATTTTTAGTGTTCCACTGATCAAACAGCACTGCTACTAAAGAAAGTGGATTTTTCTCTATTGAAGGGAAAGGTCACTCACCAGACTGGTGCTCTTAATAGGTTCCCTCAGACTCTTTTCTGTGGTTTCCTTCTTTTGTTCTGCTATATTTGGCAGAACTGAATGCTCCTGGATAGTTTCAGTTAAATGTCCACTAAGAGAGTTCTTCAGTTTTTGGTTTTCTTTCTCTAGCTTAATTTTAGCTAGCTGAGCCTCCAACATCCAGTGTTCTTTTTCTTGTTCAAGTTTTGCAATTTTCTCCAAACTCTGCTGGACCTTTAGGAGGGAAAGTTTACAGTCCAGGTTATTGAACCCAGGGAGGAAAAAACCCACACACAGGAAATGTCTGAGGACAGTATTATTTTAAACCATTACATAAGTGAGCTAACAAAGTGCAGCAGGTAAACAACCACTGCTCTGAGATGTGTGCTCAGCTGTGGCTCTTTGTCAAAAATGGACACATTATTTAATTAGTTTGAAACATGCACAGCTCATAAAAATGGCAACATTGTACTAGGTGAAAAACCAAAGCAGGGAAGAATTTTATAAAAACCTGAAAGATGTGTACCTGGCAATATCACTAGCTTTTCCTATGCTAGAAAGACAAACTGTCCCCCCCCAGCTGTCCCACCTCACACAGACAGAACCACCCACTTTGTCCAGGTAAGAAAACAACTATGGAACAGAACACATCTATCACTGCACATTTCTGCTGAAATTCATTTCACTCCTACTAATACACCTAGAATATTGGTAACTACAAAAAAAAAAAATCACCAAAGTAGTTGTTCCTGTAACAGTTCAATAACAAGGAGTCAAGCATAGGCTGAGTATACAAGCTAATATAGAAGTGTCAGTATTAATTAGTTATTCACATGAAGCAATAGACAAATTGTGTAGGCCTTTTAAATACCATGTTACCCATCCTTCTTCACCTTCCAAAAAAAAAAAAATATATATATGCATACTGGCAGATAGAAACTCTAATTTATTACTCCAACTGAAAAGAAAAATCAGTGCTCTTAACCAGTGCAAATAATTCATGCATAGTCCAAAAGAGGACTCAAATCAGTACACAACATTAAAAATTAACCCTTTAGTATGCCTTATTTCTGTCTTTATTTTGCATTTATTTTAATTATTAAAGATTACCTGACTTCTTGTATTTCTGAATGAAGGTATCAATGACATAATCCTGGCTCCTATATCTACCTACATGTACATCCTGCAGATAACCCAGCCTGGCAAGGTTTTTACTTTCAAAACTCTACAAGACATCTACAGTTTAATTTTAAGGTTCAGCATATTCATATATACCTACAAATGACCACAGACATAAATTGGAGACTTTGATACAAGTTTACCTTTACAAAATACACTGCCTCACATGTTAGTGCAATACCTGTTGTGCAAGACCTTCCCTGCTTTCTGTAGAACTCAGGAGAACTCTGCGATTGGCTAAAGCCTCTTCATAAGGCACTGAATCTGCACAAGGCTGCAGAAAAATCAAAAAAACCCCTCTCAAAACATGTTACACACTAGATCAGAACATGCATTCTGCTTTTATTTTTTTACTACTTTCCTTATTTTGGAAAGGAAAAAAACCCATGTTCCAAGTGCTTACCAGGTATAAGGAAAAAATGGTTTGAGCTCTTAAGAAATACTGCCCCAAAAGGTACAGTTGATTAAAAAATGCTCAGAAAACTCCGAGTGTTAATTAATGATCAAAGGCATCTTAAGGTCCTCTTTACAAACATTGCAGTAAAGTGATTTAGTAACAACTGCTAAGCACATCACTTAATTGTTAATTTTAGTGAAGGCAACAGGGAGATCTGACAGCATTTAATCCTTTGGTTCAGCACATTTCCTCCAGGGTAGCTCCTTTTTTTTTCCCCCTATGTCTTCCAGTGAATGCAAGTGTAAGAACATGTTTTCACTCCATATTCCTAGTGAATACAGGAGGAAATTTACATAGGCAGCCACCCTCTTCTCCTTGGGAGTCTTGGCACAGAAATAATTAGTGGAAATGGGTAATGGCAGAAGTGGCACATACCCTCAGCTGTGAGGGCAACTACACTCCAAAGCTTTCAGTAGCATTATTGCAATGCTATCCTCAGCATTACTGCAATATCCTCAGCCAAAACCTGTTGTTCAGACCATCTCTACCATTCCAAACCCTGCAAACCCTTAAGTTTGTGTTCTGCTTGGCATAACCACCAACAGAACTGAGCTCCCTCTGTGCAAGCACACTGGCTGAACAAACCTTCTTCAAGGACTTCACATAAGCAGCTGCCTTCTTCTTGTACTGCAGCATGCACTCAGCTGAGAGAGGGCTGATGAACTCTGCCCCTCCCTTGGGGCCGTAGCTCAGCGAGCTGCTGAAGTGCTCCAGGTTGCTGCTGAAGAACGAGGCCATCTAAACACATCAAGAGAAGTGGCTCTCTGAATTAACCAGGAGGAGTCAATGGAGCAATTAGTCTTTGAAAAGACAAGTATTTAGTGAAGCTGGAGTTCTTAACAGGACTTTGAAACAAGCTGCAGGTTCTTCCATGTAACTCAGACCTTCCTAGCACAAAGCATCCTCATCACAGGATCTACTTTTATCACTCAGTTGTTTTTAACTCATAGCCTGAGAATAACTCAAGAATCAACATGACACTACAGATTATTAATATCAGAGGCACACAGATTTTTTAAATTGTTCAGCTAAAACTATTTTTGTTTCTTAAAAATCTGCACAAGTTAAGGAATTGTTCGAAACAAAAATATCCATTACCTTGCCTGCTCCATTTGTTAAAGCAGCAACAGAGGATAAAATACAGTCATTTGTAGTTATGAGTTTCTGTGTGGCAGTCGGAACTTCCTGTTCTAAAGCAGCTTTCTGACTATAGTGCTTGGAAATATCTGGAAAATGAAAAGCACATTATGCCAAATTAAGAATAAAAAACTTTTTGAAAGTCACTCACAAAAGCATCTTAGCCTAAATATATTAATTTCAACACCACCAAAATTTAAAAAGAATCAAGTATTAATCATGTAAGAACATTCTCAAGGTGGCCTAATTAAAAAAAAAGTAATTGACAAGTGAACAATACGCACCCATTTTAAAACAGAGTACTATTGCTACAGAATGGAGAAATTCCAGCTCATCACCACCACAAATTGTAAACAGAAATAATCTTAAAAAGTTCAAAATTAGTTGGGATTGAGAAAGTAGAGAGAAATTAAACATTCTGGAGTATGGGAGTGTGAGATATTAAAAAGAGCATTTCTGTTCTGTTGATAGTTAATGAATTCTACTGACAGTTTTCTTCACTGCTTCTATTTTCTGTATTTCCTTTAAAGTATAAATTGCATTGACTTTACATTATAGTGACCAGATTAAGAGGTAGAAAGTATTCTAAACTTATCTATGCTACAAAACTCATGATTTAGGGTCTCATTTTGTGTGAGGTACAATCTTTAATATCTTCTATTTTTCTTTAAAACAAGGACTCTGCAAAATGGGGCCAGACTACTCATGCTATTAGGAAAAAAACCCAATTTTGCTTAAAATTATGAAAGCTTAATGTTTAAATAGCTGAATAGTAAAAAAATCCAGTTCATCTCTATGGATCACTTTTCTCCCCAGAAACAGCTACATAGGACTGAAATTCTAGGACATGCAGGAACATCAGATTCAAAATTCTGAGTTTTAACCAAATACCCCTTCACTGAAAACATAACATATCCATGTTTTTCTGATAAAAGCAAGGTAAACCATTTTCCAGAGGAAGCCAAGTTTCAAAAAGAATTTGGACTTCTTTGTAACCTTTGGTTACATATTCATGTTAAAAATAGTCATCACCCTAAAAATAGGAAGGAAGAATTCCACTTTGCAGGCAGGTACTAGGTCAATGCTACATATGCAGGGAAAATATGTACATTTCACAGCATTCCATTCTGTGTGCTAGCTTCATGAGAGCAATGAAGCTCAGAAAGTAAAGTGATGCTGCTCAGGAAAATCTGGAGAGCCACAATTAAATAATCCAGCAACTCTGAGGAACAAAGGTAAGAGAATGGAAGAATGAAAACCATGCATGAATGCCTAAAACAAGTGGTTAGTAGGTTTAGTTTCTTAGCTTGTAAAGGTAAAACAAACCAGATTTATCACATACAATACATTCAGCACTGTTATAGAGACTGCAGGTGTGCTATGCTAAACAAGAAAGCAGCAAAGCTGAAACAAGACAACATTCCCAACTCTCACCTTTTAAAATGTCATGGAATCCATGAAGACTTGCAGCAATGTTTGTAAACACAAAGTTGTAATTTGTCCTAAGGACTCCTTCTGGTCTTGTACCTAAGAGTAACACGTAAGAAGGAAAACCACAAAACTAAGATTTGACCACGAATGAAAAAAGTTAGCTTTGAAAATAATTCAGTTTCCACCTACTAGAACCATTTGCATGGAGGATGAGTCACAATAGATTAATTTACTTAAATTTTCCCTTCAATATCAAATATACATATCTCCAATTCTGGCAGAGCAGGCAGGTGAAAGACTTTCAAGTCCCCTAGTTTTTATTCAGATTTCATAAATATCAGTTGTGTTGGTCTCAAAAACCACACATACAGAAAGACATGATCATAGCTATAGGAAAAACAATCTGGGCCTTTAGAAAGAGTGAAGACTGAAATAACCTCAAGCTATGAAATAATGATTTTTTACTGCTATTTACAGGATGCATTTGGAGATAGTTTCCCCAAACATACACACAAAGGCTTTACCTCATTTTATTAATTTTATTATTTATTAGCATGACAGTTGTAATAACCTTATGAAAACGAGGGGCTGGAAACGATGATTAGTAAGAAAATGTAGTTTATTAACCATTTCATAATTAGGAGGTGACAAATACAGACTGTCAATCATCCCATAAAAACCCACAGAAAAGCAGGCACAGGGTAGCCAGCCAAGCCACAACTGACACTTACTTGGTAAGGCCAGAAGACTGACATATGTGTGGAGCTTCTCAAAGACTGCAGTCAACCTTTTCATGTCTCTGTGCAGCTCCATATTTCTAGCTCTTAAAGCAGCTGTGCAAAGAGAAGACTCACACTCTTCTTCCAAACTAGGAATATATGAATTATTTCTTTTAAAAGCAAGCAATTGTCTTAAAAATAACAAGCTCACGAGTTTTAGAGCACATAGGTGTTCTCTATCTCCCCAGTGCAAAGCAACAGCAGGCCAGGAATTGATTTTAGAAAGGCTAACACAGCAGAGGAACTTAGCAATACATGAAAATTAATGTGTGCATGGCCACTCCCAGGTGTTTCTGTCACAAGCCAGGAATGATTTACTCTCACAGCAAGGAACTGATTGCAGCAATTTAAGTTTGAAGACTTTTCCCTCTACTACATAAATTCTCTTTTGCTTCCTAAGGAGCACGAGAACAGGTATAAAGGAGACATAAATCAAGAGGGTTTTTCTTCCTTAGTCCAAACCTCTCTTAAAGCAGCTCTTTGCACTTATAATTCATCTCCCTTCAATCAACTCAGGCACAAAGATTTTCCAGCAGAAGGGATGTAGACCTAGCCAAGTTTTACAACATTGTTACATTTACTGATTGATGAATAACCCTCAGAAAAGGTCAAGGCATTAACAGTTACAGTGTATCACACCTGAATAGTAGCAATGCTATTGAATAACACTAAGAAACATTAATGAAAGCTTCATTATTTTTAAAGTCTCACGTGTGAGGGAGGGTGTGCGTGGAGGAGCTTTAAAATACATGGTTTTAGTCCTAATGCCTCAAAAAAGCTATGCCTAGTCTCAAGGTTTAGAAAACAACATGCAAAAAAAAAAAACCCAAAAAAAAGAGTTCAGCCTTTTAAGACAGCAGAGGCCAGAGTATTTTAAGGTTTGATTTAATATTTGAGTTGTAGGTGCTGACAGTGCTGCATGCCTGGCACAGTGCCTTTAAATTGGATCTATCAAATGAAAGGTACCTTTTTAACTGATAAGGAAGAATCTTTCTTAAAAAGCCTAAGTAGGAAGCTAATTGTTCTGAGAAGGCCTTCAATTTCACAGTTGTTTCCTGAAAGGAAAAAACAACAGGTAAGTGTTTTTGCTCTGTAAAAATCCTTTTTTGGGTACTGAAAGGAGGAAATCTTACCAGGACTGTCACAGTATCCTCCGTGATGCTCTCAAACAAGTGCAGCATTCCTTCCTCCAGAGGGCGAACATAGGAAGCGTTTTCATGGAGATACTGTGAGAACTGAGGACACAGAGGTTTTAAAATGGTGCTTGCTGACAGCTCCTGTCAACTCTGCCAAGGTAACACCTGAATGGGACATTTTGGCCAAGCCCTGTCCCCCTCAACGATGCCTAAGATGTCACTAATGAGAGACAACAGTCCAGTGATGTACAGCAACCTCTTCTACAGTCAAAAACACACCTTGAGGGAAAGGGAGAAGCACTGGAAGTGCAGGGAAAACCACACCTAGAGCTTGGCCAGGGCATCCAGTCTCATTTCAACTGCCATGCACAGCACACCAAACCCTTGCTTTTTAGTTTTAAACATTCCTGCATTCCTTCCTCAACTCCATCCAGTTAAGGCTAGATCCATGCACCACTTAGCCACAGAATGAACTATCCCACCTTCCTCCCAAAAGTAGTCTGCCTCCCAGCCTTGTCCAACAGCACAAACATTTGCAAAGCTGTGCTGTGCAAAGTACTGAAGAATTAAACCCAAGTCAAACCAAGAGCAAGAGATGTGTCTCTTTTGTCTTTTCATCTGTGTCCCGCCCAGTTTTCAACAAGAGTCAAAGCATGCTAATGCTAATGCAAAGCATGGAGCTCCAACTGATCACAGGAGAATTCTTATTTCATGGACCTGCCTGACTTTGCTAAAAATTGCTTAATTAAATCCTACAGTAAATTTTGCCTTTAAAAAAGCAGACCTGAGAACATAAGGTGGACTCTTACACATCAAATGTAACACCACCATCAGCTTTTCATTTTGGTACCTCAGTATCACAAAAAAGCTTCTTCCACAAATTAATACAGGTAGGCAAAAGCAATCCTGGCTTTTATTTTACCCCACAGAAAGATACCTTCACCTTTGATTATTTACACCACAAGAGCAGCTAAAGATCCCAGGCAAACAGAGTCCAAGAGATTTTAATTGTTCCTTGTGTTATTGCAGTGTGGTAACACAGTGTTAACAAGAAGAGTGAGATGCTAAGCTCTGATCCATGCATGCACAAACCTGGGTGGAATTAGGGAAAATTCCTAAATCTAAAGAGGAAGAAATAACACATGCAGAATGCTCCTGGCTTGTGTTGCAAGAGAGAGGACTTGAATTATCCAGCATGATGCTGTAGACCCAGCAGAACCCAGCAATCCAACCCTTAAAGAGAAAAGGAATACTTGAACCTGGCAGGGAATTGTCCACATCTACTTTGAGTGTTTGGTGGGGAAAATAGCTTGAAAGCACCAGACAAGACCTGGAGTTGGGGAAAAATAAATCAGTGCAAGTCTGCTAAGCCACTACCTGACACTTGTTTCATCTTCTCTACCATATTAAGGGGACATTTTTGACCAACTTGGTGGAGTAGCTAAAAATAAAATTTAAAAAAAATCACCCTGAGAACACTTGCCAAGCAAATGGATAAATTAATAAAAAATACAGGAGCAACTACAGCTTCAGTGAGCAATAAAAGATGCTTCAGTACTGGAAAGTCACAGCAAAAGCCCTGAGAAGTAGCATGCATTGAGGGAATTAGGCCATGAATACACAACGGGGCAGAGTACAAGAGACATAATTATGAAAACAAAGCCTGAACTACTGAATCAGACTCAATTATAAGAAAAGGAAAATGAAATTATGGTTCTGATTAAGTTGCCTGTTTCAGCTGTGCTGAAAAACAATAAAGAAGTGTTAACTAGGAGGTCAGGGAAAAAAAAATCTGTGAGGAGAGATGTCTAGGAAATCTGATTTTATTGCTTTAGTGTAAACTGCAGTAGTATCTGAGAATGCAGTCACCACACTGGACCACATTAAAAAAAAAAAAAAGAGAGACCACTCCTGCCCCAAAAAATCTTAAAGATGACTAAACCCCATCATTTTCACAGGAAGGACATGCCATTCTGAGTGCATTTGGTGGCAGCAGCAAGAAAATGTTCTCAAACTATGCTGAATCTCTGCAGAAGGGTGTTCTAGACTAAAACAGTTGAAACAACTGAGAAGGCAAACAGAAAGGGATTCTCTAGTGGATAACCACCTCCATAAACATATTTGTTACCTGAAAAGAGGTTATAGGAGGTTTTCCAAAGAACAAGAAAGTTTTGTCATAGTTAACATTGACACCACATGCACTGCAGCCACTTGATCAATGCAAACCACAATTCACCTCAGCACCTTAAGTCTGAGCCCTGGCAGCTACTAAACTGGAATTAAGAGACTGAATCACAAAATATTCCCTGCAGCTTAAATACTCACAGATCCCCTTAAACTACGAAGTCAACTCTGATCTTAAGGCAATTTATTCCAAAGCATACATGTATACATCCCCACACAAATCCTTGTGCATAGTTATTTTCTCTAGTTCACAGCATAGGAAAACAAAGTCAAAACATGCAGCTCAACAGCTCTGGATGACACTCTCAGAAAACCTTTCCATAGAATTGTGTCAAAAGAGATGAGTCAGATTTCTCATACTAATTTCAACATGGTTTACAAACTTGAAGCTTCAGAATACTTACAGGAAACATCTTCAGATAAGCAGCCCAAAATCAGATTATAAAGCTGTTTTTTGACAAGGGAACAGAGTCCAGGTTCTCTCCCTCATATAAGTCTACCTTTTATCCTTTATTTAATATTACAGCTAAACACTTTAAACACAAGACCAGATTCTGTCTCAGCATCTCCTATGCCCCAGTGCATTAACTAAAACAAGCTCTATTCAGCAGTGCAACATTTGTGAATTATTATTTTAAACAAGTCAGCTGAACTTTCAACAGATGCACTTCAATTCAGCAATTAAAAAAGCAAAGCTTTGATTTGATTATCACATTTCTCTTCTAGCAGAGGCACAGGGGAAAAGGATTCTCTGCAGCTACACCTCATCCACATTCAGAGAATTCATGGAGCAGAAAAGATGTCTCATGCAGGAGGGGCTGGCTCTCAGGAACACACTCACAGCATTCCAGTAAAGGTGGTGCAATTTTCCCTGACTAAGATCAATCACTCACTGAAGTCCAACTAATTGAATACATTTGTAGCTGAAGTGTGCAAACTTTACCTTCTGATTCAAGGGTGATATTGTGTCTGTTGCAGAATCAATGGGGAAGATCTGTACCTTCTGCTCAGTGTATGTGTGGAAGTTCAGGAGAGCTGTTACAAGTTCTTGGACAAAAGCCAGGGCCTGGCCAGCAAGGTCTCGCAGCTTCAGCTGGAAAGAAAGTTATAAAATGATTGTGTTTGAATGGAACTATTTACATATGAGAAAAAAACCTGTCTGGATACAAAAAATCATTATCAGCAATTTCTTTCTTGTTGTTATTTCAGCCTAAAATACACAACAGCAATTATTTTAAACTTATTTTTTATTCACAAACTACAGAAGGGCATATTGTTCTCTGACAACAAAGTATCTCTTTATTTCACACAACTGGTGATGGTTTGCCTCTGCTGCATTTTTCAAACTTGCAAGCCACAAAAACACTGAGAGGTCAGCACAATTACAGAAACCATGCCTGAAATTTCCAAAGAACAACAATTGCTGACAACAGCTCAACACCAGGTTGCGAGGAAACCTCAATTTAATTAGTAAAAAACAATGATGTTTTCTCCCAGAATTAAAGGTGTCTGCTTCTCTAACCAAGAGCACTCAATTCTTATTCTCCTGGACACAGCTGAGCTGCTGCTCATGAGTAAGGCTGTTCTGTGGCTTCAGTACAGCAGGAAGGTATCAAAGAAATTAATCCAGAATGGAACATAAATTCAAGAGAGAAGAAAACTACTCCCTGTTGGGATTTATGGGAAGAGAATAATGTTATAGTGACATTTCAACCAAGAATAACTTATCCTTTAGAGACTCTTAATGCTTCAATGGACTGTTAAATCAGGTCAGTCTTGATTATGGATCTGGGATGGTGGCAAGTAATTAAAGCAGTCATTATACCCAGTTTGTATATGTTAATTAGTCATGTAAGGAAGGGAAACACACACATTGCTGTTTTGCTGTCCTTTACACCACAGCCTGTGCTAATACACCAACATTTTGCCTCCACTGGCAAAGCCAGTGATAAAAATCTGTCCTGGAGTATTTTCAAGATTGCAGATCTTGAAGCATGAGGCTGCCTGACATAGTGCTGGCAGAAAATAGCAAAAGGAGAGTTTCCATGCAGTTATTCAGATTTTTCTTGGAACTCAGCAGCAGCAACCTGAAATTTAAGGTTATTTCCATCACAAAGCTGAACAGCAAGTCACCTGTTCTCACAGCAGACATTATTGGGAAAAAGGTCTCTTTACAGGCACTTCTGAAGAATGGAGAAAGCAGTTATTTTAAATCTTCCTGCAGTAGCATCTGAATGCACTAACTTGAAGACTTGAGACACAAGGAAACAGAAAAACCCCATAGTGCTGAAGAGTCCATCCTCAATGGTAGCAACACAGGAAAATTTTGACTGCATACAGGTTTCTGATTTGCTATTGTAAAAACCCTTAAAATATTCAGCCATTCACAAAATGCTCATTTTTGAATATTGAATAAACAACATTCACAAGGAATCTCATTAAATTACAGCAGTGAACAGAAACTGTTTTCTAAAAACGTTTCAATATATAAGAGTTATTCTGCTGCAAGCAAGAGGTGCTTTGGCAAGAAGTATCCCACAAAATGTAAATGAACCATGCAGAGATCTCCAAGTGACATGATTTATTCCTTGAAAGGGTTGTGATTGGTGACAAGCAAAGTTACCTAATACAGCATTTTAGTGCACACACCACTGCGCAGTTTACAACTGCACACATTCTCTAAAGCTCAAGTGAAGTGACTGAAGTGATGTGACTCAGTTTAAGGGAAAAGGAATTTAGGATACCAAACCTACCTTTTTCCAACAAAAGGCCTCTGAACTACTGTAGTTTTAATCAACTTTAAAAATGAAATGTTCCACCTTCTAGCTCACTGAAGGTTGACACAATAAAAGAATATTTCATATAACTTTAATAAGACTCCTTGATCTAACAACAATATACACAAGCTCTTGAAAAGTGCAGAGGCTCTGTGGGCAGAAATGCTCTCAGAATATCATGACAGTAGTAAGACAGGCTATCTTCTGCTATTTGAGGTACTAAAATGACTGGTTGTATTTCAGCATCTGTGTACAAAGCTGTGCAGAGCCACAGGAAAGCACAAGAAGCTCTTACCTGATTCCTTCTGTTGTGCAATGGTACATTCAGAGCATTGTATCGAGCAGATCCTACAGGACAAAAATTGAGTTTTATGCACTTGTTAAATTGTGGGGGAGAGACATTTTTTGGTAAATACTGATTTAAAAAAGAAAATGCATTGCAGGGATATTACAGGTTATGTAAGCAATATTAACTAAAGAGATGCAAACAATTGACTCAAACAAAGTAGGCCTAAATATCCTCACTTAAGGGTTTCTGTGATTAAGTGGAAGGGAAATTAGTTCAATACTTGCCTCAGACTGTAAGCCAAATTTAATCATCTGAAGACCCTGAATTTGAAAAATAAGAGCAGACTCCTTTTGCCCAAAGAAAAATATTCATCACAAACAAGAGTGAAAAAGTCTTGTAAAAGAAAACACACTTAAAGAATTCAAGATTATCTTCAAATTTCAATTACATGCCAAGGAGGGGCCAAGTAAGACTAATATATTTTTGAATGGTTTCCATGTTTTTTAAAGCTCTTGTATACATTTAATACGGTGATAATTTAGACTAAGATGTACTCTCCATGTATTTCAGCATTCTTCTCTAGTCATGAAGTAACCAGAATGATTATTCAGTTACAAGCAGCCACAATTGGAGGGGCAGATGGCTATTTGTACATAGAGAACAGCTTACAAAGCCTTAGAGATTTAAAAGGGGTCACATCCATTCTCAATTCAGTTGAACAACAACCAGCTTAGTTTAAAATTTGCTCACAAAGGAAATTTACCGTTTCTTACTCCTTTTTTGTCATTCACATTTGGCTATTAAGACATGGGAAGAGGTAGTTACAATTTAGAGGAAAATAACCCTGTTCAAAATTATTGAATCCTACTTCTAACTAAATGCTTCAAGAAACTTTTTCTCTCTGTAAATCATTCTTAGCAGTCATTTGATTGTTACTGAAATTAGCTGCTAGTTACACTTGCAGCCAACTACAGGGTCTCTAGAAACAGTTGGAATCCACAGCAAACAAACACTTCCTGACTTCCACTGATCCTATCACTAAAGAAAAGTTCTCTATTTGCAGTGTTTTCTACTACACAAGCAAGGCATTATGCTATGGCAGCTGAGTGAGCAGAAAAATTACTTTAGCAAAGTTCTTGCTACAATGATAAGCACCTAAAAACAATGCAAGCTAAAGAAGCCAGAGAAGTAGAAATAGGCAGCAGATGCCAGGCAAAGAGAGAGAAGTGAAAAGGATCCCAGCTCCAGGCACCAACACCTCAGTGTGATGTGCTGTATGGGAGTCAACATTTCCTGCAGAGATGATGATCTGGTGTTCCTAAGCCAAGACTCACTAGATTGCCAAACCAGTGGAGAGCTTGGCACACTCACCCCTGCAACACCTGCCAGATCAGCTTTTAGAGAACCTAAGGCTACTTAAAACACTGTCAGCAGGTTTTAAACTGAATGAAAAATGCAAAAAGCCACCAATGAAATGCACAAAAAATTCAAAAGCCTGTTTTCACTTCTCTGCTCCTTCTTCACTACTTTCAGCTTTTTCACTATTCCAGGTCCTTCTTGTCTTGAAGGGTCCAGAAGAGTGCAGGCAGTGCCTGCCCAGCCTTGTGTTCAGCTGTTTAGGAAAGCACACAGTGCACAGCAGCACATACTAACCCATGCTTGTACCAAAGCCATGCAAAGGCTGAGCACTCCTAACTCCAGGGGATCCTCTGCACTTCAGCTGATCTAGCAGCAGTTGGAAAGGAAGCAGAAAAGCATTGCTTCAGGTAAAAGTCCCCAGGTCCAAAGGGCTTTTTTCCCCATGAAGGGACAAACAAGTCTAAGCAGCCTTCAGGTAAGAACTACTCTGTGTGTTTTCTGATCAGTGAGACAGAAATTCCCCACTAGGAATAAGTGCATCAATAATAGTGCAATATCTCTGCAGCCACCAGTTTTCCCCCACCTTAACTTACTGCACCTCTTGAATATACTCTGCCAAAAATAATACTCTTTGAGATGAGTATCCAATCTTTATGGAGCAGCCATTAAATTGACAGTGTTCCTTCATCATTTACAATATTCTGTCAACACTAAATAAGACAAGTGGCAAATCACTCAAAAGCCTTCAAAAGCTTCAATTTTCATTATACATATAAAAACTTGGTATTTTAGAATTACTGAAGAAGACCATGACAAGTATCAGGAATACTTACTACAGTTACCTCCAAGTGTCTGTTCAGATGTCCAACATTTCTTACAGCTAATACATTTTAATTCATAAGGAGTTCTCCCTCCAGATGGATACCCCAAAAAAAAAAAATCAAACAAGATACCCAGACCAAGGCAATACGTACTTGTGTCATTAAAAGGTACTTTTTCATTAATTATGCATAGAGATTCTTCCAGTCTACTGCCCAAAGCTGCTTGAAGATTCTTTAGCTGTTGCTGGCTAAATAACAAAGAGACAAACGAAAAACCACACACACACACACACATTGTAAACCTTTAAAATTTCATCTGTATCACCAACACCATATCTCACTATAGGCATCCCTTGAGTGTACAGGTATCTGTCTCCTTCTAGAAGCTAGATAAAATAAATACAGTGGGAGTCATTTGTCCTCCTTTATCTCATATTTAACCCAACATTGAATCCTGATCCCTAACAAAAGCATTGAAAGTTACCATAAACTTGTAAATCCTAAATTCCATTCCTGAGAAGCTCCATTTACTTCAGAGTTAAAATTCACCTTATCTTCCTATAGTGCAACTATTATATAAGCTATATGAAGGCATTCTTTTCTACTAGAATTTGGATGGGAAGATAAAAGGGCCTCCAAATGAGTTATTATGCATCCAATGCAGTATTCCAATAAGCAGGCAATGAGTTGTCAATAATTCAATTAACTATGTCACATCACTATTTGAAATACCACAAAGGCTTTTCAAAACACATATTTTTAAACACTGCTATGATACTGCCTGTTCTGACAAGACTTGACAATTATGTTCCTGATGCATTCCCAAGCGATTTTTCTCTAAATTTTCTTCATTTGCATTTGACTGTGCATGTACATGTGAACCTAAGTAATTAAGATTACTAATATAATGAGAATAGACTGCCGAGATGAACAGTAACATATTCCAGCATATATATATATATCTACAAAGAACACTCCATTATTGATTCAGACCAAATTCCACACCTTACCCAACTTAAGCCCCCAAATTCTTCACTGTTTTGCTTCCTGTCTGACATCTAGAACTCCTGCACATATAGTGGAGGCTGGGGGGAAGGTGTCAAAGTGACAGGGGTTTTTTCCTTTCTTACAGTATTTGATACACAGAAACTTAACAACTCTAACAAAGCAAAATAATCCAAAATAGACAAGGGAGATATGAAGAAACTGGCCAATAGGTAGCTCATGCACATTTACAAAGGTTTTTCTTGGAGAGCAGCTCCATAATTGCATGGAAACTGTACAGCAGGTACTGCAGCAGCACTGAGCATGATAGAAAATTAATTCCAAGACAAACTGCAAATGTACTGATAGTTCCTATTCAGACTTACAGGAATGACAAACAAGTAGTTTGACATGTTTTGCCTTACATTCTGCCCTTTAATTTTCAAGGCATGCAGGCTGTCAAGTTCCATATCCTCTGGCTTTTCTGAGTAAAGTGTGGGTGTCAGAGGCAAATGGATCCCTTCCCTTGACAAAGCAGGGAAAACAGAAGGGCAGTATTCTCAGGGACACATCCTGCCATGTGCTCAACAGACAGTGATTTCAGTGTTTAACATGAAGTGTCAGGCTTTATTACTTTTAAAAACTTAATACAGTATCACTTAAAATAGTAGGGATAACTTTTTACAATAACATCAATTACCCAGTCACCATGGAACATGATAGACAAAGCCTGAACTGACTAGTAGCAGATGAAAACTACAGCTTTTCAAACACCACAAAAAAAGCAAAGAGCAGCCAAACACAGCTTTCCTTCTCTTTTGCAAGTCATTTTTAGCGAAACCCTGACTTGTATTAGTGGAGTTATTGGATACAAGTATCTTCACATCTATCAACATCATTAAAATACCCACTTGAGGGTTACCATGTCAAAGAAGGAACTCTGCATCTGATCATTCACTACACATCTTATTCATTGCATTAAAGATCTATACTGCACATGTATCTTCTAAAAAAATGCAGTTTAATGAACTTCAGAGAAATTTGGCCTAATTGAGGCCCAGTTGAGGACTGTGGCCCTAATTTCATTTGGGCCACAGTCCTCAACTTCTACAACTTGTCTTCAAGACAATGAAAATATTCCAAAACTAACAATATAATTCCCTGATAATAACTTTCAAATATTCTAGCTGAGAACATTATAGCTGAAGAAAAAAAAATGGTTCAAGAAGCTTTTGCAATGGAAGGGAATTTCTAAAACTCTTTTCCATCAGTTCTCTCAGGATATGTTACTCAAACTGTTCTTAGAAGCAGTTTTTACAAACTCACATATCTTTGTTTCATACAAAATTTTACTTCCTATGATTTTGCATTATAAATAAATTCTTCCAACTTTCATCAACATTGCTGGTACTGAAAAAGCTTGGAGACAAAACTGCTCTTACTGAAAGCAGAAATTGTCTAGTGGAATTGTCTGGTTCCATACATAGCAAAGGAAAAGGGGGCTTGACCTGCACTAATCACATTTGTCCTCATGATAATACAAATTGAGTTTTATCAAAGTCTTTCAATTAAACCCCTTTTTAAAATGATATTCTTAAAAAACAATCCAGTCAATGTTTCACAGCAATTATTTCTTTACATCAATGAAATAAAGCCACTTACCATTCTTCAGTTCGAAGCCTACAGTCCTTAGCTTCTCTTTCTAGTGTCTGAGACTTGATCTTTATGCAAGAAGATAATCTCACAATGTAAGTGCTGACAAAGCAAGACATTGCATTTCAAAACTTTTCAAACTTGCAAGCAAGAGGAAAAACTCCTTACTTCTAGTTTGGCTTTATCATTCTGCAGCTTTTCTATGGTCTCTGTGTATTTCTTTGTTAAGCTGTCCACCACAGCTTGGTGCTGGGCAGCATCTGTTTCCAAAACCTCCAGTCTGCTCCTCAGCTCTGCTTCTAAACGTTTGTGCTGCTCATCTGCTTCAAAGAACTACAGGAAGGAAAGAAAAGCTCTTTTAAAAAGCTTCATTTTACTACTGAATCCAGTCCTTTAAGTTACTCCAGTCCTTTAAGTTACTCCAATTTCATTAGGCAGATCAGGTTAACAGCAATTACCAGTTCTCAGAAAAATAGAAATTTTATTTTATTTTATTTACAGAGAAAAGATTCAGGAAAGTTTTGTAGCACTAATAATTTTTAAATATATTGCTGACTAATAGCAGGCACATGAAAATCTGAACTTGAGCCAAAAGGTTTTTCTCAAGTTTTCTAAAGTGAAATGCATTCCACTCTGGTGAAGTAGCTCCTAATTAAGGTGACCTGCAGAAAATATTTTAAACTTTAAAGCAAATCTGAAACAGTTAATGAACTAGTAAGAAATTTCCTATCAGTACCAGGCTATTTTCAGTAGGGCAGCTGTCACCAAAAGTTAAAAATCTGAATGAGAAAACATTGTATTAGGTGATTCCACACACTGTCTTAGGAATCCAAAGTCAAAATACTTGATTTTCCTAGTGAACATCTTTATAAACAATCTAATCTAATCCACTGCTTTGCATACAACTAAGCTTCTAAACCCACCAGTTTTCAGACAGCACTTTACTTTCCGTATCTTTGGTTGTAACACCAGTTCTCTGAACCAGCAATAAAGACAAAACACAATTTCACTCACAAGTATATGCAGTCGTTCATTTTCTTCTATTTTCTTCTGAAGATCTTCATTGAAGACACTTTTCTGTTCTTGACTCAGCTGAGATGAGGATTCTACACTTTTCTAAAAGAGTCAAAATGCACTCATTATGTCCAAGTCCCAGGTTTGTGAGAACAGCTCCCACAGGTTATTCCCAGAGGGGCACACCAGCAGATGTCCTGCTGACACTGACTGACACATCAAAAGTGGGAATATGGCACTCAGCAGCAGCCTCAAGGCAGCACACTTTCCTTTCCTTCACCCTCCTGTGACCTTGCCTGGAGAAAGCCTCCACTCAGGGGTCCCACCCACACTCCCAGGGAATCAATCAATCCATCACTTGGATGGGCAGCAGCCCACCTGAATTCACTGGAATCCTGCATGATCCCATGCAGTCAGCAATCCCAAACTCTCCATACCCAGGCTCAGCTGCTTTGCTAGCTGTGTGTAAGGCACATCTGTGCCCAGGTGTAAGGCAGGTTGCTCTCAGCAGGCTGCAGCACAAGGTGCTATGGAAGCACAGGGTCTTCCATCAGCCACACACATCCCTCTGCCTGTTTCCTCATTTTCCACTCATTTAATCCAAGATTCAGATCACTGAATCCCACACACCACACTGCTGAAGAAAGGTACTATCTCCAAACACAGGGGAGACTCTACACATTTAAACTCAACACCAAACCTCAAGAACTAGGGATATGTAGGGCAGATAAGTCACCTCTGTGTTTGATGCCAGCCTGTGAACTCCACCTGAGATATGGGCACATGTTCTGCTCCTTCTAAAGGGATTGCACTCTAACACAGACCAGGGAACTAAAGCTGTGCATTTTAACAGGAAAGAAACTCAGTGGCAATTGTTTGCAAAGCTCCTAAAGACAGGCTGATGTCCTTGAAAATTTGGAAACACAGCTAGCAAAACAGTAACTAACACAGTTTGAAATAAAAGAACAAAAGGGTCAAGCTGCATTTGAAAGAACAATCTATTGTGGTGCAAGAATAATGTAGAGAGAAGCACTGTGCTTGTCAAGGAATTGGAAAACAGAAAAATGGGCAAGAGTTTAGGGGAAAAGTAAGAAAGATGATCTTATTACTAATCAATTGAATGATCTATCTAAAGCCAGTCTTGATAACTACAGCACATTGAGAAAAGACAGCACCAAAAAGAAAAGACAGCAGTAATTAAGAGGGGTTTCTTCATGAGGAAAGTAGCAAGAAATGCTTGAGAATTACTGAAGTCCAAGCACACCACCCCTGGAATTGTGATGTTGCCTACAGAAGGCACAGCTGGTCTTAGAATATGACATCACAAGGTTTAATCAGCAAGCATTCTGGCAGAAAAGATCAGTGTTGAAATCATTCTGTCATTTTGAAATAACAAAGAATACAAGCTAAAAATTTAGATTTCAAAGCATTTGACAAGATTCACATAGAAAAGCTATGATCACAGGCTGAAGAGTTAACTACCAACATCCAAATTACAAAGCAAAGAGGTGGGGATGGGAAATGAAGAGTGATCAGCTTTCTGCAGAGCAGCTGACTAATCACAGAGCTCCAAAGTATTTCCCACTTTTTTGAACACTTAATAAATACCCATAAAGGAAGACAGCAATTCAGCATCAGTCAGCTGGCAGACTAGAAAAGTAGAGAACTACACAGCATGCATTATATATATATATATCAATATGTGTTTTATGGGTGTTTTCACTCACATCAGGTAAAATAACACAAGTTCTGACAAGAACATTCAGCTCAACCCTTGACACAAAATACCTGCTGCTAAAACTCAGGATAAGGCTTTGACAGGTGAGGAGCAGACATCTGCTAAGCAAGTTTTCTTTGCCTTCAGCACATACCTTGTTCTTTTTGCCTCGAGCTTCACTTAATGCAAGTTCATCCTGAAGTAGCTCCACCCGCTTGGCAAGTTGCTGATTTCGAAAGGTCAAACTGTCCATTTCTTGTTGCAGTTTTCTCAGGGACTGATCCTTCATCTTCAGTTGTTCCTGAATGACAAAAAAAAAATTAATTTTAAAATCTTCACATTTATTTTTACACATTAAAAACAAGGACAAGTTAGAAAATTGCTACACTTTTGAAACACTGAAGAGACAAAGTATCATTTCTGAACTAAAATAATGTATTTCACTTCCTTGAGCTGGTCACAGATGATACCCAAGTAGCTATTTAATTCTATAATTATCAAGAATCAAACTTCCCCTTTTACAAACTCAGCACTTACAGAGAACAACAGGCTAGCAGCAAAACAGAAATTCTTTTACTAAAATCAAGTTCCCTCCTCATTCTTTTATTAACATTACTTTTTTGTAAAAAAGTACCCCATACACTTATTTTGTCACAGCTTAGTCCACCTGACATGAGCAGTTTTTAGAGATTACCTTCAGTGAGGCAGAGTTTGCTTGCTCATCTACAACTCCTTTTTTCAGGACTTGGTTCTGAGCACGAAGCTGAAAAACAAGAGATGCCAGTAACCATGCAAGGCAGCAGAATGAACAAAACCCATCCATGAGAAAGTGCAGAAAGCATCACATTCATCTCTCAGGAGTGCCAGGTGTGAATGCCTTTTCAAGTGTTCTCTTCAGACAGACAGCAGTGGTATCAGGTTGAAAAGGCATCCAATTCACATCCTGACTTGCCAAAGAACAAGAAGTAACTTTACCACCTGGACATTTTGGTCAAATACAACAGAATTCTTAATAAATATCCTTGGAGACCAGTTACTTAAATATAATTAAGATCTGAAGAACTAGGAACAAATATGGAAAAGTTGCAACCTCTTTCTTGACTAATGAAGTTCCTGGTCATATTCAGGGCTATTTCTGTCTCTCCCCTCTTCTTCCCAAAACTGTTTATAACCAGTTCTGGAACACAAGCAGGACTCAAAGTCAAAATCTGTATTAATTCAAGAGGAGTTTAATGCACAATTACTTATTACCAGTGGCAGCAGATGATTCAGAGAGAACAGAGTAACATAGAAAGCATACAAAGAAAAGCCCTCTAAGCCTTACTTACACAGTACCCAAAATCTGAGCTAAAATCACTGCAGTGAAAAGTGATACTCAAGAAATCTATTTCCCACAGAGTACCTCCACCCTGCAGCAATGAGGATACTGACAGTTCCATTGTCCCATTCCTTGAAAATTGCTTGGATCCTGGTTTCTTCAAAGGCAGTTTGCTTTCATTTGACATGTGTGAGTCCAGCTGTTGCAGATATAAATTAAAAGGGTTTGTGCAGGTATCTGGCAGGTGCATAAAAGGCAAGACTCAGTGTAAAACAGCAGTGGCTCATTGTTTCAGTGTGATGACTGAGTGTATTTGAAAGGTCAGAAGTCATTGCTAAGCACAGCTGTTTCCCCTGCCGTGCTCCCACTGTGCTGCTCAGGCATCACGAAGACAAGACAAGAAAGCTCCCAGTGCACACAGAAAACCTTCCAAGCACAGGGTTTCCCTAGCAAGAAGGAGCAGTGCAGTTTTCCACAGCTGTCTCTGTGCCACAACTACTTCTGCAGGGACATGTGAGGAGCAGAGAATGAAGCAGCTCAGTCCTGCAGCACACACAGACCCAGCTGAAGTGGGACCCACACAGGCTGCCACAAAGTTGCTTCAGGAGAGAGCAAGCAGCTGCAACTTGTGTGTTTTCAGAGTCTCCTCTTCTCCTCATCCTTCTTCTGGACTGGTCTGTGAACCAAGAGGAAAAGCAATCCTTTGGCAGGGACTTCCCCCAGCACTGCTTGAGTCTGTCAGACTCTTGTCCACGTCCTTCCATGGCTTTCAGAGCACCTTTAGGTGAGCAGGCTACTCCAGGACTACTCTCCATTTCCACCTGCACACAACAAGCAGCCAACAACAAAGAGAAGAGGGCTCTGCACAGGGGAGTCCCACAATGAGCTGCACTGCACGAGAAATGGGATGAGATGAAAAAAAATAGTTCCAGAAAAGGAGCAATGGCACAGGCTGAGAAGTGCATGGTGAAGCTCAGAGAAAGCTCCTGGGCACCATGATGCTAAAAGAAAGGATCCAGCAGCAGGAACTTTGGGAAGCTATAGTCAGAAGTCCACATTTCCAATGCTCATTCAGGAATCAAGCACCAAAATCCCTCCATTATCTCATCCTCAGCCACTACTGATCTCCAAGGAATAACAGAGCCTCTGTATAAAACAAGGCATGTGAATTCTGTGACCTACAAAGCTGCAAAACAAATTAAGTGTTCTTAAAGCTATTTTGTGGCATCAGTAAAAGGGCTATCTGTAAACTATTTAGATGCTACACATGGTGTTTTTGCAACGGTTCCAGGGAGAAGAGTATTTAAAGACATGATTCTGTAAGCTGGGAGAAGTGGAGAAGTGTCAAACACAGACAAGTGCCTTGTAACATTTGCTGATGTGGGGCTGCACAAAAAGTGCTGCTTTTCTTCCCCAAGGCTGCTGGAGGACGCTGCCACTCAAGACCAAGAGTCTCCTCTTCCTTTGAGTGAAGAAGAAAGAATGAAGGGATCTGTGCTAAGCAAGGCTCCACTATTTCACAAGTCACCTCAGGCACCATGGACAGGAAAGGCATTCTCCACTACGGGTTACACATCTCTGCAAACCCCGTGCCAAGCAGCACCACAGACGGGATGCAAAGTCAGCTAGGGCAGAAGAAGGGGGACAGACAGGAGGCAAACGTGGAAGCAAATGTCCTGCTCGTTTCCAAGCGCCACTGACACCGCCGAGCTCCCGCACCCGGGAGCTCGCACGGGGGGAGCACGGCCGGCACCGGGGCAAATGTTCACCGGGCAAAACCAGGGCCCGAGCCCGCCTGGAAGCGGGGAGCAAGGGAAACACGGCCAGTGTCAGTCCCCCGGCACAGCCGAGCCCGGTGTGGGCACGGCAGCACGTCCTGCACACGGGGCCGTTCAGCCGCGCTCCCCCGGCACCCGCAAACCCGCACCTCCCGCCTCACGCCCGGCACCCCGCGCTCCCGCGGAAAGCAGCACTGCAGCCCCGAGCGGAGCCGGCACCGCGGGCCCCGCTGGAGCCCGGTACCTTGGAGTACTCCTGGGCCAGCTTCTGGTACTTCCCCTGCAGCTCCGCCGCCGCCGCCATCTCCGCCCCGCCGGCTCGGCTCAGTTCGGCCGGACTCGGGCGCTGCCGGCGGCCCCGCACGCCCGCGAATAGCAAGACGCACTTCCGGGTTCAAGGCGGCGGGAACGCGGTGACGTAACCGCGCCGTGCGCGAGGCGGCGGGGGCGGAGCTTTAAGCCGCCGGCGCCGCCATCTTGACGCAACTTCCAAGATGGCGGCGAGAGGGGGGCGTGGCTGCGGGGGTGGAGCGGGTCTGGTCACGTGACACTGACGAGGCGCTCGCAACGTTGCCTCGGCAACGGGCTACGGGGCGCCGCCCCGCCCAAAAAGCTTTGCCCGCGAACGGGGCTGGGGGTCATGTCACGATAATCGCGATGCTCCGGTGTCCCGGAGCCATCCCTGCCTGGCACCGTGCCGGTCCCGCGGCTCCCCGGCCGGGCAGCGCTATCGGCAGGGGGAGCCCCGGGACTCGCACAGACGCTGAGGGAGCCGCGGGTATTCGCGGGCCCATGACGGATCAGTGAGACAAAAGGCGGGTCCGACACTGCCCTCAGCGCCCAGTGCGGGTCAGTGCCCGCGCCCGGCTCTCCCCACAGCCTCCAGCCCTCACCGAAGGATGTGGAAAACGCCAGCCACTTGTTTTTAAAATTTTAAAAGTTTAATGATAATAAAATGATGATAAAAATAACGATATAATTAGAGTAATAATAACTTGGGCAATTTGGATTAGGACAATGTGAGACAATAGAAACAAAGAGTTGCGGACGTCCGGGTACCTTTTTCTGGGCAGCACAAGCCCGAAAAAGGACACACGTTAACAGAGGATTAACCCTTAAAAACAACAGCCTGTTGCATATTCATACACCTCATACATGATGCATAAATTCCATTCAAACACAGGATTCTGTCTGGTCAGTGTCAGCTTCTTCCTCTGAATCCTGACGGCATCTTCAGGGCTGAGTGAGGCAGGAAGAAGTTCGTTTCTTCTGATAAGAGAACAATAAATTCTTTTTTTCTGAAAGATTTAGGTGTCCTGTGGCTGCTATTTCTTTTTCTTTAAAAAGTATCTTACATAGCATAGTTTCTATTTTAACATTATGTTATAACTTAAAACTACATTTAACACACTACTAAAAAAAAATACAGCATAACTTTCTAACACAACACATATCATATTCGTTTTAATATTTGCGAAAAGCCAATCATAAAATATGCATTTTTCACAAGGAGATGCTGAGCGTATCCATTATATCCCAGTGAAGGAGAACACGGGTAGATCCCCAGCTGTGCAGAAACCCGAATTCCACAGTCTGGGGTATCACTGAGAGGGGATCTCATCGATGCATGCAAATATCCCAGGGTGCCCAGGGGATGGTGCCAGGCTCTGTTCAGTGGTGCCCAGAGGATGAGGAGCAATGTCTGTAAACTGAAACACAAGAAGTTCCTCCTCAGCGTGGGGAGGAATTTCTTTACACTGAGGGTGGCAGAGCCCTGGCACAGCTGCCCAGGGGGGCTGTGGAGTCTCCCTCCCTGCAGACATTCAGAGCCCACCTGGACACGCTCCTGTGTCACCTGCTCCAGGTGACCCTGCCCTGGCAGAGGGGTTGAAATGGATGATTTCCTCAGATCCCTTCCAACCCTAACAAATCTGTGATTTTGTGATTCTGGCTTTCTACACCCAGTGTTGTCCTGGAGGGGCCCTTCTCTGCTCCCTTCTCTCCAGCATGTAGGTCTCTGTTTCAGAGCCACCTTTGAGCTTCTCCAGCATTCAGCCATCCTTTTGAGACTGCTGAGCTCTGCTACTTACCTCACATTTGCTTCTTTATCCTCAGACTGGCCAAACATTTAAACGTGTATACACCATCAACACACTTCAAGCAGAAAATGAAAACATCATAAAAGGTGTATTTGGTGCTGCCAGTCAATGCAGAATTTTGTTTCTGAACAGATATTTAAGGAAAAGAGTAATAAGGCAAAATGTGATGAGACTTCACCAGTATATGCTGAGCATCTGGTGATTTGCAGGTTAAGGGCTTCCTGGTCTAGGACAGAGATGTAGCAGCAAATTATTATTTTTGTTCTGTTTCCATGGTATCATTTTTTTCCACTTGATTTCAGCACGGTGTCTTCATAGCTGTTCCTCAGTAGTGGGTAGTGCTCGAGGTGATAAATCATCGTTTTGTTACCTCCTTTTGTCTTTGTTCCCCTTAAGTAGGAGTGGATAGAAAGTGCCCATAATGGAAGCTAATTTTTTACTTAGTCTTGAGGCTTTGATGGTGTGTGCTGTTCTTTTGCTTATCACAGTAGTGAAGTTGGCAAGCCCTAAATATGACATGGGGGCCAGATTAGTAAACATGTTTGTGTCTCCACAGGAAGCCTTAGTGTTGGAGGACATGTTGCTGATCCCTATTGCCAGCAACAGCACTGTGCATTTTTAGGAAGTGTAAAAGGGGAGATAGGCAAAACACACACTGTCATCATTCATCCAAATGATCTTGCTGCTGTTCTGCTTGACTAGAAGAGCTTAAACAGCAATCCTGGAATAAGAAATAAGGAAGCTCTAGTTTTTAACTATTAGAGCAGATACACTTCTCTTTCCACTCCATTTTGCATCCCCTACAGAAGTTTTCTAGCAAAGCCAATGGGGTTTGCAACTGCTGCAAACAGATCAGGGTTAAGAGCAGCATGCCTTCCATGGTATATCTTTATATGTCAGTGCAGTAAATTTTGTATGGGAAAATTATTTAAAGCCTTTACATTTGACTCCAACCTGTACTTTTAAGTTTGCATTTTCTAGGATGTGTCTTTCATTGAAATGTTACACTGAAATACTTTGAACACACTCTGCAAGCACTCCCGAGGTTGTGCTGCCTCCAGAGATGCTTTTGTGATGCAGTTCTCCCCTCAGCTCTGGTGCAGCGAATGCTGGCAGAGAGGTTTCACAGCTGAAAGCTGGGAGAGGAGCTCAGGGAATTACAGTGCCTGGTTGTGGCAGAATGAATTGCTTCCCCACTGACAGCAGCAGTGCTCCTGACTGGGCAGAGAGCACTTGGAGTGGAAGAGCACAGAATTTATTCTCCTGCATCCACCCAGAGGGACAAGACCCAAGTGTACCTCATGTATGGCATTTATCACAGGAGGCAATGCCAGTTGCTTGGAACAAGTGAAAGGAGCAAATGAAAGCTGGGTGCTCTTACTGCTTTAAGGCTGAGAGCTGGCTGCAGGATTTTTAGGCTCACCAGAGCAGCCCTACTGCAGTGTATCTAAGAATCAGGCCAGCCTCTTGTGTTTTACAGTGGTTCTGTCTCTTGCCCAGTTTCTCACAGATCCCAGAGTCCCTATAATGTCAGGAACATACAACATTGTAATTTATCAATTATCCCATGGTGGCTCTTGGCAAACAGCTTCAGCAAATTTCCCTGAAAACACAGGTGACTGAAGTTAGTGTGTTTGTTTATTTAGGTTTTTTTCCCTTCTCTTGCAGGAAATTCTCAGATTCATCCATTTGGTTTGCCGTGGCAGCTGTGAGTGCAACTTCCCCAAACGTCAGCCGTGCAAAAAATGTCTTCCTTGTTCTGTTTCCTCTCAAGCACATCCTTAATTCTCACCTCTCCCTGGAGAGCAAGGCTGTCCCAGCACTGCAGCCCAGGGACCACAGCGTGGTGTCCTGAGGCTCCCACAGCACTGACTCAGTAATTGCAAGGGATTGCTCCTCTTGGCAGGGGCTTGGAGTGAGAGAGCTCATGGCAGTGGAATGCCAGGCAGTGTGGGGTGGTTGGCACAGGACCCCCAAAGTACAGCCTTCTGTGCCACACCCACGGGAATAAATGCAGGTTATGGCAGCAGGGCTTCATGCAAGCTCAGAGGTGACGTGTGGAGCAAAGGAATCCCTCCCATCACTCCTGGCAGATTTGTTTCCATGGGGAGAACAGACAGCAAAGGATAGACAGTGTAACAGAGGCTGTCCTTCCCTCGTGTCTGTGCTCAGCAGCTGCTACCATGGGTGTTGAATTCTAGGTGCAGTCTCAAGACAACTAATTTATTTAAGAATTACAGTGATTGTTTCAAAATCGTCCTATTTTCAGGCTCATTTCTCCTCCCTTCCTGCTCAAACCGTGTCTTCCCCTTTGTCTTATTTGTCAAAACTTTTACTCACAGACCCTGGGAATAGGTGCAGATAAAGAAATAAACAAAGAACGCATTTCAGCTTATCCAAGATGTTTTCTGTGCTTTGGGAAAATAAACTTCATTGTCATCACTTATGTCCTCAAAAGTACTCACAACAAAAGGGTTTCTAAGAGACAGGAAAAATTCAAAAATGATTGGAAGAGAGCCATCTTCAGTCATCAGACTATCACAAGCAGCAAATAAACCACATCCTCGGAAGCTGCGAGCACCCGAAACTGGTGTTTT
Organism: Agelaius phoeniceus; assembly: GCF_051311805.1. Lineage (NCBI taxonomy): Eukaryota > Metazoa > Chordata > Aves > Passeriformes > Icteridae > Agelaius > Agelaius phoeniceus. The sequence continues at coordinate 104,404,903 of NC_135267.1, read as the reverse complement.
GTTTCTGTTATCGTAGCAACGGCAAGTCTGAACAGCAGGATGTGTGCTCACAATGCACGCTCGTTATTTCTCATGGTGACTGTAACACTCTGCTCGTTAAGAATAACCTTTCACCTCGTCAAAACCCAATTGCTCTGATAAAAAAAGGCAAGTAGTAAAAAAAAAAAAAAAAAGAAAAAGAAAAAGAAAAAAGAATGTATATGTATGTACAGATAGTGCAGCTCACAGACCAGTTTAGTTATTATTCATTATCTTGATTTCAGTGTTTCCACAGCATTTAAAAATAGAAATGGGAACAAGTCACTCTCTCTCTCTCTCTCTCTCTCATGTCCCTTCCCAGCCCATAGGTTAAATAGCTTGAGTCATCTACAGGGTGTGTGCATGGCCAGGGGAGCGGTGCCTTTGTACAGAAAGAAATTGCTGAGGACGAGAAGATGGAAAAAGTGAGCAGGCAGCTGCCTGTGATAAGTCAGAGCTGAACTTTGCAGCTCACATTCCACGTGGGTACAACACATACCAGCCCTGCGTGCAGCAGCAGGAACTGCTGTCCCTCCACAGCAAATCCTTACTGATACTCGCTCCAGAAACCAGCAGAACTTAGTAACAGCTCAAAAAGTTTGGGTTTTGAATGTGGAATTCCCCTTCTCCGGGGAAGTGAAACCTCTTCCCTAGCTCTGCCGTCTTTTGTTGAAGGTCTGTGCATCTTCTACAGCCTCGTTTCTTGCTTTTCTTCACACTTGCAGGGGCCATAGCTGAGAAACCTCAGCCTGGCTAGAACTGCCCACACAGATTCCAGAGTCTTGCAGGTTTGCTGGTGAAAGAAAAATAAAAGCAATATACATTAAATCCCAGGAGAGAAATTGCCTGATTTTACAGAGAAAGAAATAATGGAAGAGGAGCACTGTGAAGATTATGGAGTGAGAAGTGGATGCTCTCTCATGTACCTCAGTTGTGACACAGATCTGCAAGCCTTGGGAAGAAGTCCTGACTTACCCATGCAAGGAACATCCACAAACCTGGAGCTGTTACCACAGCAAAGATGTCATGGCTTTGTCTTCTCTCCAGAGACAGACACATGAGCAGAGAGAGGAGAGAGCTGGGAGGTCTACCAGAAGTTTAGGGAACACTTTGATCAGAATTATTCCTGTTCATGATCTACTTTTTATGATTATTTTTAAAAGGACTGTGGTGCCTCTGGGAATAATTTGGACTTTTGGAATGAGCTAAAGCCAGGTCTTTGATGTGTAAAGACCAGGATGCACAAGAAGAGGGGGATGGAGGAGATGTGGGACAGGGCTCCTCACTGACAGCACAGGGAGAAGGCACAACACACCACACAGGAGGAGAAAGCCATAAACAGTTTTTTGGGCAGCATGAGCCCAGAGATGGGAATGGGAGCTTGGAGCAGTGGAAGGGAAGGATTAAAAGGCAGCAGGAGAGCATCCTGATCAAATCAACTGCTGGGAAAAGTGCCTTGGCAGGGACAGGCTTGTCTTTGTGCATTAGTGTGAACTGGGAAGGAGATACAGCACAAGGAGCAAGGTGGTGTCAGTTTCAAACCCTAACAACAGGAGGAGGAAGAATCTTAGGTGGGATTATGAGGCTGAGATGAACTATTAGCATTTAAAATGTGAATAATCTAATTGTGTTTGAATTTTACTGCATCTGGGGGGAGGAAGGGCTTGTGCAGTTCTCAGTGTTTTTTCTTTTGTTGTTGTTATGATACTGACCAGTTATAGCAGCATTATCTCAGCTGAATGAGATATCACATTAAGAAGGTAGCAGTGGACTTGAGTGCACTTACAGGGATGTGTAGTAATTAATCAAAGAGTGACACAGCTGGTCAGATTTTTTTTATTGTTTTTTTTTTCTTCTTTTTTTTTTTTTTTTTTTTGTAAAATACCTCAGTAGCATTCCAGGCCTCTACATTTTAGAAAGAAACAAAATGCAGATAACTATAAAACAAGCCACATCAACCACACCCCCACAAAAAACACCAACAAAAATTCTCTGTAGAATTATCTGTAATTATCTTCATCATTATCTGTAATGATTTAAAATAACTAAAATTTTCCTGTATTAAAACCCCTCAAATTTCAAAATTACGTCCTTTTTTTTTTCCCAAATGCCTTTAGGTAAGACGACAAGCTTCTTAACCTAGATGAAATACAGCAAGAAACAAGAGGACACATAATATTACTAGAAATTGAAGCTCAATTGCTATTGCCACCAGCACTCATTCACTTGAAATCCACCCTTCCTTAGAAGGAAAGCAGGGGTGAGCCACTTGCACAAGCCAGCAAAGAAAGGAAGATTCCCAGAACAGCAATGCAGGATTTTCACCTCTAATTCTGTCCCATATTTCTGTGTATAGATCAGAGCTAAAATGAAATTTGGTATTGAGCTCTACCTGGGGCGGTTTTGCTTCTCCTCGTTCTGAGACATTATCTGTGACAAATAAAACAGCACCACTGTGAGGAGCAGGGCATTTGTGAAGTTGGGCACCAACAAGTAGGGATTAAGCAGCACACTGGAAATAATGAACCTTGACAGATCTAGGGTTAAATACTTTAAAATTAGATCCTGCTGAAAGCCGAATCTTGTCGCTTAGCAACGGCCGCACGGGATGCTGCTGTCACTCAGAGGATGCTTCTCTGGGGAGTTCACATCACGCTCCCAGAAAATGGGCTGTGATTGGGGCAAGGTGACATCATATTTTAAGGCAGCAGCCAACACGATTGCACTCCAGTTAATACCCAGAGATTTAAGGAAACATCTTCCCTTTTGGAATGGCTCAGCTCTGCCCACACCTCACCTGACCCCAGGGAAGAGCCTGCGCAGAACAGCGGGACGTGTCGGCCAGCACATCACAGCCAAACTCAACAGGTGGAGTTTTCATCTTTTAAATTACTCAGAGCCAAAAAAAAAAAAACAAAAAGCAAAATGCCTGCTATTTGTGGAGGCCTGACTGTGTTCAGAGCATGGAAACCTCCAAAGCCAGTGAGAGAGAATAAAATGTACCCTTACTGAAAATAACCAAAAATTCAGTTTGCTGAGCTAATTTTAGCATTTGTAACAACTGGGATCCTACTGGATTTTAGTAAGGAATCAAGATACCAAGTTAATTAAATTTTTTAAAAAGCCATTGACTCACGAAATCTGTTTTTCAAAGCAGTCCTGTGTTAAGGTTGGTACAGGCACCTACAGAGATATTTCTGAACATCTGCCTGGCAACTCTAAAGCACATAAGCACATCAGAGCATCTGAGGTTAGTCTGAAAGGACCCATCTTGCATTTCCAAGAATGAAAATACCCAGATTGTGAACTGCTATCAGCACCTCCGGAATGGATACAGAAATTGGGAATTCAGTCCAACCTAGTACCATTAGTACTAGGTTGTACCCATTAGGCCATTAGGGCCTGGAGAGTCAAGATTTCAAGGAAATGGAAATTATGGAAACCAGCATAAAAGCAACACTCAGGTAGACATACCTGGATTTAGGACACTGGATGTCCTTCTCTGAACATTGAAAGAGCACAGACAGGTCCTTCTTTCTTTATTTTGGGCAAGCTGTGCCAAAAAGCTGCTCCTGGTGAGCAGGAATGTCACCAGGAGGGATCACAAAGATCATGACAGATCTCATTAAATCAACTTGCAGGTCATGAACTACCAAATTTCCTGCTGACTGGGGCCTCACCATTTGGCAGTGATGGAGGAGAACAAAGATAGGGACATACTAGCTGATAATAGGATTAGTCAATTGCATGTGAGCAGGTGAAGGCCATGCAGGCAAGAGTGCTGCAAAAGCAGGGAAATATTAAGGCCAGGTTTCAGAAAAAAGCACTCCAGAAGAGTGGTTTTCACTCTCCTCCTCATGCATGTGCCAGCAGGCTGACTTCAGTCTGGAACTGAGGTATACAGAAAAGGGGTTAAGAGGAATGAAGATCATGTCTTCCAAAGGGAAAACAAATAATTCTGGTTTGTTTAACAAGTCAAGAGTCTAAGGAGGGAAATGATTGCTTTTGTAGTGATGCAATAGGAAAATAAACAGGCTGCTGTTTAACGGAGAGCTGTTTAAACGAAGCCTGGCAGAGGGTAGGTGGTGATTTTATGTCAGCTCTAAGGAGTTTACAACAGTAAGAGCAGGCAGCTTCTGGAGGAAAGGGGAGAAAAAAATTCCCAAGCCATCTGAAGACTGAAAATTCAAGCAGAGGTGATATTGCTCCACTTTCCCAGATGTGAGAACCACCCTCATGGGTAAAAACAGGGAAGATTTTTATGGCAAAATATGCTGGGAAAGTTCACAGTAACAGCACTGCTGGACTACTATGTAATTAACTCTAAGCTACATGTATTCACTCAGACTGCTCAAAATAAGAGTATTTACAGCTACCTGTAACCTCAACACATGTGAAAGAATAACCATAGTCATCTGTGTCAAATTTAGACAATCATTTTTTCCAAATATATCTAATCTATTAGGTATTTCTTCAACAACTGTCCTTAAAAGACAGCTGGTGTAAGTGCATAATTGCAGCAGTTAATGCTTTATTTTGAGAGTTGTGGCTCCATACAGAGGATAATTTCCAGCAAAGTCATAACAGAGGAAAGCACTCCTGGGAAATTTAACAACAAGCTCAAGGTTCTCAGAATAATATAGTGAAATAACAATTAGAAAGGTATCATTAACATATGATACATGGCTGCGATTTTGTCCAAACTAATTAGTGCAGTTGTTCTCTTATTAATCTATTAAAATGAACACTAAATCAAATATATTAATAGTGCACATATATTCTGTAATGTGTGATTTAAATTTTGTTAGATATGGCAATAAAACAAGTCTCTGTTATCATCTGCTGTTATCACTGAAGTACTGACAAGGTTGTATTGTCATCAGATCCTAGAGAGCAAGCTTAACTCAGAGATACCAGTGGGTTAAACAAACAAAAACACAAGAGATGGACCAATGTCTGTTTTTAATAGAGATAAACATCATGTCACGTCTCCTTTTCCTGCTCTGGTGGAGGAAACCTTCCTCTCGGGCACTGCAAGGGCACACACCATGTGTGTGCATTTGAGAGAAAAGCTGGCCCAGGAGCAGCAAGCTGAGGTACAAATGGGATGGGGAATATTATTTCTGCTGTTAGAGGGGTGTTTCCCACCTGTGTGCTTTCCATAAGGCCTTCTGTATAAAGAACCAACAGACATCATAAATCATTATCTAGAGAAAGTAAACACTGGAAAAAAAAAAAACCAAGCAAGACCTATGCTGCTTTATCCAGGGACTCATTTTTTAAACTACCTGTCCTGTACTAGGCTGTTGATCTTTGAGTCTCATCCAAGCAACTTGGCCACAGCAATACAGGCACAGAACAGCAAATAATCACAGATGTTTAATCAGCAAAAGATTCAAGCTAGTTCTGCTTAAACAAGTGCTTTGCACAGGAGGGCAGAAGTCAGGCAGTAGTGTTTTCAGCTATTTCCAAGATGTCAAAACATTCCTTAGGTTAAAGGGTGAAGGAGATGCTCTTCAAACATAAGGGGCCAGCTATGCACGAATGTGGCTGTAAGCAAATCCTGCTATGCACTGATAGGTGTTGCACAGATGACTTCCAGATGCCTGCAAACATCTTCCCCAACCCACAATGAATCACACACTGGGCTTTTCACAGTGGTCCAGTCTCGTGGAAGAAGTTTAAATGGGAAGGTGGAATGTTCAGCACCATCTGAGACCAGAGGCAGGGTCTGCAGACAAAGAGAGAACACAGCGCTTTCTCTGTTTGCAATGCTGTTTATTTTAGAAAAGCCCCTTTGATCATCTGAATGAAAAATGTGGGCAGAAAAGTCACAAATGTTATAAAACAAAGTTTATTCTGCAATATTTTGTCATAATGAATTGCATCTCTTTGGTAAAAATAAAATTTATAAACATTTTAATTAACAGAGATTAGCATACAAAAACTAAACTTTTGTAAATCGTCTTTAAAACAGGTAAAGGACTAAACCAGAGGAAAAAGGGTTAGAATTGGTCACCTACTGGCAAAATTATTCTAAACAAACCCAAGGACACTGCTTATGCTACATTAGAAACAAGCTAACGGGAATGGTTTTAAAACAACTCTGGTTCATTTGATCAGAAAGCATTCTTACAATTCACTTTTAAATAAATAATAGTCACAATGAATTGGCAATTATAAAATGTTTTATATCACTATATGGCAGTAACATAATACTTTTAATTATGCACTTTTTAGTTTGAAGAAATGTACATTTATAAAACTGACTTGATAATGGCACTGGCAGTTAGGTGTGAAGAATGTGCTTTAAGATAAAATAGCAGGTGCAACATTTAAAATATTTTACCTTTTCTTTTCAATAAATATTTTGACCACACCATTATTAACGTGTATGAGTATACTTTGCTTTAATTAAAGCTTGTACTTTTCAGGTTGTTGAAAAGTTGCAAACCACACAACTTCCATTTTGCAGTTGGATTTAAAAACGTTTGATGTGACTTCTGCAGATCAGTAATTTAGGATTGGAATCTGAAAAGCCAGTATAGGTCTGCACAGTAATCACATCAGATTTACCCTGAACAGAGCAACCTCCCATGAACACAGGTCTCATACACTTCTTCACTGCATTTAAAGAACTGAATGTGGCTCATTAATACTTGTCTTGCCAAAATGTATCCAAGTCAACCATTGGCATCAACATTTTACATATGTCACTAAAAAAACCCAAAGCCCAACAATCAAAATAACTTTTAATTATACTCCATTTATACTATATACACCAGGGTCTTTAACTGAGGTGGCAAACAAACCCGAACCCAACAGATATGTAAGAGAAAGGAAGGGCAGCTCATCTGCCACTGCCAAGAGAGGTGTTCCACAACTGAGCTGCCAAACACAGAGGCAGCTGGGACAATGTGTGGGACAGGGCAGGGGCACAGCTCCTCTGCCTTCCCCTTTGGAAGCAGAGAGGGAAGACAGCAAAGCAGGAAGGGCAGGAAGAGCACGGCCCCGCTGCACGGCTCTGTGTCCCAGGAAAGGGCTGCCACTGCTCCCCCCTTCCACCATTCCAGTTCTCCCAGCTGTAAGGATGGAGGGGATGCAGCTTCTGCTGCTACCTGCTGATCAGGAACTGCTTCTCACTGGTCATTGCATATGGTGATTAAATCTAGCATCCCAACCCTTCGGATACGCTGAAGTCATTGTCACCAACTTCAGGGTTAACAGCAGCACAGCCACACTCCCAGTAAGTACTAACATGCTCCAAGTTTATCTGAGGCAAAAAATAATTCAGAACCAAATTAAACCATGGAGCTGACTATGAACACAGCTTCCACAATACCTGCACCTTGGTCCATCTTTCACTGGAAGCTACAGAAGGCTGCAACCACTTCAGCAGGAGCCAGGCAGCAGCACCCCTCTTCAACAGTGTGACACTGAAATCATGGCACCGAGCAAAACCTCAGGCTGCTCACAGTATTTCTGTGTGTCTGAACCCTCCTTTTCACACTGACACAAGCTCTGCCCTTCACAGTTTTCCATGAGAGTTCAAAAGCAACCCATGAGCAAGAAGAAGCAGTTCCACCAAGCACTCACATCTTCAGCTCCTGAAATCCTAAGAACCACTGCTGTTGGTACTTAATTTTCCTTTAAATGGCGACTTTTACTCCTACTACCCATCAGTATTACATCCAATACCAGATCTAATGGCTAATGCAGCACTTGTGATAGCCAGAACACACACATGTCTGCACACACATTGCCCTGTTACAGGTGTAGGCTAACAGGAATGAAGCAGAGTATTTTCCTTCCCTTTCAAAAAATAAAACAAATCATTCTTAAAACTGAATTGGAAAAAGAAAAAAAAAAAACTAAACAAAACAAAAAAAACCTGCAAAAACCTTTTTTTCCTCTCCTAGTGTTTGTGCTTTAAATTCCGAAACACCAAGAACCTCAAATATTTCAGGCTTGATCCAACAGCCATTGAGTCAGCAGGAGCACCACCGTTGTCTTCAAGAGGCACTGGAAGGGGCCCTCAGAGCAACAGACCTTCAGCAGCATGGCTGTGTTTGCACTGGAAGTAGACAGCTCAGAACAGGATTTGTGAAGAGACTGACAAATAAGGAAAAAAATGAAAGAAAAAAGGGGCAAAAAACCCACACTAGTCTAAGAAAGGCATTCAAATAGCCAGGAAAATACTCCCTTAGGGAAAGGTTAACTTTTGGCTGAATCCAGCACTGTTTTCAACAGTGGACATTGGCTTCCTAAGTGGCTCTGCTCCTAATTTTCACCCAGCTTGCCCAACACCTGGTGGAAGCAGTAGCTTCACGTTGGTGAGAACATTTATGGCACATCATGCTACCTTTCAGCAACAGGAAAGATGACCTTGGATAGCTGTATACAATTCTGCAACATACTTAAGGCATCCTTGTATGTACAGTACTGTTAAAACCCACTCCAACAGAACTGCTTACCCATTTTTGAACAGAAAATTAAAAAAAAAAGGCATAATCTACAGGAAGATGTAAGTAATCACCACTGATTTTAAAAGAAAAATAGGGATAAAGTTCAACATACCACAAAAAAACCCATTTTTTTGGCTGAAGGATATCCAGGAACTATAAAGAGATTCTCTTATTGCAAAATGAATTTGAATCCTTTACATGGAAGTCAGAGCCCTTAGACAGAACAAAATTCACCTCTGCAGATGGGGCCAGCAGAGATGTAAATATGATCCACAGTGTGCATCTGAACAAACACATCTCTGAAAAAAAAAAGTCAACTATTGAAAAGAAAAAAAATTAAGAAGTGATCATTAAGAAGTATGCTTTTGGGTTTTCACAAGTCATGCATATCTTCTAATTTGAGAAGATTAAATATTTTCTTTTTAGGTGGTGATTTAAAAATAAATGGCTAAATTATAGTTTGCGCCAAAAATTAAAAAAAAGCAGTGAGTCCTCTTATGGCTTTGATCTCCCTTGTGAAGGGCAAAAGTAGAAGAGTATTGCCACAATTAAAAAAAATATATGTATATATTCAACACTGACAAACATATTATTTTTTCCTCTGCTTGTGACAGTGGGTCTTTGCAGTACTTATTAAGGAACTCAAGCACGTTTGGATGCCAGCAAGGTGGAGCAGAGACCCCGCTGCTTCCTTCAGCTCCTCGTCGATCTCCTGACACAGCTCCTCGAGTACTTTCTGGCTGGGCTGGCTCTCCTTGGAGCCATCTCCACAAGGCTGGGACGCATAGCCACTGTCCCCGAGGGGATCGTCCTCGTAGTCGCCGTCCGTGTCCACCTCGCTGTGGAAGCCCTCGCTGCCGTCGCTGCCCTCGTGGCTGGCCTTGGAGATGAACTCGTACACCTCGTCCAGGGAGGACAGGGAGGACACGCTGGAGCGGGAGGCGCAGCGCTGGGAGCCCACGGAGCCCACGGAGCCCACGGAGCTGGCGCTGTAGTTGTGGTCCTCGCTCGGGTCGATGTTGGCGGCCGCGGAATCGCTCTCGGGCAGGTTGATGGAGCTGGGGGGATCGAAGGCGCTGCCGTAGCTCCTCTTCTTGGGTGTCTTCAGAGGCTGAGGTTTCTCACCTGTGAGAAACGAGATGTGTCAGTGGGCAAATGCCCCAGCGAGACCACCTGTGCCTGGCTGGCTGCAAGGGACACTGAATTCCAGCACTTAAAGTCACAACGTGCCCGTTTACTGTCACCATCTAATCTCAGCTAAGAGCTAGAGGGGCAGAGGGGAAAATTATGCCTCTGGTTTTAGCTTTTATATTTTTCAGATTCTGTGCTGCTTTGGTGTGTAGTTCTGAGCCTCATATTAGGGGATAGTAAGCACTCTTCACGAAGTATTTAGACAAATTAATTCCTTCTCTAGCTGGGTACCAAGGACAAATGATCCAAATCTCAGGCCCAAGAGCATAAACAACAGTGGACCGAAGACAGAAAACAAGAAGGATGGGACTTCATAAGCTAAAGCTGTAATTGGACAATTAACTCCAAAACACTAATGGACCAAAACTTATAAAAGTGAGAGACTCCATGGTCGGTCGTCCATTTTGTGACCATTTTGGTTCATCTGGGGTGTAGCCCTGGCTGGGCTCTTGTGCTGCCCAAGGTGTATCCATTGAGGCCTTCTAATAAACACCTACTTTATTCTTTAACTCCATCTAGTCTCTGTTCTAGGTCAGCCTTCACAAGGCATCAAAATAGCCAAGAAACTCTTCTTACTATCTAGTACAGAGAGGGCAGGGATAGAACTTTACAGAAAAACATCAAAATTAATGGGGAAAAGAAAAAAAAGGCTGCTTTTAATAAAACTCTTGCAATGCTACCTGAAAGAGTAATTACACCAGAATTGCTTCCTGACTACTCTCACTGTTTGGAAACTAGACCATACTTGTTTCCTGAAATTTTATAGAGAAAGTATTTAGTTAGTGAGCAGAGAAGAAAAACAAGAGTAAAATGCTTACAGTCCAGCATTCCTTGCTGAATGGAAGTATTTAACAGCATCATTGCAGTAGCAGCATCAATATCAGATTCTGTGAAGCAGAAGCAGCAAAATGTTAGAACTCAGGTAAGCCTGACAAGATGAGGCCTCTAAAATATACAAAGAATACAAATCTATATATACATATTTGCCTGTACTGACGTACACCTAAGAGCAAGCGTGGGGGGAATGTACAAACTCAGACAAAGCATGACCCTTGTACAGCTCAATACTGTTCCAGATCAGCCTCATACCTTAACTATGACATTCAAAGGCCGAGCTCTCACATTGCACTCACTGAAGCCAAGAATCAGTGACACAATTAGACTTTCATGTGACAATGCTGTTGCTATACTTAACAAGTGCCTTTTGTTTGTACCAGTTGGGAGAGAAAGATTAGACCCGTGGCACAGCAAAGCACCTCAGCAGCTCCATACCCTGGCTGTGTGAATGTGCAGGGCCCATTAATGCAGCACTAATTCAGCACACCTCCCTCCTCCAGCAGAATTTTCCACACTAATAAGTCAAATGGAAGAAATTGAGACTACAAGGGGGAAAAGGGCACTGAACTGCTCAATCTAGAGAGCAGGGAGATCTAAATAATAAATAGGCACATAGGAAAGGTTGAGGTGAATTGTGGCACTGTCACCTGCAGTGAGAAGCACTGCTGCAAAATGCCATCCCTTGCAGAGTAGACTGCTTACATTTCTGAAAGGCACCTTGAGGGTAACAGGGCAGAGAGTGACATTTCTAACCAGAACAAGGTGAAAGGGAAAAGAAACAAGCACGCCTTTCCCGCTCATTTCAGGACACGCTTGTGCCCTTTAAAGAACAGGAAATCCAATCCGTTCTCTGGCTCACTTCTGCAATGGAGGATGAACACTCCTTATACAGAACAGAAACAGATATGGGGGACTAGCCAGGCAAAACAGGAGCACAGAGACAGTGAGCTCTCACAAGAGCCTGGGTGTCTGAGAGCAGAAGATCACATCTGAGGTGTAGGTAGGCATGTACATATGCATGAGCAGTGAGTGGAGAACAGGGCTGGAGGGGACCAGCAGCAAGCAGAACAGGCTCTCAGCTCTGCTGAACTGGAACTCTGGGGGGAACTGTTAAAGCACAACATCAGCAGTGTCATTTCTGATAGCATTTGCTTTCTTCCCCACATTACAGGCATTAACTGTATTACTGAATTTAAGGAGAGGGTAGTACTGGGAGGGGGAGTGCAGAGTTTGTCAGCGTGGCTTCCTTATCTTGATAATTCTCCCTAACTTCACCCCTGGTCAAGGAGAAATCTGAAGAACATGACACCTTGGGAACATTGTACCAAGATGGTAAGGGGACTGAGCTGCTGTTCCCAATACAGGTTATAAAACATACACATTTCCCTCCTTGTTTTCCATGCCTTTCATTTTAAATCCAGCATACTTTAGGCTCTACCCCATTGTACTCATATGACTTTTTTTTCTCCTTCTGCTTTGGCTTTCTTTGGCAGAAACAAAGCCCCTGAATTCATAGGTTATATGCACTCAACTAACAAAAAAAAGTAGAAAAATAAAGCATGAAGAATTACTTTGCTCCACTAGTGTAATCAGGAAGTGAAATATTCCCATTCCTCACTTGCTATGCCAAATATTTTATTTTATCATCTGATGTTGGTATATGAGCACCACCTCATTAAAATGGCAAGCAATCAGAGGCATTAATGCAATGCAGAATTACTACCTACAAAGAGTATTTCTGCACCTTAACACTCCCAAAGAATGAGGAGAGGCACTTCTGCAGTGGCTTCTTAGCAGTGCTCTGTGTCACTGACAATGTGCTTTGGCTTCATTTGTGATTGCTCTTCTCAACAGTGCAGTATTTCCCAAATTTACACTTCTCCAGCAGAATGGCTGAGGAAGCACCTTATTACAAGGAATTCTGTTCATCTGCACAAGAGCTGTCCTGTGGGACCTGAGGAACATGAATGGCTTGCCTCTAGTGCCAGAGAAATGCTGAACATGCTCCCCCACAAGCAGAAACCAAATGATATCAGATAGCTGTCATTATTTTGGCACCTCTGGTGTAGCTAAATGGATGAGGCAACATCAGACTGGCAACCTCCAAACCTGTCACAGGACACATCAGCAAAATCCTTAGGAGGAGAGGTATTTCCTGTGTTCTCCAACAAGCCCTGAGAACCCCAGATCCAGCAGCCCTGCAGCAGCCCATCAGCCAAGGGATGTTTCCTTGGCACCCAGGTGCCACCTCTGGGGTGCATGGCCATCATCACCTGTGGGCCAGGCTGCTGCTTGGTCTCCAAAAAGACTTGGCTTTGCTGCCTAACCAAGCTCCTGGTTTGTGGCCAAAAACTAAAAGCAACCTTCTCACCTCTAAGCCTACTGAGCCAGCAAATCGGGGAGCTGGTGTCTGCTCAGGTCCCACCTGGGCAGTGCCTTTCACTATCCTGCTGAAAGAGCTGTAACAACACTCCTCTGCAACACATTTTGTAAGACTCAACCCTTCAAAAATGAGTACTGTTCACTTTTCAGCACTTAAAAACCAATATTATTATTATTATTATTTTTGTCTAGGACAAGCCTAATTAAGTTTTATTAGCAAGGTGCAAGAGCTGTGCCCAACTGGCTTCTTCAAAAGAAATGCTGCAAGCCCCAGACACTTTCTGGCTCTCTCTTGGTACCACAGGTTTTATACACTAACATTTGCTACCTTTGGTTCTCAGTTCTTCAGATTTATTTTCTACTGAACTATTCATTAAGTAGGTCATACTTGGAAGTGATGCATGTGCTGAATATTTTGCTGTCAGAACAAGACGGCCCCAATTACACCTTGAACTTCACCTCATGGATTTAAAATTAACACACAAGTAGCTAATATAACACACACATTGTACTACATCTGGGTTCTTTTGTCACCTAGCAAACCCTTCAGAGCAGGGACAGAGACAACATCAGGTGGAGTCTAGTCCATGATTGTGACCAACACCAGGGGAGGAGGGTGAAAGGAAATTCCAAGTTTACCTTTGAGAGCTCGGCCGTGGTTCTGCTGAAGGACTGAAGTCAGGTAGTGAGGGGACGACGAGCGACTGAAAAAGAAATTCAACAGCTCAAAGCCAAGCCCTGATCAGGCAAATGATTTGTACAAAGTACAGCAGCCACAATATTATGATCATAGAAGGCTAAGAACAAAACCAACCCTATTCACCACAGGAAGGCAAGTGATTTCTGCTGCCCTCAGTAGATGGCTCAGCACTGGTTCGTAGTTGTGTAGCACTATTTAAGCCACCACCAGCACGTGGAAAACACCTCCAAATACACACACTGAGCAAAAATACTGTTGGCAACAGGCACTGACTTCTACAGATTTTCTATACCTGCCTAGAGGCTGGATTTAAACTAAGATATGTATTCTTTAGCACCTAAAACCTACATGTCAACAAAACATCCCTCATACAGGGATGCTCAGAGGACAGGTAAAGGACCAGTTGTGTTCATTTGCTTTTCCAAGCAGTGATGGGCAATTAACAAAAAGTAATACTAAATTAAAAACCAAATCAAGACAACTGCTGATTTTAAAGTTGATGCTATCCAGGGTAGGTTTTCATAATCAGACTAGCTTTGCCCCAAAGTACCCTTAAATCCCTCACAAAATAAAGGGCAAGTTAAAGCTTTCACATGTTGGTTTTTTTTTTTTCTTTGTGCTACACACCCAACCCTAATTATTCAGTTTATTATAAATATATAAGTGAGCAGTTAGAAGTAACCACAACAAAAATAGTACACACTATTAAAATTGCATGAAATGTATCAATGTGCATCTTTTACAGTGCTGCTAGAACAATCTGAAGGGTGATGACAGAATTTTCAAGCCCAACGTGCAAGAGAAACCTCAGCTGAATGGGAAAAATGTGCAAAAATAGGGTTCACTGTCTGGTATCTTTTCTTGTAGCAGCCACAGAGTGCAAAGGGAACAGATCCAAAAATGGATGGAGGGGGAAAAAAAATTTAAAATAAAGGAAAGCAATGGTGTGGCCCAAAATGGCTGGCTTTGCAGCCCTCAGACCCATTGTACAAAGAGATGCTAAACATCATCGTCCTTTTGTCTAAGCTCACACCCTTCAAAAATCATGTCCACACAGAGCTCCCCCAAATTAAATTAATGCCTGGTGTTGATTAAGACAAGCCATGCATAAGGTATGAGCAAGATGAGGACTGTGGCTGTCCCCAGGGCTGTCACTCGTGCAGCACTAGAACCAGAATGCAGCCAGGGGCTTCACAGGGACTTGTTGAACAAGCTGTGCAGAAATAAAATGCATCAGGCATGCCAATCATCTATGGTAATACAAATTTCAGTGTCACTAGACACAGATTACAGTTTTGGAAAGCTTCTGCTCAAAGCAACAGCCTAAATTTTATTTTAAAATTGTGCTGAATGATAGGCAGACTCCCCACAAACACACTGTAAAATAATCAGGAACACCAGTCTTCCCACTGGAAAATTCAGAGACTGCCACAGCTGAATTTTAGGATCACTCTGAAGATAAATTTGCACAGTATTTCAGCCTCTCTCCACTTAAACCTCCGTCCTTCCTCCCTCTCTACAACAAATCAGATCCTTGGGGGCCCTTCCCCAAAATTAGGCCAAAATTTAAATCAAATCTAAGCACGGAAGGGGAAACAATAAATTTGTTTTTCTGGGTGTGATGGAAAGTCACATAAATGTTTTTTATTATTGAAGGAAAATAAACCAGCTTTCATTAGGGAGCAGTTTGGTATCTTAATATGTTGTTTCTTATTTTCTTGTACTCATAAATACAAGCACTGCAAAACTCTTCTCGTGTTGAAGTCAGTGGGAATTTTGCCATGTGGCTTCATTAGATCCAGGATTTCCTTGTAATTGTTGGCAAGTGTGACTAGTCCTTCAGTAAAGGGAAAAAAAAAAGTTACCAAAAACAACAGCTTCAAATTAAAGTCCTGCTCTTCCAAGTACTTAAGCATGTGGATGAAATGTCTCCTTCCTCACACCTAATTTTGGTATGCTGCATTTATCCAAGCTACGTAAACCACACTTAACACAACTTTAGCTGCACTGATCTTGGAGACCCTGGAGATTTTAAAAGCTTAACTGGTCAAGGCTCTGAACACCCTGCCCTAGGCTGAGTGTGTCAATCCTCTGCACCTCTGGCAGGACAGGCAACTTCCCATCTGTATTACTCTCTAAATTTTAAAGTCTGTCTGAGCAGAGCCAGACTTTAAAGCTTTCAAGGACCAAATCTCCACTTGAGTTGTACCCAAAACCAGAGGTCCATACCCTTACACAGAGACATTACAACCTGTAAAAGCATTATCCTCTAGAGCCCAATTACAGACATTTCAATAATCTTTATTCCCATAAACCCCAAGCAACACCACCAGTCATCTCATTGTTTCTAATCTATTTCTTAATACTGCAATGTTTCAGGGTTATTTTAGTAGTGCTCCCAATTCCAAGAGAAAGCTGGAAAACAGGACACTTCTGCCTGGCTTGCTCCAGCCCAGGATGGCCCTGGGTTGGAGGGAGACCAGAGACAACTGGTTCTATCTTGTGGGTTACAAACCCCACTGGACAAGCCCATGCCACACAAAAATCTTGAGCCCCTAAGGCTTGCACAGGGGTGCCATCTCCCAGGGCCAGTGTCCTGTTGCACCCTGAGAAACGTCTGCTCAGTGCTATCAGTCTTGCATCCTGCTCCAGCAATCCCAGCTCCTCCTGCTTGTTAAGGAAACTCCTTGCAGTAAGGTTAAGGCATAGGGCAATGTACAAACACCTCAATGACCTCTTATCTCACCCAAATTCTTTCCTGGACTTGACAAACCAGCCACATGCCTTCCTCAGAACCGAGCTCACCCAACGTGCTGCGCTGCGTTCTGTCCTCCTGCCTCCACAGGCTGACCCAGCTGCTGCTCCTCTTCCTCTGCTCAGGAACTCTGAGTCAAACTCTACATGACTTTGACTGCAAATTCTCTAAATTCTAGTGCCTAATCTTCAGCTGTGTTGGTAAGGAAGTCCTGGGTTTAGAAGTCTTGCATGCCCCACCTCAAACTACGTTTATGGCAAAGGCTGTCTTTTCCATCCCTGCTGCAAAATGCTTTCAAACAGCCTCAGAGAAAAACAACCCTCTCAGGGCAGCATCTCAGCACTTCAGACTGTGGAAAAGTTGATTGTTTTTGACAAAAGCACAGAATAGATACATTTTATATCTTATATCCAGACAAGTGACTTACAGGAGAAGACACCCACCTCCTCCACAGCAGGAGTCCTGATGGACTGTGCTTGAAAGAGGATTTTGCTCCAGTTCCCAGGACTGCCTGCCCTCTTTGCAGAAATTGGGCTCTCCAGAAAGCAGCCAGCACATCCCTGACCTTTTTCTTTTAAACTCTCCCTCCCACAGTTAATAAGAGACTTGAACACATCCCAGATGTGCTGTCTGGGAATCCTGGCCTCACTGCATCTCCCCACCTCACCCAGCTGGTCCCACCTAAGGCCCACTCAAACTCTGCTCTGGGGTGGCAGCAGACAGCACTTCAACACCCTGTGCCACCTGCAGCAGTGTGTCCTGCTTGGATGAGAACTCCACCTACCTGGGTGGCGACGCTGGTGGAGTATAAAATGCAAGTGCAGAGGAAAAAGGCTGTTTTTTCAGTGCTTGGACAAGATTAGGTTTGTATTTTGGGTCAACGCACCACAAGGACCCTTTTCCATTCACCTGCAATGAAGAAACACAGCAAATTAGAAAATCTAGGACCAGGCTGGTACAGTCCTTTCTGATTTAATATCCCCAAGCTGCAGCACAATGCAATGACTGTATGTAGGCACACACAACATCCACAGGCAGTTCCATCCTGGATGGTCCCAAAATTGAGAAAATGGCCCTGAGACCCTCATTATACACTATGGAAACACTCATCTTGCAGGTCATGATAGCATCTCCAAAACCCCTTCTCTAAAGTCCCTTTCCCATTTGTCCCCTAAATGTTGTAAACTTTATTTTAACACTTAATAAACACAGCTGTGAGTTTAGGGACCTGTCCAGGCATCAGAAATCTTTTCTTTAACAGGTTTCTAGGTAAGAAACCAAAGCACCTTCCCCTTGGTTTAGATATAGACACATACTCATGAAACTTTACACCACCCTGGAAAAGGATCTTGCTCAATGTCCAGCTACAAAATAGATTATTCTCACTTTCTCAGAATCTGAACACCTAATGAATATGTTTTTGATGCACAATGTAATCACCCCGTGCTAGTTATTCTTGATATTAAATTTGGTATATTGAAACTTAAGGAAGATAAAGTACCTCTTGCTTGTCTCAAAGCTTTCTTCGCGAATTTACTAAATAAAGAACCTATTTTTTTTGAGCCTGCTACTTCTTGCAACTTAATTAAATAGTTCTATTCTAAAATAGAAATTCTATAATCACTGACCTGACAGATGAGCTAGAAGCTCTGCACGTAGCAGCACCAGATTTTTGGGGGAAAACAGATGCTACAGAAATGGAAATGTACATGGCTGAAGGATGGGGCAGCTGTACACCTGAATAGTAAGAGCCTTCTAAAGGATTTTTTGGGGGCTAAATATCAGAGCAGAAACCCAAACTTCATAGAGAAGCTCCTGTGAGCCCACAGTGGCCAGCTGGCCTCCTCCTGCCAGACTCATGGGGGACAATAATTCCAATTTATGGATGGATGCCCCATGATTTACCCCAGACTAAAAAGGATAATAAGGACATAATAAGTATGTAAGGACATAATAAGTATGTAAGGCTGTGGTTCTATTTAAGTTACAGGGGTTTTCTGAGAGAAGGAAATGCCTTGCTATCAAGAGAGAAAAATCAAGCCAGGGAGAGCCCCAGCTAAGAAAGAGATGCAACTGCAATTGCAGCTAAAGTCACTGCCTTTAACAAAGATCTCTGAGCAGCTGCATCTCTCCAAGTTATTTTTTTTAATCTGAATCTTCCTTATACTTACCTTTTCATGCTAAAACTGAGCACAGCCTGTAAGATACTTATCAAGAAGCTTACTTATAATTAACAAAACAGCCATGGTGGCTGGCAGGATGATTTAACCACCTAGATACTAACAGGAGGCATCTTCCCAACTGGCTCTATCCATCATCTCACTGACAGACTTACACCCTGATTCTTTACTTCTCCCAGACCCCTTTTTTCCCCAGTACCACAACCATGCCCAACTGGCTTTTTCCCCCCCCCTCCCTTTCACAGTTTGGAGGTTGTTGCCCCCAGGGAGCAGCAGGAAGTCCCCTAAGCAGCAAACCACTTCTCTACACTGTTTATCTGCTACCTTATCTGTACTTTAGGTGAGCACTTTTGCTTCGTGCCTCATTCAGTTCAGCTGCTGGGGGTTAGTTTCCCTCTTTGATCTTTCCAGTAAGGTACTCCTCCAGTTTGCTGCCCTGACAACATAACACAAGGATTTTGGGTGGGTATTGCAGCAGCAAGCTGAACCTGGGCACACCCTGAAGCCATCCAGATACTGACAGATCCAATGCAACAGGCAGTAAACAGGGTGACTCCTTCTTTGGGTCATGTGTAATGTGAAACCACACTTCCACCCACCTCTGGAGATGCTAAAAGTAGACATTGAGCTGAAGAGATGATGGAGCTGCTCCTGTGCTTTGCTTGCACCCTCTGCTTAGCAAAGACAGGGGCAGAAGTCCAGCCCAGGTCTGAAATCAAGTGTCACATACCAGGGAACAGCCTGCCACAGCTGGAGCTGGAAATGCCACAGAACCAATATCCAGCTTCAAAACAAGCCAGAACAGACTGTGCCAGTTTAGCAAGGACTAATTCAGGACACTCTAAAATGCTAAACTGCCTTTGGAGGTTAGTATTTCACTTCAACAGTGAGGCAAGTGTTGGAATGAAATGTAGGTGTAACTTGTACTTAAGATCTAGAGAAAAATCCCTCCAGAGTCAGTGAAAAGAGGCCACCAGGCTCTTCTTACTCTGCAACTCAAAACAGGGGCAATCATATAGTTCTGAGGTTAGTTTTTGGTCTATCACCTCTTCTGCATCTTTCTAATGTTTCTAATTTGACTTGCAGGATTTTATCTAGGCAAAAATAAAGGAAAGAAAAGAATTCCTGCATTTTAAAGTATTGGAGCTATTTTGTAAAGACAGTAAGTTTCCAGCCCCCAGCATTTCAGAGCTGGATTACAGGAATGTGGGCTGGAGACAAAATGCCTCCCATGATCCAGCCTTATCCTTTACCACCACCCCACCAGTCTGAGGAGCAACCAAAGCAGAGCAGCTCAGCTGGTGCTGGTGGCTCAGGCTCCCTGCAGGCCCATGTCCCCATGCTGCAGAGAGCTCTCCATCAGCTTCACACCTGGGAGCAGTCCTGGCTCCATCAGGGATGGACAGTGGTCACCAGCTGCATCCACACCTGAGCAAGGTGAACCACTGGAAAATAATGTCTGTGTGCAAGGAGGTATAAAATACATCCACCAAAAGGTTTATCACAGAAAAGGCATCTCTCTCCTGTCTTCACAGGCTTATGGATGGGACCTGCCCTGCTCCTTGCCCAAATACTTGAAAAGCTACAGGTTGTTTATCACCATCTCTTGACAAAAAAAATAGCCTACCACAAACACCTAAACCAGATATTTACCAAGAAAAGATTTGTTGGTTTGTTGAAGATATTCAAGCCCTGTAACCCCCAGCCTCTAGAGAAAACAGTGACAGGGCCACATCCATGAAAGCAGGGGCCTGCCAAATTAATGTTTGATGTGGATGCTGATCCTGCCTCCTCACACCTTTTCTCCTCAGCATCAATTAATTAATAACTCCCAATGCCATAATCATAAAAACAAATCTAAGCAAAGAGCAGGGAGACTCTCCATGGCTTTCAGCCCCAAACCCCTTTTCACTTGAGGTCCTCCTGTGCTGTAGATCAGATGCTGCTCCCTCAAAAAAGCAACGTCACAGCGTAGGCGCCTCTCTCCCAAGCCCAAGGCAGCACGACAGTGCTTAAGATGCAAGGAGCTTCAGCTGTGTCTTCTGAGCATCACTGACTCACAATCACACCTCCCCATCTTCAGGGGCACCAGGGCCACAGCAGCAACACTGCAAGGCAAGCAGGTGTCCCTGGGACTGCTCCAGCATCACCCCCTTGATGTTCATCATCCCCATTACCAGAGACCCACTGGGAATCTCATCTGCCTGGCTGATTGCACAAATCTTCTCTACTGCAGCTCTAAAAGAAAAAGGTGTTGCAGCTCATGGGTCTGTCACCTTGACACACCACTTAGGTACAGCAGCAGTGTGCTATGTGCACACAGAACAGGCAATGGTATTTTGCAGGGTGATGATATCCATTCATCCTGATCCCATGGCAAGAGAAGTTCCTCCTGTTGACTGCAAGGCTGGCTCATGAGGCATCTCAAGGCACTTTCCCTTCAGCACCACTCATTAAAAGAAAACCACAACGTGTAACTTTTTCCAGTGGTCCAAGCAAGGAGAGTCTTCCCCCAGTCTCTGTTGGATGATGTCCTGGACCCCTGAAGCCCTGCAGGCTGCAGGTATTTAGCTGGCTGATGCAAATGCACACACAGAACAATCACAACCACAGCTATGGCCACCCAGAGCTACAGCTGCAACATGATGGGGCACAGTCTGGTGGGAAGAGCTCTGCAGAACAAGGGATCTGGTGCTGAGGGGTCACCTCTTTGTACCTTGGGTGGTCTGCTCAGATCTGCTCCAGCAGGGCCTTGTGGACAATGCCCAGAGCCATCAGGGCACAGCAAACATGCTCCTGCAGCAACTCTTCCAGCTCAGCACCAGCCAAAATGAGTCCAGGGCAAGAGTCCTGAAATTGCCCTGCAGTGCCTGCAGCTCAGGGGGGGAAGTGGGGAAAAAAATCAGCTTTCCTTCAATATGCACTTCCAATCCAAAACAAAATGTCAGCATTATGGCAAAGATGAGGATAGACTCATCCTTCTTTTGCCACCTGACCTCAAAGAGATGATTTCACAGCTGACAGCCAGCAGCAATAGCCAGGGAAGTGTCAGAGAGTAGAGCCTGCCCTGGGATGCAGGGGCACAGAGCATCCATCCCCTGCTGTCAGACATCTTAGGGCTCAGGTTCATTTGAAAGGCTGTAAAACCCTTCATTCCTGATGTTAGCAAATAAACCAGGCTCCTCTGATACAACATGCCATGGACTTTTTTGCTTCCACAGGCACTTGGCATAGAAGGAAGCTGATTGCCTGCTCCCTTTGAAGTACAAAATGCCATCAACAAAGAAAAAAAATGGAAAAAATACAAAATTATCTTGCCCTTTCAGGGAAGCACCCAGAGGCATGGCTAGCACATGGTTACATGCAACAGGATCAGCACAATGAGCTTGTGAGCAGCTGCTGCTTGCTCCAAGAAGTGACACCTGAGGAGCTCATCCAAAGGGGTCTGCAGCATTTCCTTTACCTGCCAGATCAACTCCCACGGGGTCCAGGCATGCTGCTGTGTGCCACAGAGTTATTTTGCAGGAAGAATTTGGAGCAGTACCCTCATCTGGTCCTTTTCTAGGGGGGCAGAGGGTAAAGACTGAACTGCTGTTTGCTGGAAATGAGGAAGCTTCAGCAAAGTTTCAGGAGGGGCTTTTCTGGGGTGGTATTTTTTGGTAAGCACAGTTTCTGTTCTTTAGAATTACAGAGCTGTGCAGTTTCTGGAGCCCTGGGAAACCACTGACAGAGCACATCAGCATCACCTTGCTGGTAGCAGTGGGAGATATTCTGCATTTTGCTCTTCCTACTAGAGATGTCACATCTAGCAGCAAGCCATCCTCTGAGCCCAGCAATACCCATGGAGATGCCAGGGTAAGCAGGGGACCAGGCAGTGTCAGGCTCCTGCCACCCAAATGCCAAGACAGCAAGTCTGACTGGTAGCTCCCTAACCCATCAAAACATCAGAGCATTTAAGGGCAGATCCACAGAGAGAAGGAACTCGTACCAGTTTAGATTGTCCTTTCCTGCCCTAATTTTTCTGAAACTCATGCCACCCTCCTTGGACAGAGCCACCCAGGCCTTTAACAGCACTTCTGGCACCTAAAGCAGTGTGTGGTCCCTGCTCAGATCCAGTCCTCTACACAGGCACACTTGAGCATCTCAGTTACCTCATTATAGCACCTTGAGCCACCTTGAGAGCCCATCCTAACACTCAGCAGGATTCAGCACTGGGGTAGTTAATAGACTTGCCACATTGTAATAAAAAGTCACTTTTTTTCAGGGCAAAGCTGCTGCTTGTGACAACACCCTAACAATTTAATGCAGAAGCAGAAATACTGAGAAGCAGTGGTGTACAAGGCAGTCCTCCCCAGTGCCCACTCAGCTCCAGGACCCCTCTCTACAGTGAGAAACTGTCAAGCACTCCAAGCATTGCAGGCATTTCTGCAAGCCTGCTACCACCGAGCCTGACCTCCAAGCACAGGACTTGTTTGCTGACTTTCAGTATGTAGTTTGTTAGTTTATTCAAGTCACAGCCAGCTCTTTGAGGAACACAATGGGGAATGAGAGAGGGAGGAAGAAAGTCACTAGTAAAATCATATAAATCAGAAGAAAGACCTTGTACAGAAAAGAGCATCCTTGACTTTAAGAAGCGCGTGTGTGCACCACACAGAGATGCACATCTTATCTTATGACAGATGTTAAAGCATTACAGTCCATTAAATGCAGGAATTAATATAGTTATTGGAAAGCTAGAGCTGTGCTAAGTGTAACAGGAGATCACAAGTGGAAGAGTCAATTTAATATCTGAGGAAGCTGTTGGACTGAGGAACACTCAACCACGCACATCCAGTGTGCCCACAAGCAAGGGCACCTTGCAGGGGACCGCATCTGCACCCAGAGGGGCAACATCCCTGCTAGCCAAGCAGGGAAGCTGGTTGGCATCCCATAATCTGCTCTGCTTGCCAGTGCAACTGTAGCCATGGCCATGCTGGAAAAGCAGGGAAGGAGGAACATACCCCAGAATTTCAGCACTGGGAAATAGAGAAAGCACTACTTTAAGAGGCCTCATCAAGAAGAACTCCTCAGAGAGTTATCTGAAATTTCAGGCTGGTTATTGCAGGCTAATAAAATTTTAAGTAAATGGAAACAAGAGTCCTTTGCAATTGTAGTGTGCCACATTTTAAAAGGATGCACCACAGCTGGGTGTACCTAGGTGAACAATAAATAACAAAACCCAGTGACTTTTGTTATCCTGTGATTCCACAGAAGCAGCATTTCCAAAGCACCCCCATCTGCAAATAAAGTGTAAAGAGGACACGGTGGGGTGGAAACAACCCAAACTAAACTGTGCTCAAGAACAACAGAACCTTCTCCATTTCTCCCTGATTTTCCAACCTGCTCCACCTCCCTCCTGCCAGGTCTCACCTTGCCATGGCTTTTCTCCACCTTTCGGAAACACTTGTTCAAGGAGAGGTTGTGTCGGACCGAGTTCTTCCAGCCGGTGGGGGCCGTGGCAAAGTAGGGGAAGCGCTCCAGGATCCAGCTGTAGATTTCCTTGACTGGCAAGCTCTTGTTGGGGGACTGCTCAATCGCCATGTAAATGAGAAGGCTGAAAGAGTAAGGGGGTTTGGAAGTGGAGGATTTTTTCTCAGGGTTCTGGTAGCAGGATGGTGAGAAGGATGGCACGCTGTCCCCCTCGATGTCGTACAAGGGGCTAACAATGGGGAGGCCCTCGCTGCCGAGGCTGAAGTTTGTTAGCAGGTTAGTACTTTCGTGCAGCCAGTTCAAATTTGTGAGCTCATCATCTGCTGAATCTCTGTCCACCACGGTGGCCTTTGGCTTGCCGGCGTGGCCCGTGTCGGGCAGGCTGCCCATCCCATGGCACTGCCGTAGTCCCGCGGCTTTTTCTGCTCCCGGCGTTTCAGCTTTCTTATCCGGAGTCATCCCAGTGACTGGACCCATTTAGCTTGATTGGTCTGCAACAAAGGAGGTGGTCAGAAATCATTGCAAACTACCACAGGCACGCTCAGCAGGAGCCCACCAAGCCCAAGCACGGGGCTGCACCATCCCCATGCTGTGCACGAACGCTGAAGCCACTGGTGAGAGCCAGGGTCCAACAGGAGCCTCCCAGTAAACTCATGAGCATAAACTCCCCTTGGTTTATAAGCAGAGCTTATGGGTAGCACTTGGAAACTGCTGTATCTATCTAGAAACACCAATTCAGACACAGAAATAATAGCTATTTTCACGTCAACACCTGAAACCTGGAAAAAACCTTAACAGGTAGGATCTAATCCATTCAGATCTCACACTAACTCTTAAGTTACCCATTATATTGTAAACTGACCCTGATTAGAAGCGTTTGCCTTTGGTGTCCAAATAGTGAAAAAGGAATTGCAAAACTTAAATCAGAAAAAGTCTATTTGTGGTCTCAGTGCCAATGAAATCTTTATAACCCCTACAAGTCACAGTCATTCTCAAGTGCTGCTGCCTGTTTCTACCAGGGGAAGATCTGGCCAGCCTATCTGTTCATCACTTGTGTCCCACAGAGCTGCCTGGGTCCACAAGATTTTTTTGCCCTCCTGCAAGGGCTTGCTGCCCTAACCTGGGCTTCCCTGCAGAGCAGAGAGTGCTCGGACCAATTCCCAAGAGGAAGGAACCAGCCACTGGGGGTGGCAGCTCAGACCTGCAGGAGCAATGGCTCACCACTTAGATAAAAAAGTCCTAAAACAACAAAACACTAAAACCCTAATCATAACATTATTATCTTTAAAACACTGCCACTCAATGCAAGGTCTAACAGGCCACCCATGCTTTGGAGGCATTACATCAACAGACACCACCTTGCCTGTAGAGTTTCAAAAGGGGTCTTCTAGCAAACTGTGTTATGGGAACAGCTGTTTTCTTCCTGCTGATGTGAGCACTGTACAGATTTGGGGGAGTACTTGCACACACACATGTACCCTACAGACATAATACACTCCAACCATGGATGCAGCTCATAGTTGTAAATAGCACAGCGCAAAGCTGAGGTTTGTATTAACTGTAAAAAGATCCAACAAAACAAGCAAAGAAAAACCCAAACCCCATTCCAGTTCCCTGTCCCTGTAAGCACTATCATTCTGGCTTCATGCTCCAGCTCCCAGTGCCAGAGCTCAAGATGAGGACAGTTTCCATATCACATCTCACCAGACAGCTCTACACAGTTACTGCACGTTTTCTTACCCCAGTTTGCAGTAAACACTTGTCTCCTTGCTCTTGCATCTCCTCCCACCAAGGGCCCACTGCTTGGCTATGCCAGCCCCAGGCCCAGCCAGCTCCAGCCTGGAGCCTCACCGTGTCCCTGGCAGAACACTGCCCAGCCCCCTTGTTTTGGAGAAGGGGAGCAATATGTGCAATGGAGGAGTGACACAGAAAGGCAACAGGATAATCCATCCCAACCCTGCCAGCCCCTGCCTGGTGCCAGGCAGTCATGAGGTGCAGAATTTGTGTCTCTCCCAGGGAACACACAGTGTTTCCACCAGCAATTTTTGTTTCTCTCTTCATCTGCTCATGCACTCTTGCACCAGCTATTGCAAACCTGTGTTGACAACAGCACCTGGACTGATGCTTGCCAGTAGCAGTGTTGGAAAACATGCATAAATTTTTCACCTTATGTTTCTTATTTCTATTAAGTGCATGGATGGGTATGATTAGCTACCAGCTCAATCAGTATTATAAAAAGAAAAAAAATTAAAGCAAAGTGAGCTGCTCAAATAGCTGGTCAAAAATAGCTTTGCTCTCCCTACGATTTACTTCTCCCCCAAGGCACCAGAGCAGATTCATATTGGCAGTCAGAGATGGCTGCCTTTAAACACAGCCATATATACATATGCTCATGTCACTTCTTCATCCTTTCTTAAATTAAAAAAAAAACAAAACAAGCCAAACAAAGAGCTAGTGATAAAATTCATACAGTGAGACAAACCCCAACTCTGCTGCAACGTGAGCTGCTCTGTTCTCTTTCTAATCATTAACTTTGCCCCCTGGTTGAGCACCTCTTTAGGCAGCTACACAGGAGCTTACACCTCCCAGCCGTGTTTTGGTAATTTTAGCTCCCGGTTCATGTTGCACAAAATCTCCCTTTACAAATCTTCCGTCAGTGTGGCAGATCAAGAGCACACACATACTGACACACACATGCAAGTCTGAGGTCACTGTATTCTTTTCTTAGGGGAAAGGGGGCAGTGAAGTCTGTTTTCAACACAAAAATGGCCTGGGCACACTCAGTCTTCTCAAAAATATAAGGGAAAAAACAGAACAACTGATGGAACTGGCACTTATAACCAGGCAGACTTTGTGGTGTCAATGCACTATTTCTTTGCAGGCTACTGTATTATAGAAGAGAGTCATTAGCATATCTAATGCCCTACATGAAAATAAAAATTATTTGCAGTTAACATAAATAATATTATTAAATAATATTATTAAATATTATAAAGTTATAAATATTATTAAAAGTAAATAATATAGGTTAGTGTCACATTTCTTAGATGTGGATTTTTGTAATGCATCTTATTGCCTTCTTTTCCTAGTTCACCACCTCACACACCTCCTACATGAACATATCATAAATTAATTTCTTTTTTCTAGAATGCTATAAAGGCCATATTAGACTATTATCAACTAATAAATAAGAAAAAATAAAATCACAGGAGCAACACCAATGCCACTGGAGCATATCTGAAGGCACACAAGTCCAAAACCCCTCTTCATTCACAGAGACCCTTAATGACATCCAAAATCCACAATTTTTTTCTCCATGTGTGTTCCAACTGCCTATAAACAGGCACAACTGTGAGAACACAGCTTCCAAGATGCCATTTTCAAGATTACTTCCAATATTTGGGGTCTTATGGTTTACATAAGGGTCATGGAATCCACCAAACCATCTCTGCTGTAAGCTGGCAGAGCTTTGTGCTCAGGGATGGCCCTGCAGAAAAACCACAGTAAGAGCAAGGAGAGCAAAGTGTGAGAAGGAAAGAGCACAGCAGCAGCTCTCCAGTGCAGATGTTTTGATAATTCCCATGGGGACAGCCCCAGCCCTGTAAGCAGAGCCAAGAAGGCAACCTCCAGCCAGACAAATGCAAAATCAATATGATTTAAGCACACCTCTGAAAAACATGCAAGAGTTTGTGCTCTGCCCATGTGATTTACCCTACCAGTGAGTACAGAGTGACACAGCACACTGCTCTTCACTGGTACTAACACCTCCAGCTGGAAGCAGAGCCTCATGCATCCCAATCCTAAGGAACTCAAGGATCTATCTCCTGTTGGTACCTTGAAAAGAAAGGCCAAACAAAGCATTCACTTCTCAAATGCTCCTCACAATGGAGGTGCACATCATCTTGCATTGGTAATTACAGACAGAGGACTATGATTCCAGGGTAAGAAGATTAAAAAGCTGCCAAGTCAACTGAGGCTGCTCAAATAAAAGTTAGGATGCATCAGAGAAGAGGTGAGAGACACAACCTTCTTCCAGCAGTCTGATTTTTGGCATCACATAAAAGCCAGGAGCAGACCTCCCTGCTAATCCATGCCAGTCCAGCACTCAGAGCCCAGTGAAGACCTGCTCCTCCAGAGCACTCAAGACCCAAGCAGCAGAGCCCAGGTCTGAAGGGGCTGACTAAGGCTGCAGTGTACCAAGGCAGCAGCCCAGAGAAGCACAAACAGATCAGAGGAGACTCCATACCTCAAGAAAAGGTAATATTCTTTGCAGCCTTCTCTCAAACTCACTGGAGAGCTAAGTTTGGGAAAGGTGATGAGCACTGACAGGTCCTCAGCCTAGCAGAGCACACCTGGGTTAAACCAGGTTTGTGTGCTCCCATAAAGACCCCAGCTATGACTGAATTTTGATGGAAGAACTTCAGCATTGCTATGTTCTGCCACAGGAGCAAATGCTTTGATGTGTGAGCACTTAATGAAGACAAAGCTGCTTTAATAAAGGCCAACCATTTAATGAAACTGGAAGTCCACTTGAGCAGATCCTCAGGAAAGCAGGGAAGCACGTTTACTTTGCAGCAGCCCTTCTTGGGAGAAGTCTCAGCTCCAGCAGAATCCAGGCCAAAAGGACAAAGCTATGGCAGATGACACCATCCCACCAAAGGTGACCTCCTCCAAACTCAGCAGCATTGCAGATGTAAGTGTGCAGGTATCATTTCAGTGGCCACCACACTTGGACTCACTGAACTGGCAAGAAAGAATTCAGCCTTTTAGTCAGAAGGTGCCACAGCCCTGTCCACACCAAGTTAGCATGGAAACAGAGCTGCTCTTGCTGCTTGATCCTTCTTTACAGTGGCATCAGATGAAAGGTGCCCTTTTGGCACCTGCACAGCATCAGTGCCCCAGGTTAGGACAACCTTCTCCACAACTAAATGCACCTTTTTGTTTCTGCAGGACCAGCCAAGCAACTAGGTCACCTCTGCTAATAGTGGGAAGACCTGGAGCCTGCCAACAGTGCAGTGATTTCCCTCCAGGTTTAAAAATAAAAATAAAAATAAAAATAAAAATAAAAATAAAAATAAAAATAAAAATAAAAATAAAAATAAAAATAAAAATAAAAATAAAAATAACAATAAAAATAAAAATAAAATCTTACCGTGCATTGCCCAAGTCTGAGGAGTGGAACATAATTTTAATCCAGGAAAAAAGATTTTCAGCCATATCACACTTAATGACAGCAGCTCTGCACCCACTCTTTGCACACCAAGCTCGGGGTGTGCACCCTTAGTTACAGAGCCAGGCAGTTGTGCTTTACACCCAACTTCTGTCCTGACACAAACAGGCTCTGTGAGAGGATTTAAGACAATTGGTATCTGCTTTTGCATGCAAACAACTACTCCAGTAGCAAACTCCTCTATTGATTTTTCATATTCCCTTGCATCTACAACACGCATCAGGGCTTGTCCTGACTCAAATACATCAATATGTGTTGTCAAAACAGCCCAAGAATTAGACAGATAAATGACTGGCACTGCTCACCTACCCAAGCTGAGGATAAACTTCCAAGTCATTGGGCACATAGCACAGGACCAGCTACAAGTCTTCGCATGTTGGAGGGAAGAGCAACAAAAAAACCAACAAAAACAACAAACAAAATAACCCCAACAAACAAAACAAAAAACCCCTGGCACGACTAATGCAAACCCATCAATAAAAAGCATCCATCTGCCTGACCAGGAGCATTAAAAGGATGACACCAAACCATTTTGCCCTCTACTAATTCAACCTTTCCCCCCATCATCTCCCTTGTGTGGGGCTGCCCGTGCCCTGCACACCTCCCAGCCCTGCTGGAGGTCAGCTGGTACCCTCCCCCAGCCCTGAGAAAGGCCTATATTTGATTATAACACTACATGATGTCACGTATCCAAGACAACTAAAGGCATTACAGTCTTCTGAGGATAAAACCACCTCTCAGCCACAGACTTCAGCAAGCTGGGACCCAGTGTCTGTGGAAGAGATGAACCCCTGGGTGACAAAGGACACACAGAGATGCTCCCAGGGGCAACACCTGCAGCAGGCAGGGCCCTTCCTGCTCTTCCTGGCTTGCAAAGCTGAGGAAAATTAAAAATAATGGGTTTAAAAAAACATTAGAAAGGGCACTTAACACCTTCTCAAATCCAGACTGAAAATAAAACCCATCAACCAAAGAACTTCTGGACCAGCCAGAAGCTCAGGGGCTTCATTTGAACCTTGGCATCAGTGGGCTCAAAGAGGAAAAGAGGTTTTCCAGAATTTGCAGAAATACTTCCAAGATTCTCATGTCAATGTTCTCCCACACCACGTGATATAATTAAAGGCAGGGTGGGGGAAAAAGTAACAAAAACCAATTCAAAGGTCCAATATAAAGAAAAGTTAAGAAATCCTGCAATAGGGAAGGGATTAACAAACCCTTATCATAGCCCAGGAAAGGGCAGGGAGCAAGAGGAAGATTTCATCTAACTTTTTTTCATTAAAGTTTGCATTTTTTAATTGAATGCATACATATGCACACACATAAGTGGGTTTACAAATATCTGAAAGGAAAATTGTATGTGAGCTCAGACATGCCCTGACCCCAATCCAGACCCTGTACACGACCCAGAGCCTCTGGAACATTTATTCCACTGCTGCCTTCAGAGACTTTGCAAATGTGAAGCTTTTCCAAAGGCTGCAGTCACTATTGGACCTGGTTCCCCGTGCCTCAGATTTAAAACATGCACATAATATTAGTCTAAAAGAGAAATTGGGACATGAAAATAATATTAAAAAAATAAGAAAGCCAAACAAGCAGTGAAATTTAACTATTAAGAAAAACCTTTGGTAAGACACAAATAGGAGAGGGGAGGGAAATAAGTGCTTTCAAGAAAAATTATTTACAGCCAATAGCTTTTCAAGAGATGCTTACTGGTCATTCTCCTCAAATTCAATACTGTGCTTGCTAAGTGGACTAAAATGCTAAAAAATGTAAACCACTGATATGTTCACAAGTGAGCCATTTGAGCAAATGACTTGCAAAATAATTCTGATGGTAATTCCCTTTCCAGGGTAACCTTTCTGTGTGTTTCCCTACCATCCTCTTGAAACAGAAGTGAACATAGCTACATTTCAGCTGGTGTCAGTACCAATTTACCAATGCTAGAAAACATAAAGCTATCTTTTCCACACAGCTTTTCTGCCTTTAAAGTACCAAAACTCCTGATTTCCAGAGGAAAACCAACAACTTGAAGCTTCACCCCAAGTGACTGTTTTGCAAGATTTAACTGGAAAGCCCCACTGGAGCTGTATCACAAAACCACATTACCAGTACAACCTGGTGACTGCAAAGCTGTCCCCACTTGCTGCTTCCCAGCTCCTGCTCACAAAGTGCAAGATTTCCTCCAGTGCCCAGGGAAGGCAAAGCAATGCTCTTCACTGCACTCACCTCCCTGGCCAACTTGCTTTTAATTTTATCCCACCAGTGTGGAATTTGGCTCTCTGTTTAAACAAAGAAGAAAGCAAACAAAAAACCCTCCTACTTTTGACTACTTGACATCCCTAAACCAAACCAAACTGGCTGATAACTGGTCTGGGGATGATCCTCACACACCACAGGACAAGGGATGATGAGTGGATGCTGCTTAGGAGGAAGCTTCTCAGCTCCCACTCCTCCAGCTCTACTTCATGAAACTTCTCCAGGTGCTGAGCTCTCTTCATATCCAGTACTCAGCTTTTAGGCAGCCATGTACTTGCCCCAAAATCTAAGCACAAAAAACCCAGTGACACTGCTGAAAAGAAAGCAAGCACGGGACCACACTTAAACCGGGAAACTAAAAGTAGTGACAAACTGCAAGATAGGAATGCACTGAATATAACCTGACAGAAGACACCAAGACTGAGTGTGCAGAAGAGTAGGGGTGGGTGTTGATGCCTGCAGTAGTCAATTTAATGGAATCCCTAACATTCTCCAACCCTTGAGGAAATGTAGGGAGCACTAAGTCTAGTCTGAACATAACAGGAAAACAATTTCAATGCACTCAGCAAAGAAAAAAAAAAAAAAAGTCAAAATCCACACCATTGACTTTCAGTGTAAGGATTCCTATCTGCACAAATTACAGCCTTCTCTTAAAATGGTCCTGGTGCCCCTGAGCAACCACTCAATAAAATGGGTATTCCTGCCCCAAACACAGCTGCCATGTTTCCCAGCTGCTGACCATACAGGCCAGCACTGAGCACTCAACAGCACCCTCCCAGCCTGGAGTGACCCAACCTCGTGCTCCCACAGCCATAGTGTTTTACAGGGAGCAGGCAGAGTACCAGGGGTCATAAAGATGCTGGCTGGCATCACTTCTTCCATTCCATGTGATTTATTACCCAAGCACTGTGAGATGTCTCTCCTTGCTGACCTAAATTGCATTTTGGAAGCACCATGGAACATCACTATGTGCCTTTACCCAGCATGGTAAGGATGAGATGGAGAGCTCATGGAACTGGTGCCTTTACCCAGCATGGTGAGGATGAGATGGAGAGCTCATGGAACTGGTGCCTATACCCAGCATGGTGAGGATGAGATGGAGAGCTCATGGAACTGGTGCCTTTACCCAGCATGGTGAGGATGAGATGGAGAGTTTATGGAACTGGTGTCTATACCCAGCATGGTGAGGATGAGATGGAGAGCTCACCATCACCCAGCACCATCACCAAATCAGCAGGTGCAATGTGACAGGGAACAAACACACACCTATCACACATAAAGATCGAGCCAGGAAAAATGTGAAGCAGCATCCCAGGGGTCTCTTGTGTCCTCTCTGCAAGGCAAGGCAGCCATTGGATCTGGAAAGAGACACCCCAGATGCAGCCACAGGGAGCCTCCCCATGTGGACAGGGTTTGCAAGCAAGCACTTGTCAAGAGCAGAGCAGGGCTCTGCCGTGAGTCACGCCGAGCTGCAGGAAGTTGCCCAACACCATTTCAGTGGTGGAGTGGCAGCACACGCACACCAGGATGAGGCACTCACTGCCTCCATCCACTTCCCTCAGGAAAAGTTACCGTCAGTGCAGTGACATCCTTACACAAAAAGCACTCGTTTACCTGGAGGGGAGGAACGGCAAGTGCTCAAGGAGCCAAAGGGAATAACCCAGAAGTTGCTAAAAGGTCGTGAGTGTTCATCGAGACTGCTGACAGCCATTTACTTATGGAGAATAGAGCCTGCTTTCCATCCATTTCCATCCATCCAGGCAAGAAAAGCTGTGTTTCACATAGCTTGTTTTGCACCACAGCAGTGCAGTAAGAACATCCCAGAGCAGGGAACAGCATCAAGAGATGCATGGCAGCAGTGGCTGTGGGCACACCATCACTCCTCCCAGCGCCCATCCTTTCTGCCACCTCGCTGGCTGTAATCCCTCTGTGCAGCTCTTTCTGATAAGGTATCACAAACCTGCACATGGAAAAAGTCTTCTGAGAGCCTGGGGTACTTCCTCTTGTAAATACCAGCTCCTTTTAACCCCAACAATGAGTAGGCAAGGTGGAATTGACAGAGCAGGAAGGGGGAATTACAACCCCAGTGAAACCAACATGAAAACTTCTGCTGCTGTTATGGGAACCAACAGCTCTGCACGAGAACCCTACGGCTTTCTCACCAGTTTGAACCATACCCATGTAGAGCATCTTCAGATGCCAAACTATCTCATTCACCAGTAAGGTTTGCTTTTGCTCAACGTGTCAGGTTTTCAAATCTATTGCACTGAGTGGAACAGAGCCCGTGGTTAACAGAGATGGCAAAAATCAGCCTGATATGTCCCTAAGCCTCTGTCTTGTTTCCAAGGCACTCCACTCACTTGCCAGGCAGTACTTCTCCTTCAGCAGGACCATTACACACACCTCTAGCTGCTCCATTACTTACTGGACTGGCATGTCCTGACACAGAGAGTTGCTGGCAATGCTGGTGCCCTCAATCCCAAGCTCTCTAGAGGAGACTGAAAGGCTCCTCGAGCAGAAATTCTGTGGGGGCTGGAGCTGTTGAGACAGCACACTCCTTAACTAGTGCCCCTTTTAGACAAAAAATACCTTACTTCTGGGCTGAAAAATCCCTGAGGAGGTCTTCAGCACAGCCCCAACAGCAGTACCCAAAGCAGGTCACAACTTCATCCTCTGGTCCAGACACTCCCAACAAAGACATCAACCAAGTTTTATTCCAATAAGGTCCCCGAGTGTGCTCAGGGCCACATGCCTGGATTGGTACAGGGCCAGTGCTTCCAGCTCCCTTCAGGACCTGCAGGGCAGCCAACAGAGCATCTCCACCACAGTCTGCAAGTGTAGACACTGCACAGCAGCACTGCTCAGTTCATGGGCACACCTAATAACAAACAAAAAATACTAAAAGCACAGAAAAGCCCTATACGTATTTCAGGCAACTCAAACACACAAAGTGAGAATCACCACCTCCTCTCTATTTCTACAAAAGTTAAGTGGCACAGCTGGACACGAGTGAGCCCCCAGCAGAAGCTGATCTGCTGCAGCAGCGTGGCTGAGCTCAGAGATAACACACCCTGGCACCCGGCTAAGTTCATCAGCTCGAGCCCTGGGCTGCACTAATTGCTACTACAGAGCTCCGACTGCCTTCTGCAGAGCTTGGGAAATGTGAGTAGGCACCTGCCAAGGAAAGAAAAAAAAAACCAACAAAAAAACAAGCAACCTTCAAACTACTTCAAGTTTCCTGACGTAAGATAATGCCAGCTGAATTTTTCTTGCATAGATGTAGCATCACACCAGACTTTAAGGAGGGGAAAAAAGACCCCAATCCAAGAAACACAACTGAAGTTAAATGATTCATATGTCAATATATTACAACCCACCTATTACTAAATTTATCTGAATGTAAGCCCACCAATAACAAGATCTGGAGAGTGTCTGTGTGCATATATACGAGGTGAATTATATATAAAGTTATCTTGATTTCATAGATTAGGCACAAAGCTAATCAAAATGCTTTCTCAGCATTTAAGTCTACCATAATTCAGCACGTTTAACTCCACATTTAGAACACAGCATCCATCCACAGGCAGGCACCTCGGCAGGAACATGAGTTTATCGGCTCCTCTTCAAGGTTTATTTTATTTCTTTGTTCCTTTTACTCTTTGTTTGGGCCCTGTCATAATCCAAACCCTCACCAACAAAAGGCAGTTTCCGCTCCCACAGAACCTGAGCAGCAAGCCCGCCGGTGTGTCCAAGCAGGAGCAAGGCAGGAAGCCAGTGGGATGCTGCTCCGCTGCTGCCGCCACCAACTCATCGCCCAACTTCACCAAAAAACCCCGAAAAAGATGGGAAAACTCCGAAGGGCCACGTGCAGATCCCAGCCTGACCCCGAGCACTCCGCCAGCAGTTTCCTGGATTTTACCCCAAAACGCGGGAACCCCGGAGCTCCTCTCCCACACTGCCCCCAGCTCCGCAAGCCACGGACGCTCCGCACATCCCTGGGGGCTTCCCGCCGCTCCGGGGACAACGGGGCGCGGCGGAACGAGGCCGAACGCGTCTTTATTTCACCGAAGGAAGCGCCTGGGTCTGACGGGGGTGACCCGGCGGCGAGGGGCACGGCGGGGCCGCGCTCCCAGGTGCCGGCCGCGTTTTCCATCCCCGCAGCTGGAAGCGCGCAAGGAGCGCGGGCTGGCCCCACTGGGGGAGCGCTGAAGGAGGGGGGGGGGGGTCACCCGCGTACACCCCGCGGGAGGGCGGGCGGAACCTCCGCGAGGCCGCGCCGGGAGGAGGAGGAGCTGCGGGTGCACGGGGACCCCCCCCGTTCCCACGCACCGGCTCCGGGAGCGGCTGGAGAGGGGAAGCGCCGCCTCCGCGCGTTGTCCCCACGCGGGGAATGAGAGGACACCGGCCACACCGCCCCCCCCCCCCCCCGCCGCTTCCCCGGCACCAGCGGGACCCGCCGCCACACTCCCCGCGCTTTCCCCCTTCCCCCACGAAACCCTCGCGGAGCGTCGGGAACAAAAAAAACTCACCCCCCAAACCCAGGGGAAAGCCGAGAGCTAAACCCGAGGGAGGCGCGGGGGCAGGCCGGGCAGGCGTGGGGCCGCGGGGGCGGCGGGCGCGGGCGGCACTCACCGCGGTCATGAAGCCGCGCGGCCGGCGGCGGACACAATATGGCAGCGGGGGGATGTGTCAGGGAGCAGCTGCTCCCTGCGCAGCGGCGGCGGCGCCGCCCTCCCGCTCCCCATGGCAACCGCGAGCAAGCACGGCCCCCCCGCCGCCGCCGCCGCCGCCGCCTCCTCCTTCCCGGCCGCCTTCCCTCGCTCCCGCCCTCCCCCGTCGCCGGCACCGCTTCTGGCACCGCCGCCGGGGCCGGGGCCGTGAGGGCTGGGAGCGGCTGAGGGGCTCCGCGCCCCGCCTCAAAAAGTTCCCCTTCCCCCCCCCCCCGCCCAGAAATACCACGCTTTCTAAATTTTAAAAATTTTAAAATAGAAGTGCAGAAACCTTCACTTCCCTTCTTTATTTATACATATATATATACTTTTTTTTTTTTTTTTTTAATCTTCTTGACGAAAATGAAGGCGCCGCCGCCGCCGCCGTGTTTGCCCTGCCTTGCAGCGCATTGCCGTCCGCTTGTGCTTTCGGCTTTCCAGGGCAAGAGCTCTGCTGTTCGCTCCCCGGGCTTGGACAGCCCTGCACGCACTTGCAGTTTTACAACATCATAAAGAGGAAGTTTCTTGTCTTGTTTCGGAGCTGATCTTACACTGAAAAAAAAAAAAAACAACAAAAAAGGTTTAATCACTTTCCCAAGGTTTCTTCACCTTCTGAAGAATACAGCTGAAGCTTGCCTCGTGATGACTTGTGGTAATTTTATTTCTAAGGAAGGATGGGAATGCGTCTCAAGGAAATTCCTCCACTCCACCTTAGGAGGAACTACTGGTTGGGTTGTTTCTTTTTTAATTTGAAACAGTTTCAGACAGCAATCCCTTGGGTTTTTTAAGAGTAAGGATATATCAGGCTCAGGGTTATAGCCGGGGGAATACTCTCCCAAGGGCAGAGTATTGAATCCAGTGACAGGGAGGTTCCTTCCACTGCACCATGAAGCATGGCCAGCTTCAGAAACAGAGCCCAGCCACAGAGTTCTGATCAGAATAAATTATTCTCAGCAACTTTCATTAGCTCCTACCTAATTTCCACTGATTGATTGCATTATGATTCTTTTATCCTTTTCTTTTTCCTTTCACAGCCTCAGAAGTTAACCAGGGCCTTCCTACCCTCTCGGCAGACAACAGAAGTGCACTTGTATTAATTATGTATTGCTGAAAGCATCCTCCATTCCCAAATCATTAAAAATAGACCTAGCACTGCTGGTACCAGCAACGCTTTGCCCGTAAGAGGCTCTTTTGCCTGAATTCCTGTCCCTCTGAAGATGCACATCAGCATGCCTTGTGTGCCCTGCACACCTCAGCTGCCTTGGCAGAGGCAGGAGCAGGGCCCAGCACTCTTTGCCCGTTGGGATCAGGGTGTGTTGCTCTGACTTTTGCCCTGCTGGGCGGCAACCTGAAAGAGAGACGTTTGACTCCAGGATCCCTCCAGCTTCAATTTATTAGGTGGAAGGTCGAGTTTGGGCCAGCAAAAGTGGTGTCTGTTCTCAACCTTTGATTGCATTTACACCCTGGCATTGAAAGTGGGTCTGCTCACAGGTTCTTTCCACTTACCCCTTAAAAATGCAATCTGAGTTCAGTAGGAATGCGCGCTCTCTCCCCCTTTAGCGGGAAAAAACACCACAAAACCAAAGAAGAAAAGATAAAAGCTTTAAGTGCCCTGAAGTCGACACCCCCTCAAAGAAACAAAAATAAAATTTGGCCTTTGAACTGGAATTTTATTTAAACCAGCTTGGAGCACAACACTTCAAATAAAGTGTTTCTATACCTCCTGAAAAACATTGTCACCTTTATTTTCCTCAGCCCTCTCTATTCCTCAACATACCCATGCTAGGTCTTTTTGGCTTTAAGCCGTACTATGTTTTTCCAAATCTACCAATTTTTCCTCAATGAAGACAATAACCAAGATTTGTGGTTTTCTGGAGCACCCTCTGCATCTCCCCCTCATCTCCAGCTCCAACCACAGTCACCTTCACTCTTTGGCAGCCTGTGGACTCACTGGTGGCTGCAGCAGTGCATCTCAGACAGGGGACAAAAGAAAGTCCAGCCTCTTAGAGAGGCTTAAACTCTCTGCCTCATGTCCTGCTCATCCCCCTTAGGCTCAGCAGGCAGAGCTAAGCCTCCCAGCCATATGCATGGACAGTTGCAGTGCTGCAACAGCCTGTCTGTGCAGGGCTAGAGGAACTGTAGCTGGCCTGGCCTAGTGGGGTGCAGAGAATTTTTGGGTCATCAGGGCTACACTCACACCTCTCCTGATGTTTGTCCCTGCCTGTACTGATTTCCTGACTGGCAACCTCAGTCAGCATCAGGATGCCTCAGTTAGTGCCCAGGCAGCAGGCAGATGATCAAGGGAACTGTATTTGTCTCTGGCCAGTGTCTGCACCACATTTGATCCCTGCTTCCTCACCATGAACCATTTTCCCTGCTGAAATCTGCATGTGATTAGTGAGAACAGGAGGGAGCAGGGGATGGAGGGCATCTGACAGAGCCAAGGCCACAGTGTCATCCTGCCGTGCATTATATCACCTCCAAGAAGTTGAAAGCTGCTTGCTCCCACATTTCAGCCTGAAGGCATTAACTAATTTTTTCCTGCAGTGTCCCCTGTCCCAGGATGGCTTCTGGCAGTCTGAGCCCACACGCCGCCTTGGTCTCCCTCTTGTGCCATCTTAGTTTTCTACTCAGAGCTACGGAGAGAAACCTACAGGGGAACAGCAGCCACACAAAGCAAAACTCCTCCAATAAATATGACGAGGACATGGTGCTATTTTCCAGCACAGACCTTTAAAATAGGTGGGACAGACATTAGTCATGGTGCTCCGTGTGGGTCCCTGCACAGTTCTCCAGCATGTCCTGCATCACCTCCTGCAGCCCCCTGAAGGAGGAGGTGTGGGGAAGATGGGCTGCAGAGGCTGAGGCAGGTGCTGAGGAGGTGGCAGGAGATGCCCTCCACCCTGCCCTTGTCACCTCCTGCTTTGAGCCAAGACAGACTCAGAGGCTGCTGGTGCCTCCTGGCCCAGCTCCAGGCTGTCCTTGAATGTCCTGCCCACTGAAGGACAGCCGTGCCTGCTTTGCCAAGGCAGCTGTCATCACTGCAGCCCTCCTTCCTGCCTCCTGCCTGGCTTCTACCAGCCTCTGGCTGTCCTCTCCCCTTCAGGGCACAGCCATGGTTCTGGGTGATTTGCCATCACCACAGGTGGTTGAATGCTGGAAAAAGCTTAGAAAAACATGAAGTGTTTTTCTTGTTTGGGTTGTTTTCTGCTGTGGGCAGAAAGTCAGGCCTTATACCTCTCCCATGTCAGGGTCAATATTCTCAGATTTCCTCTCATTTCAATGCAAGATATGGATGGAGAAGGGGCATCCTGGGAGAAGGCTCTCTGAGCCTTGATGGAGCATAGCCATCCAAACCTGTCATGTGGAGGACAAGCCCACTGGGAAGATTACCCCTGCCTCCTGGCAGCTGCAATTTCCTTCTCCTGAGAGGAGGGGGCACAGCAGGGATCCTCCAAGGGATGCATTAGCTGACCTGTGCCACCCAGCACCACGAAGGCACCTCCTCTCCCGAGCTGTCATCTAAAGCTCAGTGCATGTTCAGTGCTCCCAGGCTGCTCCAAGAGTGTGGAGAGCAGGGAAGGGCAGGAAGGGAACTGCTGCAAAGCAGAAGGGCAGTGCTGGAGGTGCAATGCCATGGGTGTGTGCTCCGAGAGCCGGCGAGCCCCAGATACTGTGTTGGGATTTCTGCCATGTGTGAGCAGTCAACCAGGCTTCATAGTGTCTCAGCACTTCTCCTCATGAAACCACAAGGCCTTTGATCCTGGTGACCTGCACCTGGTGTATTACCCTGTAAAAAGCTGGCACAAGAGTTAACAGGTTAATCCATCTGGGAGCAGCATTGTCTCTTCCACGGGAGCACGCCAGGCTGCTGTTCACAGCTCTGGCTAACTTTTCTTTCTGCCCAGGGATGTTGTGAGAGAAATGCTGGCCCAGCACTGGTTGGACACCTGCTTCTTCTAGGAATTCTTGTTGCAAGTGGCATCCCTGATTTGCATTGACAGCCCTGTTTGAAGCAATAACTTCAAAGGGACTTCCTATGACTCCAGGTTGGTGTGTCTGCCTATTCAGCTCCCACACTGTAACTTTCTGCTTGCGGTTTCTATCTGGCTCCTGCTTTGCTGTCTCCTACCACCAGCCTAGTTTAGCATTTGATCTCTTCCCTGGCCCTAGGCAAAGCCACAAGGGAC
This sequence comes from Agelaius phoeniceus, assembly GCF_051311805.1. NCBI lineage: Eukaryota > Metazoa > Chordata > Aves > Passeriformes > Icteridae > Agelaius > Agelaius phoeniceus. Next base: position 104,364,521 of record NC_135267.1, on the reverse strand, counting down.
ATTGTGCAGTTTGTGGTTCACAGCATTTCTTCTTCCACCACCCTGCTGCCTGCCACGTTTGCTCTCTCTCAACTCGATGTCCTGAGTGGGAGTCAGTGCTGAAGTTCTTGTTCTTGTTGTAGCTATATACAGACAGGTCCAAAGCCACCCATTTTAGGGACTGAATATGCCCTCAGCTTTTTCCTTTTCCTCTTAGCAGCTCCTGCTAGGACTGAGGGTCTGTTAACATCTGCCGAGACCCACCTTTCTATGCACATCTCACCAGTGTAAATCCAGACCTCAGACAAGCAGGTAAACTATAAAGGAAGCTGTAGGAGGAATGTTACCTGTAAAAAGTAATATTTAGATGATTTCTTAGCCATACAACCACTGATTGGAAAAATGTGCAGTGTTGGTTGCAGTATGTCATATGTCCAAGAACTGAATTAAACGTATTGAATTACCATCAAAATACTAGGACTTTTCAATATCAAATCTCCAAAAATGTTTGCAGGTCTAAGAAGTGACCTTTATCAGAAAGAATCTGAGAATATTTCAACTCTGGGAAACACTTTGGGAATATCAATCCTAATTGCACCTGTTTGTGTGGTATAGCTTATGCTAGCTCAGCAAATGATGTAAGCCTAAACCTGCATGAAATGGTTTTGCAAAAACAGGTTAGTAATTTTTTTTTTCCAGTTTAGCTGTGTAACTTGAGGGTGATTTTTTTTTGTTGTTTTTATCTTCTAAATAATACAGCTGGAAAATACACACAAGGAGACCAGGCAGGATGCAGTCTCATTTGAGACTTGCGCAGAAGAACTTATTGAAGAATGGACAAATCAATCATGGAGCAAAGCAAATGTGGCTTACCTTAGCAAGACATCATATATTTAGCACTGTCATCTATTTACTCTTAAGCAGGAGAAGTTTGTCTGTAGACTTGCTATCCTCAACAAAAGATGGGGAATAAAATCAGCATCTTTATTATTGGAAAGAATCATGCATTGATGAGAGGTAACTTACCTCCCTCTCCTTATGGGTAATACAAATACCTGACAGAAAAAAGTAGCAATTTCCTAAATAAGACCAAGTCAATTGTTTTTGTTGAGCACAAACAAAAAGATTCATGCCTTTTAGTATCCAGCCCACTATGTAATGTGCCAGGCTGAATTACCCAGAGATACTTTGTTTTGAAAAGAGTGCAGAAATCCTGCAGGTTTAATTGCCAATAAATCAGCATGACCTACAGTCCCTGACACCTTTTTTTCACAATGATCTTTTCAAGCAGAAAATGAAGAGACTGATTTTTACAGTGTGTGCATACTGCCTTTGGAGAGATAAGAGCAGTGACACACAGGCAGGTTCCTCCATTAAAAGCTATCCTAGATAATGAAGGACTCAATCAATGGTGTGTTCTGTTTGCTTTCTGCTTATTTTCACCTTGTGTTATGGCACTCTCTTTTTGTTGTGATTAGGAGAGTAGTTGCTTGTTTAACAATTGGCTTTCAACTTGTATTCAGCAGTACTTGAAATGAATTTACTTGTGGTTCATTATTATCCTGATGCTTTAAATTTTGAGACAAATGGCAGTAGTTCAAATTCTGATTTGATGTTAAATATCTGACTAAGGACTTGGTACCTTGAAGAGAGCTTGAGTACTTTTAAAAGAAAAGATTTTGATTTAAATGCAAAATATTCATTATGGTGCCTCTCAGTAACAAAGTTTTATAGTTTTACATTATTATTCAAAAGAAAAGGTATGATTTAAAGCCCAAAGAAAAACCTGAAAGCTACCCCCAATCTTTCTGCACATTATAAGCTTTACTTCTCATACCAGCTTTTGCTCAGCCTATCTTTAATACAAATATCTTCAAGCATTTACAAGCGCTTAGCTTCAAAACACCAACTGAGGCAGCTGGTTATTATAATCTCCTCTAATACAGATGAGTTCATACAGGGAGGGGGCAGGGAGGGGAGCAGCACCTCATCATTCTACACTGATGGGCTGGGGTTCAGCATCTCTGAAATAATCCCCAGAGAGATTTGCTTTCATCCTGCCATCAGGATGTGTTTTGGCTGAATTAGGACAGCACTGTGCTGTTGGATGGTTTTGGGCTCATGTTACAGGTGATGCCATCCTCATGTTCAGCAAGAGGAATGCACACACTTTCCAGGGCTGGGAGGACAGGTCTGGGACATGCACTCTGAATGTTCCCTTTGCACATGGCACTTATAAACCAAGGAGCACCTGGCACAGGACAAAGCAAGGCAATGATCAGCCTACCAACTCCTTGTGTCTTCCTGGGTACTTTGTGCAATGGTTTCAGCCAGGAGAGAGTTAATTTCTTCTCAGTAGCTGTTGCAGTGCTGTGTTTTGGATTTGGAATAAGAATGGTGTTGATAGGCACACTGATGTTTTGGGTTTTGCTAAGTCGTCTTCATCCTAAGGCAAGGACTTTTTCCTTGTCTCACATTCTGCCAGTGAGGAGGTACCCAAAAAACCTGAGAGGGAGCATAGCTGAGACAGGTGACCTGAACTGGCCAAAGGGATATTCCACACCAGGGAACATTATTCCCATATATAAACTGGGGGGAGTTACCTGGAAGAGGGGACGATCTGGGTTCAGGAAGGGGAGGGTCTGGCATCTGTCAGCAGGTAGGGAGCAATTGTGTTGAGCACATCACTTGTTTTTTCCCTTTTAATTATCATTATTATTCACCATAATTACTGAATTTTTACTTTATTTTCCATTATTAAACTGTCCCTATCTCTCTATTAAACTGTTTTCTATCTCTCTAACCTATGAGGGTTACTTTGATTCTCCTTCCCATTCCAGTGGGGTGGGGAGGAGGGAGAGAAGGGGGTCGAGAGAACAGCTGTGTAAGAGTGGCTTAATGTCCAGCTGGGCTTAATCCACAACCAAAGTTTTTATGCCAAGAGATTGCTATAGAGTTATGCCATCACTGGTATCAAAGTGTTGATTCAGGCAGCACAAGCTACCAGTTCCAGTGACTTCAGGATATGATATGAGCTCCTAAGAAGAGCAGTGTGGAGTTCTGGTCCTTCCTGTCTATGGCCAACATGGTTTCAGATTCCAGGTACATTGAAAATTGTGGGTTTGCAGCCTGGTTCAGGAGAGAATTTACCCTTTGTCTGAATCTCCCCCCATTCCTGAAGTTGCTTGATCATTTCTACATAAAAGAGAAGCTCGGGAAATGTGGTCCTTGTATGAGGCAAATAGCAATGGCTGGTTTGATACAAACCAATTCCCAATGAATTTTTCAAGCAAGCTAAGAAATTCACTCTCACATGGATGATATTCCATCATGAAGTGAAAAGTCACAGCCTGTTCCAGTCAATGGTTTCAGACAGGCTCCCTGTCTGGAAATGTTAGAAAGATAACAGTCAAGGACCTTGAGCCTGGCTGCTGCACAGTCTCTGACAGTCAGAACTACACTTTTGTTAAACATTCTTTTTCAGGGGATGAACACTGAATCCCTTATCCCCACATGCTGGGGGCTGATATGGCTCCTGCTGCTTGTTTCTGAGGGGCTGACTTGGGGAAATGGAATGAAGGCATACCAAGTAGATAAAGATATTGACCTGTGACATTTCCATCACTCGGAGTATAAAAGGCACAGGAGAGAAGGGTGATTGAAATAGCTTCTTTATGCTGGAGACAAAAAAATACTATTTCATTCTCTCATTGCCTGGGCAGGATATGCTGGGCAGAAGGATCCACTGTGTTGGAACTACTGGCTATGGAATAAGATTTGTCCTGTTCAGTGCACTGATGCTGGGTGTAATCTCATGAGTCAGAGCTGGAGATGGATGAGGTGTTGGAAAACAATCTGGACTCAGATGTCCTCTTGGTTATGTTCATATTTGGAGGCAAGGAAGCCTATTCAACAGCAGCTGGTGCATTTCTCTCTGGCATTCAGGAAGGTGCCTTCCAGTTGATTAAGGGCAGCATAATGACCATGCAGCATTTTGTTTGGTTGACATATTCCTGTGCTTACTGCAGCCAGCAAACCATATGCCACTAATGCTCCTGGCTGAGTGTGGGAAGCCTTTTCTCTGCAAGCCAGTCCTTTTAGGCACCTTCACAATACCCATCACTCACAGATTATCAAGGTTTTAATCCACTTCACTATCAAAGTGCTGACAGCTGGCTTGCCAGTGTTGAGCCTGTGGATCATGGATGTGCCAGGTATCTGGGGTAGTTGTGTCAATAATGACTGGGGGTGTAGACCTCTACACAAGCTGACACATCCTGCTGGGGAATGGCCCTTGAGATGCTCAAGTGGCATCTCCAGCCCTTCAGCTGGGTGGCTTTGGCAGCTGCCACAGCCCAAGGAGGGCTGGCAGGTCCCTCTCAGGCCAGGAATGTGCAGCACAGCACCTCTCAGACTCATATCACCATGGCATCCAGCTGCAAGCGGATGATGGAAGCTCCTCAGGGATGTTTCCGTTTGTGAATGGGAATTTACAAACTGATAAAAAGCAGATAAAATAGAGGATAGGCTGAATGCTGGAAGGACAAAAAGCAATTCTGTGCAAAATCATGTGTCTGCACATGTATGTATAGAAAATGTCCTGATCCCCATCTGAGGCTGGTTTTAGTCAGGAACCAAAGGATAGTCATCCTCCTTCTCCTTCCCCAGATTATTGTTGTTGGCTCTCTTTTGGGACAAACAAAATTTTGGTGTCCAGTTAAAGATAGTCCTTAAACCCTTTGTTTTATTCACCAACCACAAGTCTGTGCTGAATATGCAATGGGGAAAATCCACAAAAATGCTGTCTGAGATTAATTTATGAGCCTGTCATTGCCCTAAGGGGTCTGCTTTGACCAGACGTCCTCGGTGCCAGAATGAGACCACAGAGTTCATTAAAATGTCAGGAATTAGCAGTGTACATTCCCCACATTCTGTTACTTACTTTTCATTTGTATTTTTCAAAAATGATGTGTTTTGCCCTCATATTAATCCATCAGGGGAAAAAATAAGAGGATTGAATCAGAGATCAGAGGCAAATAAAAAAATCAGAGCTCAGATGCAAATGCATCTGATAACTTAGATATGCCTGATGAGGGGCTCCCAAATCCAAGGTGAGAGAGGGAACAGGGTGGGAAGATACATATGCTGTCCTCCAGGGCATAACCTGTAAGCAGTGCCAGCTTTAAGAGGCCACTTTGCATGGAGTTGGTGCTGGGGAGGAAGACCCAGCACCACATCCCAGTGAGCTCAGTCTCTGAGCTATGGAGCCCCTCACCAGAAGGCATTTCTCCACATCTTATTTCCAATGTCTTCAGAAAAAAAATAGCTTCATGAGAAATGTTGCTCCTACATCCTTGGGAAAAAGTGGTGGATTTATGACCAGGATTTCCTTTTCTTTTTCCAGTGCAAGATTATGGTTTTGGCCAATGAAGCTACCTGATGAGTTTTGAAGAGCTGGCAGTGTGTGTTCTGTACCTGGGGATGCCAGTGGGGTGGTTCTGCACTCTGACAGGCTATAATGTCCTGCTCTTTCTTTCACCTGTAAAAACCCAAATAATTCACAACCATCTATAACTTAACACTGTCCAGGAGAGAAAAGTTATCTCTGTCTTCTGCCAGTCCCAAGGCTTGAGATGATCCAAGGTGGAATTAATATTCCTTCAATCTCGCTGCTGCCATATATCAGATTTCCCTAAAACGACTGTAATCAAAACACTTATCATTGAACATTACAGTTAACAAGCAATTTCCACATTTGCATGTAGCATTGGTTACCACTCAGCAGCAGTTTACAGCTCTGTAATCATTGCAAGGAATTTTCTCCATATGCCCCTGAAAATATCCAAGCTGGTGTTCCTGAAGTGGACTGTTTAACTTATTCAGGGTTACCCTCATAAAAGGCTTTCAGAAACACTATGAGTTACTGGTGGTATTCTACCTCTAAATTTTCTTTGTCTTTTGAAGCTGAGATTATTGTATATATGTGTGTATATATATATGTATTTCCTTTATCTGTGTGAATATATGTGTATTTTGTATACACATAATTTAAATGTATATGTATAATTGAACTGTAAGATTATAATAAACATTCAATATAAATTCACTTTGTTTTAGGTGTGCATGGAAGTTCAGCAAAAGAATGGACTATGTTCAAGTTAGAATATCTGAGGTCACAACAAGGTGAAGAAAAGTAGTGAAAAATGGCTGGGCTCAAGCACAGCAACCCTCATTTGAGTAAATTTCCTGGGATTTTCCTGGGCATTTTGCTTGGTTTAAGATGACAGAATCTGCCTCAGAGCAATTTCCTTTCTGGAGTCTGTGAGAACCTCTCCAGTTGGGTGCACAAAGTCAAAGGCACCTTCTGCACACCTATTTCCCATATTTAATAGGCACTGCCTCTGCCAATGCAACATCAGGGGCTTTCCCTGCCCCTTCCAAGGAGGCAGAAGAGACCAGAGGTCAGGCTCCAGCACCTTTTCTCCCAGTCAGCCTAAGCTGTGGTCCCAGGATGGTTACTTGGAGAGCCTTTTGGAGGGCTTTCTCCCCTGGGACTGGAGCAGTTGCTATGAAACCCATTGTAACTCATCTGCAGAGAAGCAGCTGCCACTGTGACCCCACTCTGCCGAGCACCTGCCCTTCCTGGCAATCCTGCTGGCAAACCTGCAAGCTCTGCCTCTTCAGAGCATTGTTTCCTGCCTCATTTCTCTGTTGTATCTCTCTTCTGAAAGGCACTCCTGATTTACAGCAATCTGATTTGGACAGGGTTAGATCAAAATCAGGCTCCGAGGTGTGCACCAGCTATTCACTTCCATAGACCATTACACTTTATCACCAGAAATCTTCACATTCAAATGATTTGAAGAGTTATTTAGAAACCAGCAGACCTTGGTTCTACATTCCACTGGAAGGACTGTGCTGTGGGCAAAGAGAGGAGGACTTAGATGGTGCCTGTTAGCCTTCCCAAAATAGAAATGCTTCTGACCTGCACATCTGTGCAACAGCTGGCAGGGATTACTGCCTGGACCTGATTACAGCTGTCCAGTGGACTCATACATTCTGGCATCTGTGTGGGGATAGCCTCTGCCATAGCTGAGGATCCATCTATTTCTGTTTAATCCACACAAAGGATCTTGTGTTAACAAAATTGCATTGTTTGCCTTTCTTGAGAGAGCCCAAGGCCTCCAGACAAGGCCTTGGCCAAAACCTGAGGGTGGAGGAAAGCCTCCAACCCACGTGGAAAGCACACACTCATCCTGAGAGAGTCAGTGGGGAGATGGGAACCTGATGAGAAACAAAATAAAATGCAAATCACTGTTAACGTTTCATGTGACGTTGTTTGACATCCGTTCTGGCACTGACCCCTTTGTCTGAGAGAAAAACATCAGACAAACTCAGGGGACTAAGAGAAAAACAAAGTTTTTTTTAATTATCACAATGAGCAAAAACTGAATTTAATTCTCTCTGAACTGATGTCTTACTCAAATCAGTTTTGACTTGGAAACATAGAAGAAGATCATCAAGAAGACCAAATTAATTATTCCACTGGCATGTCTGAGGTGGTATGGAACCATGCTGTTGTTTTTCCTCTTTACTGCAGCTTGGATTTTGGAGCTTCAATGGATCAGAGTGAAGCATAGAAACTGCTACTCCTTACTTGAGGGTTCATTTGATTATTGTAGGAACTCATGAAAGGTAAGTTAGGCAAACCAAGTTTATAGTCTATAGCTTCTAACCTAGAGAAACATTGCACAAGCACAATTAAAATGAATGTTGGGCTAGGCTTTCATGTAGAACTTTGGTCACAGATCTATAAATAAATCTGCCAGCAATAAGCAATTGTGCTCTGTTAACTTTGAAAGATCACATCTGCTAAATGAAGATGATGAATTTACTTAATGTTTGAGGAAAAAAAGTCAGTCAAATAATGTTAAAACTTATATTTGGTGTTATTCACTGTTCCTATGCCCACAGGTTTGGGACACCAGTAAGGTAATCCATTCAAATTGGTCACCAAAAAAAGCACTACATGCCAAGGATCCACACAAGAAGGCAGCAGTGTTGCCCCAAACCCTCCTGTTCTGAAGACTGAGTCATTAATTATGCAGAGGCAGGACTTCAGCAAGAGGTGATCTCTGTGAACCATCATTCAGAGGCTGTGTTTTGTTCCTGAAAGGCACTGATGAGGTGACAAGGTGGCCACTCCAGACAAGGACCCTTCACGCCCATCATTCTGTGCCCAGCCATGGCCAGGGGTGGACAGCGAGGGGAGGGCAGGAGCAGCACAAGTGTAACATGATCCTTCTGTCCCTAATATTCTCCCAAACTCTCCTTATGTTCAGCTCAGGGGCTCCCAGAGCCCGCTGCACTTTGTCATTCAGTAATCAAAGGGCCTCTCCTCCTGGCACTTTGCCATCTTCCCTTTGAACTCATCCAAACACCATCCAAACACCACCCTCTGGAAAAGACTTCCTGAGCTCCTAAGCTCCACCACTGCTTCCATGGAGCACCACCTACTTTTGTCCCTGGTTTACTTGTTTGCCTCCATGTAATTTGGTAGCAGTCAAGGAGAGGTCTCCCAATTCCCTGTAGGAATTTCCAACATCTCTCTTCGTAAAGCCCAGCTCCCCAAGCATATTGACAATAAAGTATTTTGGTCCAGGACAAATTTTTGCCCTTTAACAAAGGGGAGCTAGGTTAGATGGACGGATTGCCCAAGAGGTGAAGGGTGGTGGCACCAAGGAGCAGCTTGGTGACCTAGCACTGGGTCCATGACCAGATGGGGGCATCCAACAGGCACATGAGGAGCAGCCAGGGGTGGGAATGGGGTGCCTGGGGATCCCAGGAGCCAGGCAATGGGTGCACTCAGGGCCCTGGCAGCCAGCAGCAAAGGCCAGACACGCTGCTCTAGGGGTTTTTGGCTTGTTTTCCACCTTCAAGAGGAAGGAGGCTGTGACAGGAAAGTAGGAATTAATCTCCTGGCTCGATCTCAAAGTCCAGTCTGTTCAGCAATTCTGATGCAGACTAGTGTTGGACGCTTCCCAGGGCAGAGAAAAACCTGTGTTTTTCATCCCAACACCAGGAGTTAAACACTGGCTTCCAGGAGGCCATTCAAGAGCTTGTCCAGCTTTATTCTCATTTGGTTTAGCAATGACAATAGTGACACTGGGCACTCCTGATCGTGCCCGCTCCCCTTTGAGAACAGGAGGCAATGGGGAAGCGGAACTGGAAACAAATCCTGTGGCTCAAATCTGCAGAACAGAGGTGAACTGTTGGCTGAGCCAACATGGGCTCATACAGATATCTGAGAGTGTTCTGGGCAGGAAAACTCTTCATCTGGGAAACAGGAAGACCCCCCAAAAGGCATTAGCAAACCTTTTTAAACTTCCTGATCACACAGCTCTGTTTACACCACCCGCGTTATTTACTGGCCATGTGCTTGACAAGCACTTAACATGAGGAATACTAATTCAAGGTGGCAGTAAATTTCAGGAAGACAAGCATTTTTCAACCAACATTTTTCAAGTACTTTTTTCCAGCCTTTCCTATACACAGGGACCTGCTTATATGGAGATTTGTAGGTAAATAACTTACTTTTTCCATACGTTGTTTCAAGTATAGGAAAGAAATACTTTAATTTTCTACTAAATCCAAATTATATTCTCAAAAGCAAATGAATTGTATCACACCTTTATATACTTGCTGGTTTTCTGATTTCTGTGTCAGAATCTCTTTATATGATGTCTGAAGGGAATAATATCACTTGCTTGAACCCTGCAGGCAGTTGCCAAAGGAAAGTATAGTGAGAATAAAGTCAATTAGGTATTAAGATGGCCTCTCCTCCTGTGCCAGGAACACTTTTATATCCATACCAAATGTTTCTCACCCTCAAGTCAGTTGTAGCTGCACTCATTGTTTTTCACAGCTTCCCAAAAGTGAACGACACAGCAGCTGGGGCTGGCTCCAGTTTGGGGGAGCAGGAGATTAATTTGTCAGTCAAACAGCCAGAGTTACAGAGATTTGGGAAGCGTGGATCAAATCCTTGTCCACGGTGCATCGTCACCTCAAACTGAGATCATCACATGGAATAGATTGATGAGGGCACAGCAAAATCAATCCCCTGAATGCCATAAAAACCTATGGGCACGTGCGAGGACACGTGCGATGTGGTATTTACAAAATTGCATTTACACATGACAGTAGATTCCTCTGTTTATGTAATCATCATATTGGCATTCACTACAACCTGCTTTCAGGAGCATATTTTGAATTTTCAAAGCATGGCTAAGCTGGCAGGTGCTGTGTGAGTCAACATTGAACTGCAAAACTGCATGTGAGTGATGTCCCATCATACGCGAACATTGGTGCAACACAAGGACACAAAAGAAACCTTCACAAGGTTAAAGTTCTGTATACTTTAATTAAAATTAATTATGGCAATGATCTCAAACTGGATGTAATCATTGCTGATGACTTTGTTTAAAAAATGTGGTGAAAGTTCAAAGCAGAGCCCTGAGTTTTAACTGCTGGAGAAGTCTTTTTGCTTGTTTTTGCCACCAGATTTTCAGATTCTCAGGAAGTCCCTAGAGCTTTGTTGTTGCTGATTATGTAAAAATGTACATTTATTTATTTATTACCCCCTGTAACAAGAAAGCAAAGTGTCTGTTAAGGAGAGGGTGGATGAGCTGTAAAGGATTACAGCTGACTGATACATCCTTGCCATGCAGAAGGACACCAGCTCAGTGCCTCACACTCTGCCAAACTGAGCCTCCCAAGAAGAAACCCAGCAGCTGCCAAGGTGGTGAACCAAAAACACTGTCTGGTGCTCCAGCTCTGTGCCCTCATCTCCTCCCTTGGGCCTTCACTGTCCCTTCCTGAAAATATAGGGAACGTTCCTGGGAGCAAGTGACAGTGCTCAGGCTGGGCACGGGTGGGCCAGGCTGCAGGCCACCATTTTAGACCTGGGAAAAGAGGGAAATTTCTTCTGCTGATGGAACGGGTTCAGCTCCACTGAGCTCATAAGGAGGATTTGTGTTTGCATCAGCTGCACATCTGTCTCCCAGCTTCCTTTGCTCACTCCTTCCATGGATGGAGGGGTCTGACAAAGAGCCCCAGAATGTCACTCTAAGTGACTGTTTTGATGCTGAGTCACTTGTGTGGGACAAACCAGGCATAACATGGCCACTATTGATGTGTGTTGGGTCTGCTTTCAGCTCCCTGAGCCACCACAGCCCCAGCAGCAGCACTGGGAGTGAGGGAAACAGGCTGGCAGCTCACAGGGCTGACCTTGCTGTGCCTCATCCCTGAGAGTCTCTCTCTTCAGGGAATGCCACATGTGCAAATCCAGGATGCTGAACTCAATGGCAAATGGGGACTTTGCAGTTGGGCTCTGCAGAAATGCAGTGAAGTCATCAGTGTAAATCAGCTTCATTTTATTTATCCACAGAACATCAGGCTGGTGCAAGTCCCACAGTTTTGCTACTTAGAGCTGCTTTCTGGTTACCTTGTGGGTACATCCTCTGTTGTGTTTCTTCTGAGTTTTCCCTGCCCTCCTTTCCCTCTTCCCATGTCTTGCACAATGTTGTGCTGGCTGTCAGCATCTAGTGAGCTACAGAGAAACTAAAGGGTAAACTTTTCCCATGAGAATTAAACCAAAACACAGCAGAAGGTTGTTCAGCAACTTTATGAAGAGCAAGGGAAGCCAGCAGGGCTCCTGAAACACCTCTGTAGCAGTGTTTCATTAAGTTTTATAACTGAATCAAGGCTTAATGCTTTATTGTATTTGAAATAATATTGCAGACTCGGGGAAGGGATATTTTCCTCCAAGTTATGTGACCATACATGCACTCCACACAGCCACCTCCAGGCTGCTCAGGTGAAGGCTTCCATCCGTGGTCACTTTGAAACCAAATGTGGAACCACAAAGAAAAGAAAAATGCTCTCCCACTGCGAAGCAACAGTGGCAAAATAAGCCACCAGCACAGGCAGAACCAACAGCAGCAGCAGAGCCTTTTACTGTATTAATCACTTTGATTGGGGGATTTTTGTCTCTCTAGGAACAAGGTAAGTTTTATCATTACAAGTGCTGTCTCTACTGCAGTCTTTGCTGACAAAATCCTACCAACAAAAACATCTATACAGCAGCCTTCAGTCACTCCTGGGTGCACATCTTAAGATGTGGATGCAAATATTCTGTTTGTATTAACTGAAAAAAGCTGGTCTTTCTGCTCCCAGCAGTATTAAACAGCTCCCCACACATCCTCTTATTCATATTAATTTATTCCCAGCTTTAAATATGTTTTCCCAGCTGCTAAAGCAAACCTTATTCACACTTATGACAGCAGAGATTTAAAATCTGTATCAGTCTGATAGTATTAGACATTCATCTTGAAAGCACAATTTGAGCCATGACCACACAAGAAAGTGCACTTGTTTATCACCACTGTGGTTATTTGTAGCACTGTAGTTGCTTGAAAAATACAAGATTCTTTTAAGTAAAGTCTTTTGGCACTCACTAAGATGTATGTAGATGTAGATAGCACATTTTCAACAACTACAGCCATGTATTCTCAATAATGACTGTAACAGTGAAACTGTTTTTCATGTTTTTACTGATGTGATAATTGGTTTGAATATCGCAAATTATGGGACATGAGAATGTGTGGTTGTTAAATTTTGAAAAAGCTCTCCATTCTGTTTCCATAACACAGGGGAAGTCATAATTAAACTAATTTGTAAAGATGGTATTACATTAGTGGTGCCACACAAATCAAACAAGGCAAACAACTGGTTGAAAGTATTCTCAATATCCAGCACACATTTTGTGCAATTAAAGTGATACTTGTGTAGCAGCCAGTTAAAAAACCCTTAACCACCTCCTGTAGTGGTGCTCAGTAATAAACCAGAGGAAAGAGCTGGATTTGATTTCATGTCAGAATGGTGAGCAAGAGGAATTATAACACATTTCTTTTTCTTTTCTTTTCTTTTTTTAATTAACAGCCATTGGAGGAGACCAAATCAGAATAAGAGTAGCACAACATAATTTAGCCCTGAGATTTAGAACAATCTTAATGCCAAGGTGAAGACTTCAAACAAAATAGCCAACTTCACCTATGCTGTACCTCCAGAGGTGCCATGAAGACACTGAGCTACCTCATGGAAGGAACAAACCCTGCTGTCTTTATTTTTCAAGAGTCACATCTTGGAGACTTTGAGCTGAGTATTTGAATTCTCAGGAGTCAAGGTGAGACCTTCAGCTGCCACAAAAATGGCAGCGTTTCCAGCTTCCACCCATTCACCTTGGATGGTTCATGTCCAGCCCACTCAGGCTCAGGATGTGCTTCCAGGTGACATCCTGCTTCTTGTTTTGGTTTTGAGGTTGCTTTGGTATAGGATTTTTTCCTTCCAATAGCAATTTGCTCCCCTTATACTGAAGCTGGAGCTCACCAGTTTCCCAGCAGATGCTGGCTGCAGATTCTAGTGCAGATCCCAGCTGGTGAGGGGTGGCAAGTGTTCAGCACAGATGGCACTGCCAGGCTGCCTTGCTGCTGTTTTCTTTCTTTTTTTTCAATTCCAAAACCCTCAAATGACAAGGTGAGGGCTAACCAAAAGCCAGCTCTGTTGTAGTGGTGGGTTGGAAGAGTGAGTCACTTCAGCCTCACTGCAGTGGGGAGCAAGGCTGGGGCACAAGCCTCATCCTTGTCCTGCATCCAGAGGAGTCTTGGGAGAGTTGTCCCAGGTCATGTGCAAACAACACAACTTCCTCATGAGGGGAAGAGGTGGAGCAGGCACTGATCTCTTCTCTCTGGTGAGCAGGAATGGCCTGAAGCCATGCCAGGGGAGCTTTAGTTTGGATATCAGGAGAAGTTTCTTCACCCAGAGAGTGGCTGGGCGCTGGAACAGGCTCCCCAGGGCAGTGGTCAGAGTTGAAGAAGCATTTGGAAAATGCTCACAGGCACATGGTGTGACTCTTGGGGTTTGTTCTGGGCAGGGCCAGAGTTGGAGTCAATGGTCCTTGTAGGTCACTTCCAGCTCAGAACATTCCATAATTCCATGATGACACTGTCTACACAACCTGAATTTCCAGTGGCTGCAGGGATGGAGCTGACATAGGAACTCCACCTGGCCACCCTGCTCCTACTGCAACCAGCACGGACAAAATGCACAGCAGCCAAGGGGAGGGAAGTGATTTACTGAGCTAGAAATCTGTGAGGCACCAAATGTACTAGGAAGAGGAAAAAGAGAATGCCTTAATTGTGGAAAAACGTGATGGTAGAGGGTGCTTCAGGGTCTCTTTTCACCCCCCATTTCCTAGAGAGGTAAGGCACAGACACAGGACTGGGATGCAGATGGACAATTCCTGCCCTTCACGACCCACATGACATCAAATTACTGCTCCCCACTAAATGACACAAAGTTTGTAAGAAGAGATTACATCTTTTAATAAAGCAAGTGACCACACAGGAAGAAAATTATTCACCCCTTTGGGTGCACAAACCTCTTTCCTAGGCATGAAGAGGACTTTAGTGTAAGCCACTTGAAGCACCACACAGCTGCATTTGGCAAGAGGTCATGGCCTGCCTGAGGTTTCTGCACAAGGGATTTGCCTGTCTGCCCTTTACCATCATTCCAGCTCACAAAATTAGTACTCAAGTGCCTGATTTTTAATAACTCACCTCTCCCAGAGGCAATCTGACTACATGTTCTCAATTACTGCTGCGAAGGAAAAGGGACCTCCGTGGTTTTGGGGATTCAGAAAAGACAGCTCTGCTGCAGCTTCTCAATTAGCTGCCCTAAAAGAAGAAATAGGGTGTGCTAATAATATAACCAAACTTGAATGCCAGACCTGGGAATTTTCTGTGAGGATACCCTGGTTTGATCCTTGGGAGATAGCCACTGGCCCAGGGAGCACAGGCAATACATGTTGGGAAAGGACACCAGAGGCATCACCGGTGCTCTGTGCTCTACGCACACAGAGAAATATTATTATGGTTTCGTTTCTAAAACACCTAAAAATATACCTTGTCTCAGTACAGAGACACTAAACCCAAACTCTAAATAATATTCTGCTTGTACCAATATTTCAGAAACTGAGCACCTTGTGATACTGTGCATAAACCATTCACAACAACCTGACTAAAACCACATTGCTGATAGAAGCGCTTTTCTCATTTCTTTGAACTTGTAAGGCTGCAGGAATGTTTTATCAGTGCAAGAGGAGCGTGGCTGGGCAGGCAGAGGATGTGGCCTCTGTGATCTTTCCTTGGTCACTGTTTATCTGTCTGATGGTGGATCTTGATATACTGGTCAAAGATAACCTCAGCTGGGAGATTTTCATGGAAAATATTTGAACATCTGAATATTTTATCTGCCTCTCTGGCATCTATACTGAACAGGGCTGTTTGTGCACTGAGTCAATCCTGTGCTTTTAGCCAAACACCCAGCACCAACAGGGTTTCACAGGTGAGGGTTTAGGGTCATGCATTCAAAGCATGAAAACAGGCAAGGAGGGAATGTCCAGTCCAACAGAAGCTTTCTTCTAAATCCTGACTAAGGGCAGTAGTCTCACATCTGGTTTGCAGCTGACCTGATGTAATTGGGAATATTCTCATTGCTCCCATAAGCAATCCAACATCTGCTCAGCTCCTGTGTGTGCCAAGTCCTGTCCCAGAGAGTGCTGTGCAGAAGTCCCTCATTCCCTGTCTTCAGTGCTTCTCCACAGAGAGAGACAGAGAGTGCTTTTGGTCCTGTGAGCACCCAGGTATTTTTGTGCTGCAGTCCCTGCAGCTCTCAGCATCTGCCATCAGTTTGGGGCTGTGGCAGGAGCAGACACCACAGGGTCACGCTGAGGGACACAGAGGAGCCAAGGAGCAAAGCAATGTGACCTGCTTCTTACATCTGCAATGCAAATGCTCCTTGCTCGATGTGTAATGGAAAGTGGAGCCTGTTTCTCTTGCTGTTGCTGTGACCAGCATGAGCAAAATATTAGACAGAGCACAGAGCAGAATATGAGGAGGGCGATATGGGACACAGATAATCACAGCTCACACGTGATGAAGGCAGGCTCTGCCAGTCCCCACTGCCTGCAAGGACAGGGCTGCTGAGACATCTAGGAAAACATTATCTACTCCATGGCAATAAGCAGAGTTTTGTTCCACTTTATTTTTAGCTCGGTTCCTCCTCTTCCGCCACACATATAAGCCCTCCAGCTCAAGGCAAAGGTCCAAGAACAACAGCGTTCCAAGCAAAGGACTAACCTCACAATCAGAAAACCAGAGCCTAGATATGACATGCTGTGCTATTTACTAACACAGAGCACACAAACCCAACCCAAACCAAAATAACCTACTTCAATGTTTTTCCTTCATAGAGCAAGGAAAGCGAGTCTCCCTTGCACTCAGCTCTGATGTGTTGCCATGAGGAATACCCTGAGAAGTCAGATGAGATTTATTTAGAACACTGAAACCCTTGTGTGTACGTTCTTGCCATAAATTCAAACCTCAAATGGAAATGTGATTTGAATTTAAACACTTAAAGCTGTGGCCTTAACAGTAGGCACTTTTGTACATTCATGCTCCTGCCACTGTCCTCAGTCTCCCGTGGTCTTGAATGAAGTGTTGTTTTTAGACAATTGGCTTCTTGTCTGCAGAAGAGCAGTTTGGCCCTATCCCTTCCATTGTCTTTTATGTCCTGCAAGGAAAAGGGGGGAGGAGACTGAAAGAGAGAGACAGATTTCAATCAAAAGCACTACATTGATAAGGGATTAATAAAAGCCTGCCTTGTGATCAGATGAAACCTAACAGTCAGCCTGGATGCTTTGTATTTGATAACAAAAGCGATCGCTTCCAGTCCAGTACCTGCGGCACCTGGAGCAGCAGCAGCAGCACTCCCAGCAGTGCCTGTGGCTGGTGGGTTTGTGCTCTGGCAGACCCTGCTACGGCCAACTCACCTTAACGACAAGAATTTGTCATTTGAGTAGCGTGAGGATGGTGTTTAACAGGCACAGTTAGTGCTGGAGACACAAACAGCTCTGTCCTGAAGGCACACAGCGAGCTGGGGATGAAGAACCAAACAGGCAAAAGCAGGGACTCTGCTGAGCATGGCGTCCCAGTGCTTATTTCAACTGTTCCAGCAGGTTTTTAGGGCTCAGTGTTCTCAGGGGCAGACATCCCCTTAGTGTGGAGGAGCCAAGAGGCACCAGACAAAGAAGAGAGAAGCACATGTGGGGCAGACAGACCCTGCAAAGGGAGCACGACAGTTTGGGTGCAGGCTTGGGGGTGTGTGAACTCGGGCACAGGCAAAGTCCTTGGCACATGTTGCTGTCTCTTGGGGTACCCAAACCAGTCCCCACTGAGGAAGGCAGCAGAAGCATCACCAATGTGTGAGAAAGGAGCTTTTGCTATGAGAGCAGTGCTCAGAGATTCCAAAGAGAATAAACTGTCCTGGATGCTCACACTATCCATTGGGGGATCCACCCGGGGCTCTGGGGATGTGTGATTCACTCAGTACACTAACTCCATTACAATCCTGTTCCCACTGCTGCAGACAGCTGCTACTGCACCCAAACCACAATTTGTTGCCACAATGAAAGACACAGAGGTGCTGTGTAGATATCATAGGTAAACATGGGGTGGTTGCACTGAGAAATAAACCAGCTAACAGGAATAGCAACTACCTCATGCTTTTTGTTGGCTCCTCCTCAGCCTCTCACATGGTTCACATAGGCAGTCATCCTTTATCTGTTGTCATCTCATTGCAGGGGGTCCATGCTGCTGTCTCCTTATCACAAGAGTTCCATACCGTCCTGGAGTTTTCTCATGGGCATCTCCTCAGAGCTCTGACTCTTTCCTCCTCACAAAGCAGCCAAATGACTCCAGTGCCCTTCTCACCCAGCCACCCCACTCTTTTATAGCATCTTCTTCTCCTTCCTTACAGCTGTGGCCTGGTAAAGTCATGCCTGTTCCTAATCTTTGATAATTGGCCCAGCTGCAACTCCTTAGGGCTGAGATTACTTTCTACACTATCTTTATTTTCTTCTATTCTATTCCCCTACATTTATCCTACTCCTCCAGAGACAATCCAGGGTTTGAGTTGCTGTCACCATGTTTCACTTCTTTTCATTCATATTTGTACAGCCACATGTATATTTGACATGAGCCAGTCCCAGGGAGCCTTTGAAGGGAAGGAATACCTCTTAGGGACCTGTTTGCCAGCTTGGATTTCCCTTTATGTCCAGGGGAAGGGAAAAATGGGCACATCCCTGTGTCATTTTTTGGATGCCACAATGAAACACACAGAGGTGCTGTGTAGATATCATAGGTAAACACGGGGTGGTTGCACTGAGAAATAAACCAGCTAACAGGAATAGCAACTACCTCATCCTTTTTGTTGGCTCCTCTTGAGCCTCTCACATGGTTCACATGGTTTGCTGGGAGGAATACCTGCCCTTGCCAACACTGTCCCTGTCAGGACACTTGCTGGTGACAAGCCTGTCTGTCACCACTTCCCTCAGACAGAGATAGTTCAGTTCCAAAGTATCCTCTGAAGTTGAACCGGGGTCTCTTCCAGGCAGCCACCTATGGCACAGCTCTTAAAATCTGCACACAAAAAAAGCAGCACCCCCTGGATGTGCACAGAAGCCTCCTACATCTATGGGGCACTGCCTGTACCCTCAGCATGCCACGTTCACCACACACAAAATGATCTCCTGTACCCTCAGCATGCCAGGTTCACCACACAGAAAATGAAGAGGCACTCTTGTTTTGGAAGCCAAGATTTCCAGGAATCTGTCAGGTTACCAGGAAATATTGGAGGATGTAAGATTATTGGTAGAAGTGATAACCCAAAGCATCTGAGCTGCCTGAAAGAGGCTTGACACATCAGGAGCTGTATGTCAGGTGCAAACAGCACACAAAGCAGATCACACATCTGGGAAATCAGTGCAGGCTCAGAAAGCACCAACAGAAGCACAAACACCCTAAATCTAAGTCCATGTTGGCTCTGGTAATTCACAGGGTCTAGGGATGTTGAGCACAGAGATTGTTTTCTCTCACCTGGCCCAGTTATCTCAGCAACATGAGACACTCTGCACTGATGAAAACTTCCCATTGCTTTTAGCCTTTTCCCATAACCCCTCCAAACACTCCCCTCAGTCACTCCTGCTGCTCAAAGTTTCACAGAATGGTTTGGATTGGAAGGAGCCTTAAAGAACATCTCGTTTCAACCCCCCTGTGATGGGCAGGAACTCCTTTCACTAGCCCAGGTTGCTCAGAGCTCCATGCAACCTGGCCTTGACCACTTCCAGAGACAGGGCATCATCAGCTGCTCTGGGCAATCTGTGTCCATGATCTCTCCCATCCCCTTCCCTCTGGAGCAGAGAAAGGTCCCATTACCTGCCTGGGTCAGCCCTTGCCACCATTACTTTTGTGAGCCTTGGTACAGCCAGGACCCACCTCAGATATGCACAGAAATGTCCTTGGACAGGTATGGGTGACACAGTGGTTTACACAGCAGTTTTCACAGCAATGACTGTGAAAACCCCATCAGCTGGGATTCCCAAATTCCCCAGCCCATCACAGAGTGGTGCCCATTTTCTCTTTAGACACCTTCACCTCCTACCTCTGGGAGATGAAACAGAACAGCCAACACGGATTCTTCAGTCAGGCTGAATTTGCTAAATATCCAATTAAATACAACACAATGGATTTTAAAGGCTGCTGAGAATGGCTGCAGTGCTGACAAGGGTGGGTTTGTCAGAATTCCATCTGCAGCTGTGCCATGGCCAGCAAGCAATCCACACGTGCAGCCTCTTGCCTGAGTGTGTCCAACAGATCCCTCATGACCACTGGGCTTTGAACACTTTTTGCTGGATAATTTGGCCAGGTCCAACACTGTGGAAGATGAGAGTCTATATTTCACCTAGCTCAGGACATCACAAAGGAATGCTGGCAATTTCTTGCATGGAGGCACAGTCACATTTTCCATCCCCTATCAGCTGCACGCTGCCCTCAGCGGCAGCTCACCTCTGGAATGAGGAGAAGCAGCCATCTCCTGGTTCCACAGCCCCAGCCCTCAAACAGCCTGACAGCACTCTTTCAAAATGACACCACAGATGTTTCACCAAGCTCCTATTCACCATCTGCTCCAAGTGACACCACCAGTTTCCCTCAGGAAAGGTCAGACCCGGCGTCAGTGGGAAGACGAATGCGGCTCTCATGTGCTCCGCTACAGCTGAGCTGTGCCTGGTGCCAGGGTGGTCACACAGGGGCCACAACAGCCAGCCCCTCCTCATGGATATCAGCCCCTCCCTGTGGATATCAGCCCCTCCTTGTGGAAATCAGCCATCTGCCCAAGGCAGAGCCAGCAGCCCGGCCAGCAGAGCAGAGCCAAGGAGCCCTGGGAAGCGCTAGGGAATGAAGGCATGAGCCCTTGTCCAGCAGGAGGGGGCACAGCTTCGTGCCACACTCACCATGTCAGCCCTGGCTCCTTGAAGGTGTGTGTCATCTGCTGGGCTGGTGCTTCCCTGTGTCAGGGTGGTCCTTCCCTATGGAAACAGAGATGCAGTTTTCCAAGGGGGAGTTAATCTCAGTCCGAGTCCCAGGAGACAGTGAACACCTTGTGTTATAGATAATCAGGCACTGCCCAACCAGATGCAGTCACACCTTCAACCAAATCACAGGATTTACTCTGACACTCCCTCACCTTCTCACATGAGGGGCTTCCACTGTGTCTGTACAAATAAAGCCACTTCACAGGATGATAATGCACAGTGTCAGCACATCCTGTCATTAAGGCTACATTCCAACCTCATCTATAACCATTCACTTCACTGGTCCCTAAGCATTGACAAAAAAGTTCCTCTCAGACAGCAATTTTTTATATTAGACTTCTATTTAGAACCATAAGGGGTTTTTGGTTTTTTTTTTTTAACTTGAAGGGCTGAAGAAATATTTCTTTCTATAGCCAGAATTAGTGAGCTCTGAGCATTAGGTTCTGCTCACTGCAGGATGTGCAATGCAGTTAAGTCACGATATCACAATTTATAACACTTTTATGCAGCTCATACATTTAAAACAAGAGGAACAGAAATATAAAAGCAGCTTGGAGTTACTTTTGAGGCATGAACTCCGTAAGACACAGTGCAAGGGAATTTTGGCTAACAGAGATCCCAGGCACGGGGCATGCAGGGAGTATCAGACAAGCAGTGCCTGCAGGAGCCACCATCACCCAGCCCCTGCTATCCCAGGAGCTAAAAGGAGCTCAGCAGCTCTCACTTTGCCTTCCACTTACAACTTCCAGGAAAGTTTTCAAGAGTCTTTGCAGTTCAGCTGAGAAGTGAACAGGGAATGCCTAGAGGCAGCTCAGGCATCTGGGCATATTTATTGATCTGTCACAGTGAGCACACCTCATTTAGAGCTCCTTTCAAAACCAGGCCAGCCAGCAGCTCCCAGCACAACACATTTTCTTCTGCTCTTCAAAAGCACTTTGCCTGACAACGAATTCCAAAGCAATTTGTGCATCTCAAAGGAGACGTACAAGTGGGCTTCAGAAGAAATGACAGTGAGGATGATTGGAAGAAATCCAAGGAATCTCTAAAGATGCCAGTTTGAGGATCCCCACTTCCTTAAAAAAACCCATAAAAATTAAAGCCTTCCAAACTTAGGAAGATAAGCCCCTTTGTACATAGCTAGTGGGGACTTTGGGTGAAGGGCAGCATGGAATCCTGTCCCTGTTATTCCTATAACATTTGCTATTGTACAGAGCCCAGGTTATTTCTCATGGACTGAGGCTGCTGTGGTGCTTTTCATGCCAAGAGAAGCAAGATCTCAAGCCCAGGGATACCTACCCAGATGTTTCAAGGCATTCTTGACTTCTGTGTTTATATATATACACTGGTTTATAGATATATATAAACGTGGCACTGTCAGGTTTTCTGAGACCCTGCTAATCTTTAAGGCATTGCAATTGTGTAGCTTTATATTCTTATTTTATATTTCAGTATCTAAGGAGCAGAGAGATCAGATCCACATCCACAGGGTATTTTTTGGCATCCCACTCACTTCAAGGTGAAGTTGAGGATGAAAACCCCTAAAGCTAAGAGTTAGCAGGGAAGATCTGTCCAGATAAACCTCAAGAAACAGAGCAAGCCCAACAGAAAACAATGCCCAATCATGTCAGTGATGTTTTAGTCTGTACATTTTCCCAGCTCTGGAATTGGTTGGGGATTTACTACCTCACTTTGGGAGATGGACTACACAGCTCCAGTGAAGCAGTAATGGAGCATTAACAGAATTAGTGCACTGAAAGTGCTTTGTAGGCTGGAGTCAGACGTTTCCATCCGGGATGGGGGGATCACTTTCCTGCAGTAATTAGAGGAGCAGCTGACATTAACTCTCTAAGTGACCTGTTTGTTGCCACCACTGTGGATCAAAATGAGATTAGCAGCCCCCCTACAGGTGTGGCTGCAGTGTGGAGGCTAAGAGCACACAGAATGCTCTGCTGATTCAGAGTGAACCAAACTGCATCAAGAGGATTAGGTACCACTTGGATCAGCTGCACACAGAGAGGATTTGGGAATGATCCTATGGCCCCAGGGAGGGGAGGTGAAGTGTCAGTGCAAGAAACAGCTCTTGCTAAGTATGGAAGTATTTGTTCTCAATACATCATGAAATTTACAGTTGTCCCAGGTTGCACATGTGTGCTGTGTTCAAAAGCAATGGATGAAAACAAATAAAAAACAGTGGCTTGAATAAACAAAAACCCAGAAACCTCCAATGTAGTGAAGGGGTCACTGTAAAAACATATTTTGGGAGAAGATCAGAAGAACTGGCATCTCTCAAATTATGTATCTTGCAGTATTTGGTTGTTTGAAGTGATGCCCCCTTAAATTCCAGGTTTATTATAAAATATAAAGTTTTTGCCTTCATGGTTGCAGAACAAAGCTTGAAAATGTGACCCAAATATAGCCAAAGGACTTCTTAAAAACCCAGACAAAATAAAAAGAGCTCTAATCTCTTAAAAACAGTCTCATGATTCCTGAGCTACTCTCAAAATGCTGTGAGGGCTTAGCAAAATTTATAACACTTCATTTGTTTCAATTCTGTTGTCAGGCATAAAATCCAAAGCATGGGGAAAAAAATAATTTAAAACTCGCAAAAATTAAGAAATCGAGAAGTATCTTCTGGAGCTGCATCCTTTAACTTGGTTCATTACTCCATCATGACTGAGTCAACCAAAAAAAAAAAAGAAAAAGAAAAAAAAAGGAAAAATGAACCCAGGAAAACACTATACAATTTTTAAGGCAGGCCAGCTGAGGGCATGAGCACAGGAAGGGGTCAGGAAAGGAAGAGCTCCTGGAGCAGACATTGGTGTCAGCACATGGCAGAGCCCAGTGTAAGACCTGCTGGACAGAGCCTCTTGTAACTGTGAGAGGAATAAAAGATGGGAAGCAAGCTGACATGGAACAGAGCAGCAGAGGGAAACAGGAGTCCAGTGGGGAGAAAATCAACAGAAAATTAAATAGCAGCAAGGTTAAAAAAAAAAAAAATAGAAAAAGCATCTCTGACTGAACCAGATGGGGAACTTTCACTTTGCACAGGCTCCTGATCATATAATTAGAAGGATATGTATTGACCATAATGGATTTTCCATAAATGCTAAGTGTCTCTGCAGAAGCTCTGTTGTTTCAAGCACACAGATATCAAACTGTGTTTCTCTGGGTTCAGATTTCTCAGATGATTTCTGGATAATTACAGACATGCACTGTCACAGAGAGGAAAAGAATTTCCTTATATTTTCTAGTGTAAGGAAGAATTGAACAATAGGCCAGCTGTAGACAGACTTAAGCCATGTTAAACTGTGCCAAGCATACCAAGCTGTTCAGAAAGCACAGATAAACTGATGTGGTTATTGGAAATAAAGTTCTTACACACACACACCTTGGATCACAGGATTTAGTAAACAATCATTTGAAAATATTTGTGTGACCCTATCCCACTTTACAAAACCAGATTGCTGCCAAAGGACAGCCTGTGACCAAAGCCACCCCAGACCTGACCTATAAATGGCACTGTTTAGAGTAGCCACAGGCACTACTGCTCCTCATCTACCTTCAAGATGAAAGAAGTGCAGCAAAGACCTTAAGTCTGAAAGAAAACATCCTGTTAAAGGTTTTGCTGCTGAAAAGCAGCTGAAGCACAGGCAGGATTGCTCATAGCAGTAGGTACCACAGCTCACCCCCCAGCAGTGAGGCAGAGGGATGTGTGCACTGGAAGAGAACACACACTTTTGTCTATTTTCTGCTCGTTAAGAGTTAACACTGCTGACAACAACAAAAAGGCAAACAGCATTTGGTGTCGTGGCTGTCAGCCACCGTGCTGATTTTGTCACAGAAGCAAGTCAATGACAGTATTCTGCCACTGCTTCAGATCAGGAAAGGAGACATTTAGGGCTCCTATTTCAGTATGTGTTTCATTGGAAGAGAGGACAAGCAGGACACACTGGGAAGTGCTGACTCAAAAACCAGCTATCAGTGTCTTGCACAGCCCACGTTTGCTCAGTGGAGATTTTGGGGCCCCTTGCAGGCTGCAGAGCAGTTGACAGCACTATCAGTGGTCTAGAAATGCTAACTAAGCTGGATCCCTTCCTCTCTCTCTTTCTTTTTTTTCTTTTTTTTTTTGAGGTTTTCTAACACATGCAAAACTTTCACCCTTGAGCCTCCAGCCAGTGAGCAGTGGAAGGAAGAGACAGACCCAGTTTCTAGGTAACAGTGCTACTGAAATCCACCCCAGGGCTGGGCTGACCCATTTGGGAGCTGGCCAGAGGAGCAGAAATCAACAGAGGCAGGAAGCTGCTGGGACATGGGGCTGTCACCTGCTGCTGTCACCCCCTGTGCCACCCCCCTTCACTCCATCCTTTGGGTCCAAGGGGTCCAAACCCTGCTGCTGGCTCAGAAACAGGCAAGGTCTGGCTTAGGAAGCCTGAGACAGAGAGGGGTTGTTCAGCAGAGGCCAAATGCTGAGTTTGGTGTTAGTTACAGTTATTCTGGCTATGCATTTCTCCCTGGGTTCTGCCTCATGTTGAGTCTCCCCTGTTCTGCAGGGGAAAGACACCACCCCCCTCAAAAAAAAAAAAAAAAAGGGAATAAGTGAAGCCACAGCTCACTGTGCACAGCTTTTGACATTCACTATCTTAATGTAACTAACTTCAAAGTAAAAAATCTTTAAAGATTAAATAAAGCTTTCATACAGTCCCCAGGCAAAAGCGTTGCAAAGTGACATGGATCCAAAATTGTTAAACCCTGTGGTGGCTCATAACCCTCGAGGAGCTGATCATCATCTGGCAATAGTTCTCCCCATATTTACAGTGTCAGAAATTACACCCCTCCCCAGCATGCTTTCTGCAGAGTAAGTCATGGCTGTAATTGCCACATACAAAAGATGTGGCTGTAAATAAGAGAAACCAAAGGCTCAGACACTCTAAGACAGCATAACAGCCACACTGGTAAGAGGTTCTCCCCCCCTTCTCCCCCCACCACACAGAACAAGATATTGAAATGTGGGAAGGCAGGAGATTTGGGCTGCTTCTAACCACTGAAATAAAAAATGTCCACTTATTTTCTGGGGAAGCAAGATCAGCCACGCTGATATGGTGCCTGCATTATCTGCTGCTGATCAGCAACATCTGCCTCTGACACAAGGTGCACACAAAATTAGGGCAATGTTAAGACCATTTGTTCCAAGTGCTGAACTAATCGACTTCAACCAGAGTGCTCATGTCTGAAAAATTACTACTGAACCCCCTCAGTTCTGTATCTCAGAAAACAAAAAGTCATCAGGAGCATTAATACTTTCAAAGCTAGCAAGAGTGTCATTTATATCCTGATATTAGCATGTAATATTGGCACTTTCAGATAAAACCACTGGCATTTATATATATAAAATCACTGTTTCATAATTTTGAGTTCAGGTATTTCTGCATATGAAAAGTTGACTGGAAACTGATTTTCCTTCTGCATTTTATTGACAGCACAACTACTCAAAGGTGGTTCTAAGTTGTACTAATAGCATAGGTTGTTGAAGGCTACCTATCTCCAAACTCTCTAATGAACAATTTGCTGCAGTGTTTAGACTTACACTTGATGGATTTTTTTTAATGTAATATGCTTTAAGAAAAGCACACAGAAGAAGTCAGACTGCAGGCTATCACTGTACATAGCTGTGCTGGAGGAAATGAGGAAAAGGCAAAATATATCAGCTGTGAATCTGTTTCTGTGGTCTTACAGTACAAAATTGTTTCACTTTAATTTAAAATAGCAATACATAAAATCACAGAATCACAGTCCAACTCCTGGCCCTGCACAGGGCAGCCCCAAGAATCACATCATATGCCACACAATGGAAACTGAAGGAGAGAATCATTATGAGGAAAATGAACTAGAATAACCCAGGGAGAAGAGAAAAAAAAAAAAATCTTTCATCTATAAAGTGATTTTTAGAATGAGCTAAAGTAAGATCTGTAAGTCAGCCATCCTTGTGCTAAGTGTCATGCAAAGGAATGCATTGATTTTTTGCTTTGCCTTTCATGGTTTCTATCTACTATTTACTGGAACAGATGGAGAAGGAGGCAAGCTGATCTATAAAGGCTCTCCACCCCATGCCTCCCTCTTTCAGAGGTACAAGCAGAGAAAATAGGAAAAACTTCCCAGGCATCCAAGATGCATTAAGTGGGACATATCTTAATTCAAATCAACAACATTCTTGGTGAGGGCAGGAAGGTAATGGCAGATTTTGGAGGCTGTGATCCTTCATATGCATGGGCTGATTTGAGATTTTGGGATTTTCAGTACATGCAGAAGGAAACACAACTGTTCTCATTACAAAGCCCTCTCTGCCATTGCTTTTTGCACCCAGCCATGGCAAAGCTCCAGCAGAAGCTGCATGGAAATCCTCTAAAAGCACCTCCTCTAAAAGCACCTCCTCTAAAAGCACCTCCTCTAAAAGCACCTCCTCTTTCTCCATGGCTGCCCAGTACCTGCTTTAGAAGCAACCAAATCTCCTCTCTCACTTTTTCCAGTAGGGAAAACAATCAGAAGGAAACATGGGAAAGCCTTGTCACCTTTCCGTAGCTCCAGCCCCCAAAATCCAGAGGCCTCCACACACACAGCAAGTTACAAGAGAGGGTCAGTCAGCTGGTGTAAACGTGCTCAGCTGATGTAAATGTGCTCAGCTGGTCTGGAGGGGAGAGGTTTCCAGCCACTGTGCAGCTGCTGATGCCCTGGCAGGGCAGGGTGGGTGATGGCTGTTCAGGGGAGGAGGTGGTGCTCATTTGTCTTCCATGAGATTTGGGGATTGGTTTCATGTGTGATTCCAATTTGGATCATTAATACTTTGGTCATCAGGCAAAACAGAGAGGGAAGAGTCAAAGTAGGGTACAGATTAACTCATTGTTTCCCAAAGGCTCCTTGTATGAGAGGCTGGAATTCAGCTTCACATCAGTTCCTGTGATTTTCAGAAAGTCTTAAGCAGGTTTCAATGCACAGTTCCTGCAGCTAATTTTTCCAAAACATGTACTAATTTTTCCATATTAGCTAATTTTTTTCAATTTAGCTAACATGTGCAAATTTTTCCATAATTCAGAGTAGGGAGCTAAATTAATTGGTAATAAATTAATCTCATGTAAAATAAAATTTTGTGTTGTGCCTTGAAATTGCAAGAAGTCTAGGAATTTTAGTTTTGTGGATTGAAAGCTGCTGATACTTCTGAATACATTCAGGAAAATCTCTCAGCTGTGCTCATATCTTGTCTTATAAAGAAAAAAAAAAGGTATTTTAGAATATAGTATTTGCAGGGAACCATGATGAAGGGGAGAAAATGATGAGGAGGACTCCCTCTTATCAGAAGACATTAATTACTTTATTATACTATATTATTCTAGAGTATATTACACTACATTACATTACATCTAAACTGAATCTGCCAAGCACTTAACTCTGCTCACACTGCCCAGAATCTCGTGACTGTCACCCAACAGTCCCAACACACACACACACACATGTGGCCCTGATAGGCAAGGAAACAAAACACCATCACTTTGGGTAGACAATCTCCATACTGCATTCTCCTTTTACACAAACACAGGCACAACAAATTATAAGAATTGTGTTTTCTTTCTCTGAGGTTCAGAGAAGGTGAAACCCAGAAATATTCTTGGGAATGATTTTGCCTTGCTTTTCTCTGTGAAGAGAAATGTGGCAACATTAGAACAGTCCATCTTCTTCACCAAGATCCAAATCTGCTGGTGTGGCCATGAAAAGAAAGAAACCTTAACACTGCTATGGAGCTGATGAGCACTACAGGAATGGGAGGAATGAGAGTTTAGGGCTGCATGCAATATCAAGCACCAGCTCCCAACATGTGCCTGTTCGTATGGCTCCAAAGCCATTGGATGAGGTGCACAGACCCGCTTTTGAAGTGCAAAATCCAAGGAATCACTTCGGCTGTGAAAGGATGGGCAGGAGTGTCGGGACACCGTGGGGCCGATGCTGCTGCTGGCAGGATCCATCCAGCTGCAGGCTTGGCTCTCCAGCTGTGCTCTGCAGCTGCAGGCTCAGCTCTCCAGCTGTGCTGTGCCACAGGGGCTGGCAGTGCTGCTGCCCCAAACTCAGCATGGCTCGCAGATCGCAGCGAGAACTCAGCTCCTTCAGAGCAGAATCGCCTCTTCTGGTCCCCAGCACAAGGCAGAGGATCTTCTCCAAAAGCCTCCCTGGGAGAATATGAGGAAACGTGTGGAAAACAAATAGTCCCCCTTTAATGAGATGCTTGAGCGTGTCCAGAAGAGGGCTTGGAACACAAGTCCCATAAGGAACATTTGAAGGAATTGGGGTTGCTTAGCCTGGAGAAGAGGAGATTCAGAGGTGGCCTTATTCCTCTCTACAAATTCCTGAAGGGAGGTATCCTGGTTTAGGGCAAATTTGGGAGAAAACCTCCAAAGGGTGCCCCTCCAGAAAGCAAACCCACACAGCCCCTCCCCTAAACCTGTTTGGGAAAGATTCCTTGGAGAGAAGTGGAAAGAACCTGTTTATTTAACAGGCACAGCACCCCCCAGCACACAAAATGAACAATACCAGATGACACCACTCTTTCACCGCTCCAAAAAAGATGACAAATTCAGAAAGTCTCTCTTGGGGGGTGGTCACTCTGTTCTCAGTCCCTCTGGTGCTGGGGCAGCTGCTGCAGCCACAAGGTGCAAACTCCCGGTGTTTCCCAGGTCCCAGTCCTGAGCAGGTTCGAGTGGTTCCAAAAAAGGGAAGGAAAAACAGTCCAGGGAAAAATTTGGACTGCTTAGCTAAACTAACTAATGAGCAGAAGCAAAAAAAGCAAGAGCAAAGTAGGTGCAAAGCAGAAGCAGGAGCAAGAGCAGAGCCAAAAGCCAAGCAAAAAGCAAAAGCAGCACTGCCCTGTCTGTGTGTCCCACCAGCTGTGGGGGAGCAGGCTGATAGCAAAACCAAAACAAAACTTTCACTCTTCAGAGCCAGTCTTGAAGGCACAGAACATGATATCCAGCATAAGCAGTACACACAATGAGGATACAAGCATCACAACATCACCCAAGGACAGGAGGTTGTAGTCAGGTGGGGCTGGTCTCTTCCACCGGGCAGCACTGGCAGAACAAGAGGACACAGTCTCAAGCTACATCAGGGAAGGTATAAGTTGGATATCAGGAAAAAGTTTTTCACCAAAAGAAGAATAAAATGTTGTCATCTTCTTGCAGGGGCTCCATGCTGCTGTCTCCTCATCACAAAAGTTCCAGACCTTCCTGGAGTTTTCTCATGGGCAGTTCCTCAGAGCTCTGACTCTTTCCTCCTCACAAAGCAACCAACTGACTCCAGTTCCCTTCTCACCCAGCCACCCCACTCTTTTACAGCATCTTCGTCTCACTGGTTACAGCTGTGGCAAAGTCAGGCCTGTTCCTAGTCTTTGATGATTGGCCCAGCTGCAACTCCTTAGGGCTGAGATTACTTTCTACACTATCTTTATTTTCTTCTACTCTATCCCCCTACAATAAAGTACTGGAATGCTCTTCCCAGGGAGGTGGTAGAATCACCATCTCTGGATGTGTTTAAAAAAAGAGTGGACATGGCACTTGGTGCTAGAGTCTAGTTGAGGTGTTAGGGCATAGGTTGGACTCAATGATCTTAGAGGTCTCTTCCAACCTCATTATTCTGTGATTCTGTGAGATTCTGTGATTGTGTGTAGGGGATATGGGGCAGGGGAGATTCTGCTTCTCAGCACTGCAGGGGAAAGAAACAAGGTGGTCCCAAACATCATTTTGCTGAGAAGATCTGAGCTTGGGGTCTTTGCTATTCCCCAGTCGGAATTAATGCAGTGGGGGAAGAGCAGGGATAGGAGTGCTTGGCATCCTCTTGGCTGAGCCTTGCTAAGGGAGGCTGAAGAACCAGAAGGAGCAGCAAAAGTGGAATACACCATAGTGGCATTTTTGATAACAGAGCAGGTGCCAGCCTCCAGTGATTTTTCATTGAAAGGAGCAGATGAAATTAAGAATCAAAAGGAAGAGGACTAAGCTTAGCCAAGCTATACAGAACAACTGTTTAATTTGGCTTCCTCAGGTGATTCTGATCAGGTTTCTTTGGTTAACTTGAACTGAAGCACAATGCCAAAGAAAATTTGCATTTGATTTACAGCTGAGAGAGAAGTGAAACCATTCAAGAAGAAAGTGAAGAAAAAATATAGGGAAGTGCTCCTGCACTTGAGCAAATGCTTGAAGATCACAGAATATTTATTAGCAGAATATTTATTGGAATTCAGTTAGCGTTTCACAGATTTCAGGCCCCAAGAGCAAGCATTTGCTATTTTTCAAGGGGATTTATACTTGTGACTTGGAAAGTCCTCCAATACAGGAGCTCCAGCTCCAGCTGTTAGAGTTTATTGACTTGAAGTGAGTGTAGAGACAAAGGCTTGAATGAAGTGTGGCTGGTTTCTGTTAAAGGCTGCCATTATGAGCTATACAGAGTTTATTCCCTTCTACCATAGCCATTGTTGAACCTTTCCCTAAAGAAAAAAAGGAAAATCTTTTTCAGTGTGAACATACATTAATCAAGAAGCCTAAATTCTGCTCACAGTTGATGAATGCCTGCTCTCAGCTGCATTCTTGCACTGTGACCTGCATATAAACCCCACTGGCACATGAGCTGGGAAATGACTGTCCCCATTGTAACCCCGCACGTGCAGGCACCGGGCACCAGCTTAGCATAAAGGTGCTGCACTGCAGGTGACATCCTGCAGCAGCTGCTGGCCAAATGTCCCACACTTTCCATGAGAAAACATGACTCAGACCTGGGGAATCAAGGTTTAAAGATTTATTCCTGTAATCTTCACTGATGGAGAGCAGGAGCCTGTCTGCCACCACATGCAGTTGGTGCTGCTGCCTACAGCAGGAGAGGGGCTGCACCAGCTCTTGCTGGTACAGCAATAAGCTGTGATACATCAACATCACAAAGAAAACAAAGATCAGCTGTTTCAACTTATTCCTACTGCTTTACATATACAGTAAGATATTATTTGCTATGTAGAGGGCGATTCCCCTGAAGGACACCACGTTTAAGTGGCAAATTAATTTGCTGCTTACATTCACTGGCTCTTCCAGCTGGCTTAATTCTCATCAGCCACCATAATTTATTAACAGTGAGGTGAGAAAAGACATGAATCAGCTTAATGTGCTATAAGTAGGGCATTGTCATGGCAACAAGATGCAGACTGTTTTCTACTATTTATGTATGATTTGTTTTGTGCTCAACCTTGAGACACTGCTTGGAATTACTAGAATTAGAAACATCTCTCTTTTTTTCAACTTTTTTTTTTCTATTCAGTGTATTTTTCATAAATGATTAAAATAAGCATGTGAAAGGCTCCAGAGCATCTCTCCAGGAAAAGAGCTACATGCTTTTCAATGAGTCTTCCTAGAAACAGAAGCCTTTACTCTGATCTCCCAACCATTTTCTCACATTGTCACACAACCATGGATTAGCTCCCAGTTCATACCAGTCTGAGACTATGAACAGACCTTCCCTGTTGCATGCTCTATATTTAATTATTACCTGGGGGTAGAGGGAGAATTAGACAATATTACTGAAAAAAGAGAAAGCCTTTATTTTCTTCAATGCCATCCATTGTACTTAGGACATGAAAAAAAAAATTAGGATGTTGCATTTTTACAGACCCATGATGAGGAAATAGAAAGTTAAAAATTAACAGTAAAGGATTTTCATTGCCTTTCCAACTAAGACTAAATTCTATCCACCTTTTGCATCAGCAATTTTTAAATAAAGCCAGTTCTTCATTCACTCATTTTATTTACCCTGCTGTATAAAGGGAACAGTTGGAACAATAACAGAGCCCTTTAAAAAGCAATTACCAATATTACTCTTTTGTTTCCTTGATTTTTCTCCACTACCTTAGGAATCTGCTATCAAATAGCTAATGAAAATCAAAACATGTCTAAGATGTGTCAGGAAAAACACAAGGAAAAATTAAATCCCTTTCACAACAATTTTGCAGGCTTAAACATTGCTTTATTCTGAGTAAGGACAATAAAAACTTGGAAAATTCAAGGAATTATTCCCCTTGTCTTCATCCAGTATTCACTAATTTTTTTTTCAATATGTCTGGGTTTATATTACCCTAGGTACTTCTTTGCATAATATGTAGGACAACAGGCAACCAGGCTGCACCATAGCACACAAGAAAAGAGTTACTTTTTAGAAACTAGAGAAAAAAGAGAAAACAATATAATTTTGAGCTCAAAAAATTCTGTCAAGCTATGAATGCAAGTGTTCAATTGAGCACTACCAACTAACTGAGCCCTTGGCTAACACCTCTTGGTGCCTTTGGGGGAGGATTCTGCCTCCCACATGTTTATCCAGTGGGGAGCAGTCTGTAACCAGCACCCAGCACAGAAGCTCTGGGGTTACTGGAAACTCCTCCAGAGCCCCTGTGAGGCTGCCTGTCCCTCACAAGTGACAGCAGTAATAAGTGAGCTGTCAGATATCCAGCTGAACACACAACATGGTCCTGTTGCCATCTTCTTGCAGGGGTTCCATGCTGCTGTCTCCTTATCACAAAAGTTCCACACCCTCCTGGTGTTTCTCATGGGCAGCTCCTCAGAGCTCTGACTCTTTCTTCTTCACAAAGCAGCCACTGACTCCAGCCCCTTCTCACCCAGCCACCCCACTCTTTTATAGCATCTTCTTCTCCTTCCTTACAGCTGTGGCCTGGTAAAGTCAGTCCTGCTCCTAATCTTTGGTAATTGGCCCAGCTTCAACTCCTTAGGGCTGAGATTACTTTCTACACTATCTTTATTTTCTTCTGTTCTATCCCCCTACATGGTCCAGTCCTTCCTGGGCACTTTTCCACTTTTCAAGCTGCTTCCTTCAAGGCTGCACTTCCCCATGGCCAGATTGCATTTCAGCTGCCTTCTCCTCTCACAGGAGGTGAGCACAGCTCACTTTGAAATGGAAGGTTGTTTTGAAAGCTGGCTTGTGATCTGCTTTCCTTCCTGAGGCGTAAGAGGACAGTCTGAAATGTTTCTCCCCCTTTGGCATTTCTGACTGCTCAGAGTCCCTGGGTATGTCCCTCATGTTGGTGAGATCAGGGAATGCTTTTTTGATGCCAGAGGAGTGTTAACAGCATCCCAATACAATTTTTCCCCTGGTGTTACAGTGTGTGAGCATTGTGTCCCAGTTTACTCCAGGTCCTGGGCTACTGCAGGTGGGTGGTGACTCCTTCCTGTCCATCCTGACTACAGGAGAGAGCATGGAATGAGACCTTCATAAAGGAAACCAAACCAAACCCCTGCCCTTTTGTAACTACCTGGTGTTATCTCCACTCAGAAAATGAAGGATATACAACCTCAGCCTTCCCTAACCTAGCTCTTCTCTCTTAAAGTGAACACACATTTTAATAACAAAACTTTCTTTACAGTTTTCAGCCTGCACCTGTAGGAAATAATAACTAACAATATATTACTATTTTGTTATTTGACCCTAAATTGATCTTTTCACCTGCCTGTGATTCTTGTTACTGAAAGGTACTGAGGCAAGAATCCACCAGAGAAACCAGACTCTGAAAAATGCTTTGTTATTTGTCTGAGCTCTGTGTTAGCTACAACTCAATTTCCACATTAATAAGTATCATTGGCATCACATCTCTCTGCCCAGTCCTGACAAGATGTCAGCAGAGGAAAGAAAAAACTCAGGAAGAAGCTTATGGTTCCCAAGATGGGAGGAAGGAGAAGGAAAAGGAGAAGGAGGTGCCTGGGCTCAGTTTGACCTCGTAATTTGTGATCTGGAAAACATGAGTTTGGGCAGGCAGAAAAAGATAAGGAATCATATATCCCAAACCCAGAGAAAGCAAATAGGGGGCAGGGGCTGCCTTCTGAACACCAGCCCATGCCTCAGGGGAAAGGATTCACCAAGAGGCTCCAGGCAGAAATCCTTTATCCAGCCCAGGGGTATGTTGAGCTCCTCACTTGGTTGCAATATCTGAATTCTTGACAGAAGATTTTGCTTTTGTTGGTAAAAACCTGTGGTTTTTCAGGACATTACTTTTGAAATCAGGTGATTACCCTGCTGTGTGGAGTCAGGGGAGATCCTTACCCACTTTGGGAAGTTTGGGCTTCAAAATGGAGACTGTGAATACCATGGGGAGGAGACAGCTCCTCGTCAGCTGGCTTGGAATGGCTCACTCTGATTTTGCTTTCAGCTAATGACACTGGATGTAGGGCCAGGCAACTGAAAAAGAATTAAAATACAGATGATGAAGAATACAGCTCACATGGCATGCAATTTAAAAGTGTCAGTAAAAGTGAGCCCTATTTTTCATAACACATTGCAAAATTCTGCAAGAGTTGTAGCGTATAGAGAACAACTGATGGCTATTGAATGACTTTGTAGGTAAGATCTTAAAAGATGTAAAAGGACTGCCACCACTGGCAGATGCAAGGAAAACCATGTGGAGATCTACACACCCCTCAGGATCACAGAATTTGCTGTGTTAACCACTGTGCTTTGCCACAGAAGCACTATCTGCTGTGGTGAAGAAATGCTTTTCCTGGCAGTGTGACACGGAATAGTGAACTGTATTTGTGGAGGGAATGTGATTTATCCCCTGGAAGGATCTAACATTCCATGTTAGAAGCACTGTTGTTCATAAGGTCAGCTCTTGGTCTAAAACCTGTGCTATGAGAAACACAATCAGTTTATTTCTGTACAGGGGAGCACATATCTCACACTTGGGTTGGAGCTTCCCAGTATCTTCACACTGAGATAAATTAACTGATTAAAATAAGGCCACTCACGTGGCTGATGGGAAGATGAATATTTTCATTAAGTTCACAGGAAAATTAAGGTTAATTTAGATAATTTTTAGGCTTTCCTAAAATATATCTAAGACTTTATGTGTACATCTCACAATATGGCAAGAGTGAGGTTGCTGCAATGCTGGCACCACTCTGATTTTCAGTCTGTGCCCATTTCCTCAGGGATTGATAGCCATCTGGAGAAGACCAGGTTCAGCAGAGCTGCTTTCTTAGCTTACCTTGTCATGCTTACTGAGATAACCATCAGGGAGGGAAGTGCACAAAAGGCTTTTTCCCATCCTATACAATGTCCTGAGCCTTGAAAAACACCCCTGTTCTCCAGAACACCCAGTGCCAGCCTGGGGCCAAGAGAGGGAGAAGAGCTGGAGCTGGAGGAGAAGGGGCAGTGGCTCTTTGGAGAGTGTCCAGCTGCTGGTGGGACCTGTCCTGCAGAGCCCTGAGCCTGACTGAGCCATCTCCTGGACCTCTGACCCCCCTGGCCTTGCTCAGAGCATCACCAGGAGTCTCCAAACAGCAGTGCAGGACAGCCCTGGCTCCCTGCTTTGGGGGGAGAGACACCTGGCAAAGCATCTCCCAGCTCTTTACTGTGCACCAACTCCCGGGCACAGCTTTGGGATGGGTGCCCAGAAGGAGTGGGGCAGTCAGAAAGCCAGGGGACACCTGGGTGTGTGCAGGGCTGGGACCTGGCTTCCATCTCCATTCCATCCCATCCTCATCCTCATCCCCATCCCCTCTCCATCCCCATCCCCAATCCCATCCCCATCCAATCCCCATCCCCATCCCCATCCAATCCCCATCCCCATTCCCAATCCCATCCCCATCCCCATCCAATCCCCATCCCCATCCCCATCCAATCCCCATCCCCATCCCCATGCCCATCCCCATTCCCATCCCCATCCCAATCCCAATCCCCATCTCCATCCAATCCCCATCCCCATCCCATCCCCAATCCCATCCCCATTCCCATCCCCATTCAATCCCCATCCCCATTCAATCCCCATCCCCATCCCCATCCCACCCCCAATCCCATCCCCATCCCGATCCAATCCCCATCCCAATCCCATCCCCATCCCCATCCCATCCCCATCCTCATCCCCATCCCCATCCCCATCCCATCCCCATCCAATCCCCATCCTCATCCCCATCCCCATCCCATCTCATCCCCATCCCTGGCCGCGCACGGCCCCAGGCAGGATCCCGGCATCTCCAGGATTTGGAAATTAACGTTTGCCATCTAGCGGCAGCCTGGGGCTCCTGGGAGCAGCCGCGCACCCCTGCCGGTTTTAGGGCGATCTGTTTATGATTTCTGACCCGGACAGGATTTCCAGCGCCCTCTGAGCCTGCCGCCATCATCCTGCGGTGTGCCTCAGGAGCGGTGGAAGGAGCTCGGAGCGCTGTCGCTGCTGGCTGTGGCAGTGTCACAGCCCTGGGGTCATCCCGCGGTGCCATGGGGATGGCTCCGGGCAGCATTAAATCCCGAGCATTTTAAAAAAGCTCCCACAACCAAGCACCTCC
Source organism: Agelaius phoeniceus (assembly GCF_051311805.1). NCBI lineage: Eukaryota > Metazoa > Chordata > Aves > Passeriformes > Icteridae > Agelaius > Agelaius phoeniceus. The sequence continues at coordinate 104,327,636 of NC_135267.1, read as the reverse complement.
AAAAAATTTCGCTGGATGAAAAAACGATACAATGAAATGCAGTCCATTCCCTCCATGTTCCTGTCTTGCCTTGGACCGTGGTAACTCTCAAGGGACAGTCTCCTTTGTTTCCTTCGAGTGTTTTGTTTCCCGTTGGAGGAGCTGCACCTGGAAGCGACAGCCGTGCCCTGCTCTGGGTGATGCTCCCGTGTGCCAGGGCAGAGCTGCCAGGAGCCAGCCCGTGAAAAACGCCAATCACTTGGTTTTAAATTTTTAAAATTTTAATAGCAATAAAATGGTTATAAAAATAGCAATATAATTAGAGTAATAATAATTTGGATAATTTGGATTAGGACAATATGAGACAACAGAAACAAAGAGTTACGGACAGTCAGGGTACCTCTTTCTGGGCAAAATAAGCCCGAAAAAGGACCCACGTTAACAGAGGATTAACCCTTAAAAACAACAGCCTGTTGCATATTCATACACCTCATACATGATGCATAAATTCCATTCAAACACAGGATTCTGTCTGGTCAGTGTCAGCTTCTTCCTCCTAATCCTGACGGTGCCTTCAAGCATGAGCAAGGCAGGAAGAAGTTCATTTCTTCTGATAGAGAGCAATAAATTCTTTTTCTCTGAAAGATTTAGGTGTCCTGGGGCTGCTATCTTAAATAAAGTATTGTACATAGTATAGTTTCTATTTTAACATTTTGTTATAACCTAAAACTGTACTTAGCACACTACTTAAGAGAATTAATACAGCATTACTTTCTAACACAACACATATAATATTCATTTTAATATTTGCAAAAAGCCAATCATAAAATACTCATTTTTCACAAGCCTCTCTGCAGGAGCAGCACATGCCCTCCTTGCCAGAGTCCCTGCAAGCATCCTCTGAGCAGCACACATTCCCCATGTGGGATCCGTAGAGGCTGTGCCTACAGGATTCATATGGAGACCACCCCTGGCATCACCTGTAACTTATTTTCATAAGGAGCAGCAACGTGAGGCAGCAGGAGCACGGGCAGGTTTCCAAAGAGAAGAAGAGGTCAAGGATCCTTCACAGAGGAAGGCAGCAGAGAGCAGCTGTGGCTGAGGCCAGGGCCTGGAGAGGGAGCACAGGGAAGGTCTGGGAGGTGACAGGCAGCATGGATGACTTGGGTGACCCAGATTGTCATTAAGGAACTGCAGGATGCCTGCACAATCTCTCCTCTTCCACATACAACACTTCCATTAACAGAACTCCAGGTGGTATTAGCAATTTTTGCAGCATAATCACATTGTTGAGTCATATTTAATTTATGAACCACTATACACAGAGTATAATTTTCTCATATTGACGCTGAGCTGATTATTTCCCAATTCATATTTATGCATTTGATATCTCCCTCTGCAGTGTAGCACTTCATACTTGTCATTAGTGAACTTCATCTTGTTGATCTGAGACCATCTCTTCAATTTAGCATTTGGCATTCTGATCCTGCCTGCCAGACTGAGCAAATTTTATAAGTGTACTCTATATTTATCCTGAAAATCACTAATAAAAATATTGACTAGAATCAGTTCTGAAGATCTCTGCACATCTGCTTGGAACGCTCTCTTGAAATTTCCTTCCAGTTTGACATTGAGTCATTGGCAATAATGCTTTGAGAGTTTTTTCATCTATTTGTATACACACTGATAATCATGATTTCATATAAACTGCATTTTGCTTGCTTGTATGTATGAATTCAGGTTATTAGTGCCAAAAGTCTTATTAAATATATTGCCTACTGTTTCTCCCCATCATCAGTACTTAGAATACAAATATTCAGGACCTGCTACAAAACTGTGCAGCTATGTTGGACAGAAGTATTTTTTACCCCTTCCTTCAAAGTTATTAATTTCATTAAATGAGAATTAGGTTTCCTTCTTTAATGAAGGAACTTATGAGGCATAAGCTATTCAAATTATGTTGAGAGTCCAGAGGAAAAAAAAATAAAGCTCTGTACCTTCACATTTCACTTTGTGTGCAGTGTCAGCACAATAAAAATATTTGCTGGTGATGTAGATGCTACTTAGTACAGCACATAGGACTGAAATGATGCAAGTGCCTATTAATCCTAAGATAGGATTCCTGGTAAAAGGAGGAAAAAAGGAAAAGTGCTTAATAACCATAACTGTGTCAGTTTTAGTGCTAGCACATAATTAGATCAGAAGGAGATGATTTCAAAATGTCCAGAGCATAACTGCTTCTTGCTATTTAGATGATCTGTTTCTGAATAAAAAGCTGCAGTTCATCTCATATTTTTAAGTGTAAGAATCTTTTTGGGGCCTATGTCCCCAGAGTGGTGGCATGGCAGGAGGCTGCTTGTTCATTCCCAGCCTCTGCGGAGGAAAAGTATCTAAACCAAATAAACAAAAAAATACCATGTTTATAAAGGTTCATAAAGGTTTATAAAGGGGTTTGGATTTTTCCCTGCAAGAAATCTCTCACATGTAATGTCTCTGTTCCTGGCACAGGCTGGAGGATTTTAGGGATGCCACTGATCTGGAACGTAGCATCCGCATGCCAGCCCCTCTCAGACAGGTGCTTGGGAAGATGCCAGGAAAAACAGCCCCACAATGGAAACAAAGAAATTACTCACCAACCTCTTCCCATAAAAAACACGTGTTAAGGGAATGCAATCAAGGATCCAATGTGGTAAACAGCTTGAGGGACAGGGCCAGCAAAGCCTGACCTGTGCTGCAGGAGGCAGGAGGGATTTGGGCGCTGCCTGCGAACAGCCCTGCTGGTTTGGGGGAGGCAGATGGTCACACTGCCTTCCTCTTCTTTTTCAGCTTCCTGCTGGCTTTCCCTGCTGAAGCTGTCCCACTGAGAGCAGCAGTAAATGTCATTTTGTAGGTGTCTGCAAGAGAATAAAAGTGGCCCCAATGCAGCAGCCCATGAAAGGCGTGAGTACAGACAGAGATGAATCACGCCAGCCCCGAGTCAGCTCCCACCCAGAGCCCGTGTAGGTGTTATTGTGACTGTGGCAGTCTTCAAAAGAGGCAATTGCACAAATTCCAGGCTGGAATTCCTGTTAGCAGCAGTTTGGGTAACACTGCTCACATCACCTTCTCACATTACACCCTGTTCCTTGAAGGAGGTTTGGCTGTAAACTCCTCCCGACTCTACGCTAATTCCAAAGGGTAACATGAGCATCAATTAGGCCCTGCCATGACTCAGAAAATGAAATACTGCCCTTGGTGGGAAGTCAAGACCGCGTGTTTTCCCCTGCCTTCAGCAGCACACGTTGTCCTACCCACTAGGTGTCCCTGCCAGCCAGGGAAACAGAGCGCCGCAGCCAGGGCTGAATTTGCTTCGTTCCACTTGGCGTCAGCTGAAAATATCAAACACAGACAACAACCCAGGAAACATGTCTGAAATAACTTCTTCTCCTTTCTTCTTTCTTTTTTTTTTTTCTTCTTTTTTTTAAACCCTCCTTTTTTGAAGCAGCTTCAAATTCATACACAACACACAGGATGGAAAAGGCAGCTCTCCATTTTGCTCTGCAGTGTAATAGAAAGTTTTTGGCCTGAAGGAGAATGGTTTCCTCTCCTGGATAGCGAGCAGGTGATGGGCTACTTTAGCCCAAGCATCACCAGCTTAATCCCTCCAGCCTCATTTGTGACTTCTCTGGGAGCCATACAAATTGTACTGTAATCCCTCACCTCTATTTGCCCATCTTTAGAATAGATCCTGTGCCATTTTGTCTCTTGCACGGTGCAGCTGAGAGATTAAATGAAGGGTGATAATGTTCTTTTGCTTCCCAATTTTAAAAACCCAATATTTAAATTACTATCAGTGTGTGGATGTTCAAGTCTCACCAAAAAAATTCCTAATTTGTAGGTAAACAGGGCTAAGGTGGATGCAGGTGTTTATAACCTCAACATGGATTAGGCATAACACACACGTGCAGTGGCTGCCTCTGTAAAGAAGAGACCATTTTTCCCCTGCTAAAATTTGCTCCAGTAATCCCTGGAGAGTTTCCAGAGGTCAGCAGACAATCATGGAAGAAAGTGAAGACATTAAAGGAAGCACAGATCTGCAGATGTGGCAGCTTCTGCCAGCCCAGGAAGAGGGAGAGGAAGCAGGAGGCAAAATCTTGAAGACATGCAGGGAATTTTTTGTCTTGAAAAAGGTTTTGTCTCTTTGTGATACTGAACTGGGGGAGGAGAAAGGGGCAGAAAAAGCCTGTTTGCTATATAAGGTGGAGAAGCTCATTCCACATTTTTGGGGTTCTCTTTCCTGATCTGTCACAGAAGGGCAGCAGCATTTCCATGTCTCCTGGTGATGCTGCTTTAGGAGCAGCCTGAAATCCTTGGAGAGGAGAAGGAAACCTGCAGTTTTTCTGAGCCATCACACATTTTGTGAACTGGCTTTTCAGGATGATTTGTGCCCCAGCAGCCTGCTCCAGAGGCTCTGTGTTTGGGAGCCATCCATGGGGAGCGGGGCCGATTGTGCCAGCACTGAGCAAACACCCGGGGAGAGCCACCCCTGCCACAAAGGACCCGCTCTCCAAACAGACACGGCAGGGAAGAATAGCAGCAGCAGGATTGGAAATCAGCTGAAATCAGAGCCCAGAGAGACAGAAGCCTGGGGTTCTGATTTCCAGCCCAGCAATCTGCTCCTGCTCACGGCCAGCAGCCTTGGCCAGGGCGTCAATGGCACCAAAGAGAATTGCGGGTGGCTCGGTATTTTTAACTACCAGGAGCTTTACATACCCCTGAACTTGGGTGCTCCCAGGGACAGTGTCCCCTCCTGGCCCCAAGACAGCTTGGAGGGTGCTCAGATGGTGGCTGGAAGGTGACCTTCACAGCAGAAATGCCATCCAAGCAAAGGGACAGGAGGAGGGCACAGCTCTTGTGAAATCCTGCTGTTGAAACACCTTCACATCTTGCAACACCAAGCCAAAAAGCTCTTTGTCTTATGGATTTAAGACTAACCATAGGAAGAACTGTGTTTGTCTCATGTTAATCACCTAGGCAACTGAGAAAGCAGAAGTGAGCTTCCCTTTCTAGAGGGCTTTAGAATGTGCCAGTTCATTCAAATGTCTTTTTCTGGCACAGCAGAAACACGGGTGGTTCTGCTGCAAAATTGTGTTTTAAGAAGAAAAATCCTACCTACAAAAAATCTCTTCGGGTTTGTAGCTTTTCCTTTCCCACAGGTGTTGTGTGCCTGCAAGCCCAAGGGTAGCTATTTAATGACCCAGGATCTACATTAGAAGTACAGCCTTTTCCCTCATTTTAATTTCTCCTCCCTGGGATCCTCCCACTGGGGCAGCAAGGATATGCTGGAGACCAAGGAATGGGCTGGGAACCGCCCTCTCCTTTCCCAATCAGCAGGGAGTGGATAAAAGCCTCTCATGCTTTAAAAGGGGCTGTTAAGGATAGGAGGGCATATCCCAAAAATGAAGTCATGCCATGCAGGTGCAGACCTGAAGCTTGTGTCACACTGCTGCAACACAGCACTCAGTAAGTGAATAACCCAGCCTGCCACAGGGTCTTGCAGGATTCTGGTCCCAACTTGTACCTTTATCGTGGGCTGGGGCAGGAAAAAGGCAAAAAGGCTCTTAGCAAGGAGCAAGGGTGTATTTTTCCTAGTGGTTCATTCAAATCTGAAGTTGTTTTTGTGAATAAATACTAGCATTAGCATCTGCTATTTTATGGAAACGTGTACAAAATCATAGGTTGAAAATTCTGTTGAAGTTGATCTTTTGGCAGAAAATGAGGCCTTTAAAACAAAAAACCAAACCAAAAAACTAACAAAACAAAACCCCACCGACAGCTCCTATAATTCTAAAACAACAAAAAAAAAGGTTAATTTTAATTTGATTGTTCCTATTCTTGTCCAGATTGCTTTGCTTCTGATCGATTTTGATAGTTTTTCACAGATTTATTTCCTAAATGGAAAAAAAACATCCTTTTTTGGATGGTGCTGTCCTAAAAGAAAAACATGGTTTTGTAATGTCTTTATTTACATTGTTTCAAAACATATTTTCCTTTCCCTGAAAGGAAATGTTTATGAGGTTTGGCTTTTCTCTATATATTTCCCAGGAGTTGCTGGTGCTTTGCTCTGCCTGCCTAAGCCCAACATTATCTCCAAATCTTTAGTATTATTTTATTCAGCAGAAAAAAAAAAATCTGAGTTTTCTAGCTCATCTACAGCTCCACAGAGGGGGTGTGAAGCCCTGATATTTCATTTGGGCAACATTTAGAAAACTTTCTAATGACTTTGCAAAGTTATAAATAATTATACAAAAGGTGCAAGGACTTGCAGAGACAAGCCAAGTTTATGAGGCCCAGAAACTGAGGGAATTAGGAATTTTTCCATCTGCTTGGATGAGTTTTGGTTTAAACACTAGAAAGTCAGATTCATCTGAACATACTGGATGAGTGGAAAAGTTACAGAGCTGTGGACAACACGATCCATTTCACTCCACAGAGGCTGATGAATAAGGCAGAGAGAAGGAAAAAAACATGATCAGATTCTCTACCAATCTTTTTAGCAAAAGCACAAAACAAGCAAGAACAAGAACCTCAGCAACCTTGTGAACCCCTTTAAAAGGGATAAATTCATGGTGAGGATGAAGGAGAAGCTGTGCCTGTGCTCACAGCACCTGAAGCAGAAGAGAGCAGGGAGCACAACCTGCAGAGTACATGGAGAACATGGAAACTCTCCTACATCCAACAGGCAGCCTGCAAGGTTTGGGGTTATTTTGGGTTTGTTTTGTTTTTTTTTTTTTTTCCCAAGGCCATAAGCTGTAAAGGGGAAAGAAATGAAGGCCTGGGAAATTCAGGAAGTGAAAGGACCAGTTTCAATATTTCTTAAGTGTAGAATTAATAGAAGGTAGAGATACGCTGCTCAACCGCTAAGATGTAATTAAAAATGAAACATTGGTGGCTAATTCTTGGTTATTTTCAACAACTGGAATTAGCGAATGAAATTTCTGATCACAATGCATCTGCCTTTAAATTTTAATGTTGATCATGATGCTCACAGGATAAAGCCATGGGACTGTCAGCACATGATGGCTCTAGGAAGAGATGGAATCCAATCACTTGTGTGTGGAATATTATTTTTTTAACCTTTCAAACCAGGTAAAGAAAAATGCCATTTATTCATTAACAATGATAATTTTTTGGGAGCCTGATACAAGCTTCAGGACCACCAACATAAAAGGAAGTTGTGAGTACAGAGCAACTATCATCTTCAAACAGACTTGCTGAACCTGGGCCCAGAAATTATGAATAATTGGGCAGTCTTATGTGCAAAGGAAGACTGGCATTAGCAGACAGAAAGTGTTAAAGTGGTGAAATAAAGGAAAGGGGCATTGGGATAAAAGGGAGGAATTTGGCAAGGACAGGTTCTGTGGCACTGGGATCTGCCTGCAATAAGGCAGAGGGAGGAGGGGATATCTCCTGTATAGGAAGAAAAGAAGTTAACTCTGCAGGTTACAAATGGGTGTAATATGAGATAGAAGCCCTATGTTGTCATTTCCAGTCCCCCTGCAAAAGACATCCTCCCTAAAATCTTGATCAAGGACTGGGCTGTAAATCACAGAAGAGGCAGGATGCAAAGTTCAGTAATTTCCATTTACTGACACCAGGCTAACACTGTAATTGGTAAAAAAGTGGTTTGGGGCAGTCTATTAACTTCTACTTTGCTGCTCATCATTCCCACGAGTTCACAACAGAGAAAAGGCAGTCAGATAGCCAGCTGTCTATTAATAATTGATTTAATGTAATACATGAAGTGTGAGTAATCTGTTTCCTTGTTTCTCTGTTTAATATAATCCATGAATCATAGTGACCAGTAAAGAGGCTGATTGACCACTCAATGCTAAGATTTTTTTGCTAATTCCAACTATTGACTTGCATTTAAGAGAGTTAAATGGCAGCTAAATACTTTGTGGTTATTACAGGAATGCTATGGGAGAGGGAGACAATTAGTCAGTTCATTAAACAGTGTTCATTTTTGGATAAGATCTTGTAACTCTGCCTTGTGCTGCTTCCAGTAGTCCCAAGTCTGCCCAACATTAGATACTAAAATAATTGTTGTCAAACACAGACCTCTCTCTTTTTGGCCCAGTGTCTTGTCTCTCCCAAACCTAAGAAAAGGTTTAACTTGCAGAAGTCGCTTTTATCCTCACCATATTGCTACAGGTATCAATATCATGGTATCTATTTACCCCACAGTAATCACAAAAGATTTCCTATTTTCAGTACCTTTTCAAGGTGAGGAACTGCCACTCTTCCTCTTTTACTCATAGGGAAACAAGGAGCTGAGAGTGTGTCAAGAACCTGGCTTTGTTAATTGTGCTATTTCAGGCACTTCTGCTTGTGAACATATGTGTGTTTTTCACCAATGCCAAGGTTTTCACTCACTGAGTGTCACTTCCTTTGTTAGCTCCAAATGTGCAGAGGCTGAAAGGGCATCTTTACTAGTGAAAAATCTCTCAAGAACTCTTATAAATCATTCAAGCTTCTGGTTGAAAATGTTTCCTTTCACACACTTCTTAGTGCCAAATACAGGCCCATCTGGAATCATTATTAATTCTGTTGAACTGTTTAATTCCAAATGGTTCTCTTTTTTTTTTTTTTTTCTTTTTTTTTCTTAAAGAAAGACTTGATTCAGTATTTTATAACCATAATTGGAATAGCACATTAAGACTCAACAGCTCATTTTTTTATTCCAGGAAATGGCAAGCAACACATCTTGTACTCAATCAGTCACATTAATAGAGCAATGCTAAAAAATCTTGTAACATGCAGTTACCCACTAGTTTAATTCCTCTGACATATTTGTTTGCCATACAAACAGATTAGAATGAAAGCTTCTTAAACAATTTGGAGCACTTCTCTGTGTATGCTTTGTTGAGCACATCAGCCAGAGAACTGGAAGAATAGGTGCTCTGAAATGGCTGAGCAAAGTGCAGAGCATGTTCCTCCAGAAACAAACTCACATCAAGGCAGTTATTTCTGGTTTATCATCAGGACTCAAAAATTAAATTCAGTTTGCAAGCAAAGTCCCATTCACATTTCAAAGAGAAAAGCACCAAAAAAAAAAAAAAAAAAAAAAAAGGCAGTGGTTTTGTGCAAACCTGCTTATTTAACCTGTTTTTGCGTTAAACATTGCCTCTGGGATTTGAATGCACATGTTGAAGGGAAGGGAACTGTGAAATCTTGGTGTCATTTGTGTCAGCAGCACAATTCCTGATGACAAACACTCAGGACAGCTGGGAAGTTCTCTGCACAGTTCTCCACATGCAGCTGATGTGGGAGACTCTCGGGCTGCACGTTTGGCTCCTGACTTGCTCTGAAGAGCGCTCACAGATCTCCAGAGCTCCGTGGGGGCTGCTCAGTGCAGGCAGGCAGGCAGGCTGCAAACACACAGCCAGGCACTGTGGCTGCCCACTGCAGGGCACAGCTTGCATCCCCCACAAGCTGGGGATGAAAGCTCAGGAAGGTTTTCATCCCTGGAAGCTGGTGATTAATGTTCGGCTACAGAGAGCCGTAGGTATGGAACCAGTCAGGGCTTAGAGCGATGCAATTAGAAATTCATAGCCAGACTGTCATGACACAAATTAGCCTCAGCACTCATTTTCTTTGGCAAAACTCCCATTCTTTGGATGCCTTTCTGGTGAAATTTACTGTGACATGAAAGATATCCAAAATACAGATAAAAGGAGTAGTTTTCCAAGTGCAAAATCCACTAGAAGTGTTCGCTATAAACTCCCCATAAAATAAGCTGGAAGGCAGCTTTCATGTCTGGTCCATACTCCTGCTCAAAATAGGGTCAGCTTTGAAGTGAGGTGGGGGTACTCAGGGCCTTATCCAGATAGGTTTTGAGTATATCCCAAGAATGGAGAGCTTACAACATCTCTGAGCACTTATTCTAGCACTAATCTTCTTTACCATTAAGTTTTTCTCCTTATATCCAACTGGGATCCACCTTGCTGGGGTTCACTGCCCCTTGCCTTTCACAGTGCTCCCCCAAGAGGAGTCTGGCTCCATTTTGTCTATAATCATTTATTAGGTAGTTACAGGGAGCAATTAGACACTCCCTGAGCCATCTCTTCTCCAGATGAACCACCAGCTTTCTCAGCCTGTCCTTGTACTCCTTGTGCCCCAGCAACATGAGCATCTTGGTGCTTTTTGCTGAACTTGACCCAGCACAGAATCCTACAATGGTTTGAGTTGGAAGGGACCTTACAAATCACATCATTCCAATCCCCCCACAGGCAGGGTCATCTTCCATTAGATCAGGTTGCCCAAAGCATCACCCAGCCTGGCCTAGAACACTTCCAGGGATGGGGCAGCCACAATGGCCCTGGGAAACCTGTGCCAGTGCCTCACCACCAAACTTGTTGTCCACCAGGACCCCTGGGTCCTGCCCTGAAAGCTGCTTTCTAGCAAGCCCTGCCTGTGCTGTTGCAGGACATTGTTCCTTACTGGGTGCAGGACTTTGCCTCAATTGGACTTTGTGAAGTTTCTCTCAACCCATTTCTCCAGCCAGTTGTCATCCCCCTTCAATGTCCTGGCCTTCAGTGCACCCACTCTTCCACCAGTTTTGGTCATCAGTGAACTTGGAGAGGTTCCATTCCAGTCCAAGTCCAGCTTTAATGAAGACATTGGATAACATCAGACCCTGCAGTGAATCCTGAGGAGCACCACCAGTAACCAGTCACTTCTTTCACTCTGATCTGCTGCATGGAATACCTGGAGCCCTGTGGTCCAGTCAATTTTCCACTCATCTTACCCTCCTGATCAATGCTGGAATACAAAATGCAGGGAACTCTCAGAACTTTGGGCCTGCAAGCCAAAGCTTAGAATTAAACACAGGATTTGATCTGAGACCTTGGAAAAGGCTTCCAAACTTATGTGCTAGAAACAAGAATGTGGGTTTATAGTTTAAAGCAGAGACATGTTAAGCTAAGTAGAGGAAAGTTTAGAGTTTTAGAGTACAGTACTCTGGGTTTGTGTGTCATAACATGATTGGATAAGAAAGTTTACACTGTAGCATGAGTCCATAAGACAAAATATTTAAGGATTGGGTCAAAACCATAAATATCCTTGTTGGCAGTGTTTTATTGGTTAATAAATCCTTAAAAAATCTTGTAACTAGAGGTTTTGTGGCTTTCTGAGCCATGTGGTGAAGCTGTGAGCCAAACTCACCCTTCCTGCCTATATAGAAGATAGTAAAAATAAATCACATCATCTAAAGCAACTCAGAGGTCCTGTCTCTAACTCATCCAAAATTCCTTCACAAATCCCCACTCTCAGTCCCCTTGTCTCCAGCTCAGCACCCAGGACACTGCAGGAGGCTGTCAAAAGCCTGGTTGAATTTCAGGTAAACACCACCCACTGCTCCCCTGTGCCTGCTGAGATGGCCATGGCCTTCTGGCACTGCCCCTTTCAGTGCCCATTGGCATCACTGCCCACAGTGTTGTCCCCAGGTTTTGTCACAGACACCATGTGAAAGGATTCTAATGCCATTGTGGTCTCCTGGTACAGCTGATACAGCCACGAGGACTTGATTGAATACCAATGCCAAGAGACAGCAGCAAAGTAAATTTTGTTTGGAAATACTGCTGCAAAATCATCACATCCATAGAGAAGGGTTTGATGTATTAGTAATCAACGTCTCTGGAATATTCCTGTAATTGTTATGGTTCCTTAGGCATAAGGAAACAATTTTCTGGATTTGGATCACTGTGTTAGTTAGTCTGACAAGCCCAAAATAAAGTAAATTTTCACACATCAATCATTAGCATATTTGCCTAAGAAACAGTGTGCAGAATTCATGCAAAATCAACAGCTTATTCAAGTAAATACATATTCATAATTATTCTATGTGAAATATTGCTTTCTGAGTTTATTCAGTGAATGCTAACTACATTCCTAACAAATATACAAAAATAACAGTTCCCCTGTTACTATGGAGAGGGAGAGGAGAAGGTATTGTGCTGGAGGACTAATTGTAAAATTTGTAAGGGTAAGAACAAGACAGTGTGGTTCCCTCAGATACAGTAATAATAATTCAGCAGCCCAAGGTTTTACATTCAAGGGTTTGGAGGGAGCTGCTGCTGAGTTGGTCTGGAGATGTACCAAAGGGTTGTTTCATGGGAGGGACATTTTCCATCACTCCGAGGTACAAGAAGGGAAGGTGTAATCCTCAGCTGAAGGGAAACAAACACAGGAACAGGTTTGCCATGAGCATCTGAAAAAAATGCATCACGAACAGGTTTGCATCACAAACCCGTGCTGCATCTGAAATTGCTCCGAGCTCGCCGGACACAGCCACCCCTCTGAGAACCCATCCCCGCGACATCTCCTGCAGCCCAGCCGGCACAGCCAAGCCAGGATACATTATATCCCTGCAGGAATCACCGTGCTCATGTGTGCACCCGCGGCCACTCGGTAGCGATCCCCCATCTCCACAATGGCATTTGCTGGGAGCGAGCAGAGCGCTGCGCTCCGCCCCTGCGCTGCACCGGCAGGAGCCAGCATTCCCTGTTCCAGCAGTGCCATGGCTGTGGGAAAGCCAGGCTGCAGTGCCATTGCTCGGAGAGGCAGGAGGAGGCACCCTGCAATATGGAGCAGTGAAACACAGGATTTGGTGTGAGACCTTGGGAAAGGTTGGCTTTTTCCGAGCACCGCCGGGGAGGCAGCGCGGCGCTGCCCGGTGTCACTGCAGCCAGGCACAGACAGGGCTCAGCGCTGCACCAAAGGAGCGACGGGCACGCTGCATTTACTGCGAACACCTTGTACATTTACTAACCTACACCCTTTTGCCAAAGATTGCTAAGCACTCTGCCCAGATTCCTGACGTGCAGGTTCCCAGAGCCAGTGTGTGGCAGTTTTCCATATGGCAGAGGGGCTTTTTCATCCCTAACAGGGCGCTGCACTCATTATTATGCAGCAGATTTTTTTTTTTTTTTTGTTTCTCTGTACACCAGGCCTGGGATCTTACAAGGAAGTGATTATACTTGCCTAAATAGAGATTCTGGTGACAAGATAATTTACAACGCTCTGTTGCATAATCATTGAGGCAAGGTCAGGGAAACCATTGATGTAGCACAGGCAGGGCAGCTGTAAATAAACCCCACATCAGGAAAGGGGCTACAGTCAGTGAGAACAGACGGACAAGAAAGGACAGAGAAGAAAGAACCTCCAGCTCTCTCACCATGGTAAATTTTTACTCCCCTCCCTTATCTCCACAGATCCCATGGTTGGCTAATTAAAGAAGGAGGTGTAACTATCAATCTAACCTCACTTGTTCTCAAATTTACCATAATTTCTACACTTGAGAGGCTGGTGAAATGAAACAGCACTACTAGAATTTCCCATTCATCAGCAGGAAGCAGAACAACTCTGGGAATTGGGCTAAAAATAATTAAGAAGCAGGATCAGGTGCTGTGCACATGCTGTACATGGGCATGCAAGCACACAAGCATTTACTGGAGGTACAAGCAGTAGCACAGGGGGAGATGAGCACCACCAGTAATTTTATCTTAACATATGAATGCTTGCAGATGTACTCACAGCATACTTATTAGAGCAGCAAAAACGCCCAAGAAAACTGCCATCAAATTATGCCACAAACAAAATGAGCTTTTTAAGCAGATAAAACCACCAGCAGTACCTCAGGAGACACTAGGGAGCTGCTGGGGTGGCGACAGCATGCAGGGTGCTCAGCACATGGCCCTTACCCCAGCACACTCTGGGCACAGAGAAGGTACACCCCCTTTGAGCAGGAAAGTTGATATATTCTGGAAGCATCCATGTTATTTCACATGCTTTGCTGTGTTTTTGTGAGCTTTTCAGAAAGGGCTGGGAGTGGCTTTTGCCCCTTCTCCATACAGGCAGACTGGGAGGGAGGTGCTGCTGGGGCCTTGCTCTGCTCAGCACAGGGAGGGTGCAGCTGGCCCAGGAGCTCCTCCAAAAGAGAGACTGATCAGACACACAGAAACCCTGGATCACCAAAGCTGTTCTTCAAAATCCACTTTGATTTCAAAGGGATAGCTGACAAGGAAGATAGCTGACCTGAGAGGCAGGACTAGGATGGAGGATTTAATTAAATAAATGGCTTTTACCTGAGGAATCAGCTGTCCAGCAGAATGATTTTTGAGAAAGATTCCCCAGCTTTACTACCAGTCAGCCTAAACAGACAGCTGCTAGCCATGTTACAGGAAAAGCCTTTATCTAGTTTGCAGCTCCTCCAAGAAGGGCATAAGGGGATGGTGATGGGCCAAATCCTCAAGCCAGTGTAAATCACTGCTATTTGTCTGCCTCTGCTGGAAGCCCACTCTCTATTTCAGTTAGGAGCTAACACACAGCAACTTAACATCCATTTATGTTGATATTTGCACTTTGCAGGGTTTGGTAGATTGCGTGGCTGGCACGTGTCTGGCTGAATGTCACTTGCAAAAGCTAGGGGATGTCCCTTGCAAAAGCTAGGGGATGTCCCTTGCAAAAGCTAGGGGATGTCCCTTCCAAAAGCTAGGGGATGTCACTTCAGAAAGCTAGGGGATGTCCCTTCCAAAAGCTAGGGGATGTCCCTTGCAAAAGCTAGGGGATATCACTTCCAAAAGCTAGGGGATGTCACTTCAGAAAGCCAGGGGATGTCACTTCAGAAAGCTAGGGGATGTCACTTGCAAAAGCTAGGGGACCTACTGGAAACTGCCATTAAGAGTGACTAGCTGACCACATGTTGCACCTCTCCAGTAAAGCCTCCCCACCTCAAGCACCTCCTTGTGATTAATCTTTCAACTAGACAGTACACATGACTGTCTTAAAAAACTCAATTTCTAAGGACAGGATGCATTAATGAACAGAGGAAAATGTGGACAAATTAGTACCTTCAAGCACTGCAAGACACAGGGAAAGGACACATGGATAGAGTGGCTGGGTCCCTTCAGAGACCACAGAGTGGCTGTGGTGCCTCCTGGCAGCATTCCTGCATCCAGCCCTGTAATCCAGACTCCATGCCAATCACTCCAGAGCATTATTAAGATGCATGGCATCTTGGAGCAATTCAAATCAAAGCTTCTTTCCTGCACATTGGAGTGGGATAGGTACCAAAGGTGGATGTAAAAAAGTGAGAAAGCAGAAATGATGGGGGCTTGTATCACACAACCTTAATAATAAGCTAAAATAAAAAAAAAAAGTGTGCATTATTGCCTTAGACACATTATCTCATCTTGCACTACCAGACAACTTTAACTAAGAGTATCTGGCAGAATTCAAGATTATTTTGCAAAGACTTTTCAATCTCCTTCACCAGATCCCTCTCAGTAAAACCTGATGGAGAGGGAGTTGGAATACATCATATTAGAATGAATATAAATGGTAATGATCATGCTCCTCCACAACACTTGCACTTTAAGGAATCACTTAATTAACCCTGAATTGAACAGGCTTGCCAGTCAGGAATGGAGCAGTTCAATTGATAAGAGCTTCCTGACCCCTCCTTCTCAAGGGCAAGATTCAGTAACCCTTATTTATGTTAAACATTAGCTTACCCTGTGAGGAACCTCCAGAAATCAATAGGAATTGCACTACATGAGTAAGACTGGCAGAGTCTGATACCAATTATAAACTCAGATTGGCCCTCAGCTGGGTATTTCTGTCTGCTCTTTTCTCTTTTATTTTTTTCTTTCCATATTCCTCCTCCCCCATGTCTGCACCCAAGAAAATACAGAACGTTCCCTCTTATAAAAGGCACTTGAATGGCTGCTTCTCCTCTTTCTCTTTAATCCAAAAAGTATGACTATTTCTTGTTAAATGAAGGTAATGTTTGACAAAACTTGGCAGGTTTAAGTGTATTTCTAAACCTGGAAGGAGCTCAGCCTTTTTGACAAAATGGAAGCCACAATTTGTGACTTTTAAATGTGAAATGGTTTATTTCTTTTTGAAGGAAAAAGTCTAGCTGAAACCACTAGAGAAAGCATTAAGGGAAGCAATCTGGACTTTTTTAAAAAAAAAGATATATAAGAGCTACACTTTTTTCTTTTACCAAAGCATGTGAGAGAAGAGGTGGATAGAAACAAGGAGACATATTTTCTATTTGCAGATCCTTTCCCCCAAATTTTCCCAGAAGCAGAACAGGCTGTAGCTGGGTAGAGGAACTGAAAGCCTGAAGACACTGCTAAAGAGAAAAATACCCATGTGATGTAAAAGCAAGGTGGGAGAGAAAAATCCTCCAGCCTTTTATTTTGAGTCAGCTCAAAGTTAAATTACATCTTGCTGCACAGGGAAACCACATCTCCTGAGAGCTGCAGCCTGGGTTTCTGTGTCTCCTCTCTGGTCTGGCCTCCCACACTGGACTCCTTCTCCCAAAATGTCACTGCCACACACCACCTACAGCAATCTCCTTGACTCAGCCAAGGCAGAACAGCCTGTTTTGCTGTTGGAGCAACCATTGGGAATGGGGAGACTGGAGGATGGCAGGGGAGCAATTCAGCCTTTAATCTTCTAGCTCAACAGGCTGAAGGACAGTAAGCTCAGGTTGGGCAGCCCTAAACACAAGACTTTTTTTTACATGGCCTGATAAAAGAGTTGTTAGTGCTCATGTGGCAGAAACTGCATTTTTGATCAAAAACATGATTTTAATGGGAAATTTAGAAGTGGATCTATTCTTACTGAAAAAGGAATAGCAAAAAGCCCCAGTGGGATCTCTGGAAAGAAATCATGCAGAAATCATCCTTCCAATACTGATGTGCAGGCACAATAGATGCTGGTGTTTTCTTCTTCTGAATGGCTGTTGCTCATGCTGCCTTTTCCCAAGCCCAGTGACAGATTGTGCTGGAATTAGATGGGAGGCATTGCTACCTTGGAGCTGTGTGTCTGGGACTTTACAGCACTGACTAGCTTTAAGTCTCTATTTTCCCCCAGTTTAGTAGGTACTTTTCTGCATGAATTAGATGCTTCCAGATTTTTGGAGCTTGTTTTTCACATCAGACAGTGTCTGATTGCCTGAAACTATTGGATACCTAGCAAGCTGGGGAAAGAAAGAAAAAAAAAAAAAAGCTGTGTCTGGCTCTGGTATTGTTTTCTGCTCATGTCCTAAAGCCATGTCAGGTTGAAATAAGGTACACAGCATCTCTCCCATCCTCCTTCATTGGCAGCATCCCAGTTTCTGTGGAAAATAAAACCTGGAGCGTGCACTGACAGGGAATTGCAGCATGGTCAAATAGGTTTCTGCTAGAGAAGAGTGGGGCAGCAAGTCTGCAGGCTCCTCCCTGGCTGCAGAGACACAGCCAGCAAGCCAGGAGCTCCTTATTTGCTCTGTAGACACAGACAAGAAGATTTACTGCTTAGTGTAGCATTGCCTCTGGGGCTGGAATTGGATTTCTCCCCAAACTGTTACTTCCTTTCAAGCTCCTCTTCTCTGCAGAAAATTTTAGAAGGAAATGCCACTGGATTACACAGCTGCTGTCTGCCTGGGCTTTAAATGTGCCAATTTGCATCAGTCTGTAGGCAGTGCTGAGAACAGGCTGGAAGTGACTGCAGCCTTCCTATGTTACTAGTGGCATCTTACTTGCAAATCTGAAACAATTGAAGGGAAAAGGTGAAGTAGGACTAGGAACAGCCAGCTCTGACATACTACAAAAACCCTGAATTCTTCTTTTCTTCTGAGAAAAGCATGTGTGAAACACAGCACTCTTGAGGGATGCCCTACAAGACATCAGGATGAAGCCTCAGTAACTGATGGAAGCAAAATGAAGTACAAAATGTCCCCATGAAGTAAAAATGTGTAACTAATCATGCTGGGACTGACAATTGTTGAGAACAAACCTGTCACTAAATACATTGAAAAAATTTTAAAGATAAATTGTAACAGTATCAGTGCACTATGAGAAAGCTGATTCTTATTGTTTTGCAGAAACAAATAAATAGGATAAGAGCCCAAGTGCAGAAATGCTGGCCAGAAGTGAAGTGCTAAAGCTTTGCAATTACCTTTTCTGTTAACAGATAAGCAGGGACATTGCCATGGGAAGCATCCCCATGTAGCATCACTACAAAGCCTTCAAATGTTACCTTTAAATGTGCAAGCAGGTTTCCATCTCTTAGAGAGACCTGCTCTGTTGCTGTTCAGTGCTTGGGTTATGCAAGGACTTTGTACCTTGGCAGGCTCAGGAGAAGAGGAGGCAATGTGAACAGCCTGGAATCTGGCTGCCTGCCTTGCTTCTCACTGAAGTAATTCTGCTGTTAGGAGCTGTCACTTAGGAACCAGACAGAGATGTTGGGCTGGGACTCCTACATGAAGGAACTGCCTCAGATGTTGGCTGTACATCCTCAATTCAGGACTGGGATGTATGTGTGAGTCAAGTGACTCAAATTTAGAACTCCCTCAGACTTCTTCTATGCCCAAAGGAAGGCATAAGCATCTGCTACTGATGCACAAGACACCCAGATGTTAGAAGAAAACTTCAACTTACTGTCACCTGCCCTTCTTTGTAGGAGAGACTTTTAAAGGGTAAAACACAGGAAAAAACCCTGCATGTGCTCAGTGCTTCCCCAGAGGAGGGTAAATAAACCCTTTAGGCTTTGTTGAACCAAGAAAGAATAAAAATATTTAGTAATCACCATTCTAGGGGTACCAACCTTTGCTGAATGGTAACATTATTTCAAGACATTTCTAAATATTTATATCAACACTGTCATGACTGCAATAGGAGCTACTTGAGTGCCTCTCTCCTCAATGGTACGTGCTCCAGTTCAGCTGGCACGTTTGAGGAGCTGTGTTCAGTATCTTGGGTGAAGAAGCACTTAAAAAGTCATTAACTAGTAAATTAACATCCCTGTTTTCAAAGGGATGTGTGAGAGGAAGAAAAAGGCAAACTCTCGAGTTAGCACTTAAAAACATAAGTGAAATCATACAGAATTTTTTAAAGAAACTAACTTGGACAGCTGCTGTTATGATTATCTTATGAGATTCATTAAAGCCCTGTTTGACATTCAAATAAGTTCTTGTTTCTGGTGGTAAGAAAGAAGGAGGGTATGTACTTTAAAGAAATTACAGGATTTAGAAATGAAGATGAAAGATTCAGAACTACCTTGTAGTTACTTTCTGCTCCCTCTGCCCTCTTATAAACTGGAAATATTATGACAAGAGGCACAGTGACCTCTGATGTACTGCACAGGAAGAAATGAGAAAGTTAATAGGGGAAGCACCAAATTAGACACCTGAAAGAACAGGATTAAAAGATGAATAAGAATATTATATCACTTGTCAGCATGGCATTACAGAGTCCAACTTCATCTTTTTTTCAGCTTTCATTAAGGAAATGAGTAGATAGGGCTGTTTCTTTCCCAGCCCTGCACAGCCTAGTGAAAAGGCAGGATACATTCACTCAGCAATTGCATTCCAACAATGTGCAAGGCCTAAAAATTATTCCATGATGTTCCTATGGATTTGCACTGCACCTCTCTCCCCCCATCCTAACTGGGCACAAGTGCTCCATGCAGCTCATTCTGTGAGTGGGACTGAGCTTCTTACAGGCACAGATGCTCCTGGTGCTCCCTTTATTAAACCCATAAAGCAGAGGGATTTGTATCATCTCCCTCTCTGGCTCTGCCCCACTCACCCATCCCATGACAGCTCAGAAGATCAGCTACAAGTTTCCACTACAGCTTTAGAGCAACTAAAAAATGTGGGTGCATTCTGCTCCTCATTTCTTCTCCAGCAGCACCCAAGCTTCAGGTGTGCATCTGCCTGAAGCAAAACCAGAACTTAATACTTCCTTGAAAGTATTAAAGATGTCATTAGCCACCCAGGCTTATTCCTCTTGGACTCCCATTTGTTCCTGAATATCTACCAGCCATATACCAGAGTATTTCTTTCCATATGTGGTCTGTAGGAGGTAATGATCAAATACTATGATGATGATCAAGATGCTCTAAAAATATACAAAATCTAATCTAGTTTAGATTTGACTAAAATAAACATGGACAAGGATATGTTGGGAGATGATCCTTTTACTTGGAGCTTTCACCTTAATGTGGTAAGAACCAGATTTTTTTCTTTCCTGGTGTATTATAAATCTTGTGTTTTTCCCTAGGCAAAAAGATGTCTTGAGAACAGAGTAAGTGGGTGAAAAATATAAGAATTGGCAGACTGAAGTGTCATGGATGATGTTCTGCTTTTTATCAGCTTATTATATTTGATTTTGTGCTGGTTGTAAGCCTGGGAAAAACACATTTTATAAATTTTAAAAAATCAGAAAAAACCTAGCTATTGCAATATATCTTCACCTGTTATATGCATGCAAAATCTTAGAAATGGATTCTCACAGTCTGAGTGGCTTCTAAGAAGTGGATTTTGACCTTTACAAGAAATTTTAGTTACAGAGAAGTTTGGAAGTGACACACATTAAAGATTAAGATGTTCAGATATTGTAGTAGCTGGGCTGACTGGCTCAATATCAGAAACCAATAGGGTTTTCCTCTTTCTTTTCAGCTTGTACAGGTTTGTATTGCTTGGCAACTTGCATTAGAATTTAGCTGAAAATAAAGCTCAGTCAAAAACCACCCTTATCAGAGTGAATTCCAAATGGTTTGGAAGATTATTTGGTATTCAAATACCTCCATTCCCACAAGCACTCCTTCCTAGAAATAAGAGACTGAGTTTTAAGTTAATTAAACATGAGACAAGGTTCTAATTGGTTTGATTTTCTTTCAGAAGGCTTGATGTGCCCTTCACAATTTCTGGCACATGCCCCTAAGTAAGCAATATGTCACATCCCTGTTGCCATGCTGCATCTGTGGGACTGAACAAGCAAAGCCTTTCAGTTACAAAGGGATGTTCAGCCCAGGCCACTGAATTCCAGTTTTACCTGTGTGATCCCACTTGATTTACCAAAGGCTGCTTCCTTAGATATCTGCTTAACCTGTCTGAAGTGACTCACTGAAATATTCTTAGCATTTGCCTTAGGAAAAAAAATGAAAAGAAGAAGCAGAAGAGTGGAAGGAAAATAAAGAGAGAAAAGGGAAAATAACTGTTCTGTGGTAATCTCTCAGAGCTTTATTTCATCTTTCATCTTGTCACTGTAAACCTCTCAAGTATTTAATTACTCATTTTTTTCTGGTTTTGTTATTTTTATAGGGGCTGTGCAGATTGATCTGGAGGATTTCTATTTTGGATGCCATTAAGTAAGTATTATCTGTTCATTCTGACAGCTGATCTCTGACAAGAAATCTGCTGTTATCATTCCTCTGTCTTTTTCCTGGGTTCAGATGGAAATATTTCACTTGAAATATTCTCACTACAAACATAAGAATTTTTCTTTACACCTGACATTATCTCATGTATACTGGCTTTCTAAGAAAAAAAAAATCCCAGGGTCTTTTTTAACATCTTTCTTACACTTTATTGCACTTCAATAAAGATGAAATGTTTATCTGGGACACATCCATGCAACAGGAGAGTGCAGTTACAAGGCTGCAGCAAGGATGTTAAATGCCCACAGACGTGTCATGTCATGAAGATTGATTTATTTTGGTTAAGGCATTTGATGCTTCCTTTTTATGTGGGGATGTTCCTAAAAGAGTGCCCTGTACTTTGGGAACACCCTTATGTGCTATGTAATCTGAATTAATCCTCTCCTTTATCACAACCTCTAATTTACCTTTCCATACTTTCTATTTCTTCTGCTGAAAGTTTCACTGGAAGAAAGAATCACAGTAAACCTTGTTTCTTTACTTCTTATCAAGGCCATTGTCTCCCTTGGAATCAAAATGCCAGAGTGGAAATCTTCAACTCCTTTTATTTTAGATTCAAGAATTTCTTTTAGATTTAAAAATGTGGGCATCCACATGTATTTATCCAAAGATACAACCCCTTTCCCCATTAAAGCATATTTCTTAATCTTCTGCAATGACACCAGGAAATTGTACCCTGCCCCTCACATCCTCCTGGGCTTCTCCCCTGCTTCCAGCTGCAATTTGCAATTCCAGGGGCTCCAGAGCAGCCCCATTCCATGCAGTCACCCTCCTCCTCATCTCCAGCCCCGTGCAACAAGCCCTCCCCACCAGGTCCCTGCTCACTGAAGGGTCACGTCCCTCCCAGGACATTTTGATACCTCAAGCTTCATCTTTGTCTGTCAGGGAAGACTTCAAAGCACTGCTGGGGTCAGGGTTCAGATCCTTCTCTGGAAAAACAAAAGAAGGTTCTAACTGTAGCTTATGAGGAATGATGCAAAGCAACTGATTGCATTTTGTCAAGGAGAATGAACTAAGCCCGGGCTACCCAACAAACAAATCAGTTAAAACAATTTGCAAGTCATATTAACTCCACATTGTTTTAGGGGATATCCTGAAGGACTCTAGAGAGAGACATTTACAGAGGTATTGTACATACCAGGAGACAAAGCACTGACTGAAATACTAAAAGACTACCAATGAAATCTAAGCAGTTTCATACTGGAGGGAATTTTCTTCCTTTTCTTGAAATGCAGAAATTTCAAAGTGCTAAAGTGCAAGCAAAGACAACGGGAGTAGAATAGCATAAATCACTCTTTCAGGAATTCCAGACACAATCTATCATGCAAGTAGGTACCCATACTAAACTGCAGAAAAGAAAAATGTTGCAGAAAAGGAAGGGAAACGCATAAAACTAAATGCTAGCCATATACACTTGTCCATTGTTGAGTTATAATTTCTTCACCAGAAAAAAAAATATTAATCTATAACCAATCTTGAAAATAGGAGGAGAGCTGACCAAGTTTCCAGTTAACAGCCAGACCACCCAATTGTCCCTTGAGCCTGTATGAGATTGAGCAAAGGGAGTATAAAATATCCTGAAGGATGCTGAGATGTTTCAGGGGGTGTTTACCACTTAGCAGAATGGAAAGCAGCACAGGCAAAAAGCAGAATGGAAAGCAGCACAGGTTGGTGACACAAGCTGGACCTGAGACAGCTGGGAAGAAAGGTTGGTTTGAGTAAATTTCTCAATGATCCTTCTGATGCCACATACTTAAAAAAAAACAAGTAAAGACAACCTGAGTTCCTTGGACAAAATCCCCTTGCCTTAAAGCCAATTTGCTCTAATGACATTAAATCCTGTTTTGAAACTGATGAGGTTATACAGGGTAAGGGCAGAAACTGGATCCCTATCCAGGGAGATGCTTACAGCTCTCCAGAGGATGATCAGTAATAACACAAGCGCAGTTCTTACTTGCTAAACCTGACATCAGTAATGGCAAGCTATTCCCCTTCCCACACTCTATTGCAGCTCCTTGTTTTTGTGTTACTGATAACAGCTGCTCTGGGTGCAGCAGCCTGGAGATGTTCAGCCCCGTGGTGCTGAGGGCTTCACACACACCCAATAAATGGAATTTGCAGCCTCCCCCTGCCCAGGAGCTCAACTTCAACAGGACAAAGCAAACAAATGGCAGCAGGAGACCAGAGCAAGATGGGAAGGGAATCAGCCAAAGGTCTCCTCTTAGTGTCAGGAGGACAAGCAAAGCCAGGCTGTGCTGGCTGCAGTCTCTGGAGCCCCTGGCTGATCTGCACTGGTGCCACTTTCCCAGAGAGCTGACTCTGACCAGGCTGGCTCTTCCAAAACAGAACTCACACAAATCCCCAGATTTCTTGCCCATTACTTGCATTTTGTGATGCAGATGTTCATTTGCCCCTCACAGCTGAGTTAGGTTACCCAAACAAGCTGATTGATTATTTTTCCACGCTGATACTTGGTAAAGCACTGCTGAGCCATCTGGGCCCATGGTGCCACAGAGCAGGACAGCTTTGGCTCTGTCTCTGATCCATGCATCCTCTGCTCTCTCCTGTTGTTAGCTGGTCATTGACACAGGCAAACCACTGCTGCTCCCAGCTCCAGCCTGAAGGCAGCAAATGCCCAGCAAGAGATCCAAAATCATTTTGATACGAGGAGCTACAGCCTGAACATCAGCCTCTGTTGGAAGGAAGGGTCAGCAAAGCACTTTCCAAGACTGATTAAAAGCTCTGCTCAGCTGCAGGAGGGTGGGAAATGGCAGCCAGGCTGACAGCTGGCACATCCTCACTGCAGAGGGATGGGGAGGTGGAGGTTTCTGTCAAGGGTAGGAACACAAATCCTTCTTGATACCAGGAGTCGTAAAATCTGTAACAGTGAATTAGGAGAGAACAAACAGGTTTTGTGCCTTTTTTTAATCCCTTTGAGAGAATTTCAGCTGTTTGTTGTGCATAAAATACACAGACATAAACTTGAACACCCTGGAAAAACTTAAAATAAATATATTTCAGGGAACTGAAGTGCTACAACAGTTGAAATCCACCTCTCCTCTCCCCCTCCCCCCCCCCCCCCCCCCCCCCCCCAAAATACCAACACAGAAAAATAATGAAATTTTAAGAGGAGTCAATAATATTTCTTTGGGGATTTTTTTGGCATACTCCACTCACGTTTTCCAACTTCTCAACTGCAGATGCCAGAACTTACTTTTTTTTTCTAGAAAGTGGTATTTGAACATTACTAAATTATAGCTGAAGTGGGAACCGACACAACGCTAAATAAGAACACCAACAGGCACAAATGCCAATGCTGGTGATGCAAAAAACCACTAAGCCATTTCATCTGACTGAACAGCAGAAGAAACAAAAGCCTTGGAATTGCTAACAAGTTAAATCACAAATTGTAGGGTTTGCTATTAAGTATGATATACCACAAGAAACTTTATCATAAACTATTAGAGCTGGCATTAATTTGTGCTTGGCTTCCACTGCATAAAGCCCAAGTGCACCCCTGAGAGGGGAAATCCTTGTGCCTGTGGAAAATAACTGTGAACTTTGCCCTGTGGCAAGTTTGTAAGAGGCTGACACAGGAAAAAAGAAGTGAGTGGAAAGGATCTGACTGGAAACACAATAGCAGACTTAAAAGGCTCTGATAAATGAAAAGTCATTCCGAGATTAGGGTCTCATTCAAAAAAATAACAAAGACATTTTCTGGTATGTGGCTGAAAATAGATTCCATATGAAAATGCTTAGTAGAGCTTATCAATACTCTCCATTCTCAGCAGTCTCTGAATAAATGCAGCAATTTTAAAAACTAAAATGGCATTTTCAAAACATTCTGTAATTTAGACTCAGAAGCTACACAACTAATGTCTTCATTTTTCCAAACCAATAATGCAGTTTTAAAGATTTTGATCTTACAATTCCTTCACACTTTTTTCCCCTTCCATCTGCCTGATCTTGTCCTCACTTCTTGTAGAAACACTACCAGCCAGAAAAAAAGAAAACAACTTTCCTTGCCTGAAAACTGAACCAGCTTAGAGTCAGTTGATTCAAATGTTTAAGAAGCTTTGTGGAAAATTTAGAGAAAGCACTGAGAAATGTTTATCATTTTCATACCATCTCTAGCATTCAATGAATCTTTAAATCTCCTTTTGCAGGGCGTATATAATATTCCAAACTCTGTAATGGACTGTTATGGACAGAATTTTTTTTTTCTTTTCTGTTAAAAATCAAAACAAAACAAAACAAAACAAAAAACCTAAAATCAAAAAACCAAACTGATGGAATTTTTAAAGCAAAATTAAAGCAAATTTTGCTTTGCATCTGGAGCAAGTAGATGGCTCCTACCACCAAGCTAGCTGAGAATGGGAATTGTATTTGAAAATCCTAAGAAGCAGAGAGGCATCATTCTGAAGAAATTTGTTTTCAAGATTTTACAGTAAAATTAAAAATGCTTTCTGGAAAATCAGATGACAAAAGAACTCTTACTAGTGCTGCAATTCATCTTCCTGTTTTGTTTCAACTAACTAGACCGGATAGCAACTTTCTTATTTTTCTACACTTGTGATAACTCAGTGCAGATTGATAGCATAAGTAAAATCCGAGATTCCATTTTTGTATGGGTTTAGGAATAGATTTAGAATAATCTATTGTTGAAGCTGTGTAACAATAACTTGTTTCTAGCAACATTTAAAAGAATTTCTAAAGCAAATTAAAGTTTTGCTCAGGTTGTAGAGTCAGTAAAATAGGCAAATTAAGTTCTTTTTCTCAGGCTGTCGAACATTTGTTCATGGTGAAGCATGTACTAATCATTCATTTACCAGCAGGAGCACACCAGGAGGAAATTATTCTGTTGATACCCTAGATATTAGAGCAGCACAGAGCTGGGCAGGGGCTCGGCGCTGCCACGTTTCTCACGGAGCACACGCACCTGGGCGGCAGAGCCGCGCAGCAATGGCACACAGGCGATGATGCCCCGCTCCTGCAACCTCCGCCAAGGAAACAATACCCAGGCTCCCCGCAGCGATTTCGCTCTAGAAATTTAGAATTTGCTGCTGTCCAGGCTCTGTGACCGCCACGCTCCCTTCCCAAAACCAAGGGAGCCGCTGGCAGCGCCACCTGGTGCCGGGCGCCGCGGGAATTGTCCCCGCGGAGCGACACCGGCACCCGCCCGGCGGCTGCTCCTCCTTGGGGATGTCTCGATTCCACCGAACAGCGTTCCAGGTTTGCGTTGGGAGCATTGGGTTTTGGTCAAACGCATCCTCTGTGCTTGCAGCCGGGCAGGTCTGCGGTTTGAAGGCAAGAACACCCCCAACACAATTATAAACACAGTCAAAACCTCCTTCTTAATCAGCCTAATCCCAATAACAATCTACATCCACTCCAGAACAGAAAGCCTCACCTCCTTCTGAGAATGAAAATTCATTATAAACTTCAAAATCCCCATCAGCCTAAAAATAAACTTCTACTTCCTTACCTTCTTCCCCATTGCGCTGTTCGTATCCTGATCTATCCTACAATTTGCAACATGATATATCGCCTCAGACCCCTACATTACAAAATTTTTCACCTACCTGCTATTCTTCCTAATCGTCATATTCGTCCTAATCATTGCCAACAACCTATTTGTCCTATTCATTGGCTGAGAGGGAGTTGGAACCATGTCCTACCTACTAATCAGCTGATTAGTAGGAAGGACACCTAAACTAAACACCTTCGGAGTTTGTGCTTCTGTTAAACGCGCAGTGTAGGAATCTGGGAATCCAAACCTCCAAAAAGTCAACTCTGCGGCCATGACTCAAGTGAATAATCATGAGGCATCTGTGGGACTGTTTCCAGGAGTGGGAAAAGCAGCATATGTCTCCAAAAGTGCTTAGAGCAGTGCAAGTCTGCCAATTCTATCGTGCATCTCCTAGCTGCTGGTTGAGGACGCAGCTTTGGGAGTCAAGTGCTTCCATCTGAATCTGAATTCTAACCTAGAAAGAAAAACAAACGTTTAACTCTGTCAGATAAAAAAAGCTTGGGGAGGTATGAGACATGTGAACCCCCAAAACTAGATATCACCACGAGTAATAAAGCAGTATATTTTTAAATTTTTGTGAATACTGCCGAGAGACCGTGGGCACGGGTGCCTGGAGATGACAAAACTGAACAAACTCTGGACCTTGCTCTTGGATGCAGCAGCTCAGTACATCAGCCTGCCAGGAGAGACCACAACCACCCCCAAACTCCCTAGGCTTGCACTTCACCTTCTGCCTTGCTGAACAACCCTGTGCAAGAGGCTGCAAAACAGTTCTGAATCACTTGGGGAGGAAGGGGAATAAGAGGGGATACAGACAAATCCTATTTATTTTCACAGATCAAATGTGGCAACGGTGGGTAATTACAATTGCATTAATTTACATAAATGGTAACTACAATGTACCTCTGTCACCAGAAAAATAGCCTAAATGCAGATACAGCCACAAAAACACCATGTACTGTCTTACTCCTCTTTGTACTTTTATTAAAAATTATAAACCAAAACACAATTAGGTAATTTATGGCTTGTTTCTTCTCATTTCCAAAATGATCCCAGGTTTCCTGCAAGAGTAGAACGAAGCAACTTGAAGTAGCAAATATTCCCTCTTTGTTGTCTGAAATTGGGCAGCTCATAGGGTTGTGTGATGCTACAGGAAACTTATTTTACAGTTCTTCTGTTGTGGTTTTCACCCTTATGTGATATTTCTTTTTTTTTTTTTTTTGCTTGCTGTTCAGGCCATCTTGTATCTTCTAGCAGGAAGTCAGAGTAGCATCTCAACTGCATCTTCAAACAAGACTTTTGCAAGCTGATGCTCACAAGGGGCTCTGTTTAGAGGTTTGTTCTTGTGGGGAAGCAGGCAGCTCCTCCTGGTTGCTTCTGAAAGCACCTCTTCACCGCACTTTCCATCTGCACTGGCTTCTGTTTTAACCACTAAGGTCAAGTCTGTGTGGTTTTCCCACTCTGCCTGTTGCATTAGTGGCACTCTGAAAGTGAGACTTGCATTGGATGGGAAGCGTTTGGTGAATTTTTAAATACCATTATTGATTTCACATTAATTTTCTTTATGAACCAGGGAAAGCTCTTATGCGAGGGTATAACAGCCAAGAAATATTTGACAAGTTGTTTAAAATCTATTGCCTGGAAGAAGCCTGATAGATCAATTAATTTATTTCCCTGCTATTTCAGTATATCCTTTAAACCTATCTTCACTGATTGTTATTATCCATCCTGAAGTATACAGCACAAAAGCAATCATATATTACCTGCAGCAGAGGTGGCTACCTCCTGGATCTCTGCCACAAGAGATATGGATATTTTGCCCAAAGCTGGTTTTTCCTTGCCTTCAATGAAACATGATTAGAACATAATGATTTTGCTTCTGCACCAGTCCACCCCGCTCTATGGCTTCTTTAGGGCATCAAACCTGTAAAAAGGGCAGATTCTTTTACATATGCAAACTCCTCTACCTGTTACATCAGTGTATTTCACATTCCACCAGTGTTCCTTTGGATACAGATTATTGATTGCTCTCTAGTGAATAACTTTTTAGTCATTCTTTGGCCTCAGAAAATTACCTTTGAATGTTTTATGCAAGAGTATTCATTATGAACAATTAATGTACTGAAAATGTCAGCACCTCAAGAAGGCATTTTATAAAAGATGAGTAAATTTATGGCAATGCATCATTCAAACTTCCTGCACTTTTCATTTTTCTAAAATTTATGTCTTACATTGTAGTTCAATAGCTTGTAACAATTTGATGACCTGAACAGAATAATGTCAAAAATGTCTGTGTATTTTAGAAAAATTTTAGAACTTAAGATTTTTTTTTTTTGGTTCTTCACTATTTTTAGGTATGTCACAGCTTTATAGTAATTCAAAGTATTGACTTTACAACAGCTCTTCACATGCTTTTTAATCAGAAGTGAAAAAAAATTTGGTTCAGAGGAAGCTTCAGTCTACATAGAGACAGTCATAGAAAGTGAGGAAAGTCTTTTGTATCAATTGGAGGGTGGAAGGACTACTTGTACCCATTTATATTGATATTTGTTAAATTTTATAATGTAGAACACCCTGAATTTAAACCTCTTAAACTTTTCCCTTTGACATGTGGAAGGATCTCAGATTGTTTTGCTTAATTTAGTATGCTTTAAGCCTTGAAAACGATGAATGTTTCACACCACTGTCCAAATGCTCTAAAAAAGTATTTTAAAGGTACTGCCAGCTAATTACCCAAAGCCAGGAGCAGCAGATTTTAATCTAATTTCCAGTACCACTTGGAGTAACAGTCTCAGTGCAGCTGGTTTGCAGTGCTGGAGGGAGAGGTCACTCCAAGTGATGAGCTGCAGTCACGGGCAGCACATACCCCTCTCTTGAGTCACAGCACCACGCCTAGGAGAGCGTGAGCAGAGCAGCTCAGGGCTTGGCTCCTCCTCGGCAAGAACAAAGCTCTCCCCCAAAACCAAGAGAACCTTCAGCTCTGAGCTTTGCAAGTATCAGCTTCCTGCTCTGATTTACACTGCCACTCTTCTAGGTCACAGTACCAGTGCCATCTTTGTACCTTTGTGAGGGGACAGGTACAAGAAGCCTTGGGTTTATGAAAGAAAGTTTTGGTTTTTGAGCTTTATTCATCTTTTAGCTGACAGAGGTAATTGCTAAGTTTTATCCTGAGTCAGTACTGAAGTACTTTGGATTTTAGACAAAAGTCATCAGTTGCAGAAAGATTAGGAATAAATACAATGCCAGATGACTCTCACTCATACACTACAATAAGGGAAATATTGTTGGAATGGGATCTGTATTTCAATTCAATTATACTTGGCAGCTCAATTAGAATTGCTCACTATAATACAGATATTTCCTCTGTCAGTGTACTGTAGTAATGGATATTCTTCCCTTTTTATCTCACATATGAGTGATGAACAGGATGTTTCTAATTAAAACCAACGCCAAACATTCCATTCCCCAATCTTCACCTTTTTATGTTCCTTCACTGACTGCTCTTCCACACCTCCAAAAATTGACTCATAGATTGGACTGCCACCTCCTTTTTCCACACCTCACAGGCTGAGTATGGAAACCCTGCACACACACAGCCCAACAGAGTGTGGTGCAACAGAACCAGTCACCTCTCAAGATGCTCACGCACGCTATGGAAATTCTGGGATCGTGAGAGCTGGACCTCCCCTTTCCACCCAAACATGTTCAGAGCTATGCAAAATTCCAGCACTGAGCAGCCACAGCCCAGTACTGCCCAACACTAACTCCTGCACTCAATGTCATGTTGGAACAAAGCATAGAGAGAGAAAATTAGATTTGATGCTTTTCCTTCTTCTCAGTTGGTTTCTGTCTCACTAAAAAAAAAAAAAAAGTAAAATGCCTGACTGCATTTTTGAACAACTATTAATTACTCCATACCTGAAGTGGTTCACAGAAGAAATGCCATCTACACAAATGTAAACCTGAAAAAACCCAACTTGCATCAAAATATGCCTTGTTTTGCCAAGCAGCTTACAAGACAAAGTCATCCATTTAATCACACACAGTAATAAGATGACCAGTTTGATAAAAAACAAAGACAAGGATCAGCTATTAAGAAATGAAGATTACAAAACAAACAATAAAGGTTAAACATTTATAAACTTCTAGAGTAACAGCTTCTCTACTGATGTTGAACATAAACTTAGAATGACAGTCCGTAATCTGTTTCCATAAAACAGCATAGAGACATCACTTCCTTTTATCCAATTCCTAAAAGGAAAATTCTCTAGAATATCACACTAGTCTTACTCAAGTTTTCCTTCTCATCTTAGCTGAGACTTGAAAATATACAATAATCCTGATTTCCCATTTTTCTTTTCTGATTTGCTGTGTAAAAAGCATAAAAAACCTTAAGCAACAAGAAGATTTAAGACTCAGGAAGTCAGGGACTCAGTAAATCTGAGTTTGTAGTACTGGACGCAGCCAAGTGGAGGAAAACCAGATTTTATTTAACATATTTAAATCAGTTGTTCTGTAAGCTGCCCTTACAGTGAATGTACATTTACATATACTATATAGTATATATTTTGTTAAGGCCTAGATCACACTCAAGTTCATCACCAAGAGTTGGTGGAGAGGATTTTACAGTGCCATTGATCTCATTTATAAATACACGCCTCTGAATGGATGATCTATCCTCTGTGTCTGCTTATCAGCATAAAATAAGATAATGATAAGAACCTGACACATTAGGGATTCACCACAAAAACAGGGTCATTGGGGAATCAAAATGATCACAGCCAAGCCTTTGGTGAGATAAAGATGGGATAGGAAAACCTTCTAGATCTGGAATAACCTAAGATGACAACTGAGTAGACTCAAAAGGGGATTCCTGCAGTGTGCTACCCTTCAAATCTATTATATTTTGTCAGTTATTCCTAGGAAAACACCTCCTGTTGTTGATTAGCTGACCCTGCTGAGGTGTAGGAATGTGTACACGGAAAATGGAGGATAAACAGAAGCAAACATATCATCACCATGTGGATAACTGCACAAACCATGCAGCTCTGGAGAAAGTCACCTATAGGTGACTGTATGACATTTCTTGCCAACTTATCTGTCACGTGCCCTCAGCAGCAGAAGTCCAAAGCTCCTTGAAGGCAACAACAAACATCACCACCACGTGGCAACAGAGAGAAATTAACTGCTTAAAGTCATTACATAGGTTAAAGTCTCTATTCTCTGTGTGCTCCCGAGCTGGGGATCCCTGGAGTACGTGCTGCCTCCTGCCTGGGTGCACTGCTCAACCACAGAGCAGAACGTGGGGCTCCAGCAGCAGCCCAGACAGCTCCTACAGCAGCACAGCCATGGCTGAGAGCATTCCAGTAAAACAGCTCCAATTAGGAATGACTTTCACAGGCCCAGGGAAACACTGAAGGCATGCTTCCAATCTGTCTGCAAGCTTCCTTCGTGGAAGGGCCATCCTTTCCCACCACTTTTCTGCACTACCATTGCACATGTCTGCAAAACAGCTGTGCCTTCAGCTGGATTAGTTTGCAGTCATTTTACCTCCTTGACCTGCCTAACTGTGCTGCTGCAGAGATGCTGGTTGACAGAACAGGGTACAGGGTAGGGCAGCAAAAATATGACTGCAAAAAGCAGGATTGCTTCTTAAGAGGAACAGCAATTTGGACCCCAACTGCAAAATACTCTTCAGGGCATCCAAAAATGCTTTCTGATGAAATATCTCTTGGTCATAAGAATAATTAGACCTTACTCCCACTTATCAGATAGGGCACAACCAAGAGGTCCACCTGAGGCAGCAAGATGGAGAAAAAGGACCTAATTTCCCCTCTTCTACCTGCTCCAACTAGAGGAGCAAGCTGGCAGGACATATGTACACAATATGCTACACACTTTTTTTTCGCCAAGCAGTTCCAATCTTTCTATACAAGAGAACTCTTATGGTAGAAAAGGATACAGCTTTAGAGCAGGACATTTAAAAGGGCATCTGTCTACCAGGCAGCAAAGTGAAAAACTGTAATCTCTCTTTTTTTACCATGAAGAACTTGTTCCCACCAGTTAACAACAGCAGTTGCTGTTGGGGTTAAAACTGTCAGTACCAATAAAACCCACATCCACCTGCTCTCCAGATTTGAAGTGAAGGCAGTTGTATTCACGTGCTGATGGTGAGACCACTTTTGTCTTCCTGCCCTCAGGACTGAAAGCAGCATCCATTCCTACTGCTAACCCCTTTCTGCATGGAGATACCAAATCCCATTTAAGCACCCCACCTCTACAATGGATGCTCTACAATGCTGCCAACTGTTTGACACATTGAAAATGAAGACTGGGATTCCTCACACTCATTTTGTATTTAGCTGTTCCTAACAAAGGTGAAGCAAAGTGTCCCCAACTGCTCCTGCCCCTCTAGGCCTGTAATAGACCAGCTTCAGGGAACTTAGGTATTTTTTTAAAAATGAGGACCTCAGAATCCCACTGAGATATTTCTAGGGAAGAACCACCCCCTAAACCAGCAAAAAATTTCATAAAGAAGCCATTATTTTCCTTTCCTACGTTTAAATCTGGAGCCAGGCCCTCATATTACTCCAGCCTCCTGGTATTAAATGATTGATTTTTCCAGTTGGGAGTATTGGATGTACTTCTTGTAGACACTTCTCATTTGGGACCTGACTCAATTCATTATGTTGAAAGATCTCTTCAGGCTGCATCCTCTCCAAGGCAATATAAGTAACACCCACACCAGCCTTATTTGGGGGGGCAGAAAACCCCAGTTCTCAAGACAGAACTCATCATATGGATACACTGCTGATGCAATGTGCAAAACAAAAGTAGGCTCCAAGGAAAAAAAACTGAGTGAAGTCCATACTTGATCTCTGTACATGCATGTCTGAAAATGAACAGTGAGAAGCAAACCTTGAGTGAATGAGACCCACCAAGTAAAAAATAACCCATCATCACCCATAAAATTATGTGATTTATCCCAAATATATTTTAATTAATTTTAAAAATTAATTAAAATTAATTGGGATAAATCACATAATTTTAAAAAGCCTTGTATCAGGCTTGCCTTGTATTCAGACTATCTGAAGCACCTAAACTCAGTACAATCCAGAGGACCAAGTTTGGGAGTTTCATTGTGTACTATCAGGAAAAATGGGCTGAAAATATAGTATGGATACTTGAAACAGCTCCATACTCCCACTCCCTCTCCCTCCCTGAACATACAAAAAAATCCAGAAGGCAGCTGTGTAGATATTTATCTAGCTATGAAATTTCTACCAAGACAGCTAATAATGCTTTAAAACTCAGACACAAGCCCTCCAGGACTTTTTTTAGAAGTTACTTTTATTAAAAAAAAAAAAAAAAATGAGAACTGAAGTACCACTCATGTTTCCAGAGAGCTTTTGTTAGGGCAGAATTAAAATTAACATGTTAGATAAACATGTTGCAACAGTCATGTGAGCTTATAGGAAACAACACACATTCCCCACCCTGAGGTCTTTATTTTTAGTGCAGAAACCAGGTTGATATAGCAACAGAAAACATCCCAGCCACAGACATTCACCCAGAAGGCAGCCCAGGAAGGTCAGCTAACATCAAGCTGGATTTCAGGAGACAAGGATTCCAGGTAAAAGAAGGAGAGATTTAAGAGTCTTTTTCTGCAAGAGTGGGAAGATTCTAGATGCAAGAGATGGGTTGTAAAACATAATTAAGAGGAACTGAGGGTCAGAGACATTGCAACAAAATGACATTGGAATTTTTGAGCTGCACAGCAAGCATGTTCAACCAGTTCTAGGTATCCTTAGCTATTTCTGAAAGGCCCACATCTCCCCATCTCAGCAGACACATGCCTCTAAGTTTAAAGAGCTACAAGTCAGAAATTCACGCTGGGCCAGTCCCAAATCTTCAATGCAGTAATTTTTAGTCCAGGGACATATTAGCAGCATATGAGATAGCTCAAAATAATAGACAAAATTCTTATCCTTCTGAAAGCAGTAATGTGACACCATGGAGAAAGCCTTAGGTAAGGACTCTTGTACCCTAGGTTCTGTTCACAGCCCTGTAAATGCTCTTGGACAAGTCACTTCAACCCTTTCTGCTTCACTTTCATCCATACAGAGAGGGAGAGACGTGGCTCCTTCGCAAAACCACTTGAATCGATTAAAAAGTACAATAAAAAAAAAATTACTCCTTGTATTTCTTGTTCAAATCCACAAGCTGTAGGTAAAGGCTTTGTGGTGGGCTTTGTATAATTAACTATAACCATGTTCTCAAAATATTTCTTGTTCTCTCACATATATTAGGAAGCAAAAGCTAGGGAGAATACTGTCCATTTGTACTTAATTAAAAGTCACCAATTAAGTTGGGGGGGTTGTTGGTTTTTTCTTTTCAATTTTCAAAATTTTTGTTTCTGAATAATTTTGAAGTAGAGCTTTACGCCATCATACACAAGTTGAAGGCAGTCCTTACTTACATTTTGTGAACCCCTTAGAAGTAATTCACAGATCACAGATTCATTGACATCTGTTATCCTAGATTTGATCAACTGTTAAAGCAATACCCACATCTTCAGGGTAAGGATGGGTCATGACAAGTTAAATGAATCTATCCCATAAAAAGCATTTCTAATAAGCTCTGAAGCAAGGCTTTTCAGGTTGATAGTAGACATATACATTAAATAGAATAAAATAGTGGTGATTCCTGCAGATCACTCTGGCCTCAATCAGCCTTGTTGACTTACCACTTTGCACTGTCCCATAGTAATTTCCCAATCCTGTGGCAAATTTCTTTATTCTGTAACCCCACCACCTCTAATCTCACAGCAATACTCTGGGATTATAGAAAAGAAACAGTGATTCACTATCTCGATATTTAAGTTGTTTTAACTGTTTTCACTTTAGAGAAAGTCAGCCAACTCAAAGTTGCTCTTCTGTCTCTGCACATCACTCTCACAAACAGGAATCCCCTCCATGACAACTTGCACTAGATCTCTCTGTGAAGCTTCCTCATCTCTAACTATTCTATGCTAACACATAATTAACAAGTTACTGTTATCACTAAGCACTCTGTGGCATCTCTTCCTTCATGCAGGAAGGAAGGTGATCTCTTCAAAGCAGCAGCCAACTCTTCAAGAAACAGAGAACCAGTTATCATTAACATTTAAATACACACTCATTTGAAGTTCAGTGCAGCTCAGAAGATGGTCTGAATATGATGAGCTAGCACTTGACAACTCTGTCCAAATTGCTTATGCTATAAATGCTCCAAGCAAGCTCCTCACCCAGGTCTTGCACCTTTCTGTTCATAATGTGAGGCTGTTCAAGGGTCACCAAAAGGTGATTTGTGGCCAACATAACCAGCCCAGCAAGCATTTCTATTGTCGACAATTATGCAAAGAGATCACTGTACAGTTTAGCTCCACTTCCCATTCCCTCTCTTCCCAATTTAAATAAAGAAAAAGCTGTCTTGACAAAGGCAAAATTATCTTGCCAGTATAAATCACACCCACATTCAGGAATGCCTTATTAGCACATCATACGGGATGGCTTAAAGCACCTCCACAGTGGTCAACACAATGAAGCCCAAATTATTAATTTGGGCTTTCAGTGCCATTTCCATCACAGAATAGTCTTTTCCTTCTCAGAGGCTTTACAGCAGCAAGGAAGACACAGGATTGCAAAGTAGAACATTTTAAAGACTGACAAACAAACCTGAAATTATGGCCAAGTCCCAGACAGGATACATTTAACAGCTATGAGAAACAGATACAGAGATTTAGTCAATAATGTTTTGATGAGTTTTCAGGCTTTCTACTGTTTAGCCTTCTAAAGTACAGCCAAGAATGTCAGACAAGAGTACTGCAAGGATTTCTTTACTGCAAGCCTTGTAAGCAAACACTGAATACTTACAGGAATCACTTTTTCTGCACCAGTAATTTATTGAGTCACTGAATCAACTCTGTATAATTCAGCATGAGGTTTTTATTGCATCAACTCAGAGCATTTATCCCAAACTTCTGCATAACTTCTATAGATTGCCCTTGATGTATTTTGGTTGTCGGTGAGAGTACACCTTGGACCTTAAGGAGCTAATTACAGAAAGTGTTTTTGTAGGCCAGGAAACCATTCAGTTTCAAACTAGTGCAAGACTTCTTAAGGAAGTTTAGAGTTTGCTTCAATAAATAAAGTTTTATTCTAGTATCAGAACCTATAGATTCTTGAAGGCTCTCTGAAAATCAGCTTGTCATCCATCCTTGAACAAGCTTCAAAGATTCAGAGAACTAAAAAAATTGGAGTATACCTACACTGAGCAATTTCAGGTAATCTTGTGACCCCAAGAATTCATTTGCTTGGTGAAGAGAGCACAACCAGAACAGCTGAACAGAAATGGATTCAAACAGTTGAAACACTCCAGTTTAAAGATTAGAAGTTTCCAGTGAGGGGAAAAAAACCCTTAATCAGTAAAAACACAGTAAATTCAGCACCATACCTGGGTATGATTATTCTTCCCATTCAAGAGTTAAAGCAGAGTTTCACAATGCTAATACCAAAAATAAAAAATACTTTAATGATATTTACATGTAATTATGTAGCTCTACCGAATGTTCAGTACCATAGCCTAGTAATCACTATGACAGAAACTGGCCCCAAACAGATTGATGGTTATATTCTTTTTCTCTACAAAGTTCTTCTCACAGGAGCTTACCTTCATTATCTCTTCCCCTAATATCAGGGCATTTGGCAAGAATTATTTCTCTTGGACATAGAAAAACATCCTCTACTATTTCTGCAGTCATTCTTTAGGGCAACAAAATGCTAAGCACTAAAAAGTGCTCCTTAACAACTACTGAGATTTCTCACACATTTATATTTGGTCTAATGTGAACTGAGAATTAGAATTTCACTGTCATTTCCTTTGGAATCACAAGTGTAAGTGTTTTTAAAGCTTTTTTCTTTTTAAAAGCTGTCATTTTCTTTAGCTATATTATACCTTCATTTGTCAGCTTGAAACAAGCTCCTACCTAATGTGTTTTTAATTACCATCATTTATTTACATTTTATACCAGATAACACTCTTTTGCTTTTCAGGCATAGACAAGGGCCCTGGTTCCAGGAGCTCCCAGAGCTCAGTTTAAGTAGGACTCCACACAAACCCACCTTCACAACATTAGAAGCAGATTCCTGAGCAACCCCACAAAGAGATGATCTCTTCCTTACTGCCTGGGTTATGCCATCCATTTTATTAAGTGACTCCTGAAAAGAAAAAAGACCACAGCTAGCTTCGTTTACTTCTTTTCCCTGCTCTAAGGCCATCAGCTGAGCACCAACACAACAAATATAATAAAGGAAAAGCCTCATACACTTCTCTGAAGCCCAAACTAAAGAGCGTTATCGTTGTATTGGGAAAACACAGCACAAACAAGAGTGGGCACAGCGGCCAAGGAATATACACAAATCCAGAGGGGAAAAAATGGTTAGCAAGCAGCCAGGAAGCCGAAACGAGCCGGCACCCACAGCACGGCTAATCCCAGCCCAGGCAGGGTTACCAAGGCGCAGAGCACCACAACAAGGCACCGTCGCCAGACGCCCGCCCTCTCTCCTTCATCACACACGGCCTGAGCGGAGCCTGCCAGACCCCTCCGCTGCCCGTGTGCTGCCGGCGGCTTCCGGGCTGCCCCGGGCCCGGCTCCCGCGCCGGTTCCTCACAGGCGCTGCCACCACCACAGCCGGGCCCGAGCGCCGCCATTGCCGCCCCACACGCGCGGCCCCGGCGTTTTATAGGCACCGCGCCGCCCCACCCCGCGCCGTGCCGCCCGCCCGCCCCTCCCCAACCCGCGCACCGATAGTACGGCAGCGCCCATTGGCCGCGCCGGCGCCGGCCGTTTGTGTGGGGCGCGCCGATTGGCGGAGCGCGGCCGCCCAACGGCCGCCCGCTCGCGAGCGCGTCCCTGGGGGTGTCAATGGCTCCTCCTGCCACGGAGCAGCGACGGGCCTGAGCCGGGCAGGACCGCGGGATCGCCGGGGGCCGGGACGGGGGGGGCGCGGCGCCATCGTCCCCCACAGCAGCGCTGAGAGAGCCGGCGGCTCCTTTGCCTTCGAGCGAGCCGGCAGCGGCGGCGGGACCCGCGCCCGGAGATTTCCCCCCCGCCCTTCCCTGCTGCCCGCGCCTGCGAGGCGGCCGCCCCGGGGCTCCCTCCGAGCGCCCCCGTCCCCGCCGAGGCACCGGTTGCCGGAGGATTCCCCCCCTCCCCTCCCGCCGCCCACACGAGCCGGCAAATGAACTCGGTCCGAGCCGCCAACAGGAGACCCAGGCGAGTGTCCAGGCCGCGCCCGGTGCAGCAGCAGCAGCAGGAGAGGAACAACGCCGCCGCCGCCGCCGCCGGGGATCGGGGTAAGCCGGGCTCGGGGCCCGCCCTGCGCGGAGACCGGCAGGAAAAGCCCAGGCTGCTTCACCCTTGGCTCCCGCTCAGGCCGCGCTTTGTTTGGCTCGGGCTCTGCCCCGGCTCGGGGGGAGGCGGGGGCTCGGCCCCTTCCCGGGCCGGCGAGGGGGGAGCGGATCGCCCGCGGCCCCTCGGGACAGGACACCCCCCCGAGCCCCCGCCCCGTCCCCGGGGACCGCGAGCGGGCGAGCCGCCCTCTCCCCCCGGGAACACCGGAGCCTCCCCGCGGGGAGCGTCGGGCCTGGCCCTGAGGGCCGCGGGGGGAGAGCGCCTGGGGGGCTGCGGGGCGGGGGGAGGCGATGGTGTCGGGCCACTCTCGGCGGCACCTTCCCCGAAATGGTGTCCGGGGGCGGCGGCCCCGGGTCTGGCCGAGGCTCCGCGGGGCCGGGCCCGCTGCGCCGCGCCTGCTGCGCAGTTCGGGCTCCGGCTCCAGCGGCGGCGGGGGGGCCGCGGCCCATCGGCCATTGATCCCCCCCGGCCACGCCGCCCCCGCCACCCCCGAGCGGAGCGGGGGCTCGGGCCGCCCGCAGCCCGGCCCTGCCCGGCCGGGGCCTAGCCAGAAAATGTTGACAATTGTGAGCTAGTGGGGGAAAGCACCATTGTGTGAGGGCATGAGGAAGCGGCGAGGTGGGATTCGCCCCTCATGGAGCCCGGAGCGGGGTGCGGGGGGGCTCGGGGGTGGCGGCCCCTCGGGCCTGTCGCTGTCGCCCCAGTGGTGGCTCTGGGGGTGCCGCTGTGCCTGTGCTCCGAATGTGCAGGGCTGCTGGTGGCTGAGCTTTTTTTTTTTTTTTTTTTTTTGAAGGCGAGATGGGGGTGGGATTGGAGGAGACATTTTGCATGTCTTATCTGGTGGATTAGATTTTAATTTTTTATGCATTACCTGTCACAACTCCGGCAT
Organism: Agelaius phoeniceus; assembly: GCF_051311805.1. Classification (NCBI taxonomy): domain Eukaryota; kingdom Metazoa; phylum Chordata; class Aves; order Passeriformes; family Icteridae; genus Agelaius; species Agelaius phoeniceus. The sequence goes on along the minus strand of NC_135267.1, from coordinate 104,287,529 downwards.
GATAAAGAAGACTGATCCGTGGTGCGGTCTTAGGTGTACAAATGCCTTTTTAAAATTAAAAAAAAAAAAAAATCTTCATTGTCAGCTGAATGTCTTTTGTTTGAATATCTAGGATATCGCGTTCAGAACAAGGTGTTTTAACTACGGAGATGCGTCGCGATAAATATTTTAGTGCATTTTATGCAATCAGAACATTTTAAGTAAATGAGGTAAAGAAAATTTAATACGAAGAAGTATTTTTAATTCTCCATTCCTCTCCCTCCCCTCCCTCCCCTTCCTTCCCCCGCCCCCCCTCGCACACATTGGTCAGAGAGCAAAGAATGTTACCCAGACCAGATTGCTGTGTATATAACCAGAGGATGTGATGTCTTATGCCCAATTATGGGTCTTGTGTAAACCTTCCAAAATCTTCAGTAATTATATGATTAAAATGACTTCTCTGGTATACTGACATTTAAAAGAAAAACAACAACACAGAAAATAAAGCAAAACAACAACAAAAAAAAGAACTTCCTCTCAAAGACATGCACTGAGGGTTTTCATCATCGACGTTCCATATGCAGAATATAGGCATTTTTTCAACCTCATGACTTACTTTGCCTTTTAAACAGATGAAAATACAACTTATAAAAGGCATCCAGAATGATGTGCTTATGGATTAAATTCAGTGATTATTCAGTTTTACGTTGGACTGCCACTGTTCATACGATACTAATTTGCTAAAGATACAGGCAGAAACTTTCTCTATTGAAATGTGAGGCTGCAGTGTATTTGTATTACTCTGATATTTCTGGAACTCTGGACTCACCTATTTTTTTATTCTTTTTCTCACATTGTTCTTATGGTTCACATGGTTGACCACTCAGTGGTGATGAAATTATAGCAAAATCAAATCCCATGGTTTGTGGAAATCACCGTTTCATGTGGATCACTGCTAGCTTTTTCCTTGCATTTTTGAAGGTCAGTTGTGCTAGTCTCACTTGCCCAAAAATGTGTCAACAGCATTAAGATTTTTTTGTCACTAGTGTTCTATCTGCATTTGGGGGTGTCTCTAGTGCAGTTTCTGTTCTATCTCAGGATTTGCAAGGTCTGATCCACTATATCTGGAAGGTAATTTCAGTTTTACCTGTGACTTTGATGGCTTTGTGCAGGGCTATTGCAGTAAAGGCTGATGAATTATGCTACTAAATTAAAAGCCAATATGCTGGGGTTAGACTATACCATGCAAATCAGTGTTGACTTTTTTCACCTTTATTCCCAAGCAATGTAGGTCATCCTAAAAAAGGCTGTACAAAAGAATCAGTATAAGTTATTAGGAAAGGGTTTCTATTGAACTCAGATTTAAATTTGTAAAAAAAAACCTTTTACTGGATACTGTGAGTGCAGCTGTGACTGAACAAAAATTATTTTTTGTTACTGTTAATTTCTTTCCTCCTTCATATTACAACTCTGTGCTTATAGGCACAGATATCACGGGACAGAGTTGATAATACAGCTCACAGTTAATCTTTGGAACTTCTTGTTTCATATCATTAAATTGCTTAGTAAAACATGTACTAGGTCTTGAGCTTTATTTATTATTTAATGCTGCGTAAGTAGACAGTGTTTTACAACTGAGTAACAGCTGTTACATGTTCACTGCTGGGTAAAAATCAAGTTATGATGCCTATTGTTAATAAATTGATCACTGAGAAAAAATACTTTTCTAAAAATCCTTCCTCAAAGGCTCCTTATAAGAATTTAAAAATCATACAAAGCTGTTCTTTATACTGAAGTAATTCTCATTTTATGTGTGTAGTAGGAACAAATCTAATGAATATATAACCATGCTGTCTATAATATGCATTGATGAACAATACCTGTGTTCTGATTAGTGGGGGAGATCATAAATGATTGCAGCTAAAAATATTTTCTCCCCCAGACTCACTGCGTTGTTCAGCCAAGATAAGATGTCATCAGGACACGCTTCCCAAGATGTTTTGCCTTATGCTCTGCTGTTCACACCTCCCTCCATCTAAGTTAGCCACTCTGGCTACACCATGCCACTTCTGTTCTACCTTCTCCCTCCTGATCTCTCCTCAGTCACCAGTGGGGTTACCAGTGGTTTATTCAGTGGTTTTGCTATTCTGCATGAATGATACAGAATAGATGTGTCCTTTTATTTTCTTTAGGACAAAGGTCTACCCAAAAGGAAATCTGGACTCGGTAATGTTTATGATTAAATATTCCCATGTTTGCTTATAGTGCTGGTTTTTTCTTCCTTGATTGTAGAGGTTTGGCTAGTTTTGCTAGGAAGAAGACAAGGTTATACACTTACTTTAAAAGACCAAAAGATCTTGTCCGGAATGCAGCTGAAATTGTCAACCTCAGAGCTATCACATGAATATTTTTTTCTTGTTTCTCTTCTTCTCAAAATAATAACTCCATTAGTGCATATGTGCCTGTGTAAAACCAGCACATCATTGGCTGTAGTACTAATGAGGTTTTGAGCTGCATGTCCAGAATTAAGTGCTCTTAGGCTTGGCTCCTGTGTGCTGATAAGTCCCCAGCTGCATCTGCCACGGTGCTGCTGTTCCCTGCTGCCGGTGTCCATGTGACAAGGCAGGAGCTGGCTCCGAGCTGCCTGCACCAAATGCTAACTGCCTTTTTTTTTTCCCCAGGTTGATTTTTGGCACGAGTGCTGCTACAAGGGAAGGGATAACACTGAACGCCTGTGGGTGTGGTGGGACTGTGGCAGCTCCATTTTAGATTGGGTTAAGCTGGGTCAATACTTTTGGAGCTGAGGCAAATTTAATACATGCATGCTGTAAACCTACCGTGCAAGTTTGCTTCCCCTCCTAGCCCCAATCTATTTTGCAGTGAAAACAAGATAGATACACCCATATAGTCTGTGTGTCACTCTGCAACTTCTGAACTTGTTAGCTCGTTTAAACCAAAGTTGCCAAAGGGGTGTGAAGTTTTTTGGCTGGGCAGAGGACGAAGACAATGAGGGAAAGACATTTATAACTCACCCTCTTCTACCCATGCCAAGAAGCAGCAACCAGCTGGCCTGTCAGCACACAAGGTAATTGAATTAGTCATTTGTCTGTATAGGGGACACGAGGGCTTGACAGACTGGGAAAAGGAGTGGGTTAGGCTGTGTAAAACAAACATGCAGAAAGTAAACTCCAGTAGAGTTCTTGCTCACAACATTTGAATTTTGTAATGTTGAGATAAATATCTTAGGAAAGGTAAGGAGTGTTTATTTGGCTCTGTTTCAAGTGTGTGTGTGAAAGCACATGCATTATTATATATGTTTTGTTTTGTATGTGCTAAAGGCTTATTTGGTGGGTGCAGGGCAGTAACAGTAACTGAATTAAATTATTCTTATTCTGAAGCAAGTGCACAGACTTGCATCAAAGAACCTAAATGGGTTTCAGTTTTTGTAGGGTCACCCCTTAAGGCGAGAAGTCAAGTCAGGCATCAGTTGCTCCACATGGAAAGAAATCTAGTTAAGGCTTTTCTCTTATTTCTTGAAAGTGAGTCACGGGCTGGGAAAAGATATTGAAATAAAATTATTCTTTTTGCAATGAAAAGTTTCCAAAGTCTACCTTACAGATAACAATTTGGAGTCTATAAACTTGGTTCTTCAAGTACAATTTCCGTTTCCCAAAGCCTCATTCTGCATTAGGAGTGCAAAGGAGTATCCGTGTACCTTTGTTGTCCTTCATATAGGACAAGTGCCTAAACCTATGCTAAAGCTTTCTATTTCAATTGGAGAGATCAAAATCAAGTGTATTTGTTCTTGGCATACACAGTAGTGTTCATTGCCTATAGTCTTGGTATATTTTACTCAATCATAAGACTATTAACATCTGTTATAGTTTCCCAGAAATACCAAACCTTTTTTTACTTTCTGTGTGACAAAAACTTGGAGCCCAGTGGTTTAAGAGATAATGAAGCCTCCTCCACGGGTCTATTTTATATCTTTGTGGTTTGGGGAAAGGTTATGCTCTGTGCCCCCCTCCTTGCTCTGGTGCTTCCTGGGACAATCACAGCTACAGAGTAGACCAAAGCTTGCAGTGTATGTCAGGCTTTTACTGCAGGTGTGCAGGCATGAAGCATCTCATTTGTTGAGCATAAATAAACATTCTGTGTGCTGGATGTGAGGCTTTGATGTAGATGCATGGAAGTGGAGCCCTAGGAAGGCTGTGTCAGGCCAGCAGCTGCCTGGGAAGGTCAGGCTGGCAGCCTGCTTTCATGGCAGCTCCCTCCGCAGCGTGGTGAGCCCGGTGTGCCTCACGAGTGCTGAATGTGCAGAGCCACTGCTGGGCCGGGTGTTTGCTCAGCACACTGAGCACACACACTCACAGAGGTGGCATCCCAGGGGCTGCCGCTGCAGCCAGGACAACTCTTTGGCCCACACTCTCCTCTGGGTCCCTGGGTAATTGGAAGGAGGATGCACCAGGTGCGTTGTTAACGTGCATCACCTGTGGCAACACTTAAACTTCCTCTCGCAGGCCTTGCCTGTAAACTCTTTGGTCTGCTAGGAAGAGGAGGTAGTGTGCTTCTGTAAGGTTTCTAAATTGCATTGATTAGTGATTAAAGGTATTTAGCCTTACACATTACAACAGATGCAATAGGAAAATTAACCCAGAGCTGCACAACATATGGATAAAAAAAGAAGCAGAGGTGAACTGACTGAACTAACAGGAATTGAGAAAATGGAAGGTTTGTCAGTTGAATTTGTCATTGCCTAATCTTTTCACAGTTTCAGATTATTAGGTATTTCTTTCTGTTTCTTGTGTGATGTTTCTGCATTCAGCACTTGGATTGGAAGGGGAGTAAAATGTGGTGGTTCTTGCTCATGATACCACTGTGGTATCTGAATATAATCTAGGCTTTTAGTATGAGTCCTTCAGTTCTTGTGAAATGGGGGCCAAGGAGGGGGGAGGGAAAGAAAGCAAATTAAAACATGCAGTGAAATTACAGAGTATCAAAATTCTGCTTTTGTAGTATATTATTGCTTTTAAATTTTTGTTGAAGAAAAGAGTGAGTTCTAGATGTGGGTTCCTAACTAAAGAAGATGTTCTAGAGGCATCTTCTATTATGTGCCTTGTACTTCCTGTTAGAAAGTTTAATTAACTTTTCTTGAGATGATTAAAATATATGATTCTGGAATCCTTCATAAAAGATAGCTTGAATAGTAGTTATTGTGGTTCCTCTCAATAACAATTTTCCTGATTATAAAAATCAGGAAATTCCCTGTTCTTAAAATTATTATTCATTTGTGGGTAGAAGCTAGGCTAAACAGGCAATGAACACTTATAAAACCTGAAGTTCTTTCAGTAGGCTTTTGGGGACTATTTTTTGTGCTCTCCTCTGAGAGACTTCCTTTTCTTGCATTTTTCCAAGAGAGCTAAGTAATTGTGGAGCCTGTTAGTTAGAGAAGGAGGTTGTCCTGGTTCTCCTGCTTCTAACTTCATGCTCAGCCTTTGCCTTGCTTTGACACCCTTAGCTCCCTGAACCATATCACCACAGAAACCAAGCCTCCAAAGCACTGTGAGTAGTGACCTGCTGCTTTAGCTGTTGGAGCTCTCTAACTGCAGGGTTGGGTGAGTAAGAGAACTGCCCATCACTGGGACTGGCCCTTGCCCTCACAGGTCACCCCTAGATCAGCTTGGCTGTGCTGTGGGGTTGGAGCCTGCCCCAGTGCCTGGTGCCAGTGCTGTGTGTTTGAGAGGAGCTGTTGCAATGCTGCTGGGGCTCTGTGCTGTGGGACATACAATGAAACCTTCTGTTCGTTGTTACAGAAACCTGCAGTTTCCATTCCGTTGCCAGGTTTGTCAGGTCCCTCTGATGTCTTGTATGTGAGAGTTCAGGCACTGCTTTGTTCTGGGAGCTCAAAGTGCTGCATAGTTGAGCTCTGCCTGGAAACCTTGTCACTCAGGCTCCTGGGTTTGTTTCTGTTGAGCTCTCTACCTTGACTCTATGTAGGTTGTTCCACAGAAGCCTGTATAGATATGCTTCCCATACATACCGGATATCTCTGGTATTCCAGTATCAAAATAATAGTAGTGTTTATCTTCTTGCACAACCAGTTCTGTGTTCCAAAAAACTGATTCAGCTGTACCATGTGAGTGCCAGTCTAGTGCTGGTAGAGCTTATAGACCTTTTCCTCACTTTTTCTGTGCTGACTGACTGCATTGAGCTTGGTGGGTACATGCAGCCTAGAGAGCTGAGCACTCCTGAGAATGAGATTGGAAAACAAAAGCTTGGGTTTTATCCTACTTTGAATTGCCACTACATGGCAACAAGGCCAAATGAACAACTGTACTTGAAATTCCTATACTTATTTTAAATAACCACTGTCCATGCCAGCAGAAGAGCTGAATTTGCAGTCTCATGGTCATGGTACTGTGTGTATGGTTTTATACTGAAGGGCTGATTAGCATTAATAGGTCACGTTACAGAAACTATTTCCTTTTGGTAATCCCAGTTTGTAGTATTTGGAAACAGCCTGTTTACCTTAAGGGCTCTCATCTGTGGGTTCTCTTCTGTTGCTTGTTTTCAGCTTATGCATCCAGAAGCAAAGGTTCCAGGGTTTAGTGTCTTGCTTTCTGAATAGGGGTGAGTTGTAGCTCTACAGCAGGTCTACATTTCAAGCCAGCTTTGTATTTGGACAGGTTATTGTAGGATGACAGGTTACCATATGTCAGCTGATCTGGGGTGTCTGATTCACAGTAATTGTTCATGTGTATGCTCTTAGCCTGTGGCAAATGGAAGGTAATTTGAGTTAGCTTGACCCTCTTTCATTATGCTCTTGCAAGGCACTCCCTTCTCCATGTGGATTGTTAGACCTGCTGAAGAGCCTTGGCTAAAACAATAATGCAGTTTCTGTCTCTCAGCTAGTTTGGCTGTAGAACAGCAGGATGAGGACTTCACCACCTTCCTATATTGTTGTGGTTTTGAGACCATACCTTGCTGAAGAAATAAATCCTACAAAGATGCTATCCTGAAAACCAGTCAGATGTTACAATTGCCAGGTGTGTTTTTCTTTAGCAGAACATACAAAGTTTTATTAGTGCATTTATAAACATATAGAACAAGTTGTTTATTTCACAGTATCTTGGTATACTTCTTTCTTGTTTTTGAAGAAGTACATTTTACCTTGATTTCTCTCAGATGATGCTTGGTAATTGAAATTCTAACACTGCAGTAACAATTTTCGATGTTCTCATTCAAAGCCTATTGAAATCCCAGCTAACTGAAAAATTCCCATTTGCCAGAAATGGTGCTTAAATTTGATCTGAAATGACATGAAAGGTAAAACAATTGATTTTCTTTTTAGTGCCTAGTTCCTATTTGAAATTTGATTTTGCAACAGCAAATCCAGTCCAGTCTGGTTCATCAATAATTGTTAAAAATCTAAAATACTACTTAAATGTTTATGGGAAAATATTTTTCAGTAGTGTGATACTGCCATCCTCTCTTGCTGCCTTAGTGAATTCTTTAGGCTCCCAAAGAGAAACCCAGAACTGTCTCTTGAATCTATTCCATTTCCTCTTCTTCCACAGATTAATCTCTTTACTTAATTACTGCATTACTGGTCCTGTGTGTATATAAAGTATCCTTCCTATTTTTTCGTTCTTATTTGGTCAATAAATGTTTTTTTCTAGGAGATAATTGGGTAAAATTTACAGTTCCCAAGCTTCTTGTACTTGGAAAAGTCAGAGGAAATGTGTAAATTTCTTCTTTAATTGGAATTTGAGATATAAGTCTTGGTGCAGACTTGTAGTCCTGTGAGAAATAAATAGTTGGGAAGTTTATCAACATACCTTTAGAAAGTTAGGTTTGTCAAAGTACCTTTAGAAAGAACATTATGCTGCAGAAGCATGGGAAAACTTCAGATTTTAGTCATTGTTTCCAAGAACTGGGGACAAAATTGAATGCTTTGTCCAAATAAGCCTCTCCTGACAATTGGGAAAGCAGGAGGCCAGAAAGGTGACCCAAATGCTGTTGGGTCATCAATGTAAATTGCGTGTAGTGGCTGCTCAAATTAATGTTTGCTATTTCCTTCAGTTGTTGCTGTCCTGACGAAGGACTGCAGCTCTCGGATGGTTGTTACATTAATCCTGGTCAAGATGTGATGCCTCACCTTTCTCTGCAGGTGGTAGGATCTGTGACCATGTCCTTGGACATGCATCCACACTCTTTGAAGAGCAGTTATCCAAAATAAACCAGTTACTCTGAAATTTTGTTTGCTCTATTTGGACCTGTGTTGGCTGCAGCTGTCCAAGATGAGACCATAGGTAGGGACAAGAGGTAGCTGAGGTCCATCTGTTATGACTTTGGAAGAGCAAAGGTCCAGAACAACTGCCATGTGTGAGAGTGCATAGTGGTTTTTCCATCACAGAAGAACTGCTTTTCATGGAACCACACACTGGTTTGGGTTAGAAGAGACCTTAAAAATCATCTAATTTCAATTACTAATTTCCCTCTTGTATTAAGATCCATTTGGAGCTTCCTCTGGTTCCATTTTTGAGTCTCCCTAAAGCTCTACGATAATTGAGCCTCTAAGGTACGTGCCTTGGATTGCTGTTGAGAGAACCTCCTTCAACACAAGAGTTGTTTGGCCAGCTAGGCATCAGTGGGAGGAGAGAGGATTAGTGCTTTGGGCTACTGTTGCTGTCAGGATGACTAGAAGAAGAATGGGTGTGATTGTGATAATGGGTGATACCTGGGCAACTTCAAGTGGCCTTTGATAACAAGTTGAGAACCTTTCATATCTTGCCAAATATCTTCTCATTGATCAGCAGCTTGTGATCAATAATCTGCTGATACACTTGACAGTATCAGTATGGTTGTTGGTCATTGTCAAATTTAACCTGAGTTTGAAAGGTTTAAGTAACTGAAAAGGGCATATCCCAGTAGGTTCAGTGAGTGTCTATGTAATGAAGCTCAGTTCTGAAGATCAGTTCCTCACAGTACTTGTCAGTGTGATGTTGGCTCTCCCATTTTGTCTAAATAACGCTTGAACATCTGAGCTTGTTAACTTTAAACAGGAGATAATGTTTGCTAACAGCCCCATACCCTCTAAAACTGTTTTTTAAATGTCAGAAAAGAAAGAGGAGGTGAAATTATTTTGATTTTTCGGTTACAGACAACCTAGCTTTTAATATGTAAGTTTAACGGAAAATGTATTGATCATACTAACATTGAAATCTGTAAATTTGTAAAAATGTGGGCAAAAGAGAGACAACAGAAAATTAGTTTCAAACAAATTTTTATTTTAAAATTTCAGTCTCAATAGTATGTGGTGTTCCAGTTCAAGATCAGTTTTCATTAATTTATTTCAAAAATACATTAATTTTTCAGCCTGAATTTTTTCTGGATAACTTTTTTTAGAAACTGAAGTTTTGAGTTTTCTCTGTGCTGTGGGTTGCTCATATGCTGATTAATACAGTGGAAGTTAAAAGTAGGTAGTGTGTGGAAAAAGCATGATTTTTAACTCCTCTTTTTCAAAGGCCTGCCAAACAATACCTGTTATCCATTGGTGCCGAGTGGATTCATTGCCATGTTCTTGGGTAAATCCCAGCAGACTGAGTGCATTGTTTTTCATTAATTTCAGTTGACACAATGACCAATATCACAAAGAATGCAAGAAGCTGCCAGTATTTTTTTGTGTGTATGTATAAGATTTAGGAATGTTGCACAGTTGTGTGGCATCAAGAATATTACCTGATTCATAGTGAATTTGGCACAGTGATTTTTCAGACTAAATACACTTCAGTTGTTATCCTAATGTTTCTTTCCTATCAGCAGCGTTGGCCCTAAGCATTCCTCTGGGCTACCACTATTAGCAAACAGGTAGTCTGGTGACATGGTGCTGTAATGGCTGTGAAGGGCAGAAATTTTCAACTCTTTATGGCACTTGCATGGTAGAAATAATTACCACTTTCATAACAAGCAAATTTTAAATAGTAAAACAGACAATTTCTTTTTCTTATTATCTTTATGATGTTTTGCTGCAGATGTAGTCAGTAAAATTATGTATATATACCGAGTATTAAACATTAACTAAGATTTATTTCTTGTAACCTGTGTAGGGTCCTGTTGACAGAAAGATTGTTTTGAAATAATATAAATGCTGTGTGCATTGTGGTGGCTGGGGTAACTGCTTGAGCCTGGTTAAGATTTCCTTAAGATTTCTGGGACATATTTTGTCTTCTCCCCAAATTTAAAAGTACTACAGAAATGGCCAAGTACATTACAGAAAATGAATTTTAATGTCTACCTTTTGAAATCTGTGTATGGTTTGAGAAAGGGCAAAGGCATCAGAAGAGCAGGGTTTAACAATGTGGTATCCTTCTTGGGTTGAGTTTTTTCTCTCAGTTAAAACCAAAAATCAACCTGCTCTTTTTTTATTAAAAGAGATAAGTGATATATTTCCTCCCAAGTCTTGCCTCTTCCTCCCTGCCGTCAGGTATTTTTCAGTATATATGGAGACAATTCTTAAGTATCCCATTCTGCAAACCCAGCTGGCAAAAATCTCCCCATCTAGATAAAATTTCTTAGAGACAGTCACTGTAGTAGACTTAGTGACCTTAAGAGTTTAAATAAGAATTTCTTTTAAGAGTGGATTTGTATGTATGTGTGCATATTTAATTTTTAAAGTGAGAGGACCAATTCAGTGGTTCTTTGTTTCCTCTTTTAGTATTTCTAGTAACAGCCCTGCAGTGGGTGGAGTAAGACTAATGAGCAGTTTCTAGTCCAGAAGGTTCCTGACTTACTGATCTTTTCACAGAAATCCTTACTCTTGTATATGCTCAGAGTTTACTTGGGAAAGAGCTGTTCAAGCATTCAGTGATGTAAAAAGAATACTAATCAGTGCACTCAACTTTAATCCTTCCCTTCTGCCTGAAGGTCTTGTGTTGGAGTTGCAGCAAACACGGGGAAATATCTGTTATTCTGCCACTAGTGAGTGCCTAGAGTAATTTCAGCTACTGGTAAAGGATCCCCTTTGTTTTACTAATTTGGATGTTTGTATTGCAGAGCTTGTGTGTCTTGCAGGCCTTTAGTGGTGTCTGTAGCTGTCATTGCACACCTGGGATGTTCTGATGTATCATTGTTCTGACATCAGCAGTGGGAAACGAAAGCATGAGGAAATGGCATAGCTTGCCCTAAGTCACCAGGGAAGTCTATAGGCACAGTTTCACTGATATTTTAAGCAGTGTGATTGCAAATGGCTACCAGAAGGGATTTTCTCAGTGATTTGCTTCTTCCTTCGTTTTAATGACTGTGTAGCTGTACAATCACTCCCACTGTGTGTGGGAGCTGGTGGGAAAAGGTCTGCACCCTCCTTTCTGGCAGTATTATACACTTAAATTGTTTTATCTTTATCATGGAACCACATCTGTGATAAAGCACAGAATTGAACGTCATGTCCTTGGGTTCCTGTGGTTGGTACTCCAGTTGTGAACCATGTGGTGTCTCTTAGTACAATACCTGTTTTCTTTCTGGGCTTATGCTAGTGCTCATCTTGTCCCAGGCTAAAATCTGGATGGGTGTACTGGGAGCTGTTGCTCTCAGTTGCCCTTTGTTCTGTGCTCCCAGCTGATCCTTGTTCAAGACAGGGATCACTGAATGGCTCAGGAATGGCTGTGGTGGTGCTTTAATCTTTCAGGGCACCATATGAAGGTAAAGGAGAGTTGCAGTTGGTTGGCTTAATTATGCTGGGCTGAAAACTGGAGCTGCTCTTGCAGTGCCACGTGAGCTGTATGGCCATCTGTCATTGGGGCACCAACTTACATTCTAAGGGGCAGCTGGCAGGGTTGAGGCTTGCTTTGCCTGGCAGACTTTTTTTTCTTTATTTGCCAGTGTGTGTCAGTCAAAGCCCTTATTTGTGGGTAAGGCAGAGAGTAAGGCTTGTTTTAACTGTTTGTGCAATTAACTTTAAAAACATCCCAAGAGGAACAGTGGGCATTTCTGTGAGAATAACTAATGTTCTTATTACTTGCATTCTGTGTCCTTATAGGCTCTTTTTTGTGCTTTTGAGATACAACATTGTGACAGTTGTGAAGCCATAGGTGTGCCTGTGGGTGCACTGAACCATACGTATAGCACAAGAAAATTACACATTTGTACTAAAACGCAGTGTGACATTGGGAAAGCACAAATACCAAAGGAAGTGCATTGAGAGATGACCTACAGCTCATGTGGAAGATTTAAGCTCTGAGATTTTGCTTTGGTTCTTCAGGAACTTCAGCATAGGCTTCTGAGTAGGGATGTGGGAACTCCTAATGGTATTGATCATATTGGCACATTGCTGTGAACAAAAAGAGAAAAAAACATTGGTAGCATTTTATCTGAGGAAGACTATGTGAGTTTATAAAAGGTAATGGTTGGGAAAACAAGTAGTTTAGTTTTTAACAGGAGAAAGCATTGCAGTTGGCAGTCAAACAGTGTATGGCTTTTAATTTGAAAAGCTTTGAATATTTTTATCAGAAAGGGAAGTACTGCTCCCTCTCTTTTTGTTTGGTGGTTGGCTCTTTTGTTTTTTCAAGACTAGGCATGAGTTAATGGTTTAGTGGTTCTGGAAACACTTAGCAAGTCCAGCATTTACATTGGCTTTACCTGCTGTAACTTGGTCATGCCTACAGCCCTCAGATGTGCTGGGGAGAGAGGCTAGGAAGCAACATAATTTAAACAATGGATTCCTAGTACTCAGAGGTAATCTGGGCTGCTACAGATGATGTTCTGCTCCAACTAGAACCTGCTACTGGCTGCCCTAAAAGGACCTTTGTAAAGATGGTACCTGGCATATGGGTGCTTTATCCACTTCTGTCCACTTCTCCATCCATTGGACCAGAGATTTTTAAAGGGAATATGTGCAACATGGATTGCTCTGGTATGAATCCATAGTTTGGTCTCAGAATCTGCCACATTGTTGATTGTGCCTTTCACAACCATGTCTAGGAGTAAATGGTAGGGCTTCCAGGCTGTTAAGGTTGAAGTCTTATGAATGTGCAATAGAACGTGTCTGAGACATCCCCTCATTGCTACATGTAGCTCAGAGAACAGTCTGGAATTTAAATTTTCCTTATATCTGTCCTACTAAATTATGTTGTTTGCTAGAGGAAAGAAATTTTTTTTTCTTGTACATGTGGTGGAAACATTTGACTTTAATAATTGCTTCAGATTTGCAGGGAATTATATTTAGTTCTCTGTACTTTTCAAAGTTGATTCAAAAAATAAAGCTGTAATGACTTGGAATAAAATGTTACAACTGTTCAGAAAGGGCACTGACAAAGTATTGTACTCATTTGTACTGGCAAAGTGAAGTTCAGTGGCACTTTCACAATTACTTCCAGCGTAATTATTTCTGATAAGGAACTTGACTGATACTGTCTGTATTTTGAGATGTTCAAGTCCATTACTTAGTTGCCTTGCTTTTGGTCTTTACTTGGGCACCATGCTCCCCAGTAGGACCACATCAGAGACAACTTCATGTAGGGACCTCCTGTCTGAGCCTGTCCCATCACTGCAGGAGGAAGTCCTGCTATTAGTATATTTTTAGTGTTTTTAACTTGTGTTTTAATACATATGTGCCTCCAGTGTCATTTGTCACTGAGTGGGGAGGAATGTGGCGATGGGACTTCGTCCCTCCTTTATATCTCAAGTCTGTTCTATGCTGGGAAACCAGAAGTCCTCTGTGTTTACAGTGAGACAAGTTGACAGTAAGGTTTGGCTTTATAAAAAATGAAAATTAATTTTGAATTGCTCTGTAGTGAAGATGATTGCACCTCTGTATTTGTCCACTACAGGCACAAAACAGATTTTTTTGCCACTTGTGTCGTTGACAGTTCTATTCCTGTGTTTGTTCTAGAAGTTTTCACTTTTTAAGAGTTTCTTCCCAACACTGTCTTAGCTGAAGATTTTCAGGACTTCAGCCACAATTGATTACTTTTCATTAAGGGAAAACTTCTTTTCCATTTGTTTCCTAAAGAACATAAGATATTTTAATAAGGGTTTTCTTTTGTCTTAAAATCTAAGCTTAAATAGCCAAACTGGATTTTGATTTTGAGATGCACATGACTTCTTTTATTTTTCTTCTTAAGTTTGAAGGCTCTGGTTCTCAAGTGTGAAATGTTATTAACAAAATTTCAGAACCTGTTATTTCATAGCTCTTCACTTTGTTCCCAGGAAGGATGACATTTTCTGACTAGTAAATGGCACTGTGTATAGCAGAGATGGTTCTTGCCCTTGGAATGCAGAAGACTCAGCTGCTGTGAAAGATGGTTTTAGTCTGTGCACCTAAGTGGTGCTCTTAAAGTCTTGTTAGCATAATACTGATTTTGTGTCCTTAATTACATGCATTCAGCAGTTCACTGCCTGGTAACAAATCTGGCCTGAGCTCTAAATATGACTTTTACTCTCTCAGTCTAGGTTGTTATAAATGTTTAATATTTTTTCATGCTGATAACTGCATTTGACTAGTGCACTTGATCAGAAAGTACCTAATTTGTTATTTCTGTCCACTGTATTTCTACCAGGGCTCAATCTGGTCCTGCACGATTTACTCCTCTGTGTATTTAATTAAAAGGAGCAGGTGTATGTTGCTTATAGGAGCCACCAGCCTCTTGCCTGGAGGCATTGCCTGGAGTTGCTTGTGGACTGTTCTCCTGGAGAGTGCCTGTGTTTTTTGAGGAATATGGATTGCTAGATTGCCCATGTCAGTTAAGGTAAAAGTTCTCAGAAGCAGCATTTGTTCCTACCAAAATACTGGTTTGTGAAGTTGTGAACAAAACCTCAGTAATCAACTAAACCTCAGAAAGTGAACCCAACCCACCATATTTACAGCATCTGGATGTAAGATGGATGGCGGTGTATGTGGAGGAAAATAAGTAAAGGTTGCTGTAGGTTACTTGTTGATTAAATTCAGAATGGTGAGACATAATGCAGTATTTTAAAGAAGTATTCTTAAAATATGTACTTTGTGTAAAACAATAATAAAATTACACGTGAACAAATTATTTAAATAAATACAGTACCATTTTTTGTATAAGTTTACTCATTCAACCTATAGAGTATGAACAGTTTGGTTTTTTAATTAGCCACAGTTTGAGAATAAACATGTCAAAAATTCAATCTGACAGTTGCTTAGAATACATCTTAAGACAATTTTTTAGCTATGTTGAGCATGAATATAACAAAGATGACTAATACTCCATGGGCTCAACCAAAATACAAGGGGAACATGGCAAAGCTCAATGCACTTATAAGCTGTCTTTGATACATATTAGAATATGGAGAATATCCCAGTTTTGCCTCTAGAACAGAGATGTAAGAATGCTGTACTTGATGCAGTATAATTAATATTTGACAAGTATTGTATGTTTTAGTTCAGTGAGGGAAAATACCCATTTATTTAGTAAGCTGGTTTTAACTGTGTTCATGACCTTTGTGGCATACTTGAAGTTGAGTGCACAAAATATATTTCACTTGCTGGAAATGTTTTGAATGCTTTTGATTTAAGAGCAACTCACAAAGGATTCTTTTCTTTGAGTCTCTAGTGATACTGAATCTGCTTGTGTCTGTGCTGGCACTTCAAATCTGACAGACTACATAAATGTAGTTATGTAATGGGGGGCTTTTTGTGCTTGCAAATGGACAGTGTCTTGCACATTCTACATGTGTAGGATTTGAAACTCACTGTGATTTGTTGTTCTGATTTTGCATCTATGGTCTTGCTGTCCCATGGTAGGCGTTGGTCTGTGGAGAAGGTGGATGTGGAGTGACTGTGTAAAGACAGGATCATCAGTCTGTAGATGCTTTGCATGCAAGGTTTTCCTCTAGGAACACTTAGACACTTCAGAGGCACTCTTCAAGGTAAAGATGCTAGGTAGTCAATAAAAAACCTCTTGTGTTTAGAAGTGATGTTTAGTACTAGATTGGTGCTGAATTGTTGGCATTGACCCGTGTTCCCTGAAGCACTGCAGTTCTCCAGGATTAAATTATACAGGAAATGTGAAAAGACAGGAGCAGAATGAAGTGGTTCTGACTCTTAATTCTTCTAAGAATTTAAGGTTGGTTCTTATTTTGGTTTTAATTAACTAGTATATGTATGCACACATGTGTAGCTCTTGCTATGTGACAAGAGTCTTGAACTTGGCTCCGCCTCCTGTGAGTCCTTTGAGAGTCTGAGATATAAAGTAGAATATCTTTTTCTGGAAATATTTTTCTACATGTGGCAAATGAGAGGCATCTGTTAAGGGAAGGTCATCTCTACAGCAGTGCCTCAGCTTTGTTTACTTGTTGATTTCTGGTTATTACTGGACATTCCAACTGCCATAATATTTTCCCAGAATATCACTGTAGATAGTGCAGTGCATCCATCTGCTATGAGTGTCTATTGTCTATCATATGGAAGTAAAAATTCATTCCATCATAGTTCAGTCACTGGCCTGTTTCTCATCTCATGCCAGTATCAGAAATGCACACAGCACTGGCATGAAATAATTCACTGACTGTTAAGTACTACACTTCAAAGATAGCAGCCTGATTTGATGTCAGGCCTCATAGTTTTTCAACCATGGTTTGACTGATGCACCAAAATTTCTTTGTGTTCCTTACTTGTTAGTCATCAGTGGTGGCATATGCTCTGACATCTAAAGAAAAAAATATTGTGAAGCAGCTCCTGTACAGTGACAGGGTTCTTCAAGGTGTATTTCTCTGTTGCCTGCCTTCTAGCTGTGCTGGCTGCAAGCTTTTGGATTCACAGGGTTTGGATAATGTCCACTTCTCCAGCCCTTACCTGGTAGTATAGAATCCATGGGCTGTGTGGTTTTTTCCCCAGTTTAACTGCTGCCCAAAGCCCTTTTGGGAGTGGTGTTTCAGAAGCACAGGAGTGGCATTGAGATGGTTTTGGTAGCTTTGGGTTGGAGGGAGGAGGTGGCTGCTCTATGAAAATTTCAGTTGCACAGTAAGGAGTGTGGCTGTGTAGTTGTCCAGTTCAGGAAAGAAGAATGTGGGATAACTGTGGTTAATGAAATTAAGGACTTTTGGTGCTGAATTGATCTCCTCCTAAGTGCTAACACAAGGTAAAGTAATTCAGACCAAACATTGGAAAGTGGTTCACTAGATTCTCCTTTATTTTCACAGTAATTTTCAGTAATATTTAAATTCAAATGAGTTCATGGAAAATACTTTTTCTACCCTTGCTTTACAGTAGTCATGTCTGAAAGAAGCAGCAGGTGAAAGAATATAAGCAGCAATGTCTTTTAAATCCTCCCCACCTACTTTTAAAGATGTTAATCCTTTAACTCATAAATCAGGCAGAGCGTGCCAAGATGGCAGCAGCCAGTTCTGGTTGGCTCTGGCAGTTCCAAGCAAGTTTGTGAGTGTAGAGTTCTTAAACAATGTGCCATCATCTCATCCCAGATTATCAATTAGGAGAAGGAATGGCTGCAAGCAAACCAGCAGGGAAAGAGATGCGAGTGTTGTTCATGTAACCCCAAAGCACTGCACAGTCAACACACCAGTCTAAGCCTGTGTGAAAACAAACTCACTGTGCCTCTGTGTTGTCTTACTTTCTCCTGTTCTAGCCTTGCTTGCAGCTGTGTCCATGAGCTCTTCAGGGTAAGTTTGAGTTTTTTCCCCTCTGCTCTTAGTGTTTGAAGTGACTGACTTGGCTGAGTCTCCAGGTGCTCCTGTGCATTAATAACCAGTGGAACAATTGAGTAGTTTGCAGGTGTGTCAGATTGGTAAATTCAGAACAGGTGAAACTGTGACAGGATGATTTGATGAAGGAAGCTGAAACTGAGGTGATGATTACAAAGACTGACAGAAAATAAGGCCTGGAAAATAAATTCAATTTGCTGATGTTATATAACCATCTTAGTGCAGCCTGTAGATTCATTAGTTTGGGAACATACTTTGTAAGGGAGAGTGATTGTGTGTGGCTTTGCTTTTAGCAAATTGACAGTAATTTAGAGTGAAGGTGTAGGAGGTAGAATATATTAAACTCTGACTTTCTAGCTGGTGTGATCTTGTCTAGCAGGTGAATTTTTCAGCGTGTTCAGCCAGCATGTGTTCCAGCATACTTCAATTTACAGCTGCAAAGGTCCTTGAAACCATGAATTGGCACAGTAGCACTTCTTGATTTTTCTTTTTAATTTTATTTTTGTAACTGCTGAGAGCTTAATAATATGGAGAAAGAGATCAACCATCCTTTCTGTACCAATGACATTCACAGGATTGTCAAAGATGGTGTACAGTAATAGTGTAAGTATTACCTCATTCCAGGTGAAAGACCTGGGGGTGGGGGTAGACACTATTTTGAAGATCACCCTTAAGTAGGTGGTACTTGCATGTCATTCCTCCTGGTGTGAGCAGAAATGACTGGAGGAGGCTGAGGTGGGGAGAGGAGGAGCAGGAAGGGAGCGTAGCTTGCTGCAGAGAGCCCAGAGTCCTTTCTGAGCCTCGGGAGAGCCCAGCAGGCACAGCCCAGGGCTTCCTGCTCAGGACCATGGCCTCTGCTCAGCTCTCTGTGCCTGGGGGGCTTCACTTCTGAACAGAGCTGGGGGTCACCCCTGCTCTGCTACCACCCCAGCAGTGCAGATTTTGAAATCTTCATTCTCTTAAAGGTCTGGTGGATGTCCTGGAGTTTGTCTTCCCTTCTTTCTCAGCTCCAGCAGTGAAGGATTAATCTTCTCCTGTAGCTCTGTAATCAAAGCTTTTATTTTGGTTATAACCACGTTTGAGCAGTGTAAACAAGATCACACAGTCAGGCAGGGGTTTGTTTACTTCATGCTGGTCTTCCAGGTAAACACTAATAGCTCATTACCTTTTTGTCTTTAATGTGGAAAGGTGAGGAGAGAAGCAGCTTGAATCCTCATCTTTACAATTTCTGCACATTGCCTCTGCGACTGACCTCTTAGAATTTTTTTCTGTACGTATAATTAAAGATATTGAAAAGGAAGGATGTTTCTATCAGTTAATCATCAATATTCAACTTCATAGAAACGTTGCTGCTTCTCTAAAACAGCTTTTGGTTACTAATACCTTATCAGTTGCTGTCCCTTTACAAAAACACTGTTTATTTAAAAACAAATGGATAAAGACTTGGTGATGTTCCACTTGCCTGATCAAGTGTATAGAAGGGCCCTGGGATGTTTTACAGTCTTAACTCTTGGTCAAAATACACAGCACTGGTGTTTTTCTGCTCTCAAATCTTTGGACCGGGATGATGATGAAATGAAACTGAGTCTGACAGTTGGGAAGGAATGATGGTAATGTGTGAATTATGGAAATCTAAGAGAAGGACACAGTTTCTATTACTTTAACAAGTTATATTTTAGCAGTTCTAATCAAATCTTTAAATTGCTGTGCTGGGGGTGCTTTGATTTAACTTAAAATAGTATTTCTTCATAATAGATTTTTGCTGACAAAATACAAAATTCTGATACAGATTATTTGACAACTTAACATAGTAACACCGGTGTGGAAAATATCCACATTTATGTAGCAGTGTAGTTTTACATGTGTATGGTTGAAAATACTAAGGTCTGTCTTCCTGTCCTAATGTCACCATGTCTGGGATTTTTAGAAGTGTGGAGTACTCAGCAGAATTAAAATGGGCTGAGGTTTTTGAGATGCTGAAATACTACAAACTTATGTTTTACAGCAAAACAGTTGGATTGGAGCTTCAGTGAAGGCCAATGGTAAGGCCTTGTAATAGAAATCTGGAGGGCAAATACTTCAGGTGTAGGTATATTAAGCAGGAATGGGAGAGCCCTTACCTGATGAGAATGCTGGAGTCAAGCAGTGATTGAATTGTTCTCCAATGGTGCCTTCTGCCTTTGCCACGTTAACAAAGCCATGGCCATCTTAGAAAGGGCTCACATAGTTTGGAGACTTCACAAACTCCAGGCAACCTGTGCTGCTGTTTAGTCACCCTCACAGTCAAAAAAAGAAAAAAGTCTCCTTATGGAAATCTTTTTCTTATACACTTCCAGTGCTTTAATGCTTTTTCACCTTATTTGTGTACAGCTGTAAACTCTGTGAACTTCTTCACAGTGTTTTGGGCCAAGGAAGTCTTCCTTTTTAGTTTTAATATTTGAGCAGTTTGTCCTGCAGAAGAGATAATTATCTGTAAGATTGTTTGTCATACAGAACTTATCTGAAGGCTTGTTGGCCATCTGTCTGGTTTGTAATACGATGTTCCTTCTTAATGTTAATACTCTTTATACCTGCAGCTTTTTAAGGATAGAGTCAGATGACCTAAAAACCACAATAAATTAGTACTGTGAGATGGCAGCCCTCTCCAGCAAGGTATTGTGACTCATGTAGTCTGTTGATGCACTAAGTAAAATTAGTTTGGCTAAACAAAGGGGTGTTTTCTGTTCTGGTGGATCAGTGTGTTCACAACTGTATCAGGTCTGCACACCCCTGACTCTTCTCTCACAGTGTGTTTTTGTGTATATATCAGATTTGTCTCCAGAAGAATGCCTTGATAGCTCTGCAAACACACAGAATTACATTTTTATTTTGTACATGTTTAACTTTTCATCAACACTAAAAATTATTGTAAGGGACAAGATCAAACTGTGTAGGCTCACTGGGGATGTGGGGGTGGCAGGATAGTCAGCACTAGTCAAGGCATGAAGGGGAGCCTCACCATGGGGCAGCTGTCATGCCACATCTTGACATCTTTGAATACTTGCTAATCAGTCTTTCAATTTTTAAAAATTTGTCTTTGGATAAAAAATAATTGGGAAATGTAGGTAAAATAACCAGAAAAGAAGTTTATTGATTTCCCTTTTTTCTACATGTGTTTTGTCCACTGACTCTGCAGAGTGCCCTGGTCTGTAAATACACTGCTTGGTCTAGATATCTGAGAGAAAACACTTGAGGTCAGTGGGTAATGACAGAACTGTGGAGATACAAAAAGAGAAAATTGACCATCTTAATGTGCAACTTCTAGATTATCTTTGATTTTTTGGCATAATGAGAAAGAACATTGTTCTTAAAACTTCTTTAGGTCCTTGTGGCCTTTTAGCATAGGGTCTATTTTTTGATGGCTGTTTCAGTGTCTTTAAATGGCTTACAACACAGGGTTACTGTGTGTAGTGAAGGGCTGTGAGAGTCTGGATGGAAGGGGCTGTTGTTACTGGGCTCTTCTTCAAACATACTGTTTCCCTATTGCTTTTTGCTGCATATGTTCAAACACCTTTTACAGTTAATGCACATGATTTAAAAACATATTTTTGAATGGAAATTTACCATACTGAGGCATAACAAATTTGTAGGAAGTGTGGTGGCTCAGACCTTCAAAATGGAGACAGAATAAATGGCAAAACCCCCCTTCTGTCTGGTCTTAAAATGACTGAATATCCAGAATTTGGGAAACTAAAAATGGGAGTTCAGGTGTGTGAGAAGGAGTACCTGTTGAAGAAATTAAAAGTTCAGGATTCTGCTGTAAGTATACAAAAAGACCAGACATAAAAAGACTGTGGAAGAAGAAAAACAGCCCTATTGAAAACTGTCAGTATTTCTGGACAATTTTGACAAAACCAAAAAAATTAGTAGTTTCTGTCCATTTTCTGATCTATGCTTGCTCTCAGGTGACTAAGCTTACTTGGCCTGCTTGAACTTTATTTCCTCTTAATGTTGTTAAGAATAAATTTGAAATGGAAGTAATAAGCATCTACTTTTGACAAGGAGGTATCTATAAGGCCTTTTATTTTTTTTAGATGGGCATTTCCATATTGTTTAATGTAACAGATCTTTAGTCAAATTGGGACCATAAGAAAAACAGTTGAGAGATACTAAGAAAAGAAGCTTGATTTATTTTTAAATGAAATTGTCAGTAATTGAAAATAGTTCATCGCTTACAGGGCATCATCTGTGGTTTTAAACTTGAGAGTGTTCACTGCAAAAAGTCTCATTTTGGAAACTCTTGAATTCTGCAGCCATTACAACTTCAGAATTTATCAGGAAAAATGTATCTGCAAATAGTGTAATTAATTACCAAAAGATATAATTAACAGCCAAATACAGATTTTTTGCCCTCTACCACCACCCACACACCTTGACAGTTGTGGGTGTTTTAGTCACTGAAATTTTACCAAAAGCAGAAATCAAAATCAGTATCAGAATCAGTTGTTGTTCATTAAGTACATGTTTCTGAAATTTGAATATATATATATACAGCTGTTATATATAGATATATATATATCTATCTATCTAACAGCTCCTCATGATGTGAAATGACAGTGTTAATAGAAAATACTAATGGAAATTTAATAGCTACTTAAAAAAAGCTTTGAGAAGTTCATTGATGCAGCATTTCATGCATGATACTGCTTTTAATGGCAAAGATACATCTTTAGTCAGCCTCTGACAGCCTGTTTTTCCTTGCAGTTGAAAACAGGAAAGTTAAAACCAGCTGAGTGTTGAGGGGTGGTTGCTTATGCAGTGCTGTGGAATGGGCTGGATAACTTAATGTGTGCAGAATTTACACAGTGAAAAAAGAAGTGTATGTCTGTAAAAATAAACTTGGTTTTTAAAAAGTTCTATTTAAAGGTAGAGAAAACAAACAAAAAAAAAGGTAAAAACTTCATTAATGTATCAAAATGATGCCATTTGTTTTTCTAATAAAATCAGGATGTAATTTTATTATTTTTTCCTCTCCAGATATCCAAGAGCAGTAACTTCTGGATTGGGGTGTTTAAGACATCCTTAGTCTACAGGGCAAGGAAGAACAGAGTGTTCTCCCTGTGCCGCAATTTCCTTGAACATATAATACGAAACCTTCTTTCCAGCTTTCCTCATGTTTGTTTTGCAACACATGTTGGCAGTGGAAAACAGATGATCCTGTTCTCCAACTTGTATTTAAATAATGTATTAATACAGTAAAACTTGGTAGAAAAGCTATTTAGCCTTTATCTCCCAGAATAGGTTTGAAAAATTATAGTTGTTCTCTGTGTAGGATTTACTTTTTCTCAAAGCAGCTTGGGTTTAGGTAGGCCCTTAGTCCTGCAGTCTTTGGTGTTGTCAGCAGTTTCTTATTTTTACTGTAGCTCTTAACAAATTTAGTTTTGAATAAGATGTTGACTATTGCAGTGGTGTTTTAGAGTTTGATGACAGATTTCTTAACCCATCTTAATAACATATATGTTGGCAAATGACTATTTCCCTCCTGCACACCAACGATACTTGGCACTTGCAGTGGTTCAACACTTTGTTTTCTCAGTTATTTCCCTGAAGCTAAACAGAACCATGCCTTCCTGCTCTTGACAGGCACCTCAAAGTTGGTAATTTAAGGAACAGAATAATAGGAACAGTCATGGAGAAGTTTTCAGAGTAAGGATCAGATGAATGACTGCATGTAAAACCTTGCCATAGTTAGGCTTGTAAAATTCAGCCTTACTATGACATATGTTAGATACAACAAATTTTTGACTAATTCAAGGATAAGAAATGCTTGTTTTCCCTTTTTTATATGTGCATGGCTTTGGCATAATAACACACACATATATATTTATAGGTACATATTATTTTCATTAAATAACCTTTCTTGAAAGGTTAAAAATAACTGTGTCTTATGACAAGGGGTCTCTTTGGTGAATTAAAGAGCAATAATTGGGCAGGAACTAAAGATTTTCAATTTTCTTTTCCTCTCCAGTGTTAATGTATTTCTGTTTTCAGGATACTGTTGTTAGTTATGGTGTTCTTATAGTGCTATTTCACAGTTTCTTTGAGGGGTGTATGTGCTGGAGTTTCTTTTGGGTTTTGTTTGTTTTTTTTCATTTCAGCTGTAACATTTGAAATTCTGTGTAAGTGTTGATTGTAGCACTAGGGCAGCAGGAGAATTCAGTGTGCTTGTTGAATATCAGTGTAATAGTAAGGGGAAATAGCCAAAAAATGTAGCAGAATTAATAGTTATTTCCTTTTGCAGTTTGCACAATTGTCTTTTTCTAGAGACATGCTCTTGAACATCCAGTTGTGAGGAGTGTTGGCACAAGGTGTGTTTTCCTCCCAACTCTCTGTCAAGGTTACAGGGTCCATATTTTTTCTTCTGGACTGTTTGATGTCTCACTGCCTCTTCACAGACTAGAGGTCAGCTTGGAGACTTTGCTTGGTACAACAGAGAAGAAAGACAGCCAAACCCAGTAAGCTGTAAAGTATTATTAATATAGTTTTCCTCCTTTTGTTTCTTTCTTAGAGGAAATGATACTGACTATACCCCTTGGAACCCAGCACACAGAAAGGGCTGTCTGGCCTTTCATCTTGGTTTTGGTTTTTTCCTTAGGCTTTTTGCCACTGCAAGGCATATCCATGACTGCCTTTCCTTGTCATGCTAGGCATTTCAGAAGCTCTTTTATTTCTGAAGCCCTAAACCAGGAATTTCCTACGGTTCATCAAAACTGCTCTTTGACGTAATGAGGTTTCAGCTGGGCCAATGTATTGATAGATGTCAGTTACTTCTCATGGAGAGTCCACAGGAGGCAGATGGCTTTGCATGGCAAGTATCTCCAAATCTGCTGCTACACTTAGTAGCAGGAGATATGGGATTTTTTTTTCAGCCTGTGTTACAACAGCATTCTGCAGATGTGGCTCATGACAGCGAAATCTGTGGGAGGCTTTCATTTCCTGAAAATTGGGTGAAATGATTGTGCCCTGAGATGGTGTTTTACAGGGGTTATGCTTGCATAGCTGCAATAGTGTTAATTCATAAAGAGACTTGTGAATTGTTTTATTGCTCTTTCAAGAGGAGCCATGTTTCTCTTGGTTTCCCATGGATGGCAGAAAATTCCTGTAAATGGATCAATTATGGAGTGTAGAAAATTGAAGTGTAAATTGAGGATGCTTTAAGTGAAATCTCTGCATTCTCATTGAATCTACTCATTCCTAGACTGTGGGTTTGCCCCAAATTTTTTGAAAGATATCAGAAACTCAGCTAGAGAAGAAATGAATAGTGTCCTGCTCCTCCTTCAGTTCAGCAGTGCTAAAGGAGGTGAGGCTGAAAATAATTGCTGCCAGAAGTTAATACAAAGAGGAAATCACAAACTTCTAATTATTTTTCTGTAGTTATTGGTATCAAGAATATCCAGACTTAGTCTTATTAAAAAACTGCTTCATAGTTCAGGTACTTATTAGAAATAATATGTCCTCACAAATAACTATCTCTTCTTAATTTTACATGTGCTTATTAGAACATTCACCTCCTGAGTTTTGGAGTCTGGTTTTCATCCTGTTAATGTCCAATGATTTGACTGACATCATTGTTCATGGAAGTGAGTTCTCTGGGTTTGGTAATTTTTTTTGATGGTTTGTTCATTGGTTTGTGTGATTTGGTGGGGGTTATTTGCCTTTTTTTAAGTACCAATGACTGATTCCACAGTTCCTCTGTTTACACCTTCTGGTGACTTTGGTGTTGCTGTTGGAGAATCTGTAATTCCCTCCTGTCTGAGAGACACTTTACTTCCTGGTAAAATGGGAATTTGGAATTTTTTGCAGGCCCCAAGGGTGTGGTCACAGGGTTTCGTTCTCACCTCTTTGTTCAGGCACCTTGAAGTACTGCCTGAAGTTGAAGCATGAGGATTGATCAGAAACATCTTTTTGGTCAGAATAAAGTGGCAATACTTGAACCTATTTCAGTGGTTTTTATTGTTCTCACTGGCTGTGCTTTTCTAATGAGATGAAAGTTGCTGTATTTCCGCCAGAGAGGGAGATGACCTTTGAGACTGGTAATCTGACTGCCCTAACAAATGAAGTTATATGGCCTGGTAGAAATTTTAATTGGTCCTACTTGGAATCTTGAGTATAATCATACAATAGACAAAAAAAAAAAAATCAGCATGTAGTAATAGTCTTTTTTATTTAGTGTTATTCAGAAATGTAACAGTGAAAGGCTCTTAGCACTGTATTTCTGAACCTTAAAATCTCCTTGGTCAGCTTTTTCACTGTAGCACCAAGGAACCATGCAGCAAGGCCACAGTGTTGAAAGTGTTGCTTTCTTAATGAGGAATGCACCCAAAAAGGGTTCCTTGTCCCTTCTCAATGAAAGCTTGTCAGAGCAGAAGTCAAGCTGCCTATTAAGCAGGGAGGGAAGTTCCCTTAATACTTGCACAGCAGCCACCTGGAGAGTTGTTTATTACTTTGCTAAATGTTATAGATGGTGCTGTAATACAGTTATCATCAGTCTGGGAAAACAATGTCATTTTAAAAAAATACCAGAAAATAAAATCTGTCTTCTAATTCTAGTTTATCAGTTCTACATTCTAGTGCTGATCATTAGAGCTGCTTGTTTGAAAAAAAAGGTCTTTTTCTTCCCTCTCTAAAATGAGTTATTTAACAAGTAGCTCAAGTATGCAGGTACTTGCACAATTATTCTCTGTGTCTTAATAAAAATGTGCATGTTAGTGATTTCTTTTTTTTTTTTTAGAAATTCAGTCTTTAACTTGATGTTAAATATCTCTTTTGGGGGCATGGTTGTGGAAAGAAAACAGAATTTTTCATGAAATCCTCGTTATCACTTTTTGATTCTGGCTTTTGAAAAGGAATATATTCTTCATAGTAGTTGGAGGGTTTTTTAACTGGTGTTAACACATGTTTTTTGTGCTAGGTGGTTTTGGACTGTTAGCTCCCTAGGGAATGAAGTGTAAAGATGTGAATAGCTATTTGTGACTGCTGATAATTTTTTAAGAAATATAGATGAGGACAAGTTTTGGGCTTGCAGCCAGTGTATCTTTCCCATTTGTCTCTTTTTGTATTAGTCTGTTTTGTGTCAGCTCTAAGAATTTAAGTTTTTACCTTGCTGTGTAAAGCATGCTTTCCTGTGCAGCATTTTGGGGGTGCCAGCTGCCCCAGCAGACCATTGGAGGGGTGGTGTCTCTGTCTGGTTTGAGTGACCTGTGTGAGGATTGTTGCAGTGGGCTTCACAATGTGATGAGGAAGAGAAAAGATCAGATTATTGAGAATTTCTTGTGGAAATTAACTTTTATCTAAGAATAATGCTGAGAAATAGTGTCAGCTTTAAGAAACTCTCTATGTAGCTAGAAGTAGTTGCTTTTCTTCTTTTAGAAAATACTTCTGAATATGTTGTAAAAATAACATGAGCTTCTGGATAAATACAGATAGAGCTTGAGTGTCTGATCTATTCTTATTCTTTTTAGGCCATCATGACTGCACGACCTATTTCCAGAGAGAGTAATAAGATGTCTTGTTTAGGTATTGATATTTAAAAGCTTAAAATGTAAATGCAGAAAAAAGTACTGTTTGATTCTTTGGGTGGAAGGTGGTGTGGTGTGTGTGTTTCTTAAATATTGCTCTGTACAAGTACTGTGACTTATGGTTTAAGCATAATTTTTCCCCCTCTTTGAATTTAAGAAATAAATCTCATACAGGAAAATTTCAAAGTATTCCACACAATTTTTGTTTATTTGATAAACTGTTACAAGCTACAGTGTGCTTTGCATATTGTTGCATATCTTTGGTTTATTGCCAGTAAGAAATTGTATGTATATTTAAAATATTCCAGTAGTCAGTAATGGTTATTGTGTCTGGTTGTTGCTTCCCAGAAGGCAGAATCTCTTTATTCCATATGGCATTCAGGAAGTCTGATCTTTCTGTAGTCTTTAAGAAAACATACATTTTTAATGTTAGGTCTGTCCCCTTTGCAGTCTGAGAGCCTGCTACTCTGAGTAGCAGTTCTGACTCAGAATCTTTTTCTTGCAGGATCTCTTGAGCAGTTCCAAACAGCTTTGTCTCCAGTCAGAGGTTAATCCTTCTCCTTGAGCAGTGCCATCAGAACCAGATACAAAATACTACCTTTTAGATTTTACCTTTTTGTGAGCTGAGCTGCTCTAGATAATGCTTGAAAAATGCTGCGGGGTTTCTTTCCATTATAATTTAAAAATATATCACAGTATTTATTAAAGTCTCTGATAATAGTAACAAATGAGTTTGCAGCTACCTATTTTAATACCATGTTTTTGACATTCAGCATAAAATGGAGTGGCTGTATACATGCCTCCTGTTTCTTATGGACCTTTTGTTTTTCCAAGTCCACTGTGAAATTTGACTGTAAAGGACCACCACAATGCTCCTGCCTTTAGGATGTGTTGGATCTGAGCTCTGTGAACTTTGCATGTCATCTTTCTCAATTTTGTAGGAGTTTTGTTAGCTTTGGGTAGGGGTTTCTGGGGGTGCACTTGCTTTTTTTGTGATATTCCTAGCTAGTGGTTTTTTTTCTCTTCAGAGGTCCTCAGACAGCTCTCAAAAGAAAATAGTCTCCATTTCAAAAGCAACCTTAAGCCATCCATAATTTAAACTAATCCTTAAATGCTGCCTGGAATCAACGTGTAAGCTTCCACTGGTGTGAGAAACCTTTGCTCTGAGATACAGAGTAGTATGTGCAAATTCTATATTCAGTATCTTTAATGTTTTGGTGCTGTATCTGCTTTCAGGTGTCAGCCACTTGTTAGGAATGTTTTCAAGGACACAGGATGAGTGTCAGTCACACTACTGATACATGCATTTATTTAACAGCTCACTCCCAGAGACTTGCTCCTTAAAGAAAAATGGTGAGTGGGTGTGTTTGCTTGGTTTTTTCGGGCAGCAGTTTGTTGCAGAGATGTTGCCGTAAGTGCAAATACAGAACTGCCTTGGATCTCTGCTCTGTAAGTCATTTGCCTTCATTGTTAGCTCTGTTGGGGGTTCCTTCCTCTCTACTCCTTTAAATTTGTGTCATCCTCTTTTCTCTGTTAGAATTTTGAGCTAATCTAGAAGTGGATCCAGTCAAGTTCTTGGGGCTGTCATCTCACAGGCTGGCAGGATACTTGATATGGGTTTTGCCAGATTTATGGCAAGATGAGGTCAATCCAGAACAAATGAGTTGTATCAGTTAACATTCTAGTTGCTTAGTTTGTGTTTTCTTCTAGTTATGAAGATAGACAGTTTTGGAATTTTTTTTGTTTTAATAATTTATTATTTCGTTCTGAAGTTGTACTGGTTCTACTTAAAACACTGTTTAATTAATTAACTCTTCCTGTTAAAATGTGTTTGATAGGCAAGATGAATCATGTCTTCATTCTAATAGGTTCAGTATGGATTAACTTCATTTTTCAGAGCTGCTCTTCTAGATATACTCTCAATTTGATATGGATTTTCCTGTCTGAAAACGAGTTGGTTGGATTTCTCACCAGCTTTTCCCCCAGCCTGCAGGAGCAATTTCAGTGCTGTGTCTGTTTGGAAATATCTGCCACCCCCAGGACTCTCCTTCTCCTGACTGCAAATCTTTTTGGTTGGTTGGTTTTGTTCCTCCTGCCCCGTTTGGGGAAGGTAGAGAAAACCAGCACAAAAATAAGAGTAAAAACTTAAATGATCAAACACTCCAGGTTAGTGTATGAGCTGCCTTCTTTGGGATCCTCTTCCTACTGTTTCTATTTTATGATGAGTCTATTGGGGGAATTTAAAGCTTTTTTTTCTTTTAATTTTGAAGAATTTATCAACCTTACAGTTGTCAATTATATTAACAGTGTTTTTTGGAAATATTATCTGAACGCATATAAGGTAGAAACGAAACCACATGCATGTGTTTTGAAACATGATAATTTTTTTCTAGAAGTGACCTAGGTGTGTATATTTTTTAATATATAGCTCTTGACAGCACTTTGTTACTTCTCTGTAACTTATGTCTTCATGAAACAAAAGAAATCAGTTGTATAATTTTATTTTTCTCTATTTTAATCTACTCACTTCCACAGCATCTGTGGAAATACAAAGCACTCCTGACAGTAGTTGCTAGAATGGCAGATTTTTCTTCTTTTCCTCCTGAAGGTATTTGTTCTTTTTGGTCTTTTGTGGGTCTTAAAGCTTATAGTGTTACACTTCAGGTTCATGAGTCATTTTGAACTATCAGATGAGATAATTCTTAATTTAAATTTAGGTTTTGACCTGTCAGAGTCACAAAGTTCAGTAAACATGATTTTATTTGAAATTATTTTATCTTACTATGCAATATAATTGGTGTAAAATATTCGGGTAAATATTTTTATTTGAGAGCAGACTCAGCTTAATTTAATCTCTTAAAAACTGCAAACATACTGACTTGGTTGAAACTGTGACAGCATCTGGCAGTCATTTCAGCAGGTGTTTGTATGATGATATTAATATTACACACGCACTCTTCCAAATTTGTTTATTGACTTTTATGCTTCTATCATCAACAAATGTGATTATAATGCTTTTTATGTGTGTTACTGCCTGATACTGTTACATTTTAAAATAGGGTTTTTCAAAATATTTTGGAGACACTGTATTTTAAAACAGATATTTCTGCTCTAAAGCAGATGTATGTTGAAGTGATTTTAGGGAAGGATTTTCAAAATAGAGCTGTGGCAGTCTGATTTAAGAGTTTTTTGCTCAGGGAAGGGCAGTGTGCAGTGTTGAAGAAGTATTATTTTGTGAGCAGCATCTCTCTGAAGGCTCCCAGTGTAGCTGCCTTAGTCTGCTCAGGGCTTTCAGGGAGCATCTGGAGGGCTAAAACCAAGCACCAAGGCTACTGCTCAAAGAGGTCACCCAAGGCCTTCAGGTTCCCTGGTACTGTTTCACTTGGCAGTAACTACACAGGCTGCATCTGGAAAAATAGGATCAGTTGTTAGTCCTGAAGTGTCAGAAATTCATGCAGAAGCCCCTCAGAAGTGTGGCAAAAACTGCTGGTGAGAGACATCACAGTACCCTTCCCTTGTCTTCCTTGGTGTTCAGATGGAAAAAGGAAGATTTTAATTCTTCTGGTGCCTGCTGGGAGTGTGTGCATATCCCTTATTGTCATCTGTGCTGGAAGAGCAATCTTTTAGTAGGACACACTGCAAGAATATGAATATATTTCTGTTCTGCTTAGCCAGTCCTTCAGTGTTTCAGCCAAACTGACCTTTCCTTCCGTTTTACCCCACAGGCTTCTGCTGTCTCTTTCCAGCAGTAATATTTCTCTCCTTTCTGGCCTCTATGGGTGGTGTTCTGAGGACCTGACTGGATTTTATCTCTGCCCTTTCCATCACCTACTGAGAGAACAAAATTCTCTGCTTTGCTTTCTATTTTTTCCCCCTGTTATTTTTGCTTATTATGCTGTTGCTGTATTTCATGTGGCAATTTTGAACCATTGTACTGACCATCCAGGGCTGGGGGAAAATCCCAGCTGTTCTGACAGTCATCTTGGGTCTTTAATGCAAAATAGGGGGGAGCAGGGGGAGCTTGAGACACCATGCTTGAAGTCCCCAGGTGGTTTCTGGGGGATATTAGTGACAGTAATCATAATTACTGTATCAAATCTAAAATAGAAACAAGGGCTGCAGAATCGATCCCTGCTGCAGTGTCTGAGTACATTTGGGTGTTTTGCTGTGGGGCTGGTGATGGTGCCTGAATTCCTGCTGGCAGGGCCTGCTTCACACCCACGGCTGCTTTTCTGCTCTGGTGTGCCAGGGAAGGCTGGGAGCTCTCCTGTAGCAGCTTCTGTCTGCTGCCTGCCTTGTTAATTGAGAGGGTGTTTTCCATCAGAAATGCAAGGAAACGGGTAAAACCGAGTGACTGAGCTGTGAGTGTGCACTGCGTCTGCTCTGAGGTCACTGCCCTCCCACAGGCAGTGATCCCCACGCTGGGCCAGGCATGCCTTCACAGGAAAATTCACTGCAGTTCATCTATCAGTGTTCTTTAGGCTTTTTGCAGAATTCATAAATACTTATCCTTCCTAGGTAGTGAAGTGATCAGATGTGAGGTGTACCTGGGAAGCAGCAGGCAGGGAGTGTGAGCCAGCTTCCAACTGAAGTTTTGGAGGTGGCTCTCTTTTAAAAAGTGGTGGGTCTTGATAGAAATTTCACAGTTCATTTCTGTCCTTAAGAGCTGTGCTGTTGGTGGTTCTTCCCAGATATGTGGTCTTGTGGCTGTGCTGAGCTGCACCAGCTGTTGGGCTGGCTGAAGGCTGATCATGGAGGTACTTGCAGGTTAATTTTCAGGTGGATTAATGAGCTGATGAAGCTCTCCTGTATTGCTCTGAGAGCCTGTGTGGAGGTGTCTGCATCACCAGTGAACTTCATCTTTGTACAGCTTCTGTCCTCTATTTGGATCTTGTGGCAGTGTTGTGATCTCTAATGGTTCATGGCAAGGTTGCCATTTATAAATATCTGCTAAGGAAGGGGAAAAACAGTTTGGGGTTTTGGTGGCTTTTTTTCACTGATGTAGCAGCTCAGGCTGCATGGTATGTATAATCCAATATAAGCACAATGTTTTGTAATTTATGATCAAAAACCCCAAACCAGAAACCCTTAGGAAAATCATGAGATTAAGATTTTGAAATGCTCATGAGTCACTTCAGAATTGCATTGCTTTGTTTTTCAAACAGACTGCTGTAGTATTGGGAGTTTTATTGGTGGCATATTGGGTTCTTTTTTGTGTTGTGTTGTTTTGGTTTTTTTTTACATTAGTCTCTTCAACCTAATGTATTCAGGAAAACTGCTGGCTCTGTGGCATTGCTTTTATGGCTATTATTTTCACATCTCATTTTGCCCAGCTTAAGAAGAAAAAGACAATTAAAATGGAAAGGAAATGCAGAATTGTTTTCTCACAGTTAAGCATCTGCAGAAAGTATATATTTTTCTTAAGTGGAGTTGGTTTAATTTATTTTCTAGATGCTTTTTGTTCTGGCCTTTTTAAAATTCTTGCAGCTTTATAATGTAATGTTAGTTATAGGGCATGCAGTGATGAGTAATTATTTCTTGCTTGTTTCAAGTATGTTCCATAAATATATGAACAGGGAAAATTGAAACTAATGAATCAAAGCCTTTAGAATTATACTCATGACACTTTCTGCACTTCTTTTTTAAAGGGCATGGAGAAAATATGCTCTTACTTTTTCAAGTGTAATTTAGGTGAAGAGAATGTATGTATTTAAAGCTACCTCCATTTTACAGAAGCTTTTGTGTGCTGGCCTAAGCTATTCCCAAAATGTTTGAGGAAAAGTCAGTCTTGAGTTTTGTACTAAGTGCTATGTTTACTAAAGGATTTCTTGATAACATTTAGTTAATAATTGACACTTCAGCGTTCCTCGTTCTGCTGATTGTGTTAGGTAAAAAATTTGAAGTAATGAGGTGATTGAGTTAGCATAGTGAATTAAATGCTTGCAGAGAAACCAAAAGTCTCGGTTTTTGCTTTTTGTTAAGCTTTGGTGTAGCTGCTGTGTGTGTATGGAGAAAGTACACATGAAGGAACTTAGATTTGTATGCTGTGATATTCTGACCTTTTTTTTTTTTTACTAGAAGTACTCTGCTCTCTAGCACTTCCTCCCCACCCTACTGATTATGTACTTGCTACTTTCTGTAGCATTTCCCTGGTATAAAGCAAAACTACAATTCCAATTATCAAATTTCTTTTTTTGTTTGCAGATGATGATGTACCTGCAGATATGGTTGCAGAAGAATCAGGTCCTGGTGCACAAAACAGCCCGTACCAACTTCGCAGAAAAACTCTTCTACCTAAAAGAACAGCTTGTCCTACGAAGAGCAGTATGGAGGTAACTTCTTTGTGTTTAATTGTACAGCAAGGGTTACTGTTTCAAGAATATGAAACTAGTTAGTATTTTTCTTAAGTTATCTAATGACTGCCCTAATTCTAATTTATTTTATTAAAGGGTGCCTCTACTTCAGCTACTGAAAACTTTGGTCACCGAGCAAAACGTGCTAGAGTATCTGGGAAATCCCAGGATTTATCAGGTAATAACTTTTGTGCAAAAAAAAGGGCAAGGGAGAAGGAGTTAGAGACATTTTAATGTCACACATTCTCCCACGCAGATTGTCCCTAAACTATTTTTCTGTTTATTCTCCAACTAAGAAACAGTAGTGGGGAAAAAATACCAAAACAAAACTCCAGGCTTGTTCTGATGTTCAAATTTGGTAGCATGGTTTTAATCAGAATTTTTTGATTCTGATCCTTTGTTCTGTCTGCTTCATTGCAGGTATGTTTTGGTTTGTTTTTTTATTCTCATAGTGCTGTGTAGTTGTACCTAAGCTGCTGCTAGGAGCAATAATACTGCAGTGCTTAATTACCATTTCTCATATTGATGGCATTGTTCCATTGCATTTTTAGGGGTAGTCTGGATATGTCACCATAGCACTTCATTGTGGAGAGAGGGAGAGACCTGGTGTGTTTGTAAATAAAAACCAGATATACCTGCATACATAATGTATGGAGGTTTTTGCACACATCTACAGTAAATGTACGTTGTATGATAAACACACATCTGGTACATGTGTATGTAACTGTATTGTGTGTATTTTATTTGTGTGCACACACTTTGCAGATGTATACAGGCATACACCCCCTTCTTGTTCTCTTTTCTGTGTAGTTTTTCAGTCTCTCTGCTTCTATTATTTTTTGTCTCCTGACACACTCTTCAGTTCCAGGAGATCTGCTGTCACTTTTGCCTGGAAAATCAACACCAGCGCTTGCCAACTCCCATCGATGTGGTTTCTCCTGCTTTTCTTGCTTCTGTTTTTTTTAGTCCATGTCTCCCTTAATATTGTGAATTAAAGCTGAGCAGCTGGCACAAGACTTTGGGTCTGTTTTCATGTCTTCTGTTGAGGTCTGCTCTTTCTGGCTTCTCATTTTCTCCATAGCATAGTTTGTTGTCCTTTTTTGTCCTTTTCCCCCTTTGTTTTATTCTCCCCCTCTTTGATCAACTCTCTAATTTCAGCAGCTGTTTAAGAACCATTTAACTTCAGATTTATATTTTTGAAATAGCCAGAACCAATTGGACATAACCCTGTGTTATTTTTCGTTGATTCATTTCCTGATTTGCTCTCTGGAGCTTTGTGCAGAATTGTCTTGTCACAGACTTTGTTTCTCTTGACATTTCTTAGGTTTTTCTTCCATTTCTTTCACTCTTTGCTGTGTTTGTCGTTGTGCTTTTACTCCCCATTTCTTTAGTGAAAGTGTGTAACTTTCCAACATGAATGACACTGATTTCCTGAGGAATTCTGCACGCTTTCACTGTGCATTCCATTTGTTAGATTCTTGAGCTCATGTGGGGATTGTGGAGGCTCCTCCAGCATGGAATTGACAGAGGAATCACTGTAAACAGTGATTTTACAATTTTACTTTTAAGAACATGTTCAAACCAGTTGCAATGTAAGAAAGGAGTGTCCTCCTCAAACCATTTTCTATTAATCTCTTTCCCAGTATGGGTGACAGTTATTTTTTATTCTCCCTGTTGAATTTCTCAGAGATTCCTCTAAATTTTTTTCAAATGTTGATTCTGGTGAGATTTATTTTAACACACAGTCCCCTTCACCTCATGTCTTTTTGTTGGCATAGGTAATGATAGCTATTGTAACTGAGTTGTGGGTGTGAGGCTTCTTGGATTGTCATGAGTGGTGACTGTGTATTGTCATCTGGGCTGTACACGTGTTTATTTTAGACCTGCAGATTAAATGATGGCAAGGGACTAGAAATACAGGAAGATTTCTTGGTGGAAAACTATTCCTTGTTGTACAGACTCTGAGTGGAGGAAAATTCAGTGAAGTTGAAAGGAGAAATGCCAGTCAACTAGAGTTTCCAACTGGAGTGGAGCCAGGAGTCGGAAAAACGTGTATTTTAATACAGATTTCAGAGTTAGTTCTGCTGGGAGTGCTGCTATTTTAAATTTCTCTTTTCACTGAACTATAGATTTGCAGTACATTCTGAGACTTGAGGTTACTGGCTCACACACTGATTGTTCTGTACACTAGGAACATGCATAAGTTTACAGAACTTACTGACTTTTTAAATTGATTTTTTTTCTTTTCCTATTGATTTCCTAGGATCCTTTCCCAAGAACAATACATGCTATGTTTCTGACATATTTCTGCTTCTTAAGAAGAAAAGATTTTTACTAAATACATCCCTGTGGAGCAAAAGAATTTGTCTCCATCTTCTCCACTAAAATGGACAAAAAAGGCAACCATATAAGACATAATTTACACTTTTGGATTCTTGGGATGGCATTCTTTGTCTTTGTACAAAGAAGGAAATTCACTTTCAGGCAGCTTTCCCTGCTCTTTGTCTTGGTATTACTTTGCTAGTCCCTATCAGCTAAATGATCAAAACTGAAACTGAATTAGCTTTGTGAATATCCTGTGGAAACTGAATGACATAACTAGTTGTGTTTCTAACTTTCAGATGTGCAGTATAGTAATACTTACTAAATTATAAATAGTTCAACTGTCAACTTGCAGTAGGGCAAAGATAAAGATTGATGATGACCTCTCACACTTCATTTTTATTTTTACTCTTACCTGGTTTTGACACTTATTTGGAAAACTGGTTGGGGTTCTTTTAATATGAGTATGCATTTTGTCCATTACCTTGACTTCATCAATAGGCATGAAAGTGTCAGGAGTAGGAACATATAAATGCTTCTGATCCAGTGGCCAGACAAGCCTTTTAAAACTGTTTTGGCTCATTTTTGTAAACTGAGAGGAAGAACACATTGATTACATCCTTGCTTTGACACATTACTAAAAGATATCCAGGATGTGAAGTGTGGATTTATAGAACAAAAGCATGTTGGTCTCTCTTGGATACAGAGAAGTCTTCACATTAAGAGGCAAATTAGCTTTTTCAAATTATACTGGAGAATTTCACCTGGTAATCACTGTATCAGTGATTTGAGTGGAGAAATCTTAAATCAACCCCTGCTTAATTGAGCAGAAGGGCAATTTAAATTAAATTGCTCACTTCTACAAGATTTTGAATAAAGCTGAGTGAGGATAGCAAACACCTGTAAAATCATCATCTTCATTTTGAATGCACTGCCTAGGTTTCCAAGTAAATGCAACTTGAAAAATTGCAGGGGCAAGAAGGTTAATTGAGGCTTTAAAACTTTTATTATTATTTTTATTTCAAGTGTTTTGACACTTTCTCAAAGTTGCTCCTTGTCCCTTGCAATAAGGAAACACATCTGGATTTCAATTTTGATTTTGAAATCGAGCATAGGGAAGAAAACAGGAGTATGAAGTTTGGAGCAGTGGGAAGGCACCGTGTTAATGAACTTCTCCATTCAATAAAAAATTATTCAAGGTCCTAACATAGATAAAGGAAGAAAAAAACCTGCAGTTTGTTTCTGGAAGTAACTGTATGCCTCAGGGATTTGTGTTAAAAGGAGAAGACAGGTCGTGGAAATCTTGGGAAGATTTATTGTTTTGCATCTGCAGTATAAGATTTCAGCTTTCAGTAAGGCAGTAGAAGACTACATCTAACTGGAAAGCTACCAGAAAAATATTAATTCAGAAGCAATGTCCAATTATCTTGTGATGCATTTCAAGAGTAATTAGGACTGTAGAACAAACTGCTCCTGCCTGTTTGACCCTTTATACTTCCAGTGGAAAAAAACCTTTTTAAAAACCATTGACAATTTTTTTTTAACCAGCATTGATAATGCATGTAACATTTTTTGGTGATATACAACCATGTTCCCTTACTGGCTGCTGTTAAGCTCTTCAGGCCCCCCCCAAGTGTTTCTTGAGCAGAAGGCCTTTCCAGACTACTTGCATTTTGTAAGTTTTACCAACTTACTGGATTCAGCCTGGCTCATAAGGCTTTGTTTTGTTTTGTTTTTTCTTGAATAAAAATAATTTTGTAGTCTGCCATCAATGCTGTTGCAGAAGTGAACTGTCTTGGCCAACTTCTGGATATTCATTCCTGTTTCTTTCCCTGTGCCCCATGCTAGCAGTTCTGTAGCTTGCAATGGACTAAAGCAAGGAGCTGATCATAAAAAATCTAGAGGAGGAATAGGATGCTGTGGGAGCAAATAGCTGTGGGCATGTGGAGTGGTGGCCATTACCACTTTGGCACAGCATAGATGTTTGTTAGATTGAAGTGGCACATACCTATAGTTGAGGGCTGTAAACTGTGATACTGCTGTGAGCAGCTGTCAACTGCATAAATACATCAATACATAAAGTGCATCTCTGGCATCTGAGATGAAATTGGCACTCTGGAATCACTAAGGGGACATTCATAAGATGGCACAATAAGGAACACTTTCAGGGAAGTTGCTGCAATCTAAGGAATATTTCAGAATTTCTTCTACGTGGTCTGATCAGAGGTGTAAGCATGACACCCTGGAAAAATCACTTCTGTCACAGTACACAGGTTCTGGTGATATGGTCTGCAGACCCCAGTTTAAGGTGGGGTAAAAAAGTCACAGTTTGGTGCCTGCAGTTTCTGTCTTCTCCATCTTACAGCTGAAAATAACATTTATTTGTGCTGTCTTGCCCAGGGGAATCCTGGGGCAGTTTGTTTTGTTTATATGTGAAATCTCACATGGATGTTATTTTTCAGAATGTTATTCCCTCATATTTAGTAGGTCATCTTCCTTAAGGTCACTTCAGTAGGCTTCTTGTAGTAGCCAAAATGACAGTCTTGTTGCTCCTTAGGCTCAGGTGCTAAGAAAATCTGATGTGGGGGGGCATTACATGATTACATGGATGTAGTTGTGCTGTGAATTTAGCAGGCACAAACTCTGAATGCCTTGCATACAAATGCTCTAAACTTTGGAAGCTGCTCTGTGTGGCTGTGCCTTTAGGATCATAGAGAGGATGCTGAAGGCATTAGCCAAAGAAGTGACCTTTGCAAGCAGAACTCACCTGCTCTGAGGGTTCCTCCCCAGGAGGGTCTGGTGACAGCACAAACTGCAGGCAGGGCTTTCCCAAAGGATCTGTTGTTTGTGGAGTGTCCATAGCAGGGTTTAACAAAGTGCACTCCTGTCTCCACACAATGGCATGGGAATGCAACTTTCTCCAGCCTCTCTGAAGAAATGCATCTGGCAAGACTAATACTTCTTCTGCTTTAGATTTTTCATTTTAAAAGGAGGAGCATAAATGGGAGTAAGGGGAAGGAGGAGACTTGGGAGTTATTGATGGCTGTTGATTTCCTACATCCCAGATGTCCTCTTTCCCTAATGTGTTCATTGTGGGAGAACAAGGAAGTCTTCCTAGTAGTTTTTCCAGAGAGTGACTATTTCTGATTAAATTCTTTTGTGTTTGAAAACATTTGCAGACATTTTGGCTTTGGGATTGCATTATTATTATTGTATAGATAATGTGGGTTAATTGAACCACAATGAAGCTAATAGCAGTGAGAAGCCAGCATTTCTGGAACATGCACAGTAGCCTGCTTAACATCTGCACTTCTTTGCAGAATGATTCCTCCAATAGAAAAGATGGAATAGGAAGTTTGGAATGAGGACTTGAAGTCTGTAACTTCAAGTTACAGATTTTTTGCCTTTGGTTTTAGAAGAAACAAGCTTTAAAAAAAGGCTGCCTTGAGATAATTGACATTTTAAAGGGGAACCTTTCAAGTGACAAGTTGCTAATCTTTTGGAGTCAGAATTTGAACTCAATAGTATGTCAATAACCTTGTATTGATTACTGTTTAATAGCAGCACCTGCAGAGCAGTATCTTCAGGAAAAGTTGCCAGATGAAGTGGTTCTAAAGATCTTCTCCTACCTGCTGGAGCAGGATCTCTGTAGAGCAGCTTGTGTGTGTAAACGCTTCAGTGAGCTGGCTAATGATCCAATTTTGTGGTAAGTGAAAAGCTATTCCTCATTATCTTGAGAAATACTAGATGTGCTGCTCAAGATGCCAGTACAATAGAAAAATTGAAATGCTGGTTACAATTAGTTGAAGGAAAACCAGTTGTATTTTATTATGTCTGATTTAGTTAAGCATTATTTTTGTATTATATGTATTAAACACTAAAACTTGACTCTCTGGAAGGGTAGATACTAGTTAAACAATGCCTGTTTTAAAAAAATCAATTCCTTCAGTTGCCATTCCTTCTTCCCCCTTTAACCTTTTTTAGGCTACTGTGGGGATTGTGTTACTTCACACAGAAGGAACAAAACATTTCTTCAACTTAGATGTGAGCTTTGTCTAGTGTTACTTAAATGGGGTTTTTGTTTGGTTTGAGTTTTGTTTGTTTTGTTTAATGGTTGGATACTTGGGTTGTTTTCTCATATGAGTCTGGTTTACTCCCGGGTTATTGAGAGTTTTAATAAATGGGAACTAAATTTGTACTTTTTTATAAGGGAAAAAACCAACATATTTCTTAAGCTGCTTTGATTTAAAAGTAAAGATTAAGACTAAAAGAAGAATAATAAAATAACATCACAGAACTAGCCTGTATTCCTGTCCTAAAGACAGCTTTGGGGATGTCTTGTCAGATGAATTACAACTTCTGTGATTCAGTGTCATCCTGTAAGTCTGGGCTTAGTATCAGCAGGCTCAGACACTGCAATTATTTGCATTCTGGCACTAATGAAAAGAATCCCACTGCTGTGTGCTGTTTTCTTCTTTTTAAACCACTGTAATTTGTTCACTGATGAACTCTTTGGAATACAGTGCATCACTTGTTCTCACTGAATGCATTTCTCAGCCTTTTTTTGGCAAGGTGAGGAAGAGGTGGTGGCATGCTTGGTCTTAAGTTTTGTTATACTTGTGCTACTAGTTTTTGTAAGTGTTAATGCTGTAGTTAATGTACAGTTTGATTCACAAATAGTGTATGTAACTGCTTAAGTTTCATAATGAAAATTGCATACTGAAAACTTCTTCTCTTGGCTTATAAAACACATACAAATTTTAGTCAGAAAAACACAAAAGTCAGTACAGCAAAAAAATTGGTTTTAAGTGGTAGGTGCTGATCTTGGTTTTATTCACAGTCACTGGCAAATTCTTCTCAGAAAAACCCCAGGTTTTAGCCTTTAGTTTTATATTAAAATGGAAGATTAAAAGGAAAATTAAAATTAATTTTCTCTTCTGCTCAGGAAAAGATTGTATATGGAAGTATTTGAGTACACTCGTCCAATGATGCATCCTGAACCTGGTAAATTTTATCAGATTAATCCAGAAGAATATGAGCATCCAAATCCCTGGAAAGAAAGCTTCCAGCAGCTGGTAACAGTTTTATTCATTTATATTCAAATTCATGGGTATTTATAAAAGTGAAAACACACACTTCTGAAATGTGGCTGACAAACAGTAATTACCTTGGGTTTAGACTTCAAAATCCTTGTGGTGTTGTGCAGTAGGGGGAATTCAGAAGTTATTTCCTGTTTTGAGGCACACTTTAGGGAGACACCACATGGTAAAGTGGAGTCCTTGAGTATCCAGATCTGCTGTTTTGGGTTTTGCATTACTGAAATTTTGTGTACAAGATTGTCATGGTCTGAGACTCACAGTGTGAAAGATGCTGTTGAATATCTTACTAAACCAATGTATATGGTGAACCAAACACATATACGTAATGCCACTTGGGCTAAATAGTGATTTACAGCTGGCCTGACTGGAGGCAAACAACTTTCCTCTAAGGAATGTGATTGCACCTCTAATCCAAAATTTCAAAGGTACTGAAGGAAAGGCTGGGCATGATCATAGGAAAACATAAGTAAAGGAAATAAACATCAATGTGAGTGTACCACACAATGCCATATGTTGTTGGTTAGTGAATTTCTGAAGTGCATTGAGGACAAATGCTTGACTTGGCTTCTTTTAGTACTCAATCACTAGTGAAGGTATGGGATTCTCTTTTCCTCACCATATGAATGCAGTTTTTTTGGCTAGCTGCTAGAGAATCAAGAGATGGAAGTAAGGACAGCTCTTGTGAAATGCTTCAGATGTATGAGGTTTTCAGTCAGGTTCAAGGCTTATGGCTGTGTAAGTAGTTGGACTCTTGGCTTAGTTGATCATTCTCTTAGGCTCAGACACTTTTTGGTGTTGCCATTTCAAATTGTGTGTCTAGAGTGGGAGGTCAGTATATGACCTTACTTTCTGGGACAAATTGATACCAGCAAATGGCTTGTTAATTAGGGAATTAGTGGATCTCCTGTCAGTGCATTCAGGCCCACCTGTCTGCAAGCTTCTCACAAACTCTCTTCCTTCTTTTAGTACAAAGGAGCACATGTAAAGCCAGGTTTTGCTGAACACTTCTACAGTAATCCTGCAAGATACAAAGGAAGAGAAAATATGCTGGTATGTTCATACAGCAGTTCTTAAAACTATTTATATATCTATGTAAATGGAAATGGACATTACTCTAAATCTGTTCCTTTTCTTCTAGTATTATGACACCATTGAGGATGCTCTTGGTGGAGTTCAAGAAGCTCATTTTGATGGACTTATCTTTGTTCACTCTGGTATATATACTGATGAATGGATATATATAGAATCTCCAATCACCATGATTGGTGCAGGTATGTAAACTGGGAGCATCACTGTCTCAAACTTGTGTTCATTACCATGATACTCAGGTATATTAAATATCCAGTATAAATGCCCATCTTCTTTCATCTGCCTAGCAAATAAGTAGTTTTTGTACAAGTATCACTAACTCAAAAGTAGCTGAGGCTTCAGACTGAAGTGCTGTTGTCTGCTTGCTAGTTCTCAGAATAACTTAAATTATCTTTTTATTTCATTATGAGAAAAAAATGGAATTTGTCAGAAAGCTTATTCAGTAATAGGACTGCAGTTGAAACTTTTACATTCATACATTCATATATATATAAAACCCCTCTCCAGAGTAGAAACCAGCAGTGACAACAAGCCCAAATTAGTATCTGTCCCATTTTCTTCAGTATCATAATTCCATCTTGAGGAAGGAAATGAGAGCATCCAGCAGAAAGATTCTAAGACTGGAGGTTCTTCCTCTGTTCTCTGCCAACTGTTCCTCTGAGCAGGAATCTTTATGGAGAAGGAAATAAGACTTGGAGAATAGGAAGGGTTTAGGAAGTTAATATAATATACCAGTCTGCCCATTGTGATACTTGTGGAGCTGCTTGCTTTTCGTGTCACTACTAGGAGCATGCCAATTCCCAGTAGTATGTCACTGGTGGGAATTCAGGCTGTATTACTGTCTGGTAGAGATTTTGGTTAAGGTGTCTCAGACCTCTTGCTCCTGTGGTGATCTAGAAGGGAATTACCTGCTGTTTTGTGGTTTTGAGAAGCTGTCTCTCTGGTGAGTTTGGTTTAATGGGTTGTGGGTTTTATCAAGGGTGGTGGGTTTGGGGTTTTTGTTTGTAAGGGTGGGGGTTTTTGTTTGCTTTGGTGGGTGTATTTCCTATGGATATGTTCTTTGTTTTGCAAAGTCTCTCTTTTTGGGTATTTAACTGTTCTCTATACCAACTGTTTTGTTCTTGAGTGTGACTGTTCTGGCACTTCTTGCCTGGGTTTTGCAGCCTTGGCAAGGAGAATGGTTTTGAGCAATGCAGGCAGATTGTTCCAGTGTTATTCTGAAAAATTGTCCCCACAGATCTGCAAGATGTGGCTGTGTTAGTATGAGAGTTTGTCAGTTTGTGA
This sequence comes from Agelaius phoeniceus, assembly GCF_051311805.1. Taxonomy (NCBI): domain Eukaryota; kingdom Metazoa; phylum Chordata; class Aves; order Passeriformes; family Icteridae; genus Agelaius; species Agelaius phoeniceus. Next base: position 104,244,164 of record NC_135267.1, on the reverse strand, counting down.
CTGCATTTCTGGAGCTAACATTCTGAACATGCCCACTTACATTGCTTTGGTCTGTGTTGTGGAGAGCTTTTGGAGGACAAACTGGATTCCTTTTGGATGAGACTAAATTACAAGACATGTTCCTGGAATACTCTTACTGCCCTTCTGTAGCCAGTGTGTGTTCAGTCAGAGGGACCTGGGGAGGATAGTGCAGAGTCAGTCCCTTCTCCCCTCCCTTCCTGCAGCATGTGCTGGGGGTGCCTGATCCTCAGCTCTGGTTCCCTCTGTGGTACCACTCCTGTGTTAGGCTGCTGTGCTTGCTGATGGAGATGTGGCCACAGACAAATAACCCTTGGCTTCTGTTTCACAGAAGAGAGGATTACAGTAAAAATAGGGCAGGTCATATTCATGAAGTGTTTAAAATCCAGAGAAATTGGATCAGCACTGTCCTAAGATATAAAATTTCCCAGTCACTTCATGACACTTGAAATTATATCTTGAATATCTGGGTAAACTTCTGCATCTTCTCTGTCTCCTTTTAAGTTTTGAAAAGCCATCTGCTTTCCCTTCCTCTGGAATTAGCCTAAGTTATTCAGGAAAACAGTTATCTTAAGTACAGTCCTTTAAAAGCCAGGGATCTTTATTGTGTATTTTTGTAACAGAATAGCTGTCTTGGGGAACAAAACCTCCAAGAGGAATCCAGCAATGCTAGATGTATTTATATTTCAGTTTTTGGCATTGCTGACTTCACTTCCTCAGACTTTCTCTTCTGAATGGTGAGTGACATTGTAGAGAGAGTCAATTTTCATTTGACTGGAAAAGAAAACAAATTAAAGTGAACCGCTAAGCCTTGGAGAACTACCTCTTCTCTGTTCAGTCTGGCATGCTTTGCAGAATGGTGGGATTAAGGCAGCACCAAACCTCTCTGCATTTCTACTCAAATTTCTTTAATAGTTTATTCTTCTGGCTTCAGAAGAAGCACAACATTATTAGAAAGGCAGCTTAACATACCTTGAGCTTGGAAGAAGCTTCTGCTTCATCACATAAGCAAAATGTGCTTACAGAATAATGCCTTTTGTTTTTTGGTGGGTGGTTTTTTTGGGGGGGGGGGATGTTTTTTTTTGTTCTATTTAATTTTGGGGTTATTTCTTGCCCTAAATCTGAGGGAAAGAGTTGGTTCTAAGGGAAGGCTTTGGAAGTATTACTAGTACTCTGGCATATCTGAATTGCCAAGAAAGAAGCAAGAGAAGAGGTTCTGTAAGAAAATTGTCTCATCTGGTTCAGCAGACAGAAATACCTTTGGATTTTTAAAAAGGATTCTGTTTTTCAGGGTTGGAGAGGGGGGTGTTTGCTGCAGGAATAGGAGCCTTCTATGGAGTGTTCATCTCACTCAAGACACAAAATCTCCCAGTTGCTGAGTTTCAACAGTTGTACAGACGTGTCCTGATCTGAGAATCTTCACTTAATGTGTATTTTCAGAGCTACAGCTTTCGTTCGTTTTTTCCCTTCATTTTCCATTTGATTTAAATAATATGCAAGTAAATGAAAATGGATTATCAAAAGATCCTTCAGTCAAGAAAAAAAATTATTAAAGCCAATAGGAATGATTATTGTTATTTTAAGGTTGGAAAGATCTAAAATTGTAAGACAACTATTACAATTGTTTTAGTTTATATTGTAAAGTTTTTGGAATAAAAAAAACTTTACAATATAAAGGATATTGTTTTACTTTAGAGTGCAAGAGTACTTTCACATGCCTGAGTTCTTCTTCAAATGCCCATTCTGCATTTTGAATTGAAAGCTTTCTTTTGAACTGGTTTAGACCTTTGTGGTTTACATCTTGTAGACTGTAAGATCTAAAAGGGTATCTGGTTTTTGCTTGGTACAGCTGGACAGGGTCACAGTTCCTGTAGAAGGTAGTGATTTTTTGTCTTCTAATGCAAGGAAAAGGGAAATTGTTTTATTCCTTATGAGGAATTAACTAATTCTGAGGCAATATCCAGTTAATGTATATTTCTTTAGACAGTCCCTTACTGTAGGCTTTCTGTTCCATTATTTCTAAATGGTCTATCCATGGTCCTTAAGCTGAGCATGAATTCTGATCCTGGGGAACATGACTCCCTTAGGTTCCAGCAAACTGAATTCTTGGGAGCTGTGTTTTGCTTGATTACAAAATTTATGGTCATTTTCTTCCGTTTCCAATTCTAACACCGGTTTCTTTATTCTAAAGTGGCCTAAGCCAAAAGCTGAAATGGAGATATTTTCTGAATGATGATTTCACAAAGATTAAGCAGAATGTTGCAGAGAATTTCATTGGTGCATTTGGAATGAAACTAATGCTTAAGGAAGTCTTCACTATTTTCCTAGGGAGACCTAAGTGCAGTGATCTTACTAACTGGCCTGTTCCATGATGGGCATTCTGGGACCTTCCCAACTCGGAAGTTACTGCTTGTGTAGGAGCTCATGAGATGAGAGGAAGGTGTCTGTAGAGAACATGATCCGAGTGCTTTGCAAACAATTCCACAAATCTGTTTGATAGTGTTTCAGAGCATCCAATGTGCCATCTTTCTGTGCCACCCTGAAAGTTCTGATACTGATTGATGGCTCTCATATCCTCCTTGGGGCTCTGTTTATTTCCTGGGTTGGTTCACGTGCAGTACTGTGGTGCTGTTCCTTTCCGTGTGCTGAAACACACAGATTTGTTTATGCCACTGCATTTGCACCATGGTGAATATATAGAAATGCCACCAAACCACAGAAATATGTTTTGTATGATGACACAACTCCTCATCAAAGCCTCTTTTAGTTGTTATCTGGTACTAAGTGAATAGTGGTGTTAGAGGAGAGCCAGACTACCTTAAAATATTTGCAGCTCTGCAGTAATGAAAGCGGAGATTGAGCTTTCAGATAGTGAGAACAAGCTGGGTAATAATGTAAATGTTGCTTCATTCTGACTGACATCTTTCTGCCAGAGTGATAAAGAACAGGACATACTGCTTGTCTGTACTAATGTCAACAAACAAAAATCTGCTCATGAGGAATCCTGTGCATAGGCTTTTCAATGAAATACAGAATATAGGATAAATACCTGATCACATTTGTGTTATATTGGGAATGGTTTAAAATGCTATCAGATAAGTTATCTGCTATAGTATGTGAAACTTCCACCTTTATATTTGGTGTGTTGAGGGAGGGCTGCTTCTGGCTTGCATGTTTAATGTGCAGGTTTGAATCAGACAAATGATCTTGCTTGTGAATGAGCGTCATTGAATTTATTCCAGTGAGTGGCTGAGGTTAACTGGTGCTCCCTCTGCTGGCTTGTGCCATCCCCACGTAAACATCACCTGCCTTTGGATTAAGGGTAAAGAATTGAGCAGAGCCTCACTGGTAACACAGGAAATCAAATGGCACATTATAGCATTTTGCAAGTGAACCACTTCAGAACCTTTTGTACAGGCTGCCAGTAGTATAGTTCAATCTAATTCAATAAGTTGTTGTTTTTTTTTTTTTTTTTGATAAAGAGTAATGAGGATATCAATTCAAAACTCTGAATCCTACATTTGAGAAGTGTGGGGAGGTCACTTGTAGGTCATGAGTAGATTGGTAAATAGTGGTTCATGTCAGTGATGGAATGAATGTTTTTAGCATTAATAAAAGGGTTTGGAATACCAGAAGAAATCATACTTGGAGCAGATTTAAACTGCCTCTAGCCTGATATCCATGTCTAAGCTGTTCATTGTAAGTAGTAGTCAAAAACTAGCTGTGTAACAGGAGATTTTTCTCACAGTACTAGATATTACTAAATGGGTGGCACATTGTCTTAGTTAAAGACTAGTTTCTTCATTGTCTTTGAAGCTTCCTTTTTTAAGATCCTTTTGACAAGAGGACTATTTATGTGCCAACAATAGTGTTAATTTTCCTTTGTTGTTTCAAACAGAATTCTGTAAGTATTTTGAGGATTCTTTTTCAGCAGCATAAACTAAGACTTTTTAATTGTTCTCTTTGCAGCACCTGGAAAAGTAGCAGATAAAGTTATAATAGAAAACACTAGAGATTCCACCTTCGTTTTTATGGAGGGTTCTGAAGATGCCTATGTTGGATATATGACAATCAGGGTAAGAATCTCACCTGAAAGCAGATCTTTTAAAAAATTATTTTAATGTCTGAGCAGTTAAATACAACATTTCTGTTTTCTTCCTTTTCAGTTCAACCCTGATGACAAATCTGCTCAGCACCACAATGCACACCACTGCTTAGAGATTACCGTGAACTGCAGTCCAATTATAGATCACTGTATTATCCGAAGTACTTGTACAGGTTAGTGGGCTTTTTATTGTTTGAAGAAACACAACAAATTGAGTATGATTACAATTGGCATATCTTTATTTTTTGATGCAGGTATTCAATACAGGTCTGCAAGCCTTAATTGCCTTGGAGCATCACTGTTAGAGTGACTTCTTTGTGTCCAAAACCTCTGTGATAATGTGTACTTGGTTTTCTGTTAGAATCTGTTTGGACTCGTTGGACAGTTGGTTTGAAATTGAGAAGTGACAGTTGAATAAACATACCTGGGTTTGGTGTATAGTTGTAGCTGGCAGGATGGGGCATTTGAAAGGGTTACACAAGGGAGTTGTTCATTGGGTTTGTTCTGATGTTCAGTACTGGGATCAATGGCATTAAACAGTCACAAGATGTAACTGCTGAGCTCAGCTCACCCTGAGTGGAATGATTTGACATGTTCAGAGGATGAGTAGTAGCTCTACAGGCAGAAGTGTTGAAAGACTCATTTTGCTGTCAGAGACAATGAGGAATTTATACCAGCTGATTTGGGAAAAATCAGTGGTTTAGGTTGAGGAAAGAAGGAGTCAGTGTCAGGGAGTGAGGAGCTGGATGGCAGTTTAGTCACCAGCAGGAAGACATGGCAGTTTCTAATCACTGGACACAAGATATGGCAAGTTGAACATCTTTGAACACAGCCAGATGGAGTGGAGTTGGAGTGTGAGAAAGAAGAGGTTCAGGAGAATTAAGATACTGAGTCTTCGTGTGGAAATGGCCATGTGAACTTCCCCAAGGTCAGCTAGAGAGAGGGAATGGATCTGTGCAGCAGGCTGTGCATGGAGGTTGATCAGCTCACCATAAAGGAAAGGAAAAAGAAAAGAGTTCTTCCAACTAGATATAAAAACTCCATTTTTCTGGTACTGCCTGTGAAGAATACTGCAGGGAACCATGATGAGAACAGTGGAAGGATTCCTGGTGTGTGCCTTCTAGAGGAAGATGAGCTTTCTTGAAGGTTTTGGGCTATCAACCACTGCACTTGGTCAAGGCAGTTCTCTGCTTTGCAGCTCTGTGCTTTGCATCACCATCTCTTTTATTGGAGACACATCAGTGAATACTTGGAGGTGTTGAAAATGACAGAAGAGGAGCAAAGGACAGTGAGCTGCTCCCAGTATCCCAGTTATCCCAGAGTTAATGCTAACACTAGGAAATTGAAATATACAGAGAAAAGGTATTCTGGAACTTACCATATACCAATACTGGGAGCCCTGACAACCACTGAGTGGAATTAGAGAAGGCCACATTCAATCTGAATATTAAAGTAGTTTGAAGAGCTGCATGATTTCAGATGGAAACATACTTATAGATAAGCTACTAGATCCTGATATTTTTGTGAAAGTTGTTTATGAAAATTAAGTTTAGATTATTTTTTTCATACCACTTTCTGAGAATTTTGAAGTTTTGCTCCCTCCAAAACTCTGGATTTCTGAATCTTTACTGTATTGAGTTGTTGATTCACTTCTCCAAAATTAAATTATTCTCTCTGAAATTCTGTTCAGTTTTGGAGGCTGTGTGTAGGCTATACTATCATCACTTATCAATTATGACGTTTTACTAGCTTTTTGATCCTACCAAGCCTTGCTATTACCTACTCAGGAAGTACAGAGTTTGTGTAAAAAGGGAGGGGGAATGGCAATCTGCCAGAAAAGGCATTTACTGTTTCCAGATAATTGACATCTCTGAAGTATTGATCCATAGGCATTCAAAACCTCTTTCCTAGCACATGCTTGATATCCTTTCTGTAGATCTCCAAGTTGCATTAAAGCATATTTCCACATTATGTCATATGTAAAGTTCTTAATGTATATCATATGTAAAGATGAGAGCTATGTAAGTGCAAATGCATTAAGCTGAAGGTTCCTGCTGCCAGTCCCAAGCATCTTTTGAAATATTTTCAAATAAAGTTTAAATGGGAAGATCCTGAGTCTAGAGGTTCTGTTGCATCCATTGTGGAAAAAATCTGTTAGCCCTCACCTCGATGGATAAAAGTAGTAGTGGATGGCAATGTTCCTTTTTTCAAAAATTTTAATATTTCTGAAGTGTGTGCAATCATTTATTTTGAGTAAACAAAATAAAGCTTAAACCAGTACTACATGTGCTTTGTACTCCAAAAGGACCCATTTCACACAATCAATACTCAAGTCCAGTGAAGAGAGTCAGAATAAAGATTGCTTTCATTTAAATAAACAAAATGTGATAGAGGTATGCTTTTAGAACATCACACCAGGTTCCAAAAATCCATAGCTCCTCAGTCTCAGAAAGAGATAGAGGAAGGGGAGTGAAAGCAGTTATGAAATGCAAGAAAAGAATAAATTATTAACAGTTAATACAAATAGGAAATTAGCAATTGAAGGAAACTGTGGGGACCTCCCTCTAAAATAAAAACATACCACTTTACTGTCACAAAGGACTTGATAAACAAGACAAGATGCAGCATCTGTCTAGAAGAGACAGTGCTTGTGTCTTAATTTGGGGAACAAAGGGAGTTTTAGCAGTGATGCTGATCCATCATAGAATGGAAAAATTTGAATGGCAAAGTGTTGTGTAATTTTTGTTCCATATTTAATGAGAATAGGCAGGAATGATAAATGCCCTCATCCCCTAGAGGGACAATGAAACACGTTCCACTCTTGACAGTAACTGTGGATGAGGTTAAACAGCTGAGAAAATAGACATTCTAAAATCATGCTAGAGTTTAGAAAGAACTGGCCAAGAAATTCTCTGGCTTCCTATTGTGTATCAAAGGCAACTTGAAACCTCGATGAGATGGTCTTTGTCCCTGGGGGAGGTGGGAGGGGAGAGACCACCCAGGGTCAAGTACGGCAGGAGTACTGCCTGTTGATCCTGGGTAAAATGATGAGGTATATAAAATGATGAGGTATAATCAAGAATATAAAATTTCTGATTAATCAATTTAGTGTATATACAGAAAGTTACAATGGTTGCATTACACTGTTGGAATTTTTGATTACTTTCTTTGACGAAAAGAAGGCAGCAGTCCCAGTATAATTACACAGATCCTTGAAAGATGTTTGACATCAAGACATAGTGCCTTAAAATATTAGAGTTCTACAGAATGCCCAGAGTCTACACCAAATAGATGAAAAATAACCTTCAGGGTAACTGTAATGGCTTTTTTTTGTGGTTATTTCAAAGATGACTTCTTGACTTGAAGAGAAGAAATAAGACCCATATTTATGAGACCTGTAGACTTTACTATAGAGTCTTATTGATACAATATGAATATAATGTAACTACAGTCTTAAAAATAACCAGGAGGATGGGTTGCTATGACCTTCCTGGTAGGTGGACAGTCAAACACCACTCACATCAGTCTGACCAAGTGCAGAGTTACACACACACAACTTGCTTTTGTTCCTATTTCTAAGTGCTAAACCCCTCTCCTGGAATGCTGGGCAAAGTTTAAAGAGTCACTGTGGATAAACTGCTGAATGTGAGCTCTCATGTAGTCAAGTGGCCAAAAGAACCGATGTGATCTTCAGTTACACCTGTGGGAACACCAAGTAGAAGTAGAGAGACTCTGTTAATGCCTCTGCTTAGTCCTGCTTCACAATAAAGTGCTCTTTTCTGGTGTCCATAGCAACATGTTGGAAAATTTAGAAACTGTTCAATGAAAAGTCATATAAGGTAAAGCAGAAAACTTTGGTTGTAGTGACTGTAATTTGTTACTTTATCAAGGAGAAGGCTGAAGGAGCAAATTGCTTGCACTGAATGTGCGTGTGTGCATTGGATACAGCATACACTGGTATAAAGAGAACTGGATGCCAAAGCTGGAGCAATTCAGATGAGCAATTAAAGTGTAAATTAAAAGGACAACAGCCCTCTAGCCAGCTAACAAGCTTTATGCTAGTTTCTCAGTTGCTGGAAGTCAAAGTTATCAAAATTTAAATATGTTTCTACAAGATATGTGCTGAAGTTCCTGCTACTAGAATTGAAGCAGGACTTAATTCAGGGAATTAGTATAGCCTGTATTATTCATAAGGTCAGACTAGACAATCAAAATAATTTCTTTAGGAATTAAAAAAGAATAAGCTCTCTGTAAATGAGTCTGTGAATTATTTAAGCATAGTCTTTGTGGTGCTTTGCTAGAAGAATATATGAAAACTGACTAGTAGAGCAGGTACTGGCTTGCTTATGTAGTGGTGTTTAATTGTGGGGACCCTGTGTTACGTAGGCCAGGTTCCCTGAGATGAGCTCTTACCTTTCAGAAATCACTGTTGATTTTAGTGCCTGCAGAATTTTATGTTGTCACACTTCATGGAGTTCAGGGAATTGAGCTGGTATGCTGAAGTCCTGAACAATTTTGAGTCCTAGTTTCCTGGAAAATATTTATTTTCTGGGTTATGGTATGGTAGCTGAAATCATTCAAGGAGTTTTGTAATTCGGCTGGGGAGAGACCTGTTGGTTTATGATGTTTATTCTGTACTCAAGATTGTGTGTCTGTGTCCTGCTGAGTATTGGGTAGACAGTGTGTCTTTGTATGCTACAAAATTATTGTTTGGCCTCTTTGATGTACTGAGTTGTGAAAATTTCAAGGGAAGCACAACAAGGCAGTAATTAGAGAATTTTGTTAGATTTCTGTTGTGCTCTGCTGTGAACAGTCAGTATACAGTGGGCCTAACACAGGCAAATAAATGAGTGAGGACTTTCATAAGCATGAATTCTTGTATAAACCATTGTCCTGGCAGCTGTTTAACCTTGGCAGGGTGATTTTAAAGTGACTCCTACTGTGGTTTTTTGCATCTGCAAAATGATGACATTGGTGTTTTTCTGCCAGTGGCTTGCAATGCTTTGGCTCTGTGAACACCAAATCTTTTTAAAATATCAGTTCACACTAACTTTTCTTGCTCTGCCAGACTATTTATAAATACACTATGCTTTGAAGCTATGGTAACTGTACTGTTTTCTTCCAGTTGGCTCTGCAGTATGTGTTAGTGGCCAGGGAGCTTGTCCTACTATTAAACACTGTAACATCAGCGACTGTGAAAATGTTGGACTTTATATTACAGACCACGCACAGGTAATTTTCCACATTCATTTCTTTGATAAACTGTTTACTGTTCTGGATTCCTGTCTTAATTTACATTTTTCTTTCCCAGGGAATATATGAGGACAATGAGATCTCCAATAATGCGTTAGCAGGGATTTGGGTTAAAAACCACGGGAATCCCATTATCAGACGGAATCACATTCACCACGGACGCGACGTTGGCGTTTTCACTTTTGACCATGGAATGGTAACCTATATGTTTTCTTTCAAAGAAAAAAATACACATGCTGTAGAACTGAAATCTTCCAATTTTCCCTGTTATTGGAGAAATGTTCTTTTATAAAAAGCCCATTTAGTCATGAACAGATAGTTTAAAATATCCCTGCTGTTGTTTTCTTGCCCTCAAGTGGGAGACTTCACTTTAAAGACAATTTTAGCTGAAAGAGGTTTAAGCAAGCTTTTGCAGTTGATTGGCAGCCTGTTACATTGTATTATGTTGCAGTGACAAAATACCTCTTGAAACAGAATGTAAACTGTAGGCTTACGTTTATACTTCATTCTTTTCCCTTTGAAAAAGAACAAAAATAAGATGCTGTATGATTTAGAAATGAAAAAAAAAAACTTTGTGAAGACTTAGCCTTATTTTAATGTTAAAACTCTGAAATAGGGTATGTACACCTTCTCTGGGAAGAGGGCTTTTGTAGCAGGGAATTAGTTGTGGAATTTTAACACAGAATTTCATATGAGAATTCAGGTCTTCTTTCATAAATGTTTATTTGTGTGGGGTGAAGCTCATCACTTCCAAGTACATGCACAGTAGTGAGAAACGGCATTCATAGCCCTTGAAATAGAAGAGATTTTTGTCTCTAAAATAAAAGATGATTGCTGACTTGTTTTAGGAAAATATTCTGCATGTCTTCTAAAGAGTGCCAAGTCATTGTTTTTCCTGCTTGAATGATAAAGTCCCAATTCCCCACGCCCAGCTGGCAATACAAGCAGTTTTCTTTCAGTCACTCTTAAAATGGCAGATCTCTAAGGATGCTTTCCATAGGGTGCAAAAGCTCTTGATCCCCAGGTGTAAGGAATCAGGAAAGGAAGGCAAGAGACCTGCTGGGTTGGGACTAAAGGGCAGGGTGGAAATGCACAGGCTGTGGAAGCAGGGACAGGTGACCTGGGAAGAGTCCAGAGACACTGTCCAGTTGTGTAGGGATGGGGTCAGGAAGGCCAGGGCATGGATGGAGCTGAACCTGGCAAGGCATGCACGGAATGACAGGGAAGGCTTCCACAGGTATCTTTCAGAAAAGGAATAGCAGAAAAAAAGCACATCACCCCACCCTCCCCATGAGTAACAGCAGTGAGAAGAGATGAGAAAGCTGAGTACTCAGCATTTTGCCTCAGTTTTTACTGGCAGTCTTCCCACACCTCTCTATTGGGTGGACCTCAAGGCAGGGACAGTGGGAGCAAAGTCACACCCACTGTAAGAGAAGATCACATTTGTGACTGCCTGAGGAACCTGAATGTACAGAAGTCTTTGGAACCCAGTGAGATGCATCCCAGAGTTCTGAGGGAAGTGGCTGATGTAGGGTCCAAGGCACTCTCCATGACATTGGAAAAGTGATGGCAGTCAGGTGAAGTCCCTGGTGTGTGGGAAAAGGGAAACATTGCACCCATTTTCAATAAAGGGCAGAAAGGAGGACCCTGGCAGGGACTGACCTGTCAGCCTCACCTCTGTGCCTGGGAAGATCATGGAACAGCTCCTCCTGGAAGCTGTGCCAAGGCCCTCAGGGAGGTGACTGGGGACAGCCAGGACAGATTGACCAAGGACAAGTCCTGCCTGACCAGCTTCAGTGGGGAAAGGAAGGGCTATGGATGTCATTTATGTGGACTCCTGTAAGGCCTTGACACATTCACAGAATTCACAGAATGACCAGGTTGGAAGAGACCTTAAAGATCATCGAGTCCAGCCCATGTCCAAAGATCTCAACTAAACCCTGGCACCCAGTGCCACATCCAGTCTTTTTTTAATCACATCCAGGGATGGTGACTCCACCACCTCCCCAGGTATTCCCCTACAAACATCCTGCTCCCTAAGTGGCAAAGATGTGCATTTGATGAATAGACTGTTCAGTGGATGAGGAATTGTTTGGATAGTTGCATGCAGAGGGTAGATGCCAGTGGCTAAATCATGTACCTCAGTGGTCTGTACTGGGACCAGTACCATTCACATTCATCAGTGATAGAGACAGTGGGATCAAGTGCAAGTTCTAATCCAGACCTACTCAGGTTTTTGATGGCAGTTGGCAGACTGTAAATAGCACTAACAAGAAATGCACTGTGGGTACAATCCAGTGAGGCCTGTCTCCTCTTTGCCCAGGTTGCTGAGGGGCAGAGATAAAGGATTGAGGCAGTGCTAGTTGTAGCTGTTGGATTTGTGGTTTTCTAGTTTCAGTAGAAGGCAAACAGGTCACAGGGCTGCTACTTTTGCTGCCAGCATAAAATCTTGCCAGTGGAGGTGGAGCACCCCACATGGTGGGATTCTGCTGGTAGCTGCCTCTTCTCCACTCTAATAGTTGCATCCTAAGGAACTGCACTTGTTCTGTTTTGGGCAAGATTGCAGTAGCTGAGAATGCCCTGCTGGCAGCCCTCTTCTGATGGATGGCTTTACATCATTTTCTGTCCTCTAGAGATGATGTTGCTTGGCTGGTTTGTAGAGAGTGGTGGCAGATGTCTTTTGGTTTATATCATCTCATTGTTTGGACTGCATTAAGCTGTGTTTAACATACTGTACAAGCACTTCTGATCCACTTCAGTGGGTACATCCATCCCTTCAAGACTTAAACAGGCCTGGAAACATGAAGTGATTTCAGCTATAGGAAAACTGGTGAAGGAAAGTGCTTCAGCAGGGGAGGTGTCTGTGTGTAGGCTTGAGGGTTAATTGGAAAGTCTGGGTAGGAGCTGCTCCTTGTTTAAGTACTGAAGTATAAATATTAAATATATGAGTACTGAAATATTAAAAAAAATTAAAAGCCAGGCTGAATTCACTTGATTAATTTTAAATAAAAGTGCATTTGATCTTTATCCTTACCAATGAAATGTCTGTTTCAGAGCTGTGATCAGTCTGATATCACAAGGAAAATGGAATAGAAATAAATGCTTCCCTTTTGTTTAAGGGAAACAGTAACACATTAAAGAGAATGTGTGAATAGTATTTCTCTCAGCTGCAAATATTATTGAAATATTTCATAGTCATAAACTCCTTTGAAAGATTCAGTCCCCCCCTGTCTCAAAGTCTGCTTTGGCAGCATCTTCTGCTTTTGCATTATGTCTAGTGATGGAGTCAATGAAATTACATCATTGGCAATGTTTATATGGTCCTAAAGTGACATGGAATCCTTCAGATACAAATCCTGTATTCCTAAACAAATTAATAGATTTTGTATTTTTGCTTCTCTCACTTCAGTTACTTTCTGTAAGTTGTTTTTTTTTTGGTTTTTTTTTTTGGCTTGTGCCTGTGAAGTGGGATAAGTGCATTCCAGTGCTGAATTCCTACCCTACACATTCTTTTCCTGTGGGTTTCTGTGCTGGAATGCTGTCTCCAAAAGGTTCAAGAGTGCTTTGTTTTTCAGTTTCATGTTTTCAAACTGTTCTTTATGTTTTGATACTTGTAGAAACTTAACCTCTTATTTCTAAACTGGCAATATCCTGAGGTTTGCCTTAGTGCTGTGACAAATATGTAACAAGCTGGCATTAAAACTGCAGTGTGGCATTGACAGCCCTGGGTGCCTTACCCTGACCTCTCAGGAACCTGACATGAGTTACCAGGCATCTGTCATAAATTGTATTTTGTAGTTGTCTGCACACAATAGAGAAGTTCCAATTTAATGTAAGAATAAGCGTGATTTTACAGTTTAAAGCTGAGCTCTAGGCAAAACAGTTTTCATTTTCATTGCTCCTAAATGAGAAGCTTGGGTTTGGTTTTTTTTTCTGATGAAGTAAAAGTGTAGCAGCATGTGTCTAAGTTGGGTGATCATGCCTAGTTTACTTCTCTGTCTTCTAAATACTACAAATCAGATCACTTTAAAGAAATGTGTATATAAAGTCCAAAAAAAAATTAAGCATATGCCAGATTCTATAGAGCCTACATTAAAAACTTAACTGCCTTTTGCTGTGCATAAAAATCAAGGGTTTGTTTTGCATCTTGGATGTGATTTTCTTTATGTTGCATTTGAATTTTCATAAAATGCACTAACTCTCAAATAAGGACCCTTCCAGGGTTTGGAAGGCAAATTTTATAAGCATAGGCAGTTATTCTTTTTCTATATTGGTTTCCTGTTGTCTTTTTTTTTTTTCTTTTCCCTACCCTGTTGGGAATACCTGAGTCAATAAATATTTAGGAAATGTTACATCTTACACAATTATATCTCTTTTCTTGTAATACCTGTGTTGTTCAACAGTAATCCTAAATGCCTCTGTGTTTCTGTAATGTTGTAATCTTCAAGACAGAGAAAGAAGAAAAAGTCCTTTTAGAAATAAAGGGGGCAGAGGTCTTCTGAGAAGAAAAGCAGCAACAAAATCTCATCAGTTAAAAGTTTTAACTCTAAAGCATTTCAGAGCCATGTTTGTTAGACTGGAAAACATGCAGAAAGAAAAAAGCATCCAAGTTCAATCACTGAATTAGTCTTGATGTAAAAAGTCTTCTGAATTTTTTCAGCTGTGCAGGATCCCATCTTTGTGATCACATCTTTTCTGTGCAGTGGGTGCCAGGTGGGAATATCAGCATGATCATTGCTGTGGTGTTTGTTTCTGATTCCTTCGCCTGCTCAGAGCTTACCAGGCTGCAGCAGTATTCTTGCCCACACATGCTGTCACTGTAGCCTTTCATTTTGTGTCCACAGCTAATGCTCTGCCTGGGATTGTAAATAAATTTGATGTACAGAGCTGCTTGTTAATATTTAGGATTTTCAAGCAGAAAGCTGCTTGGTAGTTTTTTTGTAAGATTGTAATACTTTTTCCACATGCATCCTCTATTCCTTCTTATTAATCATTGGGGCCTCTTTTCCTTAGCAATCCTGGCACTGTCTGGTGCTGTCTCCTCCAGGTTCTTCTTCCATTAGCTGCTGAATTATAACCAGAAACCCTCACAAAGCCCAAGTCAAACACCCAGCACACTTGAAAACCATTCTTAGAAGGAAGTGGAGGCAATATAAGGCTTTCAGTCCCTCTGTGCAGACTTCCTGACCTCAGTAGCTGCCTGGCAGAATCTCCCAAAGGATCTGGGCTTGAGCTGCCCAACAGCTGGACAGAGCATAAGGGTTGGGCAGCTGGAGTGTGCTGAGAGGAGCAGCTGTGTCTGATGGTGGTACCTGGTTGTAGCTGGAGCTGGCAGTAAGCTTTGTGTTACAAGTGTTGCTGGACCCTGTGGATAACAAGTCATGGAACTTCATACTTGGAAACACAATTTCCATTTTAAAAAATAGTCCCTAATGTTCCAAAGAAAAACTGAAGCCACAAGTTCATCACCAGACCTCTTTGAGAGGCTGGAGTTCAAAGGCACAGTAATGCCTTTTGAATGGGTGTGGCTGAAAAAGATACCAGGGATTGCTGGGGGCATCTTAAAGATTCAAGTCAGTATTAGCCCTTTCTAGGGGGTGAATTTGGGCCGAAAAAGTTGTTGGTATCAACAGAAAATGTCCTAGGAGACAGAGGCACAGGAAATAGGAAGTCTGGGATGAGGTGATTGCTCAGAATGTGTTTCTGACAACAGCAGCTCTGTTGGTCTAGCTGACTGGAGTTTAACAGTGATGCACACAGGTGATGGTCAGACTTGGTCTCAACAGATGCAGAAACCCACTGGGTTTAACTGCATCAACTCAAAGCCAGCCCTTCAGCTTAAGCTGGCTCTGATTAAGGTGGGCTGGGCTCTTTAATGCAGTTTCTCTTCATGGATATTGAATGTTACAGGATCTTGCTCAGCAGAAAGCCTTGACTTTCTAACTCACGAGTCAGGTTTATAGAGGAATCTGAGATACAGATTTATTTTGTTTTTTTCCCACCCTTTGAAGGACCATTTCCTTCACAGAGTCTTACAGCAAATTCCTACTTTCTTCTGAATCAGAAGTGAAGTTTTCCAAGTTAAATAGTGGTGCTTGTGGAGATCCTGCAGGCCACATGAGAAAGGCTCTGTTTGCAGCTTCTACCTGGAATCCAAAATGACTGTGATGAAGCACACCTGAAATACCCCTCTTCTTTCATCATGGTGCTGTAGTCAAAAACATTTGGCACTCAGAGGGAGAATAATGTGTGAAGTAATTAAAAATATGTCAGACCATGTTTAGCAATATTTTAATTGAAATTGTGTATTCCATCAGGAGAATCAGGCTTGCCTTTATATACCAAATTGTCATTTTAGATAAGTTTCTCTGAGAGCTTCATTTTAAGGGAAAACTTAGAGGAAAAAAAAGTGATTCCTTTCAGGATAAGAAGTCAAAAGCCTGCCTGTTGGCATGAAGGCAGATGATATTTCTGAGATGTTTGGATTCCCCTGTCTGTTGGTGTGTCGCTTCCTTGAGAACTCTGAAACCATCTTGACTCACTTAGGATTGGATTTCTTTAAAGTTCTTGCAAAAAACATCCTCTGTTCTGAATATCTACAGAATGTAAATGTCTTCCATTTGACTTCATTTGTTACCCAGAGGAGTCTGAGGAGCCAAGCTGTGCACATGGCTAGCACTTTGGAGAATCTTTAATCCATGCACTACCTTTCCTGACTGCAATCCTCAGAGCAGGGAGAAGAGCATACTATGTTGATTTCCTCGTTAAGCTGGATGTATTTCTGATTTTTTGTAGTCAGTGTTTGATGGAGTCCCACAGCAATTGACAGCACAGTGAAACAGGGTGCTGACTGCCTAGGCTGGCAGTAGATTGAGTAATTTCCACGTGATAGGTAGTAGCAACTCCAGGCCTGAGGCATTCCTGGGAGTAGATCATGTGAGCATGGAATCCAGTTACTCTGAGCAGTAGCAGGAATTTGGGGGGGGGTTGTTTGTTTTGGTTTTGGTTTTTTTTTATTGGTTTGGTTTTGGGGTTTGTTTGTTGTTTGGGTTTTTTTTTTTAGTGCACAAGTATAACAAGTCTCATGCTGAGCAGGTCTAAATAACTAACTTAGGTGGCTACAGGAAAAATGGTGCTGCTGGAGAAAGGCTTGGGTTAGAACTTCCAGGAGCTTGCATCTAAGCCACCCACAAATTACAGCACATCACTTGGTGGTTGTCTACCATCTCCAATAAGAAATGCTTCTTCCTGTCTTTCAGTTTAGTTTCTATTCTTCTGCTTGGGCAAAATGGGCATGAAATATCATTGAAGTTCACCTTAAGAATAGGTTGAATTTGAATATTAAAATGTTCCAGGACCATGTCAGGAAAATGCTGTGGAAGGGCTGACACAGTTACTTAGCAAGGCCCTGGAAGTAGAAGTGGAGAAATCATCAGGCAGGAAACAATTATTTTGCCAGATGAATTCTCAGGTGGGCCAGTTCATGGTGCTGCTCTGTGGTTGGCACAGAAGGAACATGCCTGGCATGGCTTTGTGCAATGACCTTTTTTATCCCTGCCCACAGCAATACTGTTTATAATGCTCTTGTTTAAATACAGTTATGTTGTAAGTCTGCTGCTACTGTTAGAGTGTCTCTGTGTACACCATTTAAAAAAAGAGAAAAAGGAAAAAAATTTACCACTTGGCCACTGAGACTGATCCAACTCTGGAAAAATTACTGAATTCCTGCATTCTTCTTATTTATTTTGACCAGTTGTTTCAAAGAAATTCAGCACAATTCTTCCTAAAGAAACCATATTTTTGCCAAATGTCTGTAGTTCCTGGCCTGAAAACAAGCAGGTAGTTTTCTCCATAGCACTGTCCTTTCTGTGTTGGGCCTGTGGGCTTTATGGCCTTTGAAAGGAGTCTGATCCTTGTAGCTGCTGAGGAAACCTGATACTGAGTCCTATTCAATGTGCTATATCTAGAGTTGCCATTTTTTCTTGGTATTCCATGAGTAGTCATAAATAGCAGTGCAAACATAGTGTCTTTGAAACGGTATTTTATTTTTGGAAAAATGAAATTATATAGTGTCAATAGTTGTTTTGATTAGCTATATAAGTACTTACATGTTGTCAATTTTGGTAGTTTCCTTTTAAATGAGGATTGAATTTAAAGGGAAGGGAATAACCTTCATTTAAAAAAGGACTTTTACAGGAAACTGCATGTTTTGTGTCTTAAGGGTTATTTTGAAAGCTGCAACATCCATAGAAACAGGATAGCAGGCTTTGAAGTGAAAGCATATGCCAACCCAACAGTGGTGCGGTGTGAAATCCATCACGGCCAGACTGGAGGAATCTATGTGCATGAAAAAGGAAGAGGACAATTCATAGAGAACAAAATCTATGCAAACAATTTTGCAGGTGTTTGGATTACCTCAAACAGTGACCCAACAATAAGGTATTGTTTTCCTCATTATTATTTCAGTAGGTAGAAGAAGAAGAGATTTGATAGGGATGGGATAAGTGCACGCTAATTTATTTAATTATGGGGAGCTGTAAATATTCCTGTATCTGTAGAAATGAAATTTCTCTGTGTGTTCAGTTGAACTACATTTTTAATTTGTGTATGCACTTAGAGGTAGGTCTTTCTCAAAGCAACAGAAAATAAATTCTTCATTTTAAATCTGAATGGGGTACAGTCCTGGCCACTACATACATATATAGTATTGTACAATGTATAAGAATAACGTCATAATGTTGATTTTTTTTCTTAGGGGGAATGCAATTTTTAATGGGAATCAAGGTGGTGTTTATATCTTTGGTGATGGAAGAGGCCTTATTGAAGGAAATGACATTTATGGTAAGCTGATTTGCTTGCTGCATATTGATTTCTGAGAAAAATGAATGTGTAAGTTGTATTAAATACCACTTTTATTGGCAGGTAATGCATTAGCAGGAATACAGATCCGAACAAACAGCTGTCCCATCGTTCGACACAATAAGATTCATGATGGTCAACATGGAGGAATTTATGTAGTAAGTGCAGCCTAGGACAGGCACAGACTTGTGTTCTGTTTTAGAAATGTAAAGGGGGAAAGTACCCTATGTGAAATCTTTGTGCTTAGAATGGTTGAGCTCCTTATGTTAGAAGCCAGGTTCATGGTAAGCAACTGAAGCTGGTGCTGCTATTTAAAGACTAAGGTTTTTATAAATGCCACTAAATTTTTCTTATTACAGAGTAAAATATTTAAAATGGGATAGATTACAGAATTTTATCGTTGCATGGTTGAAAGCTTTTTGAAATGATTTAGTTTTTATAGGAGTATGTCATAATTTAAAAAAAAGTCTGTTCAGCTCTTTTGGAGTATAATGTGTTTACCACTAACCTCAGAGAAGATTTTTTTTTACTGCCTTCAGGATGATAGAAATTGGAATTGTTGTATTGCAAAAGTGGGAAATAAAGCCCAATTCCCAATGTGTGCAAGGGCTCTGCTAACTGAACTGAAAGAGCTGTCAGGTTCCCTTAAGCAATATCAGATTTTCAGAAATATGTGTCTGTCTTTCTGCCAAAGGTTACCTAAGGTCCAGCTAACGCTGCTAGTGTGCAGCTTCCTCTCTTCATTGAGTAAATTTAACCAGAACAGCTTCATGCCCTGACTGAGAAAACTGTTGTTTGACCTCTGAGCCCAGACATGTGGTGACCTTCAGAGCTATGCCAGCTTTTTGTCCATCTTGGGGACAGAGCTGGGTGTGGGTTTAAGAACCACAAGCCAGGGCCTTCATGTGAGTGCACAGCACTGGGGAGGCACCTCTCCTGCCAGCAGCCAGCAGACATTTACAAATAGCACTGCAGAGCCTTGAAACAGAATGACTTACATGCAGGGTGTTCTTTGTTTCATGGCAAATATTCAAAATCATGATATGCTGTTATTTTAAAAAAATGGTGGAAAAGCTTACTCAAATGGAAAGGAATTACTTTGCTGCAGTAAAGAAGCCGGGGTGGGAGGGATGGGTAGAGCGGAAAAAATAGTATTGGTGTTTAGCAGGTTTTCTTAACTCTAAACCATCTTGTATTTAGCATGAAAAAGGACAAGGTGTGATTGAGGAGAACGAAGTTTACAGCAATACATTGGCTGGAGTCTGGGTGACAACAGGGAGCACTCCAGTCTTGAGGAGAAACAGAATACACAGTGGGAAACAAGTGAGTTTTGCTCTGTGGTTACAAGGGGGCCACAGAAAAGGAAGTCCTGTGGTTTTATGCCTCATTAATTTGGAACTAATAATATAATTCTTGATGTGTTAGGTTGGAGTTTATTTTTATGACAATGGACATGGCGTGTTAGAAGACAATGACATCTATAATCACATGTACTCAGGGGTTCAGATAAGGTAACATTTATTCTGATTTTCTGCCAAAACAGACGTAGCTTGTTATGTGCTCTATTGTGTCTTTTTAGCTGTTCTTGTCATTTTGTTTATAAAAATAACTTTTTTGAAATTCAGTATGTCTGAATACCCTCTGCTTTAACCTACAAGAAAGTTACCAAAAATACAGCCTGGGTATTGACTGGAATGTGTGGCCCTTGAAGTCTGTAAAGATAAATTATGTTTGCATGTTTGGAAAGAATTGTATTTTATTAAGATTGTTAAACAGTGAGATCCATGGGGCGCTTCTTTAGAAGTATTTGAGATGTTTGGCCTTGGGGTATAGTAAATGACTATAAATGACTTATTTTAATGACTTTTAAATTACTTCTTTGCTTACATTTCACTCTAGAACTGGAAGCAACCCCAAAATCAGACGCAACAAGATCTGGGGTGGTCAGAATGGTGGTATTCTTGTCTATAATTCTGGTAGGTTTGTTTCTCATGTTTATCCAGAATTGTTTGTGGTCTGTGGTCTTATATTATCTTCTCATTTATTAGACATTTTGATTTTATTTTTTACTACCTTTCCTTCAATTTTAGGGCTTGGATTTATAGAAGACAATGAAATTTTTGATAATGCAATGGCTGGTGTATGGATTAAAACAGACAGTAATCCTACACTAAGGAGAAATAAAATCCATGATGGAAGAGATGGAGGCATCTGTATATTTAATGGGGGAAGAGGTAACTTTTTCCCTTACTGTTTTTCACTGAATGTTCTGGATAAGAGTTACATTTCAGTTTAAGCAGTGTTCTTTTTAAAGTGCTCTTTAGGAACACAGCTCTTGTCTTCTGGAGTGATAAAATAGTTATAGCGAACATACCCTAATGCTTTTTAGCCTTAATTACATTAGTAATACTGAAATCTGTGGGAGGCAGAGAGGTAATTAATCTCATCCAAGATAACTGTTAGATTGCTGCTTAAGGACAGTCCTTTTATCCCATTTGCTTTTCTAAGCTTTGCCATTTGACTGAAACACAGTGTTGGATTCAAGTCACGTAGCCAAAATCATACACCTGAGCAGTTTAGGTTCTGCCAGAGTGTCCAAGATTCAGGGGAAAAAAATCCACAGATCTTTAAGGAATCTTTTTTACACTTGTAAATTCAGAAGTGGTCCCTGCCTGAAATCCCCTGACTGTTGTGTGTCCTGATACCAACTTCTGATATTTTGTAGATAATCACTTGCTCTAAGTGAGTTTTAATTTTAACCCAGCATTTTAAAGTAATCCTGTCCTATAACAAAAAAATGCTTGGCTTTTGGCAGCCTGTTCATTTTAAAAGACAACAAGAGAGAGGTATTAGAAAAATTAAAGAAAAATTTGGAAGGCAGAAAGATTTAGTTTTCTGCAGTGGTGCCTATGATCGCAAATTCCATGCTGTGTACTGAAAAGATACACTTCCAAAATTATACACTGAGAACTATTTTAAACTGGTATCACTGATGTCAGTGCTACTGGTGCATATTCTCCAAATGAAAGGAGTTATTAACAGGATTGTGACACATAAGATCCTTTGAAAATATTTCACATAAAGGTTACAGGTCAGGAAATGCTCCCAAGCTCAAATGTAACATCTGTTGGTCTGTCATAGGTCTTCTGGAAGAGAATGATATCTTCAGGAATGCTCAAGCTGGTGTTCTTATCAGCACCAATAGCCACCCTGTGCTAAGGAAAAACCGAATATTCGATGGTTTTGCTGCAGGTTTGTGCTGTTTAAATCAAATTTGGAAGCTTGGAGTGAGCTCTTCACAAAGCTTACTCAGTTTCTTTACCCCATGGTATTTAGATGTTTTAAAAGAGACTGGGATATTCTTCAGTGTATTCTAAAAGTCATTTGAAAATTCATTTGAGAATTGTAGTCAAGGTATATTTACAGCATGTTGGGAAATGGCACGTATTCTGTCTTGTCGTTTTTTTGTGAAATACTTTTCATTATTTTATTTTAGAAGCAATTGGTAACGTTGTCTAGGATATATTCATAGTTGATGTGCTGGATGCTGGTATGAATATCTTATCACTGCTTTAAAACCTAGGAAACTGAGCAAATACACATTTTAAAGAGATTTGAATTGCATCTCAAGTTCAACTTTCTCACTCCTCAAAGTTGAAAAATTGTAAAGATGAGCGTTTCTTTCTCCAAAAGAGATGAAGAATGTTTAACAGTGATTTTTTGCAATTTTACTGTTTAATCATCACAGTTTCATGCGTCTTGCATTCCATTCCATTTCAACTAAAATTGCATTCTTGAGTTTTCTCCCATCTTTCTTTCAGAAGAAGCAAGTTTTCTGAGAAGAGCCTCTAAAGGTGTTGTTTCAGTGTGGTGGGGGGGAAGGATAGGTTGCTGTCAAGAGCAGTCCTGGACAAATGACTTGGAAGACACGGGTTACTGATAAAAGCTGAGAATTAAAGAAATGAATTTTAGGTGCCCATCTTGAGAACTTTTTTAAAAAGATATTTTAAAAAGGGTAAGGTATGTGCACAAGAACTTTCAAATGTACATGAAGATGACAGCTCTAAGCACCCAAAAATCATATCCCCTTTGAAAATAAACATGATCATAGTACCATTTTATTATCAGATAAACTAGTAGTCTGTTGTTCCTCCCAGAGACCATGCATGCCAGCTGTAGCTCTTTGAAAGGATTCAACAGCAGCATTTGAACAGTTTTATAACAAGTTACAGTGCAGTTTTGTAGCTATGTAATTTTCCTTTTTTCCCCTTGAGTTTATGATGGCTTAAAAAAATAAACAACCAAGCTGTAGATGATGAGAGAAGTACAAATGCACAACCACCAGGAATTTAACTTTGCCACTCTCTTTTCTCTCCTTTGTTCCCCTGACCCACTCAAGGTATTGAAATAACAAATCATGCGACTGCAACATTAGAAGGCAATCAGATTTTCAACAACCGCTTTGGAGGTTTATTTCTAGCATCTGGTGTCAATGTCACGATGAAAGGTGAGCCTGAGTCCTCCTGGCTTGTGTTTGGTCACTTGTTTGGTGCTGCTGGCTCGTGGCTTTATGGTACCCTTTGTGGCTCACAGCTGGTACCACCTGAAGCAGAGTTGTGACTAAGTTTCAGCTGAAGGTTATGAGCCACATTAAGCTGTGTTAAGATTTTTAGACAGATGGGTTCAAAGGTAAATGAAGGTTTTGCTGTTATATTAAAACTGTGATCAGCTCTTCTGTCTCAAAGTCACTTCTTGAACCAGTTCCTGATCTTTGGCCCATCTCAGACTCCAGTACTACTGATTTAGTACAATAGAAAGTATTTTTCTCACATATCCAAAAGCAAGTGTCCAGTAAAGAAACATGCCTCACTTGGCTTTTAGGATCTAAAAGCACGAACATTTTCAATCCCAAACATCTTTTTTCAGATAATATGAACAGTTCACATACGTAAAATTCCCTTGTATAGTGGGGAAGTGTGCATGAGACAGGATCCTCTTCGACGAGATGGGAATGATGGTTTTAATGCCAGACAGCTTGAGGAGGTTATTCAAGAAGAAAAAGGTTCAGTTTGCAGGAGTTTTATGTACTTGCTAGGTTCAGTTTGCAGGAGTTTTATGTACTTGCTGTACATAAAGCTGTTGAACCCTTTCCTGTGAAATATTTGTGCCTCTTAAAACACAGGCTCTGGCTCCCTGCTTCCCAGCACCTGGGCTTCCCAATGACATCACTCAGTGCTCTGATGCTGCTGGGAGTGGGCAAAACTTTTTGAGGTGCACTTTGGGAGTAGACAGAAGATCAGGTAGTTCAGTAACAGAGGGCATTATCAAATTTGCTGTGCCTTGGACACATCTTAGAAGTACTGGAGCTGGTCAGACCTAATTTCCACTTCCATTGTGTTGGAAAGTACTTTATTCCTAAACTTTCCTGGGGAAAGAGCCATCCTTTTCCTCTTTCTAAGGGATGTGTAAAAAGCCTTATGGTAAATGAGAGGCTCCTCAGCAGAAAACTTAAACCTGCTAGGAAGGGCTTGTGTGTCTCTAAGCATTTATTAACAACCAAGTTCAAAAGGAGTATTTAAAAGGAGGCTGTCAAGTATTTCGTGCCACGTGTGCAAAGAGGAACAGTGTTACTTGCTTCAGGAGTGCATGGCACTCTGGGCATGTGGGCATTGAGGATTTTATGTTCTTAAATGTCAGAGCTGAAATGCAGGTATAGAACTAATTGTTCCTAATGGGCCCTTGGCTTCAATGCATCAAGGAAAAAAAAAAAGTCATTGATCCACATGTGATTAGTCCTGGTTTTTCCCCCCAACAGATAACAAAATAATGAACAATCAAGATGCCATAGAGAAAGCTGTCAGTAGAGGCCAGTGTTTATATAAGATCTCAAGCTACACCAGCTACCCGATGCATGACTTCTACAGGTAACAGGTTCCTTCCCCTCACCTACAGAAAGGGGGTTTGTACTGGAAAGCCTTTCTCTTCCTGCAAGGCCCCTAGAACAGTTGCTGGGTGTGGGTGAACACACAAATGTGTGCTCTTCCTCAGCTGCAACAGAAGAGGATTTAATAAGTTCCCATTTTCTGGAATTGACTTTGGGCTTGAGGAAAACAGATTGTTTCTGTCAACCTGAGCCCAGGGCATTGCACAGTGCGACTGTTTGTGATAAAAGTAACAAAAAGTGTGCTGTGAAATCCAAGTTTGTGTAAAATTCTCAGACTTCACAGTCCTGTGCACCCTCTTTCCTTCAGTGCATTTCTGGCCCTCCAGCCTCCTGGAGCCCTTCCCTTGAGAGCTGCTCAGGTTCTGGTTCCTGCCTAACGTGCTGCTTTTCCCTGCAGATGTCACACCTGCAACACCACAGACCGTAACGCCATCTGTGTGAACTGCATCAAGAAGTGCCATCAAGGACACGACGTAGAATTCATTAGACATGATAGGTACGTTCCCAGGCAGGGTGTGGGGCTGCTCCCAGAGCAGGAGGGCATGGCCACTAAGAGCTGTCTCTCTGTGTTGTAGGTTTTTCTGTGACTGTGGTGCTGGAACACTGTCCAATCCCTGTACGCTCGCCGGAGAGCCTACACACGATACAGATACACTATATGACTCTGCTCCACCTATAGAATCTAATACATTGCAGCACAACTGAATTCCTTTTCAGAAAGAAAGTCCTGCCATTCTAATATCATAACTATTAAAACTTTTTTTTTGGAGGAAGTTACACTTGCCCATTTCTGCAGAAAGAGACTGTATTAAAGCGGATGTGTGAGGTGTTGACACTATGGAGCTCAACCTACCAAAAAAGAAAGTGGCAATATGTTGACTCAGGATAACAGAACTGGGCGTTTTAGCATTACTGTGTAAACAAAGACTTTGAAGGGACAGAAGTGAAGAAAAATAAGCTGCAATTTTGTACAGATACCAACTTCTGAGAGCTGGTGTTTTTACAAGTAGCATTGAAACGCAGTCCAATTTGCAGTAGTACTTCTGTAGACAAGCAGCATTCTTTGTTGCTGCCTTTATGGACATGGGTACCAATCGCTTTTGTAACATGGTAAAAATGTGAGCTAGCACTTCTGCATTTCTTTTGATTTTTTAACATTTATTCAGATTGAGAAATATGATTTTAATGCTTTAATCTCATGTAGTTTGTTTCTAATTTCAAGCAAAAAATCTTATTGTACTTGAATGTGTCCTGTTTTGTTAGCACACCTAGACTTGCTGTAACTGTACTCATGTCCCAGTATGTACGTTCTTTCTATGAAAGAGAAAACACTAATCTTAAATTATATCCAGCAATTTTTCTGGTGTCCTCTGAAGTTAGAATAATCTCCTCCCCTGCCCCAGCAATAGTCTGTACTCAAACCACCCTAACAAAATAAAGAAAAGCGAGTGTTTTAATGAGACTTCCTAGACTATAATGCACTATAAAACAAAGTACCCATGTAACTAAGTTTTGTGAAAGAAATTTTACTATGTTTTAAAGTACACAGTAGAAAGTCTCCTCAAAACAGTCTTGTACTTTTACTCTGTTCATAGTTTTTTTTGAACAGTCTGGACATTACTTACATAACCTGCTGGAAATCACAGCAATTTCCTGCTCTAATGAAGCTGAGACAAGTATATATACAGCCCTATACAGTTTCATAGCTTTTTTCCATTTATGTGTATTGGTGACAGTGGGTAATCAACAGCCTGAAAGTGTATGCATGTACCATAACATCTAGACTTAATATATTGTGGAGTACTCAATAACCATTATGTAGAGGGTAGGTATGAATTAAAGGGTTTAATTTCCTAGGAAAGACAATGGAAAAATGGTCATTTTTAAAAAATAAAGTTTATTAGATCATACTGTTGTCTGCTCCCACCTTCTTGAGAAAGCCGTGCGAGTTCCTAAAGCCGGTCGATCATCGCCGTGAGTTTCCGAACCGCGTTTGTGTCACAGGTTGTTCCATCCACCACCTGGCACAGGTACCTGGGGGAAACAACCACCTTTACTGACAGGGACACTGAGGGCCAGAGCTTGAGATTGCCATTCCTGCAACAGCTTTAGGAGACATGGGTGTTGAGCCTGGTGTAAAGGCTGCCAGCACACCCCCCCAGCACCTCTGTGTGCAAATTCAGACTGGCACAGTGACCAAGACTTAAAATACTGCTCATCATCTCTGCCCTCCCATAGTACCTCCCTGTGAACATCTGATGTTCACAAAAGTAGTTCTAACTGCCCCTTGTGCTGTGACTGAGCAAAAGCCACTGCCCAAATATTAAAATGGGTTCCTATAAGCCATTTGCAACTTCGATACAGAAACCCTGGGCCTTACCTAAATATTCTCAGTGAGATGGTTGCTTTTTCAAACTCTTTGGCTTTTCTGTGCCCCTTCTGAATGACTTCCTCTGGAATATCTGCAAGTCTTGCAGCGTTGAAGCCATAGCTCTTTGGGCAGGCTCCTTCAATGAACTTGTACAGGAACGTAATGGTTTCCTGGCTTGGATCCTCACTCTCGTTTTCAACCATGCATGCCTAGGAAGAGCAAGTCACAAGTTAGAGTTTGCAAAATTGACCTGCAGCCTAAGAAAGGCATGGGACACCATGTCCTGTTCCCAAACCAGCCATTTCTCAGGGCAGAAGAGCACAGAAAAGCAGGAGAAGTCCCAGCAGGGAGAAGAAGCCCATCCTCCCAGCCATACCATGTGTCCCAGGCGCACGGCCCTGCTGTGGGAATGGTCCTCCACCAGGGAGTGGTAGTGAGTGGAGAACAGCGTCCGGCAGCGGATCCTCTGCGCCAGCTCCTCCACCACCGCGCTCGCTATGGCTGTGCCGTCAAACGTGGCCGTGCCTCTGCCTGGGGACACAACGGGACAGCTGTGGCACACTCGGAGCACAGAAAAGTCAGTCCACAGCTCACGTGCTGCTAGACAGACAGACACCCTACAGACAATGCAGCAAGGCATTTGTAGCGTTTGTTTGTTCCCCTCCCTGCTGTGTGCAAGACAAACTAACAGCAGTGAGGGCTGAGAGCCACCAGCAGCAGGGGAAGGTGACCTGGGTGTTGGCTCCATAAAAATCACCCTCTTCTGCACTGCAGAAAAAAGATGTTTCTGCTCCCCTGAGGTTTGCTGCAAGTAATTATGCAAAGCAAAAGCAGGAAACCACAGCTGGAAATAGGGTAATAATGACGGGAGTGGGAGGTGGTGATGAGTTCCCAGGGCACCCAAGATGTGTTCATGTTAGAGAGGCTGACACACCAGTTAAACACCACCATCATTATGGTGAAACTGGCCCTGTGTACTTGGCTGCCATTCAGACAGCCCAAAAACCTTGCAGCCAGTCTTTCATCTCACAGATTTAGCTTCCATCTATTACAAAATGGTCTAATTACCCAGTTCATCCACGAGAACAAGGGAATGCTCTGTTGCATGCTGCAGAATGCTGGAAGTCTCACTCAATTCAACAAAGAAGGTACTTTCACCTTTAAAGGAAATGACAAAAAAAAAAAAGCACCACAAAGTAAGTCAAAGATCTGAGAACCACAACTAAAACCTCATTTAATCTGCACTAGAATCTTGGTTAAGCTAAAGTGAAACTCAGTAGCTAACTGAAGATGAACAAAAACATGACACTGTTTTTCCAGAGTGAAAACAGCAGTTTCGCTTTTGCCAGAAAACACAAGTCTCAGTTCCTTTAGAGTGCAGGAATAAGCACAAGCATAATTAATTAAGTTTTCAGGCCAACACACCTGCTTACTTTTAATAGCACCAGTCAAAAGTAACAGCTGGACAAAAAGAGGGGCACAAAGGCTACAATGGGAAGAATTTTTGTCCCTTTCTTGCTCTGAATGCACACGACAGGCTGAAGGTGTGTGTGGCTTTCCAGCAAAAAAAAAACAAGCAGAAAATCAAAGACTAAGAGACTGGAATTACTGGTTTGGTTGTGATGTCAGGAGGGAACTATTTGGATAATAAAGGCTTTATTTGTATGTTCTCTCCTTGAATGAAGTATGACAAAAGCAATATTCTGCTGCTAAGGCTCAAGCATCTCATGGGAGTTTCAGCAACCCAGATAATACAAAGCCTGAAATTTACACCTGAAATTGGTTTTAGCAGATTATGAGCAGAAGTACACAATTATTCACACCCTTCCACGTGATAAACCCACACTTACAAAGTCGGGACTTACTTGTTCTTTGTGGAGATCATTACAAATAATTACAAGTAGCAGCAATTAATGCAATTCATTCCATTAAAGGCAAGCATTTATTTCCTGTGCTCATGCTGCATGAGCACTGCTTTGCTCTAACATAAGTTTTCTAACATTAATAATTAAAGCAGTGTCCACCAATCCTGATTTTCTGCATTTATTTAAAGAAATTGCCAGATTTAATGGTTTCAACAATATTTAAGAATAACCATTTATTCTCTTCAGAAAATAAAGTCCTAAAATTTTATTACTGAAAAAATGAACTTCATAAAAGTCCTGCTAACATCCATTACAAAGTGACTGCCATGGAACAACTTTTCAGTGCTTTCCTGTTTAAGACAGTGTGCAAACAAATGCATCAAGAACAGATTTCACAGCTCGTTCTTTGCAGTGCTTACCCTCACAATTGAAATGTCAAATCAGAAGTATAGTCCTCAGTTAACTGAAAAAAAATTGAAAATGCTACATTTTGCTAGACCATCTCTCATGAAGGAAGGGCCCTTCTCATCTCTACCATAAGCATTTAAGTATTCTTTCACACTTTTGATTTCTTCTTGTAGTGAAATTAAACAAAATGGAGACAAGCTGGGCAAAGAAAGCCTTAATAACATTCTCTAGCTGAATAGAAGAGCCTTGATTTGGGGAAGTGTCAATATTTTTTTTAATTAAGAACTTGGAATGATTCATTTCCAAATTCCTCCTGTGCAACAAGTTCAGTGGGCTTAACTCCTTTCATATTCACTGACCCACATTTTTCAGCAGAGAGATCACAGAAAATCTGTGCCCTCCTTAATGAGCAGTGATACTACTCTTAGTACAACAATCATGTTATTTTTCTAGCCCAGTGGCACTTTGCCCATCACCACTGGCAGACTTCACCATTCCACTTGTCATGTCATCCTCCACTTGTATCTTCCTCTCCACTAAAGGAACAAAATACTCCAAGAACTGTCAACTACTACTTCCAAGGAGGACATCTGCCTCTCTTGCTCATCAGAAGAAATCAGATTTCAAACATAAGGTATTCTGATTGAAACAAGGGACTTGTGCAGTCCTTGCAGGAAGGTACAAAAAACTCCTGTGCAACAGCTGCCCCAACATCACTGTTCTATTTCAGAACACTTACAAAAGGTATCAGTGAGAGTAGAATATAATCAATTCTAAAAAAAGATATTCCTCGGACTTGCATCCAGCTGGGAGTTAGGCTTTTAATATTAAAATTCATTAGGAAGTGATCCCGTGCATCTGTCAAAAATCGAACGGACGCACACATGAAAAAACAAAGCCCAAGTACAATCCTGTCTCCACTCTGAACAACAAAAGAAAAGAATGCACAGCTCTCCCTGCAAGATACTGTTCCCTTTCCAGCTTGCCACTGGAAGCAGGAGCAGACAGTTGGTGCCCCCTGTGCAGCTAGCTGTGTGTGAGGCACTCACCGGCCATGATCCTGTCGGAGGCACCGAGCCGTGTGAACACGCGGTCGATGGGCGTGAGCCTGCAGGATTCCGCGGGCACGTAGCACCCCAGCTGGGCCATGACCACCAGGAGACCAGCCTGCACAGCAAACAGGGACAGTCACATTTGCAATGGTGCTTGCAGATTCAGTTCCACACACAGAGCGAGGGCACGAAGCTGTGTTTCCCCTAAAACAGGGACTGGAGTACAAAAAGCTTCCCGCGGCTTTAACAGCTCCAGGCTGCAGCAGCAGCATCTCTGGCAGGACTGAACTACTCTGAAAGCCTTCAAAACACAAATTATCACAGCAAGCAGTGTTTATAAAGCAACCTCCCTGCTGATCTCCAGTTTCAGCTCGTTCAACCTGCAGAAGCATCTTTTGCCAGCTGATGCAAAGTCCTGGGTAAATCACTTGAAAAAGATAAACGGTACTCTTATCACCTCTTCCCAACCAACTCTCCTAGGACAACTAAAACTTACCCCTCCCTACTAAAGCAGACAATCTCTCTGAACATGAGCACTTTCTACCAGCCTGTGCAATTGCTGCACACCCTGAAGGCCACATCTGGGACCTCCTGTGACACCCATGACAGCCAGGCCCTGTAATTCCCTCACCCAAACCCCACAGGTACCCTGGGACACACGACAATCACCTGTCTCATGAGCGTAGATTTGCCACCCATGTTGGGGCCAGTTACCAGCACACAGGAGGCCTCACTGCTGCTGCCTTCATCCTTGATGCCTATCACGATGTCATTGGGAATAAAATCATCTCCAAAGAAAGTTTTTGTGATGCATGGATGGCGGGAATTTCTGAGTTCCAGGAAGGGAGGAGCATTATCCGTAGGCAGCAGGATTACAGGTCGGCACAGAGGTCCATCACCACCTTGACTGTAGTGAGCAAGGGACATCAAGACATCTAGAAAATGAAGAGAAATTACAGTCAGTTACACTTTCAAATTTCTTCATGCACTGGAATTCATTTACTCATTGAACAGCAATTTTGTAGAAACACTTTTCTATTTTATTCCATTTTCCTCATAAGGGAAACACCCACGAAGGACTCCAGAACAAGTAAAAGGTGGGAATATTTACAGTGTCTTTCCTCATTCCTTCCAGAATTCTATAGATGTCATGATAAAAATGCTCCCCTATAGTTATTTTAGTTCAAAAGCCTTTAAAATCTACATCATTTCATTTCAAAAGTTCATGTATAAAACAATAATGTATTGCACTGGTTTTTCATTTAGAACAAGGAGGAAATCAGCTTCTGTGACAGTGAATTATTTTGTGAAGAATCCCAATTCTGCTTGAAAGTTGCCAGAGGAAAACTGTATAAATATTAAAACTCTGTGTGTCCAGCAGGAAGCAGCAGCACAAGACCCCTCAGTTAGCTGAGCCCTGAGGTTCTAAAAGCTGATCACCCACACAATGAGACTCTTCATGATTTTAGAGGCTTTATGTACACACATTACAGCTGAGCCTGGACACTGAATTCCTCTCTGCTGGGAACCAATTCAGCACTTGCCCTGAGCTGTGGTGTGGCTGATGTGACTGCTTCCCAGCTCTCCCAGCAAATCCATTCCCAGCCAACACTCCCTGCCTGCCTGCCCTCCCTTTTCTGCTCTAGTGGCATTCAGAGACTGCTTTCATTTTTCCCTGGAACAAAGACATCCCAGAGTGCCTCATCCTAGCAGAAAATCCACAGGACAGAAGTATGCCAGTCCTGAGAAGGGAATACAGGAGATTCTTCTATCTCACAAATTTAAGGAGGATTTGGGGAAGCCTTCTTAGTAGACTACCTTCTTCAAGGCTCAACACTGAGCATTTTTATTTTTAAAGGATGGCCAGAAAGCATCCTGCTCAGATAGAAAAAAAAGCTTACCAGCAGGTTAGATTTTTATAGCTCCATTTAATAAGAAGCTACTAATCCATACACAAGGCTCTGGAAGCAGTGAGGCCCACCAGGCTACACTGAACTGGGAGAAACACTTGGCTGCACTTCTACAACCATGCAACGGGAATGAAGAAATAGCTTGCAAACATCACAAGGCCCAGCAACTCTCCTGCTATTTAGCAACAGGACAGAAACAGGGAATCACTGTTAATTATCAAAGCCCTTACCACAATCAAGAGCTTTCAAACACAAGTCAAGAGCTGGCAATGAGCTTCCCCAGATCAGACTTCACCAGCACAGGGGTAGTTTTACAGTGTCAGAAGGAGGCAAAGCTCTTACCCAGCACAGCAATGCACTCCACAGCTGTCTGCCAGTCCTTGCTGTTCTTGTCGAAGTTGTAGAAGAGGCGCCTCATGCAGTCCTTGAGGGCGGCGTCGCGGCGCTCCTCGGCGTTCACCATGGCAGCCAGCATCTTCTCGATCTCCTTGGTCCAGTAGCGCTTGTAGCCCTTCCTGCTGGACCTCAGCTCGTACTCCTCGGGCAGGTTACGGGAGATGACACTTTCGGGGATCTCCATCTGGTACCGGTTCTTGCCCGTCCCCCAGTACTGCACGGATTTGGACCCAAGCAGCTTGCGCTGCTTATCTAGGTACTTCCGAAGGTCCTCCTCGAGAGCTCGGATATCCTCCAGTGCTCCATCATAATCGGGGTCAAAGCCCAGCTTGGGGGTAATCACTCCTGTCTTCCGAGCCTGGTTGTGGTCAAAGGCAGTGTCCCACCTGGTGAGCTCTGCACTCAGGTCTGGGAAGCGGCCATCGGGATTTTTGGCTTTGTGGGTGACCAGCTGCCTCAGGACTCTGGATTTGAAGTCACTGGCAAACTCCTCCATGAATTCGACAATTTCATTCATTATTTTGAATCCCTCCAAGGTAGACAGAAAGTCAGCAATTTTTTTCTTGCTGTATTTGAGCTCTTCATAGAAGATGGCCCTGCTGTCAGGATGGTTCTGACTTTTGAGTGGTGACCCAATGCTGTGAATTTTGCTGAGCAGTCTTTCAAGGTCAGGCAGTTTCTTGAGGTACTCAGTGACTTCAGACATTTTATCTGGCACTGCCAGGAGGTCCTCAACAGCATCCAAACGATCATTGATCGATTTGGGATTACAAAGTGGAGCGCAGAGCCACTGTTTCAGGAGTCGCTTCCCGAACGGTGTACAGCAAGAATCAATCCTTTCCAACAAAGTACCTTCTGTGCTTCCATTGGTTCCATTCTGCAGGACTTCCAAGTTCATCAGGGTGACTCCATCCAGCACCATCCGCTGGCCAGTTCTGCCAAACAAACTACTTGAACTCATGGTTTTTGTAATAGCAATATCCACAGGGACATATTCCTCGAAGTTTGCCTGTGATAACAGCTCCTGATCAATCAGACATTTTTTGAGATAGAAGACACATCCCCCAAGAGCTGACAAAGCTAACTCACTGTTTTCACCAGGAGTTAATCCCAGGGAGTCACTCTCTGAAGTCAGAGATTTGATTACAGAGGGCAGAGAACATCCATTTTCAGAATTCTGCTTCTCCTTGAAATATCCTTCCTCAAGAAGGACTTTTAGTGTTTTAGACGCATTCCAGAACTGGGAACCCGCGGTCAGCCCTTCCTGAATGCAAGAAACCAGCGAGCCCTTCAGTATCTTCTGTGTGTCCACAGACAGGTTCCCCTTCTCAAACAGCACCTGCACAGGGGTGTAGTGAGCTACCAAAGTCCTGAACCTGGAGCAGTGGCGGTCGTCCGGGAACTGGCCGACGTGGAACTTCCCCATGGAGGTGTCGACGAAGCAGACGCCGTAGAGGCGCGTCCCGGCCGCCTCCTCCTTCTCCTTCACGCTCAGCAGGAACTTGCTGTTGTTCTCAGAGGGGTCGCAGTCCATGACGCTGTAGGTCTGCGTTCCCTTGGTGATGATCCTGCAGATCTCCCGCCGCACCACCTTGTCAAACCTGCTGGAGTGGCCCGCGGACCTGCAGCGCGCTTCCATCATTTCGGGCGTTTCCGTCTGCTCCACGCGCGCCACCTTGTAGCCCTTCTGCACCAGGACGTCGGAGAAGCGGCCGAACGCCGTCTCTGGAAAGCCCGAGTGGGCCCAGGTGCCCTTCATGAAGATGAGGCCCAGCTCATTGACGCCGGTGACTGCGTCCATGTGATACAGCTCGTAGAACTTCCCCACCTTGTAGCAAATCACGGCGTCGAAGTTCTGGCTTTTGAGCTGCCACCACCTCCGCACGCCCGGCGTGCACTTGTTGAGGTAATCCTCGGGCACATACAGAGTGCAGGGGTCGTAGTCAGGGTCACCCTGACGCCTCCTGTGCGCATCCCTCCTCTTCCCTTCCTGCAGCCAGTCCAGCTTTTCGTGCTCCCACACCGAGAAGCCACCAGTGCCTCCACTGCAAGCATTTGCTTGAGATTCAAAACTTTCAGGTGCTGCAAAGGATGTCAGCTTAGACTTGGCTTCTGAAGAGACTGCCGCTGCTCTTTTGGGTGTTTCAGAACAGTCATTTCCCGGGCTACTCCTTTTAGCAGGCTTTTTCACCTCTCTTCTCTTTCGTTTCGAAGGGACTTTTACGGGGCTTTCTGCAACACTCTCTGCTTCTGTCTCTGTGTCAGAAGACTCATTTTCATCCACCCCACTGCTGGCTTCCTCACTGCTGGCTGCTTCTTTCCCATCAGGCTTGAACTCCACATCAGAGCCATCGTGGTCACTGTCAGAATCCAACACTCTCCTTCTCTTGGCTTTCACAGCTCTTTCCCTGCTCATCACTCGCTTATTGCTTTTCACATCCTCCTCACTAT
This sequence comes from Agelaius phoeniceus, assembly GCF_051311805.1. Lineage (NCBI taxonomy): Eukaryota > Metazoa > Chordata > Aves > Passeriformes > Icteridae > Agelaius > Agelaius phoeniceus. The sequence goes on along the minus strand of NC_135267.1, from coordinate 104,209,532 downwards.
TACAGTCTTCACTGTTGCCTGATGCATTTTCACTCATCTCCTGGAAAAATAAATTATTTTGTCTGTAGATAATTCTGGCTACAAAGATACTGCTGCATAAAGAAGTGCAAAAATGTGCAATAACACAGTACCTATGATGCTTCAAGCAAGAGACAGAAGAGCCACAGCCAATTCCAAGTATCTTAACAGAACCCAGGTTTTTTCTGGACAAGTAACTTCTACTGGCCAGTAGCATAATCACTCTTATTTCTATACTTTAAAAACTCATTCAATACTGTGCATAAGTGATGCTGATGAACAAAGCATTTAAACTACACAAAAAAGAATATGGCACATGTAGGAGAAAGGAAAGCAACTCCATAATTTGCCTTTTCAGCTTCAAACTTTAATGGAAAACCAGCAGTGGAGGGACTGTAGTGAGTACGAAGGGCCACTGCACATAACACAATGCCTGGAGTGGCACCTGTCCCTCAGGGCACTGTCACACTGGAGACTGAATATTATGAGCTAAGGGAAGCCAGCATCCCCCTGACAGTGTCCTCATACCATTCCTCTCCAAAAAAATCTATTCCAAGGCATATGGTGCTTCTGAAATAATGGCTGAATCAACACAACATGAATACAATACAATAAAACATCACTTTTTAGTTACTCCACCAAGACTGCTGTTAACAGTGCAAGAACTGGTATTTTAGTGCTACTCCACAAGATGAGGGTGGGCTCCAAAAATGCAATTTAATGCCTTAGATGAACAGTCAAAAAGGTATAAATTCATATATTAAGACACACTAAAACTCCAGATCAAACTTAGGGCAACTTGGGACTATGAATAGCAGATAGAGAAGATAAAATGATGCATCAGAAAAAAGCATTTCTGGGTGAAAAAGTAGGTCACCAAGGAGTGATGAGTGAAGAGAGTCAGAGAAGTTGAGTAGATTCTGAGGTCAGTCCTTACCATACAGAACACCAAAGAGACTTGTCTTTCCAACTAGAAAAGATGAGAGACCAGCATATGACCTGACAACACAGAAGCAGTACAAAAAAGACAAATGGATACATATGTGTGCAAGATTAACGAGGAGATAAGCTGTGATTACTGTACCAGAGAACTGCAGGATATTCCATGCTCAGCTCCAAGTCACAGCTTCTAAGTTCTAGCAATATTTCTGCAAGTGACAGCAATTAAGAAACATTTTACCTCCATTTCTTCCTCTTCCTCCTCTGTGTCTGAAGGCTCATTGCATACTGCCAGTTCAAGCCTCTGGGTTTTATCTTTGCTCATGGCATCATCTGCCAGCACCATGGCTCTTTTAATTTCAGGCTTTGTGCTGTAAAACATACCTCCCTTCATCGTCTCCTTGTCTGATGAACCTGTAAAAAACACAGATTTGTTAAGAACAAATGCTAAATGCTAGACTTAACATTTGTTAAGTCTAGTGATCATAGTTCACTTTTAAATGCATTCAGACAACTAGCATTCATATTCAGATAACTAAACTCCTGTTTTTTAGCTGCTACCACTCATTCTCACCACATCTTGAATACAGCAATCTATCACTCCTTCATCCTGATGAACTACCCCCGGGGAAAGTACACCCATTCACAAATGAAATGCCTACCTCCATGAACACTTGAAGAATTGCTTCTATTTCTGTAACTCATTAGCACACGTGAGCACTCCTGGGCTGAGCTCTGACTCACCCTCACTGTAGTTAGCACTGCAGTTAACACTGGCAGAGCAGCAGACAGACTGACAGACCACAGGGCTGTTTTAGCAGTGACAGGTAGGTTCAGCCAGAGTTATCTTCACTTTCTAGGCACAGGCCACCTATGGCACAGACCTGAAAGCTCTGCTGGCCTGCAAAGTGGTGCTCTGAGTGCAGCCAGGCACCCAGCCCAGCCCATTAGCCAGATTAGCTGATGGCCAATCACGCTGGGCACCCAGGCTGCCGCTGCAGGGCAGTGAACAAAGCCTGCTATTAATAACTGCTGCGTTCCCTCCTCCTCCTCCTCCTCCTGCACAGCCCCTCCTGCCACCACCTGCACACACACAAACCCGAAGCCAACCACCCTGCAGACCGATTTCAGGTCCTTTTCCCCACTCTTGTGAACCCCATCATCCAGCACTACTGACTGCAGCTTCAGCTCTAAACCAGTGGCACACAAAGGCAGCGGACCTGGAGGAGGCCAAACACCCAGAAACAACTCAAACAAAACTCTCACTCACAATCAAATCCCAGTTTGCAGTAGCAAAGCAGGGAGTTACAAGTAGCTGCTTCGACAGCGCAAAGGCAACACATTAACAATCCAGATCCCCCTCTTGGCTTTCCAAATGCAATGAGGCAGTCTAAAAATATTTTGCATTAATATTAAATGTGACTGAACAACGTCAGAAGAAAAATCTTCTCATACAATTGAGCTGCAAATTTAAGGGTGCAACACCTGCATATTCACTTAACCAACTGCTGTGCACCTCCACTTCTTCCTGCACACCTGTTACAGGTCTGGCCCTGTGCTGTCTGCACTTACTCAGGTACAAAAAATAACGCAACCCAAGAAACTTACCCATTTTCTTACCCAAAGACTCTAACACTTCTCCTTTGTACATAAAAATGCTTTTTGTTTGAATTTAAAGCAAACAGGTATTTTTGAATGTTTTTAATCTGTTCTGCATTCAACACTTTTCCTATGATAGATCTATGTATCTGTGCTTAAACTTCATTTTGGCCATTTTCTTTTGGCAAACTGATTAATTCCCCTTACCTGTAGTTGCTTCTTTGTGCAACTACAAGCTCTCAGAATATTTTGATTGTTTCCAAATACTTTGGGGAAAGACACATATAACCATGCACCATTTTACTTGCAATAAATTATGCTAACACTCATGGCAATAACATTACCATTTTAATTTAAAACCATGGCTGAAGTGCAGCACACTGAAGTATAGAGGAGACAAAAATGTGGCTACATGATCACGAGATGGAACTCTGACTGTATAAAGGGAGAAACTATTTAAATTCAGTGACAGTTTTTTTTTCAGTGACACAAGCAAATCCTACAGGGCATCAGAAATACTCTATTACATATGAAGTATTTGACTAACAAGACAGTTTACAGCCAATGATTCAGTTTTCAGCAACAGTAGAATTATGAAAAACAGAGGAAAACAGATTATGTTTGTTAAAATGGTGAGATTTATTATGCAAAATGTTAACTCATTTTTACATTTGATTTTCACTAGTTAGCCATGTCATTTCTTCAGTATCACAAACACCAACTCTGATCTGTAACTACAAGCACTGCCCTCACCAACACTCAATTCTCAAGTAATATATTTTATTTACAGAAATGTTGCACTGCTGAGAAGAAACACTGCAGCAGAAATAATTTTATTTACCCCATATCCTGGGCCTGGACTTTTAATTCTGGACATAATACATAATCTCTTACCTTTGTATGGCTTCAGGTATTTAACACTGATCCAGCCCCTCGTAGGGCTGTCATCAAAGAACTGCACGTGGACACGAGTGGATTTTCCTTTTCCTCTGACTATTGTCCTTTCAGTGGGGTGGTTGTATATCAGACATGGCCACCAGGGATAGCCTTCCATCTTGGCCCACACCAGGTCCCCAGGAGAATATTCACAGGAGACACTGTAGAGACAACACACGTATTGTTTAAGGAACGCAAACATCTGGAACAGCTCTCTTCATAGCTGTCACTGCACACTGCTGCTGAGCATTCTGCCCTCCAACCTGCATTACACAGTTCTTCCATACCACCACCAACTCTTCTCCTAAATTATTTTTATGTGCTCCTCCAAGTTCTGCTGGATTCCCACAGAGACAGAGCTTTATCACAGAACAGTTTGGGTTCAAAGGGACCCTAAAGGGCACCTGGTCCCAGCCCCCTGCCATGCACAGGGACACATCCCACTAGACCAGGTTGTTCAGAGCCCATCCAGCCTGGCCTTGAACACTTCCAGGGGTGGAGCACCCACATCCTTCTCTGGGCAACCTGTGCCAGTGCCTCACCAACCTCACAGTGAGGAATTCCTTCCTAATATCTAATTAGACCTACTCTCTTTCAGTCTGAAGCCGTTCCCTCTCACCCTGTCACTACATGCCCTTTTCCTGTAGAAACTAATTTTCAACCAGGCACCTAAAGAGTAAGACTTTAAAAACCCTCAGGCTACAAAAAAATGAATAAATAAAAAAACTCTACCTGCACTGCAAAGCACCTGGTGCAGCTTTTATTTGCTCTCTCCTCCTTCCCACAGATTTCACCCCAGCCACTGCCACACTTCCACAGATGATGGCTGGGACACTCCTGCAGGCTGTGGCCCAGCCACCAGTGACACTCAGTGTGCTGACAGGTGGGACACCTGCCATCGTGGTGTTCAGCACAAGAGAGAAAAGGAACTCCTGGAGCGGGTCCAGCAGAGGGCAACAACGATGACTATGGGAAAGGAGCATCTCTCTTAAGAGGAGAGGCTGAGGGAGCTGGGCCTGTTCAGCCCTGAGGAGAGATGACTGAGAGGGGATTTCATCAGTATGTATAAATACCTAAATAAGGGGTTGCCAAGAAGATGGAGCCAGGCTTTCCTTGGTAATACCAAGCATTAGGACAAAAGACAAAGGGCACAAAGTTCCACCAGACCACAAGGAAGAACTTCTTGACTGCGTGTGTGACTGCACACTGGAACTGATTGGCCAGAGAGGTGGAGCCTCCCTCCCTGGAGGTACTCAAAACTGAACACAGCCCTGTGCCATGTGCTCTGGGATAACCCCGCTCGAGCGGGGAGGTTGGGCCAGATGCCCCACTCTGCTCCCCTCCAGCCTGACCCACTGTGTCCCTCTGTGACACAGCACGGAAAGCAAATTTAAAACACGAGCGCGGCACTACTTCCAAACAGCACAACCCGTCCCCGCAGGTGTCCCATTGTCCCGCCGGGAGCCCAGGCCGCTGCGGGCCAGCCCGCGGGCCCGGCCGGGCACCGCATCCAGGGAATCGGCCGGGCACCGCATCCAGGGAATGGCGGGGACCGCGCCAGCCACGGGCCGACAGCGACACACGGACACCCCGAGGGTCCCGCTCAGACTGCCGGCGCCTGCAGCTCCGTCCCGCCTCCCCTTCCCGCCTTGTCCTCTCGCGTCCCCGCCGGTACCTGGCGGCCTTGGGGGCCTTGGCGGCCGCGCCGCCCCCCGCGCCCTTCTCGCCGTTCTCGCCGCGCCGCGCCGCCGCTCGGCCCGCCCCGCCCGGGGGGCTGCCGGCGGCCTGGAGGCCGTTCCGCTCCCCCGAGGCGCGGCGGGGCTCGCTGCGGGGCTCGGTGGCGGCCGGCGGGGCCGCCTTGGAGAAGAAGCGGAGCAGGGTGCTCTGCCGAGACATGGCCGCGGCGGGAAGCGCGGGCCGCCCTGCGCGCCAAACCCGCGCGCCCGGCCCCGCCCCGGCCCCGCCCCGCCCGCAGCTTTGGCGGGAAGCGCTGAGGGAGCGGCCGGGCCCGTGCGTCCCGGTTGGCCCCAGTTGGTGCAAAACGCGGAATATCTGGAAATTTCCGCGAGAAAGGACGTTGGGGGATGTCTAATCTTTGCGTGCTTCCAACCCTAATCAACAGGAAAGGGGATTTAACGCCTGAAATAGCGGCTGACGAGAATCCCTGGGTGACGTTCGGGTGTTAAAAAGATAAATGACTTGTGGCTCGGGTTACCTTGTTAAGGTTTAGGGCTCGAGGTGATCTCCCACCTCAGGGGAGGTTAACAAAGCCTGGGGAGAAGGATGTGCAGCTGATAGTGGACACAAAGAATGCAGAATTTATGGGCCCCAAGGACATTTGGCAGGACCCCAAAGATAAGGAAGAAACTAATTCTAAACTATTAAAAATAAAGACAGCTCAGCAACTGTGCTGAACCAGCTCCAATTGGGTAAAATGTAATTCTGGCAGAGGGAGATGGTGACCACCACTCATGGACCCAAGAAACCCACTGACCCAAAAGAAGGGAAAGACTGAGTATGGGACTAATTAGCAGGAGAAGCGAGAGAATCATTAATAAGCAGAAAACAGAATACTAATTAATAAGAGACCTATGTAACTTTTAGCCAGTGAACATTAATGCCTTTGTTTACTAAAATGTATAAATATTTAAAGGTTTTGTCATGCTGGCATTGAGGCTTTGCCACCCAGCACCCTTTTCTGTGCAGAACTGTGAATAAATCAAATATCTCAGCTCTGTGTGTGGATTGGCCTCTGGCATACCAAGTCAAAGAACCCATTTTGGGACAACAGCTACTGCCCTCTGTGAAAAATGCCAATCACCTGTCTTTAAAATTTAAAAGTTTAATAGTAATAAAGTGATTATAAAAATAGCAATATAATTAGAGTAATAACATTTTTAGACAATTTGGATTAAGACAATATAAGACAATAGAAACAAAGTGTTACGGACGTCCGGGTACCTTTTTCTGGGCAAAGTAAGCCTGAAAAACGACACAGGTTAACAGAGGATTTACCCTTAAAAACCACAGCCTGTTGTATATTCATACACCTCATCCACGATGCATAAATTCCATTCAAACACAGGGTTCTGTCTGGTCAGTGTCAGCTTCTTTCCCCTAATCCTAATGGCATCTTCAGGGCTGAGTGAGGCAGGAAGTTTGTTTCTTCTGATAATGGGGCAATAAATTCTCTTTCTCTGAAAGACTTAGGTGTCCTGTGGCTGCTATCTCAGTGCAAGTCCTTTCTTTAGGAAAAAGCATCCTACATAGCATAGTTTCTATTTTAACATTATATTATAACCTAAAACTATATTTAACACGCTACTTAAGAGAATCAATACAGCATAACTTTCTAACACAACACATATAATATTCATTTTAATATTTGCGAAGAGCCAATCATAAAATAGGCATTTTTCACATCTCCAAACCCCATTCCCTGCCTGCCATGGGGCCACAGTGCTTGTTAGGGTCAATGGTGTGATGGCATGAGCTGGAGGCTTCCCACAAAAACACCCTCAGGGAAGGAGCAGTTGTGGCACTGGCGTTGGACAATGTCCTCCCTGCCCTGCAGCGCTGTGGTGGCAAGAGGAGAAGCTGGTACATGGCCCAAGGAGAAGCTTGGACAGCTGCCAGCTCCACTTCTCAGCTAGTTTCACTGGCAGAGCTAAGAAGTGGCAGCTAAAATAACAGGATCTCTTCCCATGGTTTTGTTTTTTGGTGGTTTGTTTTTTTTTTTTTTTTTTTGGTTTTTTTTTTTCCATATTAATTGGTGAGGCTACGTCCTTTAAAAGCAATTTTCTGATGCATTATAACACGTGGTGCACTTGGTGTGACTCTTGGGGCTGTCCTGTGCAGGGCCAGGAGGTGGAATTCGATGATCCATGTGGGTCCCTTCCAACTCTGGGTATTCTGTGCTTCTGTGACTCTGTAAGACAATTCCATTTCATGGTTCTTGACAGGTATGCTTGAGATACAGCAAAAGAAAAACTTATTTTTATAAGCTTAAATCCACACAAAAATTATTTGCTTATTATTATTATTTGGCAAATATTATTATAAAAATTGTGTTACCCCCAAATAATACTTGCAAATATTATTATAAAATTATTATTTGCTCATTATTATTTTGCAAATTATTGTTATTTGTCACCAGATGCCAGTTAGCACAGCATTTCCTCCTTTCACTAACATTGCTGCTTGACATTTCAAGCCAAAGCCTCGCCTTCCCTTCTGCACAGCTGAAGAGAAAAAGCCTCAGGTGCGTTCCCACCTCCAGCAAAAACGTGGAACTGCAAGTCCGGGCTTTAACCACAAGAGGTCCTGCAAATCCGGCCGATGTGGAAGGATTTTGAAAGCCTGTTCCTTCTAAAAGAGCTACTTCCTTTTAACATCAAAGCATAACTTCCATTTAACTTGTCTTCTATTGCATTCAGAAACAATCTGGTGTGGTCTCTGCCTCAAACTGAAGCACAAAAGCAGAGGCATTTGTTTTCCTGAGAAAAGTGCAGCAGATTCCACTGCATGTGGAGTGCTTGGAAGTGGAACACACTGCAGGATGACCCCCTCAGCAGGTGTTGCTGGTCCTATCAAAAACACTCACCAGGACCATTACCTGCACAAGTGTTTGGGTGGCTCGTTTTTGTCAATGTTTTGCTTGTAAATAGGCAACACACTTTATATTTTTCTGGAAAATGACAGTGATCATCCATCTGGCAGGTAGAAGCAGGGAGATGGGATGAGGCAGGAAGGGGGAAAGCTTGGGCAAATACTGAGAGCAGACTCAGTTTTGAAAATAAAGACTCTTTTGAGCAGACTCCTGATAGATTCCCCCTGGAGATGACTCTTGTCATTCTTGTCTTGATCATTTGAGCAATGGAGATGAAAAACATGAAGGACCATCTGAATTTTGTGGCCTCTGGAGCCAAGAAGGTGTGAGTGGCACAGAAGTCATTTTATTGTTGGGGTTGAGTTTGGTGGCCCTGGGGTTTCTTCAGGCTGGGAGGAGCATGAGTCAGTCCTGGTGGCTCTGCTAGAAGAGGGACAGGTTACTGATTTGGCCGCACTGTGAATGTCCCAAGAAGAGGCTGTGATCCTCAGACTTCACAGACCACAGGGTCCAAAAGCTTGGGTGAGGAGCCTGGAAACTTTGTAATTTGTCCCATTCCACCATACCAGTTCTCCAGGTCTGGGGTGTCCCTGTGTCTGTGTCTGGGCATGTTCATGGTGACAGCCACTTGAAAAACATCGCACTGGAAGCGTACCTAAGTCTGTCATTTAGAAAGTCTGAATCCAACATCAGACACCCTTGCTGAGGTGATATCCACAAAAACAGAAATTTAAATTTGCAGTAATGGGTTGTTACATATCCCCTTTTCTCTGGGATCAGGCTGGGGGAAGCACAGAGCACAACAGCATTTATTAGACACCTTTTGTCACACTGCTATTAATAGCAAGGGACTCATTACACACTGCATTCATTTATTCCCTCGTGCAGTTCGCAAACATCTGCACTGACGGGTGGAGCAGGAGCTGGGAGACCAACCCCAGCTGGTTACTTAAAAGCAGAGGTGTGTGTTGATGTGTCAGGATGTTCAGGAAGTCCCTCCAGATCGTTTTGTTTCATCATTAATATGTGTGTATGTGTTTTATATATTCATATCCATAGATAGATAGACAATCTTGTAGTTTTGCATATAGTAGCCTTCATGGATGTTGCTGGCGTTGTGCAACACCCATGGCTGATGCCAGTGGATTTGGACAGATTTGGCAGAGTGTCTGTGCTCAGTTTATCAGTTTTTGCAGATTCAGCAGGACTGTGAAGTCTCTGGAGCCTATCAGTTCTTGGCAGACACTTGGATGCTACTGCTTGGCACACACGTCCCCTCTCTTCAGCCTGCTTGTTCCTGGTGCCAGTTTCTGCATCCACACTCGTGCCTGGTGGAGCCATTCACACTAATTCAAGCTGAGGGGGTTTTTAGGACAGAATCTTCATCTTCTCCCTAGTAAAATTCATAATTCTACTTGTTTTTCTGCCAATCTCAACAGGGTAGGTTCTAGAATAGTTAAAACATGAAAGTCTGAAGTTGTTTGATAGGAGATTACAAAAGGTGTTATTACTGAAAACTCTACAAACTACTCTCTCCTCCTCCTCCCTTTATAAAAAATTCCTATTTTTGAAGAGAAGGCCATTGGGAATTATAAAGTTGCTGTAGTGCAGACTTCACACAAAACTCATCTGAACACCAAAAAATGCTGTATTTATCATAATTCTTTTCCTCTCTCTCCCCTTGACAATGCATACACATATACTCCCACACAGCCCTCAACCAAGCTTTTTAGCTCCTGAAGTGGTTCTGAACATTTTCCATTCCAGAGACAGTGGAAATGGCAAGGATTTGTCTTTTTTCAAGATAATACCTCAAAATTTTTGAAATTAAACAACTTTGGCTATACCTAGCTTTTCTAGGTTATGCAGTGACCCTCTGCTATACATAGGCCTTTATCCAGAGTCAAGAATAATTCATTTCTATATCGTTAGTTGCTGGAATAAGGAAAAGGCTACAAGGTAATTTTGAGGTCTTTCTGGAAAAAAATGAACTCATGTGTATCAAGAAGGCTACTTAAAACAATAGCTACAACAGAAAAGCAAAGTGCCCCTGAAGCCAGGTGCCTGGTTGTTTATCTCAATATTCTTTGGAAGATTCATTTAACAGGAAGGAAAAGTCATTCCTTGGGTGAGGGGTCTTGCTCTTGAAGTTGCCAGGTGCAGTCAAGAGCAAATTGGTGAGGCTGAGGGAGCAGGAGGAGCGAGGCTGCTCCTGGCAGAGGCAGAGCCTTTGCTCACCCAGCTGATGCAGATCCCCAGCATCTGAATCTCAGAATGGCCTGGGCTGGGAGGGACAACATCCCAGGATCAGAATCCCCAGGTCCTTCATGGCAGGGCTGCTCTCAACTCCTTCATACCCCAGCCTGTCTTGAGCGTGTCCAGAGGAGACAACAAGGCTGGTGAGGGGCTTGGAACACAAGCCCTGTGAGGGACATTTGAAGGAGCTGGGGTTGTTCAGCCTGGAGAAGAGGAGGCTTAGAGGTGACCTCATTGCTCTCTGCACCTTCCTGAAGGCAGGCTATAGACAGGTGGGGTCGGTCTCTTCCACCGGGCAGCACTGACAGAACCAGAGGACACAGCCTCAAGCTACGTCAGGGAAGGAGAAGGTTGGATATTAGGAAAAGTTTTTCACCGAAAGAATAATAAAGTACTGGGATGCTCTTCCCAGGGAGGTGGTAGAATCACCATCTCTGGATGTGCTTAAAAAAAGACTGGGCATGGCACTTGGTGTCTAGGTGAGGTGTTAGGGCATAGGTTGGACTCAATGATCTTAGAGGTGCCTTCCAACCATATTTTTCTGTGATTCTGTGATTCTGTGAGTCTGTGTTGGGTTTGCCCTGGCCTCTGTGCAGGACCTTGCACTTGGTCTTGTTGAACTTCATGTGACCCTCATGGGCCTCAAGCCAGTCCAGGCCCCCTGGATGTCACCCCTCAGGCACATCAGTTGCACCACTTGGCCTAGTGTCACCTGCAAATTTGCTGCTGCTGCACTTGATCCCACTGTCCATGTCACTGTGAAGGCATTAAATACCACTGGTAGCAGTCTGGGGGACACCACTCACTCCTGGCTCCCACAGGGACACTGAGCTCTGCAGGCAGCACAGGGTGCTGGTCACCACCACAGCAGCCCCAGACAAGGGGAGGGCTGCCCTGTTCTTCTGAAGTTCTTCTGAGCCTTCTGATGTTTACATTTTTGTAATGGAGTTTCTCACGCAATTTTCATGTAAATAATGATTGTTTTGCATTCCTTTCAGGAAAAAGAGAAAATGGATAGACTGTTGGTTTGACCAGTGTGGTTGGAGAGGTAGCAACTTCATCCTCCAATCCATGGTCACTTTTTAGAATTCTATAAATATCAAAGTCGGGAAATAAACATCCCCTTTTTGCCGTAGACATCTCAGAGTGTGAGTATCGTTCATTTTGTGACCTATTAGGACAGGGAGGGCATGGATCAGATCCATGGTCAATCCAGGGGGAAGGGCTACAGGCAGGCACAGCTGCAGGGAGCGTCGCTCAGGCAGGGGCTGGGTCCTCAAGGCAAGCCAAAAACGGTGATATCAAACTTTTGAAAGCTCTTCAGATGAAATTTTGCTAAAAGAGTATTATCTGTGAGAGTTAGTGTCAAGAGCAGTCTAGGAAATTCCACTTTGGTGGGTGTTTGAAGCACCAGCTATGCGCACCACCCCTCTTTATGTGTCCGCTGAGCTGAGTGACAAATTTGCTCCCAGAGCTAACAGAAAGCTCTTAAAGTGAGAGAAAAAAAATCCCAAAGGCCTAGCTATTATAGGTAGAATTCTCTCATTTTGAACTGAACTGTTAAGATTGTATTATCCCAATATTTTGCAGTTGTCCCACTGTAACAAATGTAACGATTTTCACTTTTCTCCTTTATTTTAAACACATTTTCTCAAAAATTTTTTGTATCTTTTGTTTTCACTTTTGGCACAAGAAATGACTGTGGACGAAGATCATTGGATTTAACTGCAAACGCCTAGTAACTATTAAAAAAAAAAAAAGAAAAAATAAATAGCTCTGGCATACAAATAGCTTCTGGGGAGTGGGAAGAGGGGTCCACTGCTTCATTTGATTAATGTGTGTCCTTTCTCTGGGGCTGATTTGAGCTGCTTTGGTCTCCACAGAGGTGAGGTGGTCAGAGGTACCACTTTGCAGGGCTTACCTCGGTGACAGAGGCTGCCAGGCCAGCCTCAGATTGTGAGGTGGAACAATTCACAGGGACAGTTTGATCATGCTGATAAACACAGGTCTGAAGGCAACCTTGACCTTCCTCAGAAGTTGCCCCAAAGGAGAATTTAAGCATGAGGTGAAGGCTGCAAATAAGGCAACCAGGGGAAAGGTTAAGTTTTAGAAAAATACAACCATGACAAAGTGTTTATGAGTACCGAGGTCATTCTGACCTAAATATAATCAGTCTGGTAGGCTGCTAAAAATCACATATTCTAATACACTCAGTTTGTATAGGCCTGGAAAAATTTAGGGTGTTTTAAAAGGGCATTTTTTTCCCCAGCACTAAGTTTACCACTTGTCAGCATCCGGCATACATAAATCAGAAACTGTTCATGCAGTAACTCATTGTCCTGTAATTGGGCTGAGAAACCAACTTTATTTTAGTAGCAGAGATGATTAATTTCCTCTTTGCTTGCTTTTTTACATATCTGCAGACAGGCAGATTCCTTGTACTAGTTTAAGAAGAGCTTGTACAGCAGTGAGAAATGAAGCAAGAACTGCATGTTTATTTAGGGTCCCTTTAATGTCACTGTATGACTAAAACCTTTCAATTTTTTTTTTACATGACAAAGCATCAAAAAGAAGAGATGGAACTGTAAGATTTCAGAATAAATGACATTTTAGGGTGCTTTGCTTATATTGTGCCTTCTCATAGATGCAGATCTGAAGTGGGATGAGAGCTGTTGGAACAGCATGCAGCAGAACTACCAGAAACAGGAGTTCAAAATTCAAGAAGAGTCTAAACATAACCTGTGAAATTAATTCTCAACCAGAACTGCAGACAGACTGCATCTCCAATTCGGATGTGTTTCATGTGGTATGGTATAGATCTGTGCATAATAATAGGATGTCCTAAAAAAAAAATTAGAAAGGGAAAAAAAAAAGGCAGGAATCAAAATAAAAATGGGCCAGGGCTGAAGATGATCAAGCTCTTCTCCATGATTCCATGCTGCTCCCACAGAACAGGAACATTCATCTGCTGATTTTGTTGGGTTCAAGATGCTCCTGCTATTTCAAAGTGTAGTAGCCACCCACAGTTATCCTGTTTCCTGCCTTCTGTTTTATTGTGCTTCTATTAACAGTATGAACACTTGTGGATTTTTCACTGATACAGTTTGATAATTTCAATTTGCAAAGAAAAAAGAGCTTGCAAATCCAGAGAAAAAAACAGCTGTAATCAAACAGTCTGACCTGTATAGCACCTGGCATTGAATTTCCCTGAGTCTATCCCTGTTTAAATCAGATGATCTCTTGTGGAAAACAAAGAGTTTTGATTTAAAGGTTTGCAAAGACTGGTAATGGCAGTGGTTCTGTTAATAAAGTACTATGAGATATTTGAAGCTATCAGGGCAAGGGACATAAATTTGAGCTGGATGGATATGGTTAAACAAATTCCAAGCTTTTTCTCAGCACTGAATCGGTAAATCGGTGTTGCAAAAAGGAATTATTTGTATTTTGCATTCCTGATGTCCTCTTGCTTCAGAGTTGTCACCTGTCAGCATTGGTGATGCATGAGAGAGGCAACTGGGGAGCAGCCTGGTGATGAAGAACCAGAATGCTCACACTAAATGCTTCATTCCTGCATCCCTGCCAGATCCTGCTCGGAGAGCCGAAGGGAGACTGGTTCCCACTAATTAAAACATGGCAAAAAAACAAAAAGAGGCTTCTTTATTTCCTTTTTAAATCTATAACTTTGCTCCTTATGTGGAGCTGATCTATTGCCAAGTGACTTTGGCACTAGATCTGGAGAAATGTCTCCCAGAAGTTGTTTTTCTGGTGCGGGTGCAGGCTGGGACAAGGGTGCGGTGACATGGGGAGAGGTGGCCTGTTCTGCTGGCACTGGGTGCTCTGAGTTTCACACTGGAGCAGTGCTGGGCCCAGTGAGACCTGTCCACACAAGATCCATCCTCTGACTCAGACCTCAGGGAAAACTGGTTTTCCTAGCAAGAGAGAGAGAGTTTAACTGTGAGCCTTTTCTGAATGAGTATGCTTTTAGAAGGAAATGGTAACCAGTCATCCTACTGGAGATGAATAGCTCAATAGCTCCTCTGAGCCCTTTATTGCAGACTTCTTTGTGCAGATGCTCTGAGAGGTCTCTTTCCTGAAGTTTCTGTTTTGTTGGCAGCTTTGTATTTATGTCACTTCATTTTTAAGCGTGCATTCACTGAGCTTGTGACAGTCAAGAGCTCACTGATTGAAGTGAGTCCAGAAATGAATTTTCCCCACAATGGCAAGGTTAGTGCTTGTAAAGCAGCACAGAGGGCAGAAGGGCAGAGGTGCTCAAAACATGATTTCAAATGCTTAATAGGAGTTTGTTTTCATGAAATTCACTGTGCTTGCAGGTGCACTGGGGAGCTGGTTCAATACTCATTTCTCTAACCTGCAGTTCACTCTGTTTTATAACACTGCTATTTTAATGCAGCTTTGTTCTCACCATCACGTTATCTTTCAGCAGATGGGCTCAGGAGCCACATAACACAGATCTTCCAGGGAGACAGGGCTTGAGATCTCTGAGGTGGCACAAATGGCCTGTCCTTGAAACAAGTCGTGCTTGGCCCGAGGTAGAGCAGGGATCCTTCCCTGGTGTGTGTGGTTTAATATAAACCAGGGGAAAGGTGGAGGCTGAGAGCTCACCATGGAATCACCAGGGCTTTCCTCCTGCTCATGCCCATGATGGTAAATCTGCTCTCCCTCCTGTACATGGCAGTGTGTTGCTATAGGACATGAAAAATCATAAGTGTACACACCACTGCTCTCAAGGTGAAGCAAAGGGAAGTTTATTTTCTGACTCCAACATTTATAGTTTTCCATAAGTGTCAGTGGATTGGAGGGTGAAAGTGCCATCTCTCCAATGACACTGGACAAACCAGCAGTCCATCAAATTTCTCCTCCTCCATAAAAGAATGCAAAACAATAAGTTATTTACAGAAAGTATGTGAGAAAGTTTGCTACAAGAATGTAAACATCAGGAGGCTTAGAAAATCTTAAAAAATCAGGGCGACAGCAGTGCTCTGTGTGTCACTTCTCTTGCTCCTGTCCATGCCATTTTTGCCACCCCTCACAAGGGCAGGATTCCCTCTGTGGTTGCCCCTTTTTTGTTGCTGCATACACCGTATCTCTCCTCACATGCTACAGACACAAGGTTTCCCATTATTTAATTTTTCCTGTAACTCTTTTCTCTACAGGCTTCTCCAGTCCCTGCCAAGAGCTCCATTTGGAGCTGCTTTTCTTTTCTTTCTCATTGAGAAGGAAGCCATGCAGGGTGCTAATATTATATTCTCCACCAAGCTGCTGTTCACAGATGTGAGGACAATGTTATGCTGTAAGGTGTTGATCTGTAGGTGGTTGTCAATCTGTCCTCATTCCCCTCCTACTTTTCACAAAGTTTTGACCACCATAACTGAACAGAAACAGTGGCAAACCCTGCAGAAAAATACCACCACATTTGAATATAAAGTCCAACTCATTATTTTTTAATACTGCTTTAACATTTGGAAAAATATCAAAGCCTCAAATACTAAAGCTGACACTCTAGTGGGTCCCTAATAATTATTATTGAAAACAGTTGCTGGTATAATTGTTTTGGTGCATAGTAAGTTCTATTACAACCTGCAATTGGACTTGTAATCTCCTATTGTAGTGGCAAAAAGAAAATAAAATTACATGAGGTGTATGTGGATGGCAGCTGTTTCATGATATGGCAATTAAGCAGGCTGGGGAAGCAGCGAGGCAAGGAGTGACATGGGGACAATTTGCCTACAGTACAGAATTGCTGGATCTATTTGTGCAGCTGGCATCCACACCTTGGAGAGGCAGAGAATTTAAAACTGAATTCATTTCACTTAAGGACAAATTAGGGACAGTGCCAAACACACTAATCCTTTCTATAGGTCAGCTCTAAAAATTATTTTCTTTCCCAAGCAAGTTTCTATTTTAATTAAAACCTCTAAGATTGATATATATTTAAAAGAAGAGGTATGGTCCTCCACCCCTTCCTTTAACTGCCTGCTAAAGCCAACAATCCAGTCATGATCCTGTGGCATTTGCATGACCATGGAACTCTGCACTGACAGGCACAGCCCTGGTGGTCTGCACTGAGCAAAAAGGTTATTTGAAGCTTCATTTTTAGGATCATTGCAGTATTTTCTTGTCTGATTTCCTGTGGAGGATTTGGAGGAGACACGTGCCAGGTTTTTTGCTAGGACAGAGCAGGTTTCCTGCAGTGTGAAACCTTGGGAAGGATGTGCAGCCAGTCCTCACGTGCTCCCCTTGAGGCTGGCACTCAGGCAGCCCCTGGGGGTGACCCAGAGCCCACACAGGCTGCTCAGCCCCTCAAACACTGCATGGATGACCCTGCTGGCACTCTTCCTCATCAAGGAGCTGTCCCCATAGCTCCTATGGGCTTCCTGCACTGCTCTGCAGAACCCACTCCAGCCAACCCTGATGGCACAGCATTGCTGGGTGTTAAAAAATGATGGGCACCACCTCTGTTCATTGTATGTTTAACACAGGCACAAAAATACACAAACTATGTAGTTCTGAAAAAAAAATTGCAGGGTTTTAGGTGTTTTGCTGAATTGTAGTGAGATAATTATCTCTCTGTGAGCAGAACTGCTGCAGCCATGAATGACAAGTATCTTTTCTGTGGGACCCCATAACCTGTGAACTGTGATTTTCATCAGAAATGGGAGTTCATGTGTCTGCCAGACAGCAAATATCTATATTTCTCCTTTTCACAAATTTGAGGTTACACTACTTGCATGGCAAGTCTGCTGCTGTCAGTGCTGCCTGAACTTCAGCAGTCAAAGCTCATAGCTGTGACATTCATTCATGCATAATTTAAGCTACAATCTCTATCACTAAATTTGACTTTTCCACAGGGTTACCAGGAAACAAGGCCTCATTTTACCCATTTCCTTTTCATTACTGTTTCTTTCAGCTTCATGTTTAATGGTTTTCTGTTTGACACATTCTCTTTCATTCCTGGTTTCAGGAAGGCAGCTTCAGCCGGAAGACTCCCACGTCACTGCTTGACTTGTCTGTTACCACGTGGCTTGAACATCCTGTGTTCATAGTAATAATTCAGTGCAGGTTTTGTATTAATAGAAGTACACCTAAATCCTTTTCACTTGCCTCTGAGCATCTGCTGTCTCCTCCTACATTCTTCCTTAAATCTTAACACAGGGTCCCTTAGAGAAAATCCTGCTTCACACTTAAACGAGCTCATTGAATTGGTACTTTTTAATGCATATATTTTTACATGTCTATTTTCTGTGCATGGAAAATGCATTTCATTAGTTTGAAGCATTTTGTGTTGGAAAAATGGCTAAATAGATGCAGTAAAACCTGATCATTTTCTGGGTGAAGTTTTTGTTCCCTGTCTTTTTCTCTGCCCTCAGGTGGTGGCTTACTTACCTCACAGCCAATTACAGCTGGGCAGCACTTGCAATGGAGATTTGTAATTTTTGAAGAAACTCTTTGGTAACAGATGGCCCCATTTTTTTTTTTTTTTTTTTTTTTTTTTTTTTTTTTTTTTGTAAGGACTGCTGAAGTCCTTTAGTATCTAATTTAGGTAAAATCTGTGAGCTGACAACAGACTTATGCTACATTGCCAACTCTGGGCATTAAAAAATAACAAGTCTTTAAAATATAATGAACTTTTAAATTTGCCAGGTGATTTTTCTGTCCAAGGCACTGAGTGGTCTAATTTTCAGATATTTCCCTGGAAGAATTAAAGTCAAGAACTTGCTTTCCTTTCAAATAAATTCTCATGTAATCCTTGGGATTTTAAAACCAAGATTTCACAGAAGGTGTTGTCTGTTGTGAATTGTGAAATGAAAAAAAAAACCAAACTCAGACTTGCAACTGTGCAGCTGGCAGTGCACAGCAGGACAGTCCTGCACCCTCCTGGGGTGCATCTGCTGTGTGTGCCCTTGGGTGTGGGCTAGTGTCTGTACACACACACACGTGGTGGTAAATTCAAAAAGTTCTCTTTCCCAAAAAGGGATCAACTTTCCAGGAGTGGACAAAGGAGATCCTGCTTCCATTAACTCTCCACTGATCCATGGAATGTACCAGTGGGCAGGGAGAGCCTGAGGAGGCAGCTGTGCATCTTCTAATGGGCCTGCCTGGAGGGGCTGGGAAGGGCACAAGAGCTCAGTGCTCACAGTCATCCACCAGCTGCAGGGTTGATACCTTCTGCACCTGCTTCACGTGGAGGTGAGCAGCTCCACTGCCAGTTACTTCCACCCCACAGGCAGATGCCAGCTCAAATCACAGATGTTCACTGATAGTGCCAAGATCAGAGCAGCAGCACTTGCACAGCATCACAGACCAAGCCCTGACCTCCTGTGCAAGCACTGCAGTCACTCCAGGGGCCTGCAAAGCAGTCCTGAATTTACTGCTTCATTTCAAGCAGGTCTGCCTAAAGTGAGTGCCAATTGCCATTCATCCATTTCCCAGAACTTCTCAATGCAGCCCCCAGTCCTCGGTCTGCTGCTCCCACCTGACTGACTGAGAGCAGCCCAGCTTTGTGTAGGACAGGGATGTGACACCAGGTCACACTGATGTCCCACCACACTGAGATGGGGCACATGTAGAAGCACAGATCTGCCCCAGCATCCTTCCTGCCACGCTTGTGTGGGTGGAAGAATGTGGTTAATGCTTAATTTTCATGGTGTTGGGGTGCTGTAACAATGCAGCATCAGGATGCTGAACCTGTTTCTTCTTGGGCTGCCAGTGCATTTTCCTCCACTTTAAAGATTTTGTGAAAATGGTCTATGCTATTGTCAGAAAAAGACAACAACTCCTTTCCGAGCATTTTGCCATATAAAGAAGTGGTGAGACAAGAAGATCAAAAAGAATAAACCCAAAATAATAAAGCAAAGGGGGAAAAAAGCCCCAACACACACAACATATCTCCTGATTCTTCTGAAGAATCAGGACATATGAGAGAAAAAGAAAAGTATTTGAACAAAGAGAAGAGTAATCAGTGGAAGCAGGAGGAGAAGGAATCCTAAAACATGATTCTGGAGGAATACTCCATCTCTCCTTAAGGTACCTCCCTGCCTCAAAAAGAGCTGCAAAGCTCCAGCTGCACCTGAATCTCTTTTAAGCAGAGTGTCTGTGTGCTCCTGCTGAAATGAGACTTTGTGACTTGCTCCAGAGAACCACAAAGCTATTTCTAAATGAGCAAAAATCTGTTGGTGTAGTCTTTTGTCGGTTTGTTTTTATTTAGAAGGATTGTTTCTGTTCTCTCACAGCCAAGCCAGGGACCAGCAACACCATCCAGGATACTGCAGTAGAGGGAGCCACACCATCACCATCCCTAACTGATCCTGTAAGTCTTTCAGTAATATTTATTACTATTATTATTATTATTATTATTATTATTATTATTATTATTATTATTATTATTATCTAAGAGCTGGACTGCTAAAGACATTTAAGTATCAAAAAATAGAAAAAAAAATTGAAACAATTTGGAAAAAATATAGAAATTTTTTTTCATCCTTTACACAATATTATAAGCTGTGTTTTCTCATATCCCTGTATAAAACATTGAGACTACTGGTTAGCCTGACTGCTCAATTATCCCCCTCTTCCAGAGTTTTGTTAAAAAAAGAAAAAATTTATGAGTCAAGCCAAAACACTAATACTGTAGATTTTTGTAATCTTTTTTAGGAAAGTTCCAAGTTTACATAGTACTGTAAAGAAGTTTGCAGGGGGAGCATCCCTCTTGTGATGTTTTCAAATCCTGCCAGTAAGCACAGTCAGTAGTGGGTTCTTCTAAATATCTTTCAGTTTTTCTAGGCTGAAATGGTCTTTTTCCCCCTGCTTACACATTTTGACACCCTTAACTTTTTGTCCCCACTTTCCCCTGTTTTTTTGCTGTTGGTAAAAGGTAAGCCAGTTAATATCTGCATGTTCAATATATCCCCAAATTGCTGTGTGATAAACAAGAGCTCCCCTACCAACACCAAAAGTGTTTTTAAATGAATTTTAATTAAGTTAAAATGTTAGATGATTGTTCTTTTTGAATTGTAGTGGGAGGTAACAGGAAAAAAATGAAGCTAAGAACAATTCTGCCTTACTGAGAAATGATATCCCCTAGGTTTGCTAAGTAGCACATTAATGATGCATATGGATTATTAAATTCTGGAGAGTACATCACTGGCATGTAAATTTCCCTTAGGCATGTGGTTAGATCACTAAGTACCTGCATTTGTCTTCTGAAAGAGTGATTCATACATAGTTGATTGGGATTTCATACCACACTTACACCCTCTGCAAATCCCTCCTTCTGATTGACTTTTTGATTTGAGTATCAATGGTAGCCTCTTGTAACTTGGATTTCCAAGATGTTAGAAGTAAAAATTTTCAAAATTTAGATGTAGTATGAGGTGACACTCCAGGGATTTTCAGATTTAAGGACAGGAAAACAGTTATGGCACAAAACAGGTCCGGCTTTTGAGAGGATTGGCATCTAAAAATTAATTACTTCAAATCCATAGAATGATTGAGTGGTTTGGGTTGGAAGGAACCTTAAAGACCACCCAGTTCCAACCTCCCTGCCATGGACAGGGGCACCTTCCGCCAGGTTGCTCAGAGCCCCATCCAACCTGGCCCTGAGCCCTTCCAGGGAAGGAGCATCCACAGCTCACCCTGTGCCAGTGCCTCACCACCCTGAAAATAAAGAATTTCTCCTCATATCTAACCCAAACCTACTCTCTTTCACTTTGAAGCCATTCCCCTTGTCCTGTCACCCATGTCCCTGTGAAAAGTCCCTCTCCAGATCTCTTGGATCCCCCTTTAGGTCCTGGAAGGTGCTCTGAGGTCTCCCCAGAGCTTCTCTTCTGCAGGCTGAGCAAGCCCAGCTCTCTCAGTCTGTCTCCAGCCCCCTGGGCATCAAATCACCCCCCAAATCACCCCCTTGGCTCAGTTTTGTGCCACGGATCAGCATCAGCAAGGGGGTGAGAGGAGCATTTTGAAAGTCTGACTTCATGCAGTTTGGAGAGGGAGAAGTGTGAATTGCTTTCAGACTGGGCTTCTCTGTGCATGAATTGCAACACTGTGGTTTGGTATTCAGTCAGAACACACGGCACTGTGGTGCACAGGATTTTGTTTGGGATTACAAACAGGGAGAGCTGTATATAAAGTTTGCTGAAATTTTTCATACAAAAAATTCATTTGCTGACAATGCACTTTTGGATCAACTGGAGTTATTTGTAAAACCAGACCAGAATTTGGCCAGTAAGCTTCATCAACAAATACAGAAAACTTCCTAAAATTTTAAAAAGTTTCTTTTAATACAATATATTTTAATGAGGTGTGTGATTTTTCAATTTAAAATAATGCTTAGCCTTGAAGTTAACTATTTAAGATGGTATGAAAGTGTATTAAAAACAAACAAAATATTAGTATTTGATTTCAAAACAATTTTGTTTGACCTCAAATCATTGTTCCTTTCTCTTTTGATCAGGATGAAACCCCAGACTTTTCTTTTGACAATACTTTAAATAATCACCCCTTAAACCCCATATATTTATTTATATTTTTTAAAATATATATATTAATATATATAAATATATTTATTTTATGTATATTATATATATATATATATATATATATATATATGTGTGTGTGTGTGTGTATATGTATATATATATATATATATATTTGTTCCACTTCTTTATTTAAAAAAATAATGTATTTGCCTCTTTAGGTCTCATTTTACAAAATCTCTGAGCTGCCAATATATGAATGAGGCTCTGTCAGTCACCTTCTTCTTGCAGGTGCATCACATGGGAGGGGAAACTGGAGTATTCCTTGCACAGTGGAACTGAGAAATAAAAGTCTACAATTTAATTGTAATTAACTTGTTTTGTAATTCTGTAATTCTGAAACCAAGTGGACTTAGTTCTCCTGTGGTAACCCTGTGTGTTGATGGCTTACAATGACAAGGAGGATTTTGTGAATTACAGGAAAGATTGTTAGTAGATATTGTATGCTTGGGTTTTCAAAAAGCCTTTGACAAAGCTCCTCGTGAAAAGGTATTAAAAAAATTAGGTTTCCATGGGATTGGAGGAGAGGTGCTTTTATGGTTTGAAGTCTGATAATGGGGTAGGAAGCAGAAAAGGAAAGGCAAAACTGTCATTTTCAGGACAGAGAAGAGTCAACACCAGTTCTCTCAGAAACTGGATGTGAGGCAGGCTTTATTCAATGTCTCACCCTGGAGAGGCTGGTGGGATGAAGATACCCAAATTTAAGGAGATTAGGAGTCAAATAAGGCCCTGAAAGTCAAAAAGGTGGCAGATGATGAAGGTCAGAAAGGTGGCAGATATACCCCAGAGCAGATAAAAGTCTATTTTGTATATTGAAGTCACTGTCCCATAAAATTGAGCTCCAAAGAGGCATTTGGAGCCCTTGGGAAAGGCTCCTGCAGCCAGCACTGGCAGGTCACTGAAATCCTTGGCTCAGAACACAGCAACAGCCAGAAAAGCAACAAAACACCACCAGAAAGGGTCCTGGAAACAGAACTGATGGCACCTGGGTGCCTTCACAAAGGAGCAGGGCAAGCCCAGAGCTTGTGCTCTGCCTGCTGGTGGAACCGGTCCCAGCACCTCAATATGGGCAGGGAGACACTGGACACAGCAATGAGATTTTCCAAGGATGGAGCCACTGCCTTGCATGGAAAGGACAAAATGGCTCCATTTTGGGGGTCCATGGTCCCATATTTATCTCCTTTCCACGCCCATTTGTTTGGTGTGGAAAGGAGAAGGAGGAGTGGGATGTAGCTGAGGTTTACAAAGTCACTCCAAGCTGGATGGGGAGCTGTTACTCAGCAAGGTGTGCAACATGGGGGCTGAAGGACACTGATTGAAAATAACAGGAGATGGGTTTAAAAGAGATGAAAGATGTACTGATCTCCATAACAAGGTCTGAACTTGGAATTAAAACTTTTAGGTTGAGGTAAGAACAGTTTAATAATTGAAAACAAATTAAAATATAATAAAAATAGTAAATAATAATTATTTAAATACTGAAGAAATAAAGAAACAAGTAATGCACAATAAAATTGCTCACCACTCACTGACTGATGCTGCATCCCATTCCTGAACTTAGATCATTCCCTATCTGGGTAACTCCCCTAGTTTATATTCTGGGCATGATGTTTGGTGTGGAATATCCCTTTGGCCAGCCTGTGTCCCCTATCCCAGCTATGCCCCCTCACAGGTTTTTTCTTTTCCATCCCTCCTCCCTGACAGAGCATGGAAAAAAAAAAAAGTCCTTGACTTAGGATAAACATGACTTAGCAAAAACCAAAACATCAGTGTGTTATCATCATTATTCTCCTTCTGAATCCAAAACACAGCCCTGCACCAGTCATTGAGAAGAAGTTAATTCTATCCTAATGCAAAAAGGGCCCAAGCTCAGGTAGTTTCCTCTCAGGGTCTCTCCTGTTGCCACTGCTGGACACAGCACTTGGTCTGGACCCAGCCAGGATGTTCTTCTCTCCTTGTATTCCACATTTCCAGTGAAGTCTGGGCTGGCCCATCCCTACAGCACTGAAAGTAGCTCATTAGAGCTGTCACCCCAGTGCAGGTGGGCCCAGTACCAGACGAAGGGGTTTTTAAAGTGGGGAGAATTGTGGTTGCTCATCTTCACAGGTTTCCTGGGCACAGTCTAAAGTTTCCTCATGTTACCTTTATTTTAGAGAGGTGAGAACACGCTTTTTGCTTGTGTGCGAAAGTCATGAAATGACAGTGAGTAGTCACTTCTCAGAAGTCTCTTCTCACAGACAGTGACAGCCCCTTCTGTGGAGCTTTTTAAAATACAGAATAAACTGTGAATTAGCAAAGACACACTTCTGTCTGAGTCACCAGCCCAGTCCAAATGACATCTCAAAGCTGTGTTGTGCTGGAAAGGCTCATAACTGTGGAAGCCAATTTGAAAAGTACTTATTCTTAATAAATGACAAGGAGTAACTCCAGCAGAAAGGAGCTGGCTGGCACAAGACTCCTTCCCCCTTGGTGTAAAAGTCAGCCCACAATGTCAAATACTTTGACTGCCTATGGGGTCCCAATACTGCCTGTAGGAGATAAAAAGCAAGTATGCATTGAGGGCACAATAATATGGAGGACTAAGCTACAGTCTTTATGTAAGACATTCAAAACTATTCCACAAGCCTGCAAAAAAGGACAGAACCCCCTAGGGTTTATGATGAGAAATATGTGTAAAAGGGTTAGGGATCTAATGTGCCTCGCTCTTCCACCATAAAGATTTTTTGTGAGATTTCTAGAACATGAAGTCAGATGCTGCTGCCAAATCTGCAGCCACAGGGGGCTCTCAAGTCATGAAAAACAGCTCTTTATTCCCTTAACTTATTTGGATTTATAGGATTACTGTGCTGAGGGCTGGCTCGATGCTAAGCACCCTCCCACATTTCAACTGGCTCTTGAGAGAGCTCTCAGCAGTTGTTTTTCCCACTGAGGCAGGGATCCTGAGAACATCACAACTGGAGGGCTTCATGCTCAAGTGATCTCTGTGTCTCACCCCAGCACCTCCATTCACGCTCCTCTGTGCAGGGTGAACTGAGAGATTTCATGGTTTATTGACAAAATTGTGAGATCCACACTCAGGAAGAAAAAAAGCCAGGATTGCTTTGCAGAATTGTGCTGCATCTAAGAGAGGAAATATTTATCTGGCAACAGTAGTGTTTCTTATAGCTTTAAAGGTCCAAAAAAGCCTCCAAACCTGAGTTGCATGTAGAGACTCACTGGCAACCTGCACAGAGCACTGCCAAAGACTCCTCTGGAAGCCTGAAACCTTTTGAACCCCTGGAGAAGGTCTTGTTTATAAAAAAACCCACTGCATTTTTTAGTCTCTTCATCTTCCATGTGACCTTGAAGCTTGTACTGCTGTAGGTCTCCCCTCTTTGGTGACCAGTGACAGAACCTGAGGCCTGAAGCTGTGTCAGGAGAGGTTGAGGTTGGATATCAGGAAAAAGTTCTTCCCCCAGAGGGTGGCTGGGCCCTGCAACAGGGCAGTGCTCACAGCACCAAGCCTGGCAGAGTTCAAGAAGCATTTGGACAAAGCTGTGCAGGGCCAGAAGCTGGACTCTATGATCCTGATGGGTCCCTTCCAACTCAGCATATTCTGTGGTTCTGTGCTTCTGTGATCTTTGTTGCTACACTGATACACACTACAGATGGTTTATACATCTGAGCCAGATTCTGTCTCATTTCTTTTTTTTTTTTCTCTTGACTTTTTCTCCTCCATTTCCTATTCCTCCAAACTGATGCACTTTCGCTCCCGTTGTGTTTGCAGCTTTTATGTGTCACATTCTGCTCTTATTGCAGGGGTAAAAACCTGGTGGCCTTGGCATGACACCAGTGTAGCTGGTCAGAAGTGCTGTCCTGGCAGCTGAGCTGGGTTTTTGGGGTCACCAGCACCCCAAGGGTGGATCCTGGGGTGGGTGCTCCTGCCCCTGCAGCAGTGCTGCCTTTGGAGCTGCTGGCAGGGTTGCACACTCAGTGACTCCCTAAAGTCAGAGGACAAAACTCAAATCTGCATGTTCAGAGACGCCTGCAGATCTTGGAAGAGCAGTAACACTGAGGGGGAGGTGCTGAGCAGAGTTCCAGCAGTAACCTCTTATCTAACTGAAGTCACAGCAGCAAATCTGGCTGTAGCCTACGCTGCTGTCTCCATTCTCTCTGCTTCTATTGTTTGTCAATTTATTTCCCTTATTTCCTAAAGAAAATAAAGCCGGAGCATCTCTTCAGTTCAGCTTCTTTTCCCCAGAAATGTAGCCAGATAAATGGGGCTACTGAGAGAGAAGTAAGAAGTAGAAATGCATTCACATCTAGTTACATTATGCAGTTGTATTTCTGTTTCTATTTGTACTCCAGATGCTTTACTATGACTCCTTCCGTCAGTTCTATTTCCTTTTAACTCCCTGTTAAGGTTTTCTTTATTCTACAAGCCAGTAGCATACCAAAGGTTATATTGAGTTCATGGTGGAATAGAGACCTCAGTTAAATGTCATGGTTTATTCCAGTAAATCAGAAATAAGCATATTTTCAGTCCCTTGAGATGACACTGTCAGATCACAAATACTCAAACCAACTACTGTTAGCTGATTAGAAGATGAGCAATTACAACAGCTTGGCCCAAAAAGCTCCCCCCCACCCCAACCTTAAAAACCACTTAAAAGCCTTTATTAGTTACAAAAATACTTCAATGATTTAACAGATGAAAATAGTAACAAGTACCAAAAGACCAGATGATGCTTTTGGTTATATCACATAATTGAGTTTTAAAAATGGAGAGGAGCCAATTCTATATAGTAGGAGTAAAGCAGGCTGATAACATTATGGCTCAAAGGGAAGAATGGCTTTCATCAATTCTACTTTTCTGCAGAGTCCTGGCTTTTTTCTGCTGCTGGCCTTAAGTGCCTAATTGTTCAACACGGTTTCCTGACAGATTCAGCTTTCCCTTATCCCCATGTGGACTTCAGGGCTCTTTATACAGAAAAAATAACAGTTTACCAAGTTATGCAACATTCATGAACTTTCAACATTACTTTTCATTAGACCCTTTTATTAAATGACATTCCCAATATGTGGTGGCTGGAATAAAATAATTCAGAGCCCATAAGTATTGCCAAGGAGCCTTCCATGACTCTCTACTCAGGAGCCTTTTGCTCCTGGTTGTACTTAATCAGTGCAAGCAGCAGTGGATAATAAAAACCTCTTCTTTTTTTGCAAGAGAAGAAGGAAGAGCAGCAGGGCAACCTGTAATGCCTACATTGATTTGCAGGGCACAGTGATTTAGTGAGTAGGCAGGGCTTGCCACAATTATCTGTTCCTTCCTTTTCACTGCTCTTTGCAGGGCTGGCTGTCTCTAGCCTTGCTGGGACCATGGATTCAGGAATAAATATGAAATGAAGTTACATACAGGAGTTCACACTCCTTGGAGAACATCTCAGGCTCTCAAGCATATCACATTGCATCAGTTTCCCTGGAGCTCTTGTTTCAGGCCCTCAGGCAGATAACATTGCATCAATTTCATATTTTAAAGCTTAAAGCTCTCTGTAAGGGCAGGAAACTTGGCATTTCTTTTTCATGAAAATGCAGAACCTGATGTAATTGTATGGCACTGTGAGCTGGAGCCCAAAATAACTGCATTGTGCTGCCTTGACCATAAAATTACTGAAGGATTTGCAGTATTCCCTGAAAGTTCCTGCAGAGCAACAGCTCTACCAGTGCTAGAGCTAGCAGGACTGTAAGTCATTTAAACAGTGCAGGGGCTGCAAAAAACTGGGCAGTGTCTCCAGAGTGCATCCCACTGTGCCTGCTCAGAGGCTCCTGAAGCATTCCAAGGAGCCCCAGAGTGGCAGCCATGGGAATGTCCCATCTCCACAGGGGACATTTCTGAGGTGTCCTGGGTGGCTTTGTCCTGTCATGCTCTGTGACAGCACTGAGGATAAGAGGAGAGCCACACCATCCTAGAGAGCCCAAGCCTCCCTCTGCAATATTCCTATGGAAATGTGGAATGCCTGGATGCTGTTCTGGGCACACCCAGAGGTCCAAGCTGTCTGGCATGTTCAGTGAGGCAAGAGATGAAAGGTTCCCAGGAACACAATTTCCCCTCTCCTTTGTCTTTGTGTGATGCTGACAAATGCAGTCCCCCATCAAGGAAGCACTCACCAAAGTGTGGGTTTTATTTTGTTCTATTTAGAAACTCTCGAGTTCTTTCAGATTCCAACCTGCTCTTAATGAGTGCTGACAATTTGCCTTTGCCAAAACTGATATCCAGATTCTTCTTCAGATATTCTTAAACTATTATCTTTATTTGACTCTGCATTGCACAGAGTAATTTCAGTTTAATTATTTCCAGGATGTGGGTTAAAGAAATTGTAAGGGGTAATATGTCAAACACAAGGTAGATTCTTCATCACCTAAAAAAAAGAAATATCAATTTTATAGATAGGAAAAGTAACTTGATTTAATATTTTGCCAAACAGGTCTAATTCTCTTTATACTTTACTTCTATAGAATAAGCTTTGAAACAATAATATTCCTCTGCAGTAAATATCTGATGCTTATTTCTATTTTGTTATTTGCTAAGAAGGAATTACTTGTTAGATCTTCCAACATTTTAGTTCATAATATGGTTCAAACTATGTTTTGTGTAAGGATGCTGCACAACTTGTCTGAAAATAATTTGGAGATAGAGCTGGTAACCAATCTATGTGTCAGACAAAGCAAAAAAATGTAGTTAATACATGAAAATTACACAATGAATCCAAACATGTTTTTCAAGGGTTGCATTTTCTACTCACAGGAAATTTTTGGAGCAAGTAATTTTAGTTTTCAGGTAGCTTCCACTGGACAGAGAGAAGTCCTTGCTCTTCAGATTTGCCAGGCCTGGCTTGTGTTCCATGAGGAGAATTTAATTAATAACAACAAAATAAAGCAGAATTTGCTGGTTAAATACAATGAGACGCATCCTGGGAATAAATCTCATACACACACAAAAAAAAAAATAAATTGAGCACCAGCAAATAGCAAAATTGAAAATGCTCTCTGAGAGATGCTAATATGAATCTGTAGATTGAGAGAATATGATTGTATGCATCTGATACCTCTTAGTACTTAATTGCATTAAATTAAATCAGTTGTTCAGGAGCTCACTATCCCTTCTCAGATTCTCAGACAGCTGCTGCATAAGTTCTGATGGCTCTGAGTTCATAAGTAATTTATTAGAGTTAGTCTCATGCTTGTCAAAAGCGTCAAAACTTATAAAAGTATTCTGGTAGATAATTTCAAGCAGTAGAAAGCTTTTTCCCTCTCAGAAACCTGTGTGGTGGTCATGAATACCTGCTGTAATTTTGTGACTATTGGTGCTAAATTTGCTTGTCTTACCCAGCTGGGTGTTCTTCCAGTCTGTAAGTAGACTGAGATTCTGGAAAGTTTTTTTTTAAATTTTTTTCCCCAGAAGAATCAGGATTTTTTTTTGTTTGTTTGTTTGGGAAAAAAAATCCAGAGGCACTGGGAAAAAAGCTCCCATTTTCTCAAGTAGTAAGGTCTATGTTATAAAAACTGAGCAGGGAGCTAGAGCCATGAGTCTGCTCCCTGCTCCCTCAGCCTTTGTTTGCAACATTTCCAATGCTAAAGCTGCAACTTCTGCAAGCAGAGCAGGAGAAAATGGATCTTGAAATACAGTATGAGATGGTGCAAAACCCTGTGGACACAGCACACAAAATAAAAATGTTTTATTCTTTCATAAGACAGCAAAACTACTTAGATCTGCAAATCCTGCACCTTCACCCAGCTTTCTGCTCTGGGTGGGATGGAGGATACCCAAGTTGTGCCCTAGGGTGGAGGTGGGACATGGCTGGACCAAAGAGTTCTGCATCTCCCAGGTATCTAACAGTCACAGACTGTGCACTTGTTACCCTTTTTCTAAACAGTTTCTGTCTTCTTGCAATAAATCTGTGATTTTCAGGGAAATCTGGTTTAACTTTACCTAAAGACTTTCTTTTCCCATAAACTGTCATGGAGTTAAGCTACATTTCCCCCCCCCTGATTTTCAGCATTCTTGTATTTTTCACTCTGATTATTTCAGGTTTTTTCATCACCTAGTGTTTTGAGGCACCAGCGGTAGTATTGTTGGTGTAAGAGGGTGATAAGGATAAAAAATAGATTTTATCAGATAAAATGGAAAAACAGGGCACCTTTCAGCCAACTAAAAACTGGCAAAGACTTTTAATGAAATAGTACTTTAGATTTGAGAATAGCAGATGACTTCCAACAAGTTGCAGTTTCGGTCACTCATGAATTTGAACAGCATAAAGAGGCTTGAGCCATTCTGCACAGTAACCCCTGTCATCCCAAAGGTTCATTTTCCACTGCAGGATGATAATTATCCTTTTTCTCCTCTGTGTTCACTCACACTATTATCTGGCACCCCTTTACCACAATTCTATCCTCTTTGCTAGATTCTCTTCCTCCTCTGGACTAAAAATAAGCTCAGTCCCTATACATGATTTGCCTTTGCTTCTTAACCTGATAAAAGTATATTCAATGTCAGCAATAAATTAATTTTTACAAAATTTTATTTTAGCTTTACACTTTCAAAATTATGTTCACATGTGTGCTTCTTTTGCTGCTCCCTTTCTCCTGCCTTTATTCACTCCTCAGCCCTGAGGTCAGTGGGCTTCCATCGAGTGCCTTCATCTCTCTGCCCACAGATCATGCTCTACTGCAATTCAGCAGCTCCAAACATTTACATTTAAAAATCATGAATGCTCAGGGATACAGAAAGGCTGTCAGCAAGAGAAACACCACCAGAAACTAAAGATTTTTGTGTACACAAGGGACACAGCACCAATTTAAATGTCTCATGTGCTCTTGTATCCGTTGTGCCTCAGCCCTGACCTTACAGACTGGAGTTTGCAGCTAATGGACCTCATGATAGCTTTTGATTTTCCCAGGGTGTCTGGAGGTGGCAATCTCACAGCCCATGCCAGGAAACATCAATCTCTCAGTTTTTACAAAGCCTAATGGCTCACAAGCACCTGACTTCCAGCTGTAGGAATATGATATTTTAAACTGCTGCCTTTCTTGTCCTTCTAAATTCTTACCCCAATCAGTTGAATGTCAGTCAAATTAATCCACAAAACACAGAGGATGAAAAATTATTAACTTTGCTCCTGCTTGTTTTGCAGAATCAAGTCCATTTGTCTTATGCTTGCAGGCTCTGGACAGTTTAATGAAGTGTTGACATGTACTAATGACAGGCAGGGAACTGCAGCACTCCTGTTTGCAGGGTTACTTCTCCTCATTTCACACTGGGCACATCAGCATCCTGTAGCAAGGACTGGAAACCATCACAGGCAAAATACAGA
The DNA here is from genome assembly GCF_051311805.1 of Agelaius phoeniceus. NCBI lineage: Eukaryota > Metazoa > Chordata > Aves > Passeriformes > Icteridae > Agelaius > Agelaius phoeniceus. Next base: position 104,178,273 of record NC_135267.1, on the reverse strand, counting down.
ACATTTTGAAGTAGACTCTTCAGGGTTTTTGAACAAGGAGAAGAAATGGAATTAATATACTGCTGGGATTTTATACATTTTTACCATATGTGATGAAAAGCAGCAAGGGGTATATGGGACAGAACATGGCTACAGTACCTTACAGAAGAGAAAAAAAAAATCAGTTGAAGTCCTGAGGTTTTCTCAGTCTGATTCCAGTGTTCCAGCCTGTTTGTTGAGTTTTTACATCTGTGGTGTCACAATGGCTACAATGAAAACATTGTATAAAATATGAGGCATTCTTACAAAAAGAAACAGCTGAATGGGCCAAATTGTGCTGCTTCTCCAGATGCCATACACCAGTCCTAACCTTGTATCAACTTCTTGACATAGAGAGGTACAGATTGGTTTTGAATCAATGCCAGAAAATCTAGACTTTGACCAGTCATAATTTTTTGGACCAAGAATTGGTCAAATAGAAGAACTTGTTTTTCAGATGCAATTTAAAGTAATAATTTCAGTTTGCTACCGTTTGCTCTTAAATTTTGCTGAAGTGAACCATTGCCTGGCAGGAACTATTTGGATAGCAGGTAACAGGGGTTTATATTGTGAAGCAGAAGTTAGTGGGGGATCACTTTTACTATCCTTTTCAGAAGCTCTCCAAGGAGATTTTCTCTGCACATAGGAAGCAGCTTGCTTTTAGCAGAACTGTGCTTTGCCAGCAAAGTGTTGTGCTGCAATCACAGCTCTTGGATTAAAAAAGAGCACAGATTTAAAGCTCTGAGTCACATGAAGAGGGCTGCATCCCTGCACATTTTTTTTTCTGGCCACTTGTATTTGTGAATAGCACAAACTACACAGCCTTACCCCAAAAGATTGTGTGGGACTCATTCAGGATTGCCAGGCACTTTGCTATTTTTCATAAATTGAAGAATGTTTTTGACTCCAACAGAGACCATCAGCAGCAGTCACGTGTGGACACTCACATACCAGAAAGGCTGTTGCACTTTGCAAGGCAGGTGCTCTCCTCCCATTCTTTTTCTTTTCTTTTTTTTTCCCTTTCTTTCCCACTCTGGTTACCAGACCAAGGCAGAGAGGCCTGAAAGGTGGAAGACTTAAAATAACCAGATAAGATAAGATACTCCTAATCTGGGTCTGCTTCACCAGGCCTGCCCCCTGAAGAGTCAGAAGTCAGCTAGTTAGGCACTGAGAGTGATGCTTTAGAAAGGAAGAGAAATTCTTCTGTGAGCATTATTGCCACTGGGATGGAGTGATGTATCTTCCCCCAAGCTGTATAGGAGCTCTGCCCTCACAGAAGCATCCAGGATGCAAAAATCTGACAAGAAGGTGCAATGATTGATTAAAAGTCTTTGCAAGGAGCCCTGATCTGTCTCACAGCCACTCTCCACTTGCCCCTGGATGGTTTTCCTTAGAAGGCAATGTCAAAAGGAGCTCAAGTGTTTTACCACGCTGCATTGGTGACATGCATCAAGCAGTAAGAGTGCAAATACTTACAGTAAGACTACAAATACAATCTGTACCTTTGTGTCAAAAAGTTTATACAAGGTTGGGACTGGTGTGTGGCATCTGGAGAAGCAGCACAATTTGGCCCATTCAGTTTTTTATTTTTGCAAGTATGCCTCATATTTTATAAAGAGTAAAAATACTTGGAGCAGCAGAAGCCCTGCAAGAGTTGCCCACTTTTCCTCTTCTAGGAGACAATATCACCCCTGACAGTAAATAAAAATCACCTCCCCCTCATCTCCTCCTCCATATCTGCTCTCCTACCCTGAGTTCTCTTCCTTTCTAGCTTTCCTATTGACGAGGATTTTTTTAAACTTTCCTTATAAAACCCAAAGACTGACCTGCTTCAGTGCCCTCACAATGAAACAGAAGGTTATGATGACAAAATTATACCTTTTAGGAAGTTTGGAGAGATAACTTTGACAGTTAAAATGCAATTGCAGCTTGTTACTTAATCACCTGGTACCTTCCCCACACTCCTTGACCAGGATATAGCTGGCAGGTGAGATACAACAGGAGCACAGAATTGTGCAGATTGGGAAAGATCTATAAGATCATGGAGTCCAACACTAACTGAGCAGTGCCAAACCCAGCACTAAACTATGTCCTAAGTCATCACTAAACTGAGCAGCGCCAAACCCATCACTAAACCATGTCCTAAGTCATCACTAAACTGAGCAGTGCCAAACCCATCACTAAACCATGTCCTAAACAGACTTCCAGGGATGGTGACTCAACCATTTCTGTGCATAGGCTGTTCCAATATTTTACAACCCTTTTGGTGTGTAAATCTGTCCCAATATCCTGCCTAAACCTTTCCTAGCACAACCTGAGGCTATTTCCTCTCCTCCTGTGACTTGTTACATGAAAGAAGAGATCAACACCCACCTGGCTTAAACCTCCTTTCAGGTGGCTGTAGAGAGTGATAAGGTCACCCCAAGCCTCCTTTTCTCCAGGCCAAACACCCCCAGCTCCCTCAGCTGCTCCTCCTCAGACCTGTGCCCCGGGCCCTTCCCCAGCTCCACTGCCCTTCTCTGGACATGCTCCAGCACCTCAATGCCTTCCTTGCAGTGACAGGGCCAGAACTGGGCACAGGATTTGAGGTGTGGCCTCCCTGGTACAGATTTCCTACAGGGTCCCAGTGAGGATGATGTTCAGGGATCACCTCCTGTGGGGCCTCCTGCTCTTTTAGGGGTGTGTGGCCAAAGAGCTCCAAGTGGCACTGGTTTCTGCCTCGCTTCTCTCCTGCCAGCTGCCAAGTGTATTTTTGGCAGTGTGTTTCCCTGAGCCTGACAGTGTCATTCTTCCTGAGATCCTAATAAGTGCTGGCTACTGCTCTGGGGCCATGGCTTGTGCTTCCAGGCTGATTCTGCTTGTCTGCTGGAGCCTGACTGCAGGGAAATGCATCCTGCTGCCTCAATGGCAGGCTGACAGTTTTCCAAGCACTTCTTGAACCTCATCCAGACAGAGCTCACCAGGGGGACAGCTCACACTGCTCCTGCCAGCAAGGAGAACCCAAAGTGTTTCTTGCACCCTGGGTCAGATCTCTCCTGGGCAGTGAGGTCCTACTGCTTCCCCCAGGGCAGAGGAAGAAAGATCTGCACCCTGCACCCATGTGAGGGGTATCAAGTTCTGGCAAGAATTCCAGAACTTCTGTTGTTCCTGCTGTCATTGCTGACATGCAGCAGGCATGGCATTGGAAAGGTAGGAAGGCTGTCTTCTCAAAAAGGTAGGAAGGAAAAGGTAGAAAAGACTGAGGGGATGAAGATAAGAAAGTGAGAGGTGTGGAAGTGCCCCATCTTCTTCCCCACACTCTGGCCATCTGGAAGTTACAGGATCAGAAAACCTCAGGAGAACCAAGGAGCTGCTCATTACTATTTTTGCTCTGCTAGGCTTCCAGTGCATTTGTGCTGCTGCAGCAAAGGTGATCTGAAGAAAAACACACTGAATCCTCTCTAACAACCTGTGATCTTTCTATTTGTGGCTTGTGTTTTCCTTGTCAAAATTCCCATAGCTCTAGTGCTAGGACACTGGCTCCTGGCCTGTGTACAGATATGTGTTAACTACATTTTCCTTAGCATCCATCATGCACTGCTGCCAGCTCTGCTGCTTTTGCCTGCAGTATGGATATTCCCTGAGAGCTTATCAGGAAAGTGCTTGCTGCTTTTCCACTGCTCTCTGCTTGCTTGCACCAAACCCCTCCTGTATTACATTCTTCCTTCAGTCTGGTATCACTTGTGCTGGGAAGATTGTGCTGACAGTCTGCAAGATCTGGATTTGCTTCTATTTTACAATGTCATGTTTTGTTGGATGACATGTCCTGCAAATCCTTGGGCAGGTTACTTGAGGTTGGCCCAGAGGAAGGTTTTTCCAGATGTCCCTTGCCTCATGATGAAGCTGCCATATTCAAAATGCAGTGATGTGCAGCACTTGTGCTCTGCCTAGAACCCCTCCAGAATTCTTGTCCCTGGCTTACAGAAGCACATCCCTTAGCTGAAAATGTCTCAATCTAGGATCAAATATCCCAACTCTGTGTTCAGATCTTGCATCTCCTGCTTCATTGAGCTCAGCCTTATTGATAGGCAGTGTAACCTTTCCCAGCACTAACCTGCTGCAGTGCTGCAGAGCACAGAGAAATTGTTGAGAAATTGTGCTCTCTGCTTCCACGTGCCATAATCACTGGATCATGGGTTGATCATGGTGATCATGCTGATCATGGGCTCAGGAAGAGTGAAAATGCTATTTATATATATTTATATGTTACTTTTCACTCACTGCTTCCAGCCTCTCCTTTGTGAATGGTAGCTGCCCAGCAGAGCAGGCAGTGGCTGAAGGTGCCCTCAAATAATTCTTCTTTCTCTATGCCAAAAGCTTTTGTGGAGTTTGCTTCCTTTCCCAGCTCTCACTTTGACTGCTGTAATCTCACCTGTTTCACAGACTGTTGTCACATATGGAGGAGCAGGCAAATCAAAGGGAATCAGCAGAGCTCCAGAAAAGCTCAGGTGGTAATGGTGAAAGTTCAGTTCACCTAAATTGTTAAGCAAAATAGGTCATGAAATCATGGAATCCTAGAGTACCTCAGGCTGGAAGGGACACATGAGGATCATCAAATCAAATAGGCCATGAAATAATGGAATCCTAGAATACCTCAGGCTGGAAGGGACATACAAGGATCATCAAATCAAATAGGCCATGAAATCATGGAATCCTAGAATACCTCAGGCTGGAAGGGACACACAAGGATCATCAAATCAAACTCCTGAAAAGAGGAGGGGAAAGAGGAGAAATGAATATAGTTTGGCATCTGCAACAGATTTCCCTATAGAAAAATTAGGGTCCAGGCTCCCATCTGTGAGCAAGCTGCTGAGTGACAGATATGACCTTGAGCACTGTTTGACCACCCCATGGCTGAAGATTAAAGGTAGAAATGTTTATGGGTGGATGCAGATCTTCCTGAGGCTCTTGCTGGAGCCAGAGGAATCTGCCAGAGCAACAAAGCCTCTGTGTCTCCATCCTTGAGGATGCCAAGGTGCCTCCTGCTTGAGTTGAGGGCAAAGGTCCTCCTGTAATGACCATTAGTTGGAAGAGTCCTACCCTGGTGACACCATGCTCTGTCCCTTCCCAGCTCAGGTGCCAGACTGTCATTTTTTCTCTGTCCCCTCCCCTTTGCCTCCAGGTGAGTCCTAGCCTTGGTTTTTGGCAGAAAACCCTGCAGCAATCACATTTGTTTTGGCAACACCACGTGGAGTTTGCACGGAGCCTCCTCCCTGCCTGCCTGCCTGCTTGGTGTGGTTTTCAGATCAGGTCATGATCCCCTTTCAAGGACAGACTGCTAGGGCAGGAGGTTATCAGCAATTATTCCACAGCTGAGTGCAGTTCATCCACAGAACAACCACAGCTTCTGTAACCAGGCCTTTTTTCCATTATTTTAAACTGAGCTGCTGCACTGGTGATGTTATGAAGATAATGACCTTTAGGGGTTGATCAGATTTTTTTTTTTTTGCTTGGAGCAGGGAAGGGATTTGTTTTATTTAACTGATTCTGTGTAATGTTGTAATAATGCATGGTAATTTATAAATACTTCAGTTGGGAAGTTTGTAGGAAAAAAGGTCACTTTTTAGAACCATTTCCCGGAACAGTAAAGGGTGTATTTTCAGCAGTGAGTAACAAAAGTATCAATTACAGAAAACTGAGTTACTTGAGAAGTTTCTCTCCATGTCAAATAAAAAGTGAGTTATTATCATTCTAAAAGGTCTCTTGACTGCCAGCAGAGCTTATTTCACCTGACAGTAATAGCAGTTTTGTAAATGTAACTTAATTCTATTCAAGCACTTGGATGCAGGGCCAGGTCACAAGGAAGGCTGAAAACTTTCTGTGCTCCTGACAGTCAATAGAATTAAGAGGCATTTATCTCCTTCCAAAATCTGGACCTTGAACTCTCCCACATGCACATTTGCTCCCATTTTTCTTTTTGTGGTAAGGATGGGTCATCTAGCCAGTAACTCCACTGGCTTGAAGAGTGCCAGCAACACAGCAGAACAATTTAGAGAAATATAGAGATCTGTAATTAAGAGAAATTGTTGGGGCCAGGGAGGAAGTTTCCAATAGTTTATGCTTGCATTTAAAGAGTCTGCTTGCTTCAGCAGCACTGATTCCATCAGTTCCTGTTTTGTAGATTTTGGAATCTGAATATTCTTCTAAACAGGTAATTTAAATTTATATTCCTGGAATTCATGTCCTTATAATGAGAGGTGAGATATTATTGATAATACCTTCTAGCCACAATTCAGAGTTCAATGATTACTCCCCAGCACAGATGTCTGTCCCCTGAAAAAACAGATAAAATGGTAGTGAGGATGGGTGACTGCTTAGAGGACTAAAGGAAAAAAAAAAGATTCAAGGTGAAGGATTTGGCATTTTTTCATTTCATTTTTAGTTTTTTGCAGAATTGCTCCAAACAGAAATTTTCCATGATGCAGTTTTCTCTACACATTACCCAGGGACTCCTTCTCAATAAAAGAGTGATCTTTGACTGCACCCTGGGATAGTGGTGAGCTGGGAAGGAGACAGCTGGGAGAATGAACTATTTATTCCTACCTCTGAAGAAGTTCCTATTTTTTCACTCTGGCTGGAGACCTCCTCAGTTCATTTGGGCCAAGTTGAGAATTAGGTATGTCCCTTCAGGGAAAATGTCACTGACCTATGGAACAAGGGGTTCTGAAAAACACGTGTGATATTTCAATCATTTTTAGTTTAGTTTCTCTGTTTGTTTGCTTGTCTGTGTTTCTCAGGAAATGGGAGAGACTTGCATCTAACCTGGTAGGAGTGGCTCTTACAATTGTATTTTTCCTTCCTGTAGCAGTCCCATCATTCTCTTGTACAGCTGAAAGGTGGAAACACACAAGGAAGACAACCAGGACAAGTGCAAATAAATAATTTTCAGTGCACACATTGTAGTTACTGTGTTTTCAACACACCAAAAAAGCTGGTAGAGTTATTTTTATGGACAAAATCTAATGGGTACATGGAGTCCCAGCTTGGGTGCTGACAGAACTAGAGTCCTTGGTTTATTTTTTCAGGTCTGCTTATGAATTTGGTGTTTTCTGAACTCCTCAGAACAGTTTTGTGACGCAGGTTCCTGATCTTGTTTTGTAACAGAATTTCTGTGTGATGTGGTAAAAAATACAGACTCTGTCCCACTTAAAAGGAAAAGGTTACTGATCCCCCCCTACAGGTGCTGCCCAGGCTGCTCCTCTCTGGGCTGCTTAGGTGTTATTTTGAGGTGGTTTGTACTACACACAAAGCACTGTGACTTCACTGAGAGGACATGCACTCAGAAAAGGATGCTGCTCAAGTTTTGCTGAGAGGTGGAGGACACAACGGTTTTAGCAGGACTACATTTAACCCACAAACCAACACTCAGCTAAACAAAACCAAAGCTGGGAAGACTTCACTGATTTCTCTGAATTGTGTGTATTACTGAACTGACAAAGAATTTCTAAGCACTCTTACTTGTTTTGATATCTTAACTTAGTTATAACTTTCACCAATTAAAAAGCAAAGTCAAATCATTAACCATCAAAAGCAAAGCAAGAAGCATGCCTGTGCTGTAGCTAAATACAAATAAATACTGAGATGTTCCTTCCCACAGATTGCTTAAAGACAAAGGAGGTAGATGATACAGAAAATAGATTATTTATATGCCATTTGTTTCTTCTGTCTGCTCAAGCTGTTTGTTCCAATCCAATATCTCTTAATGAGGAGTCCTATAAACATCAAACATCTTGTGGGATGGAAATTGGATTTTTGCTTTTGGTTTTGGGTTTTTTTAATTCTTCCTTGGTTTGTGGGCATGAGGGAAGGAGAAATTTTAAATAGAAAAATCCTGTCAGAGGAGTAAGGCAAAATCAGAGTTCAATGCACTGATTCCAGTGCAGTTCCTTTCCAGTATCCTTGTTGCCAGTGTCCTTCTCTCACAAATTCAATCCCTCCATATCCCTTCCCACACCCAGACCCTGATTTTACCCAGTGCTCAGTTTGATGTCAATGTTTTTTTCATACTCAATATATTTTATATATTCATAAAATATATATTTTATATATTTTTATATATAAAATATATATTTATATTTTATTTATATTTTTATATAATATATTTATTTATTCATACTCAATATATATTTTTCATACTCTAATTTTCAGATTCAGATTTGACCAGAAACAATTTTTTTTCCTTCTTGCACACAAACAGAAAATAAACCAGCAAAATGCATTTACAGTCTTGAATTCCCCAGCTTCCTAAAAGCCCCTTCTATAAAGATGCATGGTGTCAGAGTGTGTGGAATGCCAGCCGTCTGAGGCTGCCAAGAAATTTTGGGAAATAACTCACAAGGGCATGCTGAAGAAACTGGCAGAAGATCTGGGGCTGAGGGGCATCCTGTGCACAGATTGAATTCTGGATTATTTCATGTGCCCTGCTGGGTCTTTTTGAAAAAGTTTCAACGCTGTGCTACTGGATTTCATCTTAAACACTTGAGCAAATCTTCTGCTACAGCCTATTCTTTCTGAAAAGCCTGTCACAACGAGTTCCTGTCACAGCAGAAGGAATGATACCAAAGTCCCTCTGCAGCAATAGATATTGCAGCCACAGCAGACAAGAGCCAGCCATTGACCTTTGCTCTTTTCTGCAATGACACAAATCTGGTGTCAGCTTGCCTTGATCAATTGCTCAAGATGCAAGGTAGCACCAGTGAAAGCAGGACCTAATGTTTCAAATATTAGTATTACATGTTAGGAAATAGTCTTGTAAAAAGTAAAGATTTTGTGATTATTTGAATTGAAAAGCCAGAATCAGGCTTTTAGGCTCTGGAGTTGACATGAATATGTCCTGCAGTGAGGGAATAAAATCATCTTGTTCTTACCTACTGCTTTAAATAAAAGATCAGAAAACCTAACCCCTTTCTTAAAAACCTTAAGCTACAAGACTTCTGCTCTCCAAATCAGTGTGCTCACTTAACATGCAGTGAGCTAGACTTGAAAGGTCACAAGGTAGCACTGAATCATTATCTATTTGAAAGAATTAAGAGATAAGGGGGGGAAAAAGTCAAGTCTATTTTTAGCTTTGAAATTTACAGCCGTGATAGCATCTGGCCAAATGAAAGTGATCTGATCAAAATGCTGAAAGGCAAAGATATCTATCCTTCATGCATCTTTTAAAAGCACTGCAAGCCAAGATGTTGGAACTGCAGGGAAGAAGTTAATCTTACCTTCAACTGAAAGATTTACTAAAGCCTGTGGCAAAGAATTTAAATGTTAACAGATCAATTTCTCTTGCAGAAATACAATTCTACTGATTCCTTTACATTTGTTATTAATCTAAATGCAAGGCTCCACAGAAAAGGCAATTCATCTTTGTATAATAGGACCACATGAAATTATGCAGGTATTAAGAGCTTCTTTTTCACTTCAGAGTTGTAGGATTAGGCTGCTTTAAGCAGCCAAGTCACTGAGACTCTCCAATCCCACATCTCAAATCCAATCCAGTCCAATCCCCCAACCTGTAGGGAAGAAACTGCTTGAGCACTTTAAAAAAAGTGTATAAGGCTGTACATGAGGATGCATTTTTAAGGAAATGCTAATTCAAATGAGGTTTGAAAATGGTGAGAACTGGGATCACTCTGGTATATTTTAAAATAAATGGCATAATCCAAATTTGTTTCCCAGGGCAGTTCTGGCCCCTGCACTTTTGCTCCCTCCCTTGCATAGACAGTTCATTACTTTAGCAGAAGTTGATTTTCCCAGGGAGCCATGGCCACAAAAGTGTGTTGCCTTCTAGAAAGCTGCAAGACTAGGTCCAACAAATGAATGCAAACGCTGATCTCAACCCCACTCCAAGGGAATTTCTGTGACTTTGGGTCGTGTTGCCTTGGACACCAACTTTTAAAGCAACAGCTGCTGCACTGTCAACTAGATAGAGATTTTTAAAAGCCTTGCAAAAGGTATTTATTCCCTTCATAGGGACAGGCTGTGAACCCCGGTTTTGCTCAAAAAACCAGATTTTAAAATAAAACCTCATGTGGAAACATCTTGTTTCCCTAGCAGATGTTTCCATGTTGTCCTGTATCATGAAAATGCCACGCTCCAGCAGCATGGAAGAGTCACCAATCATTTCCTGCATTCTTCACAGAAACAGGGGAAGAAAGGCTTTGATGAGCCTGGTAAGAAATAGGATCTATTGGTGAGAAAAAATAAATTTGCAGTGTCGGTGATCTTCAGGTTGCTGGAGAAGAAGATCCATTGCTGTCCATTTTGGACCAAAATTACACAGGATTTTTGTTTCTTCTGCTTTTATGTTTCTTCTTTGACATCCTTGCTATAAGACCATGTTTAGTCTTCTCCATGATGAGCAGTCCATTAAGCCCAGGCACTGTTTTGCTCATGTCATATCAACTGCTCTTATGTCCAGCTTGTCCATTAGATTTCCCTTGTGTTGGAAGAATTTTTGCTGGTCAGATCCCCAGCAAACTGAGTCCTGGTGGACAAGATTTCCATATCTGCATTTCTTCCCATTATATACCAGGCATAAATCATCCCTTTATCTGGAAGGCTCCTCAGTTTGCATTTTTGACATAATTCTCACACATAAGTGCAGGGTGGTGAGAGCATGCACAAATGTTGCCTCTTCTTTACCCTTGGGCTCATTACATTTTACATTTAACTTTCTGCATGGTCCTCATTGCACAAATGTAGAAATAATTTCTGAGTGCTCTGTCAAAGGAAGTTGCAGGCAGGTTGACCAAAAAAAATGTAGAAAGAGTCACCATTCTGCATGGGCATCCAGAAGACCTAAGGGTTTCTGGAGAACTGTAGGCTGCGGATTCAACAGTGCAGAAAAAACAGGTGCAGCACACATCCAAAATAAGAAAAGTATTCTTCTCCTTTCAGTGTGATGGGTCAGCAATAAGGAAAGTTCAGCAGTGTGGTGGTAACAGAATTTTGTAAAAGCCTCTTTCAAAGATAAAAATTTTAAGTGACATGTCTCATCATAGTGAACTTTTTAATTTCATCATGCATATCCTCCCCCTGTACTCAAACAACTGAAAAATTTTTTTACAATTAGAGAGCTTAAAATTACCACTTCTACAACTGCTTTCAGGAGCAAGAAAGACACCACCGTGTTTAGAATACTGATTGAATGTTGGGAACCTGAAGGTTAGTGCTAGATAGAAGCAATCTAATCCTCTAAAAAATGAAAGCTTGCCCTGCTGGTCATCCTTTCAACTCTATTTACGGGGTGTTGAAATGAAGTTAGCTCAGAGCTGCTGGAACCTCTTCAAAGACACAGTCTGTGTGCAGAGCTGAGTTTTCCTTTCCATACACCAGACCCCTGCAATGGTGTTAAAGCTTTACTAACCCCACAAGTTTAAGCCACTTCAGCTCATGGCTCCCAAACTGCCTTTTTTCTTTATTGCAAATTCAAAATTGTTTTCCCATCTACCATTGGCAATTCCTTTTATAGAAAACCTAGGCAAAGTACCACTCCAATGCTCCCTCCTTCCCTGCAGGTTTCACTTGAGATGGGAGAAGCTGCCCAAGCCACATCCCTCTCCATCCTCTTCCTTTGCACACACTTCTGCTCCCCATCTGCCTCTCCACCACACTGGTTTCATTTGCACTATCCTTCTGTTGTATTCTACATCCCTGCCATTCCACATGTCCTCAGACATCTTTTCAGACTGGATTTTGGTGTTTCCTTCTTTGGTTTTTGTTTTATCTCTTGGTTGGTGTTTGTTTGTTTGTTTGTTTTGAGTTTGGGGTGGATTTTTGGTTTTTTTGTTTGTTTGTTTTTGGGTTTTTTTTGGCTCCTGGCAGTTGTTGTTTCCCACACACTCATACGTCCCTTGCCTCCCTGTCACACTTGACCCTGAGCATTAAATGCCCTCAGAGCCAGAGGGGCATTTGCAGCCTGAGGAGCTGTTCCAGGTACCCACAGCCCTTCAGCTCCACCAGCACAGGGCACAAGGATGCCTGCAAACCAAAGGATCCTTCAAGGGTTCCCAGAGGCTTGCAGCCCATGGAAAGCCCATGAGGCTCTCTAGTTAAAGAAGCAAGACAGTATTTCTAATGGAGAAACTGGTGGTCATTCTGTTTTAGGGGATTTTCAATCAACAAACAGGTTTTGCATAAGTATGTCTGGTGTTAAGCTGTCATTCATGTCAAATGTCCAATACCTTATTGTACTACTAATGATAGTGGGGGGTGTCTGTCTTGGTGTCCTACACAAACTTCCACATCCATATGTAAATCTTGCATATAAATGTTACCTGTTGGATTGTTTTGTCTATTGTTATGATTCTTACCTAGTTTGTATTTCAAAATATGCAAATATTTACCCTGACAAACTAGCTTAAGGTAGAGCAACGTCTTGCATGCATTCTTCAGATCTTAATTTTGAGCTCCAGCAGAACTGGCCACGAGCCCCTTCGTGAGGCTGCACTTGGAGACTTTGCTTTCCATTAAGATCCCTCTCCCAGGAGAATTTTGATTGTTTATGTTCCAGGCTTTTGTTTCTACTACTCTGCAAAGCAGAGTGCTAAGTCTCCGCAGGAAGTGTGAAGATACACCACCTCCAGAAGCATGTAGTACCAAATGTGTGTTCCTTAAACACATCAACAAGAGCAGGAAACAGCTGCAGGAGCGGATCCCAGCACACAGCCAGGCTAAATGAACAGCCACTCTCCTGAGAGAAGTTCTTCATTAGCTGGCAAAGCCAACTTAAGCCTACTCTATCCAGTTTTAACTGCAGATCAGACATGAGAAGTCTAATTCAGGCAAGCTATAAATTACACTACATGCTCATTCTTTGTCATGAGCTCCAATCTGTTCCTCCAGTGAAGTCTTGGAAATATTTTTTTCCGTGCTATATTAAGCCAAGAGGATGGTATGGATTTTTGTACAATGTGTAATGATCCATTTTACAAGCTTATGAATCTGTACCAGTGCTGTATTAGCAGCCTGGAAGGTCTGTCTTCTAAACTGACATTTTCCACAGCATAAGGTGTTCCAGAAGAAAACAATGTGTCTGCTTAGGCCACATACAGCTCTTGAGAAAAATAGGATTTCCTACTGCAATGCCATCCTTGACATTTTCCTGAGCTTTTAGGATTAAATATAACCAGCCTTGCTATGAATTTGTCTCGGTCTCAGCTTTTCCAAATTTAAATGTTCCAGAAAGTTAGCTTCAAGAAGTAGTAAACCTATTCAGTGGCACCCACTGGATTTTCCAGCACATATTAAAGTTAGGAAAAGCCTATTAAACTGTCTTATCGTGCTGATATCAAGCTCAGCTGTAGGTGCATGCTCCCCTAAAATATATACTACAAGTCTGACCTTATTCTCCCCAGCCAATACCAGTCCATGCTCAGAAGGACCATGAAAGAGCAGGGAGGGTTATTTGGGCAGAGCTGAAGTAAAAATTGCTCTTGCACTATTCCCCAGAGGCTTTTGGCCTGCAAGGATTTTAATTCTCCAGCAGCTTGTTTTGTACTCACCCACAAACCCATGGTCTGCATCTTCCTCCCTGCCAGTTTACACCTGAGTGAAATTTCTCCATCAGCTGCAAGGACAAGTAACTTCTCTGAATTCCTGGTGAAAAAGGACCTCTCTTATACCATTTATATAACATTTAATATAACATTTAATATCACATTTATATGCAAGATTTACGTATGGAAGTGGAATTTTGTGTAGGACACCAAGACAGACACCCCCCACTATCATTAGTAGTACAATAAGGTGTTGGACATTTGACTTGAATGACAGCTTAACACCAGACATATTTATGCAAAACCTGTTTGTTAATTGAAAATACCCTAAAACAGAATGACCACCAGTTTCTCCATTAGCAGCAATGAACAGAACTGCTGGGCTCTGGGCAGCTGTTTCTGATCATTCCCTGAGCTGCAGCCAAGGTGCTAACAGGGCTGTGGGTGAGCTCTTGCACAGCTTCCAGCAGCAGGTTTGTACAGCCCCTCGTAAATCAGAGCTAAGGTTTGAAAACTGAGTGTCCCTAAAGTGCTATTTGTTATTCTTGGGAAAAAAAAAAACCAAAAAAACAAAAACAAATGAAAAAGCACCTGAAGAAGGAGAGGATATATGGCAGTTGACAGTAACAAGGGACATGAGAGTTTATTCGTAGTTGATGCAAAAGACATTTACAAATATATTTGCTTTCCTCTGGAAGACACTGTATTTATTAAACAAAAAATAACTCTTCTAATGTATCAAGAAGTTATCACATACAACTGCTTTTTTTTTAAAAAAATAGATCTTGCATTTGTAAATACCTTGCAAAAGGATTCTCTGACCATTGCTATTCAGAAGAAGTACTGGCCAAGCTTTTATATATATGTTTTGCTCAAGTGCTGGTGTTTTATCACTCAGGTAAATAAAAAGTGAAGTCCAAAGGCTCCCTGAAAATGACAGTATTTAGAGAAATGTTTAGTTGGACTTTCCAATCTTTTTTTATGTACTGTGAGGAAAAAAAACCCTAAAACAGTAAAATGAAATGACCCATGCTGTTCTGAGTCCCCTGATAGTGAAGCCTGTCCCTGCCCCACAAGGAAAGAATTGCCTTTCCAGGGCCAGGCTAGGCAGCAAACATACAGAAATTATATCCTTCAGAAAACCAATTTCAAAAAGTAGTGTTTGAAGGGAGAGGATGTTAAGATAGGCCTTGAATTTTTGAGCATCAGGGGACAGACAACTGCAACGTTTATTGCTGGTATCAACAACATTTTGGAGATTCACAGTCTTCCAAGTTCTGAATAACTGTGATTTTAAAATCAGTAATTGATGGTGTCTTTCTCTCCCTGAAGTGTTCACAAACTGCTGAAGCCTTGGCAGCAATGCAGATTCCAATGTTACCTGTATCCCAGGATAAGGCTGCACTCACCTTTTAGGTATTTTATTGCAGGTCAGGATAATTTAACTTTAGAAAAATACTCAGGATCACTTTTAAAGGGCTGCTTGTCAGGAAATGTCAGAAAGCTCTGAACATCTTCATGAATGTAACAGAGATGTTTCAATCACTTTATGAACTGTATATAAACCTTAAAAAGACTGCCAAGGAAATAGTGAGTTAGAAAATGGTGGTGATGTCACTAACTTCTCCTATTATGTGTTCCCACCAATCTTCAAAGAACTAGAAGTTCTTCTTGTAAAATTAACCTTCTGAAATAAGCTTATGCTTTGCAGCATATCCAATTTCTTTACAAGTTTACTACTTGTAAAATTAGACTTTTAAAATTCTGCTCTGGGAAGGAGAACAGAAAGGATAAGCAGAGCACTTCTCCTGAAGCTTGTTCTGATTGCACTCTATAGATTTACATCTATATTTTGGTTGACTTAGTGCTCACCCTTCCCCAGTAAATCCTAAAAAGATATTGACAGGGTCAGTTGCCAACTGGCTGGGCAGGAAGATGGAAAACTACCTTGAAACTACCTCCAGTTGTCACAGGTGTGACAAATGGCATTGGCTTTGTCCCCCACCCCTCAGTGTTGTCCCATCCACATCTGCCTGACCTCCCATCCTCTCTCCTGCACTGCCCTGCCCCTGTCCACAGCCTTCCTTCCCCCAAAAACCAGGACCATGGCCTGAGCTCACCCAGCAAATGGACCATATTCCCAGGGCACAGCCTTGGTTTGTAGGAATTGCAGGCTCCTGAGGCAGCTCACCTCACAGGTTTCTCAGGGAGAGGTGGTGAAAACAGAAACTCTGCCTCTGCAGAATCCTCCTGCCTCTGCAGAAAATTTCCCTTGGGTTTATTTTCAGTGGGAAGGATATTCCCCAGGGAGTTTCTAACTGGAGGACTGTCGCAGACATCTTTTATGAAAAATCCTTTCCTTAGGATTTTTTCTCCTAAGAAGCTGAGAGGCCTCAGGAACAAAATGTAAACACTGATTATCTGCTGCTGTGGAATGCAACAGGTGGATCTGTGATTGGTCTCATGTGGTTGTTTCTAATTAATGGCCAATCACAGCCCAGCTGGCTCAGGCTCTCTGTCCGAGCCACAAGCCTTTGTTATCATTCTTTCTTTTTCTATTCTTAGCCAGCCTTCTGATGAAATCCTTTCTTCTCTTCTTTTAGTATATTTTTAATGTAATAAATATCATAAAATAATAAATCAAGCCTTCTGAAATATGGAGTCAGATCCTCATCTCTTCCCTCATCCTTGGACCGCTGTGAACACAGTCACAGGGGACATCTGATTTATCATTCAAGGATGGCCCAGATCTTGATTCTGGGAAGCTGGATTTGTTCCATTCCCTGCAGTTTGCTTAGGTTAAAGGAGGCACAGACACATCCCTTCTGTGTATTCATGCTGCTGTTCTTCAGCTTTTCAAGGTAATAACATTATGGCCTTTCCTCAAGCATGTGATTTGACTCTAGGCAGCATATTTTCTTATTAAAGTAACTGTCTACCAATTACCATCTTAAATCCTGCAGTAAAACAAGGCTTTTCCTCGTGCTGCATAAAGAAATCTCTGGTTCTCCCCCAGTATTAGTGGCTGTGAGAGACAAAGCTTATCTATTTTTTGCAAGCAGCCTTTCAACCCCCTGGTCCTTGCACTGCTACAAACCCTCTAACTGCCTCTTTACTAAGGGGAGTAGTTACACATTTACTCTATTTATATGAGTGATTTGCACCACTGAAATTAGGCACTTGCTGGCATATCTTCTGGAGTACAGTTACCCATTGGTACAGAGCATGTTTATAAAACCAATTTGGGGCAGTAAATTTGCATCCCCTGTGGTTATTGCAGCAAAGGCAAAGCAGGACACTCCTGAGTTTGAACAACAGTGATTAATCCTGCCACAGCAGAAAAGGCAATGGGAAATCTAGCTCAGGGAGCTGAAATTTTAAAAAAATTAAAGGAGTTAGGAAATTATAATTTACACGGCATGACTAGGTTCAGTCAAGGCAAGACATACAATTTACTTTTCTCCAACACTAGTTGTCTTTACAGTTTGACCAAATTACTTTCATTTTCTTGCTTTATTGATATGTCTTTTCCTTCTGTTAGTTTGAAGCCAGCATGGGCAGGGACAGGAAACAGACTTGCCAAAGAAGCTGCCAAAATAACACTACCCAAAGTGAAGTGTGTACCTTTTCCCTGGGTCTGGATTCATTTCAGTCTAATGGAATGAAGCCCAGTATTCAAGCAGCTTGTTGTGAAGGTCATCCCATATTGCAACATTTAATTACACACACACATATTTTAATATATGCATGTCTGTATACATATAGAAATTACATATATGTATATATATATAAAATATATATATCAGAGGATGGGAGATGGCAACTGGAACAAATTCTTAGTAGGAGTGAATAAATCAACTTGTAAAAAAATGAAAGAACCTCCTCATTCTTGATTACTTGAAGCCTCAGTGGAGTCTAGAATTGGATCATCATCAGGAATCAGGGCAAGGAGCATTGCTGAGAGAGACTACAAGGAATTAATTGCAAGCAAGAATGTTCTGATGCAAAACTGACTGCAAATATAAAGTCATTAATTTTTAAATATGAGAAAAAGCATGACAGGACATTAAGTCTTTCAGCACAGTGGAACCCAAAGGATTTTATGTTTAAATTCCAACAACAAATGTTTGCAGAGAAAAAAATGTTCTAGTGCTTTGCTGAGCAGTTTGTATTTCATGAATTCCACTCTGAAAATGGTGTGTGAAGGGTACAGAATAAACCAGAGACAATAATTTCAGTTCGGGAAATGTAATTCGAAAAAAGAGAGTGAAAAATTTTATGTGCATGCCATAGGTATGTGTATGTACTTGTGAATATACACTTGCTAATGATGAACTGTAAATGAATTATCATTTATTCCAAATCATTCATTACCCAAGATTCGTATTTTGGACAAGCCTCAGTGGAGATAACATCCAAGAGGGCAGGGAATGAAGAGATTGGTAGGCAGTTTTCCCTTTGTGGCTGTGCCCCTCTCCCCTTGTGTCTCCCTCTGGGCTGTCCAGGGGACATCACCACAGCTCTGGAAGCACCAACCTCTGCCACCCTTGTGGCATCAGCCACCAACCACCCTTCCCTGCAGGGCCATGGGGGCACTGGAGGTGCTGGGTGTCTCTGGCACAGGAGCCAGGTGGGATTCCATGGATTTGCCATCCTCGGCTCCCTCCCCAGCACCGTGGTTAGGATTTTCTGCCAACAGTATCTTAAATTACAGATTAACTGATGTAACCCCCAGAAAATTGTTCCTGGATTAGCAACAGTCTGTTAAAAGCTTTTAACACCTATAATTGAAGTAATTTTGATTGCACAGTGCCTGGCATTATTTAAAACTTTTATCAATAACCTGTATGATAGAAAAAGCATTAGCTGGTGGAGTTTCCAGGTGGGAAGGTGGGAGGAACTGCAACTGAGTAAATACAGAATGTAAAAGAATCTTGTCAGAAGTATGAGCAGAAGACAAGATGTAATAAAAATGAATGTATTCAAATCACTTTAATTTTGCATTTTAGTTACTTAATATTGTAATCCCATTTGCAGCAATATCTATTAAATATCCTTACAAGAGTATTGTATAACAATATCTATTAAATATCCTTACAAGAGTAAGGATATTTAGTAGATATTGTAATAAATTGTAGCAAATCACTGTATACTAGAAAATAATAAAGAAGGTAACTTCTGTGATTTATAGTCATCTGTGATACACTGAAGTGTACTTAAAACACCATACACTGATAATGCCCATAAATAACAGGACCATACCATCTATCAACATCCATTAAGTTGTCATTCTCAATGCTTGAGGAATACTTTATGAAGAAAGGTAGAGCAAAAGCAAAAAAATAAAAATCTAATGACCAATTCTAATTCAAATTCTAATTAGCAAAGCTTACCCTTGGAGACCCTTGTGAAGAGACATTCAGGAGCCAATTCCTCCACACCAATGCGTTGGTTTTATCAAAGCTTTTTCTATCCAAGCTTTCTGAAAGGTTTCTCAGGAATCTTGCACAGTAACATTCCTGCCTTCCCTCTATTAGCAGGGGAGCACTGATTCCTGGGATCAGAGCTGTTGCACCTGACCAAAAGTGTTCAAATGAGGAATTAAAATAAAAGGATGTGTTGGCTGGGAAAATGACCACACTACAAAACATGTGGGCCACGAGCTGTGAGTGATCTGCTCCCTCTAATTGAGACATCTGAGAGGCTGGGCAAGCCTTAATTGCAAATAAAACCACTTGAAGCTTAGAGCTGCTGGCAAACAAAACATAAGCTAATTCTGCATTATTTATCCCCAGAAAAGAAGACTCTTCTGGAATTGTTGTGTCTTTGCAAGAATCAAGAAAGTTCCTCAGTGGAGGGAGACACTTCATATAGGTAGGACACTTTTCTTCATTATGTTGCACTAAGCACATCCACTTGTCCTAAAGAAAAATTAAACAAATATTTCTGACTAAAAAAAAATTAAAATAAAAAAATTAAGCAGCAAAATTCCCTTTATAATAAGTGGCATTTAAATAAGGAGCAATTTTTAAACATAGGCATTACATTTATGTGAGAAAACTGCTCTAAAACCACTCCTTTTCCAAAACAAAGCTGTTTTTGTCTAATGGTGTTTTAGCCATTTATTATAAAGGCAGAACAGAGACTGAATTAATGTTGTGTCCCCATGCAGTGAGAAGTTCTAATCTGAATAATGTACTCCAGGGGAATTCTCCTTACCATTTGTATGAATATGGGAAAAATGAGGATATGGTAATCATCACTGATTTTTTTCTCAAAGATCTCTCACAGAGAAAGGCTCAGCACTGATGTAAATTTTTCCTGCAGCTCTCTCAGGATGTGTTAGACCTGCAGGACTGTGTTTGGCATGGGGTCTGTGCCTTTCATTGCCCTCTTCAGATTTCTGGGGCTTCTGGATTTTGTGGGGCTTCCAACCCTACTCAGCAGTGCCCAGAATTCTGCCCATTTGGTAGGAATGATGTTGGGCTAACGTGTAGCACTAACTAAACCCCCACCTTTCCCATCCAGCACCCAAACAATCCAGCCCATACAACAGATGCTCTCTTGTGGAAACCCAGGGCACTGGGAATATTCCTCTGTCTGCTCTGGGGTGCCCTGACCCCCAGGGCAGCACTGACTTTGACCCTCACTCATGGAGAAAGTTTCCCGGACTTCAGGATAGACTGGAATCCACAAAAGTGTGAAATAGATTATAGAGGGTAGTGTAGGTGTATCACTTGGTGAGAAATTCAGATTTGGGGATTTTTAGTGTGTTGTGGATGGAAGCAAGATGGAGGGCACAGGGTGTCATCCTGAATCTCTTCTTCACGCTTCTTCTTCCTTCTTCACAGGTTTGGGTGGCATTTTGTAATTGGGCAGAAAAGTCCTCATTGGAGGCTTCCAGGGACCAGCTATTGGGTTAAAAGGGGAAATAATCCAGGTGTCAGCTCTTAATTGGATAGTTTAGCCTTAAAAGACCTTGTAACAAGAGATTGTTGGCCATTTTGTGCCTTGCTGCTGAACTCATGGTTGTGAGACTGTTTCACTGATTGGAAATAATAAACAGCTGAGTTCTAACATGAATTACTGTCTCCAGTGCCTTCAATCCAGACCCAGAGAAACCCACAGCTGGTACCCCCACACTCTACCAAGCTTTTATACAGCCTTTACTCACCCTTGGCTGATTTCTCCCTTGACCAAAAGTTAGTAATTCCTGCTGGGAGGTGCATCCTCACTGGGGATGGCAGAGAAGTGTGGGACAGCCCTGAGCTGAGTGCAAGATGCAGCAAAGCAGGGTCCTGGCAGCACTCAGGGCACAGCTGGAGCTCTGGGCTGTGCCTTTGTCACCATCAGGCTCCATCTGATCCCTGTGCTGGCTCATTTATAATTAAGCAGCTAGGTAATTTATAATTAATTACCTGCAGCCCACTGAGTTAGAACATATCCAGAGGTCAAAAGACTGCAGGAAAGACATGGGAAGAGATGCAGTGAAACAAAAACCTGAGTGATTCCAGGCACAAAGTGATGTAACCAGCTTGGGCTGGGCTGAGTCACCCCCCAGTTAATGCCTTCTTCAGCAAAAAGCCAGGAATTTATCAACAGAAACCCTGCACAGAGTGTGTAGGACTCCTGCACATCAATAGTGACTCCTTTTTCTCTTTCTTCCCACTGGGGGAAGAAACATCTCAGTAGATTGTCCCTTTGAGGTGGTGTTTGGAGCCACTAGAGCATCTGGTAATAAAAGAATGTGAAAGTATTTTTTTAAGTGAATACAGGGAAAATCAGCAATAGAAATAATTAGGCACTGGGGGGCTGCCATGGCTGTTAATTCAAGAAAGTGCTGTAAATTCTCAATATTTCCAGACGATTAGCACATAAAGGACTTTTTTTCTGGGACCTGAGCAGGGGAAATATGTAAACATCCAGTTTTTATTCAGAACTTCTGGAATTTGCATGAGTGTGACAGGTGGGGTTTTTTTAAAATGTTCCATATCTTCCACAGCCGGGCAAGAAACCATGGGCATAAACTTGTTGTTTGGCAATGACTTTTAGCACTTTGATAATACTATCTAATTTAACAAGTTAAATTTAACTTTCCTAGACCACGAACTGAACAGGAGTACAAACATTTGGGAGATCTCGCTAACAAACAAAATGTTGAGCCTGCCTTTAATGTTTGGATCAAATAGAAAAAGGCACACTCAGGATCTGACTTTATAGACAATCCTTTGCAATCTGATTTTTGCAATGAGCACTGGCCCTAGGCTGGCACAAGTGTGTCCAGGTGAGCAAGGATGGACTCAGCCTGATCCCACCCATTCTGCATCCAAGATTAATGTGCAAGCTCAGAAGAGTGTTCTGCTCTTGATTAACTGTCTAGAGGAAAGGACACCCTCTCCCACCCTGATTCCAGCATGGACCAAAGGTCTGCAGAGCGTTACCAGCCCTGCTCCCTGGAGAATATCAATTGGTGCACACAAAGTAATTTTCTTCTTCTCTAATATATCTTGCCATAGAGAACAGTGGAAAAACACATTCTGTTTGTGACCTTCAGTACATCCTGGAATTTAAGCTGACTGAACTTGACATTGCCATAGAAGGAGCAGAGAAGTAGAAAATTCAGCCTGTATTTAGTACTGACCCAACCAGGCAAATCCTCATATGGTCCTTGCTAGAAATTTGTGCATCCTCTAAAGCTTTGTTTTGTTTCCTTGCATTAAAATGAAGTTAATAGCAAGCTCTAAAATACTAGAATAAATTGGATTTTATAATTGGAAAGTAGGATAAACATGCCAAGGGAGTTGCCTGCGAGGAAACTAGCCAACATCTCACCTGTTAAAACTTATGTGAAAAAATGGGACTATTTGATCTGTATTCAATGTAGAAACTGAAATTCTATAAGGAACTGCAGCAGAATATGAGGAATGGGTAACATTGCAATAGCCTGAGCACAAGCAGGTCTGTGATTTGATGGAGGTTTTAGTTCATCTTGCACATTCACACCAAAGACTGCTGCTGCAGCTTCTGCTTTCACCTGGACTGACCCCCCACAAAACAGGGAGAGCCCAGCAGGGTGAGCTTGGTGATGTTACACCTCTGCAGTGCCACTGCCTGTCCCTCAGTGCCTTTGGAAGAGACTGGCTGTCACTGTCATATTTTTTGAAAAATCTCTTTGCCAGGATTTCTTCTCCTGGGAAGCTGAGAAGCCTCAGAGAAAAATGAAAACAATAATTATCTGATTTGCTTCTCTTGTTTTGCTGCTTTGGAATGTGGTTGGAAATTGTTTATCCAACAGGTGGTTGTTTGATTGGTTTCATGTGAATTGTTTTTACTTAATGACCAATCACTGTCCAGCTGTGTCAGGACTCTGGAAGCAGTCACGAGTTTTTCATTATTATCTTTATTATTTCATTATTATCTTGTTAAGCCTTCTCCTTCTAAGAACATGGAGTCAGATTCATCAATTCCTCCTTTGTCCTGAAGACCCTGAAAATACCACAACTGGGCTCAGGAGCCCTGATTCTGCCCAGGGGATCAGAAACCAGAATGATGATCTCTGACCAGAAACCAGAATGGTGGGGAGGAAGAAGGACTCAAATGCAGGAGGAGGAATATATAGAAATAAATCTCCACTGAACTTCAAGAACATTGAATATTGTATCAGGAGGCTGCACTTTTTGCCCTCTATCCCACCCAGCAAGGGCACTGCCATTCCCAGAAGAGCACTAGGAGCTGTTGTGGAACAGCAAGCAGGGCTGGAAACACTGCATCTGAGGCATGAACGGATCAACAGCAGCAAAAGGGAGCAGCTGCAGCTTTAAATCATTGCCACAGCAACCCCAGCACCCTGCTGCCTGCATGAAGTCAGTGTTAGCTCCTGACACGCCATGTGGGGACAAAGGAGAGACAAAAAGATGCTGAGCTATCGGGCAAGAAGCACTCAGACCATCACTGCTTGATTTGTGGGTGTTTAAAAAATTGCTGTTGGTTTTCTCATGTCATGACTGCTGTGATCTTGAGCCTGTAGGAGGTGAGCACTCCCAGGGTGAGCTCAGCAAGGGCTGAAGGAACTTTGCTGTCTCCTGAGTGTCCTGAGGGGCCATCCAGCTGGAGGTGGCTGTGCAGGTCTCATCTCCAGGGCTGCCCAACAGGGTCAGGACAGGTTGCTCAACCCCATCCAGCAGAGAGTAGAGAATAGCCAGGAAGGAGGTGTGGGCAGCCAGTGCTTCACCTCTCTGTGAGGAGCTTTGTTATTTCTAGTGGGCTTGATCTCACTGCAGCTTGGCTGCCCTGCCTCTTGTCCTTCCATGGTGCACTCGAGGCTCTGTGCTCTCCAGGCCCCACATGTGCTTGGCACCACAGGGTACAGCCCAGCAGGTCATCTGTCAGCACAAAAACTGACATTTCATCTTTGGGCTGCTTCATTTGTTCTCTAATGACTCTGGGGTGCTGGTGACAAGCAGGTTGAAGAGCACCCTCAGTCCAAATCTCACTGATGCTGACTCATCAAGTAAAATAAAAACAAACCAAGCCAAGAAACCCAGGTGTGACTGTGTTCACAGGGGTCTTATGCTGAGAGAAGAGACAGAGATCTGACTCCATATTTCAGAAGGCTTGATTTATTATTTTATGATATATATATTATATTAAAACTATACTAAAAGAATAGAAGAAAAGGTTCTCAGAAGGCTGGCTAAGCTAAGAATAGAAAGGAATGATAACAAAGGCAGCTGTCCCAGACTCTCTGTCTGAGCCAGCTGGGCTGGGATTGGCCTTTAATTACAAACATCCAACATGGGCCAATCCCAGATCCACCTGTTGCATTCCACAGCAGCAGATAATCAATGTTTACATTTTGTTCCTGAGGCCTCTCAGCTTCTCAGGAGGAAAAAATCCTAAGGGAAGGATTTTCATGAAAAGATGTCTGCGAGACCCAAGTGCTCCAAGCACCTCCTTTGTTAGGGAGAGGAAGCTGGAGCTCTGGATGTGGATTATTTAAAGGTGCCATGGAGTGGGGGGATGAGTGGGCAGCTGAGGGACCCCAGCAGCACCTGCTTGGGCCAGAGTGAGTGACCCTCTCCCCACTCACCAGTGCTGCTTGCTGGAGGAGCACAGGTTCAATGGCTGTCCAAGAATAATTTTTTCATGTCCATTTCCCCAGCCTCCCTTGGGCTGGGAAATAAAACTGCAGGCTAACAGTTCATTTCCATTAGTCCTGACACCCTCCCTCATTTTTCTCCTGCCCACCTGTGGTTTTTGATGGGTAAATCTCTGTATGTACCAATTGTTCTGGTAATAGGCACAGCCAACTCCCTGTTTGCTGAGTTGGCAAACAAGCACCTCAGGTAGCCCTGAGTTAGCAATTTCAAAGTAATATGTGTACATTTTGAAGGCTAAGGTATCTTGATTCTTGCAGTCAAAGTTATGTTTTCATTTTCAATAATGCCTCATAAAATCCCTACATGTCTACCATGAGTATGAAGCAAAGCATTAAAAAAATGTTCCAGAGTGTGAATATTTTAAAATATAGATGCTAATAGAGGTTTGGTGTGTGTTTTTTCTTTCAAATTGGATATAAAAAACATTGAAACTGGTACTTCTTAAGGTGTCCCCTCTTTTATACAGCCCAAGCTAGTATATGGTTTCATTTTAAAGCTGGAGAGGAGGGTATTTTCTATCATCAGCACAATTTGGAAATGCCATTTGCACTCAGTTTCTGGTGTATTTCTTGCAATGCTTCCTGCACAGCACAGATGTTGTGAAGTCAAAAGGAAAAGCAGCATTGTGCTGCTCAGGTCTTTGTCAAGGCAGGTGTGCAAGTCACAGAGTGCAGGGGAGGCATGGGCAGGGGAAGTTTGAGGAAAACATTCAGAGAAGTGAAAGCAAAGGCACTTTCAGGGTTTGGCTATTGATGTATTTGTTTGTATATCCAAATATTCACATAAATACATGTATAAAAAGGAAAACATATTGCATTATATGCCCAGGCTGACTTAAATTCAAATCAGTGTCACTTGGGAAAAGAAAAATTTGCTGTTCTATACACAGTTCCAGTTTTTTTTTAATTAATCTGAATCTGTTTCATGTTAGAGGAAAAAAAGAGGTTGAGACCAAATAAGAAACTTTCCTTAAATCTGTAGGTAAGAAATACAGGCTTAAGTTATTTTCAACATTTTGAATTACATTCTGGCTAAGCTGAGGTCTCATGAACAAGGTCTTAGCCTTATCCCATTTGGAATGGATGAAATATTAAACCTCAGACAGGAGGGATTATCTTGAAAGCCCCAAGTCACTGACAACAAATGGCCAAAGGAAGTGCTGCAGATCAGTGCCTTTCTACAATGGGGTAACACCCAAGGGAGCTGCTGCCTTGTTCAGTTCTGTGTCTCTCCAGGAAACCTCTCCAGCCTGAACCCCACTTTGGGGTGAGCCTGCTCCTCCCTTTACTCTCAAATTAACTTCTTTTTGATATTCAAACCCCTCACTGTACATTAGAATTTGCAATCTTTTACAGACTTATTCCCACCAGTACAGACCAGTTCTCCCCCATTACCACTCCTTTTCATGTCAAGGAGGAGTTTCTGCAGAGCTCCTTCCAGCTCTGGTGTGGAAGGTAGGTGATTAAATACTGTTGCTTCTGCTGGTTTTTTTCACAATAAATTCTAGGCTTGCACTGACAAACCTATTAATTTCATTCTGCTGCAAGTGCTCTGGGGGGGGAAAAAAAATAAAAAATTGAACCTGGGGACAAAAAGAAAATAGATTGACCCCTGGGTGCTATAATTTAAAACTGGACAACTCTCTCAGGCACATGGTGTGATTTTTGGGGTTGTTCTGTGCAGGGCCAAGACTTTGTGTGAGGGATTTGTGCTCTCAGCTTATAGCACAGCCAGGATTTCATTGTGCTGCACCATGATATGGGGGAAACATGGAGGGGTCGGGGACTGGTTCTCAACACCAACATCTCTCTCAGGTCATTGATGTCTGCACTGGTATCTCCATCTCCAGGAACAGCACTACATCTATTTTTGGGTGTTTCAAACTAACATCTCTTTTGGGGTGTCTCAAGCTCCCCATCCCTCTCACAGGTGCTGCTACACCTTTCTGCTGTAATTGCCTCTTCAGGGTTTGAAGTGGGATCACTGGGGAAGCTTGTATGAAACACCACGTGTCCATTTGAGCAGTGAATTTAAAAACTAATGATGTCTCTCGAGACACAGGAAGTCAGGCTACATGAATATTTATCTTTATTGCCCTTATCATGTTGGGAAAACTATTTTATTAGTAAGGAACTGCCTGTCACACGGGGAAAATACAGTGCTGGCTTGAAGCTCATACACAAAATCTATGTTTCTTCATGGAAAGTTGTACATTCCACTTGGATTTTTCTTAAAAATAAGGCATGCTGGGTGAAAAAACTAAAGTCTGATTATGTATAATAGCAGGTAACAGAATGAAGTGGCAGTAAAAAACAAATCAAAAGCCCTGAAAAATATACAATATATTACTTCCAAGCAATTGGATTGTAGGATGTGGTCCCATAGATTTCTGGGTCCAGCTCTGCTGCTACATCTCCCCTGCGGCCTGAATAAATTAATTTCTCTCTGTGTGTGGGCTTTTTGTCATTTACATTTTGTCCAAGTACTTAGATTGTATTAACCAGAACTAACCCTGAGGTTAGTAAACAAGGTTTAGCCTGCATTACAGCAAAGCACAGATAAGACTGCATAAAAATATTGTATTTCTCGTGGGTTAGGAATAAGAATTCTAGCCTTTCTCTACAAAAATCCAGAAGAAGGGGAAGAAAAAGGGCACAAGGAGTTGAAATATTCTATGTATTGCAGATCATAGTGGAGAATTATGATTAGAAATATACAAAACCAATTAAACCAATTTCTTTCAAATGGATTGGTAAGGTTCCATATTTTATTAAAATGCTTTACAAAAAGCATATGCATTGCAGAAGAATCCCAAGTACTTGTGCTAAAAATATAACTAATAAACCATAAAAAACATCCATATAAAATAAGGGTGGTGCAAATGTATTTATGTCTTTACAAAACCATTCAAGTTTATTTAATGCATATGATCTCTGGAGACTAGACTGAACATTCCCTTTAATGATAATAAATCATTCCAAAATCATTCAGCCCCTGATGGTGAAGGAGCTAAGAGGCCTGCCTTGCTCTATGGGGATTTTGTTAATGGTTTAAATGTTCGACCAGAACAACTGCTCTATACTCCTCACAAGGGATTTGTGCCTTAACATAGTCTATTTAATGTTTAGCTACAAGCTGCAAATATGCCACTAATGGGAAATTGTGATGCTGGCAGCAACAGGACACCTCTTCCATCAGAAGGATGCACAGCTTATAGGACCATGATATTTATCTCCAGAAAATAGGGGTTTATAAAGGAATTGTACTTTAAAGAGATGCAGATGGAGCTAATAAGTGAAAATGTATATATTCATGGAGAAATAGAGCTTCAGGAATAAGCTGTTTTAAGATCAACTCTCCTGTCAAAACACAGCCTGTAAGTGGATTACCAAAATGGTGCAGTTTTCCTTATTGTGAGTGTTTTGTTCTCAAAGTCCTTCTTATTACTCTTCAAACTTCATGAAATGACATTGATGAATTGTCTCAGGTGTAGGTGGGTGTGTATTCTATTTACCATCTGTCAGAGGTGGGGCAGTTATCTTCTGTTCGTTGGGCAGTTTTTCTTTATCTCTTCCACAACCAATCCTCCCTCTGGAAAATACCTTCTGTTAGTGGGCCAGTGAGTGTCACTGCATGGCTGATAAAATTCCATCATCCCACTGGGAGATGCTCCGCCCAGAGGGAGGAGCCAAGCATTCCTACCTGGATATAATCTGAGATTTGGAACACCAGAGCAGCCTTTTCCCACTGGATTCCCTGAGGAGCAGCTTTTTCTCCACTGAATTCCCAGAGGAAGACCAGACCCATCTACACCACCACTGGACCTTCAGAGGAAAACTCCACCCTTCTACAGGATCACTGCTCCACCACAACCACAGCTGGCACTGCAGGAGGGCTGCAGCCACCAATCCAAGTGGACTGCTACCACCTTGACCAACAGGGTGTCAGGTTGTATTCTGACTCTGTCAGTGGTTTGTTTTCCTTTTTTGTACTATTGCATTTGTATTTTTAATTTTCCTAGTAAAGAACTGTTATTTCTATTCCGATATCTTTGCCTGAGAGCCCCTTAATTTCACAATTATAATAATTTGGAGGGAGAGGGTTTATGTTTTCCATTTCAAGGGAGGCTCCTGCCTTCCTTAGCAGACACCTGTCTTTTCAAACCAAGACATAAAGAACATTCTCAAGAAATGAAGCTTGCTGTCCCCTGTGGCCATCATCCTTCCATTCTGAATCTTGGTAAGTTTCTTCTGGACCCCCTCTCTCATGGCACTGCTGCAACCAAGAGCCAGAGGGGAAAGTAAAGCCCAAGAAGAACAAGTGATGCAAAGAAAAGCAGTTGCTCACCACCCACTGACTGTAACAAAATTCACGTTCCTTCAGAAGGCATAAACCTTTTACAGCTCTTTTGAAATGCCTAATTTTAACTTCTGAATACTCAGCAAGAGTGAGGACCTTAATGTATGCTCAAGCAAAATCAGTTCAGGCTGTCACTGATCACTAATACAAGTGACCAGTACAGGACTCTTGCATTAACTGCAAAGTTCTTTTTGTAATTGTCCTCTGGCAACCTCATTAGCAAATTCAGGCCACCTATCTAAGAGCTGGTAAGAAAGGGAAAATAACTTGTTAAATGGTTATTTAGGAAGTACATTTAGATTGACTGTTGAAAATTGACTGAATAAATCAAAAAGATGCTCTGAGAAATCTGACCACATTAAAAAAGCAATTTGCATGTATTCCACAGGTGTATTAACATGGATTATGTATTCAAGGGCTGTATATGCCATCAGGATTAGCAATGCAAAGAGAAGAGCTCCTTTTGAATTTACTTACTCCTGAAGGAGACACTTTCTTCCTTTCATCACTCACTGTGGCACATTCTGTTCCTCTCTGCAGGGAGACAGCCTGAGAGGAAAAAGAACAGCAGAAATCACAACAAACCAGGAGCATGGCTTTCCACTCCTTTCTGCTTGGCCGTGTGCTCTCCTCTCTCCAGTGCCATTACTTCCCATTCCTGCATCAGTGTTATTTTCCTTACTCTCCCTCTCACTGGAAACTTCTACTTCTGTTTGTTCCCAGTGTTTCTCCTGGAGTGAAGTCCTACTAGTGACTGCCTGTGCCCCACAAGAAACATCTTCCCACTGGGTCAGCAATACCCACTGAAAGCATCTAAGTCAAAAATTAGGAAAAGAGGCAAAGAGGGTTCTGGTTTGTGTCTGGAAAACCTTAAGAAATGGTCCATAGAAGGAATAGTTACTCCATTATAACAGGATATCATTATATCCATCTCACTGCCCTGAGCAACCCTGAGCAACATCACAGGGAACTTTTCTGTAATACACCCTAAAATATCAGCCTAGACAACAGTGCATTTCTGAAGCTGGGTGTTTAGTGAGGTCTTCAGACATATTCTAATACCAAAAATTCTTCTCTCTCAATATTTTCCATCAATTTTTGAAACTAGTTGTTCAGAATGGACATTATTAGAAAATGCCTTGTTAATAGAAACACATTTAAAACAAGGCATTATTTTAAAAAACCGGCAAAACAAAAACAATCAAAACCCAAACACACACAAAAAACCAAACTAAAGAAAATCCCCAAGATTACAATTACAAATATCCAATCCCTCTAAATTACACTGAATTCTGCACAAGTGAGCAGGCTCAAACTGACACCAGCAGTGTCTGTGTTCTGAGCAGTTCTGGATGTACAAAATGTACAGGGCTGCTGATTCTTTACACATATGTGTATGTGCGTGTGTGTACGACCTGATATCCCTTGAAATTACCTTCAAGACACGACTAACCAATGGGGAAAACAAAAACAAGAGTTGGATCTGCAGGTGAATGCAAGACCCTTCCTAAATCTGTGACTGTTTTGGAACAAACCAATCCTTGAGCCCTCAAGTTTCAGACCTAGGGAAGTTAACTGTAATCTGCATTCTTCCTGGGTGAATGATGTGTCCTCTAAAATAAACCTCGAGACATCAGGCCAAAATGACCACCACACTCTTTTCTCTAAGTTTTGACAAACTGTGTCCAGCAAACATGTACAGATCCCATAAGGCTTCTGATTTCTAAAATCAGTTTGTGATTCATGCAGACGCTTGCACCAGGCACACGCTGAAAAAGAGCCATGCAGAACACAGCAGCAAAAAAAACCCTCCAAAAATACTCAGACCTCTGCCTTGGATATATTTGTGTAGAAGCTGCAATGAGCAGGCTATCTTGTGTGCTTTGATGTGCACAGTTCTCATGTACCAGGCAGCAGAAGAGGCTTTTCTGGGGTTGTTTAAAGATGATATTTTAAGGTGGAGATATGTCAGATGACTGAAGCTGTGTTTTGTGTCTCCATAAGCCCTCTCAGGCTTGTGGGTGAGGGCATTTCCCCCTTCTAGAAAATATTGAGAAACACCTTCTAGAAAATTCCTGACTTCCTCTGTGCAATGGGAAGGAGACATTGCCCTTTGCAGAGCAGGACAGGGAGGGGGCCACTGTTACAGACATCTTTTATGAAAAATCTTTTCCTTAGGATTTTGCCTCCTGAGAAGCCGAGAGGCCTCAGGAACAAAATGTAAACAATGATTATCAGCTGCTGTGGAATGCAACAGGTAAATCTGTGATTGGTCTCATGCAGTTGTTTCTAATTAATGGCCAATCACAGTCCAGCTGGCTCAGACTCTCTGTCTGAGCCACAAACCTTTGTTATCATTCCTTTTTTTTCTGTTCTTAGCTAGCCTTCTGATGAAATCCTTTCTTCTCTTCTTTTAGTATAGTTTTAATATAATATATATCATAAAATAATAAATCAAGCCTTCTGAAACATGGAGTCAGATCCTCATCTCTTCCCTCATCCTTGGACCGCTGTGAACACGGTCACAGACCACTATTATGGCCACAATCATACCTGACCCACACATTGCCAGTGAAACCAGAAGCAAGATTAAT
Source organism: Agelaius phoeniceus (assembly GCF_051311805.1). Classification (NCBI taxonomy): domain Eukaryota; kingdom Metazoa; phylum Chordata; class Aves; order Passeriformes; family Icteridae; genus Agelaius; species Agelaius phoeniceus. The sequence goes on along the minus strand of NC_135267.1, from coordinate 104,146,614 downwards.
GTATTTATAGCTCTGTATTTATTCTCAGAAACCACCTTTCTTTGTTTGCCCTTTGGTGGGGAGATCATTCAGCTCAAGAAATGCATCTGAATTTTATGAGCTTTCCTGGATATGTACCTTGGACTGAAATCAGCTTTCACTCCTCAGCGTTATTTATAGCACAGTCACAGTAAACAGTGGCTGCAAGTAGGATGGGGAAGGAAGGGAAACAACAGCACTAAAATACACAGCTCTGCTGACTCTGGGAAGGGGTTGGTGGCTCTCCTTTCTCTCCTACTGACAGAGCATCCTGGCTTGGCTCCTCTCCTCTGCCACCACATTTTCCTGCTTCCCTTGAAACCTTTTGTCAGTCTGTTAGCAAGCAGTAACTACTTTGGGACAGTTTCTTCTCATACTTCTGTGCAATGGCCACCTGTCACAGCACAAGTAAAAGCTTTCTAATTCCCCAAACCTGCCAACTAACATTCTTGATGCTTATTGAGCTGTGAGGGACCAGCTGTACCCACTTGCAACCAAGCAAAATGGCAAAGTTTTAGCTAGACTTAGTTGCCTTCGACTTCCCAGCTTGAAGGATCTTCCTCTGGACTCTGTTGTGTAAAACCATCCAGGAGAGGAGGAGAGAGATGCTGATATAGGAAGCCAGGCTGAGAGCCGGCCCTGCAGGCACAGTCCCTGGCTGCAGGGATGTGCCAGAGCTGCCCAGGTGACTCCAGGAGGAGTGGGGACAGTTTCCTGCTGCCTCCTGCCATTGAACACGCAGCAAGCATGGCCAGCAATCGACAGGACGGTGCAGGAAACTTTGGTGCACCCAGTCTGTGACACCTGGCTGAACCTTCCTGCCTATTGCCTCTCAAAAGGGATTTGGAAAAGGATGCAACACTTTTCTTTGCAGTGTCTCACAGGAACATTTAGCCACTCTCCTCTCTTGCACAGAGTTTTTGTTCTTCTGCTTATCAGCGTCCTCTCGTTTGAAATAAAGGCCAATTAGATGGAAAATGTGTTTGCTCTTTGCTCACAAAGAAACAAGCAAGGTACATTAAAAAAAGGTCTATGAGCTTCAGAGGGAAAAAGTAATTTATGGTGGGATACAAAGGCAAGGGCAGAAATCCTGGCTGTTTTCTTGGAGTCCTGTATTCAACTGAAATTCATGGGATATAAAGATAACTCAATTACAAGTTGTTTTCTCTAAAGACTTTGAAACAAAGGCAGGAAACTTCCACCTCCCATTTTTCACTGTAATTACAGTAATAAAGATGACCTTAGCTAATTTTTTTAATGCACCTGCTATCCATACCTCTGCCTAAACTTGAAAGGCTTTAGTACATGATACACCCAAGATCAAAACCAAGTCACAGCCTTTATCTTCTCTTTCAGAAAAGGAGAAATCTGGGCTAAAGTCCATCTCTGCTTTACTCAGAGCTCTCATCATGGTATTTACAGTGTTACTCTAAACAGCCTCTCAGAGGTCTGAGAGGCCATGTTTTCTAATGTTCCTGTGTCATTGCACAGCCTGTTACTCCAGAGCTCCAATTCACTGGAATACAGCTGGCTGTGCAATTTTCAAAGCAAGATAATTCTTATTTGCTGACTTCCTGAGCAGTCACGTGCAAGTTCTGGTTTCTTCTCCAAATTTTCTGTTAAAAAATGAAGCTCTTACTCTGTCCAAAGGCCAAACTGGCTTCATCCATCTCAAAAATGTCACGTAAGCCCTCCTATTCTGCCCTAAGTTCCCCTATTAAGGTGTATTCAAAATTCCAAAGGCTGTGTTTGGAAGATCTCTTCCATGTCTTTAACACACATTTCCATTTTCCTTATCCTAATAATCACCAAAACTTTAGAATTACTCACTCAATATTCTTCTCCATGTTTCTAACAGAGATGGTTATAAAATATCTACAGATGGAGGGGCTTGTTTGGGATACTGAGATAATTTCTAATGCTATCTAAGTGGTTGATACTTTCAACAGCACTTAACTGCTGTTAAGTCTGTCCTCTTTTGACTCTCTGCAGCTAAAATATCCACTAAGCCTGATCTTGAATCTCTTGTGTGTTTTTCCCTACTCTTTTCACAAAAGTATCTGTCATTTCTGCCTAACTTACTGTTCCCTTCCTTTTTATTAAAGCCAGCATGGAAATAGCAGCAGTAGAATGAGCCAAACATGGATTTGAAAGTGATGCTATAACACAAGAAAATTCAGCCCTCATTCAGCACCCTTTGCAAGAATTTAAAGAAAAAGGAAAAGGAACCGTTATGCATTCAAAATGGATAATGGAAATCTTGGGCTTCTCAGCATTACAGATTTTGACACAGAGTCAACTACTGGACCCTGTAAATTACTTGTGTTGGCTTTCCCTATTAATGTATAAATCACCACCTTCACACAGAATAAATCAAATAAATCCACAAAGAAACACAGCACAGTGCTGAGTGACCTAAGTGCAATAATGCAAAAGGTTTCAATTCACTCATACACTTGCTCATCAAAATGAGCATCATGGAGTTCAGCCTTTGGGAAACCTTACTACATAAATAAATTCATAAAATGAATTAAAGAGAATTAAATGAAGAGTGGAAAAGGTCAGCAAAAGAAAGGGGAAATCTTTACCCTGCTGGTATTGACATCAAAGGTACTGCTGGTTTTCATGAAAACATACTCTGAAATGCTGGGAATCATTCCCCACTGATAAATCCATTTTATTCAGAGACATTCCCAAGAATTAGATCCTTTTTAATGCAGTGGAGTGTTTGATTTCAATGCCTTGCATTGGTAGTGTCATGTCCAAAAGCAAATGAGTGAACACAGACAAATTACATGGTTCATTTTAGGATTCAGTTCCATGAGAGCACTGATTTGTTTGAAGTTACCTCTGTGCTTATTGCTTTGTAATTTTGAAGACTTTTTTTCTTTTTGTACAAAATGTGCATGCTTTTCCTATCTAAGTTCCTTACTGTTTCTAAAGTTGCTTGCAAAGTAGCTTTTCCTGCTGAAATGCTTTGGCCAATTCAAATCCAGGACATCTGCACTTTCCTAACCTGATTGTCTCCTATACGTGTGGCAGCCTTCTTTACTAGCTGTGTTTGTTGGTGGATTTTTTTTAATATCCTTCAGAAGGGAAACATAATTCAGAGTCTGGTCATCTCCACAGAGATTTGTAATCATCTCCCTGGTGTGCTGGCTGAGCAAGCAGCTCTGTGGATGCTGACATGAGCACAGAAGAATGTCCCAGGCTAACAGAGATATCACACATTGTTTGTGAGCTCCCTTCTGCATGTGTAGGTCAGCCCCATCCATCACTCCCATCGGTGACAGCAGCAGAAATAATTAAAGGAGGTCTTTCTAAGATGGAATAAAGGTCCATATTTATTGCAATTGGACAATACATGGGGGAAAAAAATACTATGCCCTGTATGATTTCCAAGGAAACTGCTGCTTTCTGTGGCCACATTATTCAAAACCAGGCAGGGGTTTTGCAGGAAAGCAGGGCCACTGCCAGCCTTTCCCTACAGCAGCAGGGAAGTTGGGCAACCCAAGGAGAAAATGTTTTTACAATTTGCAGAAAGCTCTGGCTCCAATGAAAGTGTTTGCCCCGAAATTCTTAGGTTTCATCAAATCACCTTTTTTTTTTTTTTCTGTGAAAATCACTCTGAGGGAAATGTTATTCTTTTTCTGTTTCATGCCACGCAGCCATGTCGTTAAGGATCTTCATACTCAGGAATTATTTTAGTCCCTCACCATATGAAATGTTTCCTGTTTAAAACAAAGTGGGCTGATAAGAAGAAGGCACTAGAATATTAACACAAGTATATAATAGTCTGTAATGTGATATATCAGGTAACAAAGGGTAGTTACAATTCACACATGACTAAGTTTTATATAATTAGGAGGCAGCATGAAAACGTGTCAGCATGAAAAAGCTAATACAGTGAAACACATAAGCTCCTTTCCTAACAAAATTTTGCTGCATTTTTGCTTGCCCTTGTAACTTGCCATAATCACAAAAAAATCTCCCAACCAGGACACAGGCTGTGCATTCATCAAAGTCTGGTTTACAAAGCAGAGCAGTTACAAGCTGAGGTTCATATATCTCTTGTTATGCCCACAAAAACTTGGTAACTCTCCCTTTCTGAAGAGAAATGTCAGAAATCTGCCTGCTGCTTTGACTAGCAATGTCAGAGTGAGCCCTGAAAACTGTCTTTTCCCTTGCCATTTTTTATTTATTTTTAATGCAGAGAAGTGCACTGAAGCTCTAGGAGAATCTTAAAAGCTGAGAAATTAAATAATGCTGAGGCACTTTTCCAATGAAAGCAATAACGAATTCAGAAAAAAATGAAGCTCCTTATCTTGAAATGTTGTAAAAATATCATATAGTATATCATAATTACAACAGTGAAATAGAAGTGTGCTGCCTATTGCTTTGAAACTGCTTCAAAATGTTCACTGTTCCAATGAAACAGTGAAAGCTGTTGCAAAATTATCACTTGGAAGGCCTGTAAAATAGAAAAGGTGTTTTCTTGTTCTTCACCAAAAAACCTGCATATGCCAGTGCTGCCATGAGGCACATTTTGTGTAGAAATATGAAATTGTGCACAAGCTCCAACAACCCAGGAGTCTCCCCTGAGGCAGCATTTGCTTAGTCTGGGTCCCATTTCTCCAGCTGCAGGCTTAGAGTCCACAGCATCCAGAACTTGGGGGCAGGGGGCTAAAACAGTGTAAAGGGGAAATCATATGTGTGCCAAATACAGTGTGTCTAATTCTCCTCACAAACATGAGAAGCATCAGAGACAGTCCCTCTTTTACATCCACACAAGAGAGGAGTCCTGAGAGGTAAAACAACAACATGAAAATTTGGGTGTCACCCATCCTGTTTCAATTTGGCTTTTTATGCCACTGATAATAATTAGCAATACCTAAGCCCTTCCCTGCACACCCTGTGTTTTCACAAGCAATACACTGCATAGATACAGTTTTGGCTATGGTGTGTGTTTTTATTAGGGAAAAACCCCTTGAAGAACACCTTGCTTTCTGAATAGAGCCTGCTGAATTTCAGATGGTGCTCAGATTTTATTTTTTTATTTATTTTTTTGCTCTGCAGCCACAGAGCAGTCTCCAAGGAAATGTTTGGTTCTGTAGCAGTGAGTTCTGTGCTTGCAGAGAAGGGATCCACTGTGCCTGAGGAGTGAAGTGGTCAAGCACCATGATGGTCCTTCAGGCGATGTTTTAAGCATTTAGAACTTGGTCACCTGTGATTTCAAGTATATGGAAGATATATAAAATATTCTGTGGTAGACAGATCAATAAGGAACTCATAGTAGCTTATGCAGCAAAATCCTGTGCTAGCTGCTATTTTCTCATCTCTGGTGGCTCTGTGCCCAGATGTATTTTGGTGCTGCTGGGAGGTGATAAAGGCAAGCATTACCAAGTCCTTTCAAGTCTTGTCTAAACCACAACCCCCCAGAACTGAATTATTATGATTTAATTCCAGTATATGATAGCACTTAAGTCATGGGATTGGTGTTAGATCTATGAATAATGCAAGTTTATTTAAAGGAATGGAAACAGACCAGATTATTTAAAAGACACTGACTGCCAGGGCTGAATAAAAACTTTTCCAAATGTCTTCATCTGTTAACAGAGCTGTAACCAGAAGCACAAGGAAATACTAGTTTTGTTGTGTGTTATGAATGACAGAGGAGTTGCTGTTTATCAGCATGGGAGCTGATCTCCTACCCCAGCAGAAGCAGTGGGAGATGCTGCTGCAGACATCACGGGTGGACAGTTTGCTATAAATACACAACTCTGTATTTATAAACTGCAGACCAAACTGACTCATTTAGCTGAGCAACTTTTGGCTTCTTTGCCAAATTGCTGAGGTACAAATAATTTGATCCACAGTCATCACTGGATCTCTTCCTTGGTGTTTGTTTAATCAGACATTTTTTCCTCTGGCAGTTTTGGTCTGGAGAAGCATTGATTGAGCTTTTATTAACAAGAAGTTCACAGTTCAGACCTGCAGAGGTGGGACAAGTATCCCACCTGATACCGTATTTTTCAGATGTGAGCTGAACCATGGGAATGAAGAGGGAGACCTGGCTGAACAGTGAGGGGAACTGAATCCATCTGACCCTAAAGAATTCCTGCACTCAAGAACACATTTTAAGAGAGGGATGACAAAACAGTTTTGGGTTTTTAGAGCAGGATATTTTGTAAATAACATATTAAAGATCTTTGGGGATGATTTGATTTTACTATAGAGACCAAGAATTGTCATGTGATATGTATGACAAGCATCCATATCACATCTTGTATTGGCATATTTTTGTTCAATATATCTCATTGCAGATGGACCTTTTGGCCTTTATTCCACTGCTTGCAATGGAATAGTGTCACTGTGTATAAATACTTCATTTCCACCAGGTCATTTCCTACAATGGGGAAAGCATTCCTATTGCTTCCTTGTCACTCTATAATTTTTTTCATTCTCTGTTTAGCTTTCTCCAACAGTTATGAAGAAAATGCTGTGGGTAACTCTTCTACAGGAGTGTACACTTTTTACTGATTTTTTTTTTTTTAACTATTATGTGGGTCTTCCATAAAAGAAATGGGGAATGAAGAGGGATTTCCTTCTCACATCTTTTGCACCTTCTCAAAAGATCTGCCATATGCACTCCTCCTTCCTGCACCAGGGAAGGGAATATTTGGCAGGAGCAGCAACAGGAAGCACACTAGGTGCCTTTTTTGGTGAAAGCAAGGGGAGGATTGGAGAAAGACAGGACAAGGTGCTAAAAAAAATTAACAGCTTCCAGGGCAAACTAGGGAGTTTGTACAGCTGCCCAATGTTTCATGGCAGCACTGCCAGTGTTGGGATACCAGCTGCAAGTCAGTGGTTTGTTTTCAATGTTCCATCAGGACAGTGTTTCACAGTGCTTTCTGCTTGGTTTGGATGAAAGACACTGATGGGAAGGATGTCATTCACATCTGTGGGAAGGATGCCATTCACATCTGTGGGAAGGATGCCATTCACATCTGTGGGAAGGATGCCATTCACATCTGTGGGAAGGATGTCATTCACATCTGTGGGAAGGATGCCATTCACATCTGTGGACTGCTGTGATCACCACGGCAGTGATGCTCCACGAGACAGCACCACTGCTCCAGTACATGTGCCAGCAGTGCCTGATGCTGGGATCCCTACTGGTGGCATTTAATAACACACAGAGAAGTCCAGGCTTCATTGACTTCATTCTCCCCTTGGAGAACACTAACAGTTTTGGCATTTTCAATTAATTGCAAAAGCAGCTTCACTCATTTTTGATGAAATTACTCAAAATGCTTCACCCAAGAATCGCAAAACCCTCCATTAACCAAAATTGTATTAAACATTGGAGGGAGCTCCTAAAGTATGAATATTTTTCTGAAGGACGTTGCCATTGAATGGGAAAACCACAGGAGAACTCTCCTATGATGAAAGGCTGAGAGAACTGGGTTTGCTCAGCCTGGAAAAAAAAAAAGGCTTTGAGGTGATCAAATTGTGGCCTTCCAGTACCTGAACAGAGCCCACAAGAAAGCTGGAAAGAAAGAATTTCAGAAAGTATTTCCAAGGTCCTGTCATGACAGGACCAAGGGGGAATGGCTTCAAACTGAGAGTATGTTTAGATTAGGTACTAGGAAGAAATTCTTTACTGTGAGGGTGGTGAGGCACTGGCACAGGCTGCCCAGAGAAGCTGTGGCTGCCCCATCCCTGGAAACGTTCAAGGCCAGGATGGGTGGAGCTCTGAGCAACCTGGCCTAGTGAAAGGTGTCCTGCCCATGCAGTGGGGTTGGAATTAGATGATCTTTAAGGCCCCTTCCAACCCAAACCAGTCTATGATTCTAATTCTCATTGCTTCATTTTAGAATACTCTCTGCATCCTGACACCTGATATGTGAATTTATCCTAATCAACTGGCTGTTTTAATTTTCCAGTTTTTTTCTTTCTTAGTTATTCTTTGAAAGACCTTTTATTAATGAAGCCTAGTTGAAATGGAGAAAAATATGGGGTTTTTTCCTCCAAGATTCACATGATTAATTGAAAATAAGGTAAAAAAATTCCATTCTTGCTACTGATTCTTTAATGCCAGTTCCTGGGGATTTTTTCCTGATGATTATCAAATCCATCTTCCTCCAGGCAATACACTATTTCTGCCTCCTAAAATAAACCTTGACTCTCTCAAGGTTTACTTGGTGGCTGTTTTTGCTGATTTGGAATTTCATTAACAGCTGATCAGCCTATCTCTTGAAACAGTTTTTGAGCTGAGATACAAACTGATAATTGTCTTCTTAAAAATGGATCCTTTTGTACACCCTAAGTCTGGTTCTGTGTCTAATGCAAATATCAGATCTAATCTCTAATTCTTCCTCTGGCTGCATGACATTGATGTGAGAGGTGGAGGGGACAAAATGTGGAGATTGCTCTTTCAGAAGCGCAGTGCAGAATTTGGTAGAGGTGAGAGAACTCTACTGAAGCAACCTTGAGATGAGAGGTGCCTTTGAGAGAGAAGGGAAACCTTCCTGACTGTAGAATCATTCTGGAAATGAGGGTGCACATTGCCAATGCATGACAAGCAGCCCTGCCAGCCAGGAACTGAGAATGCTGCAGAGAGAAAAACACACTGGTTTTGCTCAGTCTCCGTTTTTACACCCCAAATCCCGCATGCAGCAATGATACCAGGGAGGAGCAAGGCTATGGAGGCTCCTGGTGGTTTGGGTGGAGTCCTGGCAAACACCAGGGGTGAGAAGTGATTGGTGAGACCAGCAGTGGGCATGTCCATCTATTTCACAGTTTGCCTTATTGTTTCTCACCTCTGTGCTGTTCCTGTGGCTGTGCTTGCACTTGGCCCTCACTGAGGCCAACCCACAGAGGTAAAGTCACTCTGGTGTGTCAGGCACAAAGCTCAGTACCTGGCTCTGTTGTCAAGCACTTCTGAGTGCATTCCCACCTTCATGGGAACAACATCAAAGATCTGGAAACATAAGAAAAGAAAAAGGACAAATATTGCACACAGTTTATGCTGTTGTCCTGCAATTTTGAACATTTTGAGGAAAGGGGAAATAAAATTTTTAAAAAAAGAGAGAAGATTCATTGAACATCAATATTCATAATGGTGTCTTGGCTTGAATCCTCTTGTGTCATGGCTAATTTAAGATCCACTGCTGGCAATCAGGATGGTGCTGCCATGGCCCTGCCTCCAGGGACACCCAGCGCCACAGAGGAAATACTTTCTGAAATTCTTTCTTTCCTCCCCAGCCACTTGTCCCCTTTCCCAGCCACTTTGTGTTTGTGGAAACCCCCAGTGCCAGCGATGCCCTCGGTGGGCTCAACTCCAGCCTGGTCACACCAAGGGAAGGAGGAGCCTCCCACTGATGGGCACACTGACTGCACTGGCCTGAAATGCATCCTTGATAAAGTTGCATAAGCAGGGAGATCATGTAGGAGGACTGGAAATAATAAGCTGTTAGGATGATTTGCTGAAGCTCCTCTTCACCTCAGCTCCCACAGAAGCACAGAAATAAAAGTCCAATTTCCTCCGTAGACAGAGATCACTGAGGGCAGAAAAATTACAGAATGAAAAAAAAATACATTTCCCTTTGGTGTTAGCTGCCAACAAAAGCCATGCTGAAGAAGATACAGACTTACAGCCACAAGGATGTGAGGTCAAAATTAGGTGAAAACTTCATTGGGCAAAGAGACAATGTAGCACAAAAGCAGTAACCTGTTTGCAAGCTGGGAGGATGGGAAGAACATGGCTAGCTTGTACAAATAGGATGGAAAAGGAAAAGCTGAAAACCCTCCTCTTTAGACAATAATCAAATTTGAGAACTATAGATTCAATAAATTAGAAATAATTTTTAAACTTTATAAGCAGCTGATATTTCCAGAATATCCATAATATCTGTTCAGAGCTTCTAAACAGTGATATCTACCAATTGCCTAAAATTAAGGCAAGCTTAATATTTATATTCATATGCTCATATATGCTTGCTTTTTTTTTTTTTTTGAAAGATACATTGACCAGTCCAATTTCTATGTAAAGACTAAAGGGCAACTGATAATGTCATACAACATTTGCTGAGCCATTCCATTCTTGGAGAGATATAGCAGAAACAAAGAGCTACATCCTAAATTTTATTAACTGTGAAAGAGGTGATTTATTTTGTGGTGTTATAAAAGTGCCAGTGATAACAATGCCTCAGAGGTACAGCCACACTGTGAATGCCTCCTGCTGTCTCTTCCTTGGTGCAGATATGTTAATTTGTGTAAGACCTCACAGAACTGAAATTTCTTCTGCCCTTACTCTAAATTTAGAGTTAATTTAGACACTGAAAACTGTTTACTGTGGTATCCCCGGATAACAAAGTGAACAGATGTGCTGTGGGTAGTGAAAGGGTAGTGGGCTAAGTCTGGGCAGGAACTGAGCCAGGAGTTGCCTACCCTTCACACTTGAACCTTGCTTGAAACCCAGCTACAGCACCCCAGCAATCTTCCTGCTCCTTACCAAACTGTGCTTGCACTTTGCTTGCACTGCCTTCCCTACTCTGTCCATTAGACAGCTGAGAGCACCACTCTGAACAGCTGCCAAACTTGAGATTGCAGCCCCTTAACAAAACTTCAACAAAATCAGCTTGGGCCATCCCAACACCCTGCCAGTGCTCTCCTCATGCTCCCAGCTGTGTGTGAGCTCCCTCCCATGCTGTGTGACCCTACAGGTCCAGCATTCTGTCTCACACAGCCAGGCTCACTCCAAGCACCACTTCTGGGGCAGCACTACAATTTTCTCATAGATCAGCTGCTCAATGGGCAGGGCAGCAGTGCTGCTCACCTGAACAGCTTCACAAAGTTAAGCACGTGTTAAGATGAGTTAAGCACAAAGTTTAAGATGATAAAGCACAAAATGCTTTATCATCTGCTTGGCAAACAACCAAAGAGCCAGAGCAAATTTAGAGCCTCCAGTACCTTCCAGCTGAATGGCATTGCCACTGGACCATTTTATCAGGGCTGCAGATCAGGCATTCATTTCTCCTCCATAACTTCATTCATTTGCCATGAGTCATAAGTTTTTGCCAGCTCATCCTTGGCTGATTAATCAAATTCACCCAGAAGAGCCTGTGTTAAGGCTGCTTTGTTATTACTGTCATAGCAATTCCACTGTCAGAGGTCATTTGCCTTTTGTGCTGCCACCTCAGCTGCTCTGGAAGGGACCAGGAGGTGGCTCCAGGAGAGAAGGGGGAGTGATTTTGGAGGCTCCTACACTGAATCAGTCAGAATATTGTCACAGGACTACTGTACTTAATTGGAGAATGTCCCAGATACTTTGTATGTACTTATACAGCACTATCCAATTCCAAAGACCATTTTATTCCATACATTTACCCTGTGTCTCTTGGCTACCACGTACCAGGAACAAAGACCATGGTCTTACATTAATTTTACTTTAATGGGGGAAGGTGGGGACAGATGTTGAAAGTAGAATATTTTTCTTTGATGTTGTAAGGCCTTGCAACTTTTCTGATGAATCCTGAGCTTTTTCCACTTGTCATTCTTCTGATTCTCAAGGAGTCATTTAAGATGTTTTAAACTGGCACATTGATTGCCATTGAAGTAAGTTTAAAATATTGCAACATAGTCCTTAACCTTCTGAGCAAGGTTTAGCTGTGAAATCCTTAGGGAAAGGCTTGATTTCAGTGAATATTTCAAGTTTTAATGGTAGTGTAAGAGAAGGTATTGCATTCTTTTTCCATCACAAATCACATTTGTTGCCACCTGGAAACTGCCTTGTGTTTCTCTGGCAGGAATCTGTTCAGCAGTCTGCAGGCAGCACCTGGCATTGCAGAGTTCACCTGAACTGAGCTGACAGAAAAAGCCCTTGGAAACCCTTGCCAGGCTGCAAAACCACTGTTTTTTCCCTGGGAAATGTAATTTTCCCTTCATACAAATGTATCAAGTTAAGTAGCACAGCAAAGCCCCATTTGCAGTTTCAGCTGACACATTTCAGCAGCAGCAGCAGCAGCAGCAGCTCGTGGTCCATTCCCCATTCCTCCCACCCAGCAGCTTTCCTGGACATAACCCTTCCCACACCCACCCAACCTTACCTTGCTGCACACATTTAGGACAAGCACGCCAGGACTCCAAGTTCCTGCTCCCTGCTGTGGGCACCCAGAAGCTGTGATCTGCTTTGGGAAGGTGCCAGGGATAGTGGTGCCTTCTGGTCACTTTGTTCCCAGAAGGATTTTGGACTTGGCTTTGAACCAGTGGTGGTGGGACTCCACGTGACAAATGCTTCCCAGCAGGAACGTGGCAGGAATGCAGAAAATCCTGCTGCAGTCCCAAGGACTGAAAGAGCTCCAGGACTTGTCCCTGTAGGAGGGAATGGTGTTTATTGAGTTAGCTGCTGCTTATAAAATCCTGTTCCTGTTAGTGGCATCAAACCTCTAGTGATAAAATGCACCGTGAGATAAAATGTGGAGCCAAGAGTGATAAAGTTCTGTGGCTTGTCCAACTGACTGACAAACTTTTTTTCTCCCATCTGCTCTTCACTAAGTGGGAATAATCAGTACAATTCCTGAGGGGGGTTTGGGTCCTCCCAACTTTATTCATCTCAGCTAGCTGATGATATCTCTGCAATATTGGGATTGCTTTCTTCTGAATGAGGCTGTTTGTTTACCTGGTGTGTTTATAGACAATCAGATCTTCTCTCATCCCTGTTCTTCTAGGCTGAGCAAATCACATTTTTTATCTTTTCCTGTGTGATTCATTTTCATTCACTTTCCTACATCATCTTGGAAATCTCTGAGCCTGCTCCAGTGTCAATCATTAGTTTTGCAAACTGATGAAGAGGATGCCCAAAGCAGTCCACAGGAGGACCTTGCCATCAGCTTTGGAAAAAGTGCTAAAACAGAGATGAGACTGTCCATCCCATCGTGCAGAGGAATTCTGAGAGGACTGACCTGTCCTGCTGTGTGCTCCCAAGGATGAGTGCATTTTCCCTGCACTCCAGATCAGAACCCAAGCCCGCACTGCTGACCCCACCTTTTAGCAAAGGCTCTGGGAAGACATGGAATTTTAGCTGCACCTCCTGTGGATGTGGGGCACTTCTGTCCCCCTGCAGAAGACTCACAGTCTCAATGGAGAAACCCTCTATAAATATAGAAGTATATCAGCTCTTCACAGCTCTTTGGCACATAAATATCTCAGACATCTGAACATCAGAGAAGTGTCACTTTTGCAAACAGGTCTTGGCTAATCCTTCCACTGTAGCTAGCACACCCAGAGTACAGTACCCTCTCAGATTGCCATTATCCATTAAAGCTTCACTGCAATGGGGCAATAATAGATTGCATCCACTAGTTTTTAAAAATACTTTTCCATTACACATCCAGAAACTTCCTTGTTTCTGTAGCACGGAAGAGCTTGATGGCAGTTGGATCTCCTTCCCAACAGGGCTGGTTTGCTCCTTCTCTGAGCAATTAGAACATCTTCTTTGGTGAAGCCCCCTTTTTATTTCCAGCTTCTTATAAATGCACAGTCCAGAAGTAGCAATATAACTGTAAAATATCCCTAAGCTGTTGGACATGAAATTTTTCACATGAAAATGACATTTAACATTTTTAGAGGCAAGAAAACAAATAACAAAAAGGAACAGATATTGTTTGGATATTTTCCATTATTTTTGTTAGTGACATGTCAGCATTCAGACTTCAGCACTCCTGAGCTGCTCTGTTGGATACACTGGCTTTTTCTGTTGTCAGCTGGTAAGGAGAGACAACACCAGCTGACACCTGCACAAGATAAACACCATTAAATGATAAATTTTGTCAGGGCAGCAGGATGATAGATCTTGATTCAAATTTTACTTCTAAAGGAATCCTGAACCATCCCAATTCTGGCTTCTGGCACTACTTTCAACACCTGATTGAAAGACTAAGTTACAATTTATTGTCTGAGTGAAGATGAGGTGTTTTTTATCTTGTGGGTACAAAATGATTGTGCTGCCTGAGAGCTGCCCTGGCTCCAAAATGAGCCAGCAGAGCAGAGTCTGCCCCTCAGGCAGTGCCCAAGCTGGACACAGTCACTGCCTCCAGCAGGGCAGCTCTGTGGCACAACCACGGCCTAACACAGCCAGAGGGTGACAGTTTTTGGTGTTACTGCAGCACTGAACTGAAAGCAGGAGCTAAGGGTCCCTCCCCAGTGCCCATGCTGTGCCACTGCTGGTTTTACTGGCACAAAGACATTGCTGCTCTGTGAATTGCTGCTGAGGTTCTTGTCAGCAATTTCCCACTCATGGCATAGGACAAAAAAAAATGTTCTTCTCTCCTTATATCAGGTATATAGCTATATATTATATTTATTGATGAACATGAAAGATCTTTGCATTAAGAAACATCTAGAATGTTCTTGTCTCCCATGGCTGTAACTTTCCAACTGGGGACCATCTGTCTCCCCTCTGTAAAAACCTCTTGGGCTCTTTTCTTTAATTGCACATCATTGGTTTAACTGTAAACAGAGTTCAACCCAGCAGGCTGAGGTTTAAGTTGCTCCAAAGAGTAAAGCTGGCTCTCTAATCACTGCTAACCACTGCAGCTCCCTGGTGGATGTGGGTGGCTGCAAAGTGACCACCACCCTGCAGAGCTTCACATCTCAGAGTATGGCCACAGGCAAGGGATGGGGACAGCAGAGGGGGTGGCTCAAAACGCCCCCAGGATTTGTGCCACCATCACCAGCAAGCTGCAGCCCCTGCTCCTTCCATCTCCCATCCCAGCACCCCTGGGTGAGCAAATGCCTTCCCCTGGGATAGCCCCACTGGCAGGCTGGGCTTTGCACTGACATGGAAATGGATTTGTAGCCATTTCAGAAGCTAGGAAATTGCAGCAGCAGTTTTTGTTTCCTAGCAGCTTCCCAGGGAGGGATGTAATCTGAAACAAACAGGGGAGAGGGCAATCAAGGACCAATTTAAACCTGATTTTTCAAAGCGAGGTGCTAAGAAGTTATCTTAGTGGCAAACATCAATAGAAGTAAGGCAGAGAAAGAAATAAGAAGAAGGAAATCATGACATGCTGTCTGAATCCTGAAAAACAATGTAGGTAACTATGTTTCCTCAAAAATACATGGAATTTCTTCATGAGCACTTTGGAAAGCTGTGCCATGATGTGTGCTCATGGGGGTCAACATGCATATTATTTTGACAAGTAATTCACAGAATTGACTGCATCATACTGAGCTGGGAAATAAAATTCTGGTGGTTTTTTACTGCTGGCTCAAATTTGGCTGAAATGATTTGGACCCTGCTCTCAGAAGCACTAAACAAGCTCTGCTGGAGAGCAGCCAGACTTGGTCTGAGTTTCTGTTAGGTACAGAAACTAGCAGCCCAATGTAAGCTAGCTGCAATTGGAAGGAATAATAATAAAAAAAAAATACATAAAAGTCGTGGTTTTGCTGGAAGGCATCACACTGTGACAGAACATGATTGCAGAGAACCACCCAAGGCCATGGGAAAAGTTTTAGAGCTCTTCCTCCCTTCTCTCAATGGATGCATGCAAAAGTATGTAAGTGGTGTTAGTAAGAAGAGCAGGCTAACACAACAAAACTATTAAAAAAAATTAAAAGAGAAAGACAAAAGGGGAAAAAATAAAAGCAAAGGAAAATAACTCATTTGTCAGCATTAATATACAGTAACAAAAAAATCAATCCACCAAGAAGTCAAAGAACACAAAATATAATCTCAAAGTCAACCACTTCCCAGCTGCTCTTTACTTCATTACCCAGAACTCAGCAGTTCACACAACACCCTGAACTTATCACTTAAAAAGGGTAAAATAAAGAGATGTATCACATGGTCTCCTTACAGAGCAGTTCTGATCCATGGCTGGTGGGGCACAGGATGTAATTTCTCAGGGGAAGTTTGCTGTTGGCAGAGTGGTGCCACCGCCTCGTGCTCACCCCTTGTGAAATGTATGCAGTGATGTGAGCTCCTTCTGATGCTGAACCCCTTGCACAGCTGGCACTGTCTGGGTCAGCAGAGCATGTGGAACAGCACAGCTGGGAGACATGGATCTTTTGCCACCACTCATGCCAGGCAAGAGCCATGGCAGTGTGGCAAAGCTCCAGCAGTTTCCCTCCCTGATTCTCCTGCTCCAGGCAGCAGGGTAAGACCAGACCTTCACAGCCCACCCATCTGCTGTGCCACCTGAGTGCTGAAAACTGAACAAATTAAAAGTCAAAAGTGAAAAGAAATCCTACATGTGTGCCTTGGGTGTATTCAGGAGTATCAATACTTTATCTGCTTGTGTCTGCTGAGCTGGGAAATACTGACAAGCAAAGCCAGATTAAACATTTCCCCACTTCAACAGTCTTCAGCCAGCCGAGAAAGCAGGAAATAAAGGGAGCTGAGACAAGCTCTCCTTGTAGCAGCTCAGGCTCAGTTCCTCTGGATTTCACAGCAGGTTTCCTCTCTCTAGCTGTTTAACAGGCATGCTTGATAAAATCCAGTCATTCCAGGTACACTGCACACACCACTGCCTGCTCCATCACCCTGCCACCCCTCTGAACCCACTGCTGCAGCAGCAAACACAGGAATTTAAAAATAGCTGTATGAAAAGAAGGGTACGTACCAGATACTAAAGCCTTGAAGCTGTGAGTCCATCCTGTTGCTTTTAGGATGGCACATTTCTCTGAGCTCCCTTTTATGTTCCTCTGGTTCACCACAAGGCTGATAAATGTGTCCTCGTTACCTGTCTGCGTTACACACCACAAAAATTTATGGCCTCTTGCCATCTGTTTCAATTAAGAAACTTATATATAGAGCTGGGTGCCTTGCCCAGTAAAATACTTCTGGAAAGAGAATTTTATAGTTTGATAATGGGCCAGATCTCCAGCTGGCATTCATCCACATGCTTCCAGTAGTGCCACTTGATTTACAGCAGCCAAGCAGTCAGGTAGGTAACAACACAACAATAAATTCAAAATACTATTCATCTCAGCAAGCCCTTTTAGTTGTGACACTACTGACTGATGCTTGCAGCAGATTACAAAATAATCTTCAACTCCTGTTCATGTTGAAACTAATTATTTTAGTGAGACATTTTTGCAGCTCAAGCAAATATGTTTGGCTCTATTCATTCCACACAGACTGCAGATGATGGCTCCAATATATCAAATACACCTTTGCATTTTGCATGGATATAAGAGATATGTCAATCACAGCTTTCTGAGAAGGGCTTTTTGAGGTCATTCCAGTGGCAGCAGAGTATTCACGAAGTTAAAACAAATAAAACTACAACTATTTAACATGTGACAGCCCTACAGATAATTGCAAACTCCTCTCCCTCAATCCAAAAGCCACCTCTTCGGCCAAAAGGGGATAAATGCTGCATAATTTAACATCAGCTACGCCACTAGTGCCACCTACAGCATCCAGCTCAGAGAAACCACCCAGGCTATCAGCTGGCTCAGGTGTGCTTGCATTTCTAGACCACTCTTATTTGGTGTCCAGCCAGTCAAGAAAACATTTTCGTAGAGAAAATATCTATTTGTGCAACACAAGCACTAAACTACTTATTTGTAGCATGCAGTCCAGACATGTAGCTCAAAAAACAGATGCTACTGGCAAATGCCAATGGCACATTAGGAAACCAGGTACATCCCAACATGTACATCCAGTCCTGACAGATGAAGAGCTCTTATTTTGTTGCATCTGTTTTGTTTTGCTTGTGCTGGAAGTGCTTGTCACCACTGGACAAGTGTTTTTAAAGGCATAGTTTTTCCTTCTCCTGCTTCTTGGGCTATGGAGCAGCTCTTCCATCAGTTATCTCCAGCTGCATGAGCTCAGGACACTGCATCCCTGCAATTCAGAAGTGCCACAGTGAAATACTTCTGATGGCTGGGCTTTGGCACACAAGCTCATGGAAAACACCTTTATTCCAGGCTGGTTAATAATGTGCCACTGGGAGCAGTTCCCACAGCTCTGTGAGCACTAGCCTTCAATGAGCCTTGGCATCTCCAAGATTGTTTCCTCCTTTGGCTGATACATTTTCTGCAGGGCTCACAATGCAATCTGCACACAGTCCTGTCTTTTCCATGTCATTTTTACAAGGATCCCAGGGGAAATATCCTGTCACCTCCTCTCTGGAGTTTGTGCTGCATTTCCTGGTCACTGCACACCTGCTGAAGGCTTTGATGTTTGTTCCTCTAAAAGGCTGACTGCAGCTATAAATCCTGGTGAGGTGAAGAGAAACAGACTCGTCTGCAAAGCTCTAAGTCTTGGCAAACAATGATTATCAAAAATAGAAACTCTTCTCACCTTAAAACACACATTGAATGAGAGCTTGTAGACAAGATCATACTACGTGATCAAGGAATTAATTAATTTCTTTTAATAAAGAATTTTCCTGTGCCTTACATTTAACTACTTTCTGTTATAAATAACCACTTGTTCTTTACCTTTCCCTGACTGTTTCTCTTATTTTTTAACACATCACAAGAAGAGCCTCAAAATATCGGAAAAAATAACTCACTTCAACCCTTACTCTTTAAATAGACAACACTGCTGAGGCTCGGGCTCAGGAAACCAATATGTTTATCCTTGTAGGATTGGAAGCAGAGAGGCAAAGAGAACCTTTGGGAGGACTGAGTCCCCAGGAGATATGTCCCTGCTTTTCCACCCTTGCCTGAGGAGCACCCAAGCCCTGAGGGGTTCTGGCTGCAGCTGGGGCCATTCTCCAAGCCCAGCTGTCCCTGAGAGAGGATTATTGATGCAGACAAAGCCTGCAGGTCTGCATGTCCTGCTCCAAAGCAACACAGGGGACTGGCAATTCACCTGAAGGCCAGAAGTACGGGAGGCTGAGCACAGGATGCTCCTCCCCTGGCAGATGAGTTCTCCTGCCTGGCTCAGGGTCTGACCACAGCCTACAGGGACAGAGAATTACCAGCAGAAGCTTCTCTGTCTCTCTCTGCACAACAAGAACAGCTCTGTGCCACAGCACCACCCCTGTGAGCCCTCTCTGCCACCATGAACCAGCCCCACCTCTGGCACAAATCCTGCTCTCTCTCTATTTAACCAAGGGACTACCTGCCTTGTGCCCTTCTCTCCTCACTCCCTTTGTGGCCCCTCCACTTCAGGCTGACATGATTCCTGAGCTCATCTCATGGCTGGCAGCTTCAAACAAGGAACTGCTTCAGCTGAATGAAGCTTAGGCAAAGAATTTTTTTTCTGCTGCTTTCACAGCCAGAGTGATGCACAAGCATGTGGTGTGGTGTTTGTGAGGTCCCCAGGACGAGGTGAGAGATGAGAATCTGACTCCATGTTCTCAGAAGGCTTATATTATATTATATTAGATTATATCATATCATATCATATCATATCATATTATATCACATTATATCACATTACATCATATTATATCATTATATTATATTGCTGTACTAAAACTATACTAAAGAAAGAGAAGGATACAGACAGAAGGCTTAACAAGAATGAGAATGAAAAACTCATGACTGACCCCTCAGAGTCCAACACAGCTGATGCTGATTGGTCATTAAGTAAAACCAATTCACATGTTTAGATAAACAATCTCCAGAAAACATTCCAGAGCAGCAAACACAGGAGAAGCTGAGGCTTCTCATCCTCCCAGGAGAAGAAATCCTGGTGAAGGGATTTTTCAGAAAATGTGACAGTGACAGCGTGGCCCAGCCCATCTCCTGGGAGAGCCCATTGCTAGTGGCACCATGACACCTCTGCAGCAAATCCCAAGTGGCACTGCAGCTTGTTCCCAGTCTGAGATCAGACTGGCTTAACCCACAACTCAGTTCTGCACTTCTCTGGAAATGGAATTTTAAAAAGCAGAAGTCAGACTTGGCTGCAATTAGAAACTGGTTTGTGATTCAAAACCAAATGAATGGGAAATTGAGAGAGATGGGTAATTGGTGAGTTCTTGACACCTGGGTTTAGGCTTTGGCAGGAGATCTGCCTGGAGTTGCACCATCTCCTGAAGCCCCTCTGACAGCCCTGCTCTCATCTGGGCTGGCTGAGCAGCTCTGCTGTAGCCTCCTGTCTCAGGTTGGCTGCCCCAGCTTACAGAGTATGAACAGAATCATGTGAAGCACAGGGACAGCTAAAACAGGGCTCCTGGCTGTTGCTAAAGTATCAAATTAAAACTGCACACCACATCTGATCTGGGTGTAATGATGCCACAGCAGCCAGAAGACACAAAGCTGATGGGTGCTGTCTGTAAGGGAGTGGTAAATTTGTGTATGAAGCCACAGAGGAGCTTAATTATAATCCCTTCATGCAAGTATGGATTCTAAATCATCAGTGGGCATGTGGGGGTTCAAAAGCATCACTCAGTGTGAGGCAGCACTTGGAGAGGGAAATGGAAAGAATGGCAAATCTGACATGCTCTGACTTTGCACCAGAGATCAATTTCCCCTGTTCTTCTGTCCCCTTAGTAATTAAAACAATTCTTAGTGATAGAATGATGACTGGCTGGCTGCCTTCCCTGATGCCTTCCTCTGCCTCTCTTGCCTGTTGAGAAGGCTGAAAACACCTCGGGCTGCTCCTTTGTTTATCACAGGCTCAAATGTTGGTTTTCATTAATCTGGGTGGGAGCCAGACTGATTGCTCCTCTTCCAAGCTGCATTTGTTAGAAAAACTCCTGTCCCCTGAGTATGGTTTCAGCACTCAGCTGCTCCTAAAAGTTTTGGTGCTCCAAACAATTTTGTAAATTGTACTGATTAGTTCAAATCCCACCATGGCCCCTTAATGGTGACTCTAATGGATGCTGGCAGATTCACTGAGAAATCCAAACATATTCAGATTAAGAGCAGAGGGTGCTTAGGCTCCGTGAGAAATGTTTGTTCTCCTGCAGTTTCAGAAGGTTTGGGTGGTGAAAAAGGGCAAGTTCATGGCAGAGCAGAGCTAATGCAGCCCAAGTGACAGCTCATGACATTGATTTTAATATCTTAATTGCTATGAATATTAAAAAAAACCATCCTGCTGCCTTGAGCCTTATTTCAGCCTTTAGAAGCTTCCCATTCTTATTTGGAGCTGCTGGCATTTCCCAGGAGTTAACTACACCCAGGAGTACAGGGCTCAGGAGAATCAGGCAGTGTGAATCTCCATTTGGTTTGGAATCTCAAAGCATTTTGCAGTCCACATAGCTCAGAGCAGAAATCCACCACGAGCAATAGAGCCTATGCACATCACTGCAGCAAACCAAGCATTCAGGAGTGCAGAAAAGATTTTGAGAGAAGATCCACAGAGGACTGGGCCTGTCTCTGCAGACTGTGCACAGCCCAAGGGATAAGTGGCAACACATTAAGACCAAGGAGCCACATGTGGCAGAATTCTCCCCTCCACTCTCAGCCCCAGCTCTGGCTGTTCTGGGTTGCACTGCTCTTCATTTCAGTGATCTGAATGTGAAACAGGTTGGAGGAAATAAATAGCACTAATAAAAAGACAAGAGTGACCTTTTAAAATGAGTAACTATATTTAATTTTAAATGTTTGCATCTCAGTTGGCTGGGATTAAGAACATTCATTTCCACTGGAACTGCATGCAACAGAAATAAGAGAAGAGGTGCACTAAGTGTGTTGAGAAATTCTGAACCAGGGAAGAGCAATTCCACATCCCCCTTGGAGACATCAAAAATACAACTTCAATAAACTGCATATGAAACACCTACCCAGCTATGTTAAAATAAAAAAAAAAAACTGTAAAAAGCTATTGTGATATTTATTTTTAACACTGTAAAATTATATATGATCATGAGGGATTGTATTTTATCAAATACATAGTGAAATAATCCTTTAACAAACATGCAGAACAATTACAGCCCTTTTCCCTCTCTCCCCATCATAGATGACTAGTTAAAAGGTGAGGTATCACAGATTATTACTGTGTCCCCAAAGGCATAATAACACATAGAGAACTTTCACATCAGTGATTTTTAGGTCTCCTCCTCCTAGAATATTCAGGAGCATAAAGCCAAGGGCTTGGGCTGTTTTCACAGAGCATTTTTTGCCCACCATTCTGTTAATGATGCAAAGCTTAACATAGGGCTCTGCTGTCTTAAAATGGACACAAGACTGTACCAGTCTCAGAAACTTCAAAGAGATAAATCTTAGCTGAAACAGCAAAATCAATGAAGCCCAAATCCTATGCCATTCCTATGTACTGAGGCTCTTTTTTTATATTGCTGGAACTATTTTCCTGCTGAAGTAGGGAATATTTATGGTTCTTTTTCCAACTGCAAATCAAAAGCTATAAATAGCTGCTTGAACCAGCATATGTGGAAGGAGGGTTCATAGTTTCTGTTCCAAATAATCTCTAAACCCCCAAGCAGTAAATGTAAATTAGAAATATTAACATTGAGAAATAAAAGGGTTTTCTTGGCACAAGCAGAAATCCTTCTTCATCTTTTGTGTTTCAGATTCATAGATTTTTCGAAGCCAGGAGGGAGGATGAGGCCAACTGGTTGAAAAATTCTGCTATTTTTCCTGAAAAAAAACGTAAAAATCAGGTGCTGAGTCAGCAGGACTCAGGCATCATTAGAAAACTTTTTCTGCAGAAGTAAAGGAAGAGCAGCTGCAGGTCATCCTGGCTCTGTCTAGTGCTGCTCTAGTTGCCAACTACACCCAGGACATGGAAAAGAAACACAGTAGTTCAGCATCCCAGGATTTGCAAATCATATATAAATCACATAGCCAGAGGTCTGCCACCTCAAAAATTGCAGTGGGGCCACCAAATTATTTCTTTTTTAACCCAAAAACTGCATTATTCTCAAGGCAACCCAAACTCACACCTCAAAACCACGGGGCTACACAGGTTCTCCAGCTGGTATTTTCCCTACAACGTAATAACTGGGGATTGCCTTTCCTGCACACAGGAGAGGTTTCACCAGCAGCAATGAAGTGCACCTTCACACAAGCTGAGGAGCCAGCTGTATCCCAATTTCCCAGCTCCCAGGCAGGAGCTCTCAGCACTACTCTAGGGGCAGACACTGATGGTGGCTAACATACACCTGGGTAAGACTGCAGAGCTGTCACCTTCTGGCATGATTTCTACCATTTAAAATACTGGGGAAAACCTAAGTAGTCTGGAAGCCAATGGGCTGTGCAAAACTGAAAAGGCTGAATTCACCAGCCTGAATTATGGATGGATAATCAGCCACAAAAGAGCATTGTCTGCAGCTGCACTGGAATTATGTCTGAGCACTCCCTCTCTTCCAAAACATGAAGCTCAGATCCTGCTCAGATTAGAGGGATCATTATAAGCACTGAATGTATTTCTATTACCCAGCATAAGAAGATAGTTGGGTTTTTTTTTCCTCTGTGTTATTTGGTAATTATCATAAAATTCATTTCCCTGTTCTAACATCATACAGCTCCTTTGCACCAACACTGAAGGACAGCACCATCACAAGCCTGAGACCAGGGAAGCCCTTAGTCCCCTTTTATGCTGATACATGATTTTGGGCAGGCTCAAATATATTTCTGTATTTATCTCACTGTGTCCCCACCTTCTTGCAACACCCAGCATTGCTCTGCACATGAGATGTAGAGTGGCTATTTGCACTTGTGCTGCTTAATATCCCCTTCCTGACTGGGGCTGAGGAATCCTTGCACTGTAATAGCAGCACTACCAGACCCTGGTTCCTCTGCTGGTAGCTGCTGGGATGTTTTAGGGGATGGAGGAAGAAGAGGAGCATGTACAGCAATAGTTCCATGAAAGCACTGGCTCTGTGGCTCCTGACCACAGCTGTGGGTGAGAATCTCTGCTGTTAGCAGGTGCTGGCAGAGCTCTCTTCCCTGAACAGGCTAATTTCCCCTGGAAGCCATTTGAGTGATAGGCCCCCAGTGGCTGGTGGCAATGAGTTCTGCAGCTGAATTATGAACCATGTGAAGTCATACTTCATTATTTTAATTTTAAACCTGCCACCCAGTAGCTTTGTGGGGTGTCTCATGACACTGATCTACGAGGACCAGCAAATGAACCTTCCCCATCTTACTGACTCTACTGATGCTGAGAAGCCACAGCCTGTTTAATTACTCCTGGCTGGGATGCAATTCATTAGGCAACCCTTCTCCAAACCTTTTCAGTTTTACTTTACTTGCAGTGGAACTTGGAAAACCACAGAGCCCTTGGGAAGCAGCCCTTCCCCTTGAAATGACATTTAAAACCAGGTAACACCATCTGGAGTTAAGCACCTTCTTCTAATAAGCTGTGCTAAATTTAAAAATGCTTGAAAATGAATGGGTTGTGACAATGGAGGCACAGTGTCAGTGTCAGCTGGGTCTGAAGTTTTGTGCTTGGCTTCCCACATTGCCTCCACACTGGTAGAGGCAGAACTATGAGCTACAGCTCCTGCAGGCTCCATCTCCACTCAAAATCCTGGTGTGAACACACATGTGCTCACCAAATCTCCCTCCATTTAGTCCAGCAGTGATTGCATACAGGTGGGTTTTATTAGAGCCTGGAACACAAACCCACCACCTGGGACTGCAGCTAGCACTTGGGCAGACTTCTACCCAAAATGGGATTGCTTTCTTCCCCCTTCCCCCAGTGACACTGCTCCCCCAGCACAGGCTGAGGTACAACCAAGCTGGTTTGAGGTCCCACACCTCACTCCTGCTTTTCTTCTCTTTGCAGCAATGAGGCAGGAGCTGTGATGCAATAAACAGGAATCAGTTGCAATACCTATGGAGAAGACAGATAAAACTCTTGATCTCTCTCTTCTTCTCAAAGTCTTCATCAAAATCACAAGACTTTAGAGGTTTTTGAGGTGTTGAGTGCTTGAAGAACAACGAGGTTTTTATTCCTGCTGTGGCTCCAGGGCAGTGCCACAGCTGAGGCTGCTCCTGCCCAACAGCAGGGCAAGACCATGCTGTGGTGTGGCTGCAGAGCAGGTTTTTCTACCTAAAATGACAGGTCAGTTTTACTTATCAGTGCAAAGAACTGATGCTGTCACTTCAAAATGTATCCCTCTTTTCATTTCAGATCTCTGGGAATAGCAAAGCTGGAGATGGAAGATAGACACCGGTGGTCAAAGTGAAAATAAACAATTGTACCTAATGCATGAGAGTATGATAAGGACAGGCTGTGTGCTACCAAGTGTTTTGAAACCTGTGAGGCTTGGTGATTTACCCATCATAAAGAAGAACTGGCCACTGGGTTTTTTGGGTTAGGCAGCTGCTGTTGTGCTGCACAGTGAGAATGAGAGATGGAGACAGAAACTTAAACTGAGATTTCCTCTGCTTTTAGTTCCATTGTCCCAAATGCCAGCTCATTACCTGGTGCTCAACATCAATTCACACACACTAAGGTGAGGTAGTTCTAACATTTTTTCCTAGTTTGTGCCAAGTCAGGAGCTGGATTGTAACCCATAAAAGTCTGGCTACCTGACCATCCAAACTTTAATTAAACATTTTAACAAAGGCATCAGCATCCCCTGGTTACAGATTACATAATTTTTTTTTTAATCAGTACTCAGCCCCCTATTTGCTAGTTCCTATCTCTCATTTCTCATGCTAATTAGCCTGCATGCACAGTTGTTCCCTCCATTTGAGCCTGGGGTCCATTTTGAGCAGGTGGTCAGTGGGTCGGTGGCTGTGGTCTCCCACTGCCAGAATTACCTTTCCCCCAGTTGCTGCTCAGTTCTGCTGACTGCACTCCTGGTGGCTCTGGTCCAGACTACCCATTTCTCTTGGGATTGTCTTCCCTTTCCCTTAAAACAAAAGATTAGCCAAGACTATGAGGTTCACAATGCAATTGCTTAATCATAACTGCCCAGCTATTGCTGCTGATTAATAACTTTAAAAAAAAAAATTTCAGGTTTGGTTCAGATCTTGAGGGGCTCCATATCAGTGATGCATGACAAATTTGACTGCAGGCAAAGGAAATAGTTATTTAATTTTTTTTATTCACCCTTGGTAACTGGAACTGCGTTTAACTTTTCTACAGGCCAGTCTCATGATCACCACCATAGGGACTCACTTGTTGGAAGAGTGAACACTGCAGAGACAGCAGCACTGCTGTGCTTTTCAGCAGTGGTTGGACCTTAGATGGCTCCTCCAGACTCCTCTGTGGATATGCAGAAACAGACAGAGCCCCAAGGAGCTTTAATTTAAAAAAAAACCCAAAACAACCAAACCCAAGCAGAGCCAGCAACATGGCCCACTGCCAGCACTTCTCCTTCCCAACCCTTCCACCCAAGGACTGGGAGTGAATATGATGTTTTACCCCTATTCAAGGCCTAATTAGACAAGAACAAATGTGTGGCATTCACATTCTCTGAAGAAATCCCTTTGCCCAGGATTTTTCTGCTGTGAATCTGAGAAGCCTCAGAGAAAAGGAAAACTATTTTTATTTCATTTGCTTCTCCTGTGTTGTGCTCACATGTGGAATGTGTTTGGAGATTGTTTACCCACAGGTGATTGTTTCATTGCATTCTGCTGTGAGTTGTTTTCACTCGTTGGCCAACTGGGGCCAAGCTGTGTCAGGACTCTGGAAAGAGTCACAAGTTTTCATTATGATCTTTTTAGCATTCAGTTAATATCCTTTCTGTATTCTTTAGTGTAGTATTCTTTAATATAATATAGTAAAATAAGTAATAAATAAGTAATAAATTGGCCTTCTGAAAACATGGTGTCAGATGCATCATTCCTGCCTTTGTTGGGGCATTCCTTGCAAATGCAATAAAAATGCACCTCCATCAAGAAGTGCTGACTGCTGCCTGATTAAGCAGAGTACAATAGCACACACCAAAACTGGTCACTAGATTAAAATGGGTCCATTTCTCCACTAGAAAAAGCTTTGCTATACTTTGCTTAATCTTTGGCCAGATATCACAGAAGAACCAAAGCTAAAAAACCCTGCTACAAGAGATCCTCAAGTTGTGCAATACCGTGGTTAATTAGTGTTCGTAAAGCACTTTCTGGAGGAAAAAATTGCCAACTACAATCAATATTATCAACTGGGTTTTCTTTCATCAAGTTCTTGCCAATAATCCTCTCAGTTTTGTTTTCAGGTTTAAATTAAGCACTTCTGTAGTTCTGTTGAGGACAGCCAAGCAATTATTGCTTTTCAGCTCAGTCCTTCCAGGTTTGATTTGATTTTATCTGGGCTTTGTTTTATAGCTGGCTCCACTCTGTATTAAAAGAGCAGTTGAAGCTGCTGACCTTTCCCAGGCTTATCCATATTTAAGATAGTGGGAAGAAGTGACTGAGAAAGGCATTTAATTAATAGGACTTTATGGAGGATTGAGAACAAAGCTGGAATGCAAAAGTGCAAACCCAGACACAAAAGAAAGAGGGATGAAGTATGGAATGAAATGACTAAATATGATCTCTTTTCCAGAGAAGAGATTGATGAGGTTTTTTTTCCCAAACTATGATGCACAACACCTCATTTTTTTGTGTTTGATGAAGAGATTAATGAAGAAATATTAGTTAGGCAGAGAAGAAGAGGCTCAGCATGAGAGAGGGGACCCACTTAAAGAGTAAATGATAAAACATTCCCGTAAGGGAACCTTTTGGAATGAAGAAAGGATCTGCTGAAGTTTTTTGTGGCGGCTCAAGCTTGGAAATAGTTATTTCCTATTTGGTTTTTATGCAACATTGTCTCTCCAAAAAGAAGAAGAAGGAAAAAAAAAAAAGCTGGTGAGAAAGATCTTGCTTCAGCTGCTGACAGGGCTTGCTGACAAGAATGGGAATATGCTACAAGAAGAAACAGATCTTTTAAGAAAAACAGTCTAAGAAATTCATTTAATTGTACAATACAACCCAAAGAGGAGGAATACACTTAGGAACTGCTAACAAAATCTTCTGATTTAATTAAGGCTATCATCAGTGGGAACTCATGAGAAAGGGAAAGACATGAAGGTTATGAAAGCATCAATGAGCAAATATAAGAAATCTTTGTGAAGTTTCTTTCAAGTACACTTCTAACCTTCAAATTGCTTAGAGGGTGTGAAAATGCAACTCTCCAGTGCTTATAAATCAGAATAACTTCTTTTAAATATCTCATTATCTTTCTGGTGCTTCTATCATGTGCCACAGCCCTTATATGTTGATTGTGTAGTTAATACATCCTTCTCTTTGTTAACTGCAGTTCAGAAATTCAGATAAATTTCCTGTGAAGTAAATGAAGGGAGAGAATTAAGAAACATGGGAAAAGCTTGAAGGAAAAAGTAAAGATAGCAGCTAGCAGGGCAGGTCTGCAATTTCACTCAGCCTGTGTGAATCACATAATAATGATTCAAAGGAGTGAATGACTCAAAAATTGCAGGTGACCACACTGTTATATTGTCCTCTTGTGAGCTCTGGAGGTTAAATTGCTCCTCTGAGTTTCTAATTTTGCTTACAGAAGGGATTTAAGTGTATTTTTTACATTCCTCACCAACTACCTTATTCTGAGTATTGTAAAAGAGCAGAACATGCTGCTCTAGTCAACAAAATGCTCTAGAATTTAATTTTAAGTTTTCCCCCACAGCCAATCAAGGGACTATCCAAGTCACAATAAATATGAAGCAATAAAATTGAAGTGCCTGGCTGTCATGGTTTAACCCCAGATGGCAACTAAATACCAGGCAGCTGCCTGCTCACTCCATCCCCAGCCCAGTGTGGTGGAGAGGAGAATCAGAAAAAGGTAAAACCTCTGGGTTGAGATTAAAACAGTTTAATAATTGAAATAAAGTAAATTCTTGTAACAACAGCATTAAGAATGATGATGGAAAGGGAGACAACAAAAAGAAAGAGAGGAATAAGCCCCAAGTAAAGCGAGTGATGCACAATCAAACTGCTCACCACCTGCTGAACAGTGCCCAGCTGGTCCCTGAGCAGCAGTCGAGCAACAATTAAAACATCAGTGTGTTATCAACATTATTCTCATCCTAAATCCAAAACAGTAGTGTACCAGCTGCTAAGAACAATTAACTCTGTCCCAGCTGAAGCCAGGCCACTGCTATTCCTTTGTTAGGTCAATTCTCCAGCTTGACACGGGTCCCTCACCTGTTTTTACTGGGTTTGATGTTTGTGTGAAAGGCAGCCTGGATGCTCCTGCCTGCCTGGGGTCAGTGGTGCTGCAGTGGCACAGCCAGAGGAGGTGGCAGCAGCATTTCCCCCTGGCTGACAGATGATTATCAGTTGGGGTCTCTGGCTGGTCAGAGTGACCCCGAGAAGAGTTCCAAAGTCTCTTTTTCCCAGCCCAACACTTGAAGAAGGAGTCAGGGCTCTTCATTTCTCGGTCTCAAGGTTGTTTATTGTATCTTACCTATAAAGTTCTTCCTCCTGACCTGCCAAGGTCCGCTCAGCAAGACAGTCTGAGGGATTCTGCCTGCCCCAGGGGCTGTGTTATGTCTTTATACTAAAAACTACAATGTGTACAATGTTTACAATTACTTTCCAGTACCTATCACCTATGTTAGACAGTGAGCTTCTACTCTAAACCAATCTGTAAGTGCCAACATCACAGCAGAAGATGGAGGCCAAGAAGAAGAAGGAGAAAGGCTGGACACACCCAGATCCCTCCATCTTGCCCCCCTGAATCCCCATTCCAGAAAACCCAAAATCTACTTTTTCACCCTGTGATAACTTCACTATTATTCTACCTAAACTGTTGGAGCTTGCTGATCTTCATCTAAGGTTGGTAATTTGCTCCATGGGTCATAATCAAATCCACAGGCATTTTGGGCTCCATGCCAGGGCTTCTGATCCCCCTGGCAGGGGTCTTGGCTGCTCAGGACAGCCGGAGGGATGTCCTGGGTGCTGACAATTATCTGCCCAGGACAGTGGGTAGATAATTATCAGATGATTATCTGACTCAGGAGAGTGGGGGTGAGAGGCAGGAGAGGCACTTTTTGGAGCAGCATTTCCTGGCTCTGCAGAGCCAGCAGAGGCACATCAAACACAGCCCTGCTCCCCTGAGAAGCTGAGGTCACCCTGCCAGCTCCTGCAAGTCACCAGCAATTCACTGCACTAACAGAGGGGGCTGCAGAGGCAAATAAAAGAAGCCAGGAAGCTAATCAATAACAAGAAATTTTATCTGCATTTGTTTTGAGAATTATTTGGGCTCCCATGAAGCAGAGGTTTCTCTGCAGCTCTGACAGATAGTGATCAAACTGTCTCTGCACAGTCAACACCATCACAGAAGTGAACATACACAATTCAAGAGCCCTTTCTATTTGGTTCATAACTTTATTTTTGGAACAAAATTAGAACTTTGTCAGCCTGAAAACAGCACAATAAACCCAAGATCATTACTCTTTCCCTGCTTGGTTGAAAGCTTTATGGCTCACACAGCATGTCTAATCCTTTATGTCCTGTCGCTATGATGCATCTAATGAATAATCTCCCTTTCTCCTCTATAATTCACTTGACAGCCAAATAATGTATTTTTTAAATCACACAATTTCTTAAGCAGTGTTTTGTCTCCCTTATGCCCACCATACATTTACAGTTAAAACCTCTTCTCTGTTTCAATACCTTCTTTCCCCACCCAAATACTCCCCTGCCTCCCCAGCACTGCCAATCAGCCACTTGTCTACCTCCAAAAAGCACTTTTGCTGGCAGCCTTGCTGCTTGCTCCAGCTTTTTCTCCTGGGGCAGGACATGCCTTCTCTAGAAACTCTGTCTGCAGACTGACACCTGCAGCCAAAAGGCATTGAGGAAAAAAAAAATTTAATTCTTGTGTAGCCCTGATGTTCAGCAGAATGGAATACCTGCAGGGCACCGTGACCAGCAGTGAAGAGTAGTGCTAGAAGTTTAAAAGAAGAATATTCAAGTCTTCTCAGGGAACCAACAGCTTTCTTCTACTACAGGTACTGGAGTAACTAAGAAAAGAGGGATTGGTTTGGGATTTTTATGGGCCAGTTGCAGAGAGAACAATTCCTGTGAAGATTGCTTTTAATCAGTCACTTGGCAAAGTGTCCTGAGGATGAGCAAGATTTATCACCTTCACCTTGAGGCTGGCAAATAGATGGTCTTAGTTACCTACAGCACAGAGATTTGTAACAGTGGGATTTAAAGTGTCCTGTGTCCTTCTTCCCATTATCTCCACCAGCAACATTAAGTTTGGCAGGACAATTCCAAAAATTAGTAAAATATACTAGATTTACTGTATTAGTAAAATATATAGAAATATACTGGTGAGACAGGGGAATCCTAAATTCATTGAAACACAGAGATGTAAATTACAGAAAGCTGTACCAAAACCTGCTTTGAGTACAGGGGAGAAGAAACCCTGCCCACAAATTGTCCTCTCAGACCACACACACATCAGCTGGGCAAGTTAATGCAGTTACATGGTAACTACTCAAATAATTCTAAATAGTCTTAGATGTCCATTTTTAAAATGCACTATTACCTGGGGTAGCTTTGGGTGAGAAAGGAAAGAAGGTAAAAACCAAAGAGAAATGGATCTAATTTAGCAAGGAAATTTTTGACTATTGAGAAGATTTCTTGATACTGAAGTAGCCAGGTCTGAGGCTTTAGTCAGGTTCATATATATTGAAATGAGCAGATATAGAGTAATTTCAAGCCCTAGCATCCAACACATTTGCAGGTGGAGCAATGCATCCACTGGGAGCAGAGCTGCAGAGGGTCACATCTCTGGGACTGCAGATGGAGGCTCACAGCTGACCCCTATCTCTGTGCATGCACACCTTTAGTTGCACTAAATGCTACGTTTTTACTGTCTTAAATTAACTTTTGAATGTTGATTTCCTACAAGAAATTAAAACTACAAGAAATTCAAACAATAACTTTCATCCAGACCCCGGACAGCACCAAGTCTTTTCACAAGCACAGGAGGCTCCTGAGACAAGCAGGAGTTCAGCTCTCCACAGGTCCTTGGCAAGAGCTCAGGACCATCTTCACCACCACAGCTGCCAGAGACAGTGCTGCCTTGAAGGAAAACACACAAACAATCCCTCAGCCCCTCTAAATGTGATTCAGCAGCTCCACCTCAAAAATATGTTACAATGGAGATGAGGGGAAAGAGGAGAAAGAAAGGAAGATGTATTGGAAATTTACTGTAACACATCTACATTAATATTACTTGTAATATACATATATGTAGCACCCACTTTCACGCTCAGGGCCATTTAATAAAGCTCTAGAAATTGTGTTTTAGGGTGGATGCTCAAAGAGAAAAAGAAATTCATACCCTGCTCTCTACAATCCTGGTGTGCCACTGGGAGCCTGGGAAGCTTTTCCCCTCTTAGTACAACTTCTGACAAAAAATTCCATGTTTTGGGCTCCAAAACACACATTTGACTCTCCCAGCACATTTTAATCAAAGCTCTGCCTATCTTAGCCATAGCCTTGTTGAGCAGAAACAAGGTTTTTCACCTTTATTTGTGCTGGAGGAAATAATGCAAGTAGGTTTTCACCATCAATTAATGGCAGTGAAGCCACTTTTCCCTCCTGTGTCACCTTTCCCTCTTTCTGTCATTCACTGGGAGGTGTTGGGAGAGGCTTGCAATCAGTAACTTGAGGTGTCAAGGGCACTTCAACCAATGCTGGAGTTACACAGAGCCCCTGCAAAGCCCCATGTCCTGCCATGCCCATCAGGTGCAGGTGTTTGTGGGCAGGACAAGAATTCTCCTGGCAGCAGCTTCAAAGCAGCAGTTACCAAAGGCTCCTTGGTCCTGGAGGGCACATCCATTAAACAAAGATATTTATGCTACCTTTTTCTTACACTATACCCAGAATCCAAATCACTAATCTATCACTAATCTAACCCAGAATCCAAATCACTAGTTCTATCACTAATATAACTGATAATATGATTAATATAATAGATATAATATAATGTAATATAATATAATATAATATAATGTAATATAATATCAGATATATAATATATATAATAACAGATATCTATAATATAATACCAGATATAATATAATATAACAGATAAAGAGCTGATACTCTTCTTAAGGCTCTATTTAATTTTCAAGGTATATTTAATTTTTTTTAAATTATATTTTCCAAAAACATCTGTAAAGTCCAGTCCTACAATGCTCAGCAGAAGAAGGCAGAAAAAGGAAACCTTTTTATTCCTTTTAATGAATCTGGGGGGGCTGACATACATTTCCTGAATGCTTGAAGACGACAATGATTAATGAGAAAGGGAGGAAAAATAAATCATAAGTCTTGTATTTTATAAATAAATGACAAAGTTTTGAAGAACTTTTCTATTCTTCATTTCAGCAACAAGATTAATTCCCAGCTCCTTCTGGAGGACAGTCCCCCTTGAGCTGAGTGGTGATTCTTTTTCTGCAGGGAAGATGGAACAGAAGGAAGAAGAGGATCAGAGGAGAAAGGAGGAGAGAGCAAAATAGAATCCAGGTTTAATTTCAAAAAAATTTTTGCTAGCCTTGGCAAAAAAGGATTGAGAAGGGGCTATCAGTGAATTTCAGTTCTGTTCACCTGCTTTAGACATTCCCCTGAATCATTAAAAGCCCTGTGGACACAATATGCCTGACAAAGGGGCCAAAGCTGCTCCTCCCAAGAGTAGTTTGGGGTTGTGGCCAAGGGACATGCCCCAGTACACCAGGGGCTGCAGGGACTGCACTGCAGAGGTGTCCCCAAAGCCATCACCCAACCTGCTGCCCCCCTGCACAGAGCAGCCCTGCAAAGGGGCATGGGGGGGCCTGAGGGCTTGGAGCCACCCTGACCCAACAAATGGCACACAGGGGACCCTGCCCAGCTGGGACAGGGACACCCCAGAGCTGCCCCTGGGCTGCCACCCCCAGCCCACCACCATCACCTTGGGCATAAGGCCAGAGAACCTAATGAAACCAGCCTTACATCCCTCCATGTCACATTACTCCAGCATGTCCAAGCATAAAAGACTGGGAAAACCACTTTGTTTCTGTTTTTAAACTTCAGAGGTTTCCTTGTGAGCAGCTCTCCTTTCTCCCACTCCAGTGCTGCACAAGAGAAATATGGAAGCAGGGCACAGGGTGGCACTGGTGAGAAAATGCTCCTGCTGTGATCTCTGGGGAAACCAGACAGCTTTAGATGGGTTATTAGCACCTAAAATACTACAGCCAACATGGATTTCATGTGGAGCTCCCTTCAAGGTTCGTGCAACCACCTTGGAGCTGCAATCAGGCACTCTGCCCAAGCAGAGCTAAGCTGACCTTGACAGGGGAAGTCCCCAAGTGCACAGAGTTTCTGCTGGCATGTGGCCATGGTCACAGGGGCAGCTGGAAGAAGGTCACTCACAATCCCCTCCAGGAACTGCTGCTGCCAGGGCAGCTCCACAGCCACCTTTGATGCTGCACCTCCCAACAGGTGCTGCATCTTCAACAACAATTTTATTTTCCATTTCTGAATGGCTCCAGTCACCCTTGTAAGCTGAGAGCAGTTTGCTAGTCTGGGTCCTCAGGTTGTCTCTTGGCTTTCTCCCTCATTTTTCAGTGTCTTTTATTCCTTCTTGCAGTTTAAGTGTCCTATATGTAGCAATTTTTATATTGGTCAGCAATGCATCTAACAGCTTCCCTTTTTCTCCACTGTTTCCTTATTTATGCAATGGCCTTTTCCATGGTTGCAAAGTGATTTATAGATCTCTTTTTTTTTTTTAACTTACAATATTTTTTAAACAAGATGCAAATTATTGCAAACAGATGCTGCCATACTGAATTTTGTAGAATCAAAGAATATTCTCAGTTGGGAGGGATCCACAGGGATCATGAAAATTCAACTCCTGGCCTTGCACAGAACAACCCAAGGCTCACAGCGTGTGCCTGCGACTGTTGTCCAAATGCTTCTTCAACTCTGTCAGGCTTGCTGCTGTGAGCACTGCCCTGGGGAGCCTGTTGCAGGGCCCAAGCACCCTCTGGGTGAAAAAGCTTCTCCTGATATCCATCTAGAACCTTCCCTGACACAGGTTCATGCCATTCCCTCAGGTAATTCATCCTTTACTCCCTTTCTTGAAGAGGAAGCGGGGAGAAAAACACAGGAATAATTTTGCACCTGGAAAACAGGGATGCCCAAGGGATTTTCTAAAGATTTTCCATGCCTCCCTTGAAATTCCTGGTGGCCCCTCTGCTTCTTCCCAAAAGCTCTGTTCTAGTTTGTGGGGTGAAGCCATGCCTGTGACCCAGCCTTACCATGGACACCCTGGCAAGTGCTTGGG
Source organism: Agelaius phoeniceus (assembly GCF_051311805.1). Lineage (NCBI taxonomy): Eukaryota > Metazoa > Chordata > Aves > Passeriformes > Icteridae > Agelaius > Agelaius phoeniceus. Next base: position 104,111,444 of record NC_135267.1, on the reverse strand, counting down.
CATGACATCAGCCAGAACCAAGGATTTTGTGTTTCTGACTTCTCTCCCTGTGCATCCCATTTCCTCTCTTTATTTTGCCTTGTTTTCTCTATTTCTTAGACACAGGTCTAGACTGAAATTGGGAAGAGCTTCATCTACAAAAGTACAGTCACAATATGGAGGAGTCCAGCATGAGATTTAGATCTAGAAAGCTCCAAATATTCTGTCATGTTCAAAAAGAAAATGAAAAAGTGTCTGTATTATGAACACTTTCACAAAGAACAAATAGTAAGCTCAACAATAGTTCAGCTGAACTGAGCAAGAACTCAAACAGTAAATATGAAGCAAGAGCTAATATATAGAAACTAGAACCAGACCAATCTGAATTAGAAACTAGATACACATTTTTAAACTTCAAGTGTGATTAATCACTGTGACTTACTGAAGTCTTTCCAAAAGATAGGCTTGAGTTAGACTCAATGTCTTGGGCTCCTCATAAAAATAACTGGATTAAGTTCTACTTTTACCTGATGATCAGAATATGCCCTCTGGTCCTAAGTGACAATGTCTGCATTGGTTGAGTCAGATAGAACAGAGCTTTCATCAAGACAACCTCAACATTTCATAGCTATATTAAACCATTGGGTGTTTGCTTGTCTTTTCTGCCAGCTGCATGTTGAGTTTTTTGAGATCTGGGTTCCTATGGCAGGCAGCTGATCTTCTTTCACAAAGCTGCCCAAATTGTGTAGCTGTCCTTAGGGCTATCAATACTGCTCCAAGTCAGAGGAAAAAAGTTTTGGTTAAGATTCTGAACTTCCAGCCCTACGGCATGAAGGAAAATCATGTGACTTTTATATTGCACATTGGTCATTAGGAAAAGTGTTTCCAGTCCATTCTGCAAGCAATCTCCAGCAAAACCGTGTAGCTGCTCAAAACAATTTTGTAAAATCACTGACACAGACATTTCTTTACATTTCATGATATTTTATTGGTCCTGTTACACTGGGACTTACTTCTCTCTACAGTGCCCAGGAGGCAGTTTTCAGTCAGTAATGGCTATTTTCTTGGTCCCATCTACAATTACATGAAATAAAATTCCAGTTTTATTTCCCATGTTCTGCAGAAGTAGGGCAGTTTACAACTCATCTGAAGCAACTCTAGTTGCTTAGTTCTACTTTCAGTGTTTAGCAGGAAAATCTTTTCCCTAAAGAAGTCATTATTTTTAGGGACATGTTTATTCTGTTTTTGAGAGGTCAACACATGTCTTTTGTCCTTAAAATATTCTCCAAAGAAAGGGAATTCTTAGATGACCAGGTATCTCCCAGTGGATAAGAAGTTCTGTTATTATTTCTGAAAAAAAAAAAAAAGGAATGTAAGACTCCATGTTGTGTTCTCAGGTACTGAGATACCCTGACTTTTCCATTGAGCTTAAAAACCTCAAAAACCTGACCATGTTTTAAGGCTTGATGCAAGAGGCAGACAGCAGTCATTAGCATGAGCCTTCTGCTAATTACCAGCTTGTGAAGGAATTCAGCAGTGCTCAGTAAAGATGGAGGAGAAATCTCTGGTCCCTCCTACTGTCACACCATTTTGCTGATTTTGGTGGAGCTGCTTTTAATTAATTAAGTGAAAGGAGCCCCTTTTAGGTTCTCACCATAAAATCTCACTTGATTCCTCATAAATGATGTCTCTAGAGCTCATTCATAGTAATAAAAATATATACTGTGCTAATTTAAATGGTTGTAATTTATATGCATTAAAACCTCCATTTAAAGACATATTAAGGGGCAAAATTCTTTGACCATGACACTCTAGTTTGCATCTCATTACAAACTAAAGATTCAGGAGCTGAGATTGCCATGTACTGGCAAAGAACAATAAAACTCAATGACATGATTTTCCTGTCCTTCTGTGTTGGGAGAAAACCTTTCACTGAAAAAAAAAAAAAGAAGAAAAAGGAAAAAAAAGGCAGTAATACTATTTTCCATAGATTTGCAAAGAGATTGTCAAGGCAAGGTTCAGGAGAGCAAATAATCCACCTTAGTGTCCATGATGATGATGATTCAGATGGTCACCACAGTCATTTTTAAAACAAAGGTTCACTTTTCAGGTTTGTGTCAAAAGTCTGAAAGAGAAGGAAATTGCAAACTCCTCAACCAGCCCCATGCCTGGTCCTACATCCCATCAAGCTCCTCCTGTCCTTCCATTGATAATGAGCACTTTAAAAGAGGGTACCTGATGTCTTAGAAGAACAACCCTTTTGCAATGTCTCTTGCAAAGCAATCACTTGCCTTAGTCTGAAGGAACATTTCACAGGTTTTTGCCATTCTGACAGCTCATGAGCAGCCCACAGCATGCAGGAACAAAACCCCTGCATTAAAAATACTGGAGCCAAAGGTGCTGTTTCACATATCAAGGGCTGAGGTGGCCAACTGCCTGAATGGCAAAAGCAGCACAAAATTCATGGAAGATTCTTTGCCTGCTTCTCCCCTAGCATAATTCAGTTTATGATACCAGTTTATTTAACTAAAAGACCTTAACTTGTGCCTTTCATGCTTTCCATGCACTCAGGTTAAGGATATCTTTTCAGTCTGAATGACCCTGGGATGAGACAAGCAATGCTGAGAAAGAGCAGAAGTAGGATTTCAGAGCAAGAATTTGGACAAACACAGGACTGAAGTAGAGCAAAATGACTTTTTTCCTGTACAAAAGCAGAACCCTCAAAGGCACAAAGCTGCTGAGGACAGAAAACCATTTTTAGTGTGTTCAGCAGCTGTAAACAGCATCATCTGCTAAGCTTAATGATTAACTATTTCTTTGCCATTTGTTCAAAGGCAGACAAATGCAGAAACTGGAGGTGCAGCCAGACTGTTCCATCAGAGTGCACTTGATGCAGCCAGGGCTGTAAATGCACTCCACATTAGCTGAGAGCTCATCTCAGGAAGGCCACTAAAAGCAGCAGTCAGCTCTCACAAAACAGAACACAACAAAAGGCCCAACATTATCACAGAACATTCCTGGTGAGGCTCACTCTGAGCTCCTGAGCATTCAGGCTGCTGCTGCACATTTCCACCCCACAGCCTTTGTTGTCATCCTCCAGCCAGGGGACACCTTGTGCACAGCACCACCTTCACTGGACTGAAATAAAGGCATCCCCCTCCCCAGCACCATCAGTCACTTCTTCATTTCCTCTGCTTTCACCTTGACCTGCCTTCAACCCAGCTGAGTCAGAGCCCCCTTCCTGTTTGCATGGCTTGGATGAGTGTGTTTGGTGTGAGTTTCACTACCCACAAAGTTATTGGCTTCATGTTTTATAGTGAGATTGAAATGAAACTTTTTCCATGCCAGTAACAGCTCCTGTCAACACAAGGCCATACTATCCATTTCTCTCCTGTGCACCTGCCCTTGTAAACTCTCTGCAGAGCAATTCATGCTGATGATATAACAGGCTTTCCTCCCAACAAGCACAGAACTGAAAGAAATCATCGCATGGTCAATGTAGTGGAGAGGGGAGGTTTGTAAAAGCCAATTATAATTACAGACAGAAACATTTCTATTCAAGATTTTTACCCCTGATGTCAGTCAAGAGTGATGAGATTTGAATAAAGAGGGCTCCATCAGATTAAAATCCCTCAGTGCAGTGAAGGGATGTCTGTGCCAGGTTTTAGGCTGTAGCAGAAGATCCTCCTTCAGCAGCACCTATTTACATCTCTGAGGGCTGAGCCTTCCATCCTCTGCAGCATTTCCCCACTGGGCAGGGGTCTGCAGGGGAACTGAAACCCCTGAAACAGCCCCCGAAACCAAACAGAAATCTCCAAAGACTGCAGAAACCTGACATTGTGTTTGGCCTGAGCACACTCCCAGACCAAGATGAACTTCCAGTCATTGGGATGAAGTGGAATATAAATTTTAAGGCATGAAGACAAAGCTCCTGTCCTTCCCTAATGCCCAGCTGGTCCCTCTCCCCAGCCCTGCTCAGCTCTGTGGAACACCAGGCACCAACTCCTCAGGTCCCTTCTGCTGGTGAACATTTTCCTGCAGTGCTGTTCTCTGAACATACAAAAAAACCCCTCAGATCCAGGGATGGGGGTGCTCAACCTAAGCTGTTGAAGTTGACTTGTTCTGCAGATGTCACTGGGAACTATTTGTGTGTTTCAGAATTAAGCCCATGATGAAAGGCTTTGCTGGATAAGGGACTGAGCTCCTGGTGTTTTCAGGATGAAGCCTGAAATTTGGCAGATTTTTACTGTTGCAAATAAACAATGCCAACAGCAAGAGGAGGTTTTCAAACTCTTTTTCTGGGAATTGACTTAAAATAGATTTATTCAGCAGGACTGAAAAAGCACTGCATCACTAGCCATTTGGGACAATGCTACTTCACAAACACATATGGGATGATATTGAAATTCCAGTTATTCAACCCTGAAATTTTAGTCCAAAAAGCCAGTACCATTTTGGGCTCAGTTAGAATTTTCTTTATTAGTTTTTAATTTCAAAGTTAACTGTCATCATAAAGCAGGAACACAGTTTTGCTGTAGATTTCCCTGGGGATCCTTGCCTTTAGCCAGCCATGCTCAAAAAGAAGAGGGTACAGGACTTTTCCCTGCATGTGTGGGAACAGGCAGGAAGTAGAATTACAAATCACACCTGGGCAATCTTTAGCCCCAGGTCTTCCAAAAGATGCATCAAAAAATGCTGTGAAAGCAACCCACTTACCTTTGAGAAATTGCTGAACTGTTGGTGCACTGTAGATGCAAGCAGGCAGAATTTCTTATGACCTATGGCCCCATTTATATCCCTTTTTCTTTCACCAGTGTCTTTATTTATATTTTGCAGTTATTTGCTTTCTTTGAGGGTGAAGGGACAGCAGTCATTACTTGCTGTCTTTTACACTTGAGATGTTTTCATGGATCCAGGATAATTGCTTCCTTTCAGAGTGCTAAGGTAAAAACTGTGTAACAATTAATGTAAAAGGAGAGCTTTGATTGAGTTTCCAGTGTCACAAATATTGTTCTCAATAATATTGACACTGCTGAAGGCCATAATTCATTAATACCAGGGAATTTAATATCAGAGTCAAGGAGCTAGCTTATAGCTATCACACCTCTGCTGGGAAATGGTACTGAAAGGAGCTTTATTGCAGAGGATTTCAGACTTCCAGAGGCAGTGGAAGAGGCAAATGCAGCTACTATCAAAGCTTTGCTGCTGCATAGAAGACAAGTTTGTGCATAAGTACCAGATAGGAGCCATGGGGATGTGGATGCAGTTTCATGTTACCAGGCAGGAAGCATGGCAGTAAGCAATAAATCTCTTTTCCATGCCTCAATCTCCTAGCAGCAGCAATTGAAGGGGCAGTTGATAAAGACTCAAGTTTCTTCCTAGCAGAAATTGATCTTCTAATTATTCAGAATTGTCTTCTCATCAAGAAAATACTGATTAAAGAGGTTGGGAAAAGAGCACAAAAGAGGACATCAATCTGCAGTGATAAGAAACTCAAGGTCAATATGATAAAGTGTAGATGTGCCTCTCCTAAAAATTACAATATGATTGTTCAGCCAACATCATTCCCTCATTTCTGGGTTCTCCCATGGTGTTTCACTGAGCTAGCACAGCCCCATGGATTGAATTTGACAGCTTCCCTGCTCAAGAACATTTGCACCAACCTTCCAGACTTGTAAGCACAGAGGTGTCTATTTTTCAAAAACTTTTTTGCCTCTTTTTGTTCATGAAGGGTCTAGAGTGTGGCATTCAACAAAAACCTTCTAATAGCCTTTTTTTCCTCCTCTGTGATATTTTTATGCTTCTTAATCAAGCAAGAAAAAAAAAACAAAAACAAAAACAAACCAACATACTTCCAGTGGATCCGAAAGACAAATCATTATTTTAAATTTACAGTGTAAAGTCTGCCTTGAAATGAACATCCAAGGCAATTGCTGTATTTTAAAAGCTCCCCAAGTTGCAGACTTAATATGAAGCAGTTCTCAGCAGAATGTCTTTTACTGCCTTTTCAAATAACAGCCTAACCATAAGTATAGATCTTCTGGATAGTCTCAGTGTAAAAGATCAATTGCAGAACAGGCAGCTTGATGCTTGCAATCTGTCTTTTAGTAAACATTTCTCTTTCTCCTCCTCAGCTGGAAAATTCCTGCTGGGTTCTCAACAGTGGAGACCTTGAGGAGCTTTCATTTACCATTATAACAGATGTAACTTTTTCCTTTTTCTTTTTTTTTTGTTTCCACTGATAAGGATGTTCTAGCAAAATCATCCCTAGCCTTTCTTCCTAAATGCATTCCTCAACCAGCTTACAAAAGTTACTTGGGTTCCAAAGGTCAATATTGCTATAAAAAGAGCATGGAAATGTAACACCCCTTTTAGTGGTGACTGGAAAGAAATACTGTGTGTGACTGAGGTCTGTATGTTACCCAGCTTAAAATACCTGCTGATGTTTTGGAGCACTTTAGCCATTCAATTCAGTTCAGTGGTACTGCAGACATGACTTTATATAAAACACTTCAGACTCCACCTTACAGGCAGTGCAGCTTTTTGCTCTCAATTCTGCCTATTGGAAGACTGTTTAGAAATTTGATTATTTTAAATAGCTAGGAATATTCTCAAATATTCTCTCAGTGCATTCATAGGCAATACATACTCATTTGCTTTTGAGACAATGTTATTCTTTAGCTTAAACATATCTTTTCTTTCCCTAACCTTCATCCCTCTGATTCATGGATTCCTCAGTCCAATGAAATCCAGCATTATTTAAATATGATGTAGCCTAGAAGAAGAATCCTAAGGTCAGGCAGCCCCTGGGATTCATAACTCCTACAGCTGTCAAATTAGGAACTTCTGGGCTACATCTCTATCAGCTATACACCTCCTGTGTGTGTGTGTATGTGAGAGACCTGGGCATACACACTGTGAGCTCATCATTATTCAACACCCAGCTGATAAAACCCAGGCACTCATCTCCTCGATCATTTCCAGCTGATTTATAGATTTATTTTATTGTTAGGCTGAATCCCATGACACAGGTTACCACAGGCTGCAGTTAAGGTGATGAATTATATTCTCTTGTATTGCAACAGCCCCTTTAAACTTCAGCACTTGATCAGAGATGGGAGAATTTGCTCCATGGCATCAATACACAACAGTACCACTGAGTAGTGCAGTGCACAATCCTCTTCAGGGCCAGAATTGCACAGCTCCAGAGACACTCCATACTTGCTAAATGCACTCACTCAGTCCAGAGCAAAATGAATGTTCTGCAATCCCAAACCAGAGCAAATTGTGACTGGGTTACCGTGAGTCCCACCCTTCTAAAGTACCATCAGAATAACCAGAATGAATAATGAGCTAAATCAAGAAAGCCAAATTTTAGGAAGACTAAACTCTGACAAATGTACTATTTCCTTACTTGAGGGTAAGCATGATACAGGGGTGATGATCCCACAGGTGCACCCTGCAAAGTCCAGCCAGCTGCTTCATCCCACTGCACAGACCCTGCTCTGGCAGGAGTTCTCACCAGCTCAAACAAAACATCTCCAAGACCCAGCAAAAGTCCTCAGGTGATGCTGAGAGGTCTTTCCTTCTGCTGGAAAATACTAAAAAAAATCTAGGATCTTCCCAAGATTGTTCCATTCTCCTGGATAGAGAAGTGTCTAAGATGTGACAATTGTCTTTTAGTACAGAGAGATAAATTTAGTGGTCGGGATGAAAGTCAGAAACATGGTTTGTAAGGACAAAGTGAAAATAAAATTAACATATTCTGCTTGGAAAACATGTCATTTTTTTCCCCCTATTTAAATTCCCAACAGTATTTGGATCATTTTTACTCATGAGGAATGAGGCAGATCCAGGAAATTTCCTCTAGAAAAGTGAACATTCCTTTTCTAATAGTATTTCATACTGGAGAAGGATCTCACTCACTTAGTCCATACCAGTTCTCTAAAGCAAAAAAGCTCTGAAAGCAGAGCACTGAAATCACATAAAATTGAAATAAATAACAACCTGTGATTTCTTGCCTGAGATTGTTCTGCTGCTTTCCCCAGCCCAGCCTACAAAAAAGCAGCTATTTGATTTCTGTGTTATACACTGCCTGTTGTTTGTCAGCAGGAAAAATTCAGAGTATTAAAAATGCTTACTGCTTGGAGAGCAATAATAAAATGTGTGCTTGCCTTCAGATTAGCTATCACTGTTTTTTCCTGCAGAGAATGAGAGGAATATGGAGGTGAAATTCCATGTTGTTATGTATAAAACAGTCTTTGAAGAAGTGCCTGGGGAGTTATATTGTATGGATATTAATGTGTCTTATGCAGCTAAATCCCTGCTCACTACTTATAAAACATAGAAGATATGAAATCTAGAATCTTGATCATAAAACACAAATTAAATCAACACAGTCAACTTCAGAGAGCCTGAATATATTTCACTTCATTAGAAAATAGTAAGCCACACTGGCATTTGAACAGAAATGAAGGCTGCTCACTAGAACACGTTTTTTTCACAGCATTTTCCCCTTATATCATTATCAGCATGACAAGGTCTCCCCAGTACCATGGTTCTCACACCAGCAGGATTCTCTTTTATTTCCTTCAGGGATGGTGGGAAGCTGGCCATGATTTCTTTGCATCTCCAATGGAGCTGTGATAATGCATCAAAATAAAAGCTGTTCTATTCTGGAATATTTCTCAGCCTAGGGAGAGAAACAGGACCAAGGTCCGAAGGGTGAGTAAGGCAACTGGAAGAGAAATTATTGGACCAAGGTGATGCAATGTGTCAGCTCTTAACTGGTGAGAAATCCATGTTTTCCAAGGCTGACTCAGGTGGCCTGGCTGTTAGACCAGGAGTCAGAAGCTGTGGGTGGCACATGGGCTGGACCTGACACGGAGTCACTGTAAAATGGGAATGGCTCCATCCTGAGACACAGCCAAGAGTCCCAGGGAAGGCAGCACCCCCTGCCCCGGGTGGGACACAACACACGACTGCCCCGAGGCAGCTCAATTCCATGTGGGACAAGCCCCCTATCTCCCAAACCTCTGTCAGCCCACTGAATTTCTGATCAAAAAAATTAAAATAATACACTTTGGCAAGTGCTGCTTGAAAACTTTCTGCCCTAGACTATATAGAATATTAATCCCAATGTTTCCAGGGGTGTCCTGCCTGGCTTCTTCTGGCCCTTGCTGCTGGACCAAAGGCGGCAGCTGTGGCGTTTTTCACCTCAGAGATGCCTTTGGCCGACTGGATGCTGCAGCTGGGCACTTGGAACAAATCCAGGCAAAGTAGGAACTCAGTTTACCTCTGGTGGAAAAGGTTCAGGTGACGGTGAAGAGAAAAGAGAGGATTCTATCGTAGAGTCTTAATCCAGAGTTTTATTTTAGGGTGGTAGACCTCTGAGTGTTGTAATAGCTCCCAATAGAACTCCCGACCACATGCTCTCGTGTCCTTTTAAGCCCTGGGGACAGGGGGAGGGGAAGGGACAGGTGAGGGACCAACCAGGTGTGAGGAGGGGAAGGCTCCAGGGATAGAGACACTTGGACAGGCCAATGAGCCCGGACCTGAGGGGCATCTTTTGAACTTCTGCCAACCACACAATGCCCTTGCTGGAATGTTAAGATTGATGGACAGCTCTTAGCAGGAGGGCAAAAGGGGGAGGGTTGGCACACCTGAGAGGTTGGGATAGGTGAAACGGGCAATCACACTGCAGCACTAGACCATGCTTAACTCCAAGTCAACACTCCTGAAAGGCCAGCAAGGGGACTGCACAGCCAGAAGGAAACCTGAGAGGATTCAGAGCTTCTAAAGTCTGTGCTCCTTTCTATTCTCCACCCCTGCACTTCTCCCAGATGCAGAGCTACAGAGGTGATCTCTCAGGCACAGATTTTCCACTATTTAGTCCACTTCTGAAGTGTCCACTCTCAGGCACCTGTCATCCCACTGCTTCTTTGTGTCCACCTCATTCCTTACCTAAGCAATTTCTGCCCTGTAGCACACCGTGCAGTTTGGTTTCAAGATCATTTTTTCACTGTGCATTTTTATTTTTGAAGTTTCCACTGATGCATTTTTACTAGATAAGTGCTTGTTAAATGCTAAATCAATACCCCAGTTCTCTAAAACCAAAGTGAGAGCACTGGCCACACTACACCTACAATGCATTAAAGCCACTGTAACAAGTTTAATCACTTTGCATCACTTTAACTGCTCCTTTGTGAAATGACTGCAGAACCCTGCCAAACAGCTTCATTTCATTTTCCCCCAGTGCCCAGGTGAATATAGGCAGTGCTATCTCTAAAAATAGGAAAATGGGAGGCTGAAGTTCAGTATCAGGCTAAGACCAGAGATGAAAATTACTATGGTTCTGAGTGTTTTCCCTGGCACATTTTTGCATGCTCAGCGGCACAGCAATTGTCTTTCTTTCATAAGATGCACAAAGAATGTTTTGGTATTACATATGAAACACTTTAAATATGTTTATGTGACCATAAATAACAGGAAATCTTAATCTGAAAAGGTCCTTTAAAACCCTCTACATAGCAAACTGGAATTCTACTTTTTTTTTAAGCTTGATATATTTCCCTATTGCTTACTGCACTTGAAGCAAGAATGGACAGCTGTAAAAGGGAGCCCTCCCCACCACAACATTCTTCTCACTTTCTGCTTCCTAGCAGGAGCATTAAATTTGTTTTAAGGATGCTATGTTGCTCTCCTTGTATGTGCCTGATCCCTGCACAGGAGGCAAAGCAAAGTCTTCAGCCATACACTTCCACTCCACACATCCTCGAGAGCAAACCAAGTCGTGGGAAGTTGCTTGGTCACAAGTGGAACCTGTTTATGAAAAGCTTACCAGGGTAAATGACCTTAGAGGAACATCAGCCAGCACCTACCTGAAAGGAACAGTCAGGAGAGATCCAGGGCAGGAGGGACATTTTAACCTGTTTGGTGGTAACTGACAGGTGTAATCAGCACACAATTGCTCTCTGAAACTTCTCACCCTAGAAAGCAAATCTAACAGGCCAAAGAGGTTGCCAATATTTCCTTCAGAGCTGTGATCAAATGCTGCCTGTCCTGAACTCCTGTAAAGCCTCAGCCTGATGGAGTGAGTGTCAGCTGAGCTGATTTCATTTTGGTGCTGCTGGCTGGAGAGATTTGCAGGAGCTGCAGCCACAGGCTCGGTCAAATACAGACAGTACATCTTCAAATGGCATGAAAAAGGTGTTTGCCATTTCACAACTTTGATTCATAAATTCCTCACACTGTCCTTGGCTTTTATCAACAGGATAAAGTAGGCTTTCCTGTCTTGAAACTCTGTTTCTTGAAACTCCAGGGGCCCCATTTCCAGCCCCACATTCCTGTGCTTTCCTTTGAGTGCAGAGGGAGTGCAGTGACCTCTGCCATGCTCAGCAGCCCAGCTGGGTTAAACGCTCACCTGTCAATGCAGGCAGGGATGTGAAATGTAAGGAGGCCCCATCCCCATGCCCAGGGATTGTTTCCTCAGTGGCATCACGAGATTCAGGGCTGCCAGCTCCCAGACAGACATTCCTCCTCCACTTTTCACCACGCTCTGCTGCAGCAAGGCAAGTGCTTCTGGGAACAGGCTGGAGACTGGATCCCAGCTGAAAGTAGCCCTTCAAAAATAGCAATTTTTAAACTGAATCATTTTCCAAATCACACTCTAAAATTACTTCCCTTCCTGGCAAGCTCCCTGCAGCTCATTGGTACACAGGCAAGCATGGACTTGGAGGATGCAGATTTCTCAGGAGCTGCACCAATCCCATTCTGCATGTTTCTGCATCCATCCATCCATGCATCTGTCTGTCCATCCCTCCCCTCTGCACTGTGAAGCTCAACCACAGAATACAGGGGCCACATCTCTAACCTTAACAGAGATTTACAAAGAGCTCCTCCTCTTTCCTCCAAATTCTTGTCAAGAGAAATGGCAGGTGACAGAACTGCCTAAGTGGCCTTTCAGTCCTTTCAAAAACTGAGTTGTTCACTTGGAGGGCTGGAGGATGCTGACCTCTCCTGAAAGGCCAGGCCCTGATTAGGCTGAACAAGGTGAGATCCAAAGAAAAACTGGTTTGTTGCCTAATAGTCTACATGAATTCAACACTGGGTTGTGCATTCAGAAATTATCCTTTGCAGGGTCTCAGAAATATTACAGAGCTGCATCTTCCTGAGTAGAATAGTAGCTTTCCATTATTAAAATGCATTAAAAATCCCTTGCATGCCAAGCCACTGACTGAGATTTCTCCGTGCAAAGCGATAATAGAAAACAAAGTAGCAAAACTAATGCATGAACAGCATAAGCCAGCAGAGTGGAAGGTTTTCCCATAAAATGTGAGATTTTATACCAAAAATTGTGAGCAAGGTAAGCCATGTGAACACAGAGCTACCTGCACAAGATGCAGGGTGCCTGCAGCTTCCATTGGCAGCACAGGGAAGTGAGAACACGTTAATTAATTAATTAGTTAACGTGCTCAGGATGCTTGGAGCACTAGACAGAATCAGGCCTTCTGAAATTGGCTACTCATCAGATTTAAACTGAACGTAATTGGCAGCCCTAATTAGATCATTCTCAGTGAGAGCAATGAAAGTGAGAGAGTAGTGGTTAGATCACTGAGCCTCAGGAAAAATAAAAACAAAAGGCCATTGCATATTCATAAATTAGCAGGAAGAATGAAGGAATCTCTGATTTAGACAGCAATTGCTGCCTGTTTCTCTTAAACCTGTGGAAATTTTCTCCCAGTAAAACCATGTCTCTGGTTAACAACAATTTCCCTACAGCTTAGCATCCCCCCCTAGCAGTTCGACCCAGCAAACCAAACCCTGCACTGGCTGACTCCTACATCTTACCCTGCTTGATTTTCAGTTTGGGAGGTCAAGAAATGGTTCCCAAAGGATTCTCAAGTTTATCTCATCAGCTTCTTTGGCTCTGCTCCCATGAAAGCCAGAGTGCTACTGGCAGAGCAATGGGGGCTTACAGAGCCCAGCTACCTGGAAACAGTTCCATGCCAAGACTCCACATGGACCACCTGCTAATCAACACATAAAATGGCTTAGTTTTCAACCAAACTGTCTGCAACAGGCAACTCATGGCTTCAAGGGCAGTTATAAGCCTGGCTGTTTTCTCTCTCCCCTCCCCAAAAGTTCATCCTGATACAGAGAGAAGACATGAGAACACAATAGGCTATTATGGTCACGGGACTGGTCTTCTGTTTCAAAACCTAAAAAGCACCTGGGGAGAGTGAGGAGACCCTAGTTACATCTGAGGCTCCATGGAAACACACATTCATGCCCAAATACTTTGTACTTAGTATACTTTTCACTGTCTCAATCTGTCATCTCACTAAGTCAGGTACTGGGAAGAGCCCTCTATCCTAAAGTATCCAGATTTCTAACTTAAAAATTTGGCATATTCATTTCTGTTATGTATTGTGACTGAAACCCTTGCTCACAATGCTACCAAGGCTCTGATTGCATAGACTACCAATTACCTCATCCATTTTTTTTTACAAGGTAATACCCAAGAGACTGTTCCCTGATAGGAGGTAAAGGTGAAGAAGAGCACCATCTCATTGCCTGTGCAGCTTGTCAAGCACCCAGGCTCAACATTAGGCCACTCACTGAAAAATAATTTCCTTGGTCCATGTTACAGACAAAAACTAATTCATACAGCCCATATTGGGCTGTATGGAGATCAACACAAAACCATCTGCACATTAACTCCAGCTGCAGGAGCAGTGACAAATCCATTTGCCTTTGGACACTGTTGAGGTAGAAAACATGTCCAGGTACAGCAAACAAGCTGAACATTTCAGGTTAGGGACTGCATGGCATGTTTACCTCCAGATTGTATGGTACACTTCCAAATAACTACTTCAATATAGTGGTAAAAAGCTCCTGAATGAGGTACTTGATATTTTTTCTTGGCAAATATTTGCTACAGAGTCAGTGGGGACGTGTATGAGTGAAGCTTGTACTGGAACCAAGAACACAAACGTGGAGGTCTTGCTATCCCTGAAGTCAAAAGAAGTGGTCTTGCTAATTTGCTTGTGAGTTACACAGTCAAACCATGGCTGGAAATTTAGAGGATTTTACCCATTAAAAAAATAATAAAAAGAACTATTCCCTTGAAAGGAATAACAGTAACTGGTCTTTCTCAGGTTTAAAATGCCGTTTTAAACTTTATTCTTTAATAAAGGGATGTGATGTTTAGCAGTACAACCTATTTGCAGACAATGCTTTAATTAAACATTTAATGAGCCCATCTCGTTTCTTTGCACAAGCTTAAATTCACACAGCCAAGATAATAATGTAAATACCACATTTTGGTTATTAAAATAATTGCTTTCACAAACACTGACCTCCTAACAAACCAAATGGCTGGTGCCATGCACAAAATACTCCCACAGCTCAGGGACCTAATTTTAGCATAAAGCCCAATTTACAGCTGACCATTAGATTTTTAAAAAATTCTAGGCAAACAGCTTTAAAGACAGTGATGTTTTCACCAAATGCCCCAAGATTTCATTCAATTATTCAAGAAAATTTAGAAAAACATCCTTCATTTAACTATATAACAGCCTTTAAGAATGTTACCCAAGCAGGGGTGCAGCAGCAGCTGCAGGACGTTTCCTCCAACTCTCATATCTGGATCAGAGCAACCAAAACCATGACCTTCCTTTAAGTCACAGCTCTGGAAGATTTTTTATCTAGTTAATGGTGTTTTTCCAGGAGCCAGTTACTTTGGAAAGGACCAAACATTTTCAGTGGGACTTTAATGAAAAAAAAAAAAAAAACAAACCAACATTTTCCCCCTAGCTTTATAGCCAAAAAAAAACTTTAAGTATTTCTGCAAAATGGTGACAAATTTTCAAGACTCCAAGTAAAAAAATCTTAGCGAAATGAGTTGTCAAAACATTTTGAAAAATCTGTCAACAGCTCGAATTCTTAGAAACCATGATTCGGTGATGCTGGAAATACAATCTTGTCCATGCTGAAGCAGCTAAACCACATCCCTTGCTGCTTCAGCTGAGCTTTTTTCCTCATGGAAAGTTACTGGTAGGCTTTCATATCCATGAGGTGATTCCTCAAGCTAATCAGCATCCCACCAGCATCATCCCTTCCCTGGCAGGACATCTCCAGAGAGGCCAACTCAGACTCCAGAGGCAGTCAGCTTCTGCTGCTTGGAAACTGTCCTGTCACCCAAGGAAATGGCCAATTTTCCACTCCCCATCTAGGGGAAACCATCCCCCAGGAGGGCACAATGCATGGCATGGTGACAGGTACGAGTTACACAAACTTTGCTAACTGGCTTCTCTCTAAAAACATCAGGGGCCTCTCACAGTAGGTGAAATTGCTGACGACTCCAGAGAACTGAACCCTCATTTAATAAGGTTCCCAACAGTGAAAAAAAACAACAAAACCAACCACACAAACAAAACAAAACCAAAAAACCAAACCAACCAAACAAAATGCCTAAACAAAAACAAAAACTTTCCCTGCAAACACAAAAACACCAGGAATCTAGTGATATCCATCTGCAGCAACAAAATTCCTGCAAATTCAGGTAAATGAGCTTAGTTTTACATCATCTGACACAGTGGATTGCATGTAATCATTCCTGGATTACCACAGTGGATATTATTTCCAACTATGGTCATTGGCACTAAATGGCCCATTTCTGACCTTTTAAGCCCTTGACCATCCATAGGAGGCTTTCCACTCATGCCAATGGTCTTTTGATCAGGTCTGATATAATTTCCCACTGTTTTTCTGTTTCTTGTGTCCTTGAGACCTGCTATTGCTTTCCCCAGCTATTGGGTTTGTGATTTATTGGTTTAATTTTTTTTATTTTTATTCAGTTTTAGTATTTATAACGGGACACAACTGACACTTTGAAATAGGAGACACTTTTTTTCTTAAGGGTTGCATGTGGTATCGGTCGCCTTGAGCACAAAAGGAGATTGGAAATCTCCTTTGATACTTCTAGACACTTTCACCTCTACTGAACAAAATGCTTTAGCACAACAGCAATAGCAGCAAAACCCCAAAGTTTAGAGATGTTAGTGGCTATCAAAACATGATACTTTGATTAGACATGTTCCTAGGAAGCATAGGTGTCAACCCAAGCAGTTTTCTTCACCCGACAAGTATGAACAGTGTGTTAGAAAGGGAGGAAGTTCTCCTGCTATGGATGTGGTGGCCAAGATATAACTGCCAATAATGTGAAATCTCATGGCAAAGCAAAATCTCTCAGATCCAAAATAAGAATTAAATGTGTGAAGCTATGAGATGTTCTAGTGATGGCAAATAGCCCTTTGCTAAAAGACATCATGTAGCTACCAAGAGGCAGCAAATATTTTCCTGTAGATGAAAAAAAAAGAAAAAAAGAAAAGAAAAAATAGAACCTAGGCTAAAAAAACCCATAAACCAGGGCACAAGCTCCCATCCCAGTGAGACTGACACTGGCAACTGTAAATTGTGGGGAGCATTTCCTCCTCCAAGCCCAGATCTTTCCTACACGTGTTATCAACCCCTACACATATGTTTGCAGGACTGGCATCACTCCCATCCTCTTTGCCATACTTTATCAGCGAGAATTCTCATTTTATTTAAAAAATACGAATGTAATTATTTACTTCAAGTCTCCCAGGAAAGGACTGCAGTTCTTACTGCAGCATAACAGATAAGAAAGGCTACAGTGTTTGTTCCAAGGCAAACAGCAAAGACAGAATCCAACATCTTAGGAGGAGAAAAATCACTTTTCAGACACCAGCTAAGATTAAATGGGGATTTGGCACTGAACCCAAAATGTATCATTTTCTTGGGTCTACCTCTGAGGAGTCAGATCAGAAACAGCCATTCCTTCATCCAGAAATGGCTGAAATTAAGTAATTAGCGCTCCACCGACCACCACCAACTCCCTCACAAACACCCTCTCGGCACCGGGCGTACAGGAAAGCTTTTGAAGCCAAACCACCCCCGCAGCGGCCGCGGCGCATCCCACACATGGCGAGGGACCAGCGCGCCCCCGGGCCCGGCCGGTGCCGCGGTGGGAGCGGAGAACTGGGGAAAAGAGGGAAGGGAAGGGAAGGGAAGGGAAGGGAAGGGAAGGGAAGGGAAGGGAAGGGAAGGGAAGGGAAGGGAAGGGAAGGGAAGGGAAGGGAAGGGAAGGGAAGGGAAGGGAAGGGAAGGGAAGGGAAGGGAAGGGAAGGGAAGGGAAGGGAAGGGAAGGGAAGGGCGGCTCCGTCCCGCCCCATCCCTCCCCGGGGCCGGGCGCGGCGGCCCCCGGGGGCGCGGCAGCGGCGGCTCCAGCGGCCCGGCCCGGGCGGGCGGGCGGCGGCAGCGGGGCTGCGGGAGCCTCCCCGCCGGGGATGCGGCTCCCCGGGGGACGCGCCGCACGCTCCCGCCCTCCGCCCGCCGTCGACCGGGCGCCGCGCGGAGCCTCCGCCTCCGCCTCCCCGCGGCGTCTCCCCCGCGGCGGGGCCGCCGCCGCCGCCGCCCCGCATGGCCAGAGCGAGCCGGGCGGTGCGCGCCGCCCAGCCCGCGCCGCTGCTGCCCGCGGCCCCGGGGCCCAGGGCGGGCGGGCGAGGCCGACGGCCCCGGGGCGCCGCCGTCGCCAGGCGGGCGGGCAGCCCCGCCGGGGGATGACTCAGAGCCGCGGCCCCTGCAGCGAAGCCGCCGCCGCCGCCGCGCCGGGCTCCGCGCAGCGCCGCCCCATGCCCGCGCCCCCCGCCGGGGGCCGCCCGCCGCCCGCCGCGCCCGCCGCGCCGCGCACCGGATGATGCCCCCGCGGGGGGCGGTGGGCTCCTGCCGCCGGCGGCGCCTGGCGCCCCTCAACGAGGACAACGGGCGGTTCCTGCTGCTGGCCGCCCTCATCGCGGCGTACCTGAGCGCCGGCGCCACCGTCTTCTCGGCCCTCGAGAGCCCGTCGGAGGCGGCGGCGCAGCTCCGCTGGAACCGGACCCTGCACAACTTCAGCCGCATCTTCAACATCAGCCTGCCGGAGCTGCGCGCCTTCCTGCGGAGCTACGAGGCGGCCATGGCCGCGGGCATCCGCGTCGACGCCCTGCGGCCCCGCTGGGACTTCCCCGGCGCCTTCTACTTCGTGGGCACCGTGGTCTCCACCATAGGTGAGCGCCGCCCCGACGGCCCCGCGGAGCGGACCCGCCCGTCCGGGGGATGCCGCGGCCACGGCCCCGTCGTTATAGCGACCAAAGTTTGGGGAGAGGCGCCGCCGCGTTGCTGTGGCAACCGGGGCTTCGCAGCGCCTCCGGGTCGCTCTGTCCCCGCTGAACTCCCGTCCCGGGGGTCGCGGTCCCCTCCAATCCCCCTCATCCCGCTGCACGGATCCGGGACCGGCGCTGCTCCCGCCCCGCAGCGCTCCGGCTCCCGCGGGCTCGCAGCGCCGGCCGTCGCGGCTGCGGGAGCTCCGTCCCTCCCCTGCAAACTTCTGCTGCCGGCGGCTGGGCTACTTCTTTCTGCCGGCCCGAGGGAGCGGACGGAGCTGGCGGCTGCCCGAGTAGCGCTGGCGGCGCCGGGATGCGCTCGGTACCGGGAGAGGCGGCGCGGGGGCCGGCAGTAGCGGGATGATGGAGATGCTGAACGAGGGAAAGGCTTTCACCGCTCAACTTGGTACCGGCTTTAGCTGCTGGCAAAGTTAGGATGCGTGTGTGTTTAAAGACGCGAAGTCGCTGTCTTCCAGCTGTAGCACAATACAGCGTTCTCCGCGTATCGCTGCAGCCGGCTGCAGTTTTTCCTATCCCATAGGTGTTTAGGAAGAGCAGCACTTTTTAAAGCAAATGATGAGTTATGGTGGGAGGATTTTTTATTTTTTTTTAAACTCTGTGTCTGTCTACTGCTCCTGGACTATTGCTTGAGAAACCCTGTCCCTGAATACAAGATCTTAGCAGTCTTTGCCAGTTTTTAAGTTCTGTAAGAATCCAGGTGTCTTCTGAGCATAAATGTTGTGTTTTCCATTTATTGTAGAGGAAGAAACTCACAGCTCGTTATTGCGTTTGCATTCATTAGGTATGGAAAATGTTTTATCAATAATGACTAATCCGTATAATGGAGTCGTGATGGTGAGTACAGCAGTGTTGTCAGGTACTGTTACTTTTTGCATTGAAAAATCCAGTTACCTTTTGCTTTGCAATTACATTTGGTAGCCCGGTCCAAATGTAAAGCACCATTTTAATTAAGCATTAAGCTTTCTCCATCACAGGGACGTATCTTTAAAAGAGATTATTTTGACTGATCTGAAGGAGTGAACAAAAAAAGCCAATGTTTTAACAAACCCATTCTTTCATTACACCTGCTGTGACAAACAGAAATCTTCAGGTGATGTGTAAACACATTGCTTTCCTGCCAACTCTGGCTTCCGCTCTCTGAGGTCATTGAAATGTAAAATGTTTCCTCTTACTTTGCATTTGTTTCCTCTCCACTTCATTGCCTTGCCTGCAGTTATTTTGTACCTGGGCAGAGGGACTGAGGAGCTCAGCAGGGGTTTTGCCGGGTGAGAGGTGTAACTGGCAGAGCCAGGAGTTGTGTTTCCCATAAAAACCAACCGAGTGCTTTCTCCTTGGAGTCAGTAATGTCACTGCTCACATGCGAGGTGGGGGCTGAAAACTGGGGTTTTTTTGTGATGTGCAACAAAGTCTGGGTTCTGACAAGTCGTACCTCCTCTTGGAATGCTGCCTGGCAGTGCTTTCTCCTGGATTGCTCAGACTACTTGGCGTGAGCTCAGAGAGCTCTGAGTGAGGAGATGCAGGCTGAGTTGTGCCTGTGGGCAATGCAAAGGCCGTGGCAGAGCTGGGGGTGCCAAACTGCCCAGCCTGGCAGGAGCAGTGTCTGCCAGAGTCCCAGCATCCCAAGGCTGCTGTGCTCCATCCCAGCATGGCTTTCACTGTGTACATTTCATATGTACAGCCCCTGCAGATGAAGAGGAAACTGCTGTCCCCACCTCAGTGCTTCTCTTCGTGTGCCTGTTCAAGGTGCTGCAGCTCACAGAGGCAGAGCCCACGAAGAGCTCAGCTGCAGCAGGGTTTCTTCCACCACACAGTTGTATTCAGATATTTTTGGCAGTTCTGCCTAGCAAAAGTGAGAAAACCCCATGAATTAACTAACTAGCTGTTCCACTAAAACATGACATTGCGCTCTTAGTCAAGTGTGCACAAAGCTGTCTGGCCCATGGTCCCAAGCATGAGAGAAACCAAATGGCAGGGCAGCAAGATGTTCCCTGGGTGAGCAGCTCCAAAGCCATTCTTTCAAGGTCCAATTTTCCCTCCCAGCCAGTTCATTTATGTACCTACCCACCTGGACTACCTTTGATTCCACTGTCAGCTCACACACCACGTTATCCTGGCTCTGAGCAGTTTGATTTGCTTTCCTGTCGTGCTTAATTGACAAGAATGCTGTTTTTACCCAGCCTTGCCAAGAACTACCAGACATGCAGAGTCAAAACAGCTTTCCTTCCTCCACAGCTTCATCAGTTACGTGTGTCAAAGCAACTTTATTACTCCAGCTAAACACAGCACCATCCTAGTGAGGTGGTGGAAAGCTTCCTTACTCACTGCTTAACAAACAGCAAGTATACTCAATGTCTCTCAAGGGTAAATCACCCCCAGGTTACTCAGCTTCTCCTCTGTAGAGGATTCCAACTCGCAGGAATCTCGCTATGTCTTTTCAAACCCTCGCTCTGTTCTCAACAGGTTTAATAAAACTACTAAATCTTTCTCATGTAGGCATTGAAATACATTGAAATACGTAGAAATACATAGAAATACATTGAAATCCAGGCACAGGGCTGCAAGTTCTCCTGGAGTTTGTGTGAGCTGAGCTAAGGACTCATCTTTCCTTCCAAGTTCTTCATCCTTCTGTGAACACAAGGGTTTGGAGTAGCCAGGCTGGGAGAGAACCGTTCCATCCACACTCCTTGAGCAGGCCTGCTGCAGAGCCAAGCAGCTTCCCTCTCTTAGGTGCCTCCTTGGCTGCAGTTCTGCACTTCCCTAAATCCTCAGGAACACAATCAAACAGTCTGGGTGAGAAACATGTTAATGGGGTCTTTAAGAAATGAGAGTTGAAATTGTAATTTTAAAGCATTTTCCTGAATAGCCCACAAAGTGTGTGGCTTGCAGTCCATAAAACACCCTCTTGATAGCACTCTGGTCATTCAGTTTTTATTACTGTATTGTTTGTGCTTGAATAATGAAATGTTGAGTCTGTTTTCATTAGACACATCTAGATTTTCAGAGCTATGTAAGAAAATCCTTCAGTCTAACTTCTGATTGCTTGCTATCAAGCTACACCATTTATTCAGTCATTATTTTGCACTCCAAAAGGTACTGGGTTTTTAGGCTATTATTATTATTCTGATTTCTTTAAGGAGCAGCTAGGTGAAATTTATTCTTGATTCTTTGGTCCAACTGACTGTAGACTTTGGCTTTCAGTTGAGTTTTTTCCTTCCTCCCCCAAATGCAAACCACCAAAGTACCCAGCACTTTGTTAAAGACTGAAAGCAAAAGTATAACCAGATTTCTCTCTGGTAAAAATGTTACAGATGCAGGTATAATCAGTCCTAGCTTTCCCTGTATTCTGGTAGCAGAGATTTATTCTGCCTAGCACACCAGGCAACTCTGGAATGCCTGAAGATCTGGATTTCTGACTCAGTCCATGAGTCTAGACTTTGTACCCAGATTTTTTTTTCCTCTCTTAAGGGTTAGAATAAATCTTAGGTGCCTGTATAGTAAAACATTTTGAAACATAGACCCATTTAAATGGGATTCTAAGCTTCTTATGTGTAAGTACCTGTTTCAAAAATCAAATGATAGAATTTGATTTATAGAAATCCATACCAGGCATTAAAAAATGAGGTCACGTGAAGTACTCTGATATATAAAAGTGATTTTTTCAATAAAATATTTTTTATAGCACCTTTACTGTGGGCAGATGATTTGGGGATGGAACAAGTCCGGGTTATGTGTGCTTGAGAAATGCCTCTGGGAAGAAGGGAAGCAGGGATCTTCTCTCTGTACAGCTGTGCAGAGGTTACAGGTGTTGGGGACACAGTGTGTAGGAGTGAGCAGGACTATTCATACTTGCCTTATCCCTGAGGTATCCTGTTAAATTACTCAATATTCCTGTGGACTGACAACTCCACCCAAAGGGATGGGGGCATCCTCTGCTCATAAAAGACACATCATTCTGTGTTTTCTGCCATCTCACTGGCTCTGGCAGAGGTTTTCTCCTTGCTTGGGATGTCAGCTGGGTTAGACCTTCTTCTCTCTGGCTCCTCTGCAGGGACCAGCACACCCAGCACAGCATTTCTGCTTGTGCTCCACAGCCTAAGCACCATAACCACTCACTCCTGAAGTACCCTCTGGCTCTGTACCATAGTCCTGTGAGAATATCTGCCGGTCCAGATGCTCTGCAGGTGATAATTTAATGGAAGTGATGTGCAAGGCACCTTTGGACAGCTCAGTAAGCACAGGAGAGGTGTTGAACTGCGCTGCCAGGAGCCAGGGGTTGAGAGCAATCTGTGAGGGCAGGCACTACAGAGGATAGTTTGGTGAGAAATGCCACAAGTAACCAAGGTGGTCTGAAGGTTGAAGGGGCAAATCTATTTGTCCCATCTTCTTCACTGCTGTATTCCAGGATGTGAATTCGAGCTGCAGCCACAGGAGGTTCTGGCTGCCTGCTCTCCCTGCAGGCAGCCCAACCAACAGGTGACAGCCAAACCAGGGTGTGCACCTGATCAGCAGCAGTGCTACCTCCTCAGGGCTCTGCACTTCCCTGGGGCTTGTACAGGCAGCTTTTGCCCAGGTTTCAGATTAGGGGGGAGTAGCCTCCAGATCTGACCTTCTTAAAGTTAAGAAATAATCAAACAAAACTGAATGAGAAAGCAGCTGGAAGAGCCAGCAGTGTTATTAACCTGCAGTGTCAGGTTATTTGTCTTTGCCATCCTATACACAATCTGCAGGCAGAATGAGAGGATGTTTGAGGCAGATCTGATTCCTTCATGCTTTGATCAATGTGCCTGTGGATTTCTGAGTTATTTTCTCACTTGGGCAATCTCGATAAAGAACAGAGAGCAGGAGGCTCAGAGGGCAGCAGGTCAATGGCCAGCATATTTCTGTGGAGAGTTCTGATCCTACACTGATTTTCCTCAGATGAAGTACTGTCACCATAGCAATGTTTTCTGCTTGCCATAGCTGCATGGGAGTATTAACTTCTTTGGGTGCCACTGATAGGAATTTCCTAAGTGTGTGGGCATAGGTTGGGTGCTCCAAGCAGAAAAGTAATCTAAATCACAGCTTGCTTTCTTGTAGTTGAGAGCAGCAACATAAATCTTTACTTGGAATACATCCATGTAATTACACAGGTGACTTGAGGAGTCCCCACTGAAGGGTCATGATTAAATCATTTTTATCCTAAATTTGTTGTGATTTTATTCTAGAAGGCAGGAGGGAGAAACCCAAATACTTGAAATAAAACTCTTCATAAAATTAAAAAAAAAAAAGAAAAAGAAAATATTTCTTTAATTTCAGTGCTTCTTAGGGTTTGCCTGCCCCTGTAGGGTTATGCCAGCCACAGAAAATTAAGTTTTCACTGTGCTTTGGCCATCTAAACTGAATGATCTCTACAGAGCATTTCAATTCAGATTAATTAATCTAAACGTGTCAGATGTTTCTTTAACATTAACCCCTAGCTAAATGTTTCAAAACATTAACATCAGTAACAGATGGAGAAGTCAAGGACAAACAAATTGCATTTCTTTTTGCCGTGGCTGTGGAGTTTGAGGTGTCAGCTGGAGCACTGAAATGTGGGGTCTCAAAATTAAATGTCAAACACCACAGCTTTGTAGAACAGTCATGCAAAAGCCAAATTTTGCCCAGCCTTACATGAGATAT
The DNA here is from genome assembly GCF_051311805.1 of Agelaius phoeniceus. NCBI lineage: Eukaryota > Metazoa > Chordata > Aves > Passeriformes > Icteridae > Agelaius > Agelaius phoeniceus. Next base: position 104,087,559 of record NC_135267.1, on the reverse strand, counting down.
GGTCCAGCATCTCAGAAGCCAGGGGAGATTTTTATACTGACTTACCAGGTGCTGGTTCAGGTTCAAAATAAAGACCAGCTGGAGTTTGTAGTCATGGATTCTCCCTTTTTGCATCTATCTTGGGTCACTGAAGGAGCAATGCCTGCTTGGTGAGCAGGTACCTCCTGCTTAGCAGAACATTCCATTTGGTCTTTGGTGACAGTCCTGCAGATACCTCTATTTTATTTCCCTGTGCATTTGCAGGAGCTTGTAGCTGTGGTTGCAGAGCAGACTCTGGTGTGCCCAAGCACCCTCTGACAGCTCTCCATCCCCTGAGGCTCCAGCCAGTCCGTCTCCATTACCAAGCAACCTCCCTGTGAGCCAGGGATGGTGCCTGTGGTAGCTGAGAGGGATCATAATTACTGGGCTTATCAGCTGCCCTGTTTGCTGCAGGCTCATAAAGCCAAATCCTGCTTGAAGCTCTGTGGCCTGGTTCCCATGGAGCCCTGCCATCCCTGGAGCCTTCCCCACTTTGTTCTCCTGGGGATATTCCCCCTTTCCTTCTCATAGTGCTTATCCACTGCTGCTGCTCACCTGCCTTTCCCAGCCTGAGCTTCTCCACCTTCTCCTGCCCTCCTCCAATTAGTATGCCCTTCTCTGCTGCTGATTTGTTTGCTTGATTAACTTTCAGATATTTGTTTGCTGACTTTACAGTCTTTCACGTTAGGACTACCAAAGTCAGAAGTAAAGCTTTACAGCTTCTCCCTGTTCCTCATCACCCTCATCTCCTTTCCCTAGTGTTAATCCTGCTATTGACCCTCATTTCTTTCTTGGTTTGTTTCCTCCTTCTCTCATTGTCTTCAGTTTGACACAGATCATATGCACGTCATAATTTTTTCTCACTTGTACCACAGGGTCATCTTTGCCAGTACAGTGTCTTGTTTTTATGCAAGCTTTAATTGCTCTTCATCGTGGAGAGAAGAGGAAAACAATTACAAGGTAGTTCTGTTGACAATTAACTTCGTGTAACATTACCTGCTGCTGGCAGTGTGCTGGAAAATACAATTGTCATTTCTTCATTTTAATGAATGCAGGATTACCTTATCTTTAAAGCTGTTAAGTCAAAGAGAATTTTGCCTCTTGCCATAGTGGCATCAGGGTTAGAGCAACAGAAAAACAGCTCAGAACATTTCATATGCAATTTTTAGACTGAAACAGCTTGGTATTATTGAAAACTTAGCCTTTGGCCATGATCTGAATAAGCCTTGCTTACCTATATCAAAAGAGACAGTTTTTGTAGTGTGTCAGCACCAAGTGCTTATCTCAGGGCATTTTGGGAAAAGATGTTTAAGGTCTAAAATTAGGGTTCATGCTGGTGAACATTTGAAATGTGAAAAGTCCTCCTGAGCACAATAAATATTTGAAGTGACAATAAAAACCTTTTGTGAATAAAAACACTCTAGTAACAAACAGAGCTATAATCCAAGGGGCAATTGCATAGCAATCCAGACAAATAAAATACCTCCTCAATAGCCTATTTCTGCTGAAGTCAATAGCAGACCAGTCTGCAGAGCTTTAGGAAATCCTGCCTTAGGTGCTTTATTGGCACACCAGGTTTATAAAACAAATGCACTTGTTCTTACCATGTAAAATACATCCCCCTGAGCTCAGTGGGTCTGTTGATGGCACTGGCTGGTACACCTAGACATGGGAAGGTTTCAGTACAATCTTTCCTGAATCAAATGAGAAGTAGAATGAAAATTAAATCTAATTGCATTAGACAAAGCAAAGCATTAGCAGCCTTTACAAGTAATTAAAGCTTTGGAGTGGAATAAGATAAGAAATTGAATGGTTTGATGTTAACATACAGGATTAGTTATTGTGGGTGAGCACTGCTATTGCTCATGCTTAAAATTCCATAATAAGTGCATGAAAGAGGCAGAAATACCTTGAAAAGAGTTGTAGCCCCACAGCAAGTCCTCACTGGATTTGAACCTTTCTGAGCTTGTTCCACTGCAGCTTCTTCCCCTTTAGAAATTATTTGCCAAATGTTTCCCAATCATTCTCGAGTCTTACACAGGCAAATTTAATCACGGCAGAAGCTGCAGCTAGAAGAAATTTGTCCATGCAAGAGCTGAGTGAGGAACTAATTCAGTAAATTTCAGTTAAAGCCAGATAAAATGCCTTTGGTTATTCATCATTATATATTCTGTCATCTTGTTGCTCAGCCTGAGAATTGTGGAAGCAATATATTTCTCTCCTGAGGTCAAACAAAAAACACATTCATGCTCAATGTGCATGGAGTCAGGTCTGCTTTAAGCCTGATGGAAATAGGAGGGAGTGACAGCAGTGTAAAGGTCTTAAACCCAAGTTGTGATTTTCACAAGGGAGGCAGAAACAAGCTGTTTGATATGATGATTTGTTAGTTTATAAAAGCTGCTACTGGCAGAGCTGTGAGGACCAGGAAAATCCCAGATAAAATATGAGCTCAAAATTGTCTTGGTAGTGTGGTGGAGTTGTTCGGTACCATTAAATTTAAAAATAGTCAAGGGAAATGCATACTAAGGAAGGAAGAGTTAAATGAAGAAGTAGAAAATGGGAAATAACTGGTTAGTCAGCAGTTCTGTCACCCTCTATTTCTGTTACAGTAACTTAAAATCAGGTCTTTCTGCCTTCATGAATGGATTGGAAGAGCTGCCTGAGCAGAAAGATGCTTGAGAATTTGCTCTTTGCTTTTAGCTGAAGCTTGTTAAAATAAGGGACCCATGAAGGTATATTTAAACCATTAAGAAGCCCAGGTAGGTTTATCGGAGTTTTTTTCATTAAATTGTAACTGTGGAAGTTTGTACAGAGATTTGAAAACAACCAAACAAACAAAAAACAGGCCTAACAGTGGAAAGGATGTTTTCATGTTTAGGGCCTTTTTATCCCTTGGGTACATCTTTAAAGCCAAACTCTTTGTAAAGCAGAATAGCTGAGACAACTATGAAGAAACAGATGTTCTCTGAACACCTACCTACACAATCACCAGTGGCAGAAGAAAAAATATGCCACAAGTCTGTTGTTTAATCCAGTCAAAAGATAAGCCAACAGTATAACCATGGAACAGAACCTTTCCCATCTGCAAGGCTCAGAAAGCCCACGAGTGGCATCTTCTATCAGATTTCTTATGCTGGGAAATATGACATAGATCACTTGTGAAATCTAGATAATGCTGCTTCTTAGCCTGAAAGGAGAAGTATTGTCAGATGTACTGGCACTGAAGTGACAGTACATGTGCAAGTATTCTTTAGAAGCCAATAATATCTCAAGAATATAACAAAATCTGGATGCCATTATTCTTTTTCACTTGGAGTTCAGAAAAAAAATTTAAAAGGCTCAACCTTGGGTGTACATAGACATCTGAAATGCAACTGCAAGTTTCAATAAACATCAAAAGCATGTGTGAATGCTAATGTTTCAAATGACAGGGCATAAGCTTTTTTCTGTTAGGGTGTTGCTTAGAGACACAATCATCCACACAAAAAAACATTCTCAAAAATACATAGGGAAATAAGAATGGAAGCAGCTTTAAAGGATGAGAAATTATGATTGCAACAGAAATCTACTTTTGGAACAATATTCACCTAGAATCATCAGCTGCATGAAGACTGTAGGAAGGTCAGAGGAGGTGGCAGAGAATTGCTTCAGAGATGGGATAGATCTTAAGAGCAAGAAGGAATTGGTGATTCTTGGGGTCCATGAGCTCCACTGTTGTGTATATCCATGGTTACTGAGCCACACTTCATCTATTTCCTGGTTACCATGCTTTTGTTTTCTGTGTGTTTTTTAAAGCAGTTACTCTAAATGCAGGGGTGTTTCCTGTGTCTGGTGGTGTTGCAGAAACCCCTGTCTGGTATTTTCAGGGTCCCCAGGATGAAGGAGGAATTGATGAATCTGAGTCCATGTTCCTAGAAGGCTAATTTATTATTCTATGATATTATATTATATTAAAGAATACTAAACTAAAACTTTACTAAAGAATAGAGAAAGGACACAGACAGAATGTTACAAAGAATAATAATGAAAACTGGTGACTCCTTCCAGAGTCCTGACACAGCCTGACCATGATTAGTCATTGTAAAAACAATTCACATGAAACCAATGAAACAATCACCTGTTGGTAAACAATCTCCAAACACATTCCAAAGCAGCAAAACACAGGAGAAGCAGGTCAGATAATTATTGTTTTCATTTTTCTCTGAGGCTTCTCAGCTTCCCAGGAGAAGAAATCCTGGCAAAGGGATTTTTCCAGAAAACATGACAGTGACACCCCTGTGCTTTAGGTGATTCTGGGCAGTGCAGTGAGCCAAGGCAGATGCTTGTTCACACAGCCTGGATCATGAGCAGGGGTTTGATGCCCTCCCTGACACCTGCTAATGTGACAGTGTGAAGACCCTGAGCCTGTAGTGCAAAGGAGAGGGGTTTTCTCACAGTGATACAACTTTGTCAAACAACTGTGGAGCATGTGGGATATATTTTTCTGTTATTATCACCACCACCATTTCAGAGAAGATTATAGCAAAATGGTTTTCCCCAGCTGTTAGGATAAGAAAAGAAAACAAGCCAGAGACAGGACCCTGCAATCATCAGAGTGGAGGCAGCCACAGGAAGCAGCTCTGGGCTGGTTTAGATCAATGTACAAGGAGACAGGCTGCCACCAAAGGGAAGAACATCCTGCTCTCATCTCCTTTTTCTGGAAGTCCTCCTTTGTGAGGTGGTTTAGGACTAATTTAAGCAACACCAGCCCATATTCTTTCTGTTTTAACAAGCCATTAGGGTGCTTTGGCTGTGCCAAGGGGGCAGGATAACTGACAAACTGGAGGACATTTAGCGGCATCTTGCTGAAGATTCGTCCAAGAAAGGCAGCATAAAATGAAGAAAATAATTTCAGTCTTGATTTTTATGATTGTAAACCATAGACTGGCCCCAAGAGTTTAGCAGACAAGAAGATTCTATTATTTATAAGAACAATAAAACCTTCAGTATTGAAAGAAAGTTTATGGACAACATGTTAATAAAGAAGGGAGATTGTCACGCCACAGGACACATCCATCCCTTTAAAGTCAATTCAGCAAGAATAGTGCCAGCTTTTAGGTCTTGACTTTCTTTTTCTTTGTGTAATTTGAATTCCTGCTCCTGATTTTCATCCTTCTCTGATCTTTATTCTCCACCATCTCCTTTTAGGGGAGGCTCCCTGTCCCTCATTCAAAACCATCTTCTGTCGCAGTAGGATTAGGCAGAAAACTGAACATAAGCTTGCCAAAGATTTTGAGTCTCAAGCCTGTGACTCTCCCCATGTATTCCCTCTTCAGGGGGGCCTGCTTAGCAGGACCTTGGGCCAGAGCTGCTGCTCAGCTGGCAACACTGATGGCTTGGCACAAGTCAGTCCCCATTTGCTTGTACAAGGTGTATAAAGAGCAGCTGGCCCCAGCCAGGGAAGCATAAAACTGCTTTAGAGACACTTCTGCTTCTTCCTTGGCTTGGTTCTGTGCCAAAGCAGCTCCAGCAGACCTCCTTCTGTATTTATTGGGTTTTGTCTTCAGGATAATGGCATCTATAGTGAGCAAGGGTGGGCTTGTTTGGTTGGTCTTTGATGTGCACTTCCTTTGCAGGCTGTACACAGCAAGGGCAACCTGCAGTTCAGCTGAGGAAAAAAGCTTTCCTACTTCTGCTGAGTGAACAGAGCAGGAGTACTGCTGCTGGTGCTGAAGCTGAAGCCCCAGTGTTTATCTTTTTAAGGGCCATGTATCACTCAAACATACAAAAGTTAGGCCACTTGAGCTGATTACTGTGCCTGCTAAGTACCCACTAGAGACTGAAGATCTTTCTTGGAAAGCTCAGCTAGAAGATGTCAGCTTAGAAAAACACCCTTGGGAAACCTGCTGCCAGGAGGAGAAGTTAAACATTCCTGAGCAGCCAGGTTTTGAGGAGGTTATTCCTCTCTCCTTCCCTGAGGTTTCTTTGGGATCACCCCCAGTGCCTTGGACCCCATCAAGGTGGCAACAGTTGAGGTTCCTGAGGTGAAACCTCACCCTTACTCCTCTCAGTCCAGCATATCCTTCACCCTAAATACATTGGCTGTTTCACACATGCCAACCTCTCCTCAGGTTTTGGGGTCCTCTCTTCACCCTCCTTACAATTCTATCATCTCTTGTTAAAACCAACATACATCAAAGAGGAATGAATGTGTGGCCATGACCTTTTAGCCTGTGGTTTAAAGCATGGCCAGCACAGGAGTGCCAAGGGTGATTGATTCTGGTGTTCACTAAGGCATCACAGCACTTTGGATAACCAATAACCTGATCACTGTTGTGTGTAAATAGAATAAAACTGGTACTGTAGAAAGCCTCTAATGGTCACCTGCAGCTCTTTGCAACTCCTTCAAGTTCAATTAATCATCTCCTGGCTCTGTTCTGCCAGCGTGGCTCCCTTTGAGTAGCAGTTGTCTCAAACAACTGATTGATGTTTTTCAGGTGGAAATGAAACAAGGAGCACCAGCAGAGGCTACATTTTAACTACATTCATTGGGCTCATCATGGTGCTCTTTCTTGGATGAATGGATAGAGAGAATGATTATGGAAGTCAGTCCTTATTTGCATGGTCACTCAGTATTTTCTCCATGGAAAATCTGCCCCAGTACATGGGTAACCAAGGACTGCAAGCTTGTGTATGATACAGGTTAGGCCAGCCCTAAAAACTGCAGTTGTATCTCATTTATTCAGAAATAGCACAGGTCCAGCTTAAGGGATCTTAATTCACACAGTGCTGCACACACCACTGCTGTTCAGGAGGTGTTTGCAGATAGTAATCTAAATAAGATCAAGTGGGATTTTACAGCATCTTCTATATTAAAGGCTTTGCAATAAAAAAGCTCTAAAATAATTTACTGTTTGAGCCCAGAGAGGGGTATTTTAGTAAAGCAGGTTGAGAAAGATATTAAAGGGAAAGTAAGTCTTTCATTTGTAGTCGGGAAATGCAGAAGTTGGAAGAATTGACTCGTTGTATTCCCGCTCCTTGGGTAAAAGCTCTGGATGCAGCAGTTTTGTCAGCTCTGAGCTGTGACCCTGTATCCAAGGCAACAGTTTCTGGATGTTGGGTGGTAAGGAGCTAGAGAATAAATGAGAGGCAGTTGTGGAATATACAGGTGTGATTCTCAGGGGAAATAATGATGAAATGCTAACAGGTGGGAAAGGGTGGAAGGAAGCACCAGAACCCAAACATGGAATTCAGAGCAGGATGTTTGTTCCTATATATGTGTATACTGTGGTTTATGTGTCAGTCCAGACCAGCTAGGACTATTGGAGAGCTATGAAGTAAAGCAAGTGTGAAAAAGACAGGAAGCAGGAAAACATGAGAATTGGTAGCTCTTTGTTTCTCTGTGTTCTGTAACCACCATCTCTTAGCCTTTATGTTACAAAAACTTCTTTCCCTCTGGAAGCAGCATTCTGGTTATAGTTGTTTCTGTTGTCTCTGAGGAGCCATTTGTTTAAAAAGTTACTTTCAACCATTTTAAGTTTCTTTTGATTTCCTTAAATATAACTACATGGTTGTTATATAGTAGTATAGAGGTGATGTGCTCTGATGATCTAAGTGCTGTTTCACTCTGGGATTTCAAATGACTGCTCCAGCATGCTGACCTCCTGTGTGAGTGAAGTCCTGTGGCTTATAAAAAGAACTAGGATGGCTGGAAGGGACAGGGACACATTATGCCCTTTCTTGTGCTGTTTTCTGTGACTTCCTTGTGTTCAGTTTTTGAAGTGACCAAAACTTTATTGCATCTCTGAGTAAAAACATCCTTTACTGCAAAACTGTCACCCCCTTTAATCTCAAAATGTAGTAAGACAAGGCAATTGCCAAAGTAATTTGACTGAGAGAAGAGCTCACAAGTACTAAAGCTGCTATTCCTCTCTGTCTTCTGGCATCAACCATCTTTTACTCATAAGAAAGTGGGTAAAAGAAAAGAAAGCAAGAGCAACAGGAAGCATATGTCACAAGTTTGTCCATCTGTTCTACCTCTTGAATCCATCCCCAGCTTAAGTAATTTAAAGCTCCAGATGAGCAGAATTGTAACCACAAACCTGTTATGCAAGTCAGGATGAGGGTCTCATTAAATGCCAGCACTTAACCATGAGAGACTGCTGAAGAGGGTTTTTATCAGCTCATCTCTGCTAATTCTCTTTGGGAAGGAGAAATATCAGCCAGCTGAAATTAATGCTGCACTAGAGCTTGTATCTGAGCTGGTGGGACAGAATTGGCCTGAGGGAGGTTCAGATATTGCATCTGAGCCACACAAGGTCAACCCCAAGGCACCTGTGAGATGTGTCTCAGGGCCATGAAAAGCACAAAGCCCTGTTGTGCTTTTTCCCTGTACTGTGTTGGACTCATAGGCAGTTCTTGATGAGTTTGCTTCATCCAGGCATTGGGTGTTCTTAGCCTTGGGCAGGGGCTGAGCTCAGGGATGAGGGTCAGAACATACCAGGACCAACTCCTCGTGCTGGGGGTGACACCAAGGGACAAACACAGCTGGCAGAGGAAGACCCTGCATGAAGAGCCCGTGCCTGCTTCCCTCAGCCAGCTGTGACCTAAGGGATGTGTTTTAGTGGTGGCCTGGCAGTGCTGGGGTAGCAGCTGGACTCAATGGTCTTAAAGGTCTTTTCCAACCTAAATGACTCACTGTTTGCCTAGCCTCATTTTTTGCCTGTTTTATGTATTTCTTAGCATTCTCATTGCTGTGATGGGCCCTTTCACCTTGCCTAGCTACATACTGAATTTTGGAAGCATTTTGCTTCAGAAAATCTTGATGAAACAAACAGCATCAAAAATATAAAACTTCATCACCTCTCTTGAATGATCACCAGAAAATAGTAAGAGGCTTCAGCACATTTACAGCTTGATCCAAACTGTTGCTATCTCCTTTTTTTTTGCTAATTAATAAATGTGTCTAGCCATATGTGTGACAATAAACCCGTTTATTTTGATGGTGATGTTCACATGCTTGCTGTGAAGCACATGTTTAAGTGCTTTGCTGACAAGGCACAGGCAAACAGATGCCTTCTCCATAACAAGTTGGCTGTGTATCCCTAGCTGGCAACCACAACAGGCTCCCCAGCTCCTTCTGAGGACCAGGCACTTTTGGATATGCATCATCAAATGAGAGGAGTCCTGCTAGCAGCCAGCCCAATCCAGAGAACAGGTCCATCCCACAGAGAAGAAGGAACTGAGAACTTCCCAGAGCCCATGGGAGGCTTTGTGAGGTCTGCTCTCAAAGGTGGTCTTGCTAACACTGCAAAGTGGAGAGAAGACAGTGGGTCCAGAAAGCAATATGTTATGACCTCTTTGGTAATATTTTCTGGTAATACTGGGCAAGTTTTTCACTGACTCTTACACAAAATACTCTTTTTACAGTGATGTTTTTGATCATAAAGTCAGAGAATGGTTTGGCTTGGAAGGGAGTTGAAAGGTTATCTGTTCACATGGGCAGGGACACCTTTCACTAGATCAAGTTACTCAGATTGTGAGGTATGGGCTGACTTGCTGGCACACAGCTGTTTCTGAGCCTGCCAGAGTAGGACCATCTCTTCCCTCATTCATCTTCACGTCACTGAAAAGATACATCTGAGTTTACTTGTCATGAGCATTTACATTCTTCTGTCAACCAGTGGGAAATTCTCTATCAACACAGTAGGAAGGGAGCACAGATAAACTAGCCAGAAAAATTCAGCCATTGCAAAAATAGATCAAGAGACTTCAAGCAGCAATCTCAACTCATTTTATATAGGCAATATTATCTTGTTGCTGTTTATAAAGGTGTGTTACGGTAATAAACTGGATTTAATTATTCCTTTATGCTCTGTAATGATTTCATTATGCTCTATGCTTTTCCTTCACAGACTTCTGTTTATATAGTCTGGTGTTGATATTTACCTCCTTGAAGATATTACTTGCTGGGTATTTTGGTTGAACAGTATAGCAATGAAATTTTGGAATGTGGATTTTTCACAAAACTTTAATTTAGATTAGATGTGGTTATTTATTCATGGGACATAAGCAGTCACCTCAATCCTGTCAATGTTTTTTGCCTGAGTCACCAAGTGTTTTTACAGGGAAGAATAGCAGAAAAAAGCCAATACCTGCAGAACTGAGTTTCAGAAGACTCTTCTTGAGATAGGATGTGAAATGTAGGTAATCTTTTTCATAAGATAACTGGTATCAGCAAATGACATGGAGTAAACTTTCTGTATTTATTTGCATGCAAATTTAAGTTCATTTTGCTGTTATTTAACCATCTGTTAGCTACAAGGCATTAGTGCTTACTTATAAAACTTTGTGTATGAGTAATGTTATAATAAGTAATATTACAATAAGTAATTCATACAAAGAGGAGTTGCATTAATATTGTTGCTGGATCTTTCCAGAGTTTGTATACTCTGATTTTTCTGTTCAACTGTGCAGAAGTGTTTTTCCCTGCTGTAATTATCCATGTGCAAGTTCCCAGTGCCCCCAGTCTGCCAGGCAGCTCTGTGACGTGATGGCTTTTCCTTTCCTTCTGTGATGATACCAGGTGGGCTAGTCACAGCTGGGATTTGGAAAAGACTTAAAAGTGCTGTTATTTTTAAAACAGTATTCAATATTTGGGAGGTGGTTGTTTTTTTTTTCCTGTTATACAACCTGAAAACTTCCATCTTCTCAGTGGGAATGGTATAATCAGACCCCTATAACAAAAATGTTACACTGGGTTACAGCTTGTGAGCAGAGAGTGTAAATTTTCCATCAGGTCGTGATGGCTGACACATGTGGGAGCAGGGAAATGGCCTCTTCACTCATCCCACCTTGAAAAGGTTTGGGCTCAGTGAGTCTTCCACCTGCATTTCGAGCGATGTTGCTCTGTTAATACAGATATTAATCCTTTCATCTTGCAAGGATTTTTTTGCTCACTTTTGAGTTTTAGTCATCTTGTTGAACTTTTGGTGCCTTCTTCCTTCTTTACCAAACTCGGTTTTGTGTTGGCCTAAGCTGACTTAGCACTCCTTTTGTCCAGTGAGATGGGAGCCTTGTTAAGGTACATATATCACGAGCTTACCACAAAAACATGTGTGATTAATGTTGCCTGTTTATCTCCACACTGTAGGTTTTGGAATGACCACACCAGCAACCGTGGCTGGAAAAGTGTTCCTCATCGTTTATGGCCTTTTTGGCTGTGCCGGGACCATCCTCTTCTTCAACCTCTTCCTGGAGCGCATCATCTCCCTGCTGGCATTCATCATGAAGGCGTGCTACGAGAGGCAGCTGCGAAGGAGTGGTCTCCTACCTCCCAACTTCCGAAAGGGGCCGGCCGTGTCCGGGGTGGGCAGCCTCGTGGGCTGGAAGCCGTCCGTTTATCATGTGATGCTGATCCTGGGAATTTTTGCTATCGCCCTTTCCTGCTGCGCCTCGGCCATGTACACGGCAGTGGAAGGATGGAACTACGTTGACTCCTTGTATTATTGCTTTGTCACCTTCAGCACCATCGGCTTTGGAGATTTGGTAAGCAACCAAAACGCTGTGTACCAGCATCAGGGATTATACAGATTCGGGAACTTCATGTTTATATTAATGGGAGTATGTTGCATATACTCCCTTTTTAATGTCATCTCGATCGTAATCAAACAAATTTTGAACTGGGTGTTGAAAAAATTCGAATGCAGATGTTGCCCAAAGTGCCATAAATCCAGTACCCGCCTCAGCCGTCGCAACGCCATCACCCCGGGGGCCCGCCTGCGCCGCCACAACGTGGCCAGGGACGCCGACGGGCAGTACGACAGCGACACCGAGGGCAGGCGGCTCTCTGGGGAGATGATCTCCATGAGGGAGCTCACGGCGTCCAGCAAAGTCTCCCTGGCCATCCTGCAGAAGCAGCTGTCCGAGACGGCCAACGGGTACCCGAGGAATGTCTGTATCAACACGAGACAGAACGGTTTCTCGGCGGGGGTGGGGGCTCTGGCCATCATGAACAACCGCTTGGCAGAAACAAGTGATTCTAGGTAGAGCTTTTGGAATTCCGTTTGTTTCTTAAAATAAAAATGAAATGGTGGTTAGGGTGGAGGTGCCACTGTAAGCTACTGGAAAGTTTTACATTTCAGAGACAGCCTTGGTATTCATTGGGTGTTCAGCATTTTACTTTCTGGGGGTTTTATAAGTTTTCTCTAATATGCAGTGAGATCTTAACCATTATGTTATAGTTTTCCCCTAAGGGGGTTTTTAATGAGACTTGGATGTCTTTGATGCAGAATCTGGTGCAATTACAGGAGGATGGTATGCATGGCTAGGATGGTGTCAAAACCAATATGTTCTTCTTCAGAACAGCGCCTGAACCCAAACTGTGTTAAAAGGCATAAAACGGGCAAGTTGCACTCCAGATTCAAACATGGGGTTGGTAAGTTTTGTCTAACCAGTATCTCCCAGTTTGCTGAAGTCTGGATCTGGTCCTGAGCCTCAATGCTCTTCAGCAATTCCTCGTAGCAGGCCTTTGTATGACATACACGTAGGTGGCTGTTGTCACACCAGCTTTAGGGTGGCTGTGCTTCACCTCAGTAATCCCACTGGCTTCAGTGGCAGAGGATGGAATGGGCTGAACTCCCCTCCTACAAATGATGGGATTTAGCCAGGCTTGTCTGAAAGACCACCTGCCACCTAACTCTTAAAAGCCAGGGGATTATCAAGGACCATGTTAAAGTGTGCAGAACTGTTCCTACGTGCTGAATAACAGAAAACAGGCAGTTGTCATCTTCAGAACTGACTTTGTTTAATGCAAGAGAAGCCCATATGCACCTCTGGTGTCAAATGTTTGACATCTCAAAAATGCTTACTTCCTTAGTTTCTCGTTGAAATGAGTTACTAAAATGAATGTAGGCTCTCTTGTTGTCATAAATTTGCATCTTCTGCAGTGTTGTTGCAGAGATTCATGCAAATCATCTCCTTACAATTCTCTGAGGGCCCCAATCCTGTACTTGTTTCCCAGAAATCTGACTGTGCAGGTTGTACAGAAGAAGGGCATTGCTTTGGAGTTCCCCCAGAAGCTGGCTTCCCTCAAAATGTTGATACCAAGTCATAAATTGGCCTTTGGCTGTTGCTGCTACCATCTTAAGCCATATTAAACCTGTGCTAGCCCAAACCTCTGAAGAGCCAAAAGCAAACCTGATCTAGAGTGTGTAGTTTAGCATGACAAGTGGGTGCAGAGGATTTGCTGCAAACCTCTTTCAAAAATGCATGCACAGCTCTGGATCATTTCTCTAAATTCTCTCTACTACACTGTGAAGATAATAAAAAAGGCTTCTGCTGATTCCAAGCAAGAAATAAGCTTATATTTTGAGAAGCCTTCTCTTAGAAACTTACTGGAAAATTGTAGGCAAGACCATGAGTAGTAGGTTGGTCACTGAATAAATTGAACAAGCTGATGAACAAAAAATAGGAATATTAGAAATGTTTGAAAATATTTCCATGAAATTTTATATAGATATTTTACTCTATTTACTTTGTTTTGTTTGGAGTTTGGAGTAGCCATAATTTTTGCTTTCTTTTAAATTTTTAGCAGTGAAAAATGTTTTGGAATTTACCCTTGGAAAAACAAATTTAAATTGGAGGTTTTGCACACCTGAGCCTGCCAGCTGAATTATGGTGGTGAATGTATCCTTTCTCCTGATGAAAAGAAATCAGAGCTGCAGATAAACCATCACACGTGGGTCTGTATCACTCTGTAAATGTCACAGCTTTTATCAAGATGTGTTTGGCCAGAAACAAGCAGTGATGATTGTAATGTGTTTCCAGCTGGCACAGACTCACACTTAAGATTCTGTGGTATGGTAGGGGCTGCACTCAAGAGGTAGGACCTTTCTTGGTGGCAGAGAGACTCCTCAAGGTCCATCTGTCTGAGTGCCTTCCTGTCTGTGCACTCCTCCTCTTTAAGGAGGCAGGAAGGGGTGCTTGGTGCTCCTTTTGAAGGCCACTGAAGGATAAATTTAGGCAGGATGTACAGGGACAGGTCACAGTCTGGAAAAAGCTCTGACTGCTGGAAGACCCAGTTCAGGCAGGTGCCTTCCAGAGATGCAAGGGAAACTGCACAGGCAGGGAACCAAAAGAATGAAAATTTGTTATTTCCCCTTGGGATTACCCCCATGGGTAAATCTCTTACTGTGATGATTTATGTGTTTGTTTATTAAAAGTGTGAATGGGACCCTGCTCTTTTTTTGCAGCCTAACCTCTCTTAGGGTTGTATTTTGGTGCATTTGTCATCATGGGCACTATTACTCATTAGAACTATTACATAAATCGGGGCAGACAGGCTCTGTCCCAAAGGACTTAGGAATTTGAACTGATAGGGCCCCAAGCCACAGCAGAATTACCTGTTTATTATTTTGCTCATAAAAGCATGCTCAAATGTATCAACATTCTGTGAGCTCAAGAACTCTCATTTTTATGGTAACAAATTTGCAAATTAAGGGGTTTTTTTTCAGTGAGTTGTTTTAAAGGATAAATATTATAACCATGATTAGAATCCTTTTTAAAATGTAAATTTGTGAATTGTTTTCAAGCTACTTATTCCAGCCTGGCAAATACAGAGAAGTAATACAAAATTGTACATACCTCCTCTGTACTTTTTCTGAGTCCAGGCAAAGGCAGACACACAGTGTGCTGTAACATGATTGAAATGTTTCCAAGTCTTTCTGGTGCCATCAGTCACAAGGGTGCTTTTGCAGGACCCTTTGCAGTTCCTATTAACTCCAGAGGAAGCTGGACCAGCTCCTAGAGCTGGGCATCTCAAGGAATTTGGGCATCAGATTGCTGCTCTGTTCACTTAGATCTAATGTTTACTTACACCCAAGGTCCTTGATAATCTCCATTCTGCTTCTCTCTAGCCTCAGAGGAAGTGCATGCCCAGTTATTTACCAGTGGCCCTGTTGCTTGCAGGTCTCATATCCCCAGATGCTGACATAAGTCAGCCTCTGGGACCACCAGGTCGTTTCCAAGTCCTGTAAAAATCCCCAAACCCATCTGGCTCAGCAAAGCTCAGTTTATAGGAGGGTCAGAGCACAGTTACTGACCTGGCTCTCACTGGGAAGCATCTGCTGAAGGGTGGCCTTACAGTTCCCTCATATTCAGTAGCAGAAGCATTTTTCAAGGATGCATGGAAACCAAGCTCCACATCTCTACTCTTCAGTCTGCCAGCCCTACCTGGGCACCCATCACCCCTGTGCATGAAAACATGAGCCAAAAGGACACAGGAGGTTTGAGATCAGTCTTTCCTAGTCAACTGTGCTCTTCCTTTTGCTTTTTTTTTTAATGACAACTCCTATTTGAACTTGCCAGGCTTGGGCACCTAACTCCTGTTTCATTGTTTGTGGATTCCCCAGGGCAGCCTGCTCCATTGGTGAATTACCCCCTAAACGTGCACCAGTTGCACCAAGTGCAATTCCTCCTGGTATTTCATTTTCACAGACAAAGCAGATACCAGCAATACCTGGACACAGACTGAAGCACAAGAAATCAGAAGGAAACGAGAGGAGCAGAGTGGGAAAGTGAAAGCACACTGCACTAGATTGCACTTTCTTTTCAGGTAACTTGGGAGCTGTATTACATTCTTGAAATGGGTTGGGTTTTTTTTTTTTCTTCAAATATAATTATGGGTAAACTTGAAACAGTACAGTTGAATTAGATTTTAAAAGTTCATCTTCCCTGGTACACTCCCCTCTGCACCACCCTGTAGAACAGCAGTAGTAACTCTTCACTGACACAGACCAAGACATCCCAGCTGCCTGCTGAGCCTACAGGCAGCACAGACCTGAGCTCAGACCCTGTCCCCCAGATTGGTCTTCTGCTGCCTGAGGCCAGGGAAGAGCATTCAGGAGCAGCAGAAGGCTGCAGGAATTAGGACTTCTCTGTGAGCTGGCCCCTAGTGAGAACAGCAATGGTGTGAGCTGCTTGGACAAAGGAGATCCCATGTTCACCCGGCACCTGCACCAACACCTTGCAGATGAAATTAAAATTTAGGTGAAAATTTGATGGGCAATAATGACCAAATTCAAGTGACACCTTCTCTTAACCCTGGAGGTCAGCACAGAGCAGTCACAAGGAATAATTTCTTGTGAAACCTGTAGCATTTGGCAAGTCATCCCATTGACCTCTTGGAGTCTGTCTTCCCTGTGTGTGTCTTGGACAAAGTTTGGAGTCACACCAAGATGTCATCTGGTTCTCATTGGTTTCTTCCCATCTGCAAACACTGTTCTCATTTTGAAAAAATTCAAATGGCTCTTGATTTGCTTGCAGTGCAGAGGATGTCCTCCAGACCACTGTAGATGTTCAGAGCAGTCCCAGCCACAGAGGGCAGTGTCTGAGGGACAGGGCTGTGCTTTGCCTCCCTGCAGAAGCAGTGCAGCAATGCATCCAAAGGCTCTTTAGGCAGTTCAGCCCTGATTGCAACCAGAATTACTGGTGGAAGGCAGGAATCCCACTTGAGCTCTCTGGGAGTGCCCTGTGCCATGCTCAGGCTACCCAGAAATGCCCCTGTTGGTGTAGTGCTGCTGTCCCAGCACAGCTTCAGCCATGGCCCTCAGTCTTTTCTCCTCCCCAGCTTTCTGTGGGTGAAAATTTGAGTATACTGTGACCATTTACCCATATTTCAGTCATGCCTTGCTGTTGAAAGACTTTAGCAGCAATGGAGGTCATACAGCCAGGCATGTGGGCTCAGTATAAACCTGATTGCGAGTGTGGGATGAATTTATGACTATATGGAAATTAGCTGTAGCAATGAGACCATTCTCACATTTTAGTACTTTTCTAGCCTTTAACTTGAAAAATATTCAGTGGCAAATCATTGCAGTGAATGTTCAGAGCTAATCTCAACAAAATCATACTTTGCTGATTGCTAGCCTAGCAAATCTGTGGGTATGGCTGCTGCTCTAATTGGATTACTAATGTGCCTTTGCAAACCAACACATGTCTGCAGTGTTACATTTAAATAATACAATAAATGCTGTGTTACATAATAAATTCAATTAGGAAAAATTACTACTTGACTCACACAGAATAAATAATGAAGGGTGCATTGCACATTGCACAATCAGTATGCAATTTTTGATCTTTTTTTTTTGTTGTTGTGAATATGTCCATATTTGAGCTCAAATTATGCTTTCATGAATGCTAGGAAAAGAGAAGCACTACATTCTGGAAAATAAAGGAAAGTATGGACAATTCCACTGAGCTTTGACACAAAGGCTATTCATGTTAGCACATACACAGTAAGTGGTTCATTATGCATTATAAATGCATTGTGTAGCAATGGCACTGAGGAAAGGAAACGACTTTAGTTTACATGGCCACAGTCTGAATGCAGCTACCAATAAACACACATACCTTTTTTCTTTCTCTCTTTGTCTGCTAAATGGGTAACATCCACCTTTAATTAAATTATCTCTTTAAACCCTCAAAAACAAAATGCAATTGCCCTACGTTATTCACAGGCAAAAAGAGGTCTAACATCAATTCCAAACTTTCAACTCTAAGGATCCAGAGTGGTGTAGTTCAGCTTTGAAGTGGGGCTGCACATATGCAGCCTTCAAATGTATTGTGTTTCATCCTTCCCTGGGAAAAAAAAAAAAGGGAGTAAATACAGATACAGTTTATTGCAGATTACCCAAAGAAGTCTGGTGATTTAGCATGAGGGGGGAAAAATACAGCAGGAGTGAAAAGCATGGGGAAAGGGAGGAGCTTAGAGGTGTTCTCCAGCAAATGCAGCAGAAAACCAAAGCGTTGCTTTGCATTTGCTCGTGTGTTTATTCCTCGTCACACAAGGCTGTGACACTGCCACCCCCCAGGGGGCTCCTGGGGCATCGTGGGCTCAGCCACCTCATCTGGAACGTGGAGAGAGGTCTTTTGTGAGAAATGCCTTTTCCTGTGGGAAAAGGGAGCACACAAGTCAGTTGCCCAGCTTTTACTGGGAAAGCAGCCGTGCTGGTCCCTGACAGTGATGGATCAGTGCTTTGGGTGTGTCAGAGGTGCAGACCCCCATGCCTCCAAGCCATCCTAGTCCCAGGGCTGTGTCACACCCAGCTGTGTCCCAGCCAGCTCCCAACCCCAGACTTGGCATGAGGATGTAGCTGGGTTTGAAAGTGTGTAACATCCCAACATCCTATCCTCAACATCCCAAGTGTTTTCAGGATCAGACTTTCAGCAGGTGATGCTTTTGCAAACCTAAGGAATACAAAGAAATCTCCATATTCCTTTTGTACTTTGCAGTCTGTAAGAGTACTTTTTAAAGCCAGTGAGTCAATGCAAGATTAATGCTTTTATAATAACATGCATAAACAACATGAAAAAATTACTGCTATTTCTGACAATGTGCAAATCAAACACCAGGTTTTCTCAATGCATATAATTTCCTATTCCATGCAAGTAAAATTATATCCAGGAAATTTTTGCTTGTAGTATCATCCATGGGCTGCACAGGCAGTGCAAGAATTTAGTTCCAGTTTTACTGTAAAACCTCAGTATCTGAAAGCACAACATCTAAAAAATGGTTTGGGGATTGTTTGTGGGGGGGTTTTGTGTGTGTAAACACTGTTTATTTACAAAAATAAAAATGCTATAATTCTACATATACAATCCCATTTTTAGTCCACTAGGATTCTACTTTGTTGGATACTCTCAGCAAAAATATTCATTCCAAATTTCCAGCCAATTTAAATTACTTGAGTTTCAAGATAACCTGTTGAAAAGTATTCCTGTTTATTTTGTTTCTGTTTGAAAGGGCACAGCTTGGTAGATATCTTTAGCTGAACTGGCTTTGCTATCTCCTACTACAAACCTCAAAATTTTACTTCTGGAGCTGATTCCCCTGGCTTTGGTATTTGCTCATTTCTGCATTGAATTCTAGAAGGATGACCAGTTCTGTGCTGTTTTCTGTTTGGTATGATTTTCCTTTTTGCACTGATTGCAAATAGCTGAAATATGAACACCAGCAAATATTCCCAGACCCACCAAAATTAGTCACTTTTCTGAGTGTTTTTCTTTTTTAAATTGTTTTGTAAAATCTAGAATCTGATTGTAAATTACGTCATGGCTGGAATTAGCAAGCTGAATATTTTTTCTACCAACAGAATTGCTTGACATGAATTCTGTGAAGGATGCCAATGATTCAGTTTCATGTAAGAGGACTTGCCTATTTCATTTGCTCATTCTATCTAATTAGTTTCAAATTCTTAAAGTCAGAAGTATGTAAGTCCCATTTGGAAAAAGCCCCATGCTGAACATTTGCTCCTGTGAATAGAGTTTTTAGAGGGATTGAAATGGAACCTGCCTGATTGCTGCAAACAGAATTGCATGTCTAAACCTTCAAAACCTGAATATTTGTACCTATTTGGCCATTGCAAACCAAGGGCATGCTAATGTAATTCCAATTCAAGCAAAGAAACATAAATCACAGGGCTCGACTGGCTGCTAACCACTTTTATCAAAAAGGCCACACAGCTACAGGGCCAAGGGTGATGGATGGGCTCTTGACACACAACAATGTTATTTTGGAGGTTGGTTTGGTGGCTGGGAGGTGGCACTGGGGTGGTTAAAGCAGTTTGGCTGGGTGGATCCAGGCAGTTCCCTTTGCTGAGCTGCAGGAGATGTTTGCCAGTACTAAAAGAGTAAAAAAGATAATGGATGTGGCATTGAGCCTCTCTTGAGAAGCACAGCAAAGTGCTGTAGCCTGTGCTAGGCTGTCCCTGGTTCTGGCCACCTTGGAACCCTTGGTTGTTCCTGAAACTGGAGTGTTTGGGACACTCCAGCTTGCTCTTTTCAGTGTCTCTGCACTGGCAAAGCAGCAATCCTACTGTGATGCTTCTCTCCTCATAAAACAGATAGAGAGATTTGTTCAGACATTCCATATGATGACAGCATATATAAATATTAAAAGATGAATCAATTACCGAGTCTGGCTATATTTGCTAAGAGATCTTTATCAGTGAAAACAAGAAAAATTGTCTTACCAGTACAGTGAATCAACAAAAGTAAGTGGTGTTCTGAACAGAAAGTAAGGTGCTAAAATATACAATTGGACCCCAAAGCTCAGGCATGTGTCACAAAATTATCATTCTTTTCCAATGCTCAATGCACCTGTGTCTTCTGGGGAAAAGCCTTGGTTTCTGCCTGCTCCAGGGCTTGCAAGGCTTATCTTTTCTTTATCTGTAAGAAAGCAAAATGTATCTGAGGACATGCCTTGGTCTGCACAGCACTCAGGGGTGGGCTTACCTCCATCCCCAAATTTAAGCCTGCCCATGGACCTTGAATACTGGTCCAGCCCCCAGCAGAAAGTGCACAAAATGTCCCTGCTTTGGGGTGTCTGTTGTTTTTGGAGAGCAGCTGAAGGTCTTGGCAAAGCACAGCTGCCTCTTCCAGCCAAGCCCCTGCCAGGGTGGGATCCATCCCACTGCCAGCCCCTGGTCTGCAGCCAGGGATTGTACTGCCAGGAGAGTGGTGCAAATCATCAGCAATGTGCTCTTATCCCTGCCTTCTTAATGGGCTAAAAACAGTGGAAAACAGAGAGATCATTTTCTGTTTTAATGATCAAAAAGGGTGTTACCCATTATTCACAGCCTACACACAAGATGTTATGATTTTCAATTTTCCTCTACTGATCGTTCAGTCCATTTGGCAGCTGACCTTCAAGTGGTCATGGTTTTCAAAAAAAGGAGGAAAAAACCCCAAACAGAAAACCCAAACACCCATTATCAGCATTTCAGACAAGCAAAATCATCGTGAATGTGGTGGTAAGGATCTCACATGCAAAAGCTGTGAGCAGAGCTGCCTCTGTTTGCAGCAGCTCGATGTTTGCATGGCAGTGGGAGAAGTCTGGGTTCAGGAGAGAACCAGATGGTTGGTTGGGGTGCTGGACATTGCCCTACAGGCAGCTTCAGCACCAAAATGGCACTTTTGGAACAAATTTCTGCATCTGTTTCTACACTGTTAGGGGCATTTCACATCCCTGCTACTGAAATCAGAGGATGGCAGCAAATGTTACACAAGCAATTTACTGTCACATACTGTGCATATGGGTATTAGCCAGGGACATTTTCAACAACCAAGAGACATTTCAGCTGAGTGTTGGTCAGAAAAAAGGACATTTTGCCATCCAGAAAGAGCTGCAGGAGGTCCCAGTGCCTGACACCATCCAACATACTCCCAAAGAGCCGAACCACACAAAGATTACCTAAATAAACCAAAAGAGATGGGAGGGTCCAAGAAGCAACTGTTCCTGTGGCTTGAATCTGGAGTAACTTGGTTGAATTGCAGGTAGTAAATAGCCTAATTAAATAGATGTAATGACTTAAATGCCTGCTAGAAGTCAAAAGGAGATGCATGTATTTTTCCATCACAATTTTGATTGTGTTTACCAAGAGGTGAAATGAAGAAACATAAGTTCCTGTAAATTGTTGATTGGAAAACATAGATTTTTACTCTCTTTCAGATAATACTTCCTTGCAAAACATTAAAGTGGAATAAATTTCAAGATTGAAATCTATTTAAACAAGTGTCAGTATTAAAAATGCTTTAATCCTGGGTTGACAGGAACTTAGTCTCCAACTTATACCATAATTATGAGTGCTCTTAATGATTCAGTCCCACTTTTGATGTCAGCTCAGGATTTTTCCACTGTAAGATCTTTGAATGAAGAGGACTAAAAGCCATAAACAAGCCAATCAAAGGCGGATCACGTTTCTGCTGGTTCATTATGTCCAGTTTGCAAACAAAAATGGGTATTTTGGGCTTGGCACCCCTTCATTCACAGAAACATGGTTATGGATCCAGGAGGCAGAGACAGCTGAGGTGCAGCTGCTTTGCAGAGCGGTGCAGAGGAATTGGCAGAGGATGTGTAGAGCTGGTGGTTAAGGAGACAATGGAAGAACCCACTGGTCATGTCCAGGGAACATTCCTGTGTGTTTTTAATGCCATGAAACATGATGGAATACAAATTCTCTACATCTGGGAGGATGTCAAATTCCAGGTGACGTTTGGAATGTTGCAGTTAAGCTCCTGCAAAGACTTTTGAAATAAACAGGAGAAAAAAATGTTACCTGAGATGTGCATGTGAGTGCTCCTGTGTTTTCTTCTGAGCATGGAGGGTGGGAGGTGAGGCAGAAGCACCTCCTGGGTGAGAGACCCCCTTGGAAATGGAAACCTCAGAGCCATATGTGGAGACCCCACAAGTCCCCAGATGCTGGGTAAACTGTATGGTGGAGCAAAGGCAGGAGGGATAACAACTGGTGGGATGTGCTTCTGATGTACCCCATGGTCATCTGTTCAATTCTGCAGCTGAGTGATCCTTTGCTTTGCAATAAAATAGAGAGCAGATGGAAACTGTTTGCTCTGTAAACAGTTACAAGGAACTCCCAATATATCCCTTCTCCACAACTTCCATTCTAATCAATAGAAGCCATCTGTCCAAGGTATTAAGATAAATCTTGGGAATTTTGATATTGACTAGAAAGGCACTTAAAAGATCAGTCACACTGTGAACAGATAAATGTCACTGCCCCAAACGTGGAGGCTTGTTAATCTTGCCAGGTAACATGGACACAGAGGGCAAACCTTCCTGGTTTATAAACCCAGGCAAAGCCCCATTGCTCTCCCCATCTCCTCAGCTAAATAAAACAAGCCCCAGTAAGAGCTGGTGCTGGGCACAGGCTGTGGATGGCACCTGCTGCTGCAGTGGCCAGCCAGACACAAAACCAGCGCCTGCCCACCAAAGCACACACAATTTACCAGCAGAAAGGATAAGGGGGTGGAAGAGTTGTGGCCACCAAAAGTTATGCTGGGCCCAGCAGTGAAGCGGAGAGGGAATTTTTTGGCTGTTTAGCACTCATTTCATTCATAGTGGGTGTCCCCAAAATTGCTATGCTGGGAGTCTAATTCCCCTGGGATTTATTCAGGGTCTCCCATGCTTCAAAGAAGTTAAGATTTTCAGACTGTTTCAAATTCTTCACAGTTCCAGCCATAAAGATTGTGGTGGGAAAATCCTACTTATCTGGTAGATATTCATAATTACAGAAAATCAGAAATCTTTTGTTTTAATAATTACCCTTTTACACCACTATATTTTGATGTTACTGTTCAAGTGCCTTCCTGATTCGCAAATATATCCCTGAGGAGTCACCAGCTACTTCAGCTCATTTCCTTGTGGGAAAAAAAATCCACTGAGCTCTGCTCTCCAAGAAGGCAACAAAGCAAATGAGTGGAAGGGAAAACCCACCAGGATGAGCAGCACCAGCAGCTCCCACAGCTGCTCCTGAGGTCTCTCGAGTGGCTTGTCCTGGTGTGGGCAGAAGGCCTCTGTGAAAGCATCCAGTCTTGGTGCATGTCAGGAGCTGGAAGAAGACAGCAAGTTCAGTGAGATGATTTCAGGGGAGATGATTGCTCTTGTTTCTGCTGCTGCTGGGAAGCTCATCTGTGCTGCCCTCAGGTAAGCCTGGGCTGGCTTGCTCAGACCCTTGGTGACCCCTCTAGGGGTGGACACAGGGCTGCCAGTACCCAGCCATGACATGCATCTGTCTCCAGGCCCCCAAAAACCTCTCCAGAGGCAGGAATGTAAAAATAGCCCTTAATCCAATTTATTACAGCAGGACCCAGCCCTCACATAAGGGCTGCATTTATATTTACAGTACCAGGATGATGGGGCTGCCTCCAGTTCCCAAAGGTGTCACTGGGATTTTGTCCCATGCTCATTCCAGCTCCCAGCTCGGTGTCCAGGCTGATTGCTGGCATGTCACTGCTGTGCCACACTGGGACATGGCCTTTCAGGACCCAGGACATTCCTCTGGCTGCCCTGGGTGATTTGAGACCCTGGCAAGGGGCTCAGAGACCTTGGCACAGAGTCAAAAACACCCATGCTTTCAATTTTAGCCCTTGGAAACAATCACCAACCTTGTGTGAAGATTTAAAAGCCACAAAAGTTTGAGTAGAATGATAGTTAAGTTGTCACAGGGTGAAAAAGTAGAATTTTGGGGTTTTAGAATTTGGGGGTTCAAGAGGCAAGATGGAGGAATCTGGGCATGTCCTGTCCTTCTTCTCCTTCTTCTTGTCCTCCATCTTCTGCTGTGATGGTGACAGTTTTAGACTGGTTTAGAGTAAATACAGACTGTCTAACAGAGGTGATAGGTATTGGAAAATTATTGTAAATAAAGTACATGTAGTTCATAGTATAAAAAGTTAACACCACCCCAAGGGCAGTGACTGTGCCACAACCCAACCTGCTGGACAGATCTCAGCAGGTCAGAGAAAGAATGTTATAGATAAGAGAAAATAAAACAACCTTGAAAAGCAGAACTCGGCTTCTTCGGTCACAGGGCTGGGAAAAAAGATTTTCTAATACCTCAGGAGTCATCTCAATCACAGAAACCCGAGAAGAGCCCTGCACAGGGCTGGTGTTCAGGGGATGAGGCATTACAGGTGGGTCATTAGACACTGTGCACTGAGATTTGGGGGTTTATCGTCTATCGGGGTTTTCACTGGTTCCAGACATCGGGCTGAGATGATTGTTTGCTGCTGGTTTTTCCTGGGACTGGGTTTCATTGTCCTTCCATCTCCAGTGGGCACCTGGTCACACACACCCAGAAACACACTGACACCTTCAAAATGCTGGAGTGAATCCAGAGGATGAAGCTGGTGAAGGGTCTAGAGGATAAATCCCCAGACTTATGAGGAGTGACCAAGGGAGCTGAGGGTGTTTGTCCTGGGGAAGAGGAAGCTCAGGGGTGATCCTATCACTCTCTATACTCCCTGAAAGGAGGTTGTGGCCAGGTGTGGGTTGGGCTCTTCTCCCAGGCAACCAGCAACAGGAGTAGAGGACACAGCCTCAAGTTGTGCCGGGGGAGGTTCATGCTGGACATCGGGAAGAATTTCTTCATGGAAGGGGCTGTCAGGCATTGGAATGGGCTGCCCAGGGAGGTGGTGGGGTCACCATCCCTGGAGGTGTTCAAGAAACAGCTGGACATGGCACTCAGTGCCATGGCCAAGTTGACATGGTGGTGTTCAGTCAAAAGTTGGGCTGGATGATCTCAGAGGTCTTCATCAACCTGACTGATTCTGCAATTCTTCCTACACCGTATCCAAAAAGTACATTTTGTGCAACTGTTGCATTTATACAGGAAGATTATATAAAGGTTAAAATCCACCTCACCCTAGTCATGTAACCAGTTATTTTGGTGGAAGTGACGCTATTTGAATGAGTGTTCCAAAAAAGATTTCACCTGAAATACCCTTGGAATGTGCTGTACAAGTCATTAAAGCCCTCACCATGCCCACCCTTTTTCTCTTTGCTTTTATCCACTTTAATTGGAATCTTACCCCATTTATTCCTCTGCCTGCTTCCAAGTGCTCTGTTTCCTTCCCACTGCTTTATTCTCCCAAGCTAATCCAAGAGCTGTGTGTGACCCTGTGACCTGCTGAAATCAGTGCCAAAACCCCCATGGCTGAGCTGATCGCCACACCAGCCCTAAAAATGAATCTCACCCTCGCATCTGCACTAAATGTCCTTGTTCTCCTTCCCTCCTTCATGCCTTGCCCCAAGTGATTCCTTCAAAGGACAAAATTCTGTCACTGAGGGTAATTAAAAACAGTTCATATCCTGCTAGGACTACAGGTTTAAAAATCTGAGTGCCAGGGAATCAAGGCGTTTGCTGTTTTTGGAGGAAACGAAACTCCCACAAGAAACATATAACTTAATTTTGCTGTCAGATGTTCCCACAGACTCCTCTTGAAAGTCAACCAAAGCTGTATATATGTGCCTGAAGTCAGTTTTAAAAAAGAAATTACATTTATATTTAGATTGTCACCCTCCAGTCATTCAAAATGGTTCATGTGGGAAGTTTATAATGCTATGATCAAACCCTTCATTTTGGAATTTATTGATGCTTGAGTGTCTCGGGTCTTCTGCAAGAAAACTTCTGATTGCCTTTCACACACACATTGTGTTGACACCAAGAGAGATGGTCCTGAGTGACCCAGCCCTGGAGCAGTGCCAAACAAATGGGGGCACTTTCCCTTTGGGACTATTGGCAGAGTGAGAGGAAGGAGCCCCCTTCCCTCACCCCAACAGCTGCAGGTGGATGCCTGTTGGGCAAAGATTTATGTCCATATGTCCATCACCACCTAAATGTCAATCAGCTGGCAAAATCCTGCATGTATGGCTCCTTGGCCAAGGAAGCTCCTTCTCATGCTCCTGGTGAACCAGAGGAAGGAATAACAAAATGCTTGGTGGGGAGGATCCAGTGCAGCCATAACTGATGTGCCAGGGTTTGCTGTGCTAAGAGAGGCCATCTCATGGCACCTCTCTGCTTTCAGAACTGTTTTGTGCCCTGCCACACGTTACACCAAGGGCAGGCCTTGCACGTGGATACTGGCAGATGAGCTCTGTGCTGTTCCTCTGTCTCCCAAAAGAGATAAATCCTCCATCCTCGCTGAGCTGTGTTCCTGTGGCCATCCCTACCCCTTCCTGGGGAAATTATATGGGACAAGTGACTCCAAGCCTCAGGTCTTTTAGTAGGAAATGTGGGAATTTGAGAGTGTCTTTCAAATAAAGGATTTCTGCTAACCTGTGATGTCCAGGAAAGAAAAGCTATTCAGCCTGACACACTACTGCAGCTTAAGGATATGGACAGATAAGTGATGAAAACACTGGAGGGACCAACCCAGAAGGACTCCTCTGGGGTGAGATGTAGGGGTACCTTTGCTTCAGGCTCTCCCCAGCTGACTCCTGCCTGGTCAGACAGGGTCAGAATTCTTCTCCTGCACTCCTGGCCAGAGCCCTGTGCATGCCAGGGGCTGCAGCAGCCCATGTCTCATTACATCAACTGCATTTGCAATGCAAAATCAAAACAATTCATCTGAATTGTACAGGGACAGAAACACTCATCCCTGAAATCTCTGCAAATCAGGTAAAAAACCATCAGCAATGGGAAAGGAAAAAGCCAATATGGACAAGATTATTCATACCCATATAATCATGTTGACTTGTACCAATATTTATTTTTATCGCTCATCTTTGAAAATGTAGGTATAATTAAGCAACCTCTCATGAGCATCATCTCTGCTAGTACTGAAGAAGTGAAATATTCCTAGGTAGATCTAATAGCTGATGGTAAATGTTAGCATATCCTTGAGATTTGCAAGATCATTAAAGCAGAAATTATCTCATATTAAAAATGGTTATAGGCAGTTACAGGCTGTATCCACAGCCCTTTAGAGAAAAAAAATGAACCATCAAGGATAATTTTTTAGTCATTGTTTCCATCTGAAGTGCATCACCTTTTTTCTAGCCCCTCAGAGCACTGTCAATAATGAGAAGCCTGTGGATGAATCAGACACTCCATCTTGGCTCCCTTCTGTTGCTGGTGATTTCCAAGCATCTCGTGACCAGCTGTAGGCTCCTCCACAAGCCTCTGAATGAGACATTTTTGGCACCCTCATTTCATATACATTATTTGATGGTCTTGTGAGTCTTTTCCAACCTGAATGATTCTGTGAGTCTATATACAGAAAAACACCGGAGAGTCAAGGACTTGTCCACCATAACATGGGAGCCCTGTGCAGGAATTAACAGCAAATCCTTGAGCCCCAGACCAATGTTGTAGGCAGCAACTTATCTCCTGAAGATGATCAGAGTCCTGACCCTACAAATCTTGAGCACCTTGGCTCCAACAGAAACACAGAGTATTCAGCAGTATCTGAATTTTTCACCAGACCAAATCCCTTGTGCATACCAAGCTGGTGAAAGTGGACACCAGGCCACTGAGAGTATTATTATTATTATTATTATTATTATTATTATTGGTAATTGAAAGCGCTGAAAGCAGATGTTGCCACATAAAAAGCTGATGGGGACAATTCCTCCCATTGTGCAGGTATCAGAATTAGGAAGCAGGAATTGGAAAGCAGCTCGGCTCAGTGGGAATGTAACAAAACAACCATTTATCAAAGCAGTGTAAAAAAAGCATAGTCTAGGTTTTGAAACTGCTAGTGAAAAGACAGCTGCATCTCTCAGCAATTTTTAAAGCTATCCAAAAAATTACTTCATTTTTGCTTTGTACCTAGGCACTGAAAAGCCAAAGAGCTTTTTTATGGTATCACATCCCAGCCTAAGTGCATTTTGATCTACACTGCAATGCTGTAAAAAAATTACATCAAAAGTGCAAGTGAAAACAATCACGAGGGATTGTTCACTCTTTTTGACTGGTTTCACCTACAAAGAGCAGAGACTACAGAGAGACCTGGAGCCACAGACAGGCTCTGCTGGAAAGTCCCCAGAAATATCACAGCCCTTTCTTGCCAGAGCACGTCATTTTTTATTTTCCAGAGCAAATGGAAACAACCAGTGCAAAATCCTGCCTCATGCCACAGGTGCTCTTGCTTGCCTTCCCACAGAGGTGGTGAAGATGGGCACAGCCAGCAATACCATCAGAGAGGGCTCATGCACCCTCTGAGCACCTCCCCAGCAGAAAATACAACTTTACCCAGGCAGAAGCAGCAGGCAATGCAGGTGGGGATAACTCCCTGTGCACTGCCATGAGCAGGGGCAGGTCCCCAAAGCCCTGGAGCCAAATGTGGGGAGATCTGGGTGGCTCTGGGGGAATTTGGGCTGCATCTGGGGGCTGTCCAGCATCCATCTCAGCAGACCCTTCTCCCAGGGCTATTCCTGCACAACTGAGAGGGATGGGGATGCCATGGGGGTCTCAGCACGTCAGCTGGGGTGTTTTAGCCATTTCTCACCTTCCTGCCTCTCACTTTGGTCAGGCCTGCAGGACACCTCAGGGTCCAAGCTCTGAGCAGGGGAATGGGTGCCACCACAGTGCCCAGGTGTCCCTGGCAGGCGGCTCTTGGGCACCTGCATCAGCTGCAGTGCCACAGAGCACAGCCAGCATCCATCCCATCTGCAAGCAGATGGTTTGGCACTGGTGCCCAAAGAAGTGCTCCTGGATGCCCTTCAAACAAATAAATATGTAACTCCAGCAGAGGAGATTCAAAAACCATTTTTTAAAATTAAGAATATCATTTTATTAAAGGGTTTTAAAGACATTATTTTTGCCCAACAGAAGGGGAGGAGGGCTGGTGGGTTGGCAGGAGTCTGGTGTTCAGGGTGACACTGCTGCTCACAGGGAGTCTTTCAGAGAATCAGAGTATTCCAGAATCAGAGATTTCCAGAATCATTAAGGTTGGGAAAGACCTGTAAGATCACTGAATCCAACCATTAACCCAGCACTGCCAAGGCCACCACTAAACCATGGCCCTGAGTGCCACATCTACATCACTTTTAAATACCTCCAGGGATGGGGACTCCATCACTTCCCTGGGCAGCCTGCTCCAATAGCTGACAACATTTTCCATGAAAAATCTTTTCCTAATATCCCATCTAACCATTTCCTCTCATTCTGTTTACCTGGCACATTTCCTCTCTGCCCATCAGCCCTTTGGCTCAGCAGTGGCACCAATCCCCCATTTCTGATGAAAATGATGTGGGATTTCTGATGATTTCATTCCCACATCCCCCACTTCTGATGAAAATGTGGTGCTGGCATGGAGGCTCTGCACAACCTGCCAGAAGAGAAACAACCCCCATAAAGAAAATCATTCCAAGACACTGCTGGTACCCACAGATGCCCAAGGCTGAGGGGAAGGTTTCTCAGGGCAAGAGATGATTTTGATATGCTCAAGTCAGCACCAGTAGCACCCCATATAATCAGGAGAGGATGCATTCACTGCATAATTCAGCACTGTCAGTCACCTTTTAAAATCTTTCAAAGATTTTAAAAGTCATCTAAAATCTTTTAAAACTCCAGAAACTGCAGCTGGGTGTTATTAGCATCAGTCCTGTACCCTCCAGTGTTTCTCTAGTATCCCACAAGGGTTTAATATGCCATGCTGGCAGCTCTGGGAGCACCATCCTGCAGAGAGCTTGCTCTTTGCTTCAGTGCTTTCTTGTGCAGGCAGGAAACTTGTTGTGGGCAGTATTAAAGCACCTGCAAGGCAGATGTTGAGACCATGAGGAGAGCTCAGAGTAGGCAATATTTGCCTTGGGAGTGGTGTGGTGCTCAGTTCAAACTGCAAAGGTTTCTCTGCTCTGATTAAATGACACAGGCTGTGGAGACACCCCAAGGAGAGAGAAGTGGCAGGTCCCCACATGGATTTTCTTGCCCTGCTGCTGAACAAATTCAGTCATTCAAATCCCAATATATTATCAATAGACAGGCTCATATTTCCACCTGGACAGGCTGTAGAGCTGCAAGCCACTAAAAATAAGGGTTAGAATAAATGCTGCTCTCCCCAGAGAGGGGCTGAGTGGGGAGGGGAGGGTGACACAAAAGTGGTGCTTTATTTAGGGTCCAGCTTCAGGGGGGAGGCAAAGAGTTTGTCTCCTTTCAGGACATCCATGAGGATGCCTGTCCATGTGCTTCTCCACTCTGAACTGGGTAAAGGCCAACATCTTTCTGTACAGTTTTTCCAGCAACCATTTTTGGCCACTCAGTCCATTTTAAGGCAGAATCTGCTGACTTTCAGGGTACATTGAAGCTGAGAACTTATTTCTGTTACGCTGGTTTCTAGGTGGTCTCTGAAACTGCTACAAGCAGAGCCCAGCCAGGCATTTTCCACAGCTCACACTCTGACATAGAGAGTCACATCCTACTCACCACAGCTCTCATGGGTGTTCTTTACGTGGCCTAAAGCATTTCTAGAAAGGTGAATTTTCAAGACAACCTGATGGCATCAAGCTTTCTGCCATCCAATTCTTGGAGCTGTTCTTCCTGTACACATTCAGGAGCATCAATCTCAGCAGCCACTTTCCTCCTCAGCTGGAATTTAAAGACTTTGCCAGTGTATACATTTTTTTAAAAGAAGAACTAGGACTACTTTCTGTGTGCAAACAGCTTTTGTTAGTTTGTTTGTTTGTTTGTGTGGCTTATTAGAGCAGCATGTGAAGGGCACCCAAAAATTATAGCCTCTCCCACCTGCCCACACTTCAGCCTTCAGGTTCAGCAGCCCCATTCAGTTTCAAAGGGCTCAGGGCTTGGTTTCACTACCCAAGGAAGGGAGAAGTGAAACATCACACACAGACTCAGTGACCTTGTCCTGCTCTATTCAAATTGGTGCAAATTTGACTCACATAACAGCAAAATCGAGCAGCATGTGGTTCTCCCTTTGTACCACTTCATTTTAAGCACATGCTCCTCACGGCTGTGCTTCTCCTCTCCTCCCTGTTTGCCTGTCCGATTCCACAGCACCAAAAGCAGAGGAATTTCATGGAGCATTTGCACTGTGCTGGCTGCAGTGCAGAGCAGGAGTGTGTTTGGGGACAGACTAAGCTGCAGGAGAGGCAGAGCAGGGCTTCCCTCCTTCAGCAACCAAAGGTGTCCAACACCATCCTAAAGGTACACAAGGCACTTGGCCACTACAGCCAGGGGAGGGTTTTCCAACACCCTCCTGACTGATGCTTATGGAGGTTTCTCTGAGCTCCCTGTGAAATGCATTATTGGCTGCCTGCTCTCTACAGACCAGATCCATTGCAATCTATTTTCTAGACTAAATTTTCCTATTTGCATCGAGATCCTACTTGGGCAGGCCTCATAAAGGGACTGGCCCAAAGCAGGCACAGCAGCTCAGGATTTCACACCAGGCATCCCCCCTGTGTCCTCCTGGAAGGGCCAAAGAGCAAATTTTCAGGCATTATCTGCAAATGTCAGATTACTGCACTGGTTACCATACTCCCAAAAAAAACCTCCTTGCTCACATTAAGCACCTCCAAGCAGCCTGATGCCTTGCATGATATCCTTCTATAAGGGTAACAGGGGGAAAAAATCCTAAGTGCATGCCTCAGGATGTGTGGGAGGTGCAGCAAAGCCTTGGATGGTTTGATTTCCTCTCATGTGCACAGGATAAATAAGCATCTAGTCACTGATGGAGATCAGTTCTCATTCTTGAAAAAAAAAAACAAACAGTAAAACCGAACTTTGTAATACTAATGGGCAAGATACTCATCAGCTTTCCAAGTTTTCCAGTAAGAAAATTACACTTTTATCTACAAACTACACTCCAGAGAGAAATTAAACCATTGAGAACTACTGGGAGCACAACAGCATTAGCATGGATTCATGGGCCAAATCAACAGCCAGTCTAATCTCAGGGTAAAAAAAGCATTTACTTCATGCAGCTCCTCTGATTCCCACTGAATGAGCACATCTCTTACAGGAGAGATTACAGAGCTAATCCTGTAGCAGAAAGATAAACAGCACTGCAGCTTTCTCATAACCAGTGCTGTATCATGCTATGATGCCTGATATCCAGCCACAGCAGCACAGAAAGAGGGGCTCCTGCAAGGTTTCCCTCTCAGAAACTGATTTCCTTCTCAGAGTCCAAAAAAAAAAAAAAAAAAAAAAAAAGAAAAAGAAAATAGAAAGGAGCTGTTAAAACACTACTGTAGGAGAAATTGGAATATGGCTCAGGTCTGCTAGAGCCAGGTCAGCTCTGCTCCAGGGCTGTGTCACTGCACTGCAAGGGCAGGTCCAAGCTGGAGTCTCACAGGAGCTTCCCCCTCAGAATATCAAATATTTTAATTTAGCAAGCCACCCAGCCATGCAAGTGTTTCACAGAGCTGGTGGCCCACTGCCTGCTTAGCAAGTGCTGCTCATCTTCTGGGGCAACCTCAAACTAAAACCTCTGGTTTAAGTCTCAGATGACTTTCTTTAAGTTAAAGGCAATAACCAGAGCAGAACAGCAGTGGCCAAACAAGTGCTGAAATAGCACCTTCCAGAACACTTCTGGAGAAAGGCCCAGCCTGTGCTGGGGGACAGGGCTCCTACAGCAGCCAGGGAGCCCCCAAACTGGACCAAAGGAGACCACACCATGGATTCTGCACTATCTGAGCTGCTCCCAGCTGGTACAGTCACTCTTCTCATCTCAGGCTTCTGTGCCAGCATGGAGAAGAGCAGCTTTTAAACCCTTGATTTTCACTGGGGATGTTCCTACAGAGAGAGGGAACAACTCACAGAGCTCTGTGCACCCCCTGATTTCCTGGCCCTGCACCACCAGCCTTGGGCATTATCATACACATCCTTTTCTACAGCAGGCACAAAGTAAGCAGGCTCCTTTCTTTTTTTAACCTTTTAATGTCATTGACTGCCACCAAGGTGGGAGTGAATTGCTACAGCACATCCCAGTGTCCCTGAATGGAATGATAAATGCCACAGCAGAATGAAGATATGAAAGATGACTTCCTGCAAGCAGAAAGGGAGTGTGAGCTTGAATCATCTGTTACTGCCCAAGGTGAAAAGAATCAGTAGGTACAGAAACCAAAACTCCCACACTGCCCTCCCAGGTCATGGCAAAAAAAGACTGCAGCCAGAGCATCTGCACTAAAATGAGCATCAGAATCATCTTGCTGGTCATTTGGATGGTGAACATTGATATGAATCTTGGTTTTTAATTTTTACCTTCTTCATTAGCACATGAAAGCATAAGGAAACTACCTGCCATTATGCTGAGACCCTGAAAACCCAGAAAGGGACACTCAGGTCAGCAAAAACCTCAGCAGCAGAAAGGCACAAGGAAGAATTACTGCAAATATCCAGAAGAGGGGAAATGCTTCTGAACAGCATTTCCCCAGTCACCCAAAATCCAGGCTTGCACCATGGTAACACATGCTGTCATTCCTTGCAGAGCTTGGGACCACATTCTGATCAATCAGCTACATTTCTGATCCTGTGTAGAGTGTTCCTTGTTGAACCAGAGGCCCTGGGGAGGAGGTGCAGCACGTGCAGCAAACATGGCACAGTTTGCTGGCTCCCTCTGTGTCCCTGCAGTGCCACTCGGGCTGCACCTGCACAGGGAGAGCCCAGGCAGCTCTGGATGGGGTCAGGTGGATGCAGAGAGGTTTAAAAGCTTGGACTGTCTGCTGTCAGAGGCATCTGGGGACAGCCACACAAGGGAAACCAGCAGGCATGCTGAAAAGACTGACAATCTCTGCTCTGAAGACCACATCAGTGGATGCTTTTCTGAAGTTTTGTGCACAAAAAGAAAGGGGCAGGACAGAAGATATTTCAAAAGCTCAGTAGGAAAAAAAATTCATGTTCTTCAGGATATAAAGCAGCACCTTCAGGCAGGCACAGACAGAATTTAGAGTGCTGCCCAGCCTCCTGCCTCCCCCAGCAGCGGGTTGGAGATGGGACCAGACTGCCAGAGTGATGTGCAGCAGCCCTCCTGGGCAGGTCTGCTCTTGGCCAGGGCCATGGGCCCCTTGCCAGAGTCCACAGCAACTCACAGGGGAACAGCTGCCCAATTCTTGGAGGAAGAGTGAGCATATTGAAGCCACCCCCTGTGCCTTGCCCTGATAAGCCATGCCCTTGCAGCATGCAGCAGGATGGGGTGGATCAGTAGGGGAAATGTTCTTATAAGCACAGCCTATTTATTTATTCACAGCTTTTCTCCTACTCTCATTGTTCAGCACTGCTGTTTCCAGTTTTCCAACCATCCCCACAAAGGCAGAGCCATCACATCCTTAAGGAAACTGCCACAGAAACCAAGCAGCTCAAAGCAGGTGCCAAGGCACCTTTTTCCCACAAAGGAAAGGAGCAAACACATTTTCTCACCTCTAGGAAAGCACTGCCTGCTGCAGCTGGAGGAGCAAACACAACCTGTCATCTGCTTTGCTTCCCTCAGCTACAGGCACTGCTGCTGGGTCAGGGGACAGGGGACACTGAGTCAGGAGGGCAAGTCCCAGCTGCCACTGAAAAGGAGCAGAAATTGTCACTTCCCTCTTTAACAGCAGAGGTTGGTCCCCCTCAATTTGACTGGCAAAGCAGCAGGTGCAGGGATGCATCTAGCCCTGTCCCACCCCATGCAAATAAAAATCTCTGCTGGCAGCTGAGAGAGACACACGCACATAAAAGAAGCACTGCAAGGTGCTCCCTGTGTACAGGAACAGTGCAGGAGCTTGGCAGGAACAGGGAAAAGGCTGGGAAAGGCTGCAAGGCTGGGAGAGGAACAGGAATTCTGAGAGACAGCTGCTAACAAGGCTTTTTCAGCAAACAGCATCAGAGCCAAGTTATACCTGAAAGGGTTGCAGCCATCACAGGAAGATGACAGCACCTCTCCCTTTGTATTTTAAGGCTTCAGGTTCCTGAGGCCACTTCTTTTCCTTCTTCCCAGGTCAGCAAGAGGCAAAGAACTCAATGCTTGACCTCACACTTCAGATACAGAGCAGCAAATGCTCTCCCTTGAGTTTTCAAATAAATCTGGCCCAGTGCAGAATAGCAAGACCAGCTGTCTCACTGCTTCATAGCCAGAGAAATTGCTCAGCCTGTGTAGTGGCTGGGTGTTCAAAAACTCATTAAATTAATGCCATGAAAACCAGTTTAAACCAGCATCCTAATCTCACACCAAACCAGATGAAACTGCTCACACAATCCCAGAGCTCAGCAATGAGCTCTCCCCCAGGCTTCCCTGGACCTGGAAAAGTCAGAGCAGGAGCACTCCCAGTACTGCCAGGGTGGCTGTCAGCCCAGAACAGCTGCATGCCCTAAGAGCTGAGGCAAAGTTGCATTGCTCTGCAAAGCCAGGCCACCAGCAGGGTCATTGTCACCAGCAGGGATCCAAAGCTCTGCAAGTCTCCTCAGGACAGTGTCAGTGCTGCCTCCAGTGGGCAAGGACTCACCTCAGTCCTGGTCTGCCATTTCTGATTCCAGAACCACCTCAGCTCCAGCAGAGGAAAGAGGCACAGAGCCACTTGGTGACTGCAGTATTATTTGAGATGAACAGGCACAGATGCAGGCTGGAATATGCAGACAAGCCCAAATCTGGCAGGCAGCATTCCTTTGATCCCTGGAGTCATCCAGCCCTAACTGGAGCCTTTGACCACAACCCAAGAGGTAAACCCAACACTTTCTCATCAGGCTGGCTACCAGGTGCTCCTGATCCCTAAAAGGGCAGTGAAATCACCAAAGTAAAATTAATTCCTTCAGTGTTTGCTCATGTCATCTCTTTTGTTTTACCTTATCTAATGCAGTTTTCTTCATGAGGAGCCTTCTAGATGAACAGAGCAGAGCCCAAAAAGACCACTTGCCTGCAGCACTCAGTGCCCAGCTTTCTCAGGTGAAGGAGCAAAGAGAACCTTGCATCTTTATTGAAGGCCAACACTGCATGGCCTCACTGCTCCTCAACAGCCTCGTTCATTTCCTTTGGAATTTTGATAATCTTTGCATCCCTAGCACAGCTCTGTAATAAGCAGACAAGTTGTGGAATTGCTCCTGCCCCATAGGTACATTTCTGAACAAAAAGCTAAATTAGAACCAGCAAAAATAGCCACCCAGCCTGCTCAGATGAAATCACAGTACCTGTAACCCAGTTTGCCAGCAGCTCTGGCATATGGAGACTTAACCCTGCCTGATCTCTTCCTGCCTATATCCAGCAGCAGAGGGAGGGGGAAGTGTAGTGTAGAAGAGAAAAACAGTTCAAAAGATTACCTTTAAAATCTTGTTAATTTACACCTTTCTTCCTTGTGAGTGTTGAAGGGAAACCTGAGAGTGAAAAAAAAAATGAGAAAACCTGAATCTTCTTTGCTGCAGACACACGAGACCCTCTCTGAAGCACACAGAAGGTGCTGGCCCATCACTCCTGAGTAACACACGAGCACCTTTCACCCTGAGACAAGCAAATCTGGCCACACAGGAACACCTCTATCAGCCTCCAACTGCAATACAAACATAGAAGCAGCCTGTCCTCAGCACGCTGCAGACACACAGAACTGAGGCACTGCACCCAGAAAGGGAAGAGTGGACACAAAGAACACAAAGGCAATGAGGGAAGCAGAGAAGTGGCTCCTCTTGCTGGTGGCAGCTCAGTGAGGAACTTCTTGGCTAAGCAGACACTTAAAAGTGCACACAGGGTCAGAGGGACAACAGAGAAATTCCTGGGAGAGATGACCTCTGGTGGTTTTATGGCTGTTCTCTTGGTTACATGGACACGACACTGAGCAAGGGGTGTTTTTGCTCAGACACAGGGATTTCAGCATGCACAGGCAGAGGCTGTCAGTACCAGCCATTCCAGTCTCACAGGAACATTTCTATCAATAACCTAAAGCAGTGTGAGCCAACATTTTTTGGAACTTTGGTGGTTGAAACAATCAAAATTGCAAAAACATACATTGTTACTTTATGCAACAGATTTTTCATTCTGATGCTTTTCCACACCATGCATTAACTGTGCTGTTTGTAAATGCAAATCTGTTTTTGTTTTTGTAAGCAAAATACATTTTAATTTAATGGTGTTTAAAGAAAGGTGTTATGCAGCACCCCAACCTCTCAAACAAGCCTTTAGTGCTTCTGTAAAGCAGATCTAATATGTCCCAGTCCTGGTCTAAGTACAAGCATTATCCAAGAGCAAACTGAACATCACACCTCTTTTATGACTATTTAAATGTTTAAATGGACACCACTGCAACACATGAATCCCTGACACAGCACTATAGCTCAGTTTAACAGCAGCACTGCTGTCCCCAGCACACACCCACTGATGCAATCTCTGAACACAGCAAGTTTGCCTAACATCTTCAGCATGATTTTATTTCTATCATCTCCTGTGACAAACAACTTTTCCCATTAGTCTTTCAACGCTGACAGTTTTAAATATAGGTAGTATCCTTCAGTTACAATTTAAAATGCTACATTTCAAGGAGAAAATAAACTTGTACCAGCATGCTTTCAAACTGCCTCAATGAGAGAAGCGCATCAGATAAAAATCAATGTATTCTTACTTTGTAGACAGCCTTCACTAATCACGATCAGCTCAGACATTCCAGTTGAAATGTAACTTCACCCCAGCCTCTGCTTCCATTACAAAACCACAACTCAGGCAGCAAGAGCAGGCCTGCAGTGTATTTGACTCAAGCACTACCCTTCACATAACAACAAAAAAAGTCCCTCCCACCCAACCTCACCCCTCCCAAGACCCGTGCAGGTACACACACAAAAAATTTCTGACAAACTGCAGAGACATCTGGTTGGAAAAGACCAAAGATTGTGGAATCCAACCATTAACCCAGCACTGCCAGGGCCACCACTGAGCCATGTCCCTGAGTGCCACATCCCTGTGCATTGCCAATACATCCAGAGTAGTGATTCCAACACTTCTCCAGGTGGCCTGTTCCATGGTTTGACAGCCCTTTTGGGGAAGAAGTTTTTCCTAATACCCAACCTAAAACTCCTCTGGTGCAATTTGAGGCTGTTTTTTCCTATCATTTGTTATGTGGGAGAAGAGACCAATCCCCACCTGGCTACACCCTACTTCCAGGGACTTGTAGAGAGGGATAAGGTCTCCCTCGAGACTCCTTTGGTCCAGGCTGAGCCTCCCCAGCTGTTTCTCATCAGACTTGTGATCCAGACCCTTGTTCAGCTCTGTTGTCCTCCTCTGGAGCCTCTCCAGCACCTCAGTGTGTTTCCCATAGTGAGGGGCCCAGAACTGGACACAGCACTGGAGGTGTGGCCTCACCATTGCCAAGTGCAGGGGGACAATCCCTGCCCTGGTCCTGATGGCCACACTCTTGCTGATACAGGCCAGGGTGCCGCTGGCCTTCTTGGCCACCTAGACACACTTAGATGGATTTTTCCTAATGGAGCACTAATACAGCACTACTAAATCTTCAGTGAATTAATTAATACAATTGCATCACACAAAAAAGAAGCACGGCCCAGGACAAAGATTTTGTGTACCTACTGCTGCTTTCCAAGGCTCTGGCAACTGTTTGACACCTCAGCTGTCAGACTTTCTAGCACACTTCTGGACAAGCATTACACATTCTCTTAGTGAAGTCAATAACACTCAATATGAAAAACCATTTTATTGCAAACTTCTAACAGGACAAAATGATCCCAACTAAAGCAGGAATCTGGCACGTAACGTGCTCAGAATTTTTTACAAAATAATTACAATCCAAGAAAAAATGCCTACATAAATGAGCACAAGTATCATAAAGTATAAAAGCTACAAGACAAGAAAATTACAGTTCTTTCAATACAAAATATGCCTCAGGAGCTGTATCCTGTTCTTGCACATTTCATGATGTAACTTTCGTTCGAGAAATTATTTCATTCACAAAACTGTTGTTCTTTGCCAGCACATCATTTCTCAGCTGCTTCAACTTGACTTTGATGTCTTCTTCTGACATATCTGTCAAGGGCAATGCTTTCACTTGACAAAGAAAATCCTGAATTATCTTTTCACCTTCCTGAAATGAAGAGAAGGAAAAGAAAACAGAAAAGGTGTTTAGAATTTTCCTGTTTAGAAGCAGGAATTTTCCAAATTCCCTATAGATACAAAGTATTGTTCATCAGCAGAAACTAAGTGCAGGCAAAAATCATGGTTATTTTTGTCCTTGCTATCAAGTTCTGAACACCAGAACAAACCACTTGCACTGGTACCAGAAGTTCTTTTTCCATGCATGAGCAAAAAGCACCAGTTGATCAGCATAAATACAGTATTTAACACTGCAATCTCCTGTAAGTGTTCCACACTTAATTCCAGTGTGCAGTAACATGAGGTGAGCACTGCCAGCAGTAATAGCACCAGAATGGTCATATTACCCAAACTGGTTACTTTTGGAAGGGACTGTCAATCAAAAGCAATGCTTCAACATGCAAAAGGAAAGGACAAATTGTAACCAAGCAACTGCAGAGTGGCCGTCACCAAGGAGAACAGATGATAATTAGGCTTTATGCATATGCTTTTACACAAACAGGCAAAGTGGAACTTCTAAACAATCTGACTTAAATAGCAAGAACAAACATTGCAATGAACAGTATTCAGAATCCCTGTACTGGAAACAACTGGTCCAGAATGCAGAAGTTTGTCCACTCCCCTGCATTGTAGAATTCTACTGAAAAGTTCACTGAGTTTTCCTCTTATCATTTAAGACTGATACAGTAGCTTTCAGTGCAGAAGTTTCCAAAAAGTAATAGTACCCTTTTCCCTCTACACACAGTGTTAACCAAGGCAGACAAATTCTTTGGGTGAGACATCTAAAGCTCTGCCATTCTATTGCCTAGAGGGTTTATGGTATATTTTCTATTACTGAAACACCCAAGAATAAAAACATGATGCTGTACTTGTCACAAGCTTTTGCTATGTCAATTTAATTTACACCAACTTAGGACCATGCAGCCAGGTCCAACTAATCTAAAAATTCCTTCACCACAATGCCTGACACAGGAAAGGTAATAGTGGAGCAACTGAGGTAGCTGGAGGGGAAGCCCTCTGGCAGTAAAAAGCTGAACAAACCAGAGACTGTTCATCTAAAGCATTAGATCCACTTACTGAGCCAGGAACAACAAATGCAGTTGACCTCTGAAACTGAAAATAAAGTAAGAGGTAACAGCCTCTTTCTAGAGCAAAGGCTTTTTAAATGTAGGAAGTGCTCTGGATGTGGACTAACACTTCAAGGCTTCCAAACACTGGAGCAGTCCCTAGTCTCTGCCAGAAGGAGATCAGGGTGGTACATGGCTGGGGAGTTTCAGGCTGGCTGCTGGGATACAGAACAAAGCTCTGCAAGCAGGTTTGCATGCACGCAGCAAGGAGAACCCAGCTACACTGGACAAAAACCAATGCAAGCCACAAAGCAGCAACACTGGATTTCCCAGGAGTCTGCCACAGATGCCACTGTCAGGACTCTTAATCCAGCAACAAGACAACACAGGATGTTCTGTGGAAGCTTCCTGCAGCCTTTGTTTTCCTCTGCACTACTTGGGAAGGAAGGTTCTCTAAAGAACCTTTGCTTTGTGACACCTGTAAATCAGGTGTAAATCAGCCATTCCAGGTACTGATTGGTGTGTTCTTTGGTATGATCAGCTTCTGAGATGTGACAGTTCTGATGGGACAGGGAAGGGCACCAAGGAGAAGGCTGGGTATTCAGCTTTCCTCTGGTGTGAACAGATCTGATCACACTGGGCTCCAAGAACACCATGGCACCAAATGAACACTCAAACAAGGAGGAGCAAAACCAGGTGTGACCCAACTGCAGAGCCAAGAATATTCTACACAATGGTAACAAAAGCTGTATCTTAAATCTATGTTTTTAGATAAAATTCTTGCCTACATTAACTTGAAATTAATCTAAATCAAACTCACTAGCCCTGAACATCTCCTCAACTCCTAGCAAACCTTGTAGCCAAGCCATTTTGTAATGGAAAAATACATTACAGGGTAATTATCCTCAGGCTTTGGGGGAATCTGAATCCTTAAATGATTTTGCTTCAGCAATTCAAATTTTAAAAAATATTTCTGACAGCAAACCTCTCTTTCTCTGTATAATTTCTTGGCTGGTGGCTCTCCTTCAGATTCCTTGGACTTGCCAATGTTTTGAAACTCCTCCAGCTCCAATGCTTTCTCTCTTGCACTTTCTATCACATGTTTTGGGAAAGCCGCCAACTCTGCTACATGTATTCCAAAACTCTGGTCACAAACACCTGGATGCAGAGGAAAAAAACCCAGTTAAGAATTCTTAGAAGACAATATGGCTACACAGAGATTACATGGACATGCTTGTAATAGTTCTCTGTTCTGAAAAATTAAGTGTGTGACATTATTTGTTTCTCCTCAACACTTTCTGATTTACCTTTTCTACTAAAAATGATTACACAAAGAATATGCTCTTATTTAATTAATATGCTCTTATTTAATTAGGCTCTATTAGAGCAGTAATTGCAGAGCTCCAAAGTGCTTTGAGAAGAAATAGAAAACTCTTCAGACAGAGAGTATTTCCCTCTAGTATTTGAATCAAATTGAACAATTATTTTTACTAAAGTATTCTGGCACAGTCTGTAGAATATAATAATTTGCATGTTTTTAATAGGTACCTCTGACATTTACTCTATACCTATATAAATATATATGTGTGTGTGTATAGACAAATATTAAAAATGTTGTATTCTTTATCATCTCTCTCCTCCTTTGCATCTGTACCACACAATTCCTCAGTCTTCAGGAGTCATCTTTAATTATATCAAAATCTCTCAACTGTAACTTCACACTTACATCAATTAATACACTGTTCATAACG
Source organism: Agelaius phoeniceus (assembly GCF_051311805.1). NCBI lineage: Eukaryota > Metazoa > Chordata > Aves > Passeriformes > Icteridae > Agelaius > Agelaius phoeniceus. The sequence goes on along the minus strand of NC_135267.1, from coordinate 104,045,435 downwards.
TGTTCGAGAAAAGTCCTCTTAATTACTCAGAATATGTAAATTATACACAGTTACATAAAACAATTTTCACTTCAGTATCAAAAGCCCTCTATAAAAATCTATCAATTCTTATTTGTTTACATTATCATAATTCCATTTGTCCTCCCACAGATATTGCTACAGCCTTTTAATTCTGGTCTCCAAAAAGGAGTTAAGAATAAATTAATTACACTTGCAAAATGACAGTAGGGGTTTTTTTTGTTAACTAATAATCTATTAAATACCAGATAACCAAAGAATAGGTGAAGGAATACTTAGCATTTAGACTTTTTCTGTTTTATTAACCCTGTAATCTCTCAGGTTTCTTAAAGGAAAGGAACCCATTTAAGCAGGGATTTGTCTTCTTGATTTTGTTTTAAAAAGACACACCTGCCCAGACCCAGAGCTAACTCAGTTCTCAGCTCAGAGAATCCTGAGCAGGGGCCTGGAGAACAGCATTTCATGTGTCTCCTCCTCTGGTGATTTTGTCACTCTTGAAGCAAAAAGACATGGTTGAAAACACTGTAAAAAAGTTCCTTGTCATGCTTTTCAGGTCTGGTTATACATTTCAAACAACATCAAACCTGCTACTTGTTTCAAAACACAGCTGTATCTGAGCTGCCTATATGCACATCCCTGATGGAGCAATATGACAACCCCAAAAGGGAAAGAGCACAACACTAAATGCAGAAACTTAGGTGAGAGATGTGTATCTGATTGGAGACCAGGTATTTAAAGCTGAATATTTCAGAGTGTTGCATCTCCTCTGACAGAGGTTTAAGTAGATAGATAAAAAAATTGTGTCTCCATGCTCAACAGCACTTCCAAGAAAATGGGTGGCATGAAAAGACCTTGCACGTACAAAGATGTGTATGACTAAAAATGGCAAAACTGACTGACGAAAAATATGAAACTGGGTTTCTACAGTTCTTATCATGACCAGAATGGCTGAATTAATACAGATTTTAAAATCAAAAGGAGTGGGTTGAAGAAAGAGAACCCACCCAACAGTCTGGGGAATATTAGGGGGCTTTATTGTAGGAGCTGCTGTTCCAAAGGATGTAGAAGGTTTTGATACAGTGTATATTGACTCCCTCCTCAATCAACATGCTCAAACTAAGGCACCTAAAGATGGCTTGTTGGCAGATTCTGTACATCACCATCTCCTGCTGCACAAAATCCACTTGGTATCCATGTGCAGCAGTTCATGACTATTTTTATGACTATTTTTATTCAGTTCCAATGCCACACTAAGTCACCTTTTAAGCACCAATTCGAGCATGCACTTTGTGGAAGGAGCTCAACATGTGCTGGAGAAGATGGGGAACAGCAAACTAGGAAAGAACCACAGACACCTCCTCTCCAGTGGGAACCAGAGCCACAGCAATTTGGAGTAATATTCAAGCAAAAACTGGGCATTCCTCAGGAGCATCCCTTACTTCTGCTCCTACTGTGATTCCCCTTGCTCAGAGCAGTCTCCCACAGCTTCACAGGAAAGTACCCAAAAGCTAGCTGCAAGATTATAGCCAGAGGAGAACACAAAATTAGAAGCGGTCATACATGTAATCTACGGGCAAGAAATGAAGTAATTTAATGGACTTAAAACCAGAAGAAATGGGTAAAAAGTAGTAAGTTAGTAATGTCATAGGAGTAAAACCAGCAAGGTATCAGATCCAGGATAGCCAGAGTGTTCTACAGTAACCCTGCTCTACCCATTGAAGTGTTACCTAAGTCATTCCTCTGCTGTGGAACTCAGAAGAGGAAAATGAAGAGGTACACAGAGTGAGAAGGAGCACTCTGCCCACATTTTAAATCAAAACCTCAGCCCAGAGGTTGCCAACTGGACTGAAATACTCTAGTGAGAACAATTCAAAATCACTGTAGAGTTCACATCTAAATTAGAAATGCCATAAATGGACACACCTTGCAAGGCACAGTTACAGCTCTGCTTTATTTAGCAATAAATACAGGCTCCTACTGAAGGGAACAAAAACAAATGATGGGGATACAGGGAAACAAGAGGAATAGATGAAATTATGCCTAATTAAAAATTGTTTAATTTAATACTGAAAGGAATAACTGGATCCACTAAAAGACTTTAATTAAATACATCTAACAGCAATTATACTAACAAACCAGGCTACTTCTTCTTTTATTGTGATGCCATTTGCTAAAAATTACCCATATGATATTTCCTATATCAAACTCCTGTATAAATTGGGCAATGTAAGACTAAGTCTTATTACAATGAAATAGCCATTATTAAAAACTGTCAGCACATAAAAGGTGCACTCATTTCTTTTAAAAGAACAGTTTAAGAAATGTAAGTCTCTTCCATCAGCAGGTTAAAATAGCTGTTTTAGGAAAACTGAAAATAACCTTCTGGAACCCTTCTTCTTTAAAAAAGAAAAAGGGAGCAACTCAAAAGCATCAACCTGAGTGGCAGAAATAGCCTAGACAGCTTAAGAAATAGTCATTAACATCATCACCTACTGTGTTCACACAGAGCTTCTGTCACACACACTCTCCATGGACAGAGAACTACATATATATCTATCTATATATATATATCTATAATATTACCCCAAGCCTGGCAAATGACACAAATTGGGGGAGGATTTTTTTTTCCCATTAATGCTGGAACCCTGGTTACTGAGAATTTTTGACTTTCTGCGCTGACAAGCACTGACCCCCAAGAGAACACTGCAATTAACCTGAAGCCATAGAGAAAACTTCCAAAACTGAACAATAGAACTAGGACTATAAGTGTGTAGTTTGAATAGAAAGTGTAATATCACATAATAAAAAACTTGGAGTTTTAAGTTCTTGAATATAGTAATATATATAAAACAAAACAGAAATTTTAGAGCAGAAGCTAATCCTTCTCCTTCATGAGTTTAAGTAATGTTGTGTAACTAGATAAAGTCCACATTGAGGGTCACAAGTAGTTAGTTATTAAGTTAAAAATAAAAATAATTTAAGTGCTATTTCTTAATTTTATCCTTTTATCCTAAACAGTTTATCCTTAAAAGACCTTCTACAAAGAGAAATATGGCTCCATTTTTTAATTTATTAGTAAAGCACTGCAGAACTCACAACTTATAAGAGTGTAGTATACATAAACACTAAGAAACATCTAAATCTGAACGACAAACACTATCTCACATATTTAATCCCAACCTTAACAAAAAAACAAAACAAAAAAAACCAAAAACCAAAACGCAAACACAAAACAACCAAAAAAATCCCCCAAAAAACAAAAGCAAAATAAGGTAAAAAAACAAACAAACAAAAAACCAACAAAACCAAAAAACAACAATAACAAAAAAACCCATAAAAACACCTAAAAAAACGCAAAAAACCAAAAAAACCCAAAACCACCAAAAAACCCCAAACAAAAAACAAACCAAAACAAATCACCAAAAAAACCCACAAACAAACAAAAAACCACCAAATAACAACAACAACAAAACCCAAAACAAAAAATCCACACATTGATATTTTTCTCTCTCAGGTCTCTCACACTTTTCTCAAAGCTGAGACCCAGCCTTACCTTCCTTGACCCGATAAAGCATGGTGAGTGTGTCATCGCTGGTCAGAGCAGTGACATGGAGGTTATTGACTGTTGGCACTTGGTCAGCAAGAGCTGTGAGCTCATGGAAGTGTGTAGCAAACATGGCAAACCCACAGATTTTGCTGGCAATGTATTCTGAGATAGCCCAGGCTAAGCCAAAGCCGTCGTAGGTGGAAGTTCCTCTTCCCAGCTCATCAATGATAATCAGGGAGTTCTCAGTTGCTGTCCTAAAAGCACAAGAGCATTTGTTAATGTCTGATAGCAGCATGAACTCTGGATTTTGGAGTATCACAGGTTATGCTGTGGATGCAGAGCATGGAAGAAGCAAAAGACCCTTCTTATTAACAAATATAGTGCAGACACAGCATCACACAGATCATTCCACACTAGGTTCTTGGTCCCATTTAGACTTTGGCCTCTTGGTAGCAACTCTGTATTGACCACTGGAATAAAGAGAAGGCTACTTCCAGAACTTATGCACCAGCTAAAAAGAACTTGAGATTCTCTATTGTATTTGGGTTGCCTCCAGACTAAGGCAGTAATGATGAATCTCACTCCATGTTCTCAGAAGGCTAATTTATTATTTTATGATACTATATTATATTAAAGAATACTATACTAAACTATTCTAAAGAATACAGCAAGGATACTTACAGAATGCTGAAAAGATAATAATGAAAATTCGTGACTCTCTCCAGAGTCTCAACACAGCTTGGCACTGATTGGCCAATGAGTCAAAATAATTCACATGAAACCAATGAAACAATCACTTGTGGGTAAACAATCTTCAAACACATTCCACATGAGCAAAACACAGGAGAAGCAAATGACATAATTATTGTTTTCCTTCTTCTCTGAGGCTTCTCAGCTTCCCAGGAGAAAAATCCTGGGCAAAGGGATTTTTCAGAAAATGTGAATGTGACAATTCTCCACCAAGATTCACCACAAAAGAAAAATCTCAAATGCACTTCTCTTAAAGCACTTCTTTGCCCATCAACCCCCACCAAGACAATCAAACAGAAGCACAGGACTTGCCTGAGGATTGAGGCAGTTTCCAGCATCTCAGCCATGAAAGTAGACACTCCTTTGAGCTGGCTGTCTCCTGCTCCCACCCGAGCCAGGATACAATCCACAATGGTAATTTCTGCAGACTCACAGGGCACAAAACACCCAATCTGGGCCATGAGAACAATCACCCCTGTCTGCCGGATGTATGTTGATTTTCCCCCCATGTTAGGGCCTAAAGAAGAAATTTTCAAAAAATTAATTGAAAAAGCATCATCTTTTTACAATTCAACAGTTTTTTAAAAGGAGAACAGGCTCTAAATTAGAACAAAGAGTGTTTAAATTTATTACTTTCTTCCCACAAAAGAGCAGCAAACTTGTGTAACAGGTGCAACAAGTGGCTCCAGGGCTAACAAGGCTTGATTGTTTGTCTTACTGAATGCTCCTTTTTCAAAAGAAAGGTGATCACAGAAAATCAGGGGCCTTCATAAGTTTTGATACTTTTCAGAAGTATAAGCAGTCATCTAAAACATGTATTCATACCTAAAACTAATAAGCTTTAAATTAAAAAATTATCAGTATTTATTTCTGCTTAAGAATTGAGGTGAAAACAAATTATTAGAAACTACTATTACAATTTCTCTGTAAAAATTAAACAGCTCAGTTACAGACTGGGTACAAGCTAATGAGTCACTCAGAATCAGCAAACCCAGATATTAAGCAGTTAATTTTAACTGAAATACAAATGAAAAAAAAGTACTATCCAGAAAACTGATAATTAAAGCCAATTTTACACTTTCGCTAACCAGAAAAAGAAGCGTGTTACCATGCATTAATTCAGATTTTTGATTTTTCTTTTTGATTATGTTAGAAGTGCTCATTAATTATTCTCTAATTTCAGATCTTTGCCACTCAGAACGTATGTTAAGGACATCTGGATGGAAATTTAGATTCAATTAAATCTATAAACACTAAAAATGTTTTAGTGTGTAGTAAAATTATCTTAATTACACCAGAGAAAAGGGTAAAAAATGGTACAGTCATTGAAACATGTTTTGCATTTAAAATCAACTTTAATGCTTCACAAAGAAAACACTAACAAAGTACAATTGATGCCTAGTGGAATTTTCCAAACCACTTTAGCAGGGTCAGGCTTTTCAGCTCCTAAGGTTGCCTGGTTTGTGGAGTTACATTCACTAAGATCTTACTTTAGGGAAGGACTAATTTCTTATTTTCTACTGTCCAGCAGCCTCTCTTTTCTTCACAAATGACTATTTGTAAATTAGTGATCACCTTCACCAAACAGTGCACTACAACTAAAATTACAATAACCAACTCCATTACTGTTAGTTTGGATGATGAGAACTGTGCCTGTATGTACAGAAATATAGAGAATATCCACAGTCAAAGGTAACATGAACATTGTGGACACTTTTTAAAAAAATATAATCAAAACTAGCAATAAATAATAGCTTACAAAATACCCTCCCTTCTTTTCCAGAGCTAAATCTTATTCCCCATGCAGAAAGATGATAACTCAGTAGCTGCTCGCCCTTGATGAGAGAAATTGTTTTGACAGAATTTTATTAGGTTGCTGATTTGTTTTGCCTGTTGCTGGTTCGGTTTTTCCTTTTTAAAAAGACATCATTATTGGAAATACCCGAGACATTCACAAAGTAAATAACAAACAAAGAAGAGATGGGCAATATTTACCAGTAATAATGTGGAACATCTTCTTGCCCTTCTCAAAGGTGATGTCATTGGGGATGAAGGCCACCTCGTCCTGCACCTCGATGCAGGGGTGCCGGGCCCCTCTCAGCACCATCCTGCCCTGGCCCTTCTCCAGCACCACGGGCCGCACGTAGGGCACGGGAGCCCCGTTGGACACGTGGGCAAAGCTGACAATGGCATCCAGCTGGGCTATCACGTCGTTCATGGTCTGCATGGGCTCTGCATAACCTGGTGTGCACACAGGAGATGGAGCTCAGTGCCAGTAACTAGTCTTTTACTCCTGCTGAGAAGGTACCTTGAAGCCTACACTGAGTCCAGCAAGTAATTCATCTGCAGTAACAATTTTCTTCAAGAGGAAAGTCAACTCCTGGGAGAGCCTAGGATGCAATCCTGAGGTTCCCATGCCTTGAATACACGGAGACTTCCTCAGACTAAGGAAAGGAGGAGGTGAGGCCATGCTGATTATTTTCCCTCAGCTGGAAATCCAGTAAGTTTCCTTCATGAACAATACACAGCACTCTGATGCTCACACAAGAAAAGACACTTGAGACACAGCAGCCACCTGTGTTTGTGGGAATGATGGGAAGGAGGGGTCTGTCAGATACAGAGCCTGTGACACTAGGATAGATGGCCCAGCATCCCCAGTACCAGCTTTGGAAGTTCTTTTGTTTGGCTTTTGAAGTTTTGGTGTTTGGTTTCTTCTGTGAAAGGGATGAGGAACTAGAGTCTACAGCCCAAATTCCCCAGTGTCCCTTCTGGTTTTGGTGAAGGATAGTAAAGAATGCCCTGTAAGTAGGCAATCTTGGAGCAAAATATAGGGAAATAACTTAGGAAACCAATAATATTTATTACCATGTAAGCAGCAACTAACTTGATCATATACTGCTTATCAATGCTCTTAGACCTCAGGTCCCACTCCTTCAGTTCTCTGTTGTCCTTTACCTATTCTGCTCTGCTGTCTGGGTGAAGATGCCCAGAGTCAGGGAGGTAGGTGAAGGATAGATGTGACCCTTAAGGCCTTATTTTTGCTCCTATTATGGGATTAGCATTTGCACAAACCTCATCACTGCACATCTGAAGCAATGCCAGGAAAGGGTCTGGCAACAGAAGACAATTCATACTTCAAACTTTCAACAACTGTCTGAAAGCCACACCTCATTTTTGACACCAATTCTTTGGGCAATATTACAGTTTGTCTCTGTAAAAGTCCCTCAAAGAAACAGCAAGTCCTCCCTCCCAGCACTCCAGACTGTGACACACATCAACAGTGGCATATTCACCTGAAGCAATGTTAATGATTTCCTTAACAATTGCATCCTGAGCCTCTTCATACTCTTCCCTGTTCTTTATATATTCATCATTGATGGCACTCAGTTTGCTGTGAACAAAACAAGAGTATTTAGAAGCTGTGTTGTTCTGCCTTCACCTACAATGCCAAACTTTTGGCCTCCTCATCAGAGTCTATGCCAAGTGTCCCCAGCTGTTTTAACAGCAATGTTCAGCACAAAGACCACAAAGCAACTGACCTACAATTCATCCACACCAAGGCACCAGGCCTCAAGATTAATTCCAAGTTTAAGATCACCCATAAGAGCCAAACCAGAAATTCTAGCATCAACACATGACATCATCTATGTTTATTATAGAACTGCTGTGTGATAAGGACTAGCTCTTCAAATTTCTGGCTATTTTGCCACATTTTGCTGCTAAGCAACTGTGTAATTAGCCCAGAGTCCTACAACAGGCTTATCAGATCTGAAGGCATTGACTTCTTTCATTTAGTAAAAACCTAAATTAATTACTGTCACTATGAACAGGTGCTGATCTTCCAACTAAGGTAAGCTGAAATAAAGACAAGAATTTAAACAAGTTTTTATTCTTCTCAAGCTTGTCTCCCAAACAAAGAACAGGAGTCTGCAATACTGAATAAGAAACACACCCAAGTCGTGTGCCCACACTATAGGCAGAAGTCAGTCTTGTGCTGCAAGTACCACCTACAGAAGCAACTATAACTTAACTAAGTACAGAGAATTCTTTTTTATTAGTGATGCACGGGCTGTCTCACTAAGGGAAAGTAACAGATGACAAAGTACAGGTTCTAAGTACATCTTCTCAGTTACAGAAAAGCCTAACTTCATCATACATTTAGATTCACAACATATTTGGAACCAGGAAAAAGCTGTTTTACATTTCATGGATGTTTTTAAAAAATATCCTCCGAATAAATGTTAAAACAAAATGCAATTAAGGTTTACACTTTGTTCATTTAAGTAAATTGGTGTGAAATACACCAGCATGTCAGGGTCTCTAGCTGGCCAGAGTGACCCCGAGAAGAGTTCCAAAGTCTCTTTTCCCAGCCTGGCACCTGAAGAAGGAGTCAGGGCTCTTCATTTCTCAGTCACAAGGTTGTTTATTGTATCTTACCTATAAAATTCTTTCTCCTGTCCTGCTGAGGTCTGTCCAGCAGGACAGTTCCAGGCACTCTGCCTGCCCCAGGGCCTGTGTTATGTCTTTATACTAAAAACTATGTATACAATGTTTACTTTCCAGTACCTATCACCTATGTTAGACAGTGAGCTTCTACTCTAAACCAATCTGTAAGTGCCAACATCACAGCAGAAGATGGAAGCCAAGAAGAAGAAGGAGAAAGGCTGGACACACCCAGATCCCTCCATCTTGCCCCGCTGAATCCCCATTGTAAAAAACCCCAAAATCTACTTTTTCACCCTGTGATAAATTCACTATCATTCTACTTAATTTGTCATGGCTTGCAGATCTTCATCTAAGGTTGGTAATTTACTCCACAGGTCATAATCAAAACCACAGGAATTCTGGGCTCTGTGCCAGGGTCTCTGAGCCCCCTGGCAGGGTCTTGGCTGCTCAGGACAGCCAGAGGGATGTCCTGGCTCCTGACTCCAGCACATTGGCTGGTGTGAACCAATATGTTTGCCCTTCTTTTCAAACTATTTATAACTATGGAAGTGAGTGATTAACAGAAACCAGTCTCTACACCATCAAGCACAAGCCAGCAGAGTGGCCCTGAGGCAGAGACGGACAAGCCCATGCTGGCTGCTCTAGCTAGAGTGGACCCAGCATGTTGAAGGAAGTCATTCTTCCCCTCTACTCAGGACTCCTGAGATGACACCTCTGGTTTTGGGCTTTGTCTTCCCAACACTGAACCTGGAGCAGATGCTCACCACAAGGTACAGAGCTGGAGCATGTGGCACACAAGGACCAGGCTGAGAGAGATGCCTGCCCAGGCTGAGAGAATCTGAGATCAGCCTGGAAGGAAGAGGCAACAGACTCTCCTTGAAGGTGCAGAGCAAAAGAATGAGATCCTAAGATCCCAAATTTCTGCGAGGAAAATTCTCCTTAGATCTGATTAGGAAAATTCTCATTAGATCTGATGAGCAAAGTTTTCATAAATAGTAATTCAGCACTGAAACTTGAGCCCACGAGGCTGTGAAGGATACTTATAGAGGATGGGCACTTAGACAAAGCCCTGGGCTACCCCATCTAAGCTTGAGATAGGATCTCATTTCCAAGGTGCTTTGAGTGAGGGATAAGAAGTAGCCTTCAACTTAAATTATTACCCAATTCTGCACATGCAAGAATTGGGTAATAATTTCTTTCTACTTTGTTTCCTCTGCATAAAAACACTGAAGAACAGAAAAATATCTGATGACTGATGCAGCCCCTGCTCCTGCTAAAACACTCTAAAAGAGCTAAAATTCAACAAAAAATACAGACTTTTCAGCTGGTCTGTGTCAGAACTGCTGTCCAGACAAGGACACACTGAAACAGCCTCAATGCAATTAAACTGAAGACCTAAATTTTTTTTAACAGCTCAATTAAAAGTGCCACAGAATTGAAGTTCAATACACAAGAGTAACAGAAATTACAGAGGATTTGGAAAAAAGGGAAAAAAGGTAATCAGCAACAAAATTCTGCATGTCACATTTGGTGATAAACATAAATTCCCTAATGCAGCTTGTGTCTGTATAAACACTCACAGTAAAAGCAATTATGATATTTGCTGCAGCTAAAACAGAGAAATTAGCCCAAGTCAAAGGACCAAAAATAGACAACAGTTGGCAACATAAAATGGGGAATGCAGCTTTTAACATAAACTCTATGCCAGTCCTGCTCAATATTTCAATCTGTGAGCCAATTAAAAAGGTGACAGTTTGTAGAGAATCCAGTTTATCAGCATAATTATAAAGGAACTATTCTATTCCTTTCAGAACAGGCTTAAAAAACCACCAATATCTACTAACTCATACCTGTTAGTAAATTTCACACCATTCTTCTGTGTATCAATGATTCCATATTTTGAATTGTTACGGAGAGCTTTTTCCTCCTTACACGTTACCCTAAAGTGATGCCCAAACTGTGAATTTGTCTCCAGTTTGATACTTTTGCCAGCTTCCAAACCTTTCAGATGAAAACAAAGAAAAAGAAACCAGTTGTATTATCACAAATCCTGCATCCTGTGCTATTCCTGTTCACTAGCCCTCAGTTCCCATGATTTAGCCTCTCTTACATGATCTAATTGAATGGACCTGCTTTGGTTCTGTACAGCTATGAGAAATACCCAGACCAAAAACAAATACATTATGGATTCATTCTCTGCTCTTACTTTAAAATGCTCTCAAAATGCATATTCAAATCAGGCTCTCAATTATTGCTATGAATTCTCCAAGAAGGTGAAAAATGCAAGGACACTCTGCATTGCTGCTGTTAGCACAGCACCTCTACTCTTGTGATCCTTCTACTAACACATAGTTCTATTACAAGATTTCTCATTCCATCCCTACACAATCTTGGCTTTCCTTCTTCTCATCCAGGTATCATAATTGCACTAAAAAAAAAATCAAAACAAAACAAAAAAAAAATGCAAGCTCTTAAAGGTGTAACCCAAAGTAAGTATAGTGTTGTCAATTTTCCTTGCAATATTTGTATTAAAAGTTGGTGGCTTTTTCTTTTTCTTAAAGTTGATATTTCAATGCCTGATTCATCAGCTGCACATGGAATTTTCTGCATAGGATAATCAACACTTTAAATGTCTCATTTGCTTTTGAATGACATTTTGCAAGGAACATCAAAAGAAAGCTGAATGGACACAGGATAATGCACAGAAGGGGGGAAAAAAGTGCAGGTACTCAAAGAATGTAAAACAGAACTAGAGCTAGCCAAGAGTTTGATGAGTTACAGTAGTACAAAATGGATTCTCTAACATATATGATCATTTCTGAAATAATTTGGAATGCTGTTTAAAAAAAAATTAAAGCAAAGTTATAAGCTAAAAATCCCTGTTTTCAACAGCTTGCACAGCAACAACCAAAATCAGCCCAACTCAATCATATAATAATACAAACATCCTTTAACCCTTTAACTTCTTTATACCAGTTTTCATCACCTGATTGCAAAGGGGACATGAATGAAAGGCAGTTCCAAACCCTACCTAGTTCTTTGGCTGCAGTCTTTAGTAACGACTGCATTTTTTCTTCCAGTTCATTCATCTTCTCTCTTAATTCTGTTAAATTAGGATCAAAAGAAGCCTTGACAAGAAATTCATGATTCTCCACCTAGAGAAAAATAACAGGAAAAAATTTATATGAACACAAGCAATAAAAAAAATCTTCCTGATCATACACAGTGAAATGAATTTACTTCATAATTCACACTAAATTTTTTATAAATATATAATGTTGTCAGGCAATGCTGTTTGTGATAGTTGGTGTCTGGTTCAACTGCAAAACAAACACATCTCAAATACTTGTTTTCTCAGATAATGTACTTCATACACCCAAAATATACCAATTTAACAGACTCCTTTCTGCTGAAATGGAGTTGTCTGCACATTTATTTGCAAACAAATGACTGAGCAGTAGGCAGGGTAAAAAGGGAAGTCAGAGGGAATGAAATTGTCATGTACATGATCATTTCTGCTACCCTGGACTTAGGCAGCTAATCAAGACAGAGCATGGGGTGTTTCAAAACAAGAAGCCTTTGGAAAGTGAAGTTTCTGAATCAGTAATTTCTGCCCCAAAAGAGACTCTAGAGGTTTAGGAAAAAAACCTACAGAGTGTCACCAAAAATCCTACCAATTTCAATCCAGCTCTTGAGTTGAAAAGCAGACACGGTTCCCTCTAAGCTTAAATTTTCAGAGGCAAGGATGAAGCATTTCATCTCTTTGTTGTATTTCATCTTTTTTTTCTCTCCCTTCCCTGTGCTTCCACTGCCAGGTGGCTATGTACCAAAAGCACCACCAAACTTTGAAGTTGCCCTGACTTGAGGAGGAGGTTGGAGTAGATGGTTTCTCAAAGGCCTCTTATGATTCTGAGATAAATAGGAATGGAAGTGACAGTTTCTCAACTTTTATTACAGCTAGGTAAATGAATAACCATATCCCACGCTTTTTGAACTTAGATGTTTCTTTTTATATTAGAATGGATTATTGACATAATTTAGTTGCTATGACAACCTATCCTTCAATTGCACTCAGAATAGAACTGCCTATATTATTTGAACTCCCTCAAAATCCAAGAGGAATTTCAAGTCAAAGTTCACATTCTAATGTTCATAGGGACAAGGTTTATTCTTCTGGTAAAACCAGTGTTGGCTTATCTATAGACATTTTCCAGTACCTTGAAGGTGGGGAAAAATCAAGCTTAACATGCCAGATTCCATGGGATTTGACTAAAAATAACTGACTTGTTATTCTGTTTAGAAGGACAACAAAACATTTTTAAAGTAGAACCTGAAAAGAAACTTGAAGAGCTGGACTATGAAGGGTGAAGGCTTAAACAGCTGTTACTTTTAAAGAAAACAGAGTCCCAGGGCACACAAACTGCATCAACAGATGGTCTGTAACTGGTATAAAGCTATAAATTTCTTCATTACCATACATCACAAATTACAGCAACATGTCAATCAAACAAGTCCTTCCATAAACAGCAAAATGCAGTTGATGGATGCACAACACAATACAAAGAAAGAAAACACAGTGCTCCTGCCTTTAGAGAAAAGTATGCATGTTCAAAATTTTTAACCCACTGCAGTTCTCACAAGTTCAACAAATGGCCCTTCCTGCCAGGTCTGGCACATGTTTAGGTAGTTCTCTTATTTCTGCAGTCAGCTGAGACCTTCACTTAGGAAAATCCTAACCCCTGGTTAATAAAAAAAAAAGAAAATCCTAAAAGACTTCCCAAGTAATAAACATATCCTAGGCTACATCCTGGATTTGAGACATATCACTGTAACTTTAAAAACACAAAGTAGAGAAATGACAAAATTACTTCTCCACTTTTAATACTGATGAGATCTTTAAAAAATAGTTTCAGGTCCACAACATCAATGCACCCAAAGCATTTTTTCACTGGCTGGATAATTTCAGATAGTGGGTGAATATCCTGTTGAATACTCTGATATATTAATAACTGCCTTCATATATTTCTAAATGCAACATATATTTCTATATACAGCTAAATTATCACTAGCTACTTAATACAGATGATCAATTAAATTTAGTTCATATAGAGCAGATTGCAAAGCTCAATAAGAAACTTTAACTGCTGAGTAAACCCTGCCCACACAACATTTCATACCTTTTCCATGTCCAATGTTGTTTCTATCATCTCCAGAAACTTTGAGAAGTCAGAGCAGATATCATTAAGAGGTGTTATAAATACAGCCAACAACAACATCTGGTGAGCTCCTGTTACAAACAAACAAAAAAATTATCATTCACAAACCCCCACAGATTTACCAGAATTCACTTATCCAAGATAAACAACACAACTGCTCAGCTGGTGAATTTTACAAAGATGGGCTATGACTATTTCACTGAAACACATGTACCTTTTTCTAAAATTGGTGGGATATTTTTCTAAATATCCCATCTACATTCTGATTAAGCCTGTATCTATTCTGTCACCTTTGTTCATAACTGGCGGTATTAATTCCCTTCTACTATGAGTAAAACAACAAACAGTATAAAAGCAAACCCATTGTCTGAATATTACCAATTCTTGCACATAAAAAGTTGACATGCCTTCTGCAAAAAATGTGGGTCTTACCTTCCAGGCTCACAGCTTTGAATTCTTCTTAATAAAATATTACATAATACTGGAAATATTTGGTAATTACCATATGGACATAGCAACTGAAGTGTATGTTATCAGCTTTTGTTTTCCACAAAAAAAGGCCACATGTTATAACCAGGTCTTTGCAGTAACTTCCTTCCACTAGACAGGAAGGGATCAAAATTAACAGAGATACTCTGTAGCACCAAGTCAAACTGCACAGAACACATATGGGCTGGAGGTCCATGGAACACCAAAAGCATTGAACACCAAGAGCAGTTCATAATTAAATTAACATGCACAGATATTGCCAAATTTGTGAAGGAAGTATTTTCTTCAGGTACACATAAGCACCTATATCCAGCAGCCAGCTGTGGAAACGTTCTGTCAGCAAATGCAAGTTTACATCTTTGCAGCCACTTCAAGTTATGATTTAATCACAGAAGGATTAGCATTATTGACTATATTATATATAAAAAATGCCTCAAAATGAATCCAATACTATGAGCTTAGACTCACTGAATTATGTACAGAATCATGTTGCTGCCTCTAATGTTTACTTTGCACATTAACAGAGAAATACAGAATTAAGCTCTGGATATTCAAGAGCCTCTCAATTTCTTACCAGACTAAGAAAGAAGTCCTAGCCTTTCCTAAGAAAAAATGCCACAGAAATTTATAGAAGTTACACAGTGAGGACATGATTACCCAAGTGAATCTCTGCTCTCTCAGCTGAAGTAGAAAGAAAAAGTTTGCTTTGATTTCTTTTTCTACCATGCCTTTTTGCTTCCCCAGTCCTTCAAACTTTTATAGTGAAAGCCCTAAACTGACTAATATCTATTAATTGAGAAAAAAGATTACATCTTGTTGAGAGATTACTGAACTTGCAAAAATGGAGTTTTCTGCTGATTAAAAATCTTCAAAACCAAGAGATATGAAATAAAGATTGTTTTCAGTTCCAAATTTCTTGCTTGCTCTCTTAATATCTTGGTTTTTTCCCCTCCTGTAAGAAGACACATCTAAACCAACCTATAAAATAAAAGCAGCCAACAAAGAAGAAAGAAACTGAAGAGCAGAAAAAGTTTCATGTCCATTCTTCAGAGTGGGCTTAGCAGTTCCCAGTGCTCCAGCTGACTGAATACATGGCATACACAATGAAATGAGCTTCAATATTCTTGAATCAATGAAAAACAATTGTGCTTGAACTTAAAGTAGCTATTTTAATTTGTTTTCTTGAGTTGGGAAGTTTCATGATGCCATTTCATTATTTAAACTTGAAGGGTACACCTCAGACACCACAGAAAGATGTCACATTCAAAAGCTGGAATATAATAGAATTAGAATACATTAATTTATTAAGTAAATAAAATACTGATGTATTTACATACATTCATTTATATGGGTCCAACTGATACACTGCAAAATTTATTTTGACTTTTAATCCAACTTCAAACTTGGTATCCAGCACTTGAAGGAAATAAAACAGTGGAGTCAGCGAATAATGAGGGTTTACAGAAGTTATTTGCACATGCTTTTCTTAAAACACCTGGCATTATAAGAATATGAGCAAGAAACACCACTGAAAAATTCTAAATTAAACTCTAACATCTTGCACCTGTATTCATTAACTCATAGAAAAGATGCATAGTAAAAAAAAATGCTCTTTTGCACCTACTCAACATTATTAGGATGGAAAGTAACCACTGAGAGGAAGTCTAATAGAGCTTTGCACCATCAAAAGCAGAGATGCATATTGATCACAGAGTCTATCTGTGCCCAGGTGCAGGTTTAATTTAAACCATAATTTACTTACTGAAGCACAGACAAGTGTTTATTACACATGTTAAAGACTTGACTATTAATATGGTTTAAAAATGTTGTCTGGCAATTAAAATAAAACACTAATCTTCAGACTTGAAACACACAGTTAGTTTGGCAGCAAAATGACACTGCTCTATCCTGGCAAAACAGACCAATCCCAATGATTAAGTGCACCAGTCATTTTGATAGTGCAATGGAAAGTGGGATGAAAGGAAAAGAACAATGGAAATGGGGATAAAATACAGTATAGGTTTTCTACAGGTAGATAATATCCATATGGTGCAACATCTGTCTGAAATACTGAATGCCTGAGACAAAGGGGACTCTGCAGAGCTAACGTGGGCTCTTCTAAAGCATTCAGCATGCTGTCACAGGAGGTGCCAAGGTGCAAGATCTGTGATTTATGCCATGACCAGAGTGCAGATAAAGAGCACATCACCCACTTGCAAAAGATGAACAAGCTGAAAGGACATCAGTTCCTCCAGGGCTCAGAGAAGCATTTATCTTTTTAAGATGCGTGAATTTATATTAACGCAGAAAAGAAGGCTGCTTATAAATGTCGCTAAAATAAACAATATGGAAGCTATCAGTAGCTTATATTGGAATAAGATAAATCAGAAATAGATCAACACCTTGAAAACTGGGCTAATAGAAATGAAGTAAGTGTAGCACTGAGTAAGATGACACATTGATAGATAAATGCGTTTCCACTATGAGTAAGGAATAATCAGTTGGATCTGACAAAGGATGGGAAACAGCCAAGTTTGATCACAACAGGCTGTAAGACACCAGTGCAACAGTCTGGGAAAGAACAGCACTGAAACAAGCAGTAAGGGGTATTCAGTCACTGTATACAGCATGGAAAAAACACAACTGACACCCAGCACACAATTCCTGTATCCTGCATATTTACACACTTAAAGAGTGTTTGTTTGAGATAGGAGAGAAGATGCTTCAGCAGCTTCTTGAAGACAGAAATCTTGTAAAGGACCCAAATTTCATGCCCCAGCAATCTGAGTAATGAACAACTGCTCCCTTTTGCCAGCTAGAGCAAAATGATTTGATGACTCAGAGTTCTTTTCCATCTTATGCAGACTTCTTATGGCCAAACCAGAAAAAAGCCATCTCCACTCGTCACCCCCCTCCTCAGCTTTCACCACCCATAAAAACAAGGATTTCAACAAAACAGTGCTTCATTTTGAGGGAAAGGCAGTCACAGCTGATGGCTTTGGGGTTGTTCTCTATCCCCATAGCTGCTCCATATCCCCACAGCCATTCATAGGCAAGGGAGTTCTGAAACTGGCACATACTCAGAATTGTCAAAAATCTTTCTGACTTTCCATCCCTTGATGAGTTACAACATTCTGTACAGTCAGAAACAGAGAAATTACCAGATCCAGTCTGAATCATTCATGTACATTGAGAATTACCAGACCATTCATGTACTTTGAACAGGTGGCACAAGCACAAAGAAAAATAAAAATAACACACCACCTATTTTAAACTATCTTTAATATACTGCTGGTGATTGCCCTAAGTCCAACTGATTCATGTGTAGAACAGGAAGAACCTTTTGCAGTCTATTAACTTTTCCATATGGCGAGCAGTTTGCCTTACACAGTTTGCTCCTCAAAACTCTAAAAATGGAATTGTTTTCCTACCCCAGTGTTATGACACAGGAACTCTGTTGATCCAAATGGTAACTAATATAAAAAGAAGTAAAGACAGGAAGCCAGCATTCTGAACTAACACCTCAGTAGAGGATGGGAATCCAAGAGCTCCATGTCAAGGCTAAAACAAGCAGAGTCTGTTTGGAAAAGCCAAATGGACACAACTGAGGCAGCTGAATAGTGACACAGCTCTTTAAAAACAAAAACAAGCAAAAGACTTACAGCTGTCAGTTCCTTCAGAGTTTCAGATCTAAAATGCTCTTTGAAATAACACAGCCAATAACCAAAAATTGATTTATTTTAAGATTAATATTGTAGAAGTTTCATTACTTGAAGTTGTAAAACTATAGTACAGAAAAGTGTAAGACACTGGGTAGCTTTATTTTCTACTCAAATAGAGGAAAGAAATTTTTGTAGCCATACAATTTCAAACAATATTTGTTTTTCAGGCTTTGGTGCTTGCTTTACACAAAGGGAATTTCTAACAAATTAATGGGCTTCAATAGAAATGAGCTTTCTGGTAGAACTGCTATTGCTAAATTGAATGCTGATCTTATTCTGTATTTTCTTGGTAATACACAGAAAAAGAAAAAAAATAGCAGCTTTTGTACTTTCTAGACTTGCTTGTCACAGCATTGTGCTTCCTACTAATGAGGACTGGAGGGAATCCTGCCATGTTACTTGTATCAAATACAGGAGCATTATGATTTAAAAAAAGCCATTTGAGTTATACCACTAATACTTAAACTGGGGGGATTTTGTGTGTAATTACAACCCAAAGTGGATGACAACACTATTGTATGAATGGCATCTTGTTTGTAAGATCACAGCACACACACAGCTGGTCAGGAACTCCTAGAGACAAGTCCACGTCAAAGATTCCCACACCACCACCCAACAGTTCAAGCATCCCAGCTACACACACTAACTGGAACACATTTTCCTGCAAAGATCTGGCTATGAATATTCTTAAGTATCTGATTGGCATTTTGGAATTTCAGCTCATTTAAAACTCAAATGCGTTTAAAGCTTTATTCCTGCAACAAAAGTACACAGGGAAAAAAGTCATCTTTGGAAATCTACGCTCTATTTCTTTGCATCATCAGTACACCACAAAACATTGGGAATAGTTGGAGGTAGCAATACCTTCATGTTTCTCTAGTGCTTGTACAACATTAGGGAGTTGATTGATAGCCTGGAACATTCTGTAACAGTCTTGTAAGTTTGCTGCTTGTCTCTGAAATTTCTTTGCCAGCCGGTTGAGGTCTGGAAAGCGACGTAACAGATCCTCCTGGAGGCACTGACGTAGCTCTGGATCCATCACAAAAGCTTCAACCAAATTCAACCTACACAAGAAATTCATAACCATGATTAGCACGGCATGATCTGTAATTCTTTTATATCACTAGTTATCTGACAATTTCTATCTGTATTTTCTCTGTGGCTGTATCCACTGGTTAAAAAAAAAAAAATGAAAATGGGACAACACATGAGCTAAGAAAGCAAGGAGATTTAACCCATGTCAAGCTTCTGTAGTTTTGAACAGTCAAAGTTTCTAATGAACAGCACTGGAATGCAATTGTGGGTATTTGCAATTGTTCCAAGTGCAAATACCAACATCTATCCTGTAGGTAAAGCTGACTCAGAACTGACTTTGAGATTAATCCTTTCCCTTCACGAGCAAAAAAGTCTTCCAACAGTCTATGGAAGAAGAGGTATTAAGCAGGGAAAAAAACCCCACAGCTGGCAGAGTTTATCTCCCTGTGGTCAAGGCCAACATGGACACTGCAGCTGTGCAAGCCTGGACCACAGGATGGGAAGGCACCTCTGGGTACTGACCACTCCAAGCAGGGCCACAGCTACAGCCAGCTGCACATCCTGGGTATCCCCAGGGATGGTCCCAGGGTCAAGGCCTGGAACAGAGCCCTTGTGACTGACCTCCAGGGGGACTGCATGCCCCTGAGCCTGGCAGCTGGGTGAGTTTGCAGTGCACCACACTGTACTGACCAGCGATCCTCTACTGACCTGGTCCCTGCTTTGTGAGATGTAACAGGGGACAGCGACAGCTCAAGCCACAAGAAGCAACATTTCCTGCTCTTCCCTTATCCAACCACCTAGTTTATCTATTGTAGAAGGTTACTGGGTTAGCCAGCCACGATCTTCCCTCTGCAAATCCATGCCAACTACTTCCAAACCACTATTTGCCTCATGGCAGGCACTGGGGGACTGCATTCTCACCAATGAGGGTACTGCCTGCCAGCCTTGTCACCACTCACTCCCAGCTTGCCTTCCCTTGCTGTTGCTCCCTGACATTTTGATTTGGTATTTTGTCTGGGGTTTTTTTCTGTTTTTTTTTTTCTTTTTTCAATTTTAGGTATGGGGGTTTTAAAATAGTGAAATAAATATTCTTTAAGTGCTGAAAGCAAGCATAAATCTCAATAAGAAGTGACAGTGCATTAAATTGTATCTCTCCACTAGAAACATCTAGCACATTTTCATACATTTTTGGGGCTTTGTGCATCAGTTAATATTGCCATCTCTACACATTTTGCATTTGCAGTTAAAAAAAGAACTCGGATATTGTTAATTTTGGAACGCTGGGAAGGTCAGTGTTCTTTGATCACACTTTCAGAACACCAAGGAAGAGCTCTGCCTCCTTCAGAGACCTCCCCACATTACATACTGGGCTGATTTCTGGTTAACAATATCTATCAATATCTTTGCTTCAGCAGAGAAGGTAATTTTATCTAGAGACATGCAAGCAAGGAAAGGACAGCTTCCACCACATTATTCCTGCTGCTTTGCTTACTGACAGAAAAATGCATTTGTTTCAATTACAATAACATCTGCACTTGCAAACTGCATTGGAAATTACAATTTTTTTGTCATTCTGACAGCAGTAATCTCTACATTACACACTGCAGTGCTGTGCAGAGTGCCAGACACTGGCAACACTACACAGGGGTTAACACAGTCCACTGCCTCAGGTAATTAGCAAAGCCAGGAAACAAAGGCTTTGGCTAAAGCAACACAACAGGCAGAGAGCCCTGGACAGGTACATCTCTGTATACAAAAAATTCCTTCTGTTTCAGAAAGTATTCTACTCCCACACTCCAGTGAATCTTCTGTATTATACCAAAAAAAAAAAAAACACTGAAAAGATCAGAGAAGGATCCTACCTCTATGTTTATCCACTCAACTGCAGCCTTAATACATAAATTGAGAGACTGACATTACTGACACATAAGGGTGCTTTACTTCCAAAAGAAACATTAAAGTTCCAGCATGTACACAGAGCTTGTCAGAAATAGACAGGAAAACACTGAAGATACCTACTGCAAGAACACAGAACAGGACTTGTATGAGAAACATCATAAAAGCCAAGCAATTTTCCATTCTGATCCCTGCTGGTGTTTCTGAGCACGATTTTTAGCTTTCAGACTTCTGTCAATGGTTTGGAGGAATAACAAGAACTACACAATCTCACCACAGCAAATACATTGCCATGTTTATCACAAATCCCTTCCATTTACCCAGCACACCTCACTTAAGGCTCACATCACAAACTCTTCTCTCAGAAGTGCCAGCAGCCACCAGTGACCAAACACAGCTTTTAAACGCCAGATATTGTTTAGATATTGAGGGAAAAAAGCAATAAGAACTGAATCAAACTAAAGACACCTGATACAACAGCCTAAAAACAAGCCCACCAACCAGATGTGCCCTCTCCCCCCTAAGGGATTAGAGAAGGAACCAACTTGCCAACATGAACCTCCCCACAGGAACAAAGCAGCTTGGCCATTTTTAGTCCTGTAATCTGGAAACAATTCCTTTGGCAAAAACAAAGCAGGATTTATTCTAAACTTCTCCATTTAGCACACCCATGTATTCCTACTGTTACCTTCCCTGGTCTTCAGCAGTTACAGTCATAGCAAACACACAAGAGCTTCTACTGCCCTGATGTTCTGTCCTCTCACTTCCCAGGTATTGCACAATATCTGTAAACTTATTTATTATTTCCCCACTATCAAAATACCACCACACCATCAACCCATAAAGAGGAACTAGTTGCAAATACCTTCAAGTTTTATTGTGAAGAAAATGGCATGAATTTCTGGTTTAAAACCACCTTACTTCACTTTAAAAAAATCCCAACATTTCTTCACTTTAAAAAAGCACCAGCAAGACACATTTGGAATGTTTATCCATCATCAAAGTGAATTTTAATCCAGAGAAATACTATTCCTGCCTGCAGCAGGAAACAAGAGTTTTCTGGGTGAATCCAACCTGCTTAAACTACTGACTACCCCTTGATTTCAACTTTGAAATTTCAAGTATAAAAACTACTTCTTTTTCTTATTTTGATGACCAATTTCACACATGCAAGAATGTGCAAAATTCAAGTTCACCATCAACATCAGATGCTATCTTGCCCTCTCATGACTCATGTTTAAAGTCAGAGAACTTAGATTTTCTTCCAAAAGGTCCTTAGAAAATCAGTAATGCTAGCATATAGACATATGCACAGAATCACTTCTGAAAACTTACTAAATTCTGCACAGCTGCTATAAGTCATTCAAGAACATCTCAAGCACAGCCTCTGTAGTCTTGAGTTTATCTTTACCAGGATCCAGGGGTTTTTTCCCCCATTTGTGCCTTTTGCACAAATAAACCCTTCCCTTTCATCCCACGACTCCCTCAGCTTGTTCAACAGCCTCTTGGATAAGACCTGTCAAAGGCATTTTGAAAGCTCTAATTTATTTTTTCCCCCTCCTCTTTTGTCCACAATGACAAGTTCAAAGAGTTCTCAGATCAGCATGAACAATTTTCCTCTGCCAAAATCATGATAATTAGACTAACATTTCATGACCTTCCTGGTACTGTTCTATCTCCCCCCCTACATTTGCCAACCACAGAGATACATCTGACAGGTTTGTGCTCATGCCACATTTTGCATAACAATTTTCTGTTGGTAAGAATACATACAAGGCTGCTGGATTGAAAGGTAATGCAACCATAAGCCATGAATAATGCTCACAAGTAATAACGAAATCAAATCACAGATTGTTTTTAATATAAAGTTCAACTAAGGGGGAAAAAAACCAAGGAAATACAAAAAGAAACAAAATTTAAAAAGCTAAGAAAGTGTAACCAAACAACAGCTGACAGCACTAGATAATTCATTTCTGCCACACAGCCAAAAGGAAAGGAAAATAGGGCAAAACTTTCCACCCCAGATCCAAGGCAGCACAGTCAAGATAACAGAAACAATTATAAGTAGTGAAACCACACTAGAACAAAGGAAATCTGTTTCAAGACAGTTATTTAAATTTGCAAAACCACCGAACAAGACTGCAGCAAATGTAACAGAAAATCAGCACAAGTGCTTTTCTTTAATTTGGAAACAGTAACCACCGTTTATTCCTGCTAAGCACAACCATGGCTGTTTACCAGCCTTGAATTCTGTGCTCTCACAAGTGTCATTAGGCTTAGTGTGCTCTGGGAGACAGAGGGAGGAAAACCCCCACTCATCTCCACGTTTCTGCTGGATATTCCAGACTCCAACTCATAACATTCCATCTTTTCCTGCTTCACTCTTAATAAGAGGCATCTCTTGAACCAGCTTCTGACAGAAGGCCAATGTACCACACACACACACAGAAAAAGACAACAAAAATCTGGTTTTTTTCAATCTAATATATGTCACACACTTGCCTGAGCCTTGACAGGCTGCTTCCATTCCACTGCAGTCTGCATCACATCTGACATCAGATGAGATTTCTGCTTCCCTGGATACACCTGTGCAGCATTTTCCACCACCATTTTAAGGTGCCTCAACACAGATGTTGTCAGGAGGGTTTAATTCTATTTCTAGATTTTTACACAGCTGATTATCAAAGTTTAAGTTAATAGGAAAAATAGTTTAAGAAAATAGGAAAATAAGAAAATAGAAAAAAAAAAAAGGCATTAACCATGCCAGATTTGTATACAGATTTTTATGAAGAAAAGAACTCTGTGTGTAGAAACAATAACTGAACTAACAGACTAAAATAAAAGACCCCAGTTAGAAGGAATAGAGTCTTTATAATGCCTGAACAGGATTGGCCAGCAGCAAAAAAACCCCAAAAACAAAAACAAAAACCAACAAAAAAAAAAAAAAAAAAAAAAAAAAAAAAAAAAAAACAAAACACCAACAAAAAACCAAAAACCCAACAAAGCAGTGTGCAAGAAGATTAGTTATAAAGCACCTAGAATTTTATTCTCTCCTCCACCAACATTCTACAAAACCCTGAACAGCTCTGCACCTCTCTGTCCAAGCAGGAAAGAAAACATTTCCCCCAAGCTCAAAAAAAGGACTCTGAGGTTTTTTCCTATCATTTCACGAAACTGGGATCCATATGTAATCACTAATACATATTTAATAATGAGGAGTAATAAATATTTAGTTATTACTTCAGGGTAGTGACTTTAAATCCCAATTATTCATAGATGTTTTCAGGAGAAAAAAAAAAACCTGTACTAAGAATTCCACATAACACAAGGGGAAAAGTGTTAATACTGAAATAAACTAGGAATGCCCTCTCTTACAGGAGAAGCTGCCTTACTTTTAAGAAGACTTTAAAGTTTGTAACTCCCCTGACTATCTAACAGCTGAGTCTTCTGAAGAGCATAAATTCTCTGCCTGCTAAAGAATTTTTTTGACGGCAGATTAAGACCAACTTTCCCTTCCAACTGTTCTACTTGATTATGCAGAATGTTAATCAAGAAATACCACTTACAAAAGCAGCATATTAAGGACTGCTTTAAAATACACTGAGACTTTCATCTCACACGAGTTTCAGAATATGCACAGCTGTATCAGTTTAATTTCATGATTTCCTTATACAAAGGAAAGTGGAAAAACACCTCACATACCATTATTTTGTTTCCCTCAGGTTTCTTTCAAACTCAGATCTTTTCTTAACCCAATGTAGTCAAAGCAAATCCTCCCTGGACATGCTTAACCTAGACATGTAAAATGATACCCACCTCCTTACCTGCTCTAATTGGGTTTTCTTTTTCACACAAGGCACACAGTATTTTAACACCCTGGAGGAAGCCCAATTTGAAGTAGATAAATACTTCAAATTCTTTTTTTCCAACCAGAATTTTTTTTTTCCAACCAGAAATAAGCAAGGCACTGTCCCCTAAGCTCCCTTTATAAACTCCTCCTGGTGACCAAGTCGTTCCCTAAACAATCATCTCTCTCCCAAAAATCAGCCATAATCCAGTTTGCTGCCTCAGGTAGGCAGTAGAGACCTTAAATTTACAAAGCTCTTTTCATGCCAAAGAACTTCAGTATGCTTTACAGCCCTTGAAGCATTAAAGCAGACACCTAAAATTGGCACATGGGAGCCTGAATCAGAACTGTGAATCCTAACTAAAAATTACTTTAGTAACTCAGCACACAGCAGCATAAAAATCACACTGACCATCCCAGGTCATTTTGCCTCAGACAATCAGAGCTGTTGCATGCATTTATAAAAATAACATCCAAAATTTCTCAGACAAGCACAAAGAAATAACAATGCAAAATATCTAAGCAACCCACACATGATTTTGGAAGTGCTTAGTTATGCAAAAAAGACTTTTTTTTATGAAACTAGAGCAGTCTTTGCAAATAATTAGAAATAAATGTAACACAAACCCTGAGGAATAAAGAACCAGCAGCTTTAGAGAGACTAATACCATCAAAAGCCATTTTATTTTAGTCATGCATCACAGGCTTAGGATCACTGATCTCAGTCCCCACTCAGCTCATACTGGAGCCTTTGCACAGCCAGAAGTTGCTCTGGTTTCTGGCAGCTCCAGCTGGTGGCAACATTTACCCAAGCCACAGGATCAGCTTTGGAAGGGGCTCACAACAGGCTCCAGTTCCTCCAGTACTTTGAGGACACTAGATCTGAATCCAGGTTTTTGATTCCCCAGGAACTCAGAATGTTGCTTTCTGGATGAGTTGTGCACACACCTCTCCAGCACTTCCTACATATGAGACAGAATATCCCAAGCAAGAGGTCAGAACCTTACTGCTGTTTTAATGAAATTGTACCAATTTGGCCATCCAATACCATTCAGGGTCCAAAATCTTATCTTGTCCGAGTATCACAAGCTGTTCATCAGAGCAACCTCTCCTCCATCCCTCCCAAATTTGCATGGACACACAAGGGCCTATAAATTCAGACACATCCCAGGCAATTCCAAGACACCCAGGTGGGAGGCTTGTGCTCAGGTATTCAAGACTTCTCCCAGCTGTCTGCCAAAAAAAGAGCAGCCTGCACCTTCACAGGGACTCCCCTCCATGCTAAATGGCTCAGAACCTTTCCCACTCACCCCTGCCCAAACAGTGCAACCTTGTCATTGTTTCCTCCTGCCACATGAGCACAAAGCTGGTTTTGTTTCCTCAGTTTCTCAATGTTTCTGTATTATCAAATTACTTCACAGCTTCCCTCCCTGAAAACCACTGTCACGACCTAAACACCCCCAAAAATCTACACTAGAAGATAACTGCTTACAAAAGAAAACTTTGAAGATGACAGTGAAGAAGTAGAACAATGTATATTCTTCCTAAATTCAGAATTTGAAGTGCATACTGTTTTATGAGAGGGATGTGAAACTGCAGGCTTTTAACAAATGAGAAGATATTGTATCATACTGTAGATGAACAGAAACAGCAAAGCAGGAACAAAGAGCCCCAAGGGGATCCTTTTTTCAGAGTTCACCTGTGATGCCTGTGTTCTTAGAGAGACAATACTGTCACCCCAGGAAGGTGACAGCATTCCTTGGACTCTGATCACCTCTGTAGCTTCTTAAAAGATTTTGCAATCATTCACAGCTCTAGACCCAAACAGAGTACCAAAACTTCCCCTCTGCTGAAACAAAGAAGTCAAGAGAGACCAAAGAGGAGCTGGCTCAGGGGTGCAGCTGGAGCTGTTCTGCTCTGTCCACTGCCCACCCACAAGGTGTGGAAGAACAAATCCTGGGAGAGGAACAAAACCTGGGAGAGGAACAAAACCTGGGAGAGGCACCTGTGGCCACCTCAGCTTGACACTGAGGGGGACTCTCCCAGCTGCAGCCCCTCTTCAAACTGTTCCAGATTGCAAGGCAAGAGGTATTCTATTACCACCTTTATGGCAGCTGTCTTTTGTCAAGTGGGCAGGTTGCCTTATCTCTCTCTCTGAGTGCTCACAATCACTCCTCCCTCAGGAAGGGACATCTGCTGATAAGAGGCTATTGAATGTCACTGCATGACTGATAAGAACTACAGCATCCCATTGGGAGATGCTCCACCCAGAGGGAGGAGCCAAGCACTACTACCCAGATATAATCCAGAAGTTCTGGAACACCAGCACGGCTTCTCCACTGGGAGAAGGAACAGCAGCTGCCTCTTCTTCCACTGGATCTTCGGAGGAAGAGTACATCCTTCTCTACAAGACCCCCTGCTCCAACAGAGCCATGCCTGATACTTCAGGAGGACTGCAGCCACATTTGGACTGCTATCTACACCCTGACCCACAGGGTGTCAGGTTGGGTTCTGACTCTGTCAGTGTTGTTCTAGTGTTCTGCATTGTTTATTTTATCCTTTTATTCTCTTCCCTATTAAAGAGCTGTTATTTCCTGCTCCCATATTTTTTGCCTGAGAGCCCCTTAATTTAAAATTTACAGCAATTCGGAGGGGTGCAGAGGGTTTACATTCTCCATTTCAGGGGAGGCTCCTGCCTTCCTTAGCAGACTCCTGTCTTTCCAAACCAAGACACAAACCTTCATTTGCTGTGGCTGGGTTTGCTCTTCACCTCTGGCTTCCTTGAAGCACCTCACCCTGGGGTGGCCCTGCCAGCTGTGGACAAGCCCAGCTGTGCTCCTGATGTTGGCCTGGGGTGGCTGGGAAATGATGCCCACAAGCCCCAGTCCCAGCAGCACTTCCAAGGTGGCAGAAAGCAGCACTGCCACCAGGAGAAGTGTGAGGTAGGGCTGCTACCCACGACTCTCCTACCTCCATACTCTCCCATCAAGTTTTAAATGAACTAAACCAAGGATCTACCTGCAGGCACCGATCTGAAGCCCTCAGAAAGCATTTAGCACTAACAACTGCCTTTCACTCCATTGTGGCAGTGCAGCTCCTCAGAACCCACTCCTATGGTCCTTTAATCTTAAATGTAACTTGAAGAGTCCATGAATATCCTGTTTGTCACAGCCCTGCTGAAGTCTAATCCCTTGTAATGCGGAGTGCAAGGTTTGAAGAGCAGCTTTAGACCCTAGGAGAGCCACAGAAATCAAACTGCACACACTTTCCAGAGCTCTGGGTACACAGAGTGCTACTAAGCAGCTGCACAGATCAGGCTCCCTGCTGTTAAACCTGTAATATTCAACAATGTAAGAGAAAGCCACAGTCAAACATCAGTCTCATGCCTTTTCTAGTATCCCCAATTAGTCCCTAAACCATCCTACCATGATAATAATAACGGATATTTCTAACTCCGGGACAGTCCATTTACAGAGAAATTTTAAAATTCAAATAAATGCAGCCTTCTAAATAAACAAAGTTTACACTCCTCTATATCAGTTATATAAATATAACATAAAATTAATATGGACCAGGGAAGCAACAGACTCTTTACCACCCTACATGAATTTATGAATACACTATTTGAGTATTATGTCAAAGGCTAGAGAGCAAATTAAAGCCCTGGGACTCTATTGGAGTACCAGGGACAAAGTAACTATTTTTTATAAAAATCAAGCATGAAATTTTTTTACAGAAATCAAGCATTGAAAACTGCATGTATTGACTATGAGGCAAGGTAATAAGATCAGAATAAAAAATAAGACAGGATTATCAGGAAAAGCAGTTAAAATAACATTGAGGGTTTTTTTCCCCACAAGACACTTATCCAAGTCTGACATTACCAAAAATAATTCACTATTTTTGCACAAGTGCTTATGAACTTTCTGACCTCAGCACGTCAAGCAAAGTAAAGAAGAAAACAATTCTTCAGCAGAAAAATAAAATACTTGGTCTTAATTCTCGTCAGCAAAGTACCACTTGATGCAATTAAGACTTTGCTCCTGAAGCAGACTGCAGCAATATTTTCAGAGCCTGAGGGAAGCGAGTGCCTGGCATCATGCTGAGGAACATGAAATAAAGCAGCACCACAGCAGCAGAGCCCTGCTTGGCCTCCTCCAGCCAGAACTAAGGAGCAAGGGCAGGACTGGGAGGCAGTCACAGAAACCCCCTACAATGAGAAGAGGAGAAGAGAAGGAGAAGAGAAGGAGAAGAGAAGGAGAAGAGAAGGAGAAGAGAAGGAGAAGAGAAGGAGAAGAGAAGGAGAAGAGAAGGAGAAGAGAAGGAGAAGAGAAGGAGAAGAGAAGGAGAAGAGAAGGAGAAGAGAAGGAGAAGAGAAGGAGAAGAGAAGGAGAAGAGAAGGAGAAGAGAAGGAGAAGAGAAGGAGAAGAGAAGGAGAAGAGAAGGAGAAGAGAAGGAGAAGAGAAGGAGAAGAGAAGGAGAAGAGAAGGAGAAGAGAAGGAGAAGAGAAGGAGAAGAGAAGGAGAAGAGAAGGAGAAGAGAAGGAGAAGAGAAGGAGAAGAGAAGGAGAAGAGAAGGAGAAGAGAAGGAGAAGGAGAAGGAGAAGAAGGAGAAGGAGAAGAAGGAGAAGGAGAAGAAGGAGAAGGAGAAGAAGGAGAAGGAGAAGAAGGAGAAGGAGAAGAAGGAGAAGGAGAAGAAGGAGAAGGAGAAGAAGGAGAAGGAGAAGAAGGAGAAGGAGAAGAAGGAGAAGGAGAAGAAGGAGAAGGAGAAGAAGGAGAAGGAGAAGAAGGAGAAGGAGAAGAAGGAGAAGGAGAAGAAGGAGAAGGAGAAGAAGGAGAAGGAGAAGAAGGAGAAGGAGAAGAAGGAGAAGGAGAAGAAGGAGAAGGAGAAGAAGGAGAAGGAGAAGAAGGAGAAGGAGAAGAAGGAGAGAAGGAGAAGAGAAGGAGAAGGAGAAGGAGAAGGAGAAGAAGGAGAGAAGGAGAAGGAGAAGAGAAGGAGAAGAGAAGGAGAAGGAGAAGGAGAAGGAGAAGAAGGAGAGAAGGAGAAGAGAAGGAGAAGAGAAGGAGAAGAGAAGGAGAAGAGAAGGAGAAGAGAAGGGAAGGAGAAGAGAAGGGATCACCTTTCCTTCATTCCCAAGGCAAGGCTGGCAGCAGTGCCCATTAACCAGCGCCCTGTCCGTGGCCAGGAGCTGCAGAGCTGTGAGCTGTGTTCCACAGAGTGCAGAGGGGAGCTGCAGGAGCATTTCTGCAGGCAGGAGGTGACCAGAGCTTGCCTGGGCTCCCCCTGCTTCCCTCCAGCTGAGACTGAAGGCCACCCATGCCCTGCAGCAGGGACACAGGGACATCTCCCTGCCACCACCTCACAGCTGGGACTACTCCACATTCCCATGGCAGACCAGTCCTGGCTCTACAAAACTCAGGTCCTAAAAATATCAGAGCATTTAAAACAAGGAGTATTGCTCCTGTCTAGATTCTGAAGAAACTTTCATGCACCTGTTCATCCAAATTACACCTACACAATCACCCCAGTCACACCTCAAACCAGAACCAGGTGTCTTTTATCTCCCACTCCTCAGCTTGGGTGTGTTACACACAGGGCCAGTCACTATCTAACTGATAGACAAGAAAAAGAAACCATTACTTTCTTTTCCCAAAAGCTGGATTTGCCAAATAAGAACAAAGTACTTTTTAATTATTACCAAGAACTGCCACTCAAACTAGTTTTATGTAACAGCAAAAAATCTAAACAGATTTGATTCCCCTTCCCTCCTCTTTCATAGCTAAGGAATAACAAAATTACTACCCCTAATGAATTAAACAGCTCACCAGAAGAGGAACTGGCATAAAAAGGGGAAATTCTCACCTTATAGTAACACACTATTTCACAGAATGATAAACAAGTGTTCCCAACTTTTAAACATGCATGTTTATAGAAGAAAAAAAGGGGATCTACCAGCAAAGCTGAATTTTGAATATTCAATGCAGCAAATCCTTTCCCACCTCAAACCCCATTGCAACCTTGCTGGACTAAGCAGTCTCTTACCCTCAAGACAAAAGTGATATGAGGATAGCTCATAAAGCAAGAAATATCTCCTGAAATCTTTGTCAGAGATTTTTTTTTTGTCTTCCCAATGTTTATTTCCACGTAGTCTTTTTCATAAAATTTTCATTGTCTGTTTTCTGTAGGAGCTAAAAATATGCTAATAGCATCTTCACAGCTAATTTGTCAGGAAAGCAGCAGGTTTATTGAGCAATGGTAGTGCACAGCTCCATTTCACAGATTCACTATTCCAATCCAAGGATAGGCAGATTCTATCCTTCTGCAGCAAGTTTGGCAATCTGACTCACAACATAAATCAACTGGCATAATCTCTAAAACAGTCAAAGTGCCAGCAGAAAGCAAACTCAAGTCAGATTAATAAATCTGAACAAATCTTGGCTTTTGGTACTTGTTGACCTGCACTCAGGATGTTCATGAGAATAGCACCTCATGGACCAGCTGCAGAGGGGCAAAAGGATTAATTTTGGCTGACAACTTTCCTCACCTTTTCATGGACTAGTTTTCATCAGGTGAACAAGCCAAATCAAACTGATCTTTAGCTGAGAGACAAAAAAAAAAAATGAAGTAGGAGGGATGGAGTCCCCCTTTGTGCAACTGCTGAGTTTTTCTGGATTATCTGCTATCCAACATGACACCTTTGGTTGTTTAAGCATGATAAACTCCCCATCAAAAGATGAAGGAGTCAGTTACAGGAACACCAGTGCCAATTACAAGGGAGCAGGTGGCAGTCCACAGCTAGGGAAGCATTAATGAACCTTTTGATTTAAAGTGATTTTAAGTGTGAGCCATCCATGAAACAACTCAGGGCCACAGGCTGCTGCATGGTGCACAAGAGTCAAAAACAAATTAAAAACTTTGACACTAAATCCTAAGAAACCCTACATACAGAACAGAGTGTGAGCAAGTGTCAAGGACATGAAGGCAAAAAGATCCTAATTTAAATAAAGACAAGAACAACACAGAATTTGGGCTTGGACACAAAACAACAACTGCCCATCTTTTAAGAATTCCTAATAAACCTCCATTTCTTATATGGTAACAAAGAACAATGAAGAGGATGGAGCAAGGACTCACCAAACACAGTCATGGGCACCTTCATTAACCCCACAGAGTGAAACTGCTCCACCCAAAACCTGTCAGAGCCACCCAAGATGGAAAGCAGCAGAGGCTGTGTCCCAGCTTAATGCCTTAAACCATGGAAGTTTTCTGCCAGTCTTGCTTTTTAATTAAATATGGCATTTTGGGACACAGTGATAAAAGTGTATTGCTGCAAAGTCTTCAAAGACTAGGGTCAGCTGAGGAAAAGGTATTTTCATTATTATTTTTTGTGCTTTACTCCTTACAAGTTTCCATACATTATTAAAATTAAGAGGTTGCATTTATTACACTACTCCATCAACATTAATACCCTTTTAAATTGCTAACCTGTGCATTTCTTTAAGCTTGTGCAAACTCAGAGCAAACTGAACAAGTTCTATTTCTCAGCTGTCGAAAAACAAATATTTCTTCATTTGCATTCATTCTGTACTGAAGAAACTCAAAACTGTATGTCAACAAAACATTAAAGACTCTTATAATACTCACACATGATAAATGAAAATTAAATTACAAGCCAAGACAAAATTTTCTTGTCAAGAGCTTCTATTGCAGTGTCCTAACATGCCACCTTTCTAATGTTCTTGGACATAAATTAAGCAAAGCAGAAACAATCATGTGGTCATTGTTCTTTCACAGAGAACAAAACCATATTCCTGTATCCAGTGTTCAAAACAGTGACTACCCAAGGACACTGTTACAAACCTGAGAGCTTTGCACCTGTGCATATTAAGTTTCCATATATAATAGAAACTTAATGGAATGAATACTCAAACACAGATTCTAAGCAAAATTTAACTATGGCAGTAAGTGCCATCCACCTCATTTTGGCAGCATGAGAGGCAAAGAACAGTATGGCAGCTACAGATTCACATTTCCCTAAATAAATAGCAGTTTCATCATGTCTTACAAGTCTGAAAACCAATCTGACATTTCAATCAAATTTCAGTTTAATTTTCATTTCTGTTGAGCCTCAAAACTCAGACACAAAAGAAATGACTAAAAGCTTAATCCTTCTATTTATTTTGCACCAAGTGAGGACTTGACAGGAAGAAGTGGGTGAGCTGGAAGTATCAATGAGGAGATACTATGACTACCTGCTCAGTGCTGCACCACTCAATGCCACCTCTAATTTACAGATCTGCAACACTGATTGCTGATCCCTGACCCAGAAGACAAACGGTTTGGATAACAGAATACAAACAAGCAGGATACAAACACCAACATTGTCTTTCTCACACCTGATGGTGTCATGAAAGGAGTCTTTTTTTCAGCTCCTCAGACAAGAAAACTAAATGTAAGTCTTTTTGTAACATAACAATCTAAGCCTTTGGGTAGGTTTTGAGAGCCTGGGATTTTGACGGCAATTCCTTCCTGGAGACACGGCCTGTGTGATGTGTGCTTGACTAGCAGAGCTCCAGTTTGATGTCTCTAGGCAGCACTCAAGGGCAAACTCAGTTTTACAAGCAAACCCAAATGAAAACAGAGGTCAATTAGTAGTTTTGAAAACAGTAAACATAGGTGACTTGTCTCCTTCTAACTTAACCAACGGTATTATGTTGACGTGACCTTTCTCAGCTACCCAACTGTCCACAAAGCTCTCCACAGGTGAAGAGGGTTAAAGAAGAAGCATGGAGACCTTCAAGCTCTAAACATTTCTCTAGGGAACTTGGTGATGGTAACTTTTGGAATGACAAAGGTGACATTTTTTGAGGCTTACTGGAAGCCAACACCATTTTCATGTCACTGGAATGACAGCATCTTTGATGGGAAATATTTATTCCACCATGATCTCCATGACAATAAGAAATCACATTTCTGCCTTCAAATCTGCTCAGATCCAACCTGTATTTCAGAAGCTCCCTAGAGGCATTGGGAGCACTCCCAGTGCCTAAAATGCATTTTGAAGAGGTCATTCAGACAAACCTCCAGGCTGGTCACATCTTCCCCTCCTCCCTCAGTGAGGACACAGCCAGCACACACTGCTAGTGCAGCAGCCTGGGCTCAGTCTGTGCCTCTGCAGAGGTCCTGAAAAGCACTGAAGGTCTCTGCAGAGCTCCCAGCCAGAACAACAAAAGCTACAAAGCCTGTCTGCAATGCTTTGCAGGGACAGCTGCAAAGCATTGAAAAGAACACAAAAGCAGTGAAACCTTAGCAGCAGAACAATCCCTATTGGAACTGCAGGCCTCTGGTTGAGCCCTTGCTCAAAACAAGGCTAATTTCAGCCAAACACTGAGCAAGAACAGAGATCCCCTCACCTCTCTGAGCACACATTCCAGAGTTTGACCATCCCCACACCTCACCCAAGGTGCTCCAAGAGAGCCAGGGCCTTGGATTATGTTTCTTCTTCTTGTCTCAAGGCAACAAGCTAGGGTTGGGTTTTCTTTATTTTTTAAACAAACTGCTACTTAAATAATCATGATGCATGAAAATGTTCTACAGACTTGGAAGTTTTACCCTTCCAGCCATTTATTCACCTCTAGCTTCCCAAATGTATTACTTGCTGACTCTGCCAGAGAGAGGGTTTCTTTCTACAATGTGGCCTCCACACAGCATGATCCTCAGAAACACAGGAGGAAAGCTCAACATAGGCTTGGATCAGAGCAAGTGATGATTGAGTACAGCCTTCAACTCCTCTGAGACCCCTGCACCTTCTCCATGGGACACAGGCACATAAGAGGTTCAACCACAGCATACATAAAGCATTAAAAAGGTGAGCTGGAATCTTTTATTTATGGTGTGTATAAATGTCAGATAGAGTTTATCCCAAATACAGAAAAAAAAAATAAATATATTCAGCATGAACTCTCTTCTCAGGACATAACAGAACAAGCTCTATTTTACACTGTGCCACATTCCTCAGACTCTCAAGTACCTGGAGAATAAACAAGACATACTGAAGCTGTATTGCAGTCAATTTGGTTATGAAATTAATACTTGTATTTGCACATGCTGCCTCTGCGACTACATTTTAATTTCAAATATGCTGACTGTGAGACAAGCAGCAAGAACCTCATGTACTTGCCTTCTGAACACACCACACAGGAGAAGTAGGGCTGTATTGTGTATACTTATGACTGATAATTATTTTTTTAATCAAGGAAAACCAGCTGGATACTGGCAGAACCCCAAGTCTTACAAGACAGGCAGCTATCAGGAGCCTCTCTTTTCTCAGTTCTCATCAGGAGCTGCTCCTGTCAGTAAACCTCATTTTATCTGAAGCATGTGCACCATGTACTTTAATTTGTGCTGTTACTGTATCAAGAGTTAACATGGATTGCTGATTCAACTCTGTGTTCCATTTTTCCATAGAGGTTAACAGCACACTGCAGATTACAAACTCCTGAAAGAAGTGGATTCCTTTATCTCCAAAAGATGACTTGCACCACCTGCAGGTCTTAGCAGAGGGTTACAACAGTATAACTTGCGGGGGAAAAAAAATTAGTAAAACTTTCAGACACCAATTTTACACTACTGGGACAACAGTTAAGTCAAACACCTCCTGTATAAGCAAAACAGGAGGCTTCCTTCAAAACAGCCACTGAACATCAGTCCAGCTCGGGCAGTTCTGCTTGGTTTGAGGAGTTTTGCTCTGGTTAGTGTTAAATGGGGCCCTTCAACATGGCACACTCCAAGCTGAGAAACAATCAGTAGCTCCCCTTGATGACAAAGCAGATGTAAAGGAAAAACAGTGCAGATAGTTCCTTCTCAAGCCACCTTAGGCTCTAAACTGTGGTTTGCAATCCTTAAAACAACCACAATATACTGTAAAGTCTTCAGAAAACAACTTGGCAACTGCATATCTTTTAAAAGATATTTAAATCTGTCAGTACCTCTCACTAACAGCTTCTCTTATCATACTTGCTCCTTGGGATTAAAAAAAGAACAGTCCTACACCCTCTGAAAAGCATAAAGTTTGGGAGGATGAAGCTTACAAGTAAATTACATTGCTTTTATCTCAGAGAATTGAGCTCATCCAGATAGTACTTGAAAGCAAGATGCATTCAGACAGAATGCAGCAGAATAAAGTGAAAAGGTGTCTCCATGGCATTTCAATGCCCATTAGTAGAGGTTAAAGCAAAGCACTTTAAACAGATTGCAGCTCCAAGGTCTCTGCAGCTGGGCAAGATACAGGAGGTTATCAGTGGACTTCTTTCAAATTCAAAACACTTGAATATAATGACCTTTACAGCTTCACTAAGAGCTTAACTTCATTTAATTACTCCCCTCCTCCTTTAAATACACCTGTTCCCACATGCAGCCAACATCAGCCACAGAGAACAGCAACACAAAGCACAGAGGTGACAGTAACTCTACAAAACAGGTCAAGTTACATTTTCTGCCTACAACTCAACCCCAGTTTTATAAAGAAAACACTGTCTCTTCCAAACTTGGAAGATTTCTGATGTACAGTAATAAGCAAACGTGTCACACAAAAGTTAAGATTTCTAATGTTTACTTTGACATAAGAAAGTTACAGCATGGGAGTTCTAAGCCTTCAAAATTTTAAAAACAACACAATCATAAAATAAAATTTGGTTCGGATATAAGGATCCAAAACTGACAGACACAGATGATCCTGGGTACTTAGTCAAGAACCAACAATGAAAGCTTTTGTAACACATGCAGAAGTAAGATACAGCATTCAACAAACCTGGGAACAAATATTTCAGTGTCACATTAACAACATTTCAAAGTGGGCCCTGACCAAGTTACTACACACCATTCTGCAACTGATGAGGAAAAGTAGAGTAGAAAAACTTGTTGAAAAGAAGCAGAATAGTTCAGTCTCCAGAAATATAGAGAGAAAACTATCATCCTGATTTTGGCTGGCACAGAGTTTATTTTTTCTCAGTAGCCAGTACAGTGCTGTGTTTTGGGTTTTGCCTCTCCTCCCCATTCCACCAGGGAGGTGAGCAGGCAGCTCTGTGCTTGGTGCCAGCTGGACTTAAACAACTAATCTTTGCATAACTTATTTAAATATCAGCACATCCAAGCCAAGATTTCTTTTTCTGGTAGCAGGGATCTGTGCCCAACAGCATATAGAGACATATCTGCAATGCCTTATCTGAAATATGAGCCTTAGAGAATCAGTCAAAGTTAAACTCAACTTTCCAGCCTCTTCTGCTTTGTCAAGATACACTTTAATACACATTTTGTGGTGCTGATTGCTAGAGCTGCATGAAATTTGGGTTTAAATCATTAAAAGACAGTATATATAGCAGTAGTTTAAAAAAATGTGCAACTTGTATTTGAGTACGTGAACATACTCAAGACAAACACACACAGTAGGAACACAGCCTTTGCAG
Organism: Agelaius phoeniceus; assembly: GCF_051311805.1. Classification (NCBI taxonomy): domain Eukaryota; kingdom Metazoa; phylum Chordata; class Aves; order Passeriformes; family Icteridae; genus Agelaius; species Agelaius phoeniceus. The sequence goes on along the minus strand of NC_135267.1, from coordinate 104,008,005 downwards.
TTTTCCTCTCTGAAGGGCGGAGAATCATCTGTGCATTCTCAGCAGAGATTTAGCAGATTCTCTAAGGCTTCTTATCAACTGATGCTGTTATCTACTGGCAGGGCAGCCACTGTGACAGAGGTCAAGATCAAAGGGCAAGAAAGCCCCCACAGTATCCAGGCATGATTAGAGTGACCTACTGTAAGCAGAAGTAGCTTTCTTCTGGGAACAGGAACACGTCACAACTGCTTAATTCTTTGGTTGTTTTGTTGATTTTTTTTTAAAACTGGAAACTTGAAGTGACATCAAAATATTATTATACAGACTGAGCATTTGCATATGAACAAAGCCAGTAAGTGGCTGCTGCACTGACTTAGCCTGTAGCACAGCATCATTCAGATCATCTAAACATATTGCACCTCCTCTTTAAAATGTATAATTGTAGAAAGCATTTAATTTAACAGTAACCTGTCAATTTGCATCTCAAAGAAAAATATATTCAGCTCTAAGTGCAATGCATTAGAGGGTAGCACACAAAAGACTCCAACCACTACTATTTCTTGGTTGTAGCATTCTGTGTTTTAAAAGAAAGGGCTTATATAAAATAGTTACTAAAGTGTTTAAGTCTATTAAACACATAATATTGTTACCTTTCTTCAATTCTGGTCTTGTCCATAAGTGGTTGTTTGATCCACTGATTAACCAGTCTTTGTCCTTGAGGGGTTCTGCATTTATTCAGTAATCCAGCTAGAGACTGTGCAGAATTTGCATTTTCCACAGAACTCTGGAAAGAATTAAAGAAAAAAATAAAGGAACAAAAGGAAAAAAAAAAATTAGTTATTGAAGTTTATTGACACCCAGTGAATGACACACAGCTATTTAGGAACAGAACATGTTTTTTATCCATTTAACTTGGCACCCACCAAAAATGGTAAATGAAACAGGGCAGCATTAAAGTACCTACACTCTGGTCCCTGGAACATGGGAAGGAAGGAGTACATTTGTCTATTTTGGAACCAATCCTAACTGAACAGCTAAGTTAAAAGTGTACCTAGTCATGGGGCAGTTTGCACTTTGAGTAGCAAAAGTGGAAATACATCTACAATATTTGCTAGTTTGCTCTTCTTAAGGTCAAAACTTAGGGGTGCTGTCCATCACAAAAAAGCAACAAGAAACAGCACCTGAGTTCAAGGGTTTTGGTTTGAGAACTTTGGGGGTTGCTGGGAGGGGAACAACACAACAGAATCAGGCAATGGGGAAGAACAGTTACTTGAATCCTCTCAAGCTTCCCCAGATCATCTCTGCAGTGCTATAAACACCTCTAAACTCAGCTCTGTTCAAATTACAGTTCATTACCCATAATTCAGGTTTAATATTAACTGGAATCCAGAGAGCCTTTTGGGAATTTTTGTTGTGGTTTGATTTGGTTTTCGCACAAACAGCTATGAAGCAAAAATTTTGGTTAATATTGAACAAACAAGTTTGTTTCAATTATTGACTTTGAAATTAAAATCTCAACCCCCTCTACACAAGAAAAGCTGCAATTAAAACAGCAGGCAAGCATTCAACCAGGAGCAGGTCTGGATGTTCCTGTATGTAGAACTGGAGTCACAAGAACAGGAAATGAATGCTATGAGAAGCAATACTGACACATTCAGCCCCTGGAATATCTAATATCTGAAGTGTATGGGCCTGTTCTCAGTGTTCTGGGCAGTATGACATACTAAAAACTTCTGAATGGAAGAAAGTGTCACAGAACACATACATTATACACAAATGACCTATTTCAGCACATCCAATGTTTAGGGTTACATTCCATACCACCTACTGCATCTGCAGCACCATAAGATCTTTACCTACACACCTCACAGAGCAACTCACATTACAAAATAATTTGACTTTGCTTTACTGCTGTCCAAAAACCTCCACACACACATCCTACCATGCAGGCAGCTTCCTGCTCCATGGAAAAACCTTTGTTCCAAGGCTCACAACAGCCCCTGAAGACACAGCAGCATATCTCCTATCATAAAACACGTAACACCTGCAAGGACTTGTAAAGGAATGTAGCTAAAAGAGAACTTCCTAGAACACCCTCCATAAAGCTTGAGAAGAAATGTAATTTTTGCTTCATTACCTAGAGAGGCACACAGCAGCAAGAAATTTAAAAAAAAAATTGAAAAAATTCAAAACACCTCTCTTCAGGGGTAACCAGCTCAAATGCTGAATACATGCTCTGTTTTCCTGCAGAAATTCCTCCAAAGTAAACAGGGGCCATAATCTGTGATATCTTCCTATAAATCTGAAATGCAAGCAGATTAAGCTCAAGCAAAGATTATTAAGCAGGGCTTACTAATGTGGAAACAGAGGAGAAAAGGTGACACCACTTAAAGTCCATGCTTTCCTCTAACTGTAGAAATGGGCACAGCAGAAAAGCAGACCTGGCAGGAGGTATGAAGGAGTCTGTCAATCTGCCTGGATTTGTGGAAAATGTGTGTAAAAAAGGTAAAACTGACATCAAAACATGACAGCTAACGTGACATGGTGCTTTCAGACTGTTCACAAGTGCTGTCCTGTTCACTGCCAGCCTTCCCTTCCTGACACCACTGGCATTGCTCCTGTCATGTGTTACATGTTCCAGCAACACCATCTAACTGAGGTTTGCATTCTTTTCCCAAGAACAGCACTACCGTGGCCACTTCCTACCTCCTTGATGATCCTCTCTCCCCTTCTACATTTAAAATAAACCAACCAGAAACAAAAAATTAAAAAGGTGGTAAGAGTATCTAAATGTTTAAAGCACACATTGCAGGAGAGTAACTGAGAACAAAGCTAAAATGTAGAAGTTGCCATTAATCAAGATCTGGGGAATTGCAGTTGGGCAGTGAGGCTCATTATCAAGCAACTAAGTAATTAAACATACTCTAAACCAGTTACTAACTCAAGTAGGTATTTCTTACCTGAAAAAGGTTGAGGGCTTGAACAGCTGCATTGTCTAGAACCATATATTGACTAAGATCAAAGGTAGTCAGTTCAAACTGTCCAAAATTAGACTCGTCTGACAGCAACTCCAAAAACTTGATAACAGCTGACAAAGACGAAACAGCAACCTGAAGTTGTTTTAAAAAAACACATTCTAGTTAGAAACACCCATGAATCCAAGAGGATTTGATAAATGCTCCTAGAAAATTACTGCTGGGGAAGACTCTGAGCCATGCCAACTCTGGCAGGACTATGAGAGACTCATCCTGTTTGACAAGACTTCATTTCCATAGGGGCGTTCTACGTCTTTCTAGGCAGGTGCAAGAACAACACACGAGCCATCTGCATAATCTGATCAACAAAATGTGAAGTTGCACACCTTGCCAGCTTCCCAAAGCTGTTATCAGGATGCTTCCAGCTCAGGAACACAAACAAGTTATACTGCACAGATCAGTGAGATATGCTGGATCATCTCAGGACATGGTTTCAGGGTTAGCTTTCAGCCAGAACAAGCATCTGACTCACTGCACAGCACTGCTGAGTGCCAGCACAAAAGAGAGGCAGCAGCATGACTGACTTGTTCAGCTGCAACACACTTCAAACAACTCTAATCTGTTATGAAATGACACATTAAGGGAGGATAATTGTGAACCTTACACCTGCAGTGAGCATCAGCAGTGAGGGCCATTTTCAAACTTGTTTATCTCAACAAATTGCCTCTTGTTTGCAGCTGAGAACAAACATGCAGGCACTAAATCATATACTTAAGCTGTAAGACAACACAAAAATATTATCATGAACATAACTCTGTTTTCAAATACCAATTTTCCTGTCATGCAAAATAACCAGAGTATTGTATTTCAGTCCTTAGGCTAGATAGACTATGAACAGGAAGCACCTCTCCTGCAGTCTATTTGCTTACCTATTAGAGTTTCTCCTCTAAAGCCATAAGTGAATGGTTTTTTCCATTTCCTCCAGAAGCCCTGGTATCCAGCTCTGACACAGACCCAAGTCCAGCAGAACTGCTGAACACTTCAGCAAGAATGTAGAGGAGATCAGCTCACCTCAGGTGCACAGACCACTCCACTTTTTAAAGAGAGGCACATTGAACACTGCTCACCTGCTTTTCCATCTCTGGCAGTGCTGCACTGTTCAGCTGCTCTTCCTTTTTTGATTTCAACAGGCGGTTGAGATCCTGAACAATATCTTTTGTTGTGAAATCTGCCTTCTTCCTGTCTGTAATCAGGATTCCTCCCCTCTGAATGACCTGTTGTTCACAAATACACACAGTTATCCATTAATTTCAATATTTAAGGGACAGATGTTGACCACACAGAAGCAAACCCTGAAGTGATACTTATTTACTGCTAGGCTGCAGGGAGAGAGATGAAAGACAAGATTTTAGAACTTTTGTTGATTAAAGGGCAAATAAATCAATTTTGTACACATAAATCAAAACTTCCTTGAATTAAGATATTGGTCCTTGGTTTTTCCACAAATCAGAGCCTGGCTAAAAAAGCAGAGCTGAGCTTTTTAGAGGTTCTGTCTGTCAGCCACAGCGGTTCCCTTACTTGTCTGAGTTTCCCCATCTCTCCTGCAGTCTCTCCTCCTGGCAGCACACACTCCTTTGGGCCCAGTTGAACCAGTAGAGCTTCAAGGTTGGAGAACTGATCGTTATCTGGGAACTCACAAACACTCAATTTTCTCAGTGTAGTGTCGACATAGCCCACTCCTACCACCCTCTGTCCATCAGCAGCAGACAGCTTCACCCCCACAACCCCAATGGCTGTGGACATGTCATTGTTGGCAAAGAGAACTTCCTCAAACTGGGCAAGATTTCCTGGAGAACCCTATGGAGAAAAAGAGAAATGAGAAATGCTCATTAAAAGAATTGTACACACACACTTGCTTTCTTTCTTTCAAAAAAAACAACTGATCAAACTAAGTACTGCACAGTCCATTCATATCAAATACACAGCTATTCTGGTTTTTTAACCATTTGAATTTTACATATCACCTACAGAGAGGAAAGCACTTCAGGTTTTCTTTATTCCCCAACCTAAGGCAAGCTCTTTTAGCCTTAGAGCAATAGAAAATACAGTGATGTGCATAACAGCTATATAACCAATATATAACAATCAGGTGTGACTTTTCATCATCAGTCCCTCAAAATCCCAAAACTCCAAGCAGGAAAAAGCTATGGAGCTTTTTTCTTTCATCTCACAACTATAAAGAAAGGTTGAAAATTGTACCTTGTAAGCTAAATACCAGTCATTTTCTTTGACAGATTTGCTCCCTGCTTTGTTCTTGTAAACTTCAACTCTGTAATGACGAACCAGAAGCAGGTCCCTCACAAAGGATTCAAAGTTCATTTTACTAAGCACAACACTCTCAAGCTTCTCAGTTCCTACCAAAAAACAAAAAGAAAATTATGAGATACCTGAATTCCATTTATTTGTTCATAAAGTTATTTTCTTATTTTCTGTAATCAAAATCCCCAAGAATAGCCTTCAGAAGACACTGCCTTAACATCAAAGAAACAAACATGTAGAATCCATGAAACAACAAAAATCCACATTAAACTGGTTAATACTAATGAAGAAAGCATACTCTCTCTCCAAATAAAAACAATGTTCAATTCCTAATTTCACTTAATAATATGTATGTAATATAGTATAATATATAATGTATAATATTCACATTAATAAATACAAAGGGATATGTTCCTCTCACAATATTGTTGACTTGGTTTACTAATTAATATTTCACACATTTTGATTTAATGAGGATTAGAAGTCTGCTACAGGTTCTCCTGCAGTACATCTTGTCTTTTCTGAATAAGCAGCTTCTGATGACAGAAAAGACTGCCACCCTATTCACACTCAACACATGGGCAAAGACATTCCCCTTTTATCATAATTTATCCAGTAAAAACAACATATCACCTGAAAAAAATTAACAGTTTTCATTAAAACCTAACTTAGAAAGTGCCTAATTGACAAATTTCTTGCTTCTGCTCCTGCATGTGCAAGCAGATGATGCAGCTGAACTGATTTAATTCCATGGAGTTGCCCAGAGGAGCAACACCACTTCTACCTCCCCAACTCCAGCAGCAGCCTACTCACAGAACAAGGCAATTCCACTGCTGAGCAAATGGGGCTTTGCAGGCATACAATAAAATTCTGAACATTGTATACATTTCAAATACATTAAGCTTCCTGCCAGGCTGGGAAGTGGAAATAACTCAGACTGGCATCAGAAACACTGGATGTGTGTTAGATGAGCCACCAAGTAAGCACAAGCAACAGAGTATCACATCTCTTTTTTAGCAACATGCCTTAATCACATATGAGGCTCTTCCTCCCTTTCCATCAAAGACGTTAAACAGCAAACTTCCACACCCACAGGTGTGGACTTATGGGTTTATTTTAGATAGGATTTTTTCATGTTCTTTCCTCAAACATCTAGTAAGATTTTTTGAATCAGGTAAAAAACCCCTCATTTTACATATATCCTCTTTCCCAGTGTAGAACTGTCCCAATAAAGCACAATTTTTCTTATTTTTTCAGTTGAAACAATACAATACACTAGCAGGGGGTAGGGAGCAGCTGAAGCTCATGTGTACTTTGAAATCATCCTGAAAGCAACAAGTGCAGTTTTATGCTTTTAGTTGGATATGGTAGATAAGGCTTTAGAGGGTTTAAAACTGGAGCTGGTAGACACATGATTACAAAATCATGTAAAATAACTGCAAAATAACTTCTAAATTGAATACAACAATAATACTGATGACACTTCCACTCTAGAAGACACACCAAGTTTTGGGGAGAGCTGGAGTATTTAAATGTTGGGTTTTTTTACCTGTGACCTCATCAGTCACAATAGAAAGGAAAAAGCATATGAGAATGTCATGTTTTTATTGCTGTTGCTTACAGAAAAAAAAAATTGATTCATTGAAAGAGGTTTATTTTACAAAATCTGAGCCAATAACTCAGATAACACAACAAATCAATAACACAACACTGTGGTCCTCGAGATTAAGGCCAATACTAAGGTTTGTACCGTCTGACAAGATAATTCATCTTGATACTCTTACACCCACATCTGCAAGCTGCACTGCCTTACGCCAAGTGATAAACAAAAAGCAGCACGGGGTAGATAGAAAACAAAATCTTATGAAACACACAGAAACACGTGAAAGTAAAGAACTTCCCTCAGTGATTCCCGGCCTCCATGAACCAGAGCGGACACGGACACCTCTCAGCATCTCCCTTCCCGCATCCATCCGCGCCGGGAGGGCGGGAAGGGACCGGCAGCACCGCCCCAGGCTGAGCCCACGCAGTGCCACCGTGAGCCCGAGCTTGTGACACCCGCAGGCCTCGGCCTCAGCAACGGGCACCGCCTGCCAGGGCCTCCCGAGGGCTGCCAGGGGATTCCAGGGACTACCCGGAGCCTCCAGGGGCCGCCACCGCCACCTCCTCCCTCCGCTCCCCCCGGCCCCGAGGCCGGCCGCAGCCAGGCCTGGAGCAGGCCCCCCCCCCGCCCGCCGCTTCCGTCCGTCAGTCTGTCCGTCCCTCCCTCAGGGCCCGCTCCCGGGGCTCTCCCGCACGCCCGGACCCACCCGGTGCCCCCGCCAGCTGCCGGATGACGGCGCGGGTGCGGAAGAGCTCGCGGGCGGCCAGCCGCGCGTCCGCGCCGTGCGCCGTGTAGTAGTCGCCGCGCTCGAAGAAGCGCACGGTGGTGTCGGGCTTCTCGGGCAGCGAGAGCACGGCGCGCACGAAGCCCGCCTCGGCCCCCGCGCCCTCGGGCCACACGGCCTCCCGCGGCGGCTCCACCGCCATCTTGTGCCGGTGCTGCTGCTGCTGCCGCCGTCAGCCTCCCGCCAAGCACGCCACGCGCGCGCCGGCGCGCCAGCAGCGGCGCCCAATCGCCGCGCGGTCCGCGCCTGGCGTCACGCCCGCTCCGCCCAATCGCTGCGGGGCCCGCTCCGCGCGTCATGCCCGCCCCGCTGCCGAGCCGCCCGCGTTGCGGGAGCGCGCAGGCGCGGCCCGCCCGGCGCGCCGCCGCTGCCATGGCAACGCCGGGGCCGCATGGCCGGGGCTCCGCGCTCCTTCATCTCGAAATTACAGAATTGTGAAAAGTGCATATTATATGGCTCTACGCAGATATTTACTATATGTATTATGTTGTATTGATTAGTAGTGCTGTATTAACATTTTAATAGCATGGTAAATGTATTTTTGTAGTTAAAAGGTAACTTTTGTAGTTAAAATGGGACCTATGTATGTGGGATATTTTCTTAAGAAGGGAATGAGGTACTCGCACCGAGATAGCAGCCACAGGACACCTAAATCTTTCAGAGAAAGAGAATTTATTGCCCCATTATCAGGAGAAACGAACTTCTTCCCGCCTCGCTCAGACATGAACGCACCATCAGGATTAAGAGGAAGAAGTTGACAGTGGCCAGACAGAATCCCGTGTTTGAATGGAATTTATGCATCATGTATGAGATGTATGAATATTCAACGAGCTATTGCTTTTAAGGGTAAATCCTCTGTTAACGTGTGTCCTTTTTCGGGCTTATTTTGCCCAGAAAAAGGTACCTGGACGTGTAACTCTTTGTTTCTGTTGTCTCATATTGTCCTAATCCAAATTGTCCAAATTATTATTACTCTGATTATATTGCTACTTTTATAGCCATTTTATTATCATTCAACTTTTAAACTTTTAAAAACAAGTGAGTGGCGTTTTTCACAAGAATCCTTTGGGCTGGAAAACACCTCTGAGAGCATCGAGCCCAACCTGCGAGTGGACACCGCCGTGTGGACCCGACCAGGGCACGTGGAGCCTTTCCTTAAACACCTCCGGGCACGGTGACTCCACCCTCTGCCTGGGCAGAACTCCTCCAAATGCCCAAGGTGATGCTGGACAGACAGACAGGGTGCCCCTGGCAGCCATGCTGATGTGGTCCCTGCCATGAGGTCTCCATGAGGAGAGGAGTGTCCTGTCCGGGTGTTAGCCTGCAGGAGCACAAAATCACAGAATGATTATATGCAGGTGCTTTTATTAACAGCTCTGGGTGTCAGGGGTACACACCCAAATCTGACTCCAACATGGTTTCAGGCTAAATATGTTTTATATTCTATCATTATATAACTTACATATTAATTATTAAACTTACATTGTTCTATTGTATACATTGATTTCATCTAAGCATGGATTTCTCGTGATCACCCTCAAACCTCTAACATAGCTTCTCATCACTCTTTAAACAGTAATTATATCTAATCACATCTAACAGTTACATCATTTATCATATACTGACTACACAGATGCAGTTTCACATGATCTAGCAAATACAAGGCCTAACATTTCCCAGGGCCTACCTTTAACATTTTCCCAGGGCCTACTAAGCCTAACTTTCTTTCTAGCTCCCCGAATTTTCTGTGATTTTAAAATCATTTACTGTCACGGGCTGCCACAAGGCGAGTGCTGCAGCACAGGCTGAGAGCAGGGCTGTCACCCGGGTCAGTCACACTGCCAGGGGCTGTGGGTGACAGGGCCCCCTCTGCTTACAGCAGGAATGGTGTCCAGAGAGCCCCTGTGCTCCCTCCAGCAAAGAGACAGCAGCTCTTGCCCTCCTGCCAGGGGGGTTGCTCCCTCCAGGCAGCACAAGGAACAAAAAACCCAAGGCTTGACCCCCATTCACACTCAGGGGTTACCCAGGCCAGGCACAGTAAGGGCAGGGATTGTTCTGTGGCACTCAGAGGTATCCTGAGCTCTGGCTACAAGGTGGCCCTCATGCCCAGAATGCTTTAGGTTTTTGATTTTTCATGCTCTTTTCTTGGCACTGCCCTAAGCATTTTTCTTTTTTATTTTGTTTGCCTGTTTTATCTGTACTGTAAAGGCACAAAGGAGTAGAAACAGTATAGGTGACAATCTTTCTTTTGGTGATTATTGTCCAAGAATAATGGGAAATGCCATGTTTCATCAGCTAAGTCAAGTATTCTTGGAAACTCCTCTCACCTTGCACCACTTTTCATCTTTCCAGTCAGAGACCATGGTATCCCAATTCCCAAATTCTTGTATCCCAATCCAGCTGCCTGCACATTATCACCTACAGACAAAACACATCTATTTGCCTCAGTATTTCTTTTAATAAATGTGATGTTCTGGTTTGTGTACTTGTAGAGAACATCCCCTTTTTTCCCCACCATTGCTTTCTCTCTCATTTCTTCCCTTTGTTAGTCAGCTTTTTAAAATTCATCTCCCATCCTTCCTTTCTTCCTCCCTCCCTCCCATCTGTTTCCAGCTTTGGGACCTCTGCTTCTAGATTTTCTCACCTGGCTTCTCTCTTCTTTGCAATTAGTGAATCAATGTGCTCATCTTTAATACTTCTTGGTGTCAATAGTAGCTTTTCCAAAAGGCTCTCAGACGCCTAATTAAGAACTACATCAGGTTTTCACACTAAACTGGCTTTTTACTGGGCCAGCCTGGTCTGAAGGTGTTGCCATGTTCCAGCTCAGGGAATGCTTTGGTGTCCTCACCTCATTCCTGCCTGCTGTCACTCTTGGCTTCCCATCCACACTTCAGCCTTCCCCTCCCAAAATCCAGTGCTGTGCCGCTGAGGAAACACAGCTTTTCCAGCAAAGGCCTTCAAACCCCTTCTGTAAATCTATTTGCTGAAGGATCACAGGTGGTTCTTGTGGAGAAGAAGAAGTCCAATCTGCCTTAAATTGCCTTAGGAAGGAAGGAGCAAAGCAGGCAGGTCTCTAGAGTTTTGACAGCTTTGTAGTAGCCCAAAAGTTTCCTCTTATCTCCATAACAATTTAAAAAATGACATTTGGCAAGCCAAATGTATTTATTTTCAGTAGTAGTCACCATGCTCAAATAATAAATATACTTTTCCTAACCTTCTTTTCAGAAGCAGTGAAACTGTCTGGTCAGACCCTTCCCTCCACCAAAAGTGCTTCCTTGCAGCAATACTCACATGGTAAATCCACCCCCAAGAGCTGTCATTTAGCAAGTACCTTGCCTTGGGAATGTGCTCACAGTGTCAGGCAGCCTTGCCAAGCATCGATGATACCAGGTCAGCCCACATTACACATTCTGAGTAGCTGGGACATCTTGTCTTTGCACACACCGATGGTTGCAGATAAGGCAGGAGACCGGACAGGGAGGAAAGGAGTGTCCCATACAAACATCTGGAGGTGGGGTGGACTCCAGGGACCTCACTGTCATCTTCAAAAGCAGTGAAATAATGCCTGCTGAGCTGTGATTGCTCCGTGTTTCAGGGTTTCTCAGCCAATGGGCTGGTTGTACATTGTGAAAAATGCCAATCACTTGTTTTTAAAATTTTAAAAGTTTAATAGTAATAAAATGGTTATAAAAATAGTAATACAATTAGGGTAATAATAATTTGGACAATTTGGATTAGAACAGTATGAGACAATAGAGACAAAGAGCTACAGATGTCCAGGTACCTTTTTCTGGGCAAAATAAGCCCGAAAAAGGACACACGATAACAGAGGATTAACCCTTAAAAGCAACAGCCTGTTGCATATTTATACACCTCACACATGATGCATAAATTCCATTCAAACACAGGATTCTCTCTGGTCAGTGTCAGCTTCTTCCTCTGAATCCTAACGCATCTTCAGGGCTGAGTGTTTCATTTCTTCTGATAATGGGTGTCCTGTGGCTGCTATCTCGGTGCAAGTCCTTTCTTTAGAAAAAAAAAAGTATCCTATATAGCATAAAAATTATATTTTAACATTTTGTTATAACCTAAAACTATATTTAACACACTACTTAAGAGAATTAATACAGCATTCATTACTTTCTAACACAACACATATAATATTCATTTTAATATTTGTGAAAAGCCAATCATAAAATATGCATTTTTCACAGAAAAGCTTGGTGCTTAAGGGGTGCAGCATGGCAACATCTGGTCTCCAATCAAGTTTACAAGAAAGAAATCTCCACTGATAAATGGCCAAGAAGAGCTGACTGACAGACTTTGGGAGGGGCCAGGGCTGGCTGATACAACCCCCAGGGGTATAAAAGACTGAGCATCCTTCTTGAAGATGAATTGGCCACATGGTATCCGCGAGGGGCAGTTCCCAGCGCTGCAGCTTTTTCCTTATGTAGTCCTTTGTTGTATTTTTGTTAAGGTTTAATAAACCTTTTTAAATTTTCAAAGTTTAAAATTGTGACAATTTTATCTCTCACAACCCATCACCTTCCCCTGGAGCCCCTGGCGGTTTCTGTGTGTCATTGCTCTTCCTGGGCAGCTCCGCACAGCTCAGCTCTGAGCCGGGACCTTGTATTTCCCTGTACTGCACCAGAACACTCCCTGCTTTTCCCCTTGCTTATCAGCAGCGATGGGAATGAGATGTCTGTAATTGTTATGGCCATGGCAGCTGGAAAACTGCCGCTAATCTAGATCTGAATTAATTTTTTTAGCCTTTGTAGCCATGATATTTCATGAAAAATCCTTTTGCTAGGATTTTTCTCCTGAGAAGCTGAGAGGCCGCAGAAACAAAATGTAAACAATGATTATCTGCTGCTGTGGAATGCAACAGGTGGATCTGTGATTGGTCTCATGTGGTTGTTTCTAATTAATGGCCAATCACAGGCCAGCTGTCTCAGACTGTCTGGTCAGTAACAAGATTTTATTATCATTCCATTCTTTTCCTTTGCTTGCAAGCCTTCTGATGAAATCCTTTCTTCTCTTATTTTAGTATAGTTTTAATATATCATTTTCTTTTAATATAATATATATATATAATAAAATAATAAATCAGCCTTCTGAAACATGGAGTCAGATACTCGTCTCTTCCCTTGTCCTGGGACCCTTGTGAACACTGTCACAAACCTTCTTAGGCATAAGTAGCATATAGAGGAAAGTTACAATTGGCTTTCAGTTAGGAAAATGGATGTCCTTTAACCACTTTACAGGGAAAAAAAAGAGAAAAAATAAATTCTTTTTCACCAGTGGTTGATTGGTATAAGCTGTGATCAGTGGCAGCTCTAATGCTTTCGAGCTGGTGGGGACGTCACCAGAGAATCTGGTATCAGACTGATGTATATCTGTGTGTGCCACACGTCCTGCAGCAGACACTTAACACTAACAGGATAAGAATATTTAGATAACCTAAGTTTGAAAACAGAAAATATGGCTGTTGCCTTGTTGAGAACCTTTTAACTTTCTTTTGTTTACTTTTTTCACTCAGATTTGGCACAGCCATGCTCTACTTGGCAGGCAAGTGTAAGAATTCTGCAGTGTGTTTCGAGGATAGTAAAGGAAAAGAAAATCACTTCTTACATGTGTGAGGTTTTCACACACTATAAACTGGTCAGCATTTCCTCCACCATCACAGACCACCTCCTTTTTGTGCATGCCTGCCCTTGCATGTCCCTGCTAAGACAAGGATTTTTACAAAGTTCATAAAAATCTCTGGGTTTGGGACCAACTACTCCCAACACACCGGGTACCCCTGCAGTGTGCCTGACTGCCTGCATGCCCTGGGATGGACCTGGACCAGACTGCAGCCTCTCCTGAGAGCTGCTAGAATTCCCTAAGTAGCACTTGTAAAGCTGGAGCAGCAGAGCTGCTAGCATTTTTAGTTTCCTAGAATATTTTTCTGGCTATTTCATGTCATGCAAAGTCACTGTATTCTGGTGATCAAAGTCCAGTAGGTGAGGATATAAATAAACATGGTTCACAAACAGTGTTTTTTCTCTTACCAAACTACTCTGACTGTTCAGGAGGGTAATGGGTACAGTATTGTCAACAGACCCCACACATGCAACACTGACCTTTCATTTTCTAGCTGTGGAAATTGTGCTTTGGCATTACTCAGGTCTTAGAATAAGGTTGTATAGACTTTATTGGTCATGCTTTCTCAAATATATTATTAGCATTCCCTCTTCTGAAAAGTCTGTTGTTGTCTTTACATAAACATGTATTTAATTTTGCTCTGCAGTAATAATAATACATATTTGCTAGCATATTCATGAGGAAGTAATAGATTTGCACTTGCCTATACAAACACTATTTTCCCATGTTGTACAGAGGCACTAAGATATGTATTATTACTGGGGTTTCTTGCAGTTTGTGTCTACCCCTCTATGTAACAAAAAACCCTAATTTATCCAGTCTTAATACACCTTCAATCTGCCCTTCACATGCTTTCTCAAAATTGGCATTATGGGAAAAGAGAGGAAACGTGGTGTCTCAACTTTGTGTAGAACTTTAGATTTTAAAAATATGCTCCTTCACGTAAGGAAGTTAATGAATAAGGCAAATGGAAGTATCAAAATATTTACCTAGTTAAAAATTGATGCAGAGACTACTAGTCCTTTATTAAGCTCTATTTGTCTGTTTCTTTTACAGGAAACTCTCTTTTTAACTTTGCAGAATGTCTTCCAATAGTATTAAAAGTAATATCCAAGTATCAAAATTGAGACCATTTAATACCATATTAGTTTTTAGTAGCAATCCTTTTTTGCAATATTGCTCTATATATGAGAGATGCATATGTGGAGAGTTGACACAATCTGATAATGGCTTTTTTTTCATTTGACTTACATCACATTAGTCTCCTTTTGGTATAAAAACATAAAACACAATAAGCTGCAGGATACCAATACACCAATTTCTCAGGTATTTTCCCCCTTCACCCTTTTCCATTTTCCTATACAGACTTCTATGCAGCTGGAAAAGTGCTACGTTTAGTAAATAGAACAACACAAAGGCCAATATGTCAATAAAACTATTTAGAACAGGAAACTAATGAAAAACTATCACTGACCACCACTTTGAGAGTTGAGCAGCACCATGCTAGTACCATAGTAACTGAGTTTAGAAACAGTACATTCATTTCAGTTGAGAATTTAGTTGAACTCTGGCGTTTTTTAAGAATTTCTGTAAACTTTCTCATTTTCTAATCCCTTGGCTATTTTCAGGCAAATTTGATGAGGAAGAAGACCATAATACAGCACTAAGCTTCATATCTGACACGAAAAGCTCCACTAAGTAAAAAAAAAAAAAAAAAAGGAAAAGTGTCTGAATGCCTCTCTGCAGTGTGGGAAAAGCAGGGAGAAGATGATGTTCAAACAAACCAACTGGGACAAGGTCCAGGCCACAGAGCAGCCACAGACCAGCCTGTCCAGTCAAGTCTGCACACGTGCAGCTCCAGCCCAGCCACAGCACACAACACCTCCTTCCATCCCACAGGTCAGAAACCTGGTGAGAAATGGGGAGGGAGGGAGGAGGAGAGAACAATGGCATTAGAATACTGGGGAGAAGAAAGAAATGATGAGGATACCATATTGCAGACATTTAAGGAAGTAGAGGAGATGGGAGACTGAAGCATTGGGGAATACACACAGCTCACCACAAGACCAACTTACTGAAAACTTGGCTTTATTTGGTTAACAGCTTACAGAATTGTACAAAATTCATCACACCTCAGCAGATTGCCTGCATACCTGGGGAGAAAGGGAATGGCACAGATCAGCAGAGGGAGAGCCTGCCCTGCAGAAGTTATTGACAAAGCTGCCTGAAAAGGCTGCAAAACATTCCAGTAAATTCCCTTCTTCAGGGTTTTTGGGCTATCTCCACTACAGCAATGCACGCATGTGAGGTTGAAGGGCAGAAGGGACGCTGGTGAGCTGTGACAGTGGAGGTGACACCAGCAGTTCAGCAAGGTCCCTGTGGTATCTAGCAGGCACACTGATGGGGCATGCTTCACATTTCATTTCATGGACAGTACACAGAATATCCTCCCAGGAGCTTATCCTACTTTTCCTGTTTTAGCCAGGGTGGGTCAGAACAGGCACCACATTAGTAACAAGGTTTGTCATTCAGTTCCTTATCTTGCATCTCATTATTTCTTTGGCAACAGGAGTTACAGCATTTCCTTTATAAATCAGATTTGCTGGAGGGATTGCTAGCCAACATCCATGGCACAGGTCACTGACAGCCAGAGCAGGCTCTCCTGTCCTGGGAGGCTGAGAGCCTAGGGAAGTCTGGTCCACAGCTATGGCAGAGAACAGGAATAACAGCAGAAACAGCTCCTTGCTGTGCAACAGCTTTGCCACAGACAAAATCACAGTAAATGGGGTAAAAACTGCTCTCCCCCAGCTCCACCATCAGACGCCAGGCCTGCCCACCCCCAGTCCTGCACCAGAGATGTCCTAGGGTAGAGGCTTTTTTTCAATACCTACATAGCATCGGAAAGATCAGTCTGTGAATTCCTGAAATGACTGTATTCTCAGCCTGCTGACTTTTTTATACAACAATGTGTATTATCATTTCACTCTTGTTGCAAACTTTTCACAGCTTTAAGAAAAAATATGCTATTGAGATACTAGATGGCTAATAAAAATTGCTAATTGGAGTTCTAGAATATTTTCAACTATGCTGAGGTTCCTTGCTTTAAGGAATCAAACTACAAATTTGTAAGCATTGTAATTTAGCAGATTATCATTCACCATGGAAGAATTAGAAGCCTGTTTCAAAGTTTTATTAATTCAAGTCATAAAAAAGTTACAGCAACTTCAAATATGTACAAACTGCCATAAAAAGGTTGTGTTCAGTTACACAGGAGACAATCCTGTTACAACATGGCTACAAAATCATTACTTTCAATAAATCTCCCAAAAGGGTAAAATAACCATTTAGGCATGTATGCTCCAAAACCCTAGTAACAGCAGTTGGCAACTCGTTTCATCATCATAAAAAAAA